>NC_080435.1:19151732-20592357 GCF_028018845.1 Melospiza georgiana
GTAACAAGCTGAGTTGAGAGACTTCAATACATAGCCGGCTATGAGTGTGGACACTGATGAGAAAGCTTATGTGTGCCTACTCGCATTCATTTCATACCAGGAGACACTTAGCTCATTCAAAAATACAGCTGGCAAGATAAGCCTTTGAGAGTACAAAATACATATGAGGGTGTTCAGTTTTCAGTCAGGGTTATGCCATTTTTAATGGCCATATACTTACCCTGTCTGGTGCATTTATTCATTTTTGAGCCAAACTAGATTCAATGATTTTCATCATTTTTTTTTCACCTCTGTTGACATTGTCTGACAAGACCGTTCAGACTCAGACTGCTTAGGAAAAATAAACTTTGGTGCCAGATTTTGAGCCATCAGCAGTGTTCACTCTCATTTTTATTCTATTATTCTGCTGCAAAGGAACTTTCAGCTCAGGAGCCACAATGGAAAGAAAACAACTCCAGCTCTTTTTTCTTTTTTTTTTTCCCCCCTTCTCCTTTTTCCCATCTTGTGATCTTATCCCAGCTGGTGAGGGAGAAAATTCCCATGTGAGGCATGTGGGTGGAGCCCAATTGTGCAAGCTCCATGCTTGCAAAGCGTTTGGCATGGATCCGCTGGCTGGCTTTGTTTTCCATGGCCGGACACAGAGGGAAGCCACATTCAGCACATTAACAGCCACCACCTGTTGCTCTGTTCTACTTCACAGGAGCCCTGAGGCTGGGAAATAGCACTGTGCTCTGGCCCTCGATCTCCAGGGAAGTTTGATGTGTGTTGGTCCCCACATTTTTCTTGCTTTTGCAAGACAAGATGCTGGTAGGTTTGGGAGTCCAGGTGGAGATGAGGTCCTTGGAGCTATTTGAGCTGTGCTTTGGTGCAGGTCACTTGGAGGGATTTTCAAGCTCCATTTGATGTGGCTCCCCTGAAGACAAACTCTTCTTGGCTAATTCACTGCAATCAGAAATTTCCCTGCCACATACTACTTCAAAAATCCTAACTATGTCAAGCCTAAGTACAAGGAATAGCAAGAAAATGCAAAAAGAAAGAATTCACTCACCTTGTCAGTGACATTTGTAGGACCATCACCAGATTTCTCCCCTCTTTGCACAGCACAGCTTAAATTGATCTCCATTCCTATGCACTTTCCTGTTCATATGTAAAGCACAAGGAGAAAAAAAAAAGCAGCATATCACTAATGCAGCTAATTCTCAGTATCTTGAAGCAATTGACACAAGTACATGAATTAACTCATCACTTTATATCACATACTTGAGGTAAATGTGCTATTTGGAGTAGCTCTTGGTAAGAATAAGCAATTTAAGATCCATTAGTATTTGGAAAATTCTGTTTCATTAAAACCACAGTCATCCCTAAATGCAGATGAGTGGAGAGAAGCTATCAACCTCGTGGTTGTACTAGACAAACTTAAAAACACTTTCTATTACAGGGTGCTGTGAAAGGGTTTTTACACAAATACAAGCCAGGCCTTAGGTTCCCAAAAGAGGGTTCTCCTACCTTGGGTTGAAGTTTCTTGTAACTTTCATAAGTTTGAAAATTATAATGTGAGCAATTCTGGTGAACAGATTTTAAGCTTTTAATATAACACCAGAGTAGTTTTGCAAAACACTATCTGCTACTTGCATACCAAAATTCATTCTCCTTTTTAATGGCCTAAGATTATGGGAAAGCTAGAATTATTTTTTAAAATAATAAATACATATCCTCTGTTTTCATTTAAAATTTCCAAATAAATCAGGGCCCCATTGCCCTGGGCTTGATCTGTAGAGCTTTAAGATCAAATCAGTTTCATTTATGATACTGCGTTCTAACAAGTTTTATAAATAATATAAAAGCAGTGGCTTCAGATTTTAATTAGGCTTGTGACAAATCTGTAGCACATTAAACAAAAAATATATTTCAATGATTTTTTAAATACTTACTGTACAGACCAAGGAAAAGTCCTGAAAAGCTTCTGGAAAAAAAGAATATTCTTTTTTTCAGTCACATTCAACCTTCAAGAAGTTCCTCAACTTAAAAAAAGCTATTTTGGTCTAAGGAGTAAAGGTAGAAATGTTACAAAAGTCACAGGAATTTCTGGAAAAACGAAATCCTTTCACTGTGCTCTGCCTAATTTAGCCTTAAGTCTTTCCCAAATGCTGAAGTACACTTTCAGGGCCACAGCCCTTACAATTCCTACAAAACCGGAATGCCTGCAGGTGAGGGCTGAGTGAGAGTCGGGCTCTCTTTCACTGCTGAGGAAGGGAGAGCTGGCTCCTGGCTAGCACAGAGCGCAACCTGCCTTCCACCCTTCACCAGGGGCCAGCCCAGCCTGCCCAGCAGCCACTGACTGAGGAGGAGCTTCAGTTCCAGAAAAGGAACAGATCAGGGCATCGAGGCACAGAAGCGCACCTGCAGTGACATGGTTCTGCTGGGAGGAGTGTCCCAAGAGACTGCTGCCACACAAAGTTCTTCCCTTGGTATAAAAATCACTTCCTGATTCACAAAATGTACATGATAAGACCTCATGTTCTGCTGAAATATCTCTATAGAGTTACACTGAAGCCACTGTGACCCTGGCTTGTAGAATGTGTCAGAAAGAGTAGGTGTCCTGGCTAGGCACCTTAAGAGCATGCAATGTATCCCATGACTGCTCTATAACCATTGCATGGCTTAGATTGATTCCAAAAGTTTCAAAAGCTAGTTTTATAATCAGACAAAGGGGCTGGATTCTGGTGAATCAGGATTAGTGTTCTGCAGCTGTAGGGGAGATACTTTATAATTAAACCAGCACCCTCCAGCAGATCTCAGCTGGAGTTACCAGCAGTCCTAGGCAAGAACTGGTGTGAAATCTGCCTTGCTTCTGGCTGAATAGCTCTGCTGGTGATGGGGAAAAGTCTCTGTGTTTCTATGGCTCCCACACAGCAGAAGCCCACCTAGAATACCTGAACATGTGGACCTAATACATCTTTATTTTCCTGCTTTTCATTTCTCTGAAAGATTTATGATTGTGGAAAAAAAAAAAAAAAAAAAAAGGAAAAAAGGTCTATTTACAAGAGTAGCTGCAAAGTTAACCATTAATTTTCTGCTCAAATGCATGGACACAGTGCAAAATGATCCTTAAATGACAGAGCAGAAGTTAGGTTAAATCTGAAATTCCTATGCTTTTTGCTTTTGTAGGTTACCAATCCATGTATTGAGGTAATATCTGGATAGATCCTTGTCAGGAACTAGGCCTGGCCTGGCTGGATTTCAATAAGTTTGCAAAAACCGTTGGCCTGAAATTTGAGGCTAAGTAGGATCTTCTACCTGACTCATAAGCATTCCACATCAATATCTCTGATAAATGTCTCAAGCATTTGAACACAGAAATAATACCAAGGGTACTTCCCTCACAGCTGAATCAAACTGTGACAGCAGATCCTGAAAGTGGTTATTTTTGTAATATTTTATCTGGTGATTGTCCTTTTTAAAAATGTCTACTAGTGAAAGGAAGAAGAGCAAAGTCCTTTCATGCTGAACAGGTTTCAGGGCAGTTGGGTGTTCATTTCCCTGAAGCTATGTAGTGTTTCTGCATCAGGGTGGGACTGAGGCTTGTGTCAGGCAAATTCCATGATGATGTTATTTTTAAAATCATGTCTGCTGTTAGTTTACCCTGGCTGACAGAATTACCCCCTTTCCCATCTCTGCATTCTTACACAGTCTGGCCAGCAATAGCTGAAATTTGATAACACACACAGGTATAAATTTAGTCAACTGTTGGATTTTGGCAGTTTCTTGGCCACAACCTGTGGAGTCCACAGGCCTGAAATGAGAGTGATGGAGCAGCTTGCCATTCCTAGAGCTCTTATTTTAGAGTCTCTAAAATCAAGTGCACCTTTTTACCTTGTTGCTTCACACTTGGTTCAGGTTTGAGAGAGATCTTGACAACTCTGAGAGCCATGAAACATTTTAAAGTGATTAATAAGACTGCACACTTAGGGCAAAGGATGACTCCTGCAGGACTCTGCCTACATTTCATGTTAGCATCAGATAACAATTCATCCAAGTAAAGTAGATAACTAGCAGATTTTTCCTACGCGTCCATAACAAAGTCTAAACAGCAGGAATAACAACAAAGTGCTTAAACACACAATATCTTCAGAACAAAACAGATTAAAAGAAACATTCTCTTAAAGAAAACAAACCTATGAATATTATATATTTGGAGGCCTATGCTTAGGTCTCCAAACCACAATTTTACCTGTCTAAACACACGCAACATTAAACTGTCTTTTCATTTTCCCACGATCTGCTCAGCTGCCTGGGTGACACGTGCCCTTCCCACCTGCTGTCATCCTGGAGAGCCTGTCCCCTGCACATCTCAGTGCCATGACACAGGGGACTGTGCTTCTCCAGGCCCCTCCCAGGGCTCTGGGTATCAGGCCATGCCAGCCACGTCCCCCAGTGGCCCCTGTGCCATCACCCTGTGGCCCTGGGGCTGACTCTGTGCCAGCGCGTGTCCGGCGGGTCCCGGCACAGGAGGGGATCCTGCTCCTCACAGATGGTCCGTGCCTGCTGTGTGCAGCCAGGGGACGTGTACCACTAAAAGGCAGCATGTTTGGCTGCAGGCTGGCAGGCTGGCACACCCTGATCAGGCTGGGTAGGGCCACACATCCGTGTGCTGTTTCCGAGCATCGCTACAGTGGTCCTCAGAACCAGGCTGGGCTCGCTGCTGTGCCCTGTGCAGCTGTGCTGCCTCTTTCCATTTTATGTCCTCAAAATCTTTACTGAGAAAACACCACTGTTGCTTTCTGTGCCACCTGTGTTGTTTATAATTTTTTTTCTCTTCTAATGCATTTGTTTGCTGTAATTTTGGATGCATTTTCTCCCCTGCATGTCTGTTTTTCACCAGCAGCACACTAAGAAGACAGTCCTAGGCGCTTGATAATACTGGTGGCAAAGTTGTCCTTGTTTCCCTAGAGCACAAAGCTGCCTGTGATCACAGTGGAAAAGACTATATTGTCAGAAATCCATCGTTGCTTTTGTGCCCCATATAGCATTTCTCTTTCTTCCCTGTGGGAATAGCAGCCACAATCAACAGTTACTTGGCCACAAACCTGTGCAGCCCATGGGCCTGAAATGAGACTAATAGAGCAGCTTGGAATTCCTAGAGCTCCTATTTTAGACTCTCTCCAAACTCAAGTGGACTTTCTTACTTTGTTACTTCACACTCAGTTTTGAAAGAGATTTTGGCAAGAGATCCTGCATTCCCTTTACTGTGTGTTTGGAAGTGAAAGCACTTACTGTGATAGCAGCACTGCCTTACCCTAACAGGCCAAGAGACAGGGAACTCTGAGCTAGTCAAACTGCCGAGGTTGAAACAGATTTATGAAAAAAATCTATATTTATTTATTTGTATATACATTTTCCATTCTCATTTTTCCCCCATTTGGTAACCTGATATTCATGCAAGTCTATTCCTTTGTTGAATTTTTGCTTCACTTCCTGTCAAATTATTTCATTTTATTTAACTTCACCTGTCAAAATACATGAGCTAATTCTCTCTGTGATGACCTGCCACTGCTTCTTAGTCTCCAGTGACAGGATGCAGCAACTGCATGCCTGCAAAGCCTGTGCCATGGAAATCACCTGGGCATCTTTACAGATACACAAGCAGAGAAGACAAACCCAGCCTGAAATGCCTTGAACCAGCTTAGCTCTGCTCCCAGGTGCTGCCAAACCAAAAACCTTCTCTGCCCACAAACATGGTCCTTTCACACCTTTCACCTCTGGGCTGCCAAATGTTTAATGTGCAAAGTCTAACACAATGGACACCACCATCTCTCTGAGTTTATCCCTCACCTAAATCATCCTCTGGGGGCACTCATGGAGGGGTTTTTTGGGGGGTAAAACAACATTCTGGCATAATGCAATATGTTCTGAAATAATTTCTTATTCTATGAACTGACAGCGTATTGCCTAACAGCAGCTGCAAAGGAAGGCACTCTCTGTAGTGCCATGGTATTTATTTTTATAATTTTTACAGTTTTGATGCTGGCAGTTGTAATTTATCTGACTTCCCAGTCAACGTGCAGAGCTACCATGGCCTCATGCCACCTTGCAGCACAGAAAGCCCTTGCCTGGCCAGTCCAGTGGCTGTCCAGCAAGTCATTACTTGCACTGGAAGTGGTGAAACACAAAGCCAGAGCATCTTGAGTAAACAGATCCCTCTTTCATCTCCTCTACAGAAGTGGGTGAGTGAGAATTGGTGTTACACAAGGCTGCGTTGATGCTGTTCAAAGTGATGAGTTTTACCCTTAATGTTATACTGAGGGAGCCCATGTGGTGGCCAGTGATTGATTACCTTCACAAAGCTCATTTTCACTCAGCAGTGGTGAGTTTCAGAAGGGTGATAATAACAGATATCATTGCCTAAGTTCTCTCTCACAGGTTTTCCACTGTCCCATGGAAATCAAAAGGTGATTAATTCCTTTAACAGCTTTTGTGGAAGCTCAGGAAAAGTTGACATAAAGTGGAATATACTGCATATTTACCTGTGGGAGCCAAAGCCCATAATGGATCTTTAATAATGAAAACTGAGGATACTACATCAGCAAAGAACTGGAAGAATGTCTGTAAAGAAATAGGAACAAGGCTCTCAGCAGGGATTCAGGACATCCACAGGAGCAGGAATGAACAGGAAGTCTGTGTCTACCTGTGAGCTTGTGTGCCTGAAGAAACAGAATCTGAGCTAGAGGCTTTGCAAGGATGCTTGTCTGACCTTGGAGAGGCAGGTTACACAACCTGAATAAGAAAAAATAGATGGATGATGTTACCTGTTAAAATAGGGAAGTTCTCCTCTTTGGGAGTTTTAGCTGAGGTTCTTCCAAGCATCAACCTTCCCCAAAAAAGGACAAAACAAACAGATTGGCAGGCATCCCAAAGGGGTGAAGGAAACACCTGCTGGGGGCAGTTTGTCAGGAGTGCACCAAAGCCCTGTGGTGGCCTGGGCAGGTGCGTGCCCGTCTGAGGGTGTCACATTAGCACCTTGCTCCTTCTCACAGGCTGTGCCACCCACAGAGGCAGCAGGGCTGGGCGAGGGCATGTTATCCCTCATCCTCTCCCTCTTCCCCACGAGCAGCAGCAGCTGTTCCACCCCCTGCCCCTGGCTTGCCTCGCGGGGTGCGCGGTGTCAGTAGGAAATGGAAGTAATGAGCCTCAATTAAGCAGCTCCCCATACAGTCATGGATGAGCTTGTCCCAGCAAGAGTACCCAGGCCCAGGGGCTCTGCAGGGTGGTTTTGTGATGTGCAGCTGGTTCAAAGCCATTTGTGGAAGGCTGAATATTCCTCCTCCCTGGGGGACACACTTGCCCTTTTGAGTGCCACACACACAGGGTGTAGCCAGGTGCGGGGGGGCACAAAACACAGGATGTGAATGCCGTCCTTTTTATATAGGTCTGGTTTTATACATGCCTGTTTACCAAGGAGTAAGGATAGACAAAGGGAGAAACAGTCTCCACCTTCATAAAAATTCCAAAGGCTTTGGCTGACATAACAATGGTTTGCTCCTGAAACAGGATTTGGGCACCATTTTAGCTTTGCTGTCCTTACTGTTTATGTAGGACAACACTTACCTTCACTTACAGAGCCAGCACAACATTTTGTGTCTTTTCTTCTTCCCAAGTGAGTCTTCAGTGTGGGATTTACACGGTGGCCAGAATTTATGCAGCCTTTTTCCAGTGGGATATTTCTGCAGTAATACACAGATCTGAAAAGAGAAACCATTTCTTCCCATTAAGAGTACTTAAGGAGTAAAAAGGAAGAAAAAAAGTGTTGTTACATTCTGTATCATTACACTTGGTATGTTGTTTTGGGGGTTTTCTCCCACCAGGCATTTTTTTCTCCAGCAGTTTTCATATGAACTGTGCTCCTAAACTTCCAGCCATGATGGAAAGGGGACATCAGCCTCTGCTGTCTCTGAGGTTAGGCCACAAAAGCTTATTTCCTTCAGGGAAGCAATGCTGCTTTCAGTGGATTCCACACTTTTTGCAACACGTGAGTCACCAAGTTGACTTTTGCTAAAAGAGCATACAGAGTCTGCAGAGCTGTACATAGACAAACTTGTACTCAGTGATTAGAGGAGCAAGAGTGTTCACTGCAGAACAACATTCAGCTGGACAACTGCATGATAAAATGACCTGGGAGGGGAATTTTGGAGTGGGTTTGGGGAGGAGGTGAACCCTTTGCATGGTGGCATTCAGAGGGGATGGGAAGTTTAATTAATTCAAGGGTTCCAGGTATTTTAGGAAGGGTTTGTACTGACTGACAGGAGGACAGTGTTTGCATAATTGCCCAAGCACGCAGCCTTTGAATAATAATAATATTGCTGTTCTCTGAGATACACTTTGTTTTCAGAAGTGACCTAATATCAGCAGAAGCAAAAGACTCAATTTCACAGTTACTTCCAAACAAAAATAATTATGGGAATGCATGCAGAAATTAAATTTGTGCAATTTGTGCTAAGAAGCTAAACATCCCCTAAAGCTGCACAATTTCAACCATTTCAGATTGGTTATCCTCTCTGTATCACTATTTAGACCTGAGATCTCTTCTTCTTCTGCTCTAATCCCATTCTTTTGCTGTCTTCCATCATGCTAGAGATATTCTAGATCTTAGACAATGTGTATATTCAATAAATGTAATTAAAATGCAACTACAACTATCTTTTTCATTTTCCTTATCACAAAAAAAAATTACACATTGAACGCTAACTAACTTTATGGATGTGTTTCTCATTTTGAATCTTGTGCAGTATCCACTGAAGAAAAATAGGATAATTTCCCATGAATACAGCAAACACTGGTACAAATAATACAGCAACATTTAAAAAAAGCCCATTTAAAAATTGCAGGAATGTGAGAATCTCTCTGACTGAAGATGTGCAACCCCCAAATCACTGAGGAACCCACTCATCAGCTTTCAACCTAACACCACCCAAAGAAAGAGAAGCTTCTTTTCTCTGTTCTGGCTTTATTTTGAGCTGCCTGGAAAACAGTAATTACAACTTATCTTTTCATACATTTGTTCCTTCCAAAAAGAGCAAACCAGCAAATGGCCAGGCAAGCCATTGTTAAGCCATTTCTGGAGGATCACCTTCAGAGGCTCCTGAGATTTATTTGTTCATCTTATCTGGAAATAGTTCATCAGCAAAGTATTTCTGAAGGAGCAACAGAGCATCTTTTCCTGGTGCTGTAAGTGGGACAGCAAACCTGGGTACCAGAGCTCTGTGTCTGTCCCTCTTTCCTTTGTGAGTAGTAATGGCACCACAGGTCCTGGCAGGCTTGGAGAGTGCCACCATACTGTCCCTCAGCCGGTGGGGAAGGATCTGACAGTGACTTACAGCCAGAGGGAGTGGGAGAGACAGCCTTGACCTGGAGTGCTGAGCAGCCAGGGAAGGTGAGGGCTGTGATCTGTGTCTCTGCTCAGACCTTCCTGGCTCCGTTCAGTTCCCACTGACGCTTCCTGGGCTTCCAATGCTGTGACCAAGGGTGGGATGTGCACCTCCTCCACTCCTGTTCTATCCCTACAGAGAGCTGCAGATGATGCTGCCCTGTGCCTCAAGGCTGAGGGCCAGCCTGGTGATGCCTTTTATGCCACCCACACCATCAAGGAGGAAAATGGTGCAGCAGGTCTGACCAAGGGTTTAGTGTGAGGTACTCTGTCAGTCATCTACTCAGCTTGGTTCCATTCCAAATCAGCTGGTAGGAAATGAAGGACAAAAAGAAAGTACTTGGCAATGAATCCTAGTATTTTTTCCTTCTCCTCTGCGTTCCTCACCCACCTTCATTTTGTAGCCTTGATGAAAAGAGCTGAAGAGAAAAAGAAACAGTTTGAGTCTAAAGCCATTTTTGATAATGTAAAGGCACAACCATTTATGCTTCCAAGAATTCAAATCTGCAATTTCAAAATGGAATTAGGCCAATCACTTTTTTATCTGGTTAAATTAATTGTTAGGCAATCGTAAATAAGGATGACACGGGACCCCTTAATGGGAAGACACTGACCTTTCCTCCATGGTTTATTACTATCCTCTGGTCCAAACTGAAGTGAGCTTATGTTTTCAGCTTAGTTTGTCTCTTGCCATAAGAAGCAGTTTTGCTTTAGAAAAAGGCTCAGAAGTGGTATGAGGATCTCACTCACTTATTTCTCCTAGGAAATACATTCTCTTTTGGTCTCCTCAGAGGGATGTGTCTTTGTAGGCAGGTTCAGCACTGCCAGGGGAGGGGAAAACCAATAATTTCCAGCTTCATGATCATGGTTTCGAGAATCATCTTGGCTGGGCACTAGCATTAGTCTCTGTATATGTGTCTGAGGGAGGATAGGTTCTCAAAATAAGTAAAAGGCAAATTCAAAGAAGAGAGTAATCTCTTCTTTATCCTCAGAGCGTAGGACAAGAAACAGGCTTACCTGCAGCTAGAGGTGTTAAGAGACAGCAAAGTTCTGTTTGAATCTTCTCAGAATCCCTGAGAATTTTCTCAGAATCCCTGAGAAAAACTGCCTGATGAAGTGTGGAGTGCCTGTTGGCAGAGGGGCTTGACAAGGCTCTGTTCCTGGGGAGATGCAGATATTGTTAAGGCCGGAATAAATAACTTCTTGGTAGACATTCCACCCCTGTGAATGACAAAACTGTTTTATTCACACGAGGGTTTTTTTGTTTCTGAGATCTTCTAGCACCGAAAGCAGTGACAGAGTATCTCGGTTCTCCCTGCCACGTGTCACATGAGAGTACACCAAAGGCAGGAAGGAGAACAGACAGGGAAAACCTCAGAGCATGAAACATGGAAAATAAGGATGTGCTGGTGGCATGTGAGCCATCCTTCAGGCCCCAGGTGAAGTCCTGGTCCTTGGCAGGCAGATCCTGGGTGTGTGTGTCTGTCTGACACAGGAACAGCTGGTAGCACAACCAGCCCGCAGGTCATCCAGACAATCCAGGGCTCTCATAAACTTTATGAACTGTTATTCAGCAACACCCAACAATTAAAAACCAATATGTTGCAGGTAACATGGGGAACAGCTGACAAAGACCAGGAGTAAAGACACCAGCTAAAAACATGAACACAACAGGCTGAGAGAGGCTGGAATTCTGGAATAAGAAAGGCTCCACATGAACCTGCCAGAGTTGCATTTGTACGCCGAGAACTTTTCATTTTAGTGCCCTTTTAGAGAAGCTGAAAATATCCACTAACTCTGAGAACAAACATATCATTTTAAAGCAGAATAGGCCTGTAAGACTTTTTAACACTTGTTCGTTGATTATATTAATACCAGAATATATTAAAGAAGTGCAATATAAATTTGATTTTAATTGTTTTGTACACACGCCAGTGAAAAGGAACTGATTGGATACAGTTCACAGGCAGTATGTTAATACGTTATTTTCATATGATGATAGCTTTGCATAATCTTTCTTTTTCCAAGATTTAGAAGAACCTGTTGTTAACCAAAGCACAGGAGAGAGGAAGAATACAATTTACATAAAATCGGCTACCCTACACATTAATTAGTAATGTGGCTGAGCGGAAGGTGTGTTCACTTAGTAGAAAGTACACTTTATAATTTATACACCAGCTGTTTCAGTGCTTTCTAGTCCATTTTCCTCCCTGCCTGCCTCTAATGAAATCGTGTTACTGGAGAATTGACTGGGGTGAATTGAGATTTTAATCCCATTGACGCTTCTCTATGGAAAGGCACACTGGTGGGAACTTTTAATGGAAGGTCTGTAATCAGAAGACACTTGTATTCAGTCCCCCACTATAATGACTCTCATCAAATGTTAAAGCCCAGGCAGTGTGCAGAAGGCTAGAATTTCAAGGTTTTTGACCAACCCCATTTGAAGCATTCCTCTGGGAGTGTGTGATTACTCAAGTTTAGCAGTTTATTGCCTCATCTTTCAATATCCAGTGAAGCACAAAATTCTCATCTAGGTTGCTCTTTTTACTTAAAGAACAGGCCAAAATAGACTGCAGAGCTACTAGCACTGTCATTGAGGTTAATTCTTGCTTCTCATTTAACAGGAGATCAATGAAAAAGCTTTAAAATATTAGAGCACAAATGCTGCTTCTAAAATTTCTTAGCAGCCTTTGTGAAAAATCTGGTTCGCACCACACTTTCCCAAAACATGTTTGCATTTATTTATTACCAATTGCTTTTTTAAGGCTAAGAGTAACATTAATTGAGAGGTGGTGCTGTTCTGCAAAGAAGGATGTAAACATGTATTAAAATCCAGCAGAGCGAACAGTCTTCCTATTCCCCAAACTTTGCAGTCAGGAAAAGTACAGTCATTAAAAGAGAGGTGGTCAAAAAGCAAACTGAACTGGGAGTTAATGGGACTCATTATGCTGGCTGCATGTTAGTAATGTCTCCTTCTCTACCAGAAAAACAAGCAGAAATAGACACAGAAAAGCAAAACGCACTTAAACAAATGCCTGTTAAAATCCCTGTGAGGAGAATGCATTTGCTCCGAACAGACACAAACACATCAATTAATACAGTGGAAGCCACTTTCTACAAATACATGTTAAGAAATAAACTGGAAAAATGAAGGAACTTCTGACAAAAGATGTCAGATGCTGTTGAAAGGAATAAATCTATTTAAAAGACAACATATTTTTCAAATGCAGCAAGTCAAAATAGAAGGAATAATAGGAAGAATGCCTCTGAACCATTAATGTTAAATAATAAAAAAAAAAAACTTTCCCTTCCTTCTTCTTTTCCTCCTCCCCAAAAAAGGAATCAAGATGAGAGTTTCTTTAATAAGCATTTCTCTGCCAACTTAATGAATACATTTGAATGACTTTCCCTATTCCCTGTTCCTTTCTTATTGAATTGGTCAGACAAAGGTCTAATTTGGGAGGTTTTTTACTTAAAGGAGCTCTTTCTTTCTGATACTTCTTTCGGGCCAGCATGGGTTCAGGATTTTCCACTCCTTATGCAATTCACTCCCTCTGGTCCCTTTCTTATTTTAGTTATTTCAAAAAATGTTAGGATCCATTTGTTATTAGAGGTTCCTTTTTTATGGCCTCCAATCTGAATAGGTGCCTACATTCTCACATTTCCTGCAGAAGGCATGGCAGTTATTGTACATGTGCTATAATTCATACAGGAAGGATCACAATGTAGCTTTTCACCAGAATATGTTTGTGTGCATTTTTTCAAGGCTTGTTTAATGCTTATGTAATTTCAAAGTTTAAATTAATCTATATGTCTATAGATTTTTAGTGAGTACACTATGCAAATGGCTTTCAGGAGGTCTTTCTTTAGACTTTTAGACTCCCTACTCAAATTTGATGGATTAAAGCTTTCCAAGTGTCCAAATTTGAAGGGAACATCCAAACGTCAGATTCTTTTAGAGTTTCTGTAGCAAGTAATGAATGCCTTTTGTTATATCAGCCCAAATTTTTCTGGGCTCTCTCCTACTTCCTTTTACCAGCCTCCTGTCCACTTCTTTGAGAGTTTTCTCACTCTCCATCCTGGCAAGCCAGCCTGTGTTCCCAAGCAGCTTTCTGCTGGGGTCCCTCAGGGGTACCAATCTGTAAATCAGTGATCTGCACACTCCACAAGCATTCATTAATTGAGCTCCTCAGCACCTATATTAGGCATGGAATATTACATCAGCCTGGCAGAGAGAGAGCTGAAACAGAGACAAGCAACTGAGTCACCCAAGGGCACTCAGAAAATTTGCTTGAGGGCCAGAAATCTCATCCAGGCTCTCATTTCTTAAACGCAGATAGCACTGAATAAGTTTCCTCAGTGGTCCTAATCCGCCAAAAAAGGGCAAGATACAAATCCAGACATTCTGATGTTGTGCCTGACCACAAAATACCAGCACCTTACTATGTGGGCTATCTTTTCTAGCTCTGCAGAAGAAAACAGCTTAGCAACTAATAAGTAAGGCCATTAAAAGCGGATTAAGATTGAGGAAATGTGAGAGATTCTTTCTGTAAGGGGCAAGGAGGCTCCTGAGCACAGACTAGCACTCCACACTCACCTTTCTTATTGAAGCTGACCTAGTTATTAACTCTCCATTTTGAAAAGGACACACCAAAGAAAATGTGGAGACTGTTGTGAGATAAGAGCTGGTCAGAGGGGAAAGGAAAAGATGTATCAGCACAATAAAATAATTGGCCAGGCAGTAGCATTGCTGGAAAGGACTGAAAGGAGCCCTGGATCATGAATGGATCAATGAATCAGCAATACTGTTACCAAAACTAAAGAGTGAGAAGTTTGCAAGCTGTAAATAGAGTTGTCATGTAAGAAAGGAAGGGGAAAAGGAAAATATGTCCCAATTAAAAAAAAAAAAAAACAAAACCAAACCAACAAAAAACCACCCCAGGGATAGAAAGCATGTCCAATCTTTCAGGCTTCCCCAGCACTATCTCTGTAGGATGTTTATAGCATCTCTCTGCCCTTAGGTAGATGTTGGTTAGGGGCAATCTGGACCACCAGACTAGAACTACAGAAAGAGTGAAGAACTCTGTTTTCTGATTAGAATTCAATCATAGGCATCTATACATTCCACTCTTTCTGTAGTGCCTTCTAAATGTGTTTGTCACAGATTAATCTGGGCATGTACTTATTCTAAAAGATAAAAAGCTATAGATACAAATATTTTGTTTTGAAAATAAAAAACCCTCAATTTTTGTTTCAACCAGTTTACATTTGTTCACTTTGCTTGCTTCTGATGCTTTCTTTATGAACACGTGGAGTGTGGCAAATTTTCCCTGGAGTAAAGACAGCAAAACTCCAAATGTGGTGGAGACAGAAGATATAAAGAAGTACTCACATGATGGAAATGTGTCTGTCTTCAGTTGGTTCTTCTGACTGTTACTAAGGCATGACTGCCCATGTGCTACTTGAGCTGCAAAGTAGAGCAAAGAGAGTTATAGGAATAACAAGACCTGCTGCTTCTAACAAGAATATTGCTGTTTATAGCAGGGAAAGCCCTCTAAAATACATTTGCACAGCACTTAGCACAATGAGCCCTGGTCTTCAGTGATACAACAGTAATAACTGTCAATATCACTGTTTATGGACATTTTCTCTTTTCAACAGCATAAGGGTGCTTTTCTAATCCACAAAGGCTATAAACTTGAACTATTGCACCATTTCTAAGGGCAGAAGTGAGACCAGAGATCAGGCAGATGAAGCGTGTCTTTTGTGATTTATCTGCTCGCTGCCACCACCACCTTCTTTCTGCAGTGAAGCCATAAGGAGGGGATCATCAGTGCTTAACTCAAATGTAAATAAGTATAACATCTTCTGGAGGCCCAAGCAGTAATCCTATTCAGACAGACATAAAAATTGGTATGAGTGGGGAGTACAAGCCATCTACATTTCCTGTATAAGGCAGCTGTAGGGCAATTTAACAGGAAAAGTACAGCTTTTGTTCTGTAAAAAATCAAACTAAGATAAACTAAGAAGGAAACACAGACATCTAGGGTAGGAGACAATCCCACAAATCCCAGGGGACAGTGCAGCCAGCCGGATGTGGCACAGGTCTTCCCCTCCCTAGACTAGAGCTACACAGTCCATGGCATTAATGAATTTTTTGGCTTCTGTTAATCTCTAGTAGTTTAATGAACCATATGTTTTTTTCCCCAGGACAGGCTGCCTTCCTAGCATGGTCCTAAGGAAAGGATGAAAAAAATTGGAAAAAAATCTAAATCTAGTGGTGCAGTTCAGAGAAAAGGTAAGTCGACAGTCACAGAAGAAAGAAATGTCATTGAAATTTTGTTATGTTGAATCACTTAAATGAGATCATAAGCTACTATAATATATTGATTGTTTTTTGCATTTCCTGGGAGGATGCCATTTGAAGGAGACAAGGTGCTTTCTATTTGCTTTTAGGCATTATTTAACACCAAGTTTTACTCTCCCATGTAAAAATTGAGTTGTGTGCCAGTAACTTGATGAGCATACTTTTGCTATATCCACAGGGATACAAAATGGTCACACAGCTCAGAGCTCCATAATGTACAGTAAGTTTTCTAATAAATTTCTATGACCTATGAAAAACACTTTTGTATGTGAATATCTTCAATAGATTGATCTAGTTTCCCTTAATATTTTATGACCATGTATGTTTAACAGGGAAGGTGCTTATACTGACAGTATACCCTATATATATTTTATACCCTTTGATATATTTGAATTTGGAATATACACAGTAAATATTCCAGATGCAACTCCATGGTTTCTTCCAGGAAACAGCAATAGCAGTGGCAGTTACAAAAGTGAATGAAGCAAGGAATAGGTTATTTGTTCCCTGCACAGAACAGAAGATACAGCAGAGGAAGAAGCATTTTTTTTCTTTGAACTTTCAATAATGAAGATGCCCATGCAAGTCAAACACATAGCATAGAAAGTTTCAACTGCTCGGGCTATAGCTGGCTTTTCCCCAGGAGTTTTAGTACCAAAAACATCCCTTTTCTGCAAAATTGTTAGTCCAGACTTTCATGATTTGGTTTGCTTTCAGCAAAAGATGTCCTTTCACCTGAGCAACACAGCCAAAAGAGGATGAAGTGCACGTGGTGTTATTTTCCACATGAATCACTGACATGGTGACTTAATTTTAAAAGGGGATGGAAAAGCAACACTATGAAATCTAGCAAGATGGGCAAAGGAATAGAAATTTGCAAAGACCTAATGAATAACCCTTCTGCAGGTAGTGACTAGTGCAGGAAATATCTGATGGCTGATGTTTTGGACCAAATGACCTGCAATCATGAATTCACAATATTAAATGCACTGGACATTTTTACAGCGCCCAGCTGGTAGATAACTTCCAGATAAGGTGTATTTGTCCCACCATCAGTAGACTGACCACTTTGAGAACTTGAGCTAAACTGTAAGCAGATCAATGTGATCTAATAGGAACAGAAAAAAATAAAAATAAGCATCATCAGTTAGCCAAAAGGTAACATGTAACCTATTGAAGGAGGGTAATGTAGAATAGGCCTAATCATCCCCCACTGCTTTTGATATACCTGTCCCCAGCTGATCTGGAGGATGATCTGATTGCCAGAAGAGCCTTTTGGGTTTTGTCCCTGCAGCCTGGTCTGTGAGACTGCCAAAGTGAGACCAGACCCGCTGCAGGATGGCTGTGGCAGTTCTGATAGGAAATCTGTGCCCGTGTCTGTAAATGCTCTCTGTGCCTCTCCCATGGGCCCAGCTGCTGTGCCTGGGGAGTCACCTGGAGCTCACAGACCAGAAGCAAACCAGCATCACACTTCCACTGGAAGCTGTTCTGTGTGCCCAGACATTTTCCTTAGGAAGCTGTTCTTTGTGCCCAGACATTTTCCTTAGGAAGCTGTTCTTTGTGCCCAGACATTTTCCTTGGGAAGCTGTTCTTTGCGCCCAGACATTTTCCTTGGGAAGCTGTTCTTTGTGCCCAGACATTTTCCTTAGTAAGCTATTCTGTGTGCCCAGACATTTTCCTTGGGAAGCTGTTTGTGTGCCCATTTTCCTTGGGAAGCTGTTCTTTGCACCCAGAGAGCTTCCACTGACCTCAGCCCTCTTGCAGCCTGTCCCAGCAGGCTCTGGCTAATGGAACCAGCTCCTGGAAGTGAGGGACTGGGTGCAGAGTGCTCTGGCAGGAGAAGTGCCAGGTGCCAGGGCAGGAGTGGCTCCCAGCAGGCACCCCAGAGGCCCTGGGCTTGTTCAGCCACTCACGAGTGCGCGGTTACCGACAGGGCCGCGACCGCGGCGCAGGAGCCGAGCTACTGTTACGTGTTTACACTGGATGGAAAGTGGATCCACGAAGCAGCACATATGTTCCTCTGATAGTCGTTAAACAGGGATTTGACTGCAGATCTTCTGGGAGAAATCTAGCAGGAAAGAGCTGAGTATCTGCCTCAGTCTTGGCATGCAATAGTGCAGCTCCATTACCATTAGGGAATTCGCATATGTCTGGAATTAGGCACACTGGCAATCAAGCTACTTCTTTACAAACAACTAAGAAAAGGGAACAAACTGTTTGTTATCAAATTGATTCAGGCATCTGGGACACAGTGGGTGAATACTATTGATTATTTTCATTCAGGTTTTAAAGTGAATTTACTTTGGCCGACTGCTCTCCTTTCATATTTACTTGCCAAGAGCAGTCGGGTGATCAAGTTTTACTTACACAGATGTGACCTTGACCAAGTCCTTTTACCCTTTGTGCTTCCATTTCCTCCTTTTCTCTTACCTGTCTCAGTTTTAAACTCAAATAGATTGCATCTATCAAGGTCTACACCTTAATTGATTAAGCACATTGGGCCCTGTCTTCTCTGGGATCACTCCACACAACTCTAATACAAATCAGAATAACATTAAATTGCTCAAAATGCATTTCCAAGTCTCATATATGAATGATGTTAGTGGAAAAGGATTTTGAAATTCAGAGGTGACATTTGAGCCAGACACACTTGCCTTCTCACTCATCCAAACACATAACCCACCTGCCCAGTGGGGGTGAGTCCATGTTGCTCAGTGTGGGATACTTGCATCAAATTACTTCCCAGTGGGATTGAAAAAATAGGACAAAAAGCGTTCACAAAATATTTACAAACCTAAAGCCAGCAGAGAACCACACTCTGATCTCCTCAGAAAAATTTCAAGAGCAGGAAAAAACCTAACTACTTTTATCTGATATATTACATGTTCAGTTGCACCTCAGTGCTTTTTGAAACTGCTTAAGCAGGTATTTTATAAACAGGAGTAAAAACTATAATAAAAAGTTTTTTTCTTCATTCCTTTGTGATTAGACATGTATGTGGCCTCTAGGTCTCTTGGTTACAATGAGCTGAGTGTGTATGACTTTTGCCTCCTTTCTTCTTTGGCTCCGTATTTTTCCACACATTTGTAGGAATTAAATAGCTTGGAGACCTCTCCCTCAGCCAGCTTTGCTGAGGCTCTATGAGAGGTTCAAGAATGAGTAGAGAATAACCCACAGAGAACATACCTGTAGAATCCATATTTCCAAGGAGCTCTGGCTGTGGCCTTGCAGAAGCTGTTCTGGAACTGTGCCAGCCCCAGTGCCAGGCACAGTTCTGCTCCTATAGCTGTAGGATGTCAAGCACAGCTATCATTTCTTACAGCGAAGCTGCTATCAGCAGCATCCCTCTTCACCACAGGACAAGTGAGAGGGAGCAGAGATGCAGAGAAGAACAGTAGCTTATGCCTCTTATGGAACAACACCCAAAATGTGCTTTTGGGTAGCACAAAGGGTAAAAGCCCTTCTGCAAAGCAGCTGCTCTGCAGAGAAGTCTCTGAGCACCCATTCCTTGGCACTTACCACTTCCATGGACAGCCAGTTCAGCTTCCTAGACTGCAAATCCCAGGGTCAGAGAGAATACAAAGTCCTGAAGGGTGGCTGACGCAGTATTATTTAAACTTTTGACAAACAAGAGCCAGATTCTCAGCTACTGTAAACTGAGAACTCACTCACTGAACTCACTCAAGGCAGGTAAACTTAAACCAGCTGAGGATGGTTTAACCAATACAACTTCTGAGTGCATTTACTCAATAGTGAAAAAGAGGGAGAAATGTGCTTGGTTCTTGGGGCATATCTGGTTTGTTTTCCTGGGTTTTGTGTTAGCTTTTTCTTGGAGTTTTTCTTTTAGGAAAGAGGAGTGAAGTGAGAGGAATTGTGTTTGGCCTGCTTGGGAGTTGCAGAGCTGAAGCTGGGAAGCAATGCAAAAGAGCACTTTAATAAGTAGGGAGTGCCAAATGAAATGCTGGTTTTTCTACTGTGGATGAAGAAAGCTAAATACAATATTCACGTTACCTCAGTTTCTTCCATTGCTCCAGACAAAACCATTGCCAAGACAAAATAACCCCCTCTGTTATTGCATAAACTCTTCATGTGCAGTTATTTGTACTAGCCAAACAGAAAGAAATTAATCCCATTTTGAGTGCTGAATATGTGGCCAGAGATTTCATTATATTGTTACCATTTGGGACAAATATGCAGGAAGAAAAGAACTACTCTGCCAGGATTTCAAACTGAAATGTACATTTGAAATTTAGCTTGTGACTTTCCAGTGCCATTGTGAGGTTTTTTTTCCTGATGTTTCACCCTGGAGGCATCATGTTGTGAGTTCAGCAGGCAAGATGCTGCCATGACTTATACCCCATCAGATCAAAGGCATTGCATGGAGTGCCAGGGATGGATATGATTCCTTGGACTAATTCTATTATTATAACTCCACTGACTTCAGGGCGTTACACCAATGATGAATTTGGCTCATCACACGGCAAATGAAGCTTAGCATCTTTTGTTCCAAATCTTTCTTTCTATGCACCTCCTCTGCTACCACCTGCTATTACTCTTTGGGTATGTTTACACCACATATTGCAAACAGCCATGAGCAAGCTCTGCCCACGCTCCAATCTGACAGAAGCCATGTGATTGCACTGGCACCAAGCCTGAGCTAATAATCCCTCATGAGAAGGATTTTTTTCAGTGAATAGCACAAGCACGATGAGTGTACATCTATCCATACAGTATCAACATGCCCAAAGACTAATCTATGCTGGAAATCTCTTTACAGGTCTGGAATCTTCTCTTTCCCTCTTTCTTTTTCCCATGCCCTATAAAGAGATCTTGCACTCATAATCCCCACAGTCAGAAAAATGCTCCTGAGTGCTAGAGAGAATTGCTGCCTTCACTTGTTGGTGCAGGGCCCTTCCAGGACAGCTCAGTCCTAGATACTAAGCTTTCTTCTCTACCAGTTTAAACAGGTTTTTCACCCAAAGAGCTGACAAAAATCATACCACATCTGCCTCCATTTCTTTCTACTGCTGCACTACTTTCCTTTGCCTTCTGCGCCAACATCACTAAGGCTTGTTGATGGTGCCCTTCCTGCACATGGTTCATCCTCCTCTTTGCAGCAATACCTATTGAATTTCCTGGGTTATTTGGAAACTTCATCTTTTGTTTTCCAAGACCTGGGAGAGCATTCCTTGGGATCTCACTGCTCCACCATATCCCTGCCTTGCACTGTGGTGAGGATAACCCTGTAAACACCATGACTGGGCCTCCACAGCTGGAAGGGAACAGCCAGACCCAAGGCGTCGTGGTGTCTGTGAGGAAGTATCACATAATTTTCATCTCTTGAAACTCATTTCCTCTGATGTAGGGAGCAGCTGGATGCTACATATTTAAAAAAAAATTAAATCTGCCTAGATTTTTCACTTTACTTTTGTTATCAGTTTAAATGAACGACCACAGACCAAGAAATTTCAAGTCATTATCCCACTCCTTGATGGTTTCCTACACAACATTCAGTCACACTCTCCTGACTCAGACACTTTGGATTGCTTTGCAGGTACACAGAAACAGAATGACAGAACTCTCATGGCTTCACCACCTTATAAACTCAGGCTCTGCATGTACATTCCCATTTCTCTGCATTGCTCAGTAATATGAAATTCTTTCCTTTTTCCCAAGTACAGGGTGGAACCAGGAAACAGTTCCAGGCCAAGAGGCACTTATTTTTAAATCAATGATTTGCATTAGTTTTTGCACTAATGGAAGCCAAAAGAGAAGCCACCACTGGTTTTCCATAAGCTTTACATTCACTGATAGCTCTACAAAAATTCGGCCGGTAAAGAAAAGATCCCAAATGAAACAGAACCAGAAAAAGAATGTGGCTCAAGAAAGAAGAGCCAAGTGTCTAGAAGCACATCAAGAAGATAGAAATAAGATAAATATTTTTCTTTCCTCAAATCCAGCAATGAAAATATTCTGAAAATTAAGATATTTTTGGCATATTCATGGCCACATTTACTGTCCTTTCCACATCTTTGTCAATATGAAAATGTTTTAAGTCCAGAGGATGCAGTATCACTCCATCTTTTTTTCAAATCTGAGACTGCTAATAAAAGACCTCATAAAAGTTATGTGGAGTTTGTACTGGCAAAGGATTAGAGAGATACCTTTCCAGAGCTTAGCAGTAGCTCATGAATTGTCCATCGATGCAGGCAAAGGGAGCCAGAGAATCCAAATATCACTCTACACTCTACAACCTGCATTTTTTCCCATGGGCTGCTGTTTCCAGTGAACAGCTCCACTTCTCAGTGATGAAGAAAAATGATTTAAAAGCCACTTGATCTGTGTTGTCTCCATTCAAAAAGAATCTAACCTGATTTATTGTTCCTCAAATGGCTGAAACACTACTTTGCTTAATGTCATTAAAAACCTGATATCGGCACCCAGCCCTAATAAAAGCATCGGGAACATGGTGGTAACCTACCCAGAAAAGCAAAATGAAGCTGTCATTTTTCAATATAATTAAACCTGGTTTCAAAAATCCAAAGGTCTGTAATATGAATTACACTAATTACTTCTTGTGGTTTAAACATTGATTCCAATGTTAAATTTAATGGACTTAATGGATGTTGCTTTTCCCATCAGACTGGTGGCCGATGTTTGTCTTGTTTCTTGACCACTTATAGATTTCTGCTGACCCTTTAAACATATTACAATCGGCAGCCTGCTCATTCTTCTTGCATGAGAGTGCTGCTATTACTTTCCATGGATAATCCCAGCTTCCATGTAACCTGTCTCTCAGAGTTATTTTTGGCAGCCAAAAGCATACATACCCCAGGAAACAGAAAAAGAGATCATTGGACTAAATTTTCAGAAATGTGCAAGCAATTAATTTTGCCTGGGCAGTATGTGAAATCCAAACAAACATTAGGAAATAGCAAAACGTGCAGAAATTCACAGAGCTGAAGTGCTGCTCTTTGCTGCACACCAGTCCCTTCCCTGCATTTCTCCATTGCTGACCAGAGTCAAAACAGAGAAGCAGGGATGCTGAACATAGTCCTGAACTCCAACTGGTGTTGGAATCAGAAGCTGCTGGAATCTATGGAAAAAAAACTTTGGAACCTGGTTCCCTCTTGAACTTTCTGCTTACCCGGAAAACACCAAAAGGAGTGCTCGGGTTGAACAAATAAGAAATACATTACAAATAATAAACTCTGGGCTTTCTGTTGACTTAATGACAGAACCCCCACAGATTTCAAGGGGAGTCAGATGAGATACATTTCATGTGTGATCAATGGCAGAAAAGGACCAGCTCTGGTTTTGGGCTCACACCCAAGAGACATTACCCTGAGAGAGTAATGTTTGATGCTTTGATTCTCTTCAGGGGTTGGAATTAATCAATGTTATGTCCAGGCAAGATGATGTGGCTTGTTCTACTGTTGAGAACACAAACAAAGTCTGAGTTCTCAGATCACAGAGTGTGCCTTCATATGAATGTTTAAGGTTCCACTTGGAAGAGAAGGACTAATCCTGAAGATCCAGGTGAAAATAATGAAGAATACTGAATTCTTCATATGCTGGGAAACAAAGCCATTTTCAAATAAGTCCATAAAGAAAGAACTTAGGAGAGGATTTTCAAAGTACCTAGTGTTGAAAATCTTGTTTTCCTAATACATTACAGCTGCTGAAGTCATCCTAGGCTAAGGTTGAAACAACAGCAGAATGCCTGTTTTCCCACCAAACTGTTTTTACATCTGTTTTCCACAGACAAGGGAACATTGATACCCAAAAGGAATCAGTACTTTGAGATATTTGCACCATTTCTTTTTCTGTAGCAGGAACTCTAGATGCTACATGAGAGGTAGTTGGTAACAATGGAAGAGAAGTATACAAATATCTATAAATTCAGTCTATCAGGACACCTACAGCTGCAGTAAAGTCAAGTAGAAGAATTTGCTACAACCAAAGAACTGCCATTTGTGTCTCAGGACAACAAAATTACTACACACTTATCTATGGCAGTCTTGTTACAGTGGTGATGCCAGGGGGAATCATCGTTCAGGAAAATGATCTTCCTCTTTCTCTCTGTTTGTGGTACATTTCTGAGCAAAGTTGTGCTGCTGTATTTGTCACTGGCTGTGCCTGAAACTGTAAACTGACTTTTAAAAGAATAACATTAGCACTGAGGAATCCTGCCAGGACCCAAAAGACTATTTCTCTCCATGGCCTAAAACATCTGTGCATAAGTAAAATTATATATAATCCATATGTGGATTGAAAGATTTGACAGAGTCAAAACACACAGCTCTAGGAAAGCCTTGTGATGTTAAGGGCCAAGCAATCAGCATGTATAAACTTGCATGGTTTCATGACACCAGCGATGCTCTGCTGATTCACATCAGCTCAGGAGCCTCAGCTCATAAGTATGTTTTTCTTCCTGCATGGGAATTCACTCAGCCCAGAATTAAAGAGTATAACATAATCCTTAAAGAAAAGGGAGAGGATTTTTGGAGAGGTAATTTAATTCTTTCAATTTAGGAATTCAAGTCAAATTACAACACACTGAGGATTTCGTATGCAAATCCTGCTCAATAGGGAAAACTTTTCTAGATGTTCAGAAAGGCCTTTGGACTGAGCTGCCAGCACTGGCCTCCTGGCCAGGGTCTAATGAGAGGAGACAGAGCATGACCTATTATGTCTCAGAGTTTGACTGGATGGAGACTTTTGGCAGGTGTGTACTGGCATGTGAAGCCCCTATGTAAACTCTGCAATTTTATGATTGCATAAAACCTTTTTATAGCCAGAAGGTATTTGAGTTCATAACACGTGCCTTTGCAGACTAGATAGTAATGGAACTCTTGATTATTCTACCTCAATATCAAGATGCAAAGATGACAGGTTAACAAATCCTTGTCCTTTCTGAGGTAACTCTGTAAGAAAATAATTAAGCAATGGAAATAGCTGGAGAAAACGGTTCTCTAGTCATCATTACTGGTCACAGCCCAAAGACAAACATACCTAGCCATCAAAATTCCATTCTGTTTTGACCCTGGATGATGAAGACATGTTGGTCTCATTACTCACTGAACTTTCCTTCTTTCTAGCAAATATTGGCTCCTGCCACCACGTTGCTTTTCAGAGCTGCTCAGATAATTTTCTAAGTACATAATGCAGTTCCATGGGTTTAACCTTCCTTCTCCCCACCTCAGAGCTACATGTTTTAACTAGCCCATGGACTTGCCTGGAGTCTTTTCTCTGGGAAGACAGCAGCTCCTCATTCCTGCCAGGTCTCCTGCCCAGGGGAGCAGTGCAGGTGCTCATGACCACCTCTTCATGGCTGCATCCAATTTCCACATTGCTTCCTCCCATGCAAACTGCAGACAGGTGCCCTGGAAAAGGGATGCTTGAGCATTCACTTAAGCCCACCCCTGAGGTAAAATACATCACAATGGAATAATGCTTTGAGAGGACAGAAACTTGATGTGATCCCAGCTAATGAGTAGAGTGCAGGCAGCTGAGGCTGGCCCAGGAATTGCTGTGGCAGCCCTGCCCTTACCCCTGGAACTACTTGGAGTCAGAGCCCTGCCACTTTCTCACTTTTGCCTTACTCAAACAAAGTAACTAATTCCATGTTTTCTCATCTCCTCGGGCATGAGGGAGGACAGATTCTTTAAAATAATGATTCTAATTCACAGTACTTAAAAATAGGCTCTTAACTCTATATGCTGGCATCTAAATAAAAGCAGCCTGACTTTGAGAGGTGCTAAGCATTTGCACCTCCTAGCAATGTGTACATGAGCTGTTTTAAAGATCTCCAAAGATACATATTTTCTTCCCTGCCAATACCATTTCTCTCGCCTTCAATATAATTTTATAGGCCATCCATTTTGACATTACATCAAATTAACACTAAAAACACACCTACCACTTTGGATAGAGCTTTTGAGAACTCACTCTTCCCAGCACACAAGGCAGGGTGCCTACTTTGTGTTACAGACAAGTTCACATTTAACTTTGAACATTTGCACGAGTCACGGAGAATTCATTTTGACTTCTGTGTTGTCCTGAACAATGACATTTTCCTGAATCAGGGACAAAGAAAGTCATTGGAAAAGCAGTGACAGCCGAATAGATCATGTTTATGCAGTTTAGCAGGGGCATCTGTTTCTCTAAGTGAAACCCCAAAAGAAAAATAATAACCAAGAAAAAAATTTATTCAGTAAGATTTGAAAAAAAAAAAAAAAAACTAACCAAAACCAGAAAAATTTCTCCTGGCTCCTCCAGACAAATTAGCCTAAGGAGTCAGGAATGCTAAAGAAAAGGGAGAGTGCATTGCTGTGAACTTGTCTGAGCTTTTATATCTCTTCCATTAGGTAATTTTCAAGTAGTGTTGATTTAGCAGTTTCAATTTCATTCAGAAGAGGCTAAACAATGTTAGATGTTCAAGTCTTCCTTTCAGGTTTGCCTTACAATTCACTATTGCTCTTTCTACTCTTAAGCCTGTGCTCCGATATAGAACCAGTTATATATTCCTTATTAAAAATGTACAATGTTTCAGAAAATTGAAATAGTTTTCAAAATTGTCCCCCATTGGTAATTCTGCATTTGATTGTCAAAAATGTTAATCTTTTCTCAGGCCTGAAATTATGAGCCAGCTTTATTGGTCAAAGGCCATAATAATTTGAGCTCTTATTTTATAAACTCATTTCTGCCGAGTGATATCCTGATAGGAGCAAGAATAATAAATCACAAACATGTCCCCCAAGATTGCATTGTAAATGTCAAACTAGACAGGAAATTGTAATTAAAGAAAGGAAATTGCTACAAAGAAGCACTTGATTTTAAAATGAGCTAAGCGCAGAATTTTCTAAGCATTTAATTATAGACCAATTTCAACTGACTGCTTTGCTTTTGCAGTCATATTTCTTATTATAACTCTTCTACATAATAACCAAATCTCCGTGCTTATGCTGGTCAGGAGCATTACCACATAACACTGCATAAGCACAGGGATTACCAACTTTACAGGAACCATTAGCACGTTCTAGTGTGATGGACAGCACTATCAGGTTTTTAAATCAGTGACAATCTGATTTTAGCTCCACAACCAAGTGGATATCTTTTCATAACAGCAACTGCACCTTTTGGCACCTCGCTCTTAAACAAGCAGCAGGACCAGTTCTGAAACACCTGGACTGACAAACGCCTGGATGAGTGAATAATGTGGTCAGGGACAGACTCTGCCACCACAAAAAAGGCTGCTGTGGTTCCTGTCAATCCAGACAGGGCCTTCCAGTGCCATCAAGAAAAGGTGCTGTTCACTTCCTCTCCGACGCATATAAGCCAGAAAAGAAAGGATTTAGGGAAGAAAACAATATGTTCTAGCAACACCAGTCTAGCAAACCACTTAAATATATGGGTTGTTGTGCACTGAGCAACTCGGGGCAGCTTTTTTGAGCCCTAAATTCTGCTATTGACCCTTTCTTTTTTACTGATCTTCTGTTTCAAGAGAGTTAACAGGCCTTAAAGCCCCTTCTTTCCATCTTCTCAGCCAGACCCAGGAGCTAATCCTCATCTTCCCAACCATCTTTTTCTGTTTCTTGTCAATACCACAGTGGTGTAAGTGGTAAGACTGAAGTGCACAGTTCTCTTTTTCTTTAGCATAGCCTAAAACTTTATTGGAAGTAGAATATACTATATACCAGCACACTGTATCTTTTTTGATTTGAAAAGACAGATATGCAGAAAAACTTTTCTACAAGACTGAAGCTGGAAAAAATCCTGTTACATTGAATCCTCATTAGGACCTAGCAAAATTCACTGAAAACTTGACACTGCATATTTCCAACTAGTAAGGAATAAATCAAGATGCAGATGGGATCATTTGCACCCATAAGCTGACTGCAATGGAAATATTATGCTGCTGCAGGAGCAAGATGGAATTGGATAAAGCCTAGTCAACTGGCAAATACTTACCAACCACAGAATTTACTTGTTGCCTTGTGAATCAATATAATGACCTAGAATTTAACTACTCAAACATTTAGGAGAGCAAGGTTAATAGAAGCATTCTGATCTTTTACTTTCCTAGGGAATAAAACCCATTAGACTGGATGAAAACAGGGTCACAACAGAAACAGCATTTTCTTCCAAGTGTGGGTATGTAATTGTGGTGTAATGGAGCCATTATTTGGCACATGGTCTAAAGACCCCTCAAGAAGGTTACATTCTTAAGGATAAAATGCAAAGGAACACATTCTGTGTGTCTGATAAAATTAATGTCCTGCTGTCCAGCACAGCTTACTTTCAGATTTCATCAGCAACCAGAAGTCAGTTGGAATGAGAGAAAGAAACTGCTCTTCTCAAAGGGAAAATTATGCTAGTTTGGCTGGAAAGAGGTGCAAAGAAATTGAGCCCATCAAAAAGATGTGTCTTGGCAAGAGAACTTACAAAATAAAAAAAAAAATCAGTGTGAAAAAAGCAGTGAATGTTTTGAGGTTGCTTTTGTTGGGAAGAACTATTGAATTCAAACTAAATAAAGATGTTGTGGGTCAAGTAGCGTGCATCATCTGTGGGACAGGATTGTATGAAAAGGAGAAAATGAAGCATCAGTGAATAGACAGGTGCTAAAAATAGGGTAAAAATAAGAGAAACCAATAAATGAAGAGTAATTCATTGTGGGAATCTGTGTGGATGAGGATACAGATGGAGAAGACCAAAAGGTTCCATAAGGAAACAGAATCTTTGAAGAAAAGATTCCATGGAGAGAGAGAAAACCCAAAAGGAAGAATGAAAGAGTGGGTGTAAAGAAACAAGAAGAGAAGAGAGGTGCTGTCCTTTGGTAAGGTGTGCAGCAAAAAGGCCAGATTTGCCATGGTGCCAGCCAGCAGGGCACATGGAGGGGTCAGCAGGAGTGACAGGCTGTGCCTGACAAACGCACCCTTTGCTGGGGTCAGAACATTGCTCACCTGCTGACTCTGAATGTTGGCACAACACACCGAACAACAGAGAGTGGATACAGATGCCACAAAACTTATTTTTGGGTCGGGGTGAATAAATATGTGTCTGTTTCCATTGTGCATGATGTGAAGTGACAGTGACTTGCAGAGGAGCTGAGGGAAAGGAGGATGGAGATGATGCTGTGATTGAATAAACAGCACAGAACATAATCATGTCTAATAAAACATGCTCTTACCAGAGCACCTGGAGAATTCTCCTGCTTTACACAGAGTTTTCCTCATTATTTCCTGTTTCTGTTTTCCTTCATGGTTATGGCTTTTCCACAGCAGTGGCATTACTAACGCTATACTTAAATCCTCTCAAGTTAGTCTGAAACCCAAAAGAGAGTGGCAATTTCTGCAAAACCATAAATGGAGTGCCTTAGAATTACTGAATTACTTTGTAGAGCATTTTATTACCAGCAGAGAAAGGCTGCCCTGGCCAAGCTGTAGCCTGTGTTCAACAGGGCTCAGCCATATTATGGGATTTGAGCAGCATTAGGGTCTGGGTGTTGATGAGATTAGGGCCAACAGTTGGATGTTGCT
This sequence comes from Melospiza georgiana, assembly GCF_028018845.1. Classification (NCBI taxonomy): domain Eukaryota; kingdom Metazoa; phylum Chordata; class Aves; order Passeriformes; family Passerellidae; genus Melospiza; species Melospiza georgiana. The sequence goes on from NC_080435.1 coordinate 19,181,062, forward strand.
TCAGATAAGGCTTCCTTAACTAAACCCAGCATTTTTGTCACTTTATCTAATTGCTATTACTTTTTTTCTTATGCATTTCTCATTTCCCCTCTACTTGCATTCATTTTTTTATATCTTCCTGTAGTAAATTCGACCTAAGTCTTCTTTTATACTTTTTTTTTTTTTTCCAGGATGTGATTACATGTGCTTAATTCAGGCAATACTGTGAACACAACAATTTCATTGCTTACTAGCAGTGACAGCAGGGCTTAAAACAGGCACCAGCAGTGCTGGGGATGGCAAGCAGAGGAATTTGGCTGGTACTGGGGGAGTGATGGCACAGTGACCAAAAAGGGGCTTTTCCAAAGGCAGGAGTTGCCGCTTGCCCACCCTCACCTCTTGTAATCCAGCCCCCCTATGCAGCCCTGCCACCTGATAAGCATCTTGTCTCTTTGGAAAGCAATATTTTCTGATTACTGGCAAGCTCCTAGTGGCACGGACAAATTTATTTTGGGGAAAAAGAAATACAGTCTGGCATCCCACTCTTGAAAGGCTACTCACCTCACGCAAGGTTTCCATAACAGTAAGGTCAGGAAAGCAACACATCTCTTTGACAGGAAGATAGCACAATAGATTTTCTGGCTCTATTACACCGTCCCCATGCAATCTGGACACGGCACTTCACGACTCGTTTGCCTCAGTTTCTCATTTATAAAAATGAAGACAGAAATCCTTCTCGCCTGTTTGGGCTCTGAGCTCCTGGGTACAGGCACGGGTTCAAAATGAGGTTTTACAGCACACAGCCCAGCAGGAGCTATGTCTTACTAAAGGCCTTCTTCCATTTTAATACAAACTGGAAACTTGTGTTACTGGAACGCTATTTACATTTGTCACAGCGCTCATTAAGTTGTTAGAAGTATCAGGCGAGACTATTAGTTACAAAATTTGCAACCAGCACCCTAATAGCAATATATATCAGAAGGGGGAGATGTTTGAAATGTCTCTCAAGCACTTCAGAAGGAACTCTCTTTCTGCTGCCCACGTGGAGCACTCTCACTCCCCCCCACTGCGAGTGTGCTGGCATGTGCTGGGATCACCACACAAACACATATTTATGTTTCAGCTTAAAAAAATGGCTTTTCTTTATAACCTGCAGTCTTAGGCACTTGCCATCAGGAAAGCATGCTTGCAGGGGAAGGATCCCAAATTACCTGGCAGGTATGGCTAACACAGTCCAGGGAATTATTGGTAGCAGCAGACTGCTGTGAATGTGCAGAACCAAGGCAGAGGCACAGTGACATATAAAATGTACACACACACACAAAATGAGGGCATTCAAAAAGCCAGAGCAACAGCAAAGCTTCTTCCAGTGCACAGGGAAGGGAATTGCTTTGTTTATTGCCATCTCTGCCCCTGTGAATCACAGCCCATAGCTTTGGAGCAGATGAAAGGCCACGGCTTTAATTCCTCAGCAAAGTCCCAGATCAGAACAGTCAAAATTTCAGACAAAGCAAAATTTCCAACAAATGAAAATATCTAACTATATCAAAGTAACTTCTTAGGATATAGTCCCAGTGCTTCCTTTCAACCAAACACTGTATATCCCATGAAAGTACCTCAGCCTTATAAAAATGAAACATAATGATCATTTTACAAACATTATGATCAAATCAGCTTGTTGCCACAATTTTTTGAGGCTGCTAAATCTCTATTTTCCATCATGAAGGCTGTAGTGCTCTGTCACTTGTCAAATCGTGTCACAAAAATATTTTAAAACCCATTTTGCCTTTCCTGCACTCCTTTTCTTTCTTAATCAGTAACAGAAAGAATCAAATTGGTGAGCAAGCTCTGGCTTTGTGTAATAGTTCCAGTATGTCCCTACCAGTGGTAAAAAAAAAAAAAAAAATAGGGTAAAGTTTTGTGTTAAAGCATCAGTTCAAACCATAGAGAGATAAGACCTGGGATAGACACTTGGGATAGACAGATCCATAGATTTTGTAGACTAAGTGCTGAAATCACACGGAAGGAAGCGCTGTCTTATGAGAAGCTTGTGGGATTTAGATATGAGGAGGAAATTCTTTACAGTGAGGGTGGTGAGGCACTGGCTCAGATTGCATTGAGAAGCTGTGGATGCCCCATCCCTGGCAGTGTCCAAGGCCAGGTGGGATGGGGCTCTGGGCAGCCTGGGACAGTGGAAGATGTCCTGCCCATGGCAGGGGGTTGGGATGAAATGATGTTTCAGGTCCTTTCAAACCCAAACCATGCTGCAATTCCATAATTTATCCAGGATCCCCTGGGAAGCAAGTGCATAACCAGCAGACTCATCAATGCCCTCATCAATGCCAACCTAAGTTACTGAATAGCCCTTGTTGTTTCCCTTCCATCACTCTTTTCCAGGACATGGCTTTATTCTTGAGTCAAGGTCTCCAGATCCACAGGTTGGAAAGTTCACATCACTGTGGTCAGGGGAACAGGGACATAATTATCATCTGGGCCATCACTGAGGTGGGGAAATGTGTCACATGTGTCCCTTTTCTTAGGGAGGTATAGTTGTTTCTGCTGTCCTATTTTGAACATGTCAAGAAATCCAGAGGACCCCAAACCTGTAAGGGAAATCACAGTCAGGGTACAGAGAAGCTAGCTAAAGTCTTGAGGGTTCTTTTTCACAAAGCTACTGAGCTCAACTAGACATGAAAAAAAAATCTTGGAGATGATGCTGCCTACATATGCCATAAACAGATGTAGAGTTGGATTTTGTCCACATAGCATGAACATTTAAAACTCAGTAGAGGCAGGATATGCAAACAAAGAGAGAAGCTTTGTGTATTCACTCATACATTGACTTATAAAACTCAAGCTGATGGGTCATAAAAATATTTGAAGATGTTTACATGAAAATTTCACTTTGCTTGCAGCAGTTTCAGCAGCATGTTCTCCCAATAGACTGCATTATTAAGACAACCTTTTTTCACAATGAGCTGCAAAATGACAGTGCCCAATTCTAGAAGATCTAGGCTGGTTACACAGTGTGAGAAGGCTTCATAATCCCTGCTCACTGCTTCTTTCCATGTAGAGTAAAGAAAAATTTGCATAGTCTCTAGCCATAGTAGCAAGTAGGATGGACAAGCCAGTGTTTCCCATCTATGTGTCCTCATCCTGTCCACAGCCAAACAACACAAGAAGAGTCCTTGGTCCTGGCACAGGCCTTCTCAGGAGTCCCTGCAAAGGCACTTCATTTTCCCAGAAAGGACAGAAGCTGTGCAGCTAAGCAGGAATCAAAATGACCATTTGGAGAAAAATCCCAATTCCCCATTTTCAGTTCATTCCGAACATGAATGAAGAATCAGAAATGTGACTCTTCCCTAGGACAGACATTTTAGAAAACTCCCCTTTGGAGAGCCCTATGGGGAGTGTGTCACACCCCATGTACCCCCGAGCTTGTGGGGATCATGGCAGAGTGTGGGTGGCAGCTCAGCCCTCCTGGGGCCATGGGCAGCTTGGGATGCATGCAACTCCACAACCCCAGCAGAGGGAAGGCAGCCTGGGGAGCTCAGCAAGCCTCCAGGCAGCCTTTCAGTGACCCCAGGAGTTTGCCAGGGGCTGCTCAGCCTGTAATACCTCAGCAAAGCGGGGTGGGCATGTTTGCAGACCAGGGATTGTCCCCCAGAGCCAGCCTTTCCTAAAAGAACCCCTCTGCCAGAGCCCTCCTCTGAGAGCCAGGCCCCCAAGGGCCCCACTGAAATCACCATTTTCACATCCTGCACCATGTTCTGAGCTTCTCCCCCTGCTGGGAAGGGGAGCTTTCCTCAGGGGCTCAGTGAGGGCACAGGAGCTGTCCTGTCCTTGTGCCACACCGAATGGCCCATGTTTCACCCGGGTTTCTTCCAGGTTTGCAAACCTTCCCCAAAATGCAGATTCCTCATCTACACAGAAAAATCTAAAATGAAACCTCCAGGATGGCAGCAGCATCCACATCTCTAGATACAATCCTGACTATTCCTGCAATTAATGGACTGGGAAAAATTACAGGTAAAATAAAAACGACTGTGTGAAAAAGACCTTGAAAGACATGAAACAGACAATGAGTTTTTTCTACTTTTTATTTCTCTTTCCCTCCCTTCCCTCACTACAGCTTTATGCATAATTGTTTGGTCAGTTTGTTCTTCCCTGAAACTTTTACTGAAATGGATTAGGTAAACCATGCTCTGAAACAGATTGAAAATGGAAAATATGTAAATATATAGCATATAACTTATAAAACTGTATATATATGTGTGTGGGTGGGTGCTGGAATAAAAAAGCGACTGTTACTTGCTGGTAGAACAACATATCAACAACTGTTGGAGCTGACTTGAAGGTTAAATATTAGGAAGGAATCCAATTTCTCTTGTCTATTCAGCTCAGCGGTGTGTTAGATTGCGGTTGGAGTGTGCTTATGGAGTGTGGGATATGAAGTAGGCTAATCAATCCCTGCTGCTTCATTCTCAGGTTCTTCTTATATCAGGTCCCTGCCCTCAGGCAGCCTTCAGCTTTCCAAAAGCCAATTCCATACAAATAAAAATTGCGACCTGCAGCTAGAGGGTGAAGCTGAGTTTCCCCCTTGTGATTAATCTCTTCTTGGGTGGCTTTCAGGGAAAAAAAAAAAAAAAAGGAAAAAAAGAAAAAAAAAGGAAAGGAGAAAAAAAAAAAAAAAAAGAAAGAGAAAAACCATGCATGCTGCAGCCCTGTGAAAGAGTTTTCCTATTGAATGAGCCCAGTGCTCTGGAGCCAGCTTATCAAATGAAAGAATTCATTTTTTTTAACAGTGCCTCGTGTTGACATTGAGAAAATGAGCTATCAAACACTATGATTAAACTTCAGCTGCCATAATTGTCGTCCGAACAACTGCATGGTGGAACTGAAAAGCATTTTTTTTTAACCAGCTCTATATGGTTCACCAGTAATACTCAGTTTAAAAGGTTGTTGCTGCTAGCAAGAGAAACAAGGCTTGAAATTAACTTTTTCCAATCCATAGACAAAATTAAACATAGGTATTTGAGTCACACAAACAACAGGTAAATCAGATGTGCTTTAAATTTCATTTTTAGCCATTTTATCTGCTGAGGGGTAGCTCCAGGGTATTAAAATATCTGAGCATTTTCTTGTTTCACTGCATCTGACTGGATAGGTCCTGCCTTTTTTTTTGAGAAATGCAGACAGACAGACAGAAAGAAGAGAAGGAAGGGTGCCTTAAATACACAATTTGGTGCAAGAGGGGGTAGATGGAAGGAAATCTAAGGTTTGTGGAATGTTTGCCCTCAAGATTCAATATGAGCAGGGGACAATCTAAGCCACAACTGCCCCACGGTGTGCAATTATTGCTCTGCCTCCTTTTGGGCCTGGATTTCAGGGCATTCCTTAGCTTGAGGCTTATGGGAATACTGAGTATTTCATAATGTATTATATATATATATATATATATATATATAATACTATTATATATACTATTATATATATAGTATTTCATAGAATACTACTATATAGTATTCTACACTAATTCTCAGCAATGTTTTTACATACACCCTCAAGAGACTGGCTCCTCAAGGAGGCTGCAGACGCCCTTCAGGGAGGGCTGTTAAAGGCAGGTCACCTCAGGAAGGTGACATTGCCGGTGACAATCGGAAATCCTTTACGAAATGAGCTGTTGCGCAATTAAAATATCTACTTAAATTTGTTTAAAAAAAAAAAATCAAACACTACAGTACAGTGAAGGAAATACAGTATATGAAGGAAATAACGATGAGGAGTATGAGGATATAAATGAAATTTCCTTGCCCATTTTCTGAGGAGGCTTGGCTCCCGACAGGAGGGTGCGCGGGATGGGGAGCGGGCAGTGAGCCGGGATGCGGCTGAGGATGCTGAGGATGCTGCCGGCGGCGGGCAGGAGGAGTTCGCATGCCCACAGCCCTGTAAGCAGCCTTGCCACCGCTAGATGTCCGCCCCGGCCCCGCGGGGACCAGCCTGCCTTCGGCATCACCATCGCCATCCTCATCCTCCTCCCAGCGCATTAACATCGCATCATCCTGGGAACAGAGAGGTTTTGGCTTCCCCCCCGCTTCCACCCCACTCTACCTACTCAAGCAGGTGTTTCTGCACAGCCAATTATACAACCTGATCTGCTTCCTGAACATATGGGGATAACATTTTGAAATAACAATAACATTTTCGTCATTTTTAGTCTCACACGCTCTGAGCTTTGCTTTATCCCTTTCCAGAGGTAAAACTGGTAACTTGTTGAGGATACTGAGGGGTTGTGGCTCCTGCTTGCAGACTGATTTCAGGATGTGAACAGAGCAGCTGGAGGAGCACTGAGGTGCAAGAGGACTTAGACATGGGTGTGAGTTGGGAGCTGAGCTGGAGAGATAGGAGGAACAGCTTCCAGAAAAACAAACAACAGACTGGATGCACCAGACTGGATGTTGTTGATGAAAAATAACACAAATCTGCAAAGCTAGGTAATGGAAACTGCTAATAATTAATAATAATGATAATAATAGAATTTTCAGGTGTAAACTTAAGAAAACTAAAGTCACTCAGATCTGCTACTTCCATAACACTTTCAGCAGCTCTTTTATCAGCCTAGTTCTGGATTGTTCCCACCTGCTGGACTGCACACACAAAGTTATTATTGTAGGGTTGCTTATGCATGCTGAGCTGCATTCCCATGTTTGCTATTTACAGGGTCACTCAGACATGCTGTCTGGATCATGACTATTTTCAAGCACCCTGGGCCACTGGAAAGGACTCATTTATCCAAAAGCAACAGCAAAGATATTTGTGTCAGAAACAAAGATATGAAAAAGGCACTTGAAGCCAAATTCTGGGCCAAGCTGCAGAAGCACTGGGCAACACATTATTCACTCATCATGAGCTTTGCAATATGAGTTATAAAAAAAAGTTATAATCAATTAAGAAAACAGAGTCTGACACTGCAATACTCTGAGCTTAAGGAAACCAAATAAAAGATCACAGCTTGCTCAAAAAGCTTATTTTGAAATCTCCGTGTAAATAAGAGGTAAAAACACACATCCTTTCAGCTAGGTTTTGGGTGAACTGTCAGATCTATTTGCTGCTGTGCAGAAAGCTAAATTACCTTTTAAGATGAGTCTTTCATGAAAGGCCTGCAATTCTCTCTTATCCCTCATTTCCTACATTTGAAATTTTTGATTTAAAGAATCCAGTCTGTTGTTCCTGTAATAAACTTAACAATTGCAAAGAGATGAACCTAATATGGTCACTTTTAGTTGAGGACACAATTTTTATCTTACTCTCAAGGCAATGTTATTGAGCACCACTGCAAGTGAATTCCAGGCAGTATTGGAGATGGGGTAAGCATAATGCACCTGCAGGTTGTTTTGGCTTTAGGTTGCTCTTTGACCAGAAAGAAAATGTGAAGTTTGGATTAGCTGGTGAAGAGAAAGGCAACCCTTGGCCCCTCTGCACTTGGGGGCTGTTCCTGAGGACATCAGCCTGCCAGGCTTTTCTCCAGGTGACAGAGGAGCTGGGCTTAGGCTCGCATGCACTGTGCTAAAACAGCAATAAAGTGTGACAAACTGACAAAAGCAGGTCAATTCACAGCTCAGGCTGACACCACTTTTGCAGCCCATATTGGTCGATTACCAATCAAATTTCAGGTACAGGGTTGAGAATGGAAGAAAAAGGCAGCGCTGAACACGCCAAGATACGGCAGTCGTGGCTCCCTTGTGGACCCGGGCAGCTCCACCTCTCCTCTCTGGTTTTGGCAGCCTCACCACGGCAGGTATGTGTGTGACAGCTGCTGGGAGAAAGCCCTGGAGACCCCCACAAACCAGGCCCCTTACAGACCCCCCCGTCCAGAGGAGATCCAGGCACCGGTCGTGAGTTTGAGAATGCCAGGACCAGGTTCCTGAGACAACAGGGCTGTGGAGGGCCCGGTGCTCACCGCTTCCCCAGGCACTGGCTGGAATCAGGGCTGTTAAAATATTCCCATGAATGTCAGTGCCTGAGGATATCTCACATGTGGGGCTGCTTTTCCTTGCCATCCTTTCCAGCAATCCCAAAGGAAAGCAACCACTCATGCCACATAGCATCTCTGCTTTTAAGCTGGCACATTCACCCACTGATAGTTCTTTCTTCACTGTGTTCAAACTTCAGTTAAATTAATACTTTACAGTAAAAAACAGAGCTAATCATCTCATTGCTGCACGAGAATAGCTGTGACTGACAACCTTTCTGAAAACACAAGCCCATGACTCAGTGCACACAACACAATTTGTGAAGGGTAGAATGAAAAGTGCCTGGAACACAACGTCAAAGTAGGAGAGGAAAAAATAATACACAGGATAAGATTATGGGAGGCAAAAACCCCTCTTAGCCCCCAGATATCATCTATTCTCCCACTACAGGTTGTTCAACGGAAAGAAAGATTCTACATCCTCCCATTCAGATTTAACTGCATTTCAATGTATTTTTACTTTTAATGCAAATATTTTTGCCTCACATTTGCTGTGTTGCCTACAGAGAAATTACTTGTATTCATAAAGTATCTTTTCTCCTTTTTCATTACTGTCATGGCCCTCAGAGCTCCTCTTTCTCAAAAGCGGGCCTTGGCATTCAGGAGCAGCCCTGAGCCCAGTCTGAGTATTGCAGGGTTAACATCACATAAATCCTTTCACAAATGTATTTTCTGAAACATGCCACACAATATGGCTGCTGCTATAAAGTAATAACAAATAAATACAAGGAGTCTTTTGCCTTTTTAAGGGAAAAATATAACAAAAGTTAAACAAGTCCCCTCAATTAAACAATGAATAAAACCCATAGCAGCTTCTTTCACCCAAGCCCAAAGCAACATTCAGAAAAGTAGCTTGCTTAATTCAAGGGACAAGATTTACTTTTCCTTCCTTCCTTCCCTGACTCATGCAACCAACTCGTCATCAAACCTCTTCCTTTCTGAATTTGTTTGGGGATGGTTGTGGGAAGTAAACCTTTATATTGCTTAACCTGATTTCTGTACCAAGTATCTGCACTGGGAGGAACAGTTGTGAAAAAACAGAGTTAACCTGTTTCCCACCAAGCTTTCAGTGGTGCTTATGCTGATGTTTCCGCCAAAATATCAAGCAAAACTCATCTCAGCTCACAATGAAAAGAGATAATTAGCACTTATATTTTCTTCTATTACTTTCAGAAAAGTTGAAGCACATGGAGTCACCATCCCTATAAGAGAGTCCAAGGTCTGGGAGAGGGAGCCTGGGAGATACCTCAATGGAAAGTTCTCAAAAAGGCAATTCAGGCTGCTTGCTGCCACCAGAGACCTCTGGAGCTCCAGAAGGTGGGCACAGAGTGAAAAGCCAACAGGTGAATCCTTCCAGAGAAAGCAGAGATATGGATGGAGAAATGGAGAGCCAGACATACAATTTGTTCAATGATATTTACTCTCCAAGTTCCAGGAATGAATTGTGATTACAAATAGCCCTTTCAATGCTACTTGGCACGTACAAATGTAAGGTGAGTCTGTTTTTATCTCATAGCTGAACAGATAGCCTAACCAGAAAAAAGTACTAAAGACAAGTGCTCTGAGACTGTATGTTATTGCATCTAGACTGGGTTTTATAGAATTCCACCTGGTTACATGAGCTGTGTGTAGATGTGCCTGTCCAAGGGGTTTTCCATGGTCAAGAGCTTATTAGGTTTTCATTATAATTGCAGCCGGTAGCATTGCCAACTACTGATGCTGCCTGTCATTTTCCAGCAATTCCAGTTGCTTTAAATTTTGCCAAATATTATTATTATGAGCAAATTATTGCCAAATTTTTCCAGTTCAGGCTGTAATTGTTATCCTGGATATGTGGCACTGTGGTGAAACTGTCACCAAACCCAGGTGTCCCTTCCAAGGATGAAATCAAAGGTAAATACACTGTTTGGCCTTTGTTCAATACAGGTTCACACTTCTCCCACTCAGTTTTATTTCTGTTTGGTTTCTACCACCCAAGTGCAGCGTTACACTCTTTCCACTACAGAAATTTTGCAATTTAGCAGAAGGGGAAGAGGAGGGGATGTCCCACTGCTGAGACGTGGGCCTTGCTGCCCACTGAAGGGGATTAGCTATTGATCTGCTCCTTATCAATTCTCCCCACACTGGAAGGAGTCTGCCCCTTATCTTTCCAGCCGGACTGGATTCCCTCTCATTTGATCACTGGAGGGAAACCTAGGCATGGCCAAGGGGTGGGACAAGAACATCTGGTCCTGGTTAGCTGGGGACTGTGCAGTACGGCACATCCCAACAGGAGCAGGGTGTCAGGGCCCTTAGCAAGCTGCTCGTCACCCAGATTCACTAAGCTGTGATAATTCACACAAATTACAACCTGGTAAAAAAGATCCTCCTGATTGGTTGTGCTATTAGGTAGGAGCAATCCCTTAGTTTTGCAAAAATGTTCTGCAGTTCTTACGTGTTCAACTTCATTTTCAAGGGGAGAGGATAAAAATAGACAGTCTGCTAAAACAGATTTTATAATGAACTATTATTCTATAAAGTAATTGCGGAGATTATTAGAGACAGTGATTACTTTGCAATTCTATCTAGAGAAATTATTATCAAGGCCTGTCAGCCTGCTTGATGGGGCTGCATTTATCCCCTTTTATGGGAACCATCCACTATAATGGCTCTTTCAAGTCCAGAGGAAGGTAGGCAGACGGTGTGACTTGTTAGCCACAAAACTCTGCCCACCTTTCTAATTTGGTGCAAATTGACATAGCTCCAGTGATGCAAAGTTTCAGGAACATTCAAAACAGTGCCAGCTCCTGTCCCTTCATCCCAGTGGGGCTGTGCTTACATCCACTGAAGATGTGGAGATTTACTTTAAAACATGCATGAAACATAATTTCCTGGAAATAGTTCCCTTTCACTTTGGGAACTTGAAAAAAAAAAAAAAAGTATCCAAAACACTCAAAAGGGAAAAGAAAATAGAAGGGGTGAAGAAAAATTACTTAGTTCAGTGATATTAGACATAGTGATAAAAGGAAACTTCAAAAATGCTACAGTGGAATTTATAAATAGATAAATCAAAGACAAATAGAGTGACTAAGGTACAGTTAACACAGTAATCTGAAATTTCCTGGAGACTTAATGAGTATGGAGCCACTAACACCGCGCCAAGCACAGGGGACTTAATCAGAATCAGAACTGACACAGAGCTCAAAATCATTTGAATTATCTCTTTCACTTACATTAGCTAGGAAAACAGTAAACAGTCAATGGCAAATCAGAAGTACAGTCAGGCAACATCAATGGGGAGCAGCCAAGGCTGGGTCATACAGTACACTGAGAAGAGAGCTTGACCTTTGGAATTGAAATATAGGCATTTTAAGCTCCAGTGGAATGTATCAAAATGGCCTTTTTCAACTTAAATGCATAAAAGGTCAAGGGGAGGTCACATTTGGCTTTGGGTTCATCAGCACAGAGCATATCCCAGCTCCTTCTTTATTCATTCTCATTTTTAAAAAAGGGTTTTTAAACCTCTCTGGCATGGCATAAATATTCATTCTCCAGGGCCAGATTTTCAGTTGGTGTAAAGCAGGATAACCACATTGAAATAACGAACCTCTGCCAATTTATACCCTCTCAGAATCTGGCCATCCTGTTCACATTCTTTTAAGATATAGAAATGGCAATTTTGAAACTTTTCCTGGAGCAAATGCTTCCAACAATAATGATGCATGTTGAAATTTGAGACTTTGACATTTAAATTGTCTGGGGTTTTCTTTGAAAGGCATGGCAGGAGGCATCCTCCAGAAGAGCCAAGGAGAGAGTAAATACCACAACAATCTACTTTGCTGCTTCTCTATGTGTTCACCCTTCAGTAGCAGATTTATGTCTTTTTCAATATTCCCACAATTCTCCTCAGATGGGAAAGAACTTTTCTGTTCCCTTATAAATTGCTTTGAAGACAAAAAAAAACAGCCAAAAGGGCCTCTCACAAGTGGCACTGAGCACAACCAGTAGATGCAGCAGGACTGCATCCAAAGCAGGGCACCATTCTCATTCTGCTACCAAACCAATTAATTACCCACAAACTGGATGAATGTGGGGAGATCATCCAAAGTCAAATGAGTGGCCATCTTAAAGAAACAAGCATCCACAGTTATCTAAGTATCAGTCTCCTTTCTAAAGGAGGCATTTCACATCCTACTTACTCTCTTAGTGCACTAAGATAATTTCTAATATATTGGTAAAGAAAACTTGCCTCTCATTTTTAGGATAGAGGATCCATTTGAAGAAACAAAATAATATCAAACTTCTGCAGCCCTGAATAATTATTTTGATTTTAAAATGGATAATAAATAGGAGTTTCTCTTTCTTTATTTGCTGAAGAGTTCAGATGACACTATTCAAAAATTTTCAGAGGCTCTTGGGAAAAACATGGCCCACCCCAGGTGGCATTGACTTTCATGTGGAATTTCTTAGTCTTTATCCAATTTCACTTCTGCCCCTCAGCGTGCAGGAAAATCAACTCAAAACAGTCAATATTGCTCCATATTGAGAGTCAATTCCAAGGGAGAGAATCTCATTTTATATTTTGTCTGTAATATGCTTATCCTTAAATGAACATTTTAGACACAGATTCCAAATTATGCATTCATTGGAAAGATTAACTCTGATTAACAAATTCATGCTAAACAACTGTGTTTAATTGGATTTTTGTAAGTAGCTAAATGTGAATGCTTCTCAGTTCTTCCATGTGGCAAACAAAACAAAAACTAATTTTAAAATATTTAATGAGGAGCAATCTCTGTGTTGCTGACCTATCTTCACTGGTGATGAACTCTTCCACCCTGCATTCCCCTGCATGCAAAGTTCTCCTAATCTAGTCCTAATAATGGTTAAAGTTATCTGTCTAATCAAACTAATTAGCACTGGTGAACAGAGACGTAATCATAATAGAAAGCAAATGCCAGTTTTACAAAATGAAAACGCCATATGTGCAGTAATTAGCGAACCACACGCACTTTTTATAAATCATATTTATTAGTTCGTAAACAAATCAAATCCTAAATGAAATGAACGTTACCATTACCAAACACCACTGAATAAACAGAGACAATGAGTGGCCCTGCTGGGTGTGTGTACAAGGGGTAGGAGAAGGGCACCTCCCTCCTCTCAAAGTTCCCTAGGAGGTGTTTATGGATTTTTACAGAGGTCTGTGTCCTCTTCTTTAAGTCACAGCATGGAAGTATGAGCTGACCTAGGGAAGCTGCTTTTTGGTCATATGGGCTGTTCTTGACTGGAGACCAGATGGTCATAAATTAGGATATTCAGGCTACATCCATGGTGAAAAATGTAGTACTAATAAGTACTCTAATAATGTTCTACAGCGGACCAGGTTTCACCAGAAATTTAATGTGGATTTTGTCACCTTGCATAAATGATGATCTAGTATAAACTATATTTAATGGCAACACCCAGCCAGCAGAGGCATGCTTTCAGCTGCCTTCAGACCCAACATACAAAGGGCTCTTTTACTCCTCATACACAGAGCTGGAGAGGCACACAGCCAGACACACAGCGCTCGGCCTGAACAGTCTGACTCAATACCCACAGGAAGCCTTACTTAAAATTAAGAAGGTTTGTAATAAATACCATGTATCATTGTGTATCCAATCACAATTATCACAATAAATACCACTATCATTGTGTATCCAATCACAATTATCACAGCTTTCCTCTCCCACAGGGAATACTGGCAGCAGAAAAAATTATTAACAGAGATATTTTTGGAGGTACTAAAACTACTTAATTCATCTAACTGTTAGAATAGTCTAATGGTTGAGACCTCTTCTCTGCATTAAGTGCTCTTCAGTTTGACAGATCCTGGATATTTCCAAATTTTGGGAAGAAATCAGCTTTGCTTTCTACAATAGGGCTGAAAACACTGCAGAACCCCATCTTTTTGGTTCTTGAGCCATTTTGCTCTTGACAAAATGAAGCCTTTGACTCCCACAACTTTTGCACACCTGATCAGATCATGAATGTTCCTGTGCCTGCAGATACCCCGATTTGAGTCTGAGCTTAGCTGCATCCTCCTTTCCAAGGTGATCCTATAATATGGTGAAGCAAGGTTTAAGAATGGGCTGTGCACATTCTGCTCGGAGGTCATGGCTCAATTTGTTCTCAAATCCTCACCTTTTGAGTGAGAACACAGCAGGAATTTGGAAAGCAGAAGTACAAACCAACTTTTCTGTCACTTGCAAGCCTTACTATTCCCTTTGGTGCTCCTTCTGAAAACATTAATTAGAGTGGGTATTTAATGTGACTCTCCTGTAGTTTGTACACGAAGAGCTCAAACTAATCTCAGCCCGCCCCAGCAATTCCAATGTACTCCGTTACAAAGCCTGAAACATTAACAGTGAATTAATTATAATTGTGCAGTGGCGCCTCGCCACTTTGCTTTCTGTCTAGTTTATCTTTATTTTAGACTAAAGGAAACAACAATGAAAGAGCAAACACGCAATAAAATCTGTGCAGGAGATAGAAGGCAGAGTATCCCTGTCTTGGTTCCCCTCTTGGCCATACCCCCCATCTGGGCAGGAATCATGCTTTTTACATTTAAAAGTACAATGCAGAGACAGCAGACCCAAAGCTGCAAGCATGCTGTGCATTTAAATTTGATCCCTTCTTTTGTTTGTTTATTTTCCTGTACTTCTTTGGATTGGACAGGAAGTTTAAGCATTTCAATAAAGAAACAAATGCCATTTTCATTGTATATTTGGCCTGGCCAAGAATAAGAGGTAATACCAATATTGTGAAAAAGCCTGAGCAGGAAGGGATTTTGCACATAGCAGCTGAAATGAATCCATGCAATCATCTGAACAGTTCTGGATTTTTCAAAACACAGTCTCACCAACCACACATGGTCCAAAATAGTCACTCAAGATTCTACAAAAAAACCCCATGAAACTGTCTTTAAAATTATTGTGTTTTGAAATAATAGCAACACAACAGCTTCCTCCCTTTAGCCTCTGTCTTCTGAGCTCCTTGGGCACTTTTATTTATTCACACTTTCAAGCAAATTCTTTAATGAAATCTCTTGTTTCCAAGACCTGGAGTTCTAAAACCTCTCCATTACAGCCCTGGGATAAAAATCACAAAAGGTTGACAAGTGTAAGGTGCATGGACATCTCCCAGCTTGACCCCAATGGTTGGCAGAAGAGCTGTATGGTATATAGTCTGAAGGCCCTCACATATCTTAGCAAGTCGGGGAATTTTACACTTTGATACCAGCAGGACCTGAGGATAATCCTTGCTCTATGGGAAGAGCACACTTTAAAAACACCACCATTTTTCTCCCTTAGATAGGGTGAGTTGAGTGTGTTTGTCATGGAGCAGAGGAGTAACAGAAGGGGAAGGGAGGAAATACCTATGACATGGCAGTGAAAATGAGGTGTGGGGAGCCTCTGTAAAGAAAGCAGAAACAAAATCATTCACGCAAACACCCGCGGGCTCCAGCCTGCCAAGCCTGCACAGTACTCAGATGCTACCAGCCCTCTATTACACTGCTTCAGGAGAGCAACCTTGGCCTCATCCCTGTGCAGAAGGCCTAAACTAAACCCTCTTTAGTTTAGTTGGACTCTCACTGGAAGTGCAATATCATAAAATATGACAGCACATCCAGCCAGTACTCTGCTGGTTCAGCAGGACCAATCCTGTTCCTGGTGAAGGCACATGGGGATTTTTTGGTGAGTAAAGGGAGATACCTGACTCTGCAGCAGCCTGATGAGCTACCACGAGAGGCGCTGAAAAGACTCTTGTAAATTTTAATAGACGTTAACTCTTGGATTAACTAAATGAGGTTCATGGCTGCCTCACTTTAATGCTGGTAGATATCAGTGATCTGACCCCAGCGTTGTAAACAGCAAGACGGAGCTTTAATTTGCTTATTCTTTGAAGACTGGCCTTTTAGCAGTCTAATAAAGCAGAAGACTAATCTACACGGGATAAACTACAGTACATTTTAAGTAATTATACTTAAACAGTCCTTACTGTAGGAGGACAAAGACCAAAAAGATTAGTTCATGCTAAATATTTCTCTTAAGTGATGTTGTTTTCCCCTCCTAATTTGGTTTTCTTACAACAAACTTCGCCTTCACAATTATTCCCTTGATTACTGTAAGAGTGCCAACATAATTTAGTATTTAGTATTTGGGGCTGGTACACAGAGCCTGGCAAAAACCTGACTCAAGCAAGTTTTGCTGCAGATTGGAGATTCAGCTTACTGCACAGAAAGCAGTTTTCTATATGAAAACTATTAAACTATATGAAGAGTAATTAAAAGCATCAATTAAGGATGTGAAATACAAATAATTTTATATTAGCCAGAAAACTTATTCTGACATACTAAAATGGGTGCTTAAAAGAAACTGCAGTGTGGGCTTCCACTTATTCAGAGCTCTAAGATACTGCCAAGTTGTGTCTAAATGTATCATTTGATGCAGCATTTATAGGAAAATAATTTATTCCTACAATTTAAATTAGTGTAATACACTGTCACTATGTTCATTTGTATGGAGATACCCACAAGTGCCACTGCTATGCTGGCAGTTATTTTTAATTCTGCAAACAGCCTTGTCTTTCTATGCATGGAAAGACACAACCTGACATTTTCTATTCTCCAGCCTTCCCATGCCAGAGAAAAGGGCAACAGTGCTGTGAGTTACCCCCATGCTTTGTCACATTTTCCTGAAATAATTAATTTTTGCTATGAAACAGTAACGACAACTACATTTAACAGCTCTGTGGCAGAATTTTCTTGGTTTATATATTGTTGTTTAGCTTTTTCCTATGAAGAGTCACTGTGGAAGGTTGGATTCCTTCCTTTCAGCAGAGCTACACACCAAGAACACCAGAGCCACATTGCACTGATCTTTGGCAGAATGCAGCAAAGCAGTTACCTATCATCTGGCATGCAAGCATTTAAGAAGGTTATAAATGAGATTTTTATGGAAAACAAGAGTTAGAACAAATTTTGGTTAAACCAACCTTGCTATTAATCCCTGCTATTCTTTAAAATCTGGTTTTGCATGTCAAGATGTTACCTACTCATATTGCTGGCACCTACACAATCCTAGGGAGAAGGATGCACAAAAGAAAATTCTGGATCACTTCATTCCAAAACAAGAGTAACCTCTCTTAGCAAGTGTGTACAGCACTGGGAGACAAAGAGCTGCTGTTGGAAAGAGCAGGACACCAGTTGTGTTCTGGCACTCCCCCTTTGCTAAGGTTCTACTGTACAAAATAAGCTGTCTTTAGCTTGCTTTGAAAACAAAAATCCTCACTAAAAAAAAGAATTCATGAAAACAAAGAATTCTTTATGGCAATGAAGCAGAACACTTTTTTTTTTTTTTATGACACCCTCTATCTGTACCAAAAGACAAAACAGCAGCAGCCTGATGCATGCACCAAAAGAGGAAGGTTACAATACAAAAACAATGAGTCCATTGAAGGATTGGTCCTGCAACATATAGCATCACATCCATGGAATGGTTTAAGGATTTGTGATCAATCCATGCAGAAAAGCTTTCCATAAAGTTCTTAACAGTTGGTGTGTCTCAAGGTAAGCTTTTTGGGGTCTTGTGAACTGAGAAATTACTCAAGGAGGAAATATATATGAATTATTCCCTCATCTTCATGAGGAAGAACAAACGCTGGGGACTGCATACCTCACCTATGGGTGTTTAATAACAGAGAAGAAAGGAAAAAGAAGTAGTAACATCCCCGCTTTTTACATAAATGCACAACTTTTCAAGTGCAAGGTTACACACAGGCCTGGGGTCCAAACTGCAGTTCCAGATGAGTTACAGCAAACAGGTGATGACAAGCCAGTTGGAGAGTTGCAATTCAAATATGCTGGAACCTGCTTCTTCACAGCTCACTTTCCCCTCACCTGCAGCTACTGGTGGGCACCAACTTATTCCTCATTTTTACTACATGAACACACTGCTTTGACCAGCCTTTTCCTCACGTGCTGAGTTTCACCCTTTACAAAACCAGCTGTAGCTGTGTACCACGATGTTGTTGTAAGAAAATGGAGCTATAAAAAGGATAAAATCCTAATTGTGAACCCAATCTATCTTTACTCAAATCAGCAGCAGGCAAAGTCCTTATGTACTTTCACTGCAAATCACAATTCATTGTATTAAAATGTATTTTAGAAACACACATGCTGGATCACCTGAAGAACAGCTCATTTGTATTTTTAAGCAGGATTTGATGGCACATCTCTCATCCAAGAAAACTAATATGTTAACCCAATCTGCCACCTAATCCCCAAGAGTCTCATTTTGATTGTACAAAAATAATTTAGGGAACCTAACAGTTTAAAACTGTCTTTTCTGTGCCTAAGTGCTTCATTTTAATAGATATTAGCTGTTAAAGATACTCATTTTAACAATGACATTTACAGCCTTAACCAGTCTATCATTGAGCACAGTGCATCACTTAGCAGGATAGCACTGTTTAAAAAATAATCTACTTGCTTTAATGTATATTGGAGTGTATTAGTTGATGTTGAATTAGGTCATTTTAACCCTTCAGCATTTTTCAGCTGCATGAATGCATTTCAGAGCCTTTTAGTTCAAAATTGCACTAAAAGATATTTCCCCTCAATCAAATTATTCACTTACGTCTCCCCTTCCATTTAAATTCCTTTCCATTAATTCCTTTCAATTAATTAAGCCTCGCAACATCACTGCAAAGTGTTTAAGAGCTACCATTGCCCAGTTTGAAGTTGCAGGCCATATCCATTTGAGATGGATGGAATAACTCCCACTGCTTTGAAGCAGGCCAAAGAGCTGGGCTTTTTCATATCACAGAGAGGACTCCCATCAATTTTTCAGGGCCTGGGTCAAGACACAGAGGACTGAACTGAAGCCACATACTGCCACATGACATCATAAACCTCCTGAGAGATCACAGATGAACAGATTCCTGCCTGTCTGTAACCACAGCCCTGCCCTGCTTTTGAAACAAAATCATGGGACAGCAGATGATGAAGAAAATGTCAACAGGCTGTATAAACATGCAGTGGAAATCTAAGAAGCTGATTCCTCCTTTGTTGCTAAAGGCAGAAGAACTGCCATGTTAGATCAAACAGCAAATCCAATTAACACAGTATCCTCTGTCTCATGGTGGCCAGCTCTTAGGAAATGATACCAGAATTATGTTATGCCATCCCAGTTACTTAAAACCAAAACCAAAACTTCAAACACCTTTCTGAGCCAGGTCTTAAATCCAGGTTAAGTATTTTTAAACCAACCTGCAGCCTGTTCAGGCCTATCTGCTCAAAATGGAGGGTTAGGATATGACATGAGGGAATGGGGCCCTGAGTGAGACAGTCTTGGCCCTACACAGAAGGAAGCACTGACAGGATGTCATCTCCTGACCCTATAGCAACTATAGGGATGGTCACTGTGTCTCTGGGAGCAACTGATGGAAGGTATGGCGCTCCTGTGCAAGGCTGTGCCTCTCCACTCCCCACTGAATTCTTGCCGGCTGCCAGAAGGAGCTGCTGCCATCTCCATGGGACACTCTTGGAAGCCTGCAGAGGCTGGTCCTGCACAAAAGCCCAAAGCCACCCCCACACTGCCATGGAGCTGCATCTCACAGGGTACCTGCAGGCCCTGCCGGGCAGCCATTTGGCATTCCTGTGTCCCTATGGGTGTGTGTGGAACAAGGGAGCAGCAGGATGCAGGGCTGCACATCCGCTGCCAGCTCCCGCTCATCCCTTTGAGACTAGTGAGGAAAACTACAGAACACCCCTGAAACATGGCCCTGTCTCTAATTTGTGCTGTGGAATAAATATTTTCTCCTCTGTTTTCTCTCTCTTTGCTTAATAATTCGGAAAATTCTCCTTGCTTTCCCAGCTGCTGCTGAGCAATAACTAGCTATTTTTAGAGAACTAATCACTGCAACTCCACAATATTTCTTCTGAGTAGTAAAAACTCATTTGCCCTTGCTTTATCTAAGGCAGTTTGCTGTGTGGATATTGTCAGGGCTCCCATTTTCCAAGGAGAATTTGACTATATTGCCACTGAATTTCTCTGCCATTTGAGTTTTCCAATAATGAGAGTGTCCCAGACATTAGGTAAGGGAATATTCTTCCACAGCTTCTGGGGGCTATTTTGTATTAGACTGTCTTTCTATACAGTCATATTCTATAGGTTTTAATGGCTGTGATGTTCAGATTTGACTGCATTGCTTGGGGCTTGGGATAAAGAAGGTCTCTGGGTGAGGGACATTCTCTGCACATCTAAAGTTTGACAAAGGTGCCCAAAAATTTTTAATATCTAAACAACCTTATGAGGAACACAACATAAACAGTTGTTTATATACAGGTGTCCACAAACTATTAGATGACTAGTTAAAACCAGACTTCTATTGTTCTGTCTAGCACATTGCATTTCTTCAAGGTGAGGATATCACACCTTTGCAGAAGAGCAACAGATCACGGAGTTATTATTCCTTACTAACTAGAGGTTAATAAAACAATTTTTCAGATACAGAATTAAAAAGAGATTAAAAAGAGACCTTCTTATGCTGAAAATGATGTTACACTATGTACAAAATTCAGGTTTTTCACATGGGTACAACAACATGGGAAAAGATGTTTTATCAGGCCCAGTTCAGGAAAGAATGTCCTATTTTAAGAGCACATGCTTCCTTTTATCATTTGGTAAATCATCTCTTCTTTCCTGAATAGCAACAGATTTAAGTGTCCGATGTAGTCTCCTGACTTAGAAGTTCTAATGCTAATTAAATTAAATTTATTTGGTCTAGAGCTACCTGAAACAAGATACTGATGCATCTGCATACAGCAAAGGACAGCGTGAGCATCTGCAGAATAAAATGCTAGCCAGTTGAAGGGATACAATTAAGACAAAAAGAACTTGGGGATACTTTTTCCTTCAGTGTGCCATGCAAAACTAAACAGGAAATGAGTTTAGATTTCCACCAGAAAACTGAGTATAGCACCAGCTAACACATCCACTAGTATTCACAGGGTATTAACAAGCTTAGAGCTCTCTGCAAGATGGGGCTGGATAAAAGAGGTAGGTGTCCTCCTAGGGAATGCTGAAGAGTTGCTCATAGGAGCTACATTTCTCTTTGTGAAGAGGAATAAATCACTTGAATGGGTCATGTAGGACAGCAGCAAAGGTGTGGACAAAAGAATATGCCAGCAACTGGAAAATTAAAACACTCTGTGCAGTGTAGTGTCATCAAGTTCTGTGCATGTTTCTTTGTGAAAACGTCATGTATGAAGTTCTGATTAAGAGATACAAAATTTACTGAGTAAATAAAATTGGGTGTGAATTATAAGAAGTTTGTACTACCAAAAAAAGCGTGTGCTAAAGAAGTGTCTGGGACATCACTCCAGGTGCATTAAACCATTGACAAATTGCCAGCTTTTGGGTTAATAACTTTGCATAGGCTTGTTTTAGACACAGGGTGTGGTGCTGGGCTGTTGTCCTAAGGGGCTGATATCAGACACTACATTCTGAAAGTCCCTGTACTTGATCAGGGCAATGTGTTAAACACAAAACATCCAAGACCAACATTCAGAGGGTTTCTGAAGTATTTGCATTCAGGCCATGCAGTTTCTACCCATGTGTGAGGGGGAATGTCCAGAGTGCACAGCTGACAAATGACACGCTCTTGACAGCCTGGAACATGTCACAGAACAGAAGACTTCAGGTTAGCATGACACTGTGCAACTTCGACTTTTGTTTCCCATTTGGGTTTTTTGCAAGAAAAAGAAAACCAAAAGGGCTGACAACTGACCACAAGGGGTGCCCATCTATCTCTCATAATGGGGCAGCATGGGGACAGGCCATTTATTTCATCCATCTAGTCAGCAAGCTTGAAACCTCAACCTCACTGACAGTGATTTGGGGTCAGTCACTCTGCCGTGTTTCTTCTCATCCCTGGCCTACTTAGGTAACAAGATATTAACACAAAAATTCTCCAAACTGATTATTTCTTTGAGGAACAGCATGAACAAAAGCAATCTGTGTGATTCCCTCCCAGAAATCACTAATGACTTAGTGACCCCCTTTCATGGGGGTTTCTTGCACACGAAGCAAGAGCCACTTGAGTCACTCAGCTACATGAATGTACTTCACTCTTGCTTGGATCATTTTCTACCAAAACCACACCAAAGCTCTTTCTTTTTGCATTACCTAACAGTGGGACCAGCACTGCCTTGCACCACAGTCCTTCATCTGAGAAACTTTTTGGTTCTGGGACCTTGTAACAAACTTCCCATGAGCAGAAGCCAGGTCTATGTGAAGCGGCAGCTCAGAGTTCCAAATTCCTCAACATTAGCACACACAGCCCTGTTGATTTGTGTCCCTCCAGTTATGACTCCAAGGTTGCTAATGTGGTCATTCCTGTAGAACTCACACCTGATTAGCCAAGAGAACAGATGTGCTGCTCCTAAAATTTGCCTTCCCCATTTCCACCTGTGAGAATAATGCCATCAGCTCGCCCATTACTCGTGGAGATTTGAGCTTGAACTCCAGACCCAAATCTTTTTACAAGAGCTACGTTTCACCAATCAGAAATGCACTCTGCAAGAATGCAGCTAAACTGGAGCTGGAGAAAGCATCTGTCTCTGATGCAGGCCATTGTGATGCTTTATGTCAGTTTGCATCAGTCAAGCTTGCAGTTTAACTCTGTTTCAGGGGGTTTTTTACAGGCATCAAAAGGTTTGTCATTTTTCTGTGATTTAGGTAAAGGTAGGTTAGGTAATACAATTCTGTGGGCTGGCAAGCACTGAAGCAAACCTCAGCTTTTAGCTTTCTGTTCCCAGATGCCTACATTTCCAGTGGGTAGTCTGTCATATGTCTAAAGAAAATGAATGCTAATGAAATAGAAAGTGTTGAAAAGCCGCTATAATGGTAGAAAGTTTCTCAGCTAATAGAACAGGTTCTGATAGAGGCAATGGATAAAGGCTTCCCAGAGCTCTGAAAAATAATTATTTAAACATTTATATGAGCAAAGAGAAGAGAACTGAGGGAGGAAAGGGTGCATCCATTTGCAAGTCTGCTGTGGAAGGGATCTCCTTGAGGCTACCGAATGCACACCCTCACTGCCCTGTGAGTTCCAGGGCAATTCCTCTATTCCCCAGCTCAGAAACCAGCCTGCTGCTGAGACACAGTTCTGTATTACATGAGGGACAGAGTCATGGATTTTGAACTATGTCTCTTCAATGGAAATCCTTCTTTCCCCCCAGCTGGAAGGAAAAGGTATTATATCTGCTTCAGTCCAGAACTGTCATCACATAGGAACTGACCCCAGACTTTTCAGAAAATTCATAGATTCCATCAGCTTTTTTTCTTAAAATGTCACATTCTTCCACTCTTAAACATTTCACTAAATGCAGGAGCCACAGGAGGCAATAAGTTGGCCTTGGCAAAGCCAAGACAGGATTAAAGCCCTAGAGCCCATTCAAATCAACAAAACTGTTTCCATTACACTAAGGGATGACAACGGGGAGAGAAAATCGCAGGTATTTTGCCAAAGCTTTTCCTAATGTTTTTTTATTTTTAATTGAAAACTTGAAAATCTGACTCATTTTCATAACTGACATACACATGAGCATATGGTTAACAGAGAGTCAACTTTCCAATCAACCCTGCAGGTCTCCAGAGGTCTGTCACCTTCAGCCAGTAGTTTTTGGAGGATGATGTTTCATTGGTGGATCAAATCCAGACTTGAGCATGAATCCAGCTGGCACACACAAGGCCCTCAAGCTGACAAGCTGTTCCTTGGAGCGTTAGCAATTCTTTCCTCGCCTGCCCTAGCTTTAAAGCCAGCCACTGGCAGTGGGATGGACTGGTTCACCATGGCATCCCACAACGATGCCATGACACCCACGTTTCTGAACAGGAGTGCATGGAGTTCCAGGGGATTCTGCACCAAATCTCAGCCTGAGCAGTTATTGATAAGCATTTTCTCGAGTGAGTCAGGCCCCCTTATCCTCTGGGAGCAGGGAGGTCAGATGTGCTGCCCTATCCTCCCCCATCTCGCCTGGAAGTCTGGCTGAATCCCTCTCCCTTCCTCTGCAAATGCCAGCTCTGACTCTTTTCCCAGCTCCTTGACTAGTTTCATTCTGAAATGCCACTGTGATCTGGTGCCAGAGTTCACATGCAGATACTGCCCCAGGCTGCTGATAGCTGTAAACCTCCCTCCCTCCCCAAGTGCTCCTTTATGACTAGGCAGATCTTATCACACAAACACAGAATATTCTAAGTTGGAAAGGACTCACAGGGATCATGGAGTCCAGCTCCTGGCCCTGCACAGGACACCCCAGGAGTCACACCCTGTGCCTGAGAGCATTGTCCAAACACTCCTGAGCTCTGTCAGGCTGGTGCTGTGAGCCCTGCCCTGGGGAGTGTTCAGTGCCCAACCACTCTCTGGGTGCAAAACCTTTATTATGTTCAGGAGATAGACTGGTCTTACTTCATTGCTTGTGAAGCTCCACACTACTCACTACCTTCAGTGAAGAATAAAATAGACTGAAGAAAAGAAAAATCTATTTTTCCCACATATTTGGTTTACAAACCACAGAAGTCCTTGCTTTTAAGTACGACAATATATAAATTGCTATATAAGGAAACAGGCAGCCATGGCCTGTCCTCAAGGTGCCACACTCTGTGTGCATCAATCACAAAGAAGAGCTTATTCTAACAGAAAGTGACCCCTTGAATGCTTGCAGGGTTTTTTTACCTTAAAATGATGGCACTTCCTTCACTCTCATAACTAAAATGCTGGACTAGAACTGAGATTCAGTTGCTGGTGATAATTGTCCAGTGCCAACTGCCTTCTAGGTCAGCATCTGCCTTCACACTCAGAAAGCAATTCACACAAACACTGGCTTGCTCACTGGTAGTGAAAAAGCATTTCATGAACTTTGAAAGTAAAGACAAGAGCTTCAGGGTTTCAGTCTGGCTTCAAAATTTATGATGTTTTCTGTGCATCACAGTGCAAGGGTGTGTAAGCCAGTCTTAATGGAAAAGCTTTGGTGGCATTCTAGTTAGCTTTGATTTAAAGCTTAATTTAGGCCCTGAAAAGGGTTAGTGCATCTTTACAGCCATCTTGTAATTCTCCAAGAGTCCTGCCATGAAGTTAGCCAAGCCCACATTTCAACACGGCAGGGTCACTTTCAGATCAAAGAGGCACTCAGACAACTACCAAAACCCACTGGGAAAAGTCTTACACCTTGTCCAAAAGCCCACCAAAAAAGGAGGTAGGTCATTCACAATACTGTTCAAGTGCATTCAAAGGAGATGTAATGAAATAACACGTCGTATATACATAAATATATATAGTCAGTCATGATGTTAAATGAAAAGCAAAATTCTAGGTTGGAAGTGGATCTAACTAAATATTTAAAACTCAATATTAGAGCTGAGAGAATAATTGGCAGCAAATAATTCACCCATGAATTCAGCTTCTTTTTCGGCTTGTGGAGTGTCTGCATACAGATTGCCATTTCCTCAGATTTGATCATTACTTTAAATGAGTCTCAGTTTTACAGTGTAATTCTTTCTCTGTGTAGGTCGATGCAGAGGAGTCTCCAGTGCTTTCCTGACACTTTGCATCTGAAGCCTGCTCTGCAGATGTATTGCTCTGACCCACAGCTTGATGTGCGTGTCCTGTTTGAAAATCTGAGCGTGCCTCTGCAGCACTTCATTTCTACAGGCAGCCGTGGGGGTGAAAGCTGACCACTAAAGTACCAGGAAAAAGCAAATAATAAGCAGAAAGTATGGCAGAAAGGTGCTCACTTTTAAATATTAGCAGATCCTCAGCACTGGCAGAAGGGGCTGAAGAGGGCTTTTACCTCTCCTTAGCGAAAGCACCTCCAACAACATCTCTCAGTTCAAAGTAGAAGATACAGTTTTCTGGAGTCAACACCAAACCCCAAGTATTCCTGCAGCTGGGATGCAAGAAGCCCATGCACCAGTGCAGGCTGGGGCCAAAGGGATAGAAATGAATACACTTTTCAGAGCAATTAGCTGAAGGCGTGGTGGGCAGCCTGCAGAGAGGAGTGAGCAGCGTCCCTTGCAGCCAGCACACCTGGGGGCCCACAGGGCTGCACAGAGCAGCCAGCTCTGGCCTGTGTCTGCAGGGATGGAGCCAGCAGCACCAGGGAGGTGATGGTTCCCCTCTCAGCCAGCACTGCCAAGGCTCTACCTGGGGCCTGCTGTCCAGGTCTACACCAAAAATAAACACCCTGACTTACTCGAGCAAGCAAAGCAGAGGCCACCAGGGTGACTGGAGAGCTGGGAAAAGGTGAGGAGCAACTGAAGCAATGGGGTTTGCTCAATTCAAAGAAGAGAAAGTGAAACAGATGTTATTTCTCTACAGCAGCAACCTAATGAGATGGTACCAAAAAATGGAGTCAGACTCTCCTTGGAACTGCACAGCAATGCCACAAAGGGCTATGGACATGAGCTACAGCTTGGGAAACCTGAACTGGATGCTCAGAAAAGCTTTGTCACTGTCAAGGTGGAAGCCACAGGAGCAGGTGGTGCAGAGGCACTGTGGAGTGCCTGTCCTTGGAGGCAGTGAAAACCCCACTGGACGCAGCCCCGAAGAACCTGCCCTGACCAGACATGCTCCATGTGAGAGGAGAGACTGTTCCACCTCTGGAGAACTCTTCCCACCTGTGTGCTTCTGTGATTCCCTGACACTCCAATAAATATTTTTCCAGTCCTTGGAGCAAGTCCAAAGTATTTTTACACCCCTGCTCTGTATTTCCTTGAGGACGTAAAGATTTTCTGTAGCGATTTCTGCCTATGAAGAGATCTGGAATATTAAAATCCACCCCTACAGAGACAGATTAGTAGTAAAATGAAGGCAACAAAACCAAAGGTGCAGAATTCCTTAATGGTGGGGCTCTCTGTGAGCATATCTCATCTCAGCACGACTGACTCATGGTCACCCTGATTTACACCAGCAGAGAGCTCCACGTTGAATCTCAAGGCTGCATAAATGAATGTGTTTCACAGTTAACATAACCTCATAGGTAGTGCTGCTGATTTAAAGACATCTAAAGAGTGCTGTCTTTCTCACTGTTGTACCATGGTAGGAACCTGTGTGCACCTCCTGTGCTCTCTGACTTGCGGTGTTACTGTGGCTGATGCAGAATTATTAGATACTGAAATAAAGCTCTGCTTTTAATGACTAAAAGTCATGCAAGAGGATGCTGGATTTGAAAGCCAGCAGAGAAGCCCTAGGCTGTTTGAGAATTCAGATTCAAATTATTTAGTTATCTCTAGTCCTCTTAGATATCTATAAATATCTGCACTCCACGGGGTGCTCATGCAATTTCTGATGGTTTACCAGACTGAAGCCACCTCCTCAACTGTAGGTTAGAGTTGTAACTCCTTGATATTGATGAAAAGGCAAGGGACTTAGTTATGAAGGTCATTTTTCAACTGAACAGTTAACTGGAGGGCACCACAGAATGAGTTTAGCTCTCTTTTGTCTCACAAATTTTGCAATCAAATAATATAAACTTGAACAAAGCCATTAAGGGGGCCTCTTTTTCCAAATGCTACGGGAAAAAAATTAACTAACTTCATAAGGTAAAAAATTAGAACATTTTCATTAACAGAAAATGTTCTTTTTAATTAGGATTTTGCAAGCTAAGTCTCCTAATGAATGAAGGAATGGAACTTCAAAAATGATTTGAATTGCTTATTTTTTTTTTCCTTCTCACTGAGAAGAACAAATGTAACTTTTTGCAAAAGATATTCAGTTTCTAATTGGAGACTATTTAATTAACTATTTAATGGCTGGGGTTTTCATCAGCCTATAGAAACACATTGCCATGAGATGACTGCTCTCCTAAATAATGCTCAAGAGCTCTGGGTGCTTTAAGAGCACAGTGAAAACCATACTGAGACACATGTGGTGGGCAGAGCTACAGACAAATTACTCCCACAGAAAATGGGTCCAAAACATCTCCAGGAGATATTTTTCCCTTTTTAAGGAAGCAGTTACAGGGCACAGAGGCTAATGAACACATTTACTGGGGAGACCCGTGTAAACATGGACGCTGCTGGCATGGCTGGATCCAGACTCTGGGAGGTGCCAGGAGAGGACAGAGAGCTTTTACAGGGATGAGAGGGAAGGCAGCAGCCATGGAACCAACACACACTGGCTGTGCCTCAGCACAGAGCCCTGCCTGGTGTCACACAGCCTGCAGCAACATGACAGACCACGGGCAAACACAAAGCAAATTAGCCCAGTTGAGCACTCCACATCTGGACACAGCTGGCAGGACCTGGCCAGAGCAGGGGAGGTGTGGAGGGCACCACCAGAGTTGGTGGCACCTCTCCAAACACACAGCACAGACTGGAGCCAGGCTGGGCAGACCAAGCCACCCTGCAGACACCAGAGGTGTCACCACCCACCAAGGTGAGGGCAGCACCTCCCCAGCGCTTCCAGCCCCAAAGACCTCAAGGAAGTCTCTCTGTCCATGACACATCCCTACCCAGCAGGCTGATTTCCAGGGAAACACGAGGCAGCACACAGTGATGGGCAAACTCCCCTGAAACACCAAGAGAAAGGCACAAACTAGGAGTCTTCAGCAAAAGGAAAGGTGTCTAAATCTGGCAGACTTGCTAGATCATGGTGCAATAGGGATGAGGTGCTGCTTTTGACCTACTGGCCTGGCTCCCTTGCTGGAGCAGCCTCAGAAACCTTTTACATGGGCTTATAGAACCACATTACTGCCTGCTGTGCCAGAAGAGGCCATAAAATCAGTTCCAGACAGCATCATTAATCAGAGAAGTGCACTTGATCCACAGAGATAGGAAGCTTGAGCAGATGGACTAAGACAGAACATTGTGATAGAAAAGACAGGTCAAAGCAAAGTTGTGGGAAAGGGCCTGAACATTTGCAGAATTACTAGAATCTGGGTTTTTTTCCAAAAGAGAACATTAGCAAGCAGTAAAAGAACAATGTGCAATCAATTATAAATGTAATACATGGGTAGCTGCTTGCTACTGCTCACTGCTCATGGACTTCAGCCTGACTACACTCTGGTGTTTGTAACACTGTGTTTTTTTCTATTCACTAAAATCTCAACAGTACCCCTCTAGCTCAAGATATGGAGAAACCTGGGGTTTTGAGACTAGGATGATACTTCTATTAATGCCCATCAAAACACAAATGAGGTCTGTTAATTCTTTTTTGTTCTTAGGTGAGAAATGACCAGGTCTGTTTGCACTAAGTGTGGAAACACACTTGTGTTCAGCAAAGAGGTGTGAGTGTTGAGAAGGCAGTGACCCTTCCTAAATGAATCATCCTGGGCTCAACATACAAGAGGGAGGGGAAAAAAAAACCCAAAAGTATTTTAATAAACAGAATACTGGAAACCAAAGGTAGAGTGAAGGCAAAGGTTAAGATAAAACAGAGGTTTTGGTCAGATGTCCTAATCTATTTACACAGCAGGAGACTTTCAACAAACTGCATTGCAAGATTAAAAAAGAATTAGCAGATTCTGAAAACCCACACTGACATTCAGGAACAGAGAGCAAACACCACACACACCATTTGTACCAAGTACCCAACACTAAAAACAAAATCTAAATGTTATAATTCAGCCAGAAAGGACCTAAACTGATCATCTGGTCCCTCTATCCCTCTATAGCACAGTAAGGTATGAAGGTGTGGGATGGGAAGGCCCATACAGGGTCTGTCTAAAACAGAAAACACAGATGTCTTAAGATTGTGTAAAAATTACTGAATAAGCCCAATGCAACAGATATTAAAGAACATCAGAATATGCTTTAACAGATTGGAAAGAGTTCAGGATATATAGCACATACTAGTTTTCAGGTATTATACATGCACACATAAAAGAGCTCATTAGACAATTAGGAAATATGTTAAATTTGGAAGATAAAGTCAGATCACAGTGAGTGTTTGCAGATATAATCTATTTAACTTAAGAGTTCAATCACTTAAATAAGTGACTGCAGATTCAGATCTGGAAGACAGTAATGCTGAGTGCAGTCCCAGAAAGAACAAGCACTCTAGTTTCATGCAGACTAAGATTGGGCAAATACTAATGCTAGAATTAAATTTAGAAAAAATTATCTGCAGGTACTTTTCAGCAGGTTTTTTTGGATACCCACTGTTTTACACGATCAGCTTCAGACCAGAAATACATGAGACACTATTTTGTGTGAGGCACTGTGGATGTGATCATGTTTATCCCAGATAAGACTTTTTTGTTCCTATTTGTCTCATGCCATCCTTGGGCCAGGAAGAGATACTCAAGACAGACTTGGGAGAGGTTTTGCCCCATTCTTTCTGCAACACAAAGATGTGTATTTATGAACAGCTGACCTGAAGTGGGGAGAATCTGCCCCACACACAGAACTTGGCAGCTCTGGGGTGCTGGAAAGGCAAGATGTAGGAAAAAAAGCTCCAGTCTTATACCATAGGTGCTCCTGGGTGTCAGGGGGTATTTATCTTTTTTTTTTCTTTCATTCTGTCTTTTGTTTACTTTTGTGCATGTGCTGAAGGCTGGGTGCTTTTCAAAAAATACAAACCCCTCTCCCCAGAGAGCACACAACCCATAGCACAGCGCAGCACAGTGCTGGCTGCAGAAACCTTTTTGTATTCCTTGTGCACTGGGCAGGGATTTTTTCATTTCATGCATCATCCATAACTTGCCGCAGCAATTCCAAAAATCTCTACCACGCTCACATGAATACGAATAATTTAAATTCACATTTTTGCTTTTGGAAATTTATCATCACAGAAGTCGGGCTCATAAAGCAACTGTATTTCTGAAATTTCTCACAGAATAATCAAGTGATGGCACTGCCCAACTAAACAGCCCCAACTCTTTGGCTCATACAGGCACTTTAAGCTATGACTCCCTCTCACAAGGTCAGCTAGTGACAGAAATCTGTCACCAGCATTAGTGTTCACTCTGCTAGTTTTTTCTTTTATCCTTCTTTATTTAGACTAATTTAATAAGCAATTAAAATAAAGAAGAGTACAGGTAGGTGTCTTTTCTCTGCCAATGGCCAATAGCAAATGTCTTGGACACGAAATGTTGCTGTGAACAC
Organism: Melospiza georgiana; assembly: GCF_028018845.1. Lineage (NCBI taxonomy): Eukaryota > Metazoa > Chordata > Aves > Passeriformes > Passerellidae > Melospiza > Melospiza georgiana. The sequence continues at coordinate 19,212,205 of NC_080435.1, forward strand.
CTACTGAAGAGTTGGCCTTGAGTGGATGTTACTCCTTAGCCCCCATTAGAATCCTCTGGGCTTTGGCCAAAGGACAAAACCTTGCATTTCTTAAGCATAATTGTGAATACAGGTGTTTAATCCTCCCTGATGTCAGAGAAATTATTGGCTTTCAGAAAAAGCAAAGCAAATTATAACTCTGTCATAAGCAACGAGTCCAACAGTTTCTCAATTTTAAATTAATTGGCCTTTGAGAACCAAACATTTCCTACCATGGGACCATATCAAGGCCCCACACCTGTCCCTGACCCTACAGCTGCCTTACAGCACAGGGGTTGTGCAAGGAGGTCTTGGGTTTGCACGATAAAATATTGTTTGTGACTAGGATGACTCCCTTTCTCATCACCTGTATCTGTATTACACTCAGCTGAATGCTTCCACACCCAACACTGCTTACAGGAGAAAAAAGGGAGAAGCCAGAAGAGAGGAGAAGGGAAGAAATGCATTGCGGTGCTTTTTCAGTTGAGCCCACCCCTGGCAGAGGGCCAGCTTGGGATTCCAGAAGCTGTGCACACAAGCTCCACAAAAGATGCTAAAGAAGTCTGTCCAAACAGTTAAAGCAATCTGATAATTACACACAGACTGTTTAGGACAACCAGCCTAAAGTTTTCATTCAAGCAACAAAGTCTTCATTAGAAACATAAGATATGAACTTCTAAGATTTTCAGGAAGACAGGTAACACTACTAGGACCTACCCAACTGAAAACTTAAATCAAGTTTGAACCCTTTTATTTCTTTCTTCGGTTCTAGAATGAAAAAAACTGATGTTTTTCCTGATACCAGCCTGCTGATGGAGGTGGTGGGGCATCCTTGGGTACAATTCCAGCTGCCACGTGGTGTGCCCTAAAGAGCTTTGTCACAAAGCACACTGCAGCTCCTGCCAGCCAGGTACCAAGGCTGCCTGCTGCCTCAAGGAGTTTTATCTAAAAATAGAAGCTGCTTAAGAAAAATGACCACCTCTTTAGAAGAATAGTCAGTTTCTCTCTGAATCAATTTAAGCCCAGGCACATCAATGAGATAGAGTTTGACCTAAAGAGCTCCACAGAAATCAAGACCTAAGGTAAAGGTGTGCCAGTAATATGGAAGAAGATAAGGAGGCTGTGGGCCTGATCCAAAGGCCACTAGGTCAGTGACAAGCTTTAATGTTGATGTAAATGGGCTTTGGAGCAGGCCACGCTTGAGAACAGAGCACTCCTTATTATAAAAATCAGCAGCCATTAGATATGGACTGAAGTTACAGGAAATTCTTTGCAGACAAAACTTCCCTCCATTTTTCCCATCACCTCAGCCAAGCATTGGACCATTTGGCTCCATAGATGAGGAGACACCAGGTTGCCACCTTATCCCAGGGTCAGAAGCACGTGGGTACCGTTTGCCCAAGCTGTTTCCGCAGCTAGAACGTGGTTGGACAGTGATCCATCTGTGCTTGCTGCATCTTTATGTGCTCCATCAGCACAGCTGGGCACCCAGGCAGCAGCACTGCCCACCCAAATTGCTGCACACATCCAATTTGCATGAACCACTGCAGGAATCCTTCCCCACTCATAGGGAGCGGTCATGGCTCAAATAACAAGACAGAGATAAGCAGTGGCAGAAAACCCTAAACCATCAGGCACCCCACCCCACAGCTGCTGCTTGCCAGTGGTTATAAAGTCATTTTTGACTCAGGTATAATCCTCACTAAGCAGGGAGAGAATGCAAATGTTTGGCAATAGGCAAAAACACACCCGTGGTTCTCACCCTCTCTGGCCCGTGCTGAATATTCCTCACCGAAGCTGTTAAACTGATAAGGTTATTCACTGACAAGATATGAAAGAGCAAATGCTCTGTAATTGAATACCATATGCCTTGCCACAAATAAAAATAACACAGTTCTCTCAGAGATAAAATAAAGAGTGTAGTAAGAGGGCATTGTTAAACTGTGCTAAAAAAATGAGGAGAGAGGGAATATGCAACTCACCCTGCTGGCTGCAGTATAATTGGCTCGTTAGGGGAAAGTGCACACATGGACACATGCAAGGAACAGGAGATCACAAAACACTGAGACCCACAGACCAGCGTGGACTTGGGCACAGCTCCCTGGCAGTGCTGCTGAAATGAGGGGGTTGATGATGGGACAGAAAGTACCTGAGAGACTTGGAAGTGAGAGCACATAAACATCTGGCTCCTCCTGACTTCCCTGTACCATCCAAGGGACCCTGTTCCCCTGTGCCCCTGGCAGGAGCCGTGTTGAGCTGCAAGGAATCTGCACTCAGGAGCTGCCAGCTTGCCTTCAAGCATTAGACAGGCATTATATTGATTACTGCCTGGTATTTGCAGGTCTACAAAACGTCCAAGGAGACACAGGAAAGTTTAGAGAGTTTTAATTTGCTGTACCAAAGCTTTTCTGATGGTCCCAGAAGATTACACATTTATGAACAAGGGCAGCAACTATAAAAGCTTATTGTTTGCACTCAGCCAAACTTCATGGATTTTTTAAGTATGACAAAAGAGAAAATGAGTAACACAGATTTTCAATAACTTGAACACCAATCTCTGCTGTCCAAAGGGAATTGCTCCAGTGTTCTTTCCTCGTCTACCTTGGCCTGGCTTTAAGGGTTTATCCTTGTAAACGACATCAGTAGTTACAGTTAACAGGCCCAGATGAAGCTGTGGGGCTGAGATCCCTCTTGCCCTGATGTGCCAGATGCTCCAGGGAGAAGACTAAAGATAGCAAGAGGAACTTTGTCAAGGTAGGCTCCGTGCAGAAGATGGGAGCAAGCAGTGTGCACAGCCCTTCCCTTCACTTCAATGACACATCAGAGGTACCAGGAGTATTCTCTCATCAGAGGGCAATGGCACAAAGTGAGATTAAGGCAGAAACCCATTTTGCTTTTATGTGCTCAGCTAAAGAACAAGGTCAAAGACATAAGGTATTAAAACTTTTAATTAAGTGACAGTGGAATTATTTGCTTGCTCCTGGATTACATTGATGCAATACAGCCTGAAAGCTGCTGTTTGACATTTCCCTTGATTTCCACTCCTCTTTGATGGGGTTACACAGTAAATTGTTTTCAGGTACTGACTTGCCATAGCTATTGAGAGGCATGATGCTCCTAAAATCTTCCCCACTTTCTGTTTAACTGAAATGGCACAAAGGCACCAAAGCCATAAAAAAAGAAAGTATTACTGTGATGTAAACTAATGTGGGTATAGAAAAGAAAAAGTTGCACACTGGGGTGGAGGGATAAGGCAAGTACAGATATCTTCTTTGGAAACAATGGATTGTGAAGGATCCTGAACAATCCCTATTCAATGGACAAGAAGTAGAACCTTTTTTGGCAATACTGGTACAGGCACAAGTACATCAGACGGCTCTGAATGTCTGGATTGGTCCACAGCATGCAGCCCTAGGAGCATCCAGCATTCAAATGTATGTGGTGGAGCAGAAGCAGACTCCACAGTGAGGAAACAGAGCATAAAATGCATGGCCATGGTAAGAATCAAACTAAGATGTGATTTAAAAATATAAATTAGGAGTAGTGCTTTGCTTTCTGAGCTCTCTACTTTATTTTTGTTTGTTTTTATGCTCCTGTAAGTAAAATCAACAACTTCTTTTTCCCCAATAAACTGAAATTTTGCAGACCATTAATCCATAATATGGACAAAAGGCTTCGGGTAAATGTGAAACAAAATGAAAAATGGTCAGTGTGGTTCTTCCAGGAAAAACTGATACTTCACATGAGCATAAAGATTTTCCAACAAGCAGCAGCACACACATTTCAGTGCAGGCCCACGGTGAGTAGAGGGTAATGGCTCTGAATATCATTTATGCACACTTAACTACCATTTAGTTACTGTTTATGCAGCATTTTGAAAATGTAAAGGGCTATAAAGATGCCAAATGTTATTATTATTATTAATCCAAGTGATAAATATGACTTCAAATTCTCTACTTTATCCTTGTCCTTCATGTCAAAGGGGTGTTTGCACGTATAATCAGCACAGCAATTCAGCAAGACACTCACAGTGTTTGTGTTGCTCAGAGTTCATGAGCTTCACACAGAAGGGAAAAAAGGCCCAACTGGTTTCTCCCAAAGTTTACTGAGTGTTACACCCCAGCCCCCCAAATTAAGATGGAAGATTATGTTAAAATCCTGCTTTTAAAAATACTGGCTCAGAGCTCTGCTGTAGCATCTAAAAGTCTATTTGGAAAGGGAAAGAGGTCAATATGTTTAAATAAAATGCATTTTCCTTTCAATTAATGTAAAAGAGGGCACAGGAAAGGACTTAAAGCCTTATATGTGGGCATCTGCTGTCTGCCATGGTACCACTGCACCTCCCAGTGTGGATCGCTGCTGGCTGCCCAGATTTGGAGCATCCAAGCCCCCTGATCTGTGCCTCCTTTCATCTTCACTTTGGCCCTCAGAGCAGGCCACCAGCCACCACAGAGCCCGATGTCACAGGAACAATTATCCCCTCAGTGGATTTCCCCTTTCCCTAAACCACTTCTCTATTCTTTGCACCTGCAGCACCATGACAAAAAGTCAGACAGGAGCCACTCCAAAGGCCACGGAGTTTCCAAGACCCAGGTCCACCAGGAGTGCTTGCCTCCACAGTGGATTGCTCTTATTGTACTAGACCTCAGCAGGGAAAATAATCCAGGAGCCAGGGCCTTTGGTCTCTCCCTTTATCCTCAGAAATGAACCTACTGGTGCTCTCAGAGAAGTGGCTGTTATTTCAAGGAGGTGATCAGTTTGTGAGGAAGCGATAAGGGAATTTTTTTGTTCCATATCTTTTCCCCAGGTTTGGAATGGCTTTGTGATTGCAACAGCTTCACCACTGAAGCTAAACATGAAGTTACTTTTCTGAGTGAATCATCTACCATTGCCCTTATTGAAAAACCAAAAGGACAAGACAGATTTCTAAAAGAATGTCTTTAAAATATCTTCATTCACTTCAACAAACTGGATTTTCCTGAGTTCAGCTCTCATTCTGGTGCTCTGTTATAGTGGTTGGATGCTGAACTCTTGGATGCTTGGCCCAGACTTTGTGACTGGGGACACAGGCAGAGAACATGTGGCTCAATACACCCTTTGAAGGCTTTCTCCAAGACTTTAAAAAAAAAATCTTAGTTTAAAAAAAGGAAAATGAGGGAAAAAAATCCCACAGAGACAGCCTGATCTTCTACTTTCTCACACTGGTATAAATCAAGAATAACCCCATGGACTTTGTAGGACTTGCACAAGTATAAAACTGCTAGAAATGAAAGGTTCACATTTCCTAACTGCAGCAGTTGGCTGGGTTTTCTTTAAATAGCTTCATTAATAAATACTTTGAAAAAGAGAAAAAAAAAAAGAGCTCTTCCTCCCCCAATACTAATTGCTAGTGCTCTGATTTAATCTTCAGCATTTATTGTGCTTCACCAAATCCCTAATAATCACCCCAGAAGACTCCTTAACATTGTTGTATAATGGGAAACAAGGGCAGGGTATTACTTTTTCATGTACAAAGATGTTTCATCAGGAGGCCAGATTTCTTCTATGCAGCTAAAGTACATAGAGCCTGACACTTTTAATTTCTTCCGTAATTGTGTCACAAGAGGGGTTTGTGTCACTGTGCCTCTTTGCTGAATTCCAAGAGGCTCAATGCTATTCCCATGGTCATTGCCTCCTGCCTCTACTTTAAAATAATGAAGATTTGGGCTGAAATAAATTTGAAGATATCAAATAAGGACCCCTTGAGTTCCAGGGAAAGAAAATAAAGCAGCTTTTATTAAACTTGTTATGAGACCTTTCATGACCACTATTCTCGCTGTTCTCTTTGCTCAAAGCCTTTAGAGAATGGTCTCACTTTAGCCTAAACTCAGCTCTTTCTCAGCTCTCTAAGCCTCTGTAAAATTGAAGGACATTCACTCCAACACATGCCTTTAATAACTCAGTATGATTTAAACTTTCAATCTGCATTCCTGATTTCTGTAATAATTGAAAGGAATGCATTAGCAGCAGAAAAAAACCCCACTTTTGCTTCATAAACTTTACCTTCATTGCCTCAGATTTTCAGTAGTTCTCAATATGTAAGTTTAATGGCGTGACCCTAACAAGAAACGATCAGCAAATGAAACGAACCAGTGTGTAGCTGCTCCACACGGCTACAAGTGTCAGCTGTGGCCTGCTTGCCATTAATTTTATTGTAACTCATTTCTTCAGGTTGAGTACAGCACGATTTAATGTTCCCATTCTCCCACTCCTGTTCTGCATGACAAATTGTTTTAATAAACATAAACCGGGTAATAATAAAGTAATAATAAGCCTAGCACTCACCTTATATCACTGCAGTTAAATTCTCCCACAAGCCAGCGCTGGTTACAGTGACAATTACAGTCGGGCCAATCCGCAGCCAGGCAAGCACAATGGACAGATTTAATATCGTTTGTAAATATGATTAGTGTGCTGTCATGTTATTGCAGCCTGGTATTTACATTTCTCTCTGGGGTTATTCACTACACCAAATCAACATTAAATAGTGCTCCCTTCTCTTTCCCTTAAATCAAATATACCTTTCTTTGTGCTCCACTCAGAAGTTAATGAAGAAAATGGCATTGATTGTTAATATTCAGGGATCAATCAGTGCTTTACATGCCTCTTTTTTTTTTTTTTAAACAGATATACGTCTGTCTATATAGCCCTAGAAGATTTCTTTCGAAATTCATAATCTCCCTGCTTCCTCCTCCCCCTCCATACACACCCTTTAACATCAACGCTCGTCTGCTGACTCTCTTATGAAAAATGTTCAAATAATGAATGGCTGTTGTTTACAGAAGTAATTTCATGCTACATTTCCATTATTGCCTGGATTTGTTTAGCTTCTCAAGCTTCCCCATTTCCCTGCAATGAACTTTTAAGGAAATATAACCAGCTTTCATTGTTTATGCCATTATGTTTATAATAGAAGCCGCTCTCATTTGTGACATATTGCAACACTTCGTAACTGTGTGCAAATAAGCATCCTTAAACTTGTTAAGGTCAATTAATCATTGTACAAAAGCTTTTTTAGCCAGGACTTCCACCAGCATAAATCCAGCCGTGTAGCAGGGTAATGAAAGGGCTCTAGCGTGGACTCGGGTCCTACATGGCACAATTGTGTGCTTCAGATGTTAATAAAACTGCCTGCAGACGACACAGGTCTTTTTCTCCAAAGTTATTTGGCTCCTGCGGTCAGGCAGCACAGGTTGAATGCCTGCAGCCCAAATCAAGAACAGACAAAAATTTATAATGACTTCAACCACCAATTCCCACCAACCTAAAAAAAAAAAAAGCTAAAGCCACTTTTTCCACGGAGAAAGCAAGGAATTGAGCCCTAGGACACCCTGCTGAGTTTGGCCCCGTGGCATTTCCCTGGACAGGATTTGACACATGAAACACACGGCAGCCAGCTCCTGATCTCAGACATCACAGAGGGCACCATCAAAGGAGAGCGCGCTGCTGTGGGCAGCGCCGAGCCCAGGCTGCTCGGGCACGTGGATCCTGTGCCAGTGAGGAGCCTCAGCCTCCTCCCACTGCTGGGCTAACTGCAAGGGGTCCCTGGGGGCCAGCACTGCCTGAAAACCGCCTGGCACAAACACTGAGCATGGAAAGGGCTCTTCCTAATTAGCAGCCACCTCCTCCATGCAGCAATGGCGCACACAGGCTTGCTCTTGCCCTTCGTGCGGTTAAGAAAGGGGAAATATTCATGTGGTTTGTATTTATGCTTCCATTTTCAACAGAGGTTCTCATCTCCTGCACTTTTGACTGAATTAAGACCTATGTCTGAAATTTAAGACATGCCTTAATCAGGCTCAATAGGTTTTCTGCATGCCCCAGGCTTACTGATGTCATGGTGCCTGGGTGCATGTAAAATAAGCCTGGTCTGTGTCACTGGGCTTGGATTGATGTGTAAAAACAATGAGAATAAACCCTCACAACCTCATTTAAACTGCAGTGGTAAAATTCAGTGAAATATTTAATACTAATGGAGAATTTTAAAAAATAGGATACCAGTTTATGAGGGTGGCCATGTGCAGGCACATCCTTTATGCATGCACTAGCATTTAACTCACACTTACTTTTCCATGCAAATTGAAGCATGAAGAGATGCCCCACATTAGAAACCTACCCCAAGGAAGTCCAAAATGCATGACAAAGACCAATACTCTGGTATCTGTAATAATTACAAAGCTGACTCACGCTTTGTTGTTTACTGCCAGCTTACTTTCCCATGCTACATGTTTAAGTTAGGAGAAGGGAAAAGAAAAAATTAAAGAAGCATTACCAGTCAGTCAGAGAGCATAGCTATTTTGTGGGGGATGTAGATAACCTAGAGACCAAAGCAGGACTTTTTAAACACCTATCTGTGGTTGCTGCTTTATTGAAAATGATAGATTTAAGAATATGGCTCCTATGGTCACCCAGAGGGCATGGATCCCACTTACTGTGACTCGCTGATATTCTTTATTTAGAAGAGTCAAATGTCACAGCAAAATATTTCTGCTAAAATGTGTATTTACTGCATTTTCCTTTCAAAGCTCTGCAAGGTGACAGCTGGAGAGGGGTGTCTGTGCATGTGTGGAAAAAAAAAAAAAGAGGGGGAAGAACTGGGGTGTTACTAAGCACAAGATCACAGTACTCGAAACATCCTACTGAGATCAGAAGAATTGTGAAGCATACCGAGGTGGTACTCCAGCTATTCATTAACTGCCTCTATCAGCTGGCCCGAAGATTAGAGCTTAATGCAATGGTGAAGTAAGTGTCCATATCACAGTAGCCATGGAGGAATAGCAAGATGTAATGAAACTGAATAGCTAGCCATTGAAAGTTGAAAAATATATTGATTTTTCAGTGCTTGATCACCCAGGAGGCTTTATCAGGTATGAATACTTGGGAACCATCTGCTAACTCTGTAATGGTATTTTAGGATTTGTGACAGACTCCAGCAAAAATAAAACTGCGTGTTAGAAAATAACACATAGTGAAGCCAGCTTCTCTGCAATACATTCCACTGCTCCACACACATCTGCTTTTCTCATTCCTGCCTTTTAATTGTTCTCGAATTAGCAATAGCTAATGTGTGAGTACAAATTAAAATTGGTACACGGATTGAATCTCTCCCCACCTTTCACACCAAAGACAGCTCAGACATTTATAGCTGCATTTATCTCTACATCAGCTTGCATTACACTCGTGGTAAAGATTCCTCTCCTCCCCAAAGGAAGTCAGCAGGACCCCGGTTATTGTATTTAGCTATTGAACCTCCTTGTCAACATTTCTTAGCATTCATTTGTGTAAGTCAAAGAACAAAACCGAACAGGAACAGGCTTGGAGGCACAATATCTACATATTGTCTGATGTAAATAACACTCCTAGACATGATTGGCATTCTCCAAACAACAATCATTGTTATTGAAATGTGCCTCTATTCCCCTTGTTTTAATACTGAGAATGATTATGAAATCTCTTTGGGTACGATAAATCAGCTGAAAGATGTAATAACATGTTTCAGCTGTTGGAATGGATGTTTGATTACAGCTCTGAGGGTTTTTTCCTCATCTTGTTGCTAGTTTAATTCTTAAACCATTCTCTGATTTAACAAAAAATATATTCTGTATATCAACCGCAAATGCACATTCTTGTTTACAGTGTGGGTAACTGAGCAGGAATTGAGTTGCATTTTAACAACACAGGGAAAGTATTTTTCTATTACGGTTTTGGTTCAAATAGTAAGCTAAGCTGTGGTTTGAAATGGTTTTAGTAAACACTTAACACCTAAATAAAAACAGAAAAGATAAAAGGGGGCGAGGAGGACAGAAAGAAAAGGAGGCTTTGGTCAGGCCATATTTGATTTCCATGCACAGAGAGAAAAAATTCCACCTCTCCTCTGCTGCCTCCCTCCACGATTCTGCAAGCATCTCTTTGAGTAAGTGGGAGCAGAATTAATTTGCCCCAAAATGGTGAAGTGTAAGTGGAGGAAAATTGTTTCCCCCTGATTTTACACTGTAGTGGCAAGACACAAAAGATGAAGGAAGTGAGACCGCACCACACAGCGGCAGCGAGAGCGAGGCAGCTGGACAGAGGCTTTTGAAGGATCTGAGAATCTGTGTGCAGCAAAGGCACCGCAGCTTCTCCAGCTCACTCTCCCAGAAAAGATTCTGGCAAATAATGCCTTTCCCTTGAGTTTATTTTGTGGAGGAGAAAAGGTGAAGAAAAAACCCAAAAAGCTATGGGAAACAAAAAGATTAGTGCGTGGGTGGTGGTTTCCCTTTCCAATCAGCTTTCCTCCCCGTCCTGTGGGGCTGCCCCTTTGCTGAAGAGCACACTGTGGAGCCTGCGAGGACATACCTTGATGTTCCCCCAAAGTTTGCAGAGCCAAAGAGACAACTACATTCAAGACTGGTGGTGGGAAAATGCAGACACATTTGGGGCTTCCCGAGGTCTTTAGAACTGCTCAGTGATGTCTTGCCAACATTTCAACAAGAGGCTCCTAAGAGAATTCCCCCCTTGGCCTGTGATAAACTCAGTGCCCCAATCGTGCCTTTGCCTGCCAAGAGGAGGACAAGGGACAAGAAAACCATTCAAGCATTTTCCTATTTAAATGAAAATGCTTTCTCATCATGGTAATCAAGAAAAGAGGCGATCCTACTGTGAGAGAAACCCTACACCACCCATTTGGGTGGAACTGCACATGCTCAATCCCCCTGCAGGACAGAGAATCACATTTGTAAGGAGAAATCATGGTCTGGATAGCAAGACATCCACCCAGGATGGAGTAAGCAAAGTCTCAGGCATTTCTCCCTGAACCTAGAAAACAGGGATAGCTGTTAAGGGCAACTCTAAGGTGACATTCACATGAGCAGAGGGTGGGCCACAATCAGACACAGGCTGGCAGCTTAGGTCCCACCCACAGGGAGGTTTCCTATTCCCTTTGCCTCCTTGGTTTATTGTGCAGCCTGCCCCTACTCTCAGAACAGGCAGGCTTTTAAATTAGGACACACAACTCACTCTTCCCTAAAGACACCAGCACAATGAAGAAAATATTTCTAATGTTCAATGGAGTTACAGAATACCTTTAAAAAGTTACTCATCGCTTAATTCACTCCCCTCTTTCTGACCTTGACTCAAGGGGAAAACTGCCAACTGCACAAAATCCTGCCAACTCCAAGGAGCTTAATTGTGCAGATTACAGTCTGTTTGTAACACAGATTATTGAAACACACTTGGACCCTTCACATCCCCATGTTTGATTCAGTAATAGGTTCTGCATTAGATAAAGGAGATTTGTTTTGATCCTCTCCTCGCAGATGCAGAGCGCCCTACACCTTTTGTATTCCAGACTCCATCATCCATGACCTCTTTGCATAAGTGAAGGAGCCACAATAGGCTGCTCCATACTGTAACTCCCAGATCCCCATTTTTGGGGGTGCAAGAAAGGCAGGCAGAGATTTTGTTCATGGCTTATATGGTAAAAAAAAAAAAAAATGCACATCTTATTCTATAATGAGCACATTTCTCTGAGAGATTCTGGCACTGTGTGGCACAAAGGCTAACCATGGCCATATTTGAGAGCTGAGCACACAGTATTTTTAAAATAGAAAAAAAGTGTAAATTGCCTTTTGAATTTTAGAGAATGAGGTGAAACACAGAGTCAGAGTGGAAAACTTACCCTCAAAATATATGAAGTGAAATAATTTCCTTAGGTTCAATTTTTTTTCTCTCTTTCCCAGGCTAAAAATTTAATGAGAAAGTAATCTCTTCACCTCCCAAAAAAAATCTGAAAGAAGTTAAAACATTTTATTTGCCACCTTCTACAAAAGCACAGAAATCACCCTGAATTTCCAGCTATCACATGGTAATTACAAATCAATCCTCCCTGCCTCAGAACCAAGGCCTGCTCCACAGCCAGCCATCATCAATGCAGGGTCTGGGTGGGAAAATTCAGGCTTTTACTTTGCATCTTCATTCTTCAGTTTCCTGTCCTTCAGCTCTTGGACTTGATGACCTTAAAGGTCTTTTCCAATTTTAAAGTTTCTATGATTCCCAATATTATTATAATTAACAAATGAGTTTTTCTTCAATCACTATCCAATAGGTGTTTTGTGAGGCTACTGCTTACACTCCACTGCCCTTAAAACAGGAGAGGGGTGAGTGGAGACACCAGAGCTGTGGCCATTAATGCCAGCCAAGTGTTCAGGATTGAGGGGAGTCACTCCAAGCACAACTTGCACACAGACTCTGCTGCGGCTCCTCTCCTCATTTACTGCCTTACAAAGAAGGTAGGAGGTGGAAACAGCTTTCCCTGGCATTAATGTGCTTTTAGTTGCCTGATAAAAGTATTTTCCTCCTGTAATCTCTGCACAGCACCAGACTAAATGTGCAGAGCACACTTTTAATTTGAGCACACACTCGTAGCTGTGTGCCAATTCCTTGCTTCTGTACTGTTGATGAGCAGTTGTATGTGGAACAAATTGAAAAAGCCACACACTAATTTCCTAAATGTACCTTTTTTTTTCTCCAGTGGTAAGGAAATGATGAGTTTTAGATGAGAAAGAACATCTATCTGCAGCTCAATGAACTGAAAATGCAGAAAGTAAACTCCTGCAGCCTTCAGAAGTACTCGAGAGTGACACAAAAGTACTAACCTCTTCAAATTTTGTGATGAAATTAAATGGAGTCAGCAAGTTGAGAGGATGACAAGGACAGAGGAAGACCAAAACACACCTGAGCTACTGTGATAAATGAAAATAACAACTTCTTGTTTTAACAAAATAGTGCTGTGATACATCCCATAAGCTGGCAGAGTACTTTTATTATACTTCAGCAAAAATTGTGCATAACTGGCATCTCCCTACTTGTCCAGATCTTGGTAGCAATGCTGCCTCTCATATTCAGCACAGCTGTGCTTCTCTTAGTGAAAAATCAAGGGGGCAGCAGAAGCAATTATTTCTCTTGCTGCATTGTACCTTTCTGCCATGAGACACCAACTCACACTGGGCATGCATTTAAGAAAATTAACTTCTGCAAATTTTATTTTCAGCCACAAAGAATGCTCCAGTCATCTGAAAGCCCATGAAACTCTGTTTAATAGGACCAAGATTGCCAACATTTCTAAATTAGCTCCAGTGGAAGAAGCTCAGAGCTGTGCAGATGGGTGGAGGAACTCCTAAGGTTATCTCACTTCTGGAGCTCTATAAAACAACTTGATGATGTTGGTTTAATGCTCAAGTTTTACTGCATACCTGTAAATGTAGATTTGGGGTAATAAAGTGTGTTTGCTGAATGCTCACAGTACCTGGGTAATTTTACAGCTGTGGAGCTGTGCATCCACATACCCTCAGTTAAACACAGATGTGGTTTTCCAGAGGAATTCTCACCTTAGTTCACTGCTTTTAAATTTCAGCAGAACCTCATCTTTGCTCCTTTAGTTCAGCAGGTTCCCCTAGAACACACTGCTTTGCCCATCAGGCTGTTAATAGCTTCCTTACAGAATTTTCTTGCTTTTAGCCACCCCTGCTGATGTACAGAACATTTAAGGGAGGTCTGTGCCCAGTGGTGCAGGACCTGGGGTTTTGGTTTCTCCTCACTCCTGCCTGATAAGTTACTTCTAAAAGCAGATGCAATTCTTCAGCTGTTTTACTGGGTAGGTAACTGCTGTCCTAGGGTTCCTTCACCCCTGTAACATGAAAAAAGGGGCTTCTGTGAATATAAATTAAGAGGTGAGGATGGGTAAGTTGCATGAAAGCAATGGGGTAATACTGTCCTTCCAAAACGATCCATTCAAGCTTCTCTGCTGAGCTGTCTCTGGACATCAGCAGTGTGCAGACAAAGCTGGTGCCTGTTCTCTCTCAGTGCTGTGTTGAGCCCACTGACAAACCAGCTGAGTCTAACCTCTACAAAATGTTATGTACCACCCCAATCAGAACCTGAAAGAGAAAAGAATGCCCTGGTAAAGGCTGAAGGACCCATCATCCCTACACTGCCATGGGAACCCTCTCTGGAGAGGCAATCAATCTGATTTGAAAGCACTGTGTGTCAAAAGAGCACCAGCTAGAGACCAGAACTATTAGGAAATTATTTATTTGTGATATTTGTGAACAGTGGAGCCTCATCAAGGTCCTGGAGCTCCAAACTTTGCTAAGCACATACTCCTACAAACTCACACTGCTGCAATGTGATTACCAGCACAATGAGCCACCATGGGGGGTGGAAAACATAATAATCATTACACTATGAAATCAGAATCAAGGATTGTAAGATAAAGTGCCTGGAATTCAAAATCATCATCTGCAATAGAATATTTTCCCCAAGTTTTCTTGCAAGGTATCCTAATTTGGTAGGACACTTCAAAAAGCATATTGCAAAGTGGAAGGAGTGAGTGTTAATCCCTGCCGATAGCAGAATAGTAATTTTCACTGTGTAGGTGATGTGCCAGCAGCAGAAAGGGCTCTCAGAGACAGACTTTCAAGTTGCCTTCATATTTCACATGTAAATAAACTTTTTCTTCAAATGTTCAATACTGATTATTTTGTGAAAATTCTGGCTTAATTGCCAGGTCATGAGAGCAGTCCAGATTTCCTCCTTTTCAAATGAGAATTTTAAGGATTCTGACATAAGAAAAAACTATTTCCTCTATGAAACTAAATGGTCATACAACTCTCAGTCTGATAAAACCAGAAGACTATAAAATGTTGGAAAATATATAAAAGCATTTGTTTCCTTTTCAGTTATTCCTATGATATCATTGGGTCCCAATTCTACAAGAGATTCTGCATTCTTATCCTTATTTATAAGGTGGTGTTTGCCTTGCTGCAATGTAAAGTGTAAAATACCACAAATTAGAATGGTAACATTCTAAAATAAAAATAATGATATAAATAATGAGAAATCAAACAGAAACAGTTTTTTCTCCTTCTGAATTTTTTTTGAGGTTCTATATTTTTCCAGTCCCAAATCTGCATTAAAACCACTTTAAAATCTTTAAAGTGTCCATAACTAAAAATTAGAAGGCTACTCAATTTGATCATTTTGATCAAATATATTGTTTCAGCAACTTTGAAACATTGCACTCCAACTTGACCACAATTTTACACATTTTCTAATCTGTTTTTGAACCTTAAATCAAAAGATTTTGTACCAAATTATATAAATATATATCTGATACTTTCAAGAGCTTGAAACCATTTAAGTAGAATAATTTCTCAAAAATTAATCTATTAATCTCTCTAAAAATTAATCTCCCCAAAAATCCCACTAGATTGGACAAACCACAGGAGCTGGGAAAGCTATAACAGATCACAGAGAGCAATTAAGAGCCAGGTTAGATTTCCTGAAGCAGTTTCTAAATAAACCTCCATGTGTTCAGTCTGGGCCCCTCCCTACAAGACAGACATTGAGGGGCTGGAGAGAGTCCAAAAAGGAGCAATGAGGCTGGGGAGGCTCTGGAGCACAGGTCCTGTGAGGAGCACCTGAGCAAGCTGGGAGTGTTTAGCCTGGAGAAAAGGAGGCTCAAAGAGAAACCAACCCATCCCAGCAATGATCACTTTTAAACTCTGTTTACAGCTGGCATAGCATCAAAACATTAATAATTTCTCAAGATCATACGATTTGGAAGTTATGCTATATTCCAAAACTTAATGCCTTCCCTCTTCTGATTATTGACATCCTATCATCACAGTCTTTGTATTTTATGCTAACAGAAAGAGACTGCTACTGAATAAAACAAGCAGACAGTACTCTTCATAAATACAAACTAAATAACAAGCTTCTTGCCGTACTGGTCACCTATGTGAAATTTACTATGCCTCAAAAGTTTTGCAGAATGTGAAAAAAGTTATTTGAAAATGAGCTCCCTAAAGTAAACAGCCTATGCAAAACTTGGAGCAGAGTATAAAAGAAATATGTATGTACAATTGTATATTCTGTGTGATTAGGTTTTCTTCTGACCAATGAGAGATATTCAGAAAAAAAAAAAAATCACAAAAATTATTCAGTGTTATTTTCTACCACTTTTGACCACTTTTAGTTACATGCAATTCAGAAACAGAAACAAATTTATGTTGACCCCTTTACTCTTGCACTGGTGTTTCTAACCTTCTTTATCTATGTTAAAATTACATCCAGGATTTTTTTTTCATAAAATGTGTTTCCTATTTGAATTGGAAAAGCCCATTTCCCCCAAGTATTTATGCTATTTAATCTGTGAACAAAGATTTAAATGTCTGAAAGTCTTCAAGAAAATCTATTAATTCACATTTAAAGGTTAGATTTTAAATGTTTCAGTATCTACCTCTTCTTTTGCATTTCTGTTGGAATTTCTGGATGTCTCTTGTAAGCCTGTTCAAACTGCTTGCCTACTACATTTTAAGAAACTGGCTTTCTGATTAATAAAGTGCTGTTTCACCAGTCTTGCCCATTCAACCAATGTTCTCCTTACTTATACCCATCATTTCCTGTACTTACAACTCAAATAGTTTTGCCCTACAGTTTGAGTCTCAGAATCCTCTGACAAAGATGGTTGCTGCTTCCAATTGTGTCTAAATAAAATGGACTTAATTTGGATAGAAAAAAACCCCAAATTTTATAATTAGAATCTATCTCAGGATGAGTGATGTGTGTTCTAGAAGCACTGGAAGATGGGGTTTGCTATGTGCATCCCCAGCACCTCTCTCTCTTATCCTGGCTTTGTAGTGAGGCACCACAGAAGTTGTTTCAGCTCATTTGGGAGAAGCCAGAGCTGTAGCACTGGATTTGATCTTCCTTGGATGGCCCAGACCAGCATCAATTCCCTTCCTGATCCTTGCTACACCTCACTCAATAAGGGTAAGGCCTTATGAAGGTCTTGTTTCTAAAGGTGACAGTGCCTAACCTAACAACAGAGAGAAAACCCAGAGATAATGCAAGTCACTGTGCTCACTGCAGAGGCCACAGAGGGAAAAGGGAGCAACACCCTCACCTGCCACGTCTACAGGTGCCCAAGGTACTGCTCATTTTGATCAGCCAATCCACACACAACTGAGAAAGCTGGAGTATCATTGCTCTAATTATTCTGCTCCCTTTCTTTGCCTTTTCCTGCCTCCCTCACCCCTGGGCTCCTGAAAGAAA
The DNA here is from genome assembly GCF_028018845.1 of Melospiza georgiana. Classification (NCBI taxonomy): domain Eukaryota; kingdom Metazoa; phylum Chordata; class Aves; order Passeriformes; family Passerellidae; genus Melospiza; species Melospiza georgiana. The sequence goes on from NC_080435.1 coordinate 19,229,353, forward strand.
GGCTCCCAGGAGCTCCCATTCAAGTGGACTGAAAACAGTGTCAGTGGGGGCTGACTTCTGCAGCACGGGTTGCTGTCACCAGTGACCTATTCATCAGCACCAGCACCAGCCTGGCTTTGTCTTCTGCCCCCTAAACAAACTGATGGCAGACTCAGTTCTGCTGCAGAAATATTGTGAATTAAACAAAGCACAAAGGGAGCAGGCAGCAGGGTTGAAACATTTGGTGGAAATAGGGGAGCTGGTCAATAAAAGGGGATGGAGACTGGATCAAAAGGGGATGACTTACAATGGGACATGGGCTAAAAAGGGGTGTGCACCATCCTGCAGGTCAAAAATGACAAAACATTGTGGTCCCGAGGCTGTCACCTTCTGCACAGTAGGGAGGGATCCAGGAGCAAGGAGAAATGCAGAGCTAGCAGCTCAATATATAGGAAATGTACAAAGGAAAAAAACCCATAAAGGGTCAAATTCTAGGGTGCTTGAAACAAGCTGAGACCACTGATCTCTATGAACAAAGCAGAATAAATGCTTAGAGGAGGTACTGGAAAGAAAGAGAAACAAAGGATGATAAGGGAGAGAGATTTTGGCTTAGGGGCTCATCTCAAACTTGGGACAGCTGGCTCCATTTCAAGACTCTGCCATGTGTTTGCTGTGGGACCCGAAGTGAAGCATTTAATCTCTGCAATTCAGTCCCCGTCAGTGAAGAAATACTTACGGAAAGGATATGACATGCATTTTATCTGTAGGGTACCCTGGGTTCAGCCATATTCATGTAAAAGTAAAATAGTTTGTTGAAATTGAAAGATATAAAAAAATTCCGTATTTTTGAATTTTTCTATTTTGGAGGCATTTAAATGGATCACATTTACTCTTAAATAAGTTTTCAAAGCATTGAACTTCCATTCACACCTTTCTATCATTTGCTACCTTTGAGGTTCTGAATACAAATATCTGACTGGTGTCCAGTGAATACAGATATCTGAATGCTAGCCAGAGATTTTCCTCTTCATTCTTTTTCTGGTTTTCCTACTTTGCCTTCTGCTCTTGTGTCAGGTTCCAAAATGCCTTCTCTTCTGGAGAAGGTTAGAGGAGATGAGAAAGATTAAAATTGTAATGCCTGTGGCTTTCAAAAAAATAAGTTAAAACATTAATGATATTTGAGAAAAGTAATTTCCTCAGTTTAAAGGGGCTTGGCACATTTTCAGTGAAAAGGAAGATTTTTTTTTCTTCCATTCTTCCTTTATATAATTTCACATAATTTAAATATATTTTCCTCCTTAATGTTTCACAGAATAAAGGAACTCCAGAAGAGCAAAATAGCTAGAGAAAACAGAATTTCTTTGGATATTGAAAGACCCATGTGGGTTTCAGCTATGCTTTTTATCCCCTTGGAAATCTGAAATAAAGCCCTGGTGCCATACACACATCATGAGAAAATGCATCTGTTTAAACACTGGTCTATGTGACCAACCTTGATAATCATAACAGAGAGTTCTGGATCCTGTAAATTCTTATGGAATTCCTATTCCAATGGATTTCTACATCCGTTGTTGGGGTTACTGCAGCCAGAGGGAACGCATCTTGGCTGCCTTGAAGTAGTAAAATACTTCACTTGGTAAAAATCAAGAGAGGTGGGTTCTTAAGGCGTGTACTACCTAATAGGTGTCCTGGATAATATGGAAAATCTGCCTGTGTCCTTAACATCTGTGCATGGATGGCACAAAATTCCCTGCCCCATGGATGAGCTGATATTTGTCAGACAGAGCTGCCCAAGGGTGCCTAGAAAATGCCTGAGCTGCCCAATCATCAGCTGCTCCTCACTATGGTAGCTCCACAAAAACCAATTCCCAGATCTATCCTCGGAGTTTAAACACTGGCCACCTGGCTGACAATCTCACAAGTAATGAAATAATTCAAACAGGTCAAGTTACCAACTCAGAAACAGTGAGGTTTTTTTTTGCTTCAAGCAAAAAAGAGGAAAATTTCCAGTCTTCGTTCAGAATTGGCCATCATTATTAAATGCACACATGGATGGGCTTTTTGGCCGTGATATAAATGACTTAAAGCTGTGATTCAATTAGGTCTATAAAGTGCTTCTATGATGTTCCTCTCCCTTCTTTTTTCTTTTTTTTTTTTAAACTATCTCTGCTCCACTGTTCTTTGTACAGATAAGCCCTTGAAAATCACCCTTCTTAAGGTGTAAACTTGGCGACTGTACATTATAGTAAAACATTTGATTTGTTATAGGCTAGAAAAATAGAGAAGTTGAAACCTCTTCATGGTGTATTAAAGGTCACACAATTATAATAAAATCTTGCTCCAGCAGCTCCAGTCACAGACAAAATCAGTCTCAAATTTCCAGCGAACAATGAAGTCCCCACAGAGTTTCAGCTTCCCCAGGAAATCAGGGTATCTCAGGCTGTGTTGATTTTAAGAGTGTCCTGAATGCCCATCATAAAAAAATGTGTTACTCAACACAGTCACAGCTCTTTCAGGGTCCCCTGATTGAAAAAAACCTTTTTCTTTGGGCAATGGCACTTTTTTGGTTCCAGGAACCCAAAGAGCAGCAAGCTCTACTCTGTTCGGGTAAGACACCACGAGCTTGAATGTAATTTCCTAGCATGCCACACATCAAAATAAAATAATGGTAATACAGAGCACAGAACGACACCCTCACAATACAAGCTAATCTTCCTGCTTCCCATCAAGCGAAACATATTGACAACTGACAATAGGCAATTAATAGATTAATGAGTATAGCTCTTATCTGTCTACATTATGAGTTTATCTGGTTGTAACAGGATGAACAGAACACGGGCCTGCGCTCGCAGGAGTGCTGTCCCAGTAGGAATGAGATCATTGCAGCAAGATATGAATGCAGTATTTTGATTACCAGGTATCACTCAATGGAACAGAACCCCCACACTCACACTTTATTCTATACATTTTAAAATTATTCAAGGGCAAAGAACAGAATATAATTTGCTAGAGAGAGAATTAGAGGGAAAGGTTTTACGGAAGCAGGAGAGATTAGGTTTTGATCCGGGGTTAAGACCACTGCCTCTGGCACACACAGAATCCATCAAGATAAGTGGTGGAATGTAAAAAAAAAACCCTTTTCACCTAAAACTGAGACTAAACTCAGTGATGTCTGCAAAGCTGAATAATAACATAAACTTTTAAATTCCTTTTATAACCCAAATAAAATAATAAAGCAGAAACTAGTTTTTTGATGGTTCTAACCTGAAAAAAAGGGGCTGTTTCTGGTAGTGGTAAGTTCACTCACACCATGGATAAATTGATAAATTTGGTCTGCAGAAGCACAGAGGTGCTCTGGAAGATGCTGTGCTTCACGAGAAACCTGCAGAAAAGCAGACTTTCCTGCTTTTACCAAAGGACCTGGGTAGGAAAGCAAACAAGGTATGAATCTGGGGGAGCCAGAGAACCATTACCTCAGTTGCATTGACATTTTCTCCCTGGAACTTGGCAGTTATGTATCTCCCCAGCTTTGTGCTTACTTGTTCCCATTTCCACCACAGAAGGAAGCCAGATTTACTTCTCTCATGCCCAGAGCCAAGTTCTGCCTGCCCTTCCTCGCATGTGTGATCTAAGTTTTCTCGAGGGGTCCGTTTGTACAGATAAAGTGAATTTGCCCTTGATAACACTGTGAAATTTCAAAGCAAATATTGTGATGGTTTTTGTGGGTTGGCAAACACAATCTGCAATTTGCTGTGTGGAAATTGCTGTCCTGCTCCAGAATTATGCAGCTTTCATAATGACTGACGGCATGAGGCAAACACAGCAGGACTGTTGCACGTTGATCATTCTCTACAATTTTGCTCACAGGCTGTTTATTTGGTTTCTTTCAGAGCCCAGGGCAGCCAAAAGAAAAACACCAGTGGAGTGAACTTTGGATCAAGCTTGGTGTTATTCCATTGCAAGACACCAGACAATAAGAAACGAGAGGTTTATTCTGATTTGAACAGGGTCTCTGTTTGGAAACAAAGCTGCAGTCCCAATGATGACAGTCCCCTGGGCACGTGGCTGAGCAGGTTCAAGGTACTGCTGTCCCAGCTACTCACCATCAGCCCTTGCAGAGCAGCCCCTGGCTTTGCCTCCCCACATCAGGCACAGCATCAGAGGTCCCTGCCTGGCTGCTGGCCAGTGATTCTAGCAGCAGAGCAGGGGAAGAGCTGCAGGCAGGGCCATTCAAACCACAAAAGCAAAAATCACCACAAGGCATGTCAAACCTTCTTTACATGTAGACCTCTGCTGTTTTAAACTACTGTCATGGGAAGGGGTTCAAAAGCTACTTCTGCATGTGTCTGTTTGGATGACAAAAAGGAGCTATATGAGCCCAGAGAAATATGGAATTGTTATATACTGCATTGAAGAGGGAATTCAGTTTGTATCTCATTTTTAAGAGCTAATATTCTTTTATCTGATCAAATGGTAAACAGCATTGCTAAATCAAGTTTTGATGGCATATGTATTTGCAAACAAAACTTTATATTCAACCTTTTCTAAGATGATCCCACAAATCTGTGTTGATATCCTCTGTGGTCACATTTTTTAAGAGCTTGAAAAATAGAACAGCCTCCCATGCACTGCTTTAAACCATGTACACGCACTTCTACATTTCCTAATTGAATGGGACCTTCTAGGCATGCAGTGAAAAGCAGCTCTGGAAAATCAGCGTAGAGAGGGACAGAATGTTTTCCAAATGCTGATTTAATTCTGTACTTGGGTATTCTATTCCACAGGAAAACAAACTAAAACTCCCCCACTGAGAACTGCAATGTGTCATTCAAACGCATCCCTCATGCTTCAGGGATGACATTTTCATGGATGCCTCCCAGAGCACCCTGCTGAAGCTCCTGGGCCCTCTGAAAGGAAATGTACACACAGGATGGCACAAAAGCTGTGAGATACCACCCCTCTCTTAAACACATTCCTTCCACAGGCACTGCCTCCCATCCTTTGGGCTGGATGCCTCAGGACCAATCTGGTATCTCAGCCTTGTCACCTTGCTTTGTCATTCCTCTTCCAGGGTTTGAGGAGCCCTGGAATGCTGGAAGGCACAAAACCACCTGAACTATCCCCTGGCAAAACCAAGCCACGGGTGTCTGACACAGCTTGCTACATTTTCTCCTCATCTTAGGGGATGAGAAGTCCCAGGTGTTTACCCCCAGCATTTCTGGAAAAACTCTTCAGTTTTATGGATCAATCTGGGAGCTATATTTTGTGGTTTCTGGGGAGAACTGCTGACAGAAATATTAAGAAACATCCCCATCCTGCGTTACTGAGAGATGCTTTGAGATTGGAGGGTAGGAAACCAGTTTGAGCAGAGTGGTTGTGACTCACTCGTTCTTTGATGCTGTGAAATGATGCTAAAGAGGTCACTGAGGAACTTTGCTGCCTAGGGAGAAAAAACTGGCACAGAGAAGAGCAGCCTTTGGTCACATACAGTCACTTCAGTTCTAGAGGCAGGTGATGCCTACTTGCAAGATTTTCCATACAGAGAACTAAAAACATAAATAAATAAATTCTCCTCAGCCTGTGTTTGAATGTGTGGACCAAAACTTCTTCAATAGGGAGCAAGGGAAAGAAAACAATGGTCAAGAGCCAACACTGCTGACTGCTAATAGACAACAGCTTCTCTTGACATAAAATGGTGCTGCTCCTCCAAGGTCAGGGGAAACAGCAATGTTTTATCTTAGCTAAAGGATACCAGGACACAACTGTTTCTCACTTTTATATTGTAATTAATACTTTAACATACTTAAACGTTTTCCGGTAAGGAGTTAATGAAGCCATGCTCAGATCTTTGGACACATTTACAGCCCATTATTTAAGATATAGGAAAAAGTAAGGTCCTTTAAGAAATTAAGCAACCAGAGCCATTAACCAAAACAAAGAGATCACAGGACATGTTAAGCAGCAATTGAACCAAAGGCTACCTTCCAAGCTGGCATTGCAAGGCTGAAACAGGCAGGACAGACACACTTAGAGTGGGGGGAAAACAAACCCAAAAATTACAGACAGGTGTGGACAAGAATGTTGGCTCAGGGATGCTTAAGTTCTGATTGCAAATACATTAACCATAGAATCTTTCCTATGCTCAGGAAAGGCAATTTTTTCTCTCCAAATAAAGAGGATTACACTGTGGGTAGAACCAAATTTGGTATTAATTCCTTCCTTTCACTACTGATCCCTGCTGCTTTCCCCAGTCTGGAAAACCCACTGGTGATTTGGCTCAAAAGGACAGCACAACACAAAAGAAGCAGAAGCCATTTCAAGACAGCACATTCTCCTCTCTCCCCATCAAAGCACAACTCTGTTCTCCCAACCCCTTTGGCCCTCTGTCTGTAAAACAGAAATAACTTGGCAGAAGAGAATGAGAGTCACAGATCATGAGCCCACTCAGTGAACTCTGGGAGAAGGAGCTCCCCTTCTGCCCTTCAGCATTTTCATGCCTCCAGTATCTCCCTTGTGGTAAAAGCTACCTACATGGAGAATATCTAGTTTAGTTCTATGCACAGAAGCTACTTCCACTAAAAATATTTGTGGAAAACCACCAGTTTCAGATGTGTGGCTGAGAAACCTCAAATAAAACAGAGGAGGTTTATAAAGCTCTTTACAAATATCAGACTTTGTGACATAACATCAGCTATGAATGTAAAACAACATAGGGATGTGTTTTCCTGCAACAACAAAAATTTAAAGATCAAATACCTTTTCCTTCAGATTCCCTATGCTGATTTCTGAGAATCTAATGAAACACAAAATATGTTTGCAAAGTAGAACGTTTGCATATGCTTCATTAATTAGTTTGGCAAGGCCTCCACCACCAAAGGTGCATGTATTTTTACACAGGCTTCAGCAATCTGCCTTGGAGCTTTCAATATTCATGTTTCTACACTATTTGTGCTCTCTATAATTTCATTATATCTATCTATATATATTTATTTTTTAAACAGATCTTGAAATTTGTCATTCTGCTAAGATTTCTAAAAATATCCTTTCAGAAAAACTTCAATTGAACTTGACAGGAATAGGAGAGGTGGTGCACACTTTTCCTTTTCTTGGAGCTCCTCAGTCCTACAGCAATGCTGTCCACGTAATCTTGGCATCATACTTCAAACTAAGCTCATGATGAGCCGAATTTTCAGTAGAACTGACTGTGAATTTTCTGATGGAACAACTTCTCATTGGAATACAACAGCTTGTTCAAGCAGAATGTTTTGGGCTTTGACAACCTCCCAGCTCAACACAGACGAGGATGTCTTATAAAACTGCTCCTGGGGCTTCTAAATCAACATTCTTTGGCAAGGGGGTGATGGACTTCCTAAGTTTACTGTGACACCTGAGGAGCTGCTTTCTCCCACTTAGAACAGAAACAGGAATAAGAAACAGTTGTTTTTCTGAAGTCAGTGAATTTCCTTTCCATCTCCAATTCCATTCTCTACATCTCACTCCTCACCGAAACATCGCAACAAAGGTCTTCTGGCAACACAGAAATGTTAGATACCACCTTCTCTGGCCTGGTTACTGACAGTGGTAAGGGGGCTACAAGGAGGAGATGGGAAGCACTGAGAAATGTGATGCAGCAGCAGGCTCTAGAGCCTTCACACTGATTTACCTGGCTGCTGAGGCACTGGATGGCTTGAGAGCTTTTTCCATCTAGGTCCAGCCCAGCTTTCACTTTGCTTTTTATTGCAGGAAAAAACTATCCAATGCCTGTCACTTGTGGCAATACTTAGTTCACAAAAATGCTGTAGAACATCCAAAAGTAATAGATGCAAAAACCCACATAAATTACTGTAATGCATTAAACTCCCAAAACAAAGGGCACATCTTCATACAGAAACTGTCCTGTTTCTCCACAGATAATGACACAACATGCTGAAAAATCTTCCTACACCTTAGAAAAATAAGAAGGAATGGAGAATATAAAGGAAGGGAAATGCAAAACATAAGAGGGTTGGGGAACTGCCTCCCTTATTTTTTTTTTTTACACAGTTATTTTCACCTTCTCACAAACAAAAGTGTACATTCATGTACCTGTGTGGCCCTTCAGCCCCTAGAAATCATCGAAAATTCATTGTTTCTGAATTTAGGAGCAACTTGCTCAAGGGTTATGTGCTCCCTCTAAGAGCTCCACAGCCATTCAGAGGCAGGGGCTGGACCACAAGCTAGAGCATAACAGGGTCTACACCTCATAAAATGCACTGCACCTCCTGAAAACCTGGCAGCCCTTGGCCTCAATCCTGCCTGCTGTGCACTGTGTGCAGCCATTAAATAGAGCCCCCAGCATTTTACTGAGCTTGGACAGTCACACTGGACAGGATAACAGGATCAATGTGGGAGATGAGGGTAAAGACCAAACACTCTGGAGATGTCCTGGCGAAGATGAGTAAACAACAGCCCTCCACAGAGAAGGGGGATAGAAAACTTAAATCACACTGAAATTTACCAAAGCTTAAAGCTGCTTGCAATAATGGCCAGGGGTGAACGATTCATTTCTAACCAGGCCAAATTGAGGAAAAGAACCTTAATGCACGCACCAATTTTGTTTCTCAAAGTCAAGAATTGCCTAATCAATAGCAGTGCTAAAAGGAGATGGGCACTCTCAGGGGTACCATTACAAAGAATTGCGCTGGATTTTAGCCACCTGGCTCCCAATTGCTTTAATAGCCATCACATGGCTAAAACCCAGGCTGAAGCTTTAAAAGTTTACCCCTTGGTCTTCCTGAGCATCCACTGCTGTCAGGTGGCAAATGCAGAGCACCAGGAGGGACTGCAGGGTTTACTCCTGCATTGACCAGGGCTAGAGCATGGCCAAGAATTTGCACTGCTGCTGCTGTTTCAAGTGTCACTTACTCGATGAGGAAAGGCAAAGCAGGAGAGGGCAAAAGGGGTGAGTGAAAGTGAAAGGAAGTGTACTTAACCCTTCCAGTGTTGATGTGTTGATAGCAGCCTGCACCAGGTGCTCGCATCACTGGCCTAATCCAATCTGCCCCCCTCTTCCATTAGCTAAAAATAAACTGGTACTTTTAAGGTAATGCTCTGACTGCTCCCCCACTCCAAACTGTGCTCCAAATCTTAATGGAAAACCTTCAAGGAGTTGAAGGTTTTAAATCAAATAAAGAAGCAGACACAAGGAGAAAAATCCAATCAGAGCAGAAAGGTTTGGATTAGCCAGGAACTGTTTTTCTCCAATTGTCACCAGCACTGAACTTCACAGGAGCAGTAGCTGGAAAGACAGAAGGAGGCAGACAAAAGATAAGAGGAAGGAGGGGTTTCTCTCATGCTCCTATTAGACATAATTTTACAGAAGGAAAGGTGGTGTCATGTCAACAACATCAGGGCTTGGCTTGGTTCCTGGGCCTGCTCATGGTCACCTATGGGATGGTGAGCATCCTAACTCCTTCCTCAGACATCTCCAGAGCCTTCCAGGGAAGGGGAGGGAAATTGTCATTGGCAGCAGCCCCCTCTCAAGAGGTCACCTTACGGTGGGGCTCTCATAAAACATAGAAATAACCAGCAAGATCCACCATCTTTTGAAAGTAAGTGGGGTAATACTCAGTGAATCACAGCTTGAGGTGGAAGGGACCTTAAAGTTCACTGGACCAGGTTACTCAGAGTCCTGTGCAACCATGGTCACCTCCAGGGATGGGGCATCCACAACTTCTCTGGGCAAATTGTTCCAGTGCTACACTGCTTCCATAGTAAAGAATTTCTTCCTAATGCCTCACCTAGACCTACTCTCCTCCAGTTTGAAGCCATTCCCCCCCTTGTCCTATCACTCCCTGCCACTGGGAAAAATCCCTGCTCACCCTTCTTGTAAGCACCTATTTAAGTACTGGAAGGACGCTATAAGCTCTCCCCAAATATTGTCATGAAGAACAATAAATCAAAATGTTTCCACGTTGAAGTTGATGGGCAAAGGGAATAGAGAAAATAAGTAAATGAAGGAATATAAAAACAAAACAAATTAACTGAAAATACCCTCAAAAACTGAGTTTGTAACTTAGAATGAGTAAAAAAAAGATTAAAAAATAGGATTTTTGTACTATCAACACTCCTGCTACCCATTTAGATGACTGAACATCTAAAGTTTAGAAGGCTAATGGTTAGATACTGGTTAGGAGAGAAGAAGGGGAATGACAAAAGATTTCCCAAAATACTAGACAATTGTTATGGGCACCCAAAAACTAGGAATTTTATACATACATACATACATACATACATACATATATATATACACATACATACATACACATATATATGAGTTTGAATATATTTCATAGTATGGTGCCTTTTCATTGACACCTATATAAATTATATGTACTTTAGAATAATTATTAAAAAAAAAAAAACCAAACCAAACATAATGTCCTGAGCCAAAGCAAAACTGGAAGAAATCAAGAGCACTGAGATTTCTATGGAAATAAAGGACAGAAATCTGATAGGGTGCTATTACTTGCAGGTCTGATCCAGAACCCATTAATTTGATAAGCTTTGATAAGAATCCAACTCCAAGAGCAGGGTGACGAGCCCAAGAGCATTGGTCAGTGCTACTGTTATGCTGGCTTTTGCAATATCTCTCTTCATAGATGTTAGAGCCAAACCACATAAGTTTCCCTTGGCTGAGCTGGTTTGACACTTTGGAAATCCTAGTGCACAGGAAATGTTTCAATCCTCACCATTTGAGGGGTAAGAGCAGCATAGAGCTCAGCTACTGGCTAAATGTGGCTCAAGAAAGGTAGTAGAACTGGCAGGAAAAGAAGGAACAATGGGTTTCAACAATCAAATGAAAAGATAAACAAAAAAGAAAAAAAGGTATAGCAAGGAAGGGAGGATGTGAAAGACTATGGGAAACTGGGGAGGGTGGGAACTAAATTAATCAAAACCAAGAAAGAATTGGGGAAATGAGAAATTGGGAGACATGAGAAACACGGGAGAGCACTCGAACTCGCAAAGTAAAAACAAGCAAGAGGTGTATTGGAGGCAACAGAAGAAATAGTGAGGCAATGAGAGAGAGAAAGAAAAGGAAGGGGAAAAGGTGTGAAAAGCTGAAAATGGCAAGATGTAGGAGAGAAAATGGGAGAGAGGAAAAGGGAGGGAAAGAGAAGGAATTGTACAGGCAAAGGACCAGAAAGAGGAGAACAATCCTAGGGAGCCTGCTGTGGTGGGTCGCAGAGGAGTTCACAAGCCCATGCACTCCAACTATTTCTTTTTGATTCTGTGTCATTGTCAGGCTTCAGACTGCAGCTGCAAATTGTTTGTCTGGCAGTTCTGGTAGGTTTGATTCAATAACTCCTGTAAGAGGGCAGGCAGGATATCAATGCTGCTTTATTGCCTTTTTCTCTGCCTACAATAGCAATCCTCCAGTTATACAGAATTATAAAGTGCCATCACTGGGGGTTGTATCTCAGCATAGTCACATCTCATCTTCCTGGGCTATAATAAGCTGGGAAAGGTAGAAGTCTGAAACTACATGAGCTTTGTGAAAGGATTAACATTGAGACCTAAAGATTGGCACTGAGCAAACAGAACCTCACCTCCCAAGGACCACAAGGGGAGCTGGGGACCTGCTGCTTTATCAGCTCCATCAAAATTCACTTGGTAACCTGGGTCAAGCCTCACTCCAGCCACTAGTGGACAAAGCATTGACACTGCAGAAAGTTGAAACCACAGCTGGGGAACAAATTAAATAACATGTGTGGTCCTGGCAGTTGGGTAACTTTTCATGCCTCTCTCCACATCCTTCAGATACGAGCTCTTTGAAAACAACCACGCAGCGACATTTGACATCAAATTGGACTTACTGATGTGGACCATTTTTCCTCCTGGAAGTTCATTCCTTCAGGCTGTGGGGGGTGTAACTCTGCAATCTGACACAGAGAAAATTCTCCAGCCTTGAGTTTTCATGACCTGTCAATAAAAAGAGGCTTTCAGTTACACAATGTCATCACATAGTACCTTTTACAAACACTAAATTCAGTTAAAAATGTCACAGCAAAACAGGAAAACCTTCACACAGAAAACTGCCTGTGAGGCATTTTATTTGTGTGTCTTATAAAAAAAAATCAGAAAAATTCCTGACACATTGTTCTGGCTAAAGTCACACAAATCAGAACACAACTTCTCATTCAGGCTTGGTCATTACAAATATTGGGAGTACTTGAAAAGAAAGAGACCAATTTAATCTGCTTAAACTTTGCCTCTCATATACACACATACAGAAATCCCTGTTTCGTGGTAAAAATAGTAGATGGATGTCTTTAAAACTGGGTCTAGAAATCATTGTGATTTTACATTGCAGTTTATTCCATATATTTCCATCCTTTTGAGTCACACTGTTCAGCCTCCTACTTATTCTTAATAGATTAATTTGCAGTTCCTCCCTCGACATTTCAGCCTTTCATGGTGGAGAGCAATTCCTCTCATTTCACTCATCAAGGCTCCATATAATAATGAAAGTTCCCATAGGTCACTTCTGCCATGCCTTATTTCCTTAACCCCTTTAGCCTTCCACCCTGATAAGCGTTCTTAAACCTACAGCTGTCTGCGTTAAGGCAAAAATAAAATTTCTCCTGCAAGTGATTCTGTACCACACCAGTTTTATAGAAAATGTGACTATAACCATGTGATTTCAATTCTCCAACTCCTTTACACTGTCATAATATCCTATTTGTTTTTTCTAAGCAGTTATACACACAAAACTGCTGAGATTCTTCTCTAACAACCCCCGGTCTCTTTTTTCCTTGGTACACTGGGTAATAAGAATTCTGCTGTGGTTCACTAGCTCTAGACCTACTGTTATAGCCACTAAAAGATCCAAATCATCCTCATCTGGGTGAGAATTGCTTCTTGCTTGTTTGCTTAATCTTTGCATTATGCAGAATAATCAATGACTGCTATTTCAGTTGTTATAATACTACAGACTAGAACTGATAGGCAAGATTCTGAGCTGCTATACTGTGGCATGTCCCTAATATCACTTCACTGGTCCAGCTTCACACACTAAATAGATGTTTCTAAAAACCTGGAGGGCAAACCACCAGTTTGAATTTTCTAGTTGCTCCTTATGACCACTGTCTGTTTTCCAAGTTGTGGCCCTACTCGGTGATTTACATGGATGTAGGGGAAAGACATGACACAGCCTTTGCAGGCTAACAAGCAGGCTCTGGGTGCAAGTGAGGAAGTAGCTGGAAGTGTCCAAAGGTAGCCCTGTCCTCCCAAGAAATCTACATTAAACCAACAAACCATGGCGTTATTTAAAGAAGGATTTTACACTGCATCATATTCCAAGTTGTCTCTTCTGCTGTGCAATCTGTCCTTTCCACGGGAGACAAAATATTTCTGACCAGCAACGTGGTGCTAAATAAAACAGCTGCCATTCCCACACACAGATTTGTGCATCTTTATGGGGAGGATACAACAGTCAGCTCAAAGCAATTCAGTGCTGATTGGGTTGGGGATAATTTTCTGGCAACTAAGGATGGGATTGAGACCACAAGATCATTTCAAATAACTGCGGAGGAGTCACAGGATAGGAACACCTTCCAGTCTCTAGAGACCTGGAATTGATTCGAACTGGTCTACCACTTAAGTGGAGAAAAGCTATTATCCCATCACTAATCTCTTGAGCCATTCAGTCCCACTTGAAGCAATTTTTTCTTCAATAAGCTATTTTGCATATGTCACTTAGTCCCCAGTCTATGGGAGAAGCTTATCACATGATTTGTTTAAAAAGATGAATACCTCTCCCCTTGGCATTTCTGTTTATTCTGGGGTTTGTTGCTAACATGACAGAACTATTAAACATGTTCCTCCTCTTCTCTCCTTATGGAGCCCTGCTTTTCTTCCTACCATTCCCAAAATAAGACAACTTCTTGTTAGTTTTTGGAAGAAGACCCAGCCTAGAAGCATTTGTTCTGATTTTTCTTCCACACAAATGTAAATTTACTGCCCTCAACCATCATAGCAGCCAGCAGTACAATGCTGATACCTACTCCATACTCAAGGAGGGTAAAATCCAGGATTTGTAGTGCAAAACCAGAGGATTGTTAAAGATACATTTTGCAGAAGCAATCTTAATTTTTTTGGTGCATTCATGGGAAAAAGGTGGATGCAGTGCCCACAACTAAGCAAAGATGCTGTAATTATTAAGAATGTTTTAAAAATTATTCCTTTGGTGCCTGAAACCAGGGAGGCCATATCTGCAGTTTTGCAGTAGGGCCACACTGGCCCAGCAGGGAAATTCTTTGTGATGAGAAATCAAACACACATTCACATCCAAACCTCTCCGCTTCTCCCACTGTTTTCCCTCTATTTTGTGCACTCAGAGGAGCCTGTTTTGTCAACTCCACGCTTTCCCTTCGTTAAGCATTTCCTCTGTAGTTTCTCCCAGCACCAAATTTGCTCAGCCCTCCTCCATCACTCCCAGAATTAGAACTGGTGCCTTTGAAGAACCTGGGCTTCCTTCATTTCCAGGCAGTTCCTTTCAGCTCCTGCTCACCCCACAGGTTACACTGCTGGAGCAGCACTGCTTTGATACTGCTCCTCTGGCAGCAATTAGAATCAAATCAGCACCAGGCTGTTTATAAAAAGGGATGTTGCTGTAATGACACTATCAATTCTTCCAAACATTGTAGCTATTTATCAAGTGATTATAGTGGAGTAACTTACTCCAGGTTTACTAGCCTATTTTCCATTGGAACTTAAAAGGTTTTACTGCCTCAAGTATGCCACTTGGACTGCTAATAATTTCAATTTTATTACATTATCATATTTTTTAGATTTATTTCTAGGTTTTGCATAAGATTCAAATTGTTACCCAGTTTATAAAATAATGTGAATTTATCTTGGTCAAAAATCACATTAGGATAATTACCTTGCCCTTTTGGCAGATAATTTTGTTTGTAGTATATTGAAAATGCTTATTTTTTGTCTTCCTAGCCCCTCATTCTTGTAGAATAGGCTATTTTTTTCCTGAAATAGGCAACTCCATCTCCCTCTCACTGTCAGGAGCTGTCAGGTCTCCTCCCATTTTCCCCTCTCCATTGGGGAGAAACCAAACAAAAGGTGCCTGGTCCTGTCTCCCACCTCCCCAAGGCAGCAGGATGCAGACTCCACTGTATCTGCCAAATTAAAGACTATTTAGTCAGACACTGAATACTTGCTAAAACTCCCAAATGATCAGAAAGATGCTACTTGTCCAGTATCAGAAGAAAGTTGAAGCAACTAAGGATGGATTAAGCAAATCACACCTGACACTCTGGCCTGGGTCTCTGACCCTGGAATGTCTGAAAAGCCACCTATGATCTCCCTCGTCAGCACATTGATTCATTGAAATTAGATTTTTTTCAATTTAGAGGACATTTTAATATTTAAAAAGCACAAATTCACAATTAGATGAAACATCTACAAATTTTGCGTTAGGTTTGGGATTTTGGTTTGGGTTTCTTTTTTTCTGAGGGGCGGGGTTGGGGATTTTTGTGAAGAATATTCAAAATACCACTTATTTAGGAGAAAAAAAAATCAACTTCAGGAAATACTAAATGCAAATTTATTTAGAATGCATGGGGTTTCCTTTGCACCTATACAGCATTACTATAAAATAAGAATTTATACTGACATGTTTTAAGTTGATGTAATAATTAGTAAAATAAAATAGCTCCTTCTACTTTATTAAGGACATATGCTCCCTAGTACTGATGGAAACAGCTCCTTTACAAAATCAAATAAGTGGCATTCTGATGTAGAACTAGGATAGCAATATCCTGAGTGCTGAATAAGTTAAAGGAGGGTTTTTCAATCTTCTAATATGCTTAACTATGATATTCTAATTCTAAATTTCAGTGATTCTATCAAGCACTCATGACAGAAGTACCAAAAAACAGATACTGGGTAATATTTAAAAGGTTTTGAGGCATGATGTTGAAATATGAGCAAAATATATTATGAAGCCTAGGAGCTTCGCAAAAGCAATTCTCTGCTTGTGTTTTTCCCTAGTTCTTGTTTAAGAGCCCAGGAAGCTACAGAGTGTACCCCATCTTTTTTTGCTTTAATGGAGGCAGAGGAAAAGGAGCAATCCAAAACTGGACAACACCTAATTCCCAAAACAGATTAAACAAATTTTGCTTAAAACATTTTGTCTGCAATTGGTATTTGGTCTAGTTTGGTATTAAAGTGAAGATTGGTTTACACATTTGTGTCATTTCTGATGACAGTACTAAGGAATGTGCACAGCCAGAAAATCATGCATTTCTGGGGAGAAAGGTCCATTTCTGGATCTACCTTTGTCCTTCACTGCTGCTCAGAAGCCAGGCAACATTGCATCCCATTGTGCCACTGCCCATGGCCAGGGAGCCAGCGTGGGGACAAGCACAAGCACCAGGGAAGCAGCTCAGGCTCCCTGCCCTGGGAACTGCTTCAGTTCTGTGCATTTCAGTGGAGCCACAGGGAAATTGCACCAACAGTTGGTACAAACCACAATCCAGACTGGTTGGCAAAAAAAGTTTGAGTGCTTTGCATACTCTGTATTTCTGAACATTTTTCCTCTTGTAATGACACAGTGAAGAAGCTGATGATCATAAATACGGAGTGTATCACCCTGTCCTTATTGCTTTTGCAACATAATACATGCATCTCAAATAAATTAAACATGTGACATATAAATTCAGTTCATGCTTTTTGGGGGTTATCAAAATCCTGAGAAACCAAAACTCTGAAAATCACTTGTCAAAACGTTCTGGGATGAAGTAGTTAAGCTGTCATCAACAGCTTAAACACTGTTTATTTGAATATGTAAAGCAACTTTTTGAAAAAAACAAAAGTACAGTCTGTTGATCAGAGTTCTTTCTCCACATGCCTTAATTCTGTTCCCCTGATCTCCTGGGGAAAAAAAATAACTTCAAATGAAGTGCAAGGGCATAGAGACCCTCAGTGAAGAAAGCACTCTGCTCCACTGACACAACTGATGTGACAAAGTATGGCAATGGTATTACCATGGCACTACAGGATTATTACTCTGCAGTGCCCATTATTTGAAATGGAATTGCTCAGTGCTTACCACAAAACAGCAAGCAGCATTTTGCAGTAACACAATAAATAACCCATGTCATCTCTGTATCTACACCTTTTGCAGGAGCAGATACAGAGCCAATCTAAAAACAAATCTAAAAGTGCTATAATAATGCTGGAATGACATGCCTCTTAAGCTGTTTACAGCTGACAGACTAAGTGAAATGGTTTGACAAGGAAGAACACAGTATGTGTTGACAGACCTGCTTAGCTCGTATTTGAAAGGCAAAATTAAAGTCATACTTTTACAAGGTGCAGGGTTCTGCTCACCTGAAGGACATTCTCTTAAGCAAGGCATGGTATTAAACCTCTGCCATCCTCCTCCTCCTGTCTCCCATTTTTATGTGCAGGCCACTAAGTGGCACACCTTACTGTCCTTACCAAACCAGTCCTGACTGCCTATCTCAGTAATTGCTTGTGAAAACGTATCATTTAGAAAAGTATGGAGAAAGCAACAGTGAGAACAGCCATAAATGCTCACCCTCCGTAATTTAGGGGAGCACAGCAACATATGGGCAGCATTTGGCTTTTCTTACAGCAGGCAGCACTGTCAGGAAAGAGCAAACAAAGGCTGAGTACAAATCCCCTCTGTCTGCAGAGACACCTTTCACTTGATTACAGGATATGAGAGAAAAACATAAAGACACAGTGAATCCTAAAAGAAAGGAAATAAGAGCTAAGAAGGTCAGAGGAAGGGGCTGGAGACAGGCACTGGGAGAAGCAGAACTGTTTGGCAGGACTTACACAGCTGTAAGGCAGAGAGAAGGCTCAAAGGACAAATGATGGCCAAAAAATGGGCTCTCACTTCCTACCTGGTCTTTGCTAAACCCATTGGCTGACAGTAACCAGAAGCTGTCAACAGCTCTTGAAGTGGTCAGTGAGAATAATTTGGTGGACTCAGGCCAGCTACTATTGAGGAGGCTTCTTCCCTGCAGAAGTCACTTGGCCCCTCACTGTCAGAGGCCATGGGAAGTCATGAGCATTTTCCTTCCCTCCCACTGAGGCTCTGCTGGCATAGGACAGGTGACCCCGAGGAGGGAAGAGCCAACACCTGCTCTTCCTTTCCTGTGGATATGCCCAGAGCCCAGCTGCTGCAATGCCAGCTGGGCCAGCTCTTTTAATGAGCCCTGTAATTGGTGAAAATGAGCCCAAAGTGGCCAAATGAAATCCTCTCGCTGCAGGGAACCATCAGGAGAGCTTTAGGAAAGTTGTGTGTTTGGAGGCATAGATGCCATTGCCTTTCCACTGGGCTGCCTCTAGCAGCTGAGCCAAGCAGCAGCAAGGAGCTGGCAGCACCTGCCCTACAGGTGAGTGCAGAACTGTACCCAGCTGCAGCCTCAGCCCTGACTTTGTCTGAGGTGCTTCCAACCAGTCTCCAGTTTGGAGCCCACTGGCAGGTCACAAACAGGGACTGCACAAAACTTGTGGTTGAAGCTGCAGTTCAGGAATTGGAATGGTGTAGAGTGGAAGTGGTTTTTCAAACTGATGGAAGTTTTGCCTACATATTTCTTCCCCCACATGAAGGTCATCAAATGTTCGTGTGCCAAATGTTAGAATTGATGCCATCCTAATGAACTCTGAAAACATTTTCCTGTCAAAGCAAATAGAACAAGTTGACATCACTGATCCCAGCATCGACCAAAGAGGAAAAACAAACAAACCATCAGTTAAAAAACCAGAGGAGTTTTTGTGCTTAAAGTTCAAGGATGTGAGTCCAGCAGTGCAATGACAAAGGGGAGCACAGTGCAGATGACAAAAGGGTTACACTCTCTGCAAAAGAAGTTGGTCCTGAGACAAAAAAATTGCCTCAGCATCAAGGTCAGGAATATCTGGGCTCCCCCTGCTCCTGGTGTGTGGCGCATGAGATCCCTTGTGTCTGAGCTGTGTTGGGTTATTACCTGTAACCTGTGCCACAGGCTAGGACCTGAGTGGGGATGAAACCTAGACCTAAGTCCTGTCAGAAGCTGCAGAGTGATTATTCTTAAAAGAAAGCCAGCAGCTTTCAACTCACCTACCAAGAAACTTTTTCTCTCCTACCTAAGCTACTTGAATTTGCAGCCTTCTTTTCCTCCATCTCCCAGGGGATCTCCCAAACCATCTAACCAAGCACAAACCATGGAATGGCAACCCTGCTACAACAGCATGCAAGTACAAAGGAAGCATATCTCACAGCTACATTGCTAAATTGGGGGTTGGGAAATCCAGAGACATTTCTTCCTTCTAACGCAGGATTCCTCCATGTCCCTTGGCAAGCTCGTGAAGTCATTGCACTTGGGAAATAACCAAACCTTCTCCTTTGCCTCCCCTGCTTGTTCGGAAATTTGGGACAGAGCTCATCTTGCTGGGCACCATTTCTAGCAGAGAAATGTCAGACCACAGCCTCTGTAGGTAGCTTGGTGTGGTCAGTATACAACCAATTAAAGCTAATTTTAACCTTCCCACAGCATAGACTTTCTGCAGAGTGCACAGTGGGCATGCAAGCCTGGTGAAAGCAGAAAGGTGCCAAGAACTGATGAAGTCCCAATATTAATGTTTCTCTTCAGCTTCTCTGGCCATTTTGTGAAGGGGATTTTTCACAGAAATTGCTATAGGATACAGGCTCTGTTGAAAAGTACAGCATCAAATTTGGGAATAATGACAGAGGAACCAGACCAGGATTGAAAGGATGATACATATTTTGTTGTCCCTACATCAGATACATTTCTATTTTATGTACTGTTTTAATTTCCAGCTCTCCCATGCTCACCCTGTGCCGTCACCCATGTTTTTTTTGAACTGAAAGGTATTATCTCAGCTCCCATTTCTCCAAAAGTCACTTCTCATCTCAGTCACTCTCCAGCCCTGCAGTTTTCCTTCTCCTTGTCAAGCCTGACCACTTAAATTTCTATCAGCTCAGACAACATTTGCCCACACCCTTTCTGTTCCTATCTCATTTCTTCCCCTTCCAGTTTTTGTGATGCCATCATACATCTATGCCAGCACACAGAGCATGCAGCAGCAGACATATAGATGGTGACTGCCTTCAGAAAAGGGGAAAGGTTGAAGTGAATAACATCCTGTGTATGAATGATTTCCTTGCTTGCTGTACTACAGTGAGCTGTGCTTTCATATACTGTGATGGATGTGAGTTATGGGTCACTCCTTCACTTGTGAAAATAAATGTCCAACACTTGCCAGTTGTTATACTGTATATTACAAAATTCTATCATTTAAGATTTATGCATTTATCAGACCAATCACACAAACAATGTAGGTACAGCACAACAGCTCTACTACCAGGGTTTGTTTCCCATTGAGACAGACAGACACGCAATCACCCTTAGCCATAAAGTGATGCTGCATTATCCAGAGGGGGACATTTTATGGACAAAGAGTTGATCATATTCAGAATTTGCCTTGGGTGCAGTAGACTTAGCATGTGTTAAGTAATGCTTAAGTGATTCACTGAAGTGGCCTAATAGCACAAAACACTCCTGGCTCTATTTGCTTATAGATACATTTCAAGGCACTGATTGAAGTCTGTAGTGCCCTAAATGGTCTGGGACCCAGTTATTTAAGAGATACCATCTCTCCTTATAAATTTTATGTGGTAATTGAGAACTACCAGTTGGTTTCTTTTCCTGGGTGGACAGTGGGATGTCTTAAATGGGAGATACACGAGCCTGGAACCTGTCCTCATCAGCCTTCAGACACAACAGTGCTCCAGAGGCTTGTTTCAAGGAGAAATATGAAGCTGGTCTCTTCAGTGTGACAAACATCAGTTCATCTCTTGAGTGATCTTTCACATCATATGTGTCAGAAAGAGAGCCTGGCTGGGACTGGCCTTGTGTTCAGAAAAGCTATTCTAGAAACCTTTTCCTCCTGTAAGCACAGAACCAGTTTAAAAGTGGAAAATTTGCACTCTTGCATGCACCACATGTGCCACGGGGTCTGAGCTGTCCTTGCATCCAGGTAACGTCAGCAGAGAGACTGGAAACCCTTGCTGAACCCACCTCCTGAAGGCTCCCTTAAAACCCTCACAGTGCCATGGCACACCTTAGCTAATGACAGCGTGTCCTGGCCACCTGTATTTCATTTACAGCCACGTAAAAGTTCCATTTCAGGTTCACTGTCACTGGCAGGAGCTGCTGAAGCACTGGATGCCCTTATCTGCTTTCTTCAGGGAAAGTGATACATAAAATACATAAGATAGCAGGGTTTTAAGATTAAATGCTACAAACACAGATTAAATTACATGCTCTTCATTCCTTTAAGGAACGCTTTTTTCATGGCATTCTATTCCAAGTTTCCAAAATTATTTCTACTTTAGAAACATTTAAAACACAGCACAGAGGGAATGCATTAGTGGACAGAACTGGCCATTCCCAGCCATTCCTGAACCTCAGCTGAGCCCACCCAGGGCAGGGCTCTCCAGGGGAGAACCAGAGGGGTCCCCAGCAGTGGGGAAAGGTGATCCTGGCCCAACCTCTTCTCCAAACCAAAATACTGACTCCTAGGATAATCAAGAATGAAAGCACTGCCTGCATCCCTGTTTCCATGATGCCAGCAGACACTGTCTGGTCATCTTCTTGAGAGGAAGCTTGATTCAGGAAGGTTGCCCTGATGAGAAGGAACCAAGAAAGACAAATTTCCACCCACAAACCTGGCAGCCTCAGTGGGTTGTTTTTCTGTTTGCTTTAGTTCACTGGCTTAAAAGGGCCAGCAACCCTCATCCTGTTAGTGAAGTAGCTTTGAGCAAAATGTATAATTAACCTTTGGAACTCACTGTAGCAGGATATCATTGAGGAAGCATGTGAGAAAGATTTTAGTTTTTTTTAAAAATGAGTGAATATAGGCAATTCTAAGGACAAAAATATCAGTGTTTTTACTACAGAGAATTCACTGGTTACAGCCACCAAACACTGTACTTCTGGGAATTAAGAATAAACAAAACCAGGGACTAATAATAAATTCTTCACTCACTAAATGGTAGGTGAATAAAATGGGCAAAACCAGTAAGAGGAATCCAGACTGCTCAGACTATTCAGAAAATGCCACTCACAGAGGCAGGATACTTGATCTCTCCATCATGTCAAATTTTGTCTCCAGATCTTTCCTTCACAGTTGCTCACTTTCTAGCTCCCATGTGATGGACTTTCACAACCTCAGAACAATTAACCAAATGTACATAAACTCAGGCTGGCCACAAAGATCTAACAGGCAAGTTGAAAGCAATATACATCCAGAGAAGATTTTAAAGGATCAGGAACCAACTGAAAACATTTTGTTTTACTGTGCAAGACACTCACAAAGCTTCTGCTAAGAAGGACCCAACTGCCAAACCTGCCTGTGAATGTCATCCTTTGAGTGACTTCTGTCACACTTAGAAAAACTGTAAAATCCCTGGGTTAGAGGGACAGGGCAGCAGGCAAGAGACATGAGGTACTTGGAATGCACTGACATTTGGAGCACTTTGAAGCAGTGAGACTCACAACTCTCCCTCAGCACAGGGAAGGTCTGAAATGTGCAGCGCATGCTGAACCGTTCTAGCAACTAGAGTGTATGGAAAGGATCTGTGCAGACAGGATGCCAAAAATTCCCCCATTTTGTTACCATTAGAATAAGAATAATCAAGAAAACCCAACTTTATCACTACTAAGTGAACTTATCAGAGAGGTAGAAATCATACATTGTTAGAAAATTACTGTCATGTAACTGACTACCGGGCATTCACAGGGCTGTGTCCTCATCCTGGATCCCTTCACATTTATCAATCCATTCCAGCTTTGAACAGGTAAGCCTTCAGATTTGATCCAAAGGATGTTCACAAGCTAAAAAATAAAATAAATTGTAGTTTTGACTTTAACTCTTCTCAATTCAAAGCCAAAATGTCATCGTGTGTAGCGGTGTGGAAAAAACCCAAACCCTAACAAAAGCCCCTACAGCCCCTTGAAACAGAGAAAGGGAAACTATGCTGTGAGTTCTGACATTAATAAAAAACCACAAATGGAGTGATTCTAGAGAATTTATTGAATAAAATTTATTTAGGGTCCTTTTGTTTTGTTTGAACGATTGCACACCACTTAATTTTTATGAGCTTGATTATGCCTTTAAGGCACATTCCAGCAGAGGGCTGAGGTGAAAAAGCCTCTCCAGGGAGGATGCAGCAGAAGGAAAAGCCTCTGGGATGTGCAGGAGTTCAGCTAATCCTTTCTAGGCATGTGTTCAGCATTACCTACTTGCAGCTTTTGCACTTCCCAGTGGAAAAGCAAATCTGTGGGCCAGTGGCTCGGAAGCTTCTGCCTCCTTCAGCCCACTGTGCTCAGGTATGAGAGGGAGCTGATCTAAATCCCCTGTCAAACCTAACATCTGCTGGCATTTTTGTGAACAAGGTATTCTGCTTAGGGACCCAGTCCCATCACCAAACCCTGGAAGTTCTCAGGAAGAATGGAGATGATGTACCTTCTGTATTGCATGGCAGTCAATGCTGGCAAGTCCATAAAAACTCCACATTTCGCACTCTAGAGAATGTATTAGGATTTAAAACATTGAAAATATTTAACTCAGACTTAAGAATGAACTGGTCCTCTCAGCTGCCCAAGAGACCAAGTTATAACTAACACTGTGGGTCTGAAGCTCTTTGACCCCAAGGCTACTGTACCTCAATCTCTTGATAAGCAGGCCCTGCTCCTTCCACTTCACTTTCCAAGACAACTGCTCACTTCCTCAGCACCACAAGCTTTTAGCAACTGGAAAGAAAATCCACTAGAAACGGCATAAAACATTGTTCACAGTGTTTGAGATCCTTGAAACAACTTCAAGGCAAATTCCACCAGGTGCTAAAACAATTCCAGCTCCTCAAATGCAGCTTCCTTCCCTTTAGTGCTCTTGCATATTGAAATGTACATGTGTGTTTCCAGCAATTCAAGTCCTTGCTTTAATCCATGAATGCAAAGTCATTTCCTTCAGACTCACTTTGAGAAAGAATTTTGTAGTCTTAAAATGCAGTGTGCACCACCTGGTCTTCCCAGGGTCTGCCATTATAGTCCCTGCAGCAAACAACCAGGCCTGTGCAGCCCTATCATGGCAGCCCTTCTGGGGAGAGGGGCTGGTCCTGCTTCCTGAGAGGGGCACAAACCACAGCCACTTTCTGGAGTGGCTCAGGTGTCAGCTCAGCTCCCTTCAGCTGCTGAAGACTGCCTGACTCTCCAGTCACGGCACAGTTCCCTGAGGTGACCATGCAGAGCCTGTGGTGTGAGGCCAGCAGAGGGACAGACCTGCTGCTTGTGCTCCTGGGCTGCTCCAGATGAGCTGCCCACATCCTCCCCTGCCTCTTGCCTGTGTCTGTTGGGCATCCAGTCCATGTTTTCCTTCCTTTTGCCCCCATCTTCCCTCTACTTTGGGTCCCAGCCACTGTATTACCGGGAGTATTTGGAAAGGTAAAAAAGTCAGCCTGGGCCGATCAGTGGGGAAATTCCAGCTGAATTTAGAAACAAATTCAGAATGCATGAGAAATGCCCACATTTACTGTTAATCCCTCCAAACCCTTTGCTGTCCTGCCCATGGGGATGGGCAGCCCCGTGTCCCAGCGCTCTGGTGGGATCCTGTCCCTGTGGTCCCCAGAGAGCCACGTGCATCTCACAGCGCTGCCACCCAGCAGGCTCCTCCAAGGTGAGGGATAAAGGAGCAGCAGGACCGACACTGTGGCTAATGTGGCACGAGGTTCCCTCGGCACAACGTGCCCCAGCTAATGAACGCGCTGCCCCAAGTGCAAACAAGCCAGGGAAGGTTCTGTTTTCAAAGCAAATGGATTGCACTTCAATGGAGATTTTTTTTTTCCCCCCTAAAAAGTTTTAATATACACACTAAATTAAGCTTGAGAAAAGGGGACATTTCATCTTTAATCTATTTACTTCTGAATATTTAACATACAATTCTGGCACCAATCACCAGATTTAACTGGAAAATTACTCACTAATCTGTTTGCTTATTTGGAATAATTGGGTAGGCTGCCAGGGAAGAGGATTTCCTACCCTGTTTAATATCTCAGTTAGTAGTCCAATTTCAGCTTGGCGGCATAATTACTCTGACAGAGCTGTAGCCACAGGGCCTGTGAGTGGGGCTGCTTTTTAAACCGTAAATTATGGAGGATTAGCATTTATGAATTTTAAATCAGGGCTGTGGTAGGAGACACTAAAGCTGCTTAGAGCTTGCAAACCACTGCATTCAATCACCAGTCATTAACACATTCCTTCCCAGGACTTTCTGCAATCACATTTAATAAAAAGGTATTTTCTAATTTGCTTTGAAATATTATGGCTCTGTGTCTCCAGTGCAGCACCAGGAATAAGGAGATGCACTTTCCAGGCAAAAAACCACCACAATTTAATTTGACCCTGGTTTACTCCCACATAAGATGTTGAAGGGGCTATCTCCTCTGCTCAAGCCCTGCCATTTCTTCTACCAGATGGATCACACGTGGTTTGATCCTCAGTAAAACAATAAAAAAAAATAAAAACTGCTGAAAATCAGAGCAGCAATGTGGCTGATTGGCAGAGA
Source organism: Melospiza georgiana (assembly GCF_028018845.1). Lineage (NCBI taxonomy): Eukaryota > Metazoa > Chordata > Aves > Passeriformes > Passerellidae > Melospiza > Melospiza georgiana. The sequence continues at coordinate 19,254,988 of NC_080435.1, forward strand.
TCTGAACTCTGCCGTCCCCATAGCTCAGGAGCTTTGGCTTGTGAGCTCTCACTGTTGTGTTTGCCTGTCAGGCTCACGATGAATCATTATGGGGTAAATCCTTCCTTTGATGTAGGCATGTAACTTCTTTTAAGGCCAATGAGAGTTATGTACATGCACTGAGGGCAGAATATTTCATGCCCTGAAGAAGTCTTAGGGAAAAAACCTGCCAAAAATCACACCGCTTTGAACTTCGAAGTTGCTCCACTTGGGAGTCTAAAGAGCTCTGAAGCCCTAAGACATGCATCCAAATGCAAATGCTGAGCCCTTCTTACTCCTAAACATGTTCTTCTCTCCCTCTGTGAGCCTGCAGTTTGAGTCAGTCCTTCACATGACCCTTTCCAAGGCCAAAGGCGAGCACAGGAAACCTGTGATTTTTACACAGAGAGTTTTCATACATTAAATTATATCTCTATATGTTACTTAAAAATAATAGATATGGAGAACCTCCCACCACAAAACAGGAGATGTAAGTGAAAGTTATATGCAACAAATTAAGAAAAGGGGGAAAAGGTCACAAATTGAACAGAGCAAAACTTGATTCAGCACCTGTCACTAAAACCTGATGAAACCACAGTTTAAAAGGGAGCCTAAGTGAACTCCTCCTACAGTATCCCCCTGCAATTAGCCCAGAAACTCAGAGGAGCTCTGTGCTCTCAAAGGCACCTCTGGGAAGGGGCTGGATTCCCTGGATTCTCAGCCATGGGGATTTGCACACCCTCCTGAGAGTCACTCAGCGCTGACCTCTGACACGAGCAGGATCCCAGCTGATGATGCATTACGCTGCAATCAACAGTGCTATTCACTGAAGCAACCAGATGATTTAAGATTCCCAAACCTCATTGAAAGTCGCTGGAAATTAGGCACTTTGAAAAGTCGACACTTTTGAAAATGCCTTTTAATCTCCTAAATTACTCACGCTTTTGAAAACTTTACTCATGCTAAGTACTTTGGGGGCCCCAGTCAGTGAAAGCTAAACTGAAAGACGCTAAGGAAGGGCCATTTACACAGAGCCCTGCTCAGACCTTATCTCTCCTCTATCCTCCTGGCAACAATAGACAGAAGGAAAACGGAGCTCTTGGCAACACCAGCCCAGTGCCAAGAATTAGTCTGACCGAGTGGCAGGTCCCCAGACCCTACTGAGTCCACTCAGACAGATGGATTTTTTTCCCTCCTGCACCCTGAGTAAACTTTTTCTAGCTGACCTCCTTCCTCTGAAGGCTGAGTGGTACCACTGCTTCTCCCCAAACTGCAAGAAAGGTGCAGCCTTTGCTGCCACAGGAAGAACAATTTGGCCACTCCTTGAATGGTGAAAACCGTCCCTGTCTCAGGAACCATCTCCTTGCATTGCTCCTCCTTCTAACCTCTCTTTGCCTCCACACCTGGAAAGCATTTCCTAGTTCTGCTTTGTGACTGCACCACAGCATCCTCACAGGTTATTTTGTGTGCTCTCTGTGTGTACACATACAACAGGGGGCAAATGTTCTGAGAGCAGGGGAGAAGCAGCAGCATCTGTTCAGCATTCTGAGTCTGACAGGGGCTTCTAAGAAGTTTTTGCCCCTTTGAGGAGCAGTTAAAGGGCAAGGAATGAGCACTCACAGGTGACCAGGATGAAGTTCTCCCCAGATTATATATATGAGACTTATTAAGTGCTGCTTGTCCAGATCATGAATTGAGGTTTCAGGAGGTGGCAAGGCCTTGATGTGGAGTTGTGTCAGGACTCACCTGGTCTCTAACAAGCCAGAGCAGTGCCAAGCCACTGAGGGCTATTCTTTGCCTGAGCCCAGAATTCAGTGACCCACCCACACCTCTAAAACACCTCTTCAGACACACTCATCTGCCACACTGTGGGAGGGGACAGAGGCACATAGCAAGGAACTGGGGAAAAAAGCCATTTCAGTCGCTGTGCATTGTCTGGAAAAGCACCAAACAGCAGGACACTCCCCAAAGGACTGTTTGAGAGGGTTTTGGGAGCATTGCTGTGATCTCTGCAGAGACAACATGAGGGCTACTACTGAGGCCAGATTCAAAACCCTGGCAATCAAAGTCTGAAAGGAAAAAACCCAAACGATCCAGACTCAACTCCTACTCAGCACCTCTAAGAAGCCTCAATCCCTCAGCATTTGGGCAAAGAGCTAAGGCACTTTCTTATTCCCCTCTGTACTATGCAATTGCCTCAGAATGTTGGCTGCAGCCAGAAGTTACATTTTAGTCCCTATAAATCAAAGGACGTGGAATATCCTCTGCATTTAATGTCTACATTTCTTATCCCACAAGTACCTGAAAGTACCTCGAAACTTTCAAAAGGAGAAAAACTTCTCCCAAGGCAAGGGACGGGGGGGGGAAGTTGCACCACATATACATATATAAATATGCACACACATACACAAGTGACTGATAAAACTTTGACTTGGAAATCTCTCTTCAGTAGGCTTAATATGCTTCCTCTGCCTGAGAAATGTATAAAGCAATCCTGGCTGCCTCCTTCTCAAAGCCACCTGAACAATCTCCTTTCATTGGCCATGGGGCTTTACAAGCAGCTCCTCTGTAGAACCAGGTGGCTCAGCATATGGCCTCACTTCTCTGCCACTGCAGATAGAAGCATTTTAGACCTTTCATAACTTTATGTCTAAAAGGCTGGTTGCTGGCAAACAGAGCCAGACCCATTTCCTCTGACACAGGAGGGGATCCACTCTTGTTCTTGGTTCCTTCCAATACTCTAAGAGGACTAGATCCTCCTCACCTAGATCAGGAAAATGGTCAGTGAGATGCTGTGGGCAAGAAAGCCCCTAAAATAGTTAAGAGCTGCATTTTCTCTTACCTGGTCATACTGAGTATGGCATCAGTAGCAAAACTGCAAAAATCGTCCAGCACGCATTGGTTATTGTGAAGTGAAATATGGACAGTAAATAATTTTGTGATTGCCACTAGAAATTCAACGTTCTTTTTCCTGAAAGAAAAATAAAAGGGTGCTGCAGGGAGACTGGTAGTATGAGGTACATGGAGTACAATACTCCACAGGCCCAAAACCTGTGTAATTTCTCAGTTTTGCAAATTGTAGCCTTTTGGCACTAGCAAGAAGGGAGATGAGTTCTCATGCTGCTGCTCTAAGGGAGGAAGAGTCATTTTAGCTCATGTCACCTATCCAGAGCAGCAGCCTTGGTGGCCATGGAAGGAAGATGCTTTTCCAATATCCTTCTGCAGGATTCCAGACACAGAATCATTCAGAGCACTTTATTGCCAGCAACTCTACAGACCACAGTGCACTGGCCCCTCAAGTCCTGCTTCATGATGCTGTAAAACCAAGTGTTTCCCATCGGTTTTTATCACACTCTTGGTCTCATGGCACATGGTAAAATTGCTGTCTCAAAATGATGCAGCATGCTCAATACTTCGCCGTAACCTTTCAGTTCACATGTGAATTTCCTTACTTCTGTGAAGCCATGAACCTGATGAAAGCCTGCTGAGACTCTTTTCATTATTGTTAAGGGGATAGCTAACAAGGCAAAGCACATAAGCCATCTCTCATGTATAGCTTGATATACCTGTATACTGTAGGAGAGCATAATCCCATAAAGCCCGGGTTTCAAAATAATTCTCTCATTGGAGAACACACGGGACTCATCACTGAAAAATATACTGGTCAAGATTGTAGCTCTGCAGAAATTCTGTGAGACAGGAGATCAATGAGCATGCCACCTAATCACACCCTGGGCAGCAAAACCCTCAGCACTGTCCTACAAGCATTGGAGTCACAGAGAAACTTTGCAATGATTTGGCTGTGCCTGTAGCATGACAGAAAAGGAAGGACAAAGTTGGTGTGAATCCTGGGAGGACAACCAAGCAAGGTTAGAAGGAGACAATCCAGGTACCACTGCACAGGGTCGCATCTCAGATGCGCCTTATTGAAATGTTAAAACTCTTCAGGACACCTTTGGATTGCTGTAAGTGGTGGAATGCCTCCCTCTGCTTCCTGGTGTAACCTGGGGAGAAGGGGCATCAGCTCAGAGGCTCTCACACAGAGAGATGCTGCAGTAAAAATCTTTGAGCTACGCTTTCTATAAAGGGCTTAGTGCATATATTTAGGACATTGGGCTCTGCAAGAAATTCACAGGTTTTTACCATGCTCAGATGGAAAAAACACTTCAGCTGCAAAAACAATATCTCCCTCATGTACCTCCTTGTCTGCAACAGACAATTTCTCCCACAGGCAAGCTGAGAGAACTATAAGGTCTTTTTTCCCTTGCCAAGGCCTGCCAGATGGTACCAACCCAGACACTCCTAGACTCTGGAAATACACTACTGAAGGAATGCTCCTATGGGAAGGGAAGTGCAGAGTATGTAAATACGGTGCTCTTGGGGGGGGTCCCACCCCAGCATCACTCCTTGAGCATCAGAAGAAGGCAGGACACTCTTTCTGCTCTTCCTAAATACTCTGCTGCTAGTAAGAGCATCTGCATTGTAAAACTCAAAAAATCCTCCCTTAGTCTTCCAACCTTCAAAACACAAAGTTTTAAGACTAAAACTTCTAGATTGCAGATTAAAACTGGTGTATCACACCAAAAAGATCCTGAGTCAGATCCACAACTGGCATGACTGACTTCAGTGCAGTAGACTGATTTCTACTGCCTGAGGATCTGCTCTTCCACAGTTAGTGACATCTCAATTTCCTTTTTAATAAGCAACAGGCCCTGTTATAATGGGATATATGGAAGGAGAGATGTAAAAGCTTATAATGTGAAAATTGATTATCATGTACTTCAGACTATTTCCTGCTGTGCCCTTTGTTTTGGTATGCGTGTTTCATTTCATTACCCTGAGCTCTTCACCGTCTCTGAACTACACTATGAAATACATTAATTATCTCATTATCTTTGGGGCAAAACCTTCAGTCCTTCTTAAAAACCATATTCACTCAAAACCTTCTTTGGGTTCATTAGGGATTCTGAGTGTGATGAGAGAGACCAGGACTGCAGATACATCACAGCACACACCAGATAAGAATTTGGTTCTGTTTGGCTTTTCCGTCACTTAAAATTAAAAAAAAAAAAAAAACCAAAACCACAGCTCAGTGTAGGTTTGCCTTTTGTTTAAAAGGTTCAAAATAAAATTGCTCTCTAGTTCCCAGCTTATATGGCAGTGTGAACCCGTAAGAACTTTTCAAGACTTAGTAATAAACTTCTAAAATAGAGGAGAAGAGAAGGGAAATGACAGGTAACTTTACTAATAGCCCTACCAGAAGGTGCCACAGAATTATGGCAATGTCAGCATCCTGAATTAGCCTCTATATCAGATAAAAATAATATAATATTTTTATTTTCATAAATAAATCTTAATTAAGAAAATGTCTTCTCCAAGCATAAAGTAGAGGACTGTAGAAAAAAAATCTCCACAAAAACCTGTGTCACACACTCTCACACTTTGAATTTAGGATCGGGTTGGGGTCATTTTGTAAAGAAAATAATGTTCCAGGCCCATCACAATTTGTGAAAGTCAGGTTAGAGTAAAAGCAAAATTCCCCATCGCCCTCTCAAGATTTCTGGCCCTGTTCTGCTGTGAATACGCTAGAATGGGTGATGGATGGGAGGCTGCCCCTTTCTAGAGTCCTTGCTGTGCTTTGTGATAACTCATTATATTTCTTTCTTTACAAATAGCCCCATTAACGCTCCAGAATTGAAGAGAATCATAAAGCTTGAAACATCCCACTCCCATTCCAGTGGAGCTAGAGGTATTGTTTCATGAATTACAGAGCTGCCAAAACCTGATTTATCCAAGCGAAGCCTTCAAAGCCGAGTCACAGATATTTATTTATTTATTTGGGATTGTAAAAGAAAATACTTTTTACTGAGATAAGGATGATATAACCTAGCTACAGCTTTATTTAAATTGAATTATGTCTCTTTTATATTTCCTCAACAATATGGTTGATGGAAATATTTTAGTCCTTGTTTTTTTGGGGCTGAACTAAAAACCTTATTAAACCATTTATAGAAAATTTACAAAACATAAGAGAGTCAAGCTTTTTCAAAGTCTCTGTGGCCTCAAACCTTATATATTCTGAGATTAGATGTCACTCTTAGCCAGATGATTCTAAACAAGACTACTATAATCCTCTCTGTTATGGAGATATTTATTTTTGTCTGAAAAACTTCAAAGCAGGCCGTGACAGATAATCAAAATCAAAATTTGCATTCCAATGAGAATTTCTTTTTAATAAAGAATAATAATTCTCACAGTTCCTCTGTGAAGGAGAACTGAGCTCACTTACTTCACGTTTGGGGGGTTTGGGGCCTGGGGTTTTTAAAGTTTTTTTTATATCTCCTATTCGTTATTATTCAGTAAAGTTTTTGCAACTTTTGGGAAGAAATGCTGAACCAAGTCAAGAAATACAGCCACGAAACCCAAGCATTGCATTTTTCTTCAGAATATTTCCTCAGAATGAACTAGCCAGGGATCATCATCAAGACAGTCCTACAACTGCCTTCCTGGGTGAATACTCTGCAAGGTTTTCCACAGGGAACTGAAGCCAGCTTCCACTGGAAGCTGAGAATGCCTGGGCAAGGAATGAACCTGCTTTTCCTTGTGCACACGCTTTCTTTAATATGTTTTTATGCTTCCTTTTCCCATTGGTGGTGGCAATGGGGAGCTCTGTGTGAGGAGCAGGACCTCAGCATGGCAAACCCTGCATTGCACCAAAATATCTGATTCAAATTTAAAGGCATTTGGAGCATCTCCTCAGGGCTATCCTTACAGACTGGATAGCCAGGGCTGGCAGCTCACCTGGGGGTGCTGCAACAGTGATATTGTCCTACCTACCCCATTCCCTCTGGTAAACTTTTGGGAAGGAGAGACATTTGGCAGCAAATGCAGTGCAATCCCTGAGAGCTGAGGCCACTGCTGGCTGGCTCTTTACAGGGGCTGTGCACTGTTAAGGGAAGGTGCTTTTCCATTTCCAAGTAAAGCACCAGCCTGGCATGAACCTTGCTGTAGCACAAATCTCTTTGTCCTCTCAAAGTACTGCTGTTTCCTTCCTTTTAATATTATTAACATAAAATGAAATACCCAGAGCCAACAATGCATTTAAATCTGTTCATAGAACTATACTGGAGCTTCCAGATTCCCAGCTTCTACCAATAATACTAAAATGGTGGTACCACTTCTGTTTCTGGTTCAAACCTCCTCTAATGCCTCTCTTCAGGAGTCCTTCTCCTCCCAGGCCCACATTCAGACAAAATGTCTCACAGGTAGGACTGCTGAGATTTTGTCTACCTGCAAATAGCTCGCAGAAACACACAATTTGCAGACCCCAAATCATCACTTTCTTCAGTTACTTATTTACAGCACAAGTTAGCTCCTCTTTACAAAGAGTTTGCTGTGTGGAAATCAAGGCCAGCTGCAGCAGGAAGGGTGAAAGGCAGCACAGTGAGCAAGGGTGGTCCAGCAAACCTACAACACTTCAGCCAAGAGCTCCGGAAGGGGCTGCACAGAAATAGAGAATTCAATAGAAATAACCTCAGGCTCCCACTCACTGTCACTGGGGCTTTGTGTCAGAGGAATCCACTTCATCCCCTGGGAAATGAAAGGCAGAGCAGGACAAGGTGCCAAGAAACTAGGTTCTGTCTGGTGGGACTTTCTGAAGAAGCAGAACAGCTATTTACATTTGTTTGGTGTTAGCCAAAGAGGCAACGACATCTGAGAGCAGTATCTCGCCAGCCCAAAGTGGGCCTGCAGCACCTCACCGAGATACAGCATTTTCTGACAGGGGCCTGGAGAGCAGTCTCTGCTCCCAACACCTCTCCCCATCAAAGGCTTGTGCAGTCCCCCGGATGCAAAGCTGATTTTGTACCGCCTTTGTTATGTAAATGAGACACCAAAAAACTTCCAGGATCCTCTAAGGCAAAAGGGCTGCCTGTAAACTATAAATCTCACTTCTGTGTGTTGGGCTGGTCAGCTGCTCCATCCAATCCCTTTCCAATTTGCTGGGAATTATTTTTAAATTTCCTTTTCAGGCAATGCATCCTGGCCCACATAGGTTTTCATTCACTGTTGCACAATTGCTTTGTTCTCACCTGTATTTCTTTATTAATTGCTTTAATAGTGGCCAGCACTGTGTTGAAACACATATGAAGGAAACCTCAAAAAAAAAAAAAAAAGTGACTGCACATTACATGGACTGCTTTGATATTCTGCTCTCACCCTGTGTAAGAACAGTTCTTGAAAATGAAGGACAGTGGTGAGAGTCTCTCTCAGTTAAATGCTAGCTTTGCTCGTTTAACTATGCGATGGGCACACTTGGCTGTATTCACTAAAATCTTGTTTGATACCAATTAAGCCTTAAAAAAATCCATTAATGGTCTGAATGTCTCTCAAACTCACTTTTCAATTTACTTTGAAAAGACTCAAAGTTGGATAAAACTGAAAAAATCTGCCAAAGATTCAGTGAAAAGGGGCTGATTTGGAAAAAATGGTAGTTTTAGTAATGATAAACCTCTGCATACCTTTAAACTACTGTTCTAAATCTGTTTCTATCCTCTTTACATCTTTAACTTTATCCTATCTAATGCACTAAGCGCAATTTTCTTCTTGGAACTATCTCTTATAATTGAAACTTTCTTCAAGGGCTACTGAGGAAGAATAGTCAAGACTCCAAAACGTGAATTTTTTCCTTGGATACACCATCTCCATTTCAGATCTTCCATCTGGGACCTATTCTGTGTCAGCCTTCATTTTGAGGGGAATGCATGGCCAAGATATTTGGAACAGCAGAAAAAGAATGAATATTTCCTCTTCCACCTTGCAACCACACTACCACATAGATCATCGAGCTTTTATTCCATGCCTTGCTGAGACATCATTTTTGAGGCCGTTTACCCCTTTGGTAGGAAGGCTTGCTTTCACTTTTGTCTTTTTATGACAAAAAAAAAAAGAGAGATTGCAATACCGAGACCCAACGCCTGCAGCCTGCCTTGGTTTATTTTAAGTTTTTTGGGTTTTGTTTCTGAAACTCCCACTGGCCCTAATTCCTGCTGAATAAGAGCATGCTTACATCTCACTTGCACAGTACACCACAAGATTGGCTCGAAAAAAACAACAAATAGGCTAAAGCAGGGAGTATTTTTGCTGAGGGCTGACAGAGCACACCCTTGGGACAGCAGGACCCTGGTGGCCAAGGTGACAGACGTCGAGCAGAACAACAACCACTTTTGGGGAGCTGCCCTGACAAAGCTTCAAGTGGCACCAGGATACCTATTATGGCTGCTCCTCTATTTCTAAGCAAAATTATATCAAACACACAGAAAAGACAGCCAATAATGAGAAACTTGCAGCTGTTCTCGAAGAAAGACTTTTTTTTATTGTACCCCAATCCAAAATACTTTAAACCAGTTTTATCAATAGCGATAAATCAGTACGGTGATATGATGTCTCTTTAATCTTTTCTAAAACAAAATTTTTTGAACTTTTGAGCATGGCCTTCCCAAATGGGTTAGGTCTTCTAAGACAGCATCAAACCTTCTTTTCCTTGCTTCCCATGTCAGCCCGAATCCCAATAGTTATGAAGCATAAAAAAAGTTCAAAGTAAAATATAAATTACCATCCCCTTCAAACACAAGTAGAAGTCTTATTAAGTCTCTAGTGCTTGAATCACGTCCCATGTCTGTTCTTTAGACCTTTCTTCCTTTGTGAGGCATAAATGGACACATCTTATTGATTTTCTTTCAACCTGGATCACCTCGATTGCTGTGAATATGGCAGACAAATCCAACTCATTCTCCCGCAGGGAACGAGGAAGAATGCAGACGAGAAGCTGGGGAAAGTCTTCTCACAGTGGGATACCAGGAGTCATTACGCAAAAAAACCAAGTCTAACTGCTTGTAATTCGAAGACCTTTTTCTTTTCAGCTCCTTCAAAAAAAAAATTTCTTTTTTTTTTCTTTTTTTTTAATGCTGAGAGCTCTTTCTTAAATTTTTTATGAATATCATTTTGGCTACCGTATCAATTTCTGAGGGTGTTTTTGTTTAAAAAGAGGAGTATCAAATAGGCCAGCAGTGGCTGCAAACCCTGATAAATACGTGTAGTTAATGATGAGTGACTGTAAACAGACACTGGTCAGAAAGAGAAAGTCAGAATCAGAGAAAGCATTGTTTGAAGCTTGACAAAAAAGCTAGTTAAAACTTTTTCCTTCTAACTTGGCTCCACTTTGTATTTTTTTTATCATTTATAGACTTACTTTTCTAAGGACAATTGTATGAAATGAAAGGAAGTGTAAAAGTAGAAAGATTTCTGTGCCTTACACCAAACCACTTACTGTACATGAAAAAGGGATTTACTGAATCAATTTAGTTGTGTAGGGTTTTTTAAATCAAGTGAATGATTTCAGTGAAGTGGAAAAAGGTGGCAAGAATGTGCAGCAACCCAAGCTTTGCTCCTAAAAGCAACAAAAAAGACACAATTGAAATGCAGTGGGACCTCTGTGGATGAATTAGACAGACTGCGTACAGACACATTGCAGTGACAATCTGCTTCTGAAAGGGATATATTAAGTGCTAACTGCACTGAGGACGTAAATTGAAGACACGATATCCAAGGACTAATTTCAAAGCACTTCTCCTTGTTAAATGAATTTCTGAAAGAGCAGGGTTTAAAAGACTTTGTTTTGTGTTAAAGGATTTGAGCTACACCTATCAGCAGAGCGCACCAGCAAACCAATGCTAGCATAATAAATCCACCACCATCTGATTACCATCCCCTCCTAATACCATCACAGCTGTAATGAGTCCAATTTCTGCAGTGGCTCTCAACACCCCATACAAAGCTCTCTGCCCCAGCCTTCAGCCTCCATCACATAGAATTCATGCCACTTTGATAGTGTCAGTGGAAAGTTCTAGGTCATTAGTTTAACCACATAAAATTTTAGAAAAGATTATCAGCAGCAGGCTGTCAATGTTTTTTAATTACACCTTCAGACATCAGTAACTATATTTTCAGTAATTTAAAATGAGTTTTGAACAACGTAAAATGGAAGATGCAGAAGAAATTGAAACTTTCTTGACAGACAGATTTTATATTGGCCTCAAATGACATAATTTCAGAAAGTAACTCTGATACCCATATGGATAGAGCTTGGAGGAGATCTCAGAATAATACTTCCCACAAATATCCACCCAAGCACGTGATGCTGCTGGTCAGAGCTCTCGCAGCAGGCTACTACTAAGCCCTGCATCACCTGTGTGCTCCCCCTTTCTGTGAAGGCTCAATGTAGTCACTGCTCAGAAGGTCCAAAGGAGCACTGAGGGCAGACAAAACACCCCAAACAGCACAAGCAAATATTTCTATGACAGGCACCACACTACTCATAGCACAGCGCTATGAGTAGGAGATAGGTATGAAAAACAGGAAAGGTGTAGTTAGGCAGGAGGCCACGTCTTTTGGATTCACAAAAATACCAAAAGAAACCTCAAGAACCAAAATTATGATTCCCTAAGAGCCAAATGACCAGAGTCTGAGGTCAAAATATTATTTTTAGCAGGAAGTTGGCATCCTTTCTAATAGCCCAATAGACAGTGCACTGCTCAGACATGTATATAGGCATAGTCAGGCTTTCTCTCACCTCAGACTTCTTGTATAACCTTGAACACATCCTTTATCTCCTCAGTACATCATTTCCTCTAAGTACACATGAATATTGTAGGGCGTTATTCAAATATCGCAGTAGTGGGAATTATACAATAATCTAATAGAGTAATTTCAAGATTGGCTCTTCAGAAGAATTTAGGCATATTCCCCCTGTTTTAATTTTTAATAGAGACAGTAAAAGCAATGCATACAACTTGTAAGATCCAGCTATAGCACCTGGTAAAAGAATCCAGATGTTCTCACTTCCAACAGCATCATTAAGCATGAGGCTGATGTGAAATATTTATAATGAAGGTGAATCATAGCCCACAGAGGAGGAATCTAGGGCTGTATCTTCTACTAGCATCAAGCACAAAAATGCAAATACACTGAACAAATACTGCATTAACTTTCAAATCACACATTCTATGTCTTACAAAGTAAGACACAATTTAGTCCTGATGCAGGTGACAGATGGTAGCAGGAGACCACTAGTTTGGAACTAAGTGTAAAAAATCAGATTTTGAAGGAAACACACCCAAAAGCCCTGGATGTAGAAGCTTATGACTGTGAGTGACTCCCTAGGCCAGGGAGTGTCCTTTTCCCTCTCACAACAATGGATATGATGAAAACCCTTTCTCAAATTTACCAGCTTCATCTTAAAATTGCTTCAGTTATTTGTGGCAGTCAATCTCACTAAAGCTGTTCTGAGGATTAAAAGTCATCTTATTTACAGGCCATATTATTTCATACCCATTCATTCCTGTGCCAGCACTGACCTCTAACTTAAACTGCTCTCATCAGCTCCCAGCTTTTGTCCTACAACAAAACAAGACAAGGCACATGGTCCCCTTTTAAAGATTAAGCTCTCCCTGCATTACTTCCAAACCCAATTAGTCCTTAAACATAGGAAGACAACTGTTTCATTGCTCCATGTCTTACAAGATTATTCAATACTTCCTTAATCTCTACTGGCAAGACTTCTCCTTATGCAACAAAGAGCCATTTCAACCACTTCCACTGCCCTATCATGTTGACAGTTCTTAACCATTGACATATCTGTCTCTCATTCCCAGCCCATGAGCTGACAGCAGAAGTATTATGAGCATAATGATAAAAAATCTTAGTGCAGGTAGCACAGCAAGGCAGGGAACATTCAGGTGCTGACTGCCTCCCAATGCTGCATTTGGCTAACTTATTTCACTTCCTAAACCATTCAACATGCTGAAATAAAATCACACATTATCCAAGTCTTTCACCTTCTCTTGAAGAGCAGTAATCCACAGTTTCTGCTGCCCCAGTGAAGCATAACACTCTCAGAAGCATCTTTGTGAGAAAGAAGTTAACACTGTACATGATTCATAAGCCTTCCATAAATTAGAAATAAGAGACCAATGTCTTCACTCGTCATAGGTAGATCAAAGAAGTACATATGTCCAAGAGTAGAAGTCCATATAAAAGACTGAGTTATTTATCATGGTTTCATCATCCATATTTAAAAGACAACACTAGTTTAAGAGATAGACCAATGACTTCTACAAACATATATCATAAACCATATGACAGGGAAGAAAATCCATAAAGCCACCCAAATACCCACCAGCACATTCATGAGAAGGAAACAAAAGTAGGTCACTTATAAGCTCTGAAAGATGTTTAAGACAGTCTTCATCCTAAAAAAAAATTGTAGGAACTGGGACTAGACTGCAGCATCAGGTCAAAGTTTGATATCCTCAATTTTACAAAGTCTCTACAACCAAGCACGATGGTAATCATGGAATCACAGTATCACTAAGGCTGGAAAAGACCTCTTAGACCATCAAGTCCAACCATTAGCCTAGCTCTGACAGGTCTACCACTAAACCATGCCCCTAAGCTCCACATCTACCTGGTTTTTTTCAAGACTTTCAGGGATGTATCACCTCCCTGGGTACCTGCTCCAACGCTTGAAGAAATTTCTTTTTAGTGAAGAAATTTCTTCTAATATCCAATCTAAGCCTTCCCTGGCACAACATGAGGCTCTTTCCTCTTGTTCTACTACTTGCTGTAAGGAGGAAAAGACCAAACCTACCTGTCTACAATCTCCTTTCAGGAAGTTGTAGAGAGTAATAATAAGGTCTCCCCTGACCCTCCTTTGCTCAAAACTAAATAACCCCAGGTACTTCAGCTGCTCCTTATAAAAATTATGCTTCAGATCCTTCAATTACTCTATTCATGGTAAATACATATTCAGCTGCTTTGTTAAATGAACTGTAAGTCTGAATAGAAGAGCAACTTCAGTTTTCTTTTTTAATGTTAACCATAATTTAAGAGCTTAAAATGGACGCTGGACTGAAAATCTAGAAACTGTTAAAATCATGATATCAGATATACTTGTTTGATTTCTTTAAACAATCCACATTTTAAAAATTTGTGCTCTTGGTCAGGTGCGAAGTAGAAGTGTTGTTTAGCATGGAGGCTGGTATTGAAGAAACCAAGGAGGCCAAGAAGATTGGATAGGCAGAGGTTCAGAATCCAGCTTTTTTTTGTCATAACAGAGATGCACTGTAAGCAAAAATACAGCTCTCCTCCTCTCTGGCATCACTTTTGATATCTCTTTTTGGACCTTTTCACAGCTATCTTCGCAGTGACTGTTCATTTAGTTTTATTGGTATGTCTGCTTCTTCTGCTCCCAAGTCTGAGTTTTTATCTCTGCTAATATTGTTTATTTTTCCTCTCATGCCTCACCTGAACCATGATCATTGAAACTGATGTAAAGACAACAGTCAGTTTCAGTTAGTACTGAATTACACTCCAGAAACTTGACCTTTGATAGGAAAGAGAATAACAGAACAGGATGGAAGCTGCCTCTAGAGACACTCTAGTCTGCTCCTGCTTTGCTCACAGCAGAATCAACCAGAGCACATTACTCAGGACTGGTTCCAGCTGGGGTTTGAGCATCTCCAAGGATGGAAACTCAGCAACCTATCTGGGCAACCTGTGCCAGAATTTGACCATCCTCACTGTAAGAGGTTCTCTTTTGATGTGAAAATGGATTTTATTGGATTTCTATTCATGCACAATTGTTTTTTGTCCTATGATTTGGCACCATGAGAAGGGTGTGTCTCTGTCACCTTTACATCCTCTCATCAGGTATTTATACACATTGGGAAGATCCTCTTGAGCCTTCTCTTCTTTAGTTTAGGCAATCCCAGCTCTCCCTCACATCAGATGCTCTGATCACTTAATCATCCATTTGGCCCTTCGATGTGCAAACTGCTGCATCTGTTGACTACTAATCACTGTCTGTACTTGAAGTTAATTTATTATAAAATAATTTGAGGTATAATCAAACCTAACATAATATCAGTGCCTTATACAAATGGATCTAAAACTGAAGGAGCAGCAACTGAAATTTGTCTCCATTCATTTCTTCATAAAGCTATCCTAGACTGGCTCAGCCTATGCTAATTCAGAAACTGAAGAATTTTATAAGTTGTCAGCTGGCCCAGTCATTAAAAACTAACAATTATCACCACACACATCTTCAGGATTTCAAGCACCTGCCTTGTCTCCAGAAACAAACTGCTTATCTGCTTGGCACAACAGCGGTCCTGAAGAGCTGATACCCACTGAAGTGGAGAAGTAAGTGGTGCATCAGACTGTACTCCAGCTCCTTTCTCCCTGGCACTGATAAAAGTTCTGCTGGGCATTATTACTTCCCACACCCCTCTGTGATACCCCATAGATTGAAGGGCAGGGAAGATCACAGTCAATAATAGCAATATACCATGGCCCAGCCCTCAACCCCACAAACATCCATTTAGGACTCTGCTGCCACTCCTCAGGCCCTGCTTAGTGCATCCCACTGACACGAAACACCAGTCAGTACTTTCTGCTTCCAGCAGGGAACTTGTGCTCACTTCAGAGCAGTACTGTCAGAATCCACCTAAGCTTACTTGGAGAACCTGGATAAACTTATTAATGTAAGAACAGCTCAAGCAGGACTTTTCCAACATGAAGAGAGATATGGTGTCTTGCTTATGTACTCTTGCAAACCCCAGACTAATCACTAAGCCTGTGAAGTAGATACTTATGTAGAAAATGGAGAAGAAAGGCAGGTTTTGGTTATTAGCTGAGTAACCATGAACTAAGCACTGCATTCTGTAAAGTTGCTCATGAGAGGGAGAGCAAATAAGAGCTGGCTGGAAAATATTGATAAAAAAATTGTCTGAATTTTCTGATTTGTCACCACAGTACTATTTCACAAAATGGCATCATTTCAACAAACTTCTTGCTACCATGTTTTTTCCCAGCTGGAAACCAGGTCTTTGGGATGCAGAGCACTGCAGGGATGCAGGAAAACCTTGCAGGTGGATAAAAAAACCTTGATATGGATGCTTTTAAGGGGTGCCATTGCTACTCATGCCTGTCAGGAAAGTGTTTTGTTCCAAAAGCATCAGCCTTCCATATTTCAAAAAGTAATCAAAGCATGGTTTATGCCAATCCTTCTGCTTAGTTTTGGGGGAGCTCTGTTTGGTTTGCTTTCTACTGAATCAGCATAAAAAATTATTTCTGGAAAATAAAACAACTCTTGCAGAAGTAAGGGTATACTTAGGGTGCAGCTGCTTGGCAAGCGCAGTTGAAGTAACCAATGCATCATTCCAAAACAGAATATGGATGATTGGGATTCTGTACACATTAAAGGAGGTGAAGCAGGTATAGCTACCCTTTTTGTCTCTACGTTTCTGGGTTTCTAAAAAATTTGTGGAAGCTCTAACATTCTTACTCTTGATTTTGAGATAATTTTACTTATTGTTTTACTTCTCTTCCATGTCTGCTCTTCAGATCCTCCTCAAACAAAGAACTGCTCTTTGAAAATCTACTTTTTATCCTATTGCCCATTCTCAAAACTGCTCTCTACTGCTTGGATAAGAGCAACCACTAATTACTGACCCCTTGTACAAAGCAAGGTATGATATTTTATCACAATGTCCAGTAAAGACCAGGTTGTTTTGCACCTACAGAACACCACAACCAATTTAGGCATGGACATCATGGGTAGTTAAAGGGAGAAAAAGGTGTATAATGTGGCTTTTCAGGCATGGAATCCGCCTCCTTTGAAGTCTGCTGCCTCTTTCCTTTGGCCTCCTGCTATCCCAAATTTTCCTGATTCCATGATGCAGCCCAGATATTTTATCTGCAAGTGCTCTTTCTAAAGAATTACATTACCAAAATACTGTATAAAAAGGTCCACCACTCTTCACCACTACTTCAGCGAAGTTAGCCAGCTCCCCACCTCAGCAGGAGCTGAATGGTATCCTTCAAATTTTTACAGGTGTTTATATGCATCCTCCTGCCCACAGATGGTGTTACAGTGAAGAGGGCAGTACCAATTGACTTCTGTTCCATTTTGGCTGAAAACCCCTGGCTGGAGTTTACTCTTGTGTCTGGATGGTTGTTGGATCTTAACTCTCCAGGAAGAGCAGATTGTGTTACTGACCTCAACATTAATTAGGTGTTCTGTGCACTGATAGAGTAGGAAAGGCAGCTTCTTACGTTTCACTAGATGGTGAAGGCAACCAGAATATAAAGGACAGAGTACCCAGCTAATTTCAGTCCTAATTTCTATTTAGTGTATGTCTTTCCCTACCTATAGCAAAACAGAAATACATTTTTAGTACAGTAAGAGCAATCATAATTACAATTATAAGTGTAATTACAACAGCATAAAATTTTTAAAATTAATTTTGTAGCAGTTTTTTTACGAGTTGCAAAATGAGATAAAATTTCCCCCATATGCTTTGTTATTTCCCCAGTTCTAAAAAAAATCTTTTTTAATTACATTGATTAGCTAATCAATACTCATTATATTCCTATTAGGAATAAAAGTCTTATATCCACAGGAGAAAACAAGTCAGAGTGACTTAGATCCTACTAGATAAAGAAACATCAATGCTCTTTGTGCTTGAGTCAAAGTGAGAGGTCCTGCTGCCAGCCTCATGCTCAGACTGCAAGGCCAGGCATGACTGTATCTCTGTGGAACATTTTATATCAGGAAACATCATTTTTCTTTATCCTTCTACATATCTCTTATTGACCAATTCCATCTTGGGTTTCTAGAACTTCATCTAATTGCTACATTTAATTACTTTTCTTTTATCCACTTAACTTCATATTATTTCTTCCTTGTAAATTAGGAATAGAAATCCCTAGATGCACACACACACACACATGCACAGAATAGAATCTGTAAAGTTTTAAACTGCAAAACATGTTCCAAACCTAAACCATAGGTTAAAAATAATTTTTAAAATAAGCTATCTTACAATGAGTGATAAAAATGTTTTCTACAGAATCTGAAAGAATGGACTGTATAAATTATTTGTGTGAAAACAGCGGCATTTCCAAATGTAAGGCTTAGAGCCCTGTGAAAGAATTCTAAAATTAAACAAAGGAAACCATTTTTTAAAAGAGATAGGGCTCAGTGGGATTTATTAATGCACATCTTTCAGAGATATTCTTACTTATACAATGCAAGCAGTAGGTTAGCATGGACTTCCAAATTATATTTAATTGGACAATTATTCAAAGTGAAAAACCCAACACAGTAAACTAAGGAGGTCTTTAATAAACACCTTGTCTGTTCAAGAAAAAACAGGGAAGTCATTTACTGACCCAAGAGGCACAATTTTGTCTTTGGTAAATTTATTTTAAAGTAATTGCCAACTTCAGGAGTAACAATTTTTTAAAGAGGAACACGGTGCTCTCAGGCAGAATAATAAATTGATCTGTGCCCTGTATGACGGCCTAATCACATTAGAAAGATGTACATGTGGTTGTCTGAGGCAAATAGAGGATGTACATCACCTGGTCTGTGAACCCACTAAGACTCCTTCAATGACATATTGCTCTCCCTCTCTCCAGATCAGGACTGAATCAGAGGGAAAAGACAAATGGTCATTTACACAGGGGCTTTACAGCGCTGCCTTTCGGTTCCCACCTTCCTGTCCAACAGAAGTGTTCCCCCATAGAAGTCCTCTGCAGTCTCCAGAAGATTTCCAATAACCTGCCTTCTGCCAACCAGTATTCCAACACCAGGAATGGGGTACGTGTTAATGGCATCACCTCTGAAGAGCCACAGCGTCCTCTTGAAACCCAAATGCTCTGAAACCCACTGTGACTAATAGCAAATTAAAAGCACAAGTCAATATTTAAAACCTAATGTTCCTTTGGCTCAGCTGGAGCCCAGCTCTGCTAGAACTAGAGCCCTGTCCTCCGTCTGGCAGGATACATTTTTCAGATCCAATTGTCTTTGATGCCTGGACTTAAAGGCTGAGCCATGTGCAGGTCAAGGGCAGACCACACCTCTGCAGGCACAGGCTGCACTCCTTCAGCGCTGCCAGGGAAATAGTCCTGATGAAACAGCTCCAAGAATCATCCCTGAAACTCCTCTGTGAAAGTAACACTTCCTTGCATGCGTTATTTCGCCAGGAAATTTCCACCTCCAAAGTCTTTTCTCTTTGTCAAGGTCATTCTGGGTGTTGGGACAGCATTGCTAAATAGTGTTCCTCCGTGAATTCCCCCCAGTTTCTGACTAAAAGGCTGGGACTCCTGCAGTGCAGATCCTGATAAAAGATTTATTTGTGGGGAGTGGAAGATGGTGCCTTTAGAGAAGTTAATAAGTTGTTTCCATTTTAGATGCTTTCATTACAAACACTGATAAATCTTAAGGCTAAGAGAGGATGTAAGAGTAATGAGTCGAAGGGCTTCGCAGCTCTTTGGTGATTATCTCTCTCTTTTAGTGCATTACCATGGGACATCTGGCTTCCAAATTTGTGCCTCTCCTTCACAGATCTGAGGACCAGCCTACCAATTATACATTCACATAGGTTGTAATAAATCAACAGCAGCCAAACTCTGACAAGGTGATGGCTGTTGACAGATAAAAACGATACATGTTGTCGTGCTGTTCTCCAAAAACAAACACATGCTTTTATCAGATTTTTTTTCTGTTAATCAAAAAATTGCCTCTTTCAACACAGAGTCACCTAATTTCACAGAGGACTTGCACTACACAAGGTTCCCCTGTCTAAACCTGAGCTGCATGTAAAGCCAGGTTTTCAAACAGGCCCTGAATTCACCTCCCGCTGCAGTCAAGGAAAAAAAACTGCTGCTCTGATCCTGGGTCAGTCCAGACCCAAAGATCATTAACCTTTTACTCTGAGAAACAGAGTTCTGTGCAGAATAAAGGACTGAGACAAAAAAAAAAAAAAAATCCAAGGATATATAAGTCTTGGATTTATTCATAAGCCAAGTAGAGTCTGGATAGTGAATTTTCTTCAATAAAGGAGAGATATATCAAGGTTATATCCAGCAAGTGCATCTGTGTGGTGGGTACTCCCTGGCCCCCATCCTCTGGGTCTCCAGGGAATTGCCTGGAAGCGACAGACTTTTCTTGCCTGACTCCAACATTCTGAAAGTGTCTAATTTAACCAAATTTCCTGAAGAGCACCAAAAATAATTCTCCTTGAAAGCAATACTTATACAGGCAATATGAATGCTGTTTTCCAAGTGTCTTGTGCTCTGCAGTGACACCAGGAGACCTCAAGTAGGTTCCTTGCACAAACACCCCAAATTCAGTGGGAAGAATTCCAGTTGTAAGACTAATCACCCTCTTACCCAATCCAGAACATTGTTGTACTCTCTAGACCTGAAAATGCTATCAGGTGATTGCAAAAATGTGACTTAAGTGGTGAACATTTTACAACAGGCCTTTTTGAATGCTCATAAGCTACATGAACTAGCAAAGACTTGATCACCCAAAAAAATGTGGGAAGCAAAGGGCTGTAATAATCCTTTTGGAACTCCTGTTAGCAATTCTCATTTGGGGAATAAGGCTTTATCCCAAAGCTTCTTAGCACATGGTGGCAATTTATCCACTGTTTTATCCTCCCTTAAAGAGACCAGGACTATTTTCACACCAAATGATGTGGAATCTCCAGAAAAGTCAAAGACAGAGGCATCAAATTCTGCAAAATTCCCCGTTACTAGACGAGAAGAATGCAACATAATCTAGCTAACTAAAAGTATTTTAATTCCTTCAGAATTTCTTGCACATCATGGAAAACAGCATCTCTCAGATGTCTCCACAGAGCTTTGAATCAAATATAGTCTTTTCTAGTGAAGTGACTGGACAGAAAGGTAGCATGTTACCCTGCAGCTCAGTTTTATTCCTTGGCAATGTTATCTGCGAGAAAGAACTCATCAGACATATGTTTTGAACCCTTTCTTATTGATTTCATCTCTTTCTTTTACCTTTTTACCTTCCTTTTCCATTCCATTCCCACTATTTAGGGCTCTGCTTTGACCCTAGAACTGGCAAGTCCCACAGCAATAAAACAGAGATATGCAAACTTACAGGTTAGGCATCTGTTCCCTTTCTGTTAAGGGAATATGATTCCCCTGACATACACACTTCTTATTCTCATTTGTAAGGTTGAAGAACCATTAATTGGGGAAAACACTGACAGAAATTTAGTCTGCTTTATGATAAATAGCATTCACCTTTATTTGACCAATTTACAGAATCAGGCTCTGAAACTTCAAAATATGTCCTTTGTCTGAGCTCTTGTCTTCTCCCATTTAAAGTTCAGTGCTATGTAAATCACAGCTGCTGTAGGATGTGTAGCTGTTATGTAAGCCAGTGTGTTCAGCTTCTTAATATTCAGTCTTACTTTTTAAAAAAATCATACAACCTAATCCAGGTATGAGTTGTGTTTACAAATGACTCTGTAAGTGAATATTCTTGTAATTAATGTGATCCCAGGAGCTTATTTATTGCAGAATTTTAGCTC
Source organism: Melospiza georgiana (assembly GCF_028018845.1). Lineage (NCBI taxonomy): Eukaryota > Metazoa > Chordata > Aves > Passeriformes > Passerellidae > Melospiza > Melospiza georgiana. The sequence goes on from NC_080435.1 coordinate 19,276,476, forward strand.
TGGAAACACATGCAGCAGTACGAATAATATTAGAATAACAATCTTAGATTCTCAAACATGTCTGAGGAAATTATTCATCCAACTCACATTGTAATTCTGCAAGAATTAGGCAACTAATTCCCTCAGGTTTTATCAAATTTTGAAAAATGTAAGCTGAAAAACAAATAGCAGCTGAATTCAGCTAGGTGGGGTACAAGAGGTCCCTGTGGGGAGCTGCACCATCACTAAGTGCTCAGGCTGCCTTCACTGACTCTAGGACACAAATTAGTACTCCTGATGTAAGAAGTAGAGTAGAATATGAGACAAAACCAAATGGCTCATTCAGCAACTGCTGGTAAATTGGGGAACCTCAGAAGGGAGAAAAACTCTTGAAAACTCTTAAACTGGTGTTAGAATTCAAGATCATTATTCAATCCACTAAAAAAAAAACCCACCAGAAAATAAAAAGTGCTGAAATATGAATGCCTTAAATTAAGGTAAAATTGTTTATGGTACTAGAATGCAGAAATGAACGGCTTCTCTTGGGATGCTCAGTTGAGCTTCCAGTAGCAGAAGTAAATTCATATGAAACTTTGCAACTTTCAAAATCGGCTCATTGTTTGCCACTACCGTCTTACCAGGGAAAATCTTTGGGCAAGATATTCAAGAAACATGCTCATCTAATGGTTTTTTATCATTTGGGTCCACATTTACTTACAGCCACCTCTATTACTAATTATTTTTCTGCCTCCTTTATTTTAGTCATTAAAATCTGTATGGGTTTTATTTTCCTAAGCTAAGTAAATCAGATTATGTTATTTCCTCCAAGAAAACTTTTTCATTCTCCTGAGACAAAAAATCAGGTTCCTCATTGCATCTCTACATTTTGTTTTTAAACAAATGTCCAGAATTATACCTGGGACTCCTAAAATTACCCTTACACTTTCTTACCATCAGTCGATCAATTTAGTTTCTGCATGGCAATTTCACCAGGGTATGTCCTCTGAAATCTCTATGGGTTTCTTTTTTCTTTGGCAGTGACACTTAATGAGTCTAATAGGAAAAAAAAAATACATTTGTCCTTGTGTGCTTCATATAAATTAACACCAATTTCCAGTTCTCCAGTCCTAAAGATGGTCCAGCCCATTCTGTATGATATTTTTGTATGAAATCTATTTCCTGCAGCACAACTGAAGATGCATAGGCACATCCACAGGATCCACCTCACCCTCATGGCAAACCTGCTAATGACCAGCCATGGACTGTTCCCCTGGCTCTACTCAGGGACACATGACACTAAAATCCCATGAACACACATGGACATTACAAAGACTAAGAGTGGGACATGAACTCTACCATCCTGCCTTCCTACAGGGGGAAGCATAATTCCCAGTGGCCACTACTTTTCTTGTGCTCCTGGTGAGTTATTGGTGCCCCATAATCTTGTCCTAGAGCCCTCTCTGTAAAATGCTTTCAGTGCACTCTGGATGTCAGGCCCTAGGTAATTATGTACCAGTCACTGATTTACTGGCAATTAACTAACATCAGGAGAAAAAATGATACTAAACTAAGCATTCTGTGTCCTAGCCAGAGGAATACAGTGAATGCTCTGGTGACATTACTCTCTCACTGCAAAGGAAAAAAGTTAAGGTATCCATGGCAAGTACTGTGAGCTCTTTGCCGTTATCTCTGAACACAGTATTGTTTCTCTAAGGTAAGGTAAAAAAAATCTACAAAACCCCACTTCTACTAAAAAAAAATCCTTCAAAAACTCTTATGAAATATATAACCCATTCAGCAATATTTCTAGCCCATGGGTTAAAAGAAAGATCACCTCAAGGATCATGACAGCTATAAAAGGTAAATGTCAAGAATCCAAGGGTAGGGTAAAGCTTTTGCAACTACCTAAGGTATCTGTAGTTTCACCTAGAGGGTAATTGAAGCACTCCAGCCATGTATGTGTGATGCCTGGCAGAGCTGCAGCACCAAGAGAGTGCTCTTGTTTGGAGCCACCTCAGATATCCCTACACAGGAGATGTTCCCAGCACAGAAATCCCTCAGGAGGACAGCTCCTGTAAATGCCTTCTAGTCAGGATCACACATGTGGGCCTGGCCCTGTGCCCAAGGAAACTCTGCTAGTTGATTCCAAGTGAGTAAACAGGTTTAGAAAAAACCTGCAGGACCTCAGATGTTGAGCTCGCTTGGTAAAATAAGTGAATGATATAAACAGTGGTTACATTCTGAGGCAGATGAGAAGATGATGTTTAAAAAATGAACAGAAGACACAGTGGAAAGGGATCTGAGAGGAGATAAAACAAGTTCATTACACCAGTTACAAGGAAAAAGTGAGTATTACCAAAGCTGGTAAGGGAAGGAAGAAGGAAAAAGTGAGAATCTCAAGGATTATGGACTGAAGAAGTGGAAGAAATGAGGTGAGAAAGCTAAACACTGGAAATGGAAGGAGCTGAAAAAACCCTCAAAGACTATAGACCTAGATTTTCAACATGTGCTCAGGTGTCCAGAGAGTTTCACAAGACTGAGGAGATTGTACTACAGTTTTAGGACAGTGATGAATTGCTTGAGCTGGAATATAATAGTTCATGGGAATTCTAAAGAAAATAAAGCAACACAACAAGCTTGGGGACCCAAAGAGAAAAAAGGAGAGGAAGGAAAATACAGATGAGTGGGTCATGAGGCCATTATATTTGGCCTTTCCAAGAACCTGATCAACTCCTCGCTCTGTCACAGATCCTCAGCCTGACCTTCTTTGGTAATTTACTTATTCTTACCTCTGCATCACATCCATTTTCCATCTGCCTCTCTTTCTTTTCTTCTAAGGGCAAAAGCTTGTCCAAGGAAGACTCTGCCTCTAATTATGCGTGTGTACAACTCCCAAAACAATGGGGTGCTCATCTCAGAAACAAGCAATGAAGTCACTTGCCAAACCAAAGAAATATTGTGGTAAGAAACCTTTCCTTAGGGACAGAAGCTATTTAGGTGGCCTGTTATATACAAGTGAGTCAGGGGCATAATGATGGCGGCCAAAAGGAAGCAGCAACATGTTCTCTGTCAAGTATAACCTGTTAAAAAGTCATGCACAAGAGGGGAGAGCCAATGAGATGAGTCATGCCTGGCCTTGCCCACCTTGTTATCAAAGGCTGTGCTGCACTCAGTGTGAGGGGTGGAGGGAACCCTTCCACCTACAGCCAAATGGAAGAGCTCTGCCTCCTGCTGCGGGCTCCGAGGGCTCCTCTGTAGGTGTCACTCCAGCTGCTGATGGCCATAGATAATAACAAGTTAGGGTACAGACTAACCAGGAAATGATACCACCTGCTACCCAACATAAATTACCAACTCCTCTGGGTATAATTACTCTTGTCAACGTGTCACGTGGCTATTATAGTCACTCTTATGCAGCAATGCAGAGCGGCGGCAGATTCTGCAAGAAGAATGGGTTTTGTGCATTTCTATGCATTCACTGGGAAAAAAAACCCAAACAAACAAACCAAACCAACAAAAAACAACAAAAAATCCCACCCAATTAATTTGTTCCTGAGATGGAAAAGAAATGGGAAAAATCCTGTAACACACACAGCAGAATTAGTCCCTCTGCTGCACAACTGGTGATAGAGGGAAAACAGAGAGAAATGAAGGGCAGCCTCCAGCAGGTTTCTTTGCCAGCTGCCTCAAAGCATGGGCCTCTTCTCATTTTCACAGACAACAGGCTCCCAAGCTGCAATTCCCAAGAGACAAAATGTGCACATTATTACTTGACACTGCACCATTATATGAAAAGTCAGTAGACTTTTGCTCAGTCTGCAGGTGAAGTGACTTTCACAGCAGTTTTAGACACCTGTTTGTGAAACAAGCAGCTGTATCAGAAAGAGCTGAAGCATGAAAGTTCAGTGTTATTGCTGAAAGAGCTCAGGTGCCTCTGAACTACCCCACATTGCCTCTAGACTAACGCTACACTTCTTGAGCAAGACTGCATGCTATGCTGTCAGCAATTCAGTCACTGCCATTCTATTGTGAGTGCTTTAAAACACTGTCTGACCCTTGAGGTGCTCAGAGAGACTCAAACAGTGAAGAAACTGAGCCAGCCTTTTTATATGCTTCTGCTGAACGGGCTGTGGCTCAGCAACTGGCCACTGGTGACAGTGCCCTTCTGGGCACACTGACCATGAAACAATCAGATTTTCTCCAAGCCCTAAGACTCTGTGTGAGGCTAACCACTGTTTGCTTTGCTGAGAGAAGTCTTTCTCTTGAGCAGAGACTGCACCAGAACTGTTAGGCCATTTACCCACCAGGCTTGACTGCACAATAAGGGAAGCCCATGATCTTATTCAAATTCATATATGTACAATTGAGATAATTCGCCTTAAGTTTAAATTCACACTCTTTCTGTGTAGAGCAACACACAAGGCACAGAAACCACATCAGAACCAGAAAAAGGCTATTTACTGAATGATATGAAAAGTACAATATGCCTGCACCTGCCAAGGGTCTCTCTTGATGATTGCTTATGATTATAAAGGTAAATTATTTGCTTGTGTAAAATAATAATTAGAAAAAGTAAAGGTCATTCATCCAGCTATAAACCTGGCTGCAAAAAATCATCAGCATACAGAATTAGCAGGCATATTCATTGCTTTATAAACAGCAGGCCAGGATAACATTATATAGTTTGCAATCTGTATTTGTTCTATGTGAATCATAGCTTTGCATAATTTTATCACATTCCTGCCAGGCAAAAGCAAACATTAAAAGAAATATTAGAAGCCAAGCAGTTAAATATCCTAGAAGAAGAAAAAAAACCTCACAACTTCCTCCACAATGTAATGACCAATGAGTGTTATTTTCTCAGCTTTATTTGGCAGTTTGTGCGTAATTTTTTTTGCCATATCACTTTAAAATAATTTCTAGTATGCAATTGGCTTATTTTGATTGGTGTAATATTGTTACATTGTCCTAAAGCACTGCTACAACTGCTTGGACTTTCTATATGTGACATGATTGATTAGGTGAAGATAAGTAAGAAAATATTACTTCAAGAATCCTGACCTTCAGTGAATCATCTGAGATGAAGAGAATTTAAATACTGCATGACTTGCAGTCAGCACCAGAAAATGTTACAGAAAAAAAAAAAGAAGAAAAAAAAACACTTAATGAAAATTTCAGCTATGACTAAGAACATTTTCCATTAAGATTCCTCTTCTCCTTTTTCACTGCTGGAAACACTCCCCATCCCTAAACTCTCCAGAGACAGCAAACAGAAAGTCACACAAGATTCCACCAGGCCTGCAGAGATCTTTTCCACCTTTACATCCCTCCTGCAATTCATGTCAGCTCTTTCCTGACACTTCAGGACTCACAGCTATCAAAGGGGACATTTCCTCCTGTCCTAGTCTGGTAGTAAGTGTTCAGTGTGGGCACAGCAAGCACTGCCCCAGCCTTTGGCATCTGCCCTGATCCCAGGGACAATGCACAGAGCAGTGGCAGAGCAGGAGTGACCCTCTGGGGTGCTCTGTCCCTCTCCCTGCCTGTCCCCTGCCAGCTGCAGCCCACAGAGCCCAGCCCCAGGGGTGCCTCAGCCACTGGTCACTTGGACCACTCCATAGTCAAAGGAAGCCCCTACAAGGCCCCACCACAGCTGGGGTCTTCCCAGTCACACACTCTGCAGGGCTCATCTCCACCACCCCATCACCCAAAGCACAGCATGAGGGAGGAAATTAGAGATGCACTCATGTGGGGTTTACTCAGCTCCGCAGGTTTCTTTTGCCACTAGTTGTCTCCCACATACTGAAAAATCCCAAACTCCACCTCAAGCCTCTATAATATCCATGAGAGAAAAACTGGGCATGAAGAGGGGAGCAAGGAGCTTAGACTCATTTCTCACACCCACTCCTTTGCTCTAAATATACAGGAATTTAAGCCTGTCCCCAGTAAAAACATACTCATCCTAGGAAATGGCTCATCAACTCTCCCCCAGTTTAATTCCTGTTATATTTTCATTTTAAAAGAAAAAAGTAAGAGTCAAAAAAAGAACTATATAGAGCTAAACATTTGGCAAAAGTAGTTTGCTACTGTAAAGAATTTCCCTCTGAACTATTTATCTTAAAGCAAGTCAGAGCAGGCATCAAAGGCAGCCGTGGCATCAGCAGAGTGCACACTGTGCACACTGTCACTTACTGTGACTGAAAGGACAGCATGTTTTCAAACAACTGCACTTGTGTGAAGTGTCATCACATCTGACTGCTTAATCCCGATTAAAAAGGGGGAAAAAAACCAAAACAGAAAGAAAAAAGGGCTGGTCCGTTCAGAGGTGAGGCTGCACCGATGACATTGTCCAGGAGTAATTTTATAGGGAGTGGATAATCACAGCAGCCACAAGTGACTGGATTAGAGGCAGGGTGCATCTCAGACTCATCACCATACTGAATGTTCTGTGAGCAGAGCAGTGCAAGGCAAGGATGAAAACCAAGGAGAGACGGTTCAGAAGTTCCATCCAGCAACATGCGCTGGGAAAATTTGTACTTTGCAGCCTTCCCTTTCCCATGGGATGCTACAAAAATGCAAGATTCAGCACTGTCAGAGGAACCCGAATCAAAGAGGAGATGGACTTCCATGAAGCAGCTTTAAAAATTTCTCCTGTCCTTCAGAAGAACCCTAATAAATTTCAGTAATAAAAGCAAACTCCAAAGAAAAAAAACAGTAAAAGCAAACTCCAAAGAAAAAACTATGAAATCATGTGAAGTGTTGCTTAGGAAATTCAGAGCAATGCAGGAAAAAAGCTAGAATATGTACAGCAAGGAATAATTCCAGGTTGTCAGAGGGATGAATTAAAATATTAGATGACCTATTTTTCTGTTTATGATTTAAATCTAAGGCAGCAACTACTTTTACTAATTAGGACCCAAAGTACTGATCACTGCACAAAGTCACTTAAAAGTAACATCAGACTCTCAGTAGCACCACAAAAACAGCGTTCTGCCTATGTGTGATAAGCAGGCATTTAAATTTGCTCATTTACAGAAGTTCATCTGTTTGGGACCTAACCGGGAAGCGCTCGGCATCTTGATAATTCCTCACGTTAAGGAGAGTGTGACTCCAGCAGACTTTGTTCTATTCCACTGTGTGTTATCTCCCTGCCCATTCCCAGGGCTATGCTATGAGAGATTGCAAGGTGACAGAATATGTTCATACAGCCTCTAAGTGCTACTTTGCAGGATGCATTGTAGTCTGTTACCCCGAGGCACTAAAGTGTTTAATGATGTTGCTGTATGTCATTAGTTAGTATTCTCTAAGTGGATCTTATAGGAAAGCATTCTAAATTATAAATCGGGAAGTTAACTAAATATTAGCGAACAGAAAACGTTAAGAGATAGAGGTTGATTTTATGGTGGGTGGGTGGGTACAGTTTCAAAATCTGCCAGAACCCCTCGTGCCAGCAATCAAGCCTATAATGCCTAAAATGATCCAGCCCTGCCCAATATAAAGCAACAAAAGAGAATAAAGCAACTGGGAGAATATCTTGTTTGCTGGTGTTTGCCTTCTGCTTTTACCTGTAGAAGTATTGAAATGGGCAAAAGAAAGCTCAGCTATGTTTTTTTAACTCATTTTCTTTCCAGGACTTGATGTAAATGAGATGTCACGCATCGTAACTATTTGGTTAACCAGCATTTTTTATTAAATATCTATTAATTTGTATCAATGCCATGTTTTCTAATGATCACTGTAATTTCCTTGCTTCCAGCTATTTGTCAGAGACTTCTCTGCATGCATGTGTGTTACAGAGTGAGAGAGGGAGACATGGGAGAAACAGAGAGGAGGAAGAAGGCTGCAAAGTGGGGGTCACTGAATAAAAGTGGAAATGGAGCTGCAGAATTACAGGCATAGCTCACAGTGACACCTAGAGTCAATCCTAATACTTCCCCATTGTAAATCCTTGCTCTCAGGCTCTGTGTTCTTCCCCGTTCTCTAAAAACTTTGTTTACAGTCGCAACTGATGTTTCCGTGCTCCAGCTCTACCTCTGGCTTAATTAAAAAACAAAAAATCAAACACACAGAACCAAAGACATCCCACTTCAGCAAAAATGTCACAGCTGTTTTCAATAAAGCTAGAAAAATCTGGAGAGGTCGCCAGCACAAATTACTTTTTTAGAACAAAATGGAACATTTTTAAGATTGGGAGAAAAAATGTGGGAACTCAGCATAGAGATAACCCTGCAGCAGTTAGACATTTGCTAATTTCCTCATTAAAGAGCCTGTTAATTTAGCCATATGTGAAGTTTTTTACAAGTGCCATGTGCCTGTGGTAACCAGGAGTCCTTGAGAGTCAGGTTGGCAGCATCTGTATGAGCTGGGACACCCATGGGGCTGAGCTCTGAACAGCACACAAAGGGTGCAACGCCCCTCTCTGTGCCCAGAGGATACTCAGGGTCCTCAACCTCTGCCCTTCTTACTGCTGGTTCCTGTCTAGGTATGTTATAAATAGCTAAAAATTGGGTTGTGGAGAGCATCTTGGTTCGTGCTATTCACCCCTCTTTGAAGGTCAGATTGCAAACTAACCACTCCTTGAATGCATTTGTGTGCAGATGGCCATGATGCCAAGTTCTTGGATGGCAGCAAGCCTGGAAATACAGCTGTTAGGAATTATAGAATCATAAAAAGGTTTGCATTGGAAGGGACCTTAAAAGATAATCCAATTCCAGCTCCCTTGTCCTGGAAAGGAACACCTCCCATTAAATGAGGTTGCTCAAAGCCCCATCCAACCTGGCCTTGAGAAGGGATGGGGCATCCACAATTTCTCTGGGCAACTCTCCCAGTGCCTCACCACCCTCACAACAAAAAAGTTTCTTCCATAGATCTAACCTAAATTTCCATTCTTTCACTTTGAAACCATTATTCCTGGTCCTATCACTACAATTCCTGATGAAGGGTATTCTTGGTTCTGTCTTATAAAAAATGAAACATTGATTTCCAACTTAATAAAAAAAAAGAGTACAACCAAATATAAACATGAATGGCAGCAAGTAATTTTATCAACTCTTCTGACCACTAAGCCATTATTCAGGATTTAGTGACTAAAAAAGGCTGTGTCTTTTGTCCCTTTGACTTTGAATGTCTGATTAAGTGAAAGAAATTCATATAATTAAGACATCCAGAAGATCATATTCAGCTTTTTGTGATTTATTGCAGAATTTTAAAAGTTAACTTTGTTTTAGTGTGACTTTTATATATTAAAATTCAGGACCATCTGCACAGACTTTATCCATGCATATTTCAAACTCTGGAAGAGCTCGAGTTTGAATTAGTGCTGATGTGTGGACATTGCTCATCATTAACACACTGTACGTGTGCCCAAAAGAAAGGTCAGGGGATCTGAAATATAGAAAAACTCCCAACTGACACCTGCTAGAGAATAACGATATTGGGCCATGCCAGGTTTACAAACCTGTTTGTGAAATGGGCAGCCAGTGGGAAATGGGGGTTTACATAAGAGCACAACTTTGTACAGTGCAATTTCCATCCCACAGCTGGTTAGATTTTTGAAAGCTATGCCAAATACCACAGTTATAACTTGAAAACGACCAAATGTGTTGGGTACAAACATGAACAAGAAACGAGTAAAGAACTATCCAGCAGCTATTATTGTGTAACACCTCAGGTTTTGCATGGATAATCTGAACGAGGAGCAAAGGAGAAGAGACTATAAACCTGAGTAGAAAATCAGAATATTTTTAATTAATGTGTTTTTTTCTGTAAATAAGGAATATTTAAAATTTATTCCTGCGGCACATATTCATAAATGTACATTACTGCTTTTAGCATGAACAATGATTAACAGTACTAAGTATTCTATTTTCTACCATAACACTCATTTTCTGATTATCTAGCTGTATCTCCTTTGAGATTTTCCCAAAAGAAAAGCAAAAGGGTCCTATCTAAACACAAATGCTTTTAAAAGCAGGCATTTCCACATTACCAGTGTCACAAATACCAGCCCAAATCAGTCCCCTGGTGAAAGCAGAGTCTTTAAAAGTCCTTGCACCTTACCTTCCCAGTCAAGTTGAAAGGTATTGAACTATCAATCTCTGGTCAGATAAAGAGTGACAATGTTCTTATTACTTGCACATGACACTGAGGTCCCCAAACACTGCTATCTGTTGTGACACAGCCCCAGATATTGAGTTTGGCTCAAGGAAAAAAAAAAAAAAAAAAAAAAAAAAGAAAAATGTAAAAATGAATGGAGTTTTTGGGTGCCCATACAAATTTAATCTGTATGGCCATTATACACATCTCCAACAGCAACAGGGCACCTCCCTCTCTGTGAGCTGCACACCCTGTTTGCTGGCACAAATATTTCATGAGCTGAAATGAAGACAGGCCAATGCAGTCACACAGTACCGCCTCGTTAGATGTCACCACTGGCAAACATTCCTGCTGCATTCCCTCTCAGCTGGCAGGACCAGCAAAGGCTGCAGGACACTGGGGCAGAGCCCACTGTTCCTTCAAACCTCAGCAAGGACTGGTGATTTCCTTCTGCTCACTTTAGACCAGGCTGCCCAAGGGAGCAGGAAAGAAAGGAAAACACAGAGGAAAGAGCTTGGAGCCCTGTCCTCAGTTACACCAACTTCATTCCACCCAGGGATCCACAAATAGGATATACCCAAAAGATGCCTTTTTTTTTTTTTTTTTTTTTAAGATGTGACTTAAAGTGAACTTTCCAAAGCAATAAACTAGCAAAAAACCTTAATTTTCCATTCAGATTCATACCAACTCTGTTTTTGGTCTTCTATCAAACAGTTCCTGGCTTCTGTCTCCGAGCATTTCCATCAATAATCTCCACATAAACAAAAAAATCAGAGGAAGTACCCAGGGACTGCTGCCCACAGACATGGGGTGTTACAAGGAACATCACCAATCCTCAAGGACTGGCCATGAAAAAGATAATGTTGAGGGTCATGTAGATCCTACCACAGGAGTTTGAAATATTTTTATGCTTATTGTGGCAAAGTCTTACACACTGATGCCATTCACAGGAGCTGGATGAGGATCTGAGTACTTGGATCGATGTTACAGACTATGTAAAGGTAGAAATTAGTACATTATTTTCACTTATAAAATAGCAATACTGGGCCCACAAATAGGGCTATAAAACTGTCTCTCTTCCATATAAACTTCATGGTCACAGGCTCTGAACATTTGGGGTTAACATTTCCAGCCTGGGAAGTTCATTGAAACATCTTTCCCATTTTTGTGCAACAGCGAAATGTCAGGAAAGGTGGAGCATCAAACACTGCCCCCAGTCTCTGACCCTGTTATAAGGTCAAGTTCAACTGGACACCCTTTGATTTTTGACCAATTAAATTGTAAACCTGCAGGAATTCAGAATGCGTGCAACTGCCAGACACGGGATCTAGGGAGAGCATGCTGCTCAGGTGAATGCTCTGACCACAGGTTTACTTCTTTCCCTTTGAAGTAGGCTGTCATCCATTTGGATGGAAAATGAAGTGTGAAATATAGAGGCTTTACAACGTGTAATGACTGCGACAATTTAGTTAAAGCTGATTTTCAGAAGCCAAGAGCTGAGTTTCCAATTAAATTCCCTATCAGTGGGCACCATGACAGAGTGTATGTTTAGGAAATTATTTATTCCAACATGATATAATTAATTGTAATAATAAATGTTCTTTAAGTTCTGTGTGGCATTACAGGCACTGAACAAATAACAGCTGGAAGACAAACCCTATAGAAGCCTGTTATTCACACACATTGTTCTGGCTGTTCACTTAGCAGGTTCCTGAAGAGAGAAGACCAAATAGACTTGATCTAATGCTTTGAATTTTCTGAATTTTGGTAAAAAAAAAATTTTTTTTGTTCTTTGACTAGTTTAGAAAATAACAGAATTATCTTTTTTCTAAGTCTGTTTCCTCCCAAAATAAAACTATATTATTGCAATGCCTGACCAGTTCTGCTCCTTGGTTGCAGTGTTAGCTTTTTTACATCCTTGCTAAAGCTCTGTGCCCTTGCTAAAGAAACAATGAATTGTGTGCATATGTCTCTACACAGACACATTAATACTGCCCTCTGCTTCCTGCCCAGAGAGACTGAGAACTTACAAGAATTGACATGAAAAGGAAAATGTCTTTAGCTCCACTTATCGAGTATTGCACCTTTGAAGCTGAAAAGCAGGGCTGCAAAGATCCAATTCTGCATGAGATAGCCAGCAGGTAATTGCTCATGTGAGTTTCAAAGTGAAACCAGGATTTCTGTAGCAATTGTCATGACTGGTGGCACCAGAACAACGTGCCCCTGCTCTCCTCATCAGCCATGAGAAGCTGGGGAAGGACTGGAATCCTTCAGCACAAACACCAGCCCTTGTAGCTTTGTTAGACTGAGTGACGGCTGACTCACCAATCTGCTGCAGATCAGCATGGGAGGGTAAATGCCAGTTGCATGAGAGTTTCTCCAGCTCAGCTACAGCATACGTGTTCATCCAAAATTCCAGCTTATCTTGAGAATGATGAAATATAACCTGAAGCTTTTTGGCCACAAACCCTCCATTTGGGTTGAGGTGGAGAACCCTCTTGCAGCAAGGGGAACAGTGACAGCATGCCTGAGTGCCACACTGCTTTGCATTTCCCAAAGGATCCCACAGGACTCTGCTCCTGGGAGAGAATTGTAAAAAATGTTTCTATTACAGGCAGACAGAAAACTTTTCCTTTCTGACGCAGAGCACTCAATTCAGCTGGAATTGCCGAGTACAAGTCACCCGTGTCAGGATATTACAAGGACACCCAAGCTCAGCCTCTAAAAAGCAGTTATATAAATATCGAAATTCCGCATGGTGGAGAAGCTTCTTTCTCTCTCACCACCCATCTAAAAGATTAATCAGATCAATCATGGCACATTTCTTTACAGAATTCTATGACTTAAGTGCTACAGACATTAGCAACATTTCAATCTCCTGTCTCTGATCCTGAAAACATCATCTGTTAGGTTTTTGGCAACGCTATAGGAAAATTGAGCTGCTTAAAAAAACCAGGGAACATTTCAGGAGATACCAGTGTCAATCTTTCACTTGCTCTCTCTACCTCTCTGCAGAAATTTACATAGAGTGAAAAATATGAAAAACTGGCATGGTTGGTGGCACTTTATAAAACCTCATTCAATGCTAAAAAGCAAGCAGGGAAAGAAGGCTACTGAGCATGATACTGATAAACTTATCTCCTTCTTTCAGTAAAGATACATGAAGAAGCTACATGTTAAACTGCTGCTGTACTACCATGGAATATGCATATGGAAATGAAGGGGAGAAGAAAAGCCACAATTTTATTAAAAAGTGCAAAGACAGTGGCCTCATCCTACTTTGAGCCCTAGTGGTTCTGGAAAAAAGCCTCTTTAAATTCAGATTATTTCTCATTTGCATTTGCCATTACTGGGATTTTTCCTATAAGGTCCAATTAAGAAAAATATTTCTTTTCTACAAGGCAAATTTATCAAAAATTCAAATAAACTCTTTGATGCATTTTCTGCATAAACTAATCATGAATAAACATAACTCTCTTGCTCTAAGAACAGATGCCATCCTGTAACTCCCTGCCCCCGACGGCTCTGCTCTCCAATCATAAAGGAGAAGGAAATTGTTTGGCCAAGTTTACAGAATGAACCATAAATCATAAGCATCTTTGCCAAAGCAAACTCATGTTTCTTTTATGAAACAATTTCTCCTAAAAGAATTTATATTCATTTTTATATATGCATTTTTTATAAAATACATAAGGAAAGTAGAACATACTGTTCTGTTTCTCCTTTAGAAATGCTTAGTATTTTTCAGTTCTGGTTGAGAAAGCAAACATTTGCATTTTCACGTGGCTTTCTGAAGCTAGTTGCATGGACCTAGCTGCAGTACTTTGATGGATACAGGGAATATTAACATTGCTTTGGAACATTTGAGTCACCATTATTCACAGAAGTCCAATTTGTAACCAGAAAACCTTTGGGGACTTTTGTTGAAGTCAGATGCTGGAAACATGAAGGAAAACTTGCACATCTTCATAATCAGGGAAAATTTAAAAGCTGAATCCTTTCTTGGGATTTAAAAAAAAAAAACAAAAAAAAATCCCAACTCTACAAAGAGCATAAAGGGAGCCTAGCCATTCCTGTAATACACATGCAGCAATGAATGTGACAGGCTGGTGCATCTCCCTCTCTTCCCAGACAGCATTCCAGCTTCCAGAGAAAAACCTGACCAATCCAAGAGGATCATCAGGAGCCAGAGGTACCCAAAGAATGGTGCAAGGAGCATGGCAGAGCCCAGAGGAAGGTGAGCTTGGAGGGGACACTGCAGCTGACAGAGGCCCTGTCTGCACTGCTCCCCCTCATCTCCCACTCACCTTCTCTGAGCAGCAGCCCCAGGAAACTCTGCTCTGCCCTCAGGCTTTGAGTGGAGGGGAAAGAAGGCTTATGTGAAGAGGCAGCACATCATCCCTGCTGCATGTGACAGTCAGTCACTTCAGTGCAGCTTTCCAGCCTTCCACACGAGCTCAAGTGCTCTGGCTACATTACTCACATCTAGAACATGCCATTCAGACTGTCTCAGCTTGTAGAAGGCTGAGTGCCTAGTTATATCCATGGCTCTTGAGTGTGATCATCCCTCAAGGGCCCACTAGAGCACTCTTCCAGGCTACATTGAAAGGTTCAGGCCTGTCACAATGCTTTATTTCCTTGAGGGATGCCTTTGTGGCACAACGCCTCTGCTTTTACTCTGAAAGGACTTCTTGTCATCCCTGTCTGATCTGATCTGTGGCTCTGGTTACTGGGATGGACACTGAGATGTACTAAGCGGGACAAGACCCTGCTCCTTCATGTCCACCACTCTTACGTCGAAAGACCAGGCCTTTTGTAGCAGAATCATAGAATTTCCTGAATTGGAAGGGCCACACAAGGATTGTCAAAGCCCAGCTCCTGGCCCTGCACAGGACACCCCAAGAATCCCATCTGAGTGCACCCTCCAAACACTCTTGATCTCCATCAGGCTGGGGCTGTGACCACTGCCCTGGGGAGCTCTTCCAGTGCGCAACCATTCCCTGGGTGAAAAACATTTTCCTGACAAAACCCAAAACCTCCCATGACACAACTTCAGGCCATTCCCAGAGGACAGATCAATGCCTGCTCCTCACCTTTCCTTCACAAAGAAGCTGTAGATAGCAATAAGATCTCCCCTCTACTTCCTCCCTTTAGCAGAGTCAGAGCTGATCTCAAATTTCCACTCCCCACTTTCTGTCCCACACAATTTTGAAGGTTAAGGCTTTTTCCCAAGCACAAGAAGTTCAAAATTCATCCTCACATCATCTCTTTTCTGAGACTTGCTTCGTTTCCCCCGTCTGCACCTTATCTTTGTTTCCCTCTAATGGGATCCTTTGTTTTCCTACCTCATCACGCTTGTCAATTTTCCTTCCTTTTCTGTTTCTTTCGTTTTTATGTAACCAACACAGCCCAACCCAAAACAGGAGCTCCAGTGTGCTGAGTGCTTTGCCAACACTTCGAAAAGTCCTGTCTGTTGTGAAGTGTACTTGGCTTTTTCCTTGGTTATCCTTACCCTTTATACCCTATGCAGCAACACATCGTTACAGCTATCTGCCATTTCCCATCCATTGGGGTAAAACCTCTACAGCAAGAACACTTTTCAGTTTCAGCAGGTATTAAAACCAAGTGCCTTGTCATAGGCAGTGTCCTTTCTGCAAAAAAACTAAAATTCACAACAATGACAACACAAGACCCTAATGCCAGAGCCCCGAGGTTTCTCTATTTTGCCTTGCCCTTGTCTAGCATACCCCAAATAAAAGTCACTGTTTATTACATTGTTATGCTTAATTGATGTCTTCAGAAGAGACAATGACCACTGGAAATGACAGCTTTTGGCTGGAAAAAGTCCTATTATTTTCTGATAACACAGCATATAATATGAGTCATTCAAAGGATGAACATTTTCTTCCATCCAGAGTTTTCATCTGCTTGCTTGTCGCACCAAGCATATGCATTACCCGATTAAATAACTCATGGCCCCATAAATCGTTAACCATGTGTACAGTACATAATTCAGCCATGTGCAAACTGTGTTACAATGCACTATTTCAAAGCTTTTCTCAAGTTAAAAAAAAAAAAAACAAAAAAACAAAAAAAAAAAACCAGCAAAAACCCATCCAACAAACCCACAAACAACAAAAAAAACCTGCAAAGCTTTGTTCACCAAACACTGTGCTGGTGACCTTTCTCTCTAGTTTCCCTTGCATGTTTGTTCAGTTAACTGCTCAAAACATTTGAATGCTACATTCAACCCCTGCAAAGTCAAACCGACGCATGACAATCCATCAAAATCAGCCAGATAACAGAAAGCACATTCCAATTCCAGAATTATTGTTGTCTGATTCTAAATGACAGGGTATGAAACAAAAAGAGCACAGAGCCTGATTTGCCACAGCAAAACTAAGCCCAAAGAATGATAAGGAAAAAAATCCTTTCAATGAGATCCTACAGAAATGATATAAAATTGAAGAGGACTGGAATGCATGCAACAAGACAATTGCATTGTCACACATACAAACTTTGATCAAATAAAAAGGTTGCTAAATGTGCGTATAACTGAAGACTCACTAAAACAGACATTATGAAACTATTTTCTGACATTTAAAGCAAAAGATGTGTTCATGCCATTAGGTCTAGATGTAAACTCTTTCCCCAGGGTCCATCTCAAACCTAAGGATTAAATATGGAGTGATGAAATGTTTCAATTACCTTCATTCAAAACACTTATTAATAATTAAAATTTATAACTCAGAAGAAACAAAAATAACATTACAAGATAGCTTGCTTTATGTTAAAAGCTTTGTTACCATTCTTAACCAGCAGAGGAATTTGTAAAAGAAAAAACCTAAAACCGGTACTGGAGAATTAAAAAGCAGGAATCCCCCTCCAAATCCTTTAATATTGGTGAAATAGAAGTATTGCCATTTAGGAATATCTTTGTCACTGCATTTTGCTAACTCAGGTAGGTAGACACAATGAAAACACAGGCATGTTTGTCTCTCCCTTCCTTCCCCCAGCAAGGAGCAGATTGGCACTTTGCTGGGCCATCCTGTGGAGGGGTCAGTGCCAGCGCAGCCAAGTCTCACCAGGCCCCCCTGCAGCTTTTCTCTGCCTGAGTCACAAGGCTCCCAGCCTCATCCATGTCTCCTGGTGACAGTGCAGAATGAGAACCCCCTCACTGACCCAGGAAAAGATGTTCCCAGAGCCGCCAGCTTGTGTCAATGGAAAGGTTTAAAACCTTGGCAGAGAATTTGAGCCATATTCTGTCTTTAACAAGGCGTGAGTCAGTGGTGAGTAATGCAGAAAGAAATGTCCCAGCTGCTGGTTTCTGAACACCTGGGATCCTTTAAATTAATCCCCTACCCTGGACATAACGCTTTCTTCCTCAGAAAAATCCAGGATAGCACAGCCTGTGGGCAAACGTGATCAAGAATTTAACTGAGCAGGACTGGGCACAATATCTTTGACAAGCACAGAGTAAAAGAAGGGGTTTATCACAGTGTGACCCTTGGAGTGCCTGGACTCAGTAGGGATGGGATCAACTTTGAGATGGGGTGTTTTTGGGGAGTCAGATAAAGCAATTCTCTTGTGAGGCAAGGACTCACCAAAACAAAAGTTGAAAAAGCAGCAGGACAGGGGAGAAAATGTTCTTATAAAAAAGAACCAAACACGGTGAGAAATGGTGATTTCAGCAGCCAAGTCTTGATGGGTGAATGTTTCAAGATTAAAGACATTGAAAGGTACTTGATTCTGAACAATCTTGCCACAATCCTCATGAGGACTTGACACATACACAAATATTCTGGAGTTTAAGTTATATTGAAAATAGTACAACACAAGGACCTGTTCTCTGACTTTTTATGATTTAAGCTGGAAAAGGAGTTGCAGGAGATGCACTATTTTCCAAACCATTTCCCTGTAACTTCAGGATAAAAACAATTGGTTCCATCTAGCCTCAGTGATCAAAACACTAACTTAGCTGCTCACTTGTCACTTCAGACATGTCAACTCCCTGCCACCTGGACACATTCCTTCCTACTTGGCTTTTCCATTACCCCTACAACAAAGTTCAAGCAGCACTTCTTCAGCATAATGGAAATTTTAAACACTTCTCCTGTTTGTCTGACCTCTGCCTTACAGAAAATACCTGCGGCGTTTTCTCTCTGCCAACACTAGCAGTATTGAAGTCTCTCTATTTGTCTCATCTTCTCCTCACTCTCTTCAAGATCTTGTCCTGCCACAAGAGCTGCAAGGAATTGTCCATTTGTTGCTGGATAGACACACTGGGGAATGTGGAATGGTAAAACGCCTATCTAGCCAGAGATATGCAAGAGCCAACAATATGCAAAAGGAACTTGCATTGGCTTCAGCAGCAAGGTGAAAGCACTGAGTAAGTGTACCAGCAGCAGAACCCAGCCTTTGTGAAATACAAACAAATAATAATATAATTAACAAAATCCCTCAGAATTTGGAAGGGCTGCTCCATAAGGGCCTGTTTTAATGGTTAGACCCCAATGTACTCAGCATTGTAGCAAATTTCCTGCAGGCAGTGCTCTCTTGCCTGCTGAGCTAGACATCCTCTCCCTGCTGAAAAGGGCTAAAGCAGCACTCCTCCTGGCAATGGAATCAGCTAATGCCCAAAGCAGGGCTGGCACCCTCAGAGCTTTTGTCCAGTATTGAAATGCTAGTGTGTTTCTACCCATAGGAAAATCTGTTCTGTGCAGAAACTTTAACACATTTTGACTACAGAAGTCAGCATCTAAATCCAGAGCGTATTCTGTAAAGGGAAATAAAGGGGAATTGACATGAAATGCCCAATTCTCACATTTGTTCCTGAGGCTAAACAATAAATTTTGTTTTCAAAAATACCTACTCTCTCCTTTACATCAGAGTTATAGCACTTATCTAAAGTAATAAAGGCAAATACACCACAATAAAAAGTCTGCAAACTGCTCCTCCACAGATCTTATTCCACTGCCCATTTTTCAGGCTTTATACTTTTCTAAAATTATAGAAACTAAACGCTCTATTTTTAAACTAAATTATAAACCAGCCAAGCACCATCCTATATATACACACATAGATTTAAATCGTCGAGGGAAATTATCGCAGCACCTGGGCACGTTTTACAGAATGCACCTCTGATGGAAACCACCACAGAAACTGCTCCCTGCCCCTCCCAGCTATTGAAGCAGCTATAGAAGGATCCTGAAAAGGGTAGCCAGGATACCGATTGCCAAGCAAAATTCCTGTCAGTGGAAGCCTGGAACAAAGAGGTGCATTTAACGCTGCTTCCTCAACTTTGCCAGCTTGAGGCTCAGACAGACTGCTGGCAGGAGCGGGATGCGGAGCCAGGAGCCTGGCGCTGAGAATGACCTGCCCCCTGGTTCCCACGAGCTCCTCCCTTGGGACAGATGCAGGGGACATGAAAACCCAGGCACTGATGGGGAATCGGAGCGCGGGGCCAGCAACAGCCGGGCTCCTCGCACCGAGCAACAAACTGGGCGGAAAACCCTACAGGATGTAAAGAACGACACCACAAATTGGGCTCCACACAATGCAGTCAGCTCCTGCGGAACCACTTCCAGGACATGTGCACTTTAGTAAAGGAGGATGACTTTTTATAGAAATTATAGAAATTTGTTACCCTGCCCTGTGGAGCTCTAAGAGACACACAGCGCTGGTTTACATATTTTAGGACGATTTCAAAACCTTACACAGAAGCTATCACTGTTTTTCTCAACTCTCGGTGACTTTGCCAGGGAAATTGTGTTTCATTTTATGCAGGCAATACAATAAAAGAAAATGCTGTTGGAAAACAAATGTTGCCTATTCTCAGAAAGGATAAGGTAGAGCTGATCCTTAAAGTGGGTGGCCCACAGGTTGGAACTCTGGTGGCTCAAACCTGCTGGAACTCTGGTGGCTCAAACCTGATATTTTATATTTGCAGCTTTAGCTTACGAGTGTCAAACTTTCAACATGAATTAAAAACGAGAAAACACATGCTTTCCATATCTTCTTATCAAGTTAGTACCCTGTCTCAATGCACTTCCAGCTCTGAATCTGCACATCCAGCTCCCCGTGGATAACTTTCTGTCACCAGCTACATTGAAATACAGAAAAATCCAGTTTCATTCTGATCTCTCAGCAATATTTGAATTCCTGAAATTTCAGCCACAGATTGATATAAAATCATTGCAAGGCAAAAAGAAAACCCCAGACTGAAAAAAGCAATGCTTGATCCACAGAAGTCACATATCCTGTAGCAGATGGACACTGTGAGGCAGAGTACACTGTACACACCTTGTGTGAGCTATTTCATATTTACATACACTTAAAAATTAAAGGGATGATGCAATTCTAAATGACACTGAATGTGTGTGGTTCAAATATTACTCATACTGGTATTCCAGAACTTAGAGCCAGTGAAACTTCCACTGCCATTAAAACACCAAAAATTCTGGTGGTCATTGTCCAATGATGAATGTTTTAAAAGATCCATAAAGAAAAAATGATGGTATATTTTTAATTTTTTAATAAACATGCAAATTGTTTAGCTATAACACTGTTCTAATTTCTGAATAAAATTTCAAAATGTCAATGTTATACCTTGAGAGTTCAATACTAATGATTATACTGTGTGAAATTCTGATAACATATTTAGCAGTTTGGTTTTTTTCCTTTTAAACAAAAAAGAGCCTGAATGGGGACAGAAAAAAAAAAATCACTATAGTATTCTGAAACTTCTTGAAATAGAAATGTCTTTTCTGCAAACCTAACCAGAACTGACAAGTAATACAACAGATTTATACAGGAGGATATTCCTACCTGGCACTTTGACTCTACTTAGAGAGGAACAAAAATTAGAGTAAAATCTTCTAATCCACTGGACGACATGAGTAATATGTGCTGCAACTAAAATTTTACTAGGGGGTAAATAGTGATGCTGTAGCTTGTCTGTGCTCATCCTAACAGAGGAGGATGCCACATCATGGGTGTGAAGTGTCTGTGGCTGCAGATGGAACATTTTCTGTCCTGATGGGGCTGCAACAACACCACCAAACCTCCAGCCCCTGATGTGACTTTATTGCCATGGCTGTGACACTGCCACGGTGTCACACTCAGTGTCCTGCCTTGCTTTGGCATTTGTGGACACATGAACAGTGCCAAGGCAGAGTATAACTCATCCTAGTAAATTCTAGAGGCTTGGCAACCCTGCAAAACTATTACACCCCTTTCATTCTGTAAATATTTTACAAAGCACTTTCAAGGGTGTTGTAGGAAATTATTATGGCTAAATGGGCTGGGGTTTGTAATCCAGATTTTAGCAGGTATTTAAATGTGCAAAAATGCTTGTAAATGTGGCTGTCTTTTAAAATACAAAATAAACTCAAAAACCTGCAAACTGTGGATAGTAAAACACATTTACCCTCCTGTTTAGGGTGTGTTCTCCCAGAATGAAAGTTATCACAGTCACAGATTATGGGATTAGTATTACAAAAGGAGGTTAGATCACCTGAAAATTATGATATGTATTAAAACACCATATTTAAAAAAAATAACATTTAATTTAGCTCAGTTCTAGCATATGGAGGGGAGGGATGAAGTGGATCAAAACTTTAAGCAGTTAATAATAAAAGAGTCTTCATATTTCTGCATAACTATGTCATCTCTAGATGTTAAAATTTATTCTCGTGGTTTCTTCTGCAGGATTTTCAAGTTCCATAAGGTTTTCCATTTTTTACTGGCAAAATTCCATGAAACTAGAGGTCAAAAGTGACTTTACTGAATATAAACATTTGTGAGCTTAATCTTCAGGAAGCAATTATTCACTTTCACAAAATGGAAGACAGACTTCTTAGAAAAGAAACAAGTTTTGCCAATGAAAAAATTCCAACTGGCATAGCAGAAAACATGACAAGACATAAGCTAAACTAGCTGGTTTGTGTGTCTAGATAAACAAAAAGTGCACAAATTTCTCTTGTAGGAATTGTGATTCACAATCATGATGTAGCACAAGAAACATCCTGGTAATCGTCAATTTGAGAAGCTTCAGGACATTGCATATAAACATTCTGAGGTCACATTTATAGTTAATGCAAACTTGCACACACGTAAAACCACAATACATCTAACTCTATGCATACATAAAACATGAAATAAAATAAATCATGCCAATGTACAAAGCCTGAAATCTGTTCCTTGAACTTCATGCATATTCCATATAATACAGATTACATCCAATTTTTAAAGAAATTGTATTGTACTTTAGACCTTAGAAAGCAATGCAGAGAAAGCATTGGCAAGCTTAGATCTCCTTCAGCCTGCTGGACTCCTCCCAAGGCAGGTCTGAAGGACGCCCTCATCATGAAATGCCAAATCTGAGCTGGCTGCCATCAGCCCAGCTCTCAGCCCTTTGCTGAGAGCTTCATCCCAGACAGCCCCTAACAAAACCCTGTCATGCTCTCTTTCAATACTGAAATAATATGCTACTTCTTAAAAATTCCTTCATGCCTGCTATAAATGAGATTCTACAAAAAAAAAAAAAAAAAAAAAAAAAACCCACTACAACACCTCTCATTTCACAAGAATTAACTGTGAGAACTATTCTGCCATAATTTTGTAGTGAAATCCCAGTTCAAACCCCTCCATTCAGAAGTAGGGAGCTGTGAAAACACCGCCTCACTATACACAGAGCCTCTGCTTGGAGCTGTACATGGCAATCAGGTGTTTGGAAAGCAGTGTCCAGGGCAGCAGCAGGAGTCAGTCTCCTGGCAGAATCGGGAAGTTAAGGAATATGCAGAACCTGTCAAATACAGCACATGCATCTCTAGAAGCACATAGAAAATTTCTTATTTACTGCAATGAGGGACAATATTTCTGGGGCATTCGGCAGCTGTGTTTGTGGAGACCCACTGCCAATTCTTTGCTGCCTTTTTCTGAAAATGTCTGCTTGTTAAAACCCAAAATGAAGTGGCAGAAGCACCAGCACAGCAGGCTGGTGATGAGAGCATTCCACCTGCAGGTGTGTATCCCAGAGGAAAGGACCCTGCTTCAAACAATCCAGAGGGAGGGATTTGGGAAACCTCCCTTACAGGAGAGGCTTCCTCCCCCAAGGTAAACTCCCAGGCTGGCAGGTTTTTGGCTGCACAAGCACAGTTATCTTTGCTGTCCAGACAACAAGCAAACATTGTGAGAGTCTGGTTGTGCCACAACACAGGAAGGAAAAGGAGCTCAGTCTCTGAAAACTGCAGGCTTGGAAAAGGCTTCCCCCAGAAGCCATACAACTAAATGAAAAACTGCAGCTCCCTATACAGAAGGGAAAGGCAAGCTTGCCTCACCCTTTCGTTTGATATTATTATCCCACATCAAAGAAAATATTTTGGCATAACCAGTTTACATATTTACAATTCTGAAATAAAACATCTGCTCAGCACACTATTCAAACTCTATTGGGGACAAATTCTGCTTTCACAGATACCCACACAACTGTGGAGAACTTAGTGATTAGAAATGTTAGAAAAATTGGACACACTTCCCAGGATTATTTTTCTGAGCTGTTCTGTTTTCTTACTCCCTCAGATGCTTTCCTCTCTATCCCCTCCCCTTAAACTGTGTCCCAATTTAAAAATCCATTTCCTGCATTTATCAAGACATTTTTTCCTTTTGATGAAAGGTATCACCTGGCTTTGCTCAGAGATTTATTGGTCTGTATGAAAGCCTGGTCATTCACCTTTCTTTGCAGGCTTGTCTGGGTTTTGGGTGCAGTAGGCAGAAGTTTGTTGGAATTGCAATAAGTGAATCTTATCGCTGCACTCACAGTTCTGTGCCTATGACTGTATAATGGCACTTTTCCTTACCTGGGATAACAACTCTAACTAAATGTGTTTCATTTTTTATCAAACTCGGGCTTTTTTAATAAGAGATATAAAACTTTGATATTCCTATTACATCCCACAAGGGAAAAGAAACACCATTTGCTATAATCAGGGGAAATGTTTTATTGCCTAAGACATGCATTTATCTCCCTCACAAACAGAAGTCATAAAAAGAACATACAACTGGTTAAATGTTACTTGATGTACCTTAGGTCCCAACTGGTTTGCTTTAGGTCCTGCAGTGTCTTGTGGAATTAAATCCAGGCATGAACACAGGTTAATGCTTTTTCTTTCCTTTTAGCAGAACTCTGTCAGTCTGGCCCACACCCCAAGAGCTTTCACTTCAGACTAACCTGCAAGCAGCACTGTGGGTCTCTCCTTTACTTCTCCTTCCCAACGCTCCACCGATTCACCGCTGACTAATTAATTATAAACCTCTGTTCTTAAAGCTCTTATATAAATCTCTGTCCTTGTTGCCATCCTGCAGATCTATTCAGTGATCACACTCTTACTTAAATCACCTAAGAAAGACTGGTCTGTCTCTTTTATCTGAAAAGCTGTTAAGGAGGCCCAAATTCTAAAGCTTTTTGTAATGAACTGTTCTTTCTTGAAGACAGTTTACCATCAAGCATCCTTGCAGGTCTCATGAAGGGCTACACTGCACAAACTGAGATGACAGTTGTCAGAAGGGAAAGCCAGTCCTTTCCTGAATAGAAAGAAGAATAGTTGTCTTTTCACTTCTGTCCTTTCTCCATTGTACTTTCAAGGCACAACTGGAGCTCCTACAGCAACAGGTATTTTTCTTTGCTAAGATTCATTGTTGGAAGCTCACTGGTATTCTGAGTTCCTAATTCTAAACCCACTTCTCCCTTTTATAAACCTGCACGTTATTTGTATCTAAAGGACATTCTTTGTAAAGGCAGCAGTTTTCAGAAACTTGATTCCACTTTCTTCCAGGGCTTTCTATCTTCCTCTCCTCCTCCTCCTCCCTGCCACAATGGTCTCTTAAAGAAATGTCTTATGTGCACTGCTATTCAAAAATAAAATCAGGCATTTGATCTTTTCTGCCCAGACTTCCTTCTCATTCTCCATTTTCCTGGATTCTGTCACATGTTGCACTGTTAGCTTAACAGCCACTGTTTAACAGCATATATTGAAAATACCAGAACAAATAAACGCATCCAACGCTGTTTCATTTTTATGTTTGACATAGAATAATAAGCAATTGGAGAAAGAGAATAATTTCAAGTTTTTCTAGTCTAACTTTCTTGGAATTTCGTATTGAAAAATATGGATGGCAATCTGAATGACAAAATCTGCTAAAAAGCTCTGAATCTAAAATAAAAAAGGGCTCTTATAGAGCAGCCATTTTGTATCAGTCAGAAACTGTAGGGTTCCCAGTGTCAGATTTTAATTTTGTACCCTGTGCCACAGACTTTTTTAGATATTTAATCCTAGGTATTTATGCTTCTCCCTTTGAAGGTAAGGGTTCATGTCTTAGCTAACATCAGGCTGTCCAGAGTTTTCCATGCTCAGCCCTAGGACTCAAACTTTACTACAGCTCACCCCTAATATCCAGCCTTGAACAAGATCAGCCCTAGCTCATCCAGGGCTGTTCCAGTCAGTGTCATAGATGGAAACACAAAATAATCTTCATCTTGGTCACAAAATTCAAGGGAGCAAGTTTGCATTGTTTAGAATGTATGGTGTAATAAATCAATGTTTTCTTAGCTGATCGAAAAAAGAGACATGTATATCAATATTTTTTAAAAGACCTCCCAAAGATAGGGTGCTTTTATTTTTGGGATTGGGAGAATTGTTTTGAAGGAGAATTTTGCTGAAATTTTTGGGTGTCTCAGCTTCTGCTTAGATGCAGATAAGTGTTCTGGATTTCCAATTGCAAATCCATTCCATAGATTTATGAGCTCTCTAATGCACTTTCATCTTTACTGTATCCTTAGGCCTATGACATTTTGGATGAGTGGGAATGCCAATTCCACAAAAATTCGGACAAAAAATAACAGTTGACATTTTCAGTCATATGTGATCAGGTTTAACTATGACTTAAGGTTGAAATTCAGCAAATCATCACACTTCATTACTTTCTCCATTTTTTGATGTGAGGCTATTTATGGTGTGGTAGAATGTGTTTTTTGGGTATTTTTTTTTTTTTAATTATAGATCTGCATTTTAAGTTTAACTGAAAAATATCAAGATGAATCTTTGGGTAGCTGGACCTAAGGGCATCCAACATCAGCTCCATCATAGCTACAAAAAGCTTGAGCACAGCTTTTGGATCACATTTCTACTTCTCCAGTTCCAGAGAGAAGTCATGACAGAGACCATAATGTGGTAAAGAGACAGGTTAGCCAGTATAAAGAGACTGTTTGGAAAAAGAAATCATTTTTTTCTCTTCATTTTTAAGTGTTACTCATTTTTCTCCGACTGCAGGACATTGGCCTGCAGGGAGCTGCTGAGCAATGGCCTCTAAAAAGCACTTCTTGCCAGCCACCCTTTAGATTTGTAAAATCTGATCTCTATTCGTCTGTTACCATTTCATCAAGGTTTCTGTTATGGGGCAACAGTACAGACAGCATTTAAGTCACCTGCTAGAGTTGTGACACTTCAGCAGCATTTAACATGTCATTTGAACAACACTAAAATGTACTTGCACAAGCATACCAAAAGTTTAAGGCAAATGGAAAAGTTACCAAGTTATTTTCTACCTCTGCCTTTGAAAATTTTGTTTCTGGGAATGACACTTATTAAAAAATAGCTACAGCTTCTATCCCCTGCCCTCCCAATTAGAAGCATGAGCAAGATTCCACGCTCTGCAGCATGCTGTCTGTGCTTCCTGTGCACCAGATCCATTAGATGTTTGCTGGGGGAAGTGAAATTAGAAATGTTTTATTATGATTTCCAAATCACTGTGTAACAAATGCTCCAATAATCCTTATGGCGCAAAAAAAAAAAAAAAAAAAAAAAAAAGAAAAGACTTTTTTGCCCAACAAGCAACTGGCAGCTTTCTAATGCAGCTCCATTAGAGCTCTTTCCCAAGTGAGAGAGGCACTTTTTAACTAGCTCCTCAGGGCATTGTTAGATATCATTGCTTACAGCCACGGCACCATAGCAGCGCTTCCCACCTCCTCCTGATCACTCAGACACAAGAGGTGACTTCAAGCACCAGAAAAGTCTCAAGCAGCCAAGAGAGCAGCTGTAAGGATGTCTCTGTGTGTGCAAGAGCAGCCCAGAATGAAACCACAGCCTTCTGGAGAAAGACAGCACTTGGGGTGGTGGATGGGAATAAAGAACAGCTTCTGTGGGTGTCTTTTCATAGGTTGGTAAATTGCAGGTGTTTGGGGAGCCATTTTAAAGGTAATAGCTTCTCATTTTATGCTTTAAGCATTCAGTAGTTTACTAAATGAGTAAACTTGAAGTAAATCTCAAAGTCACCTTCTCTATAGGAGTTGATCCATTTAATCTAAACATGAAAAATTAGGAATTAGAGAGGCAACAGAATGCATATTTTTGAAGCAGAGATTACTAAAAATACTTGATTATGTATTTATTTAAGAAGATAACTGTCATGAATTTTACAGCTCTTACAAATCAGAATTTGCAGAGATCAGATTCAGAAGGTATTAATTTACCTTCAACAGTCAAAGGCACACAAACAGTTCTTGTGAATAAATCCTTGATAACTATCAAAAACTGCATCCAAAGTTCAGATGCTTATTTGCAACAAATCATCTCAAGACTGTCAGATGTTATTGCCCAGCTGTACTGGGAGCCTGTTAACAAAGCAAACATGAAATCTCAGCCAGTATCAGACTGTCTGCAGGACAGATGGGGGACATACAGCTTCCCAGACCCAGGTAAAACATGAAATGAATTAACCAAAACCATTCCAAAGCCACCAGTGCATAATTTCAGAAATGGAGTGAGGGGGTAGGTGTCCCTATTCCTCTTGAACAGTGCCTGGAGTTTCCTGTCCTGTGTGTCCCCTCCTGCTGGGGAAGGGACCAGCTGAGAAACTCTGGGCGTCCTCTCAGCAAGAGCTACTTGAGTCCTAAGTGTGAATGCCACTTTCTGCCACAGTGACACAAGGGGTTAATGCTGTTCATCCTGGTTCTGTCTGATGCATTTGGGTTTTTTTGGGTTTGTGACTTTAATTCCTCAAAGTCACCAAAAGTGATCTAAGGCAAAATTAAAAAGATTAATATGAACTCTTCCTCAACACTCATAAGAATACAGGACAAGAGAAGATATTGCAGATATCAACCAGAGCTAGAGGAGCACGTGGTAGCAGAAAAGTAAAATATCAGGCACTTCTGGAGAACAAGACTGATAAGGGTACAATGTGATTGAGTTCTCCACAATGGAGATAGATGACCATTTACTTTCTTCATTTATCTGCTCACATCTGCACTTTACATTTCAAGAAGCTGAAACTCTTGCATCATTCCATTTATCTAAGGGACTAAAGGCAGCACACAATCCACATGGAAAAAAAAATAAACATGGCCCTGGGATATACGTTGAGCAGTTTTTCAGTAAATCTTATTTATTTCCTCCGAGTCCTCAATATCTAAAGCTTTTATGTATTCATTATCAGCAACATGTCGAGTAATGTGATAACTTGACAAGGTTCTATTGAAGCAGCTTAGTGGGACATACAGTACTTATGCTGCCTGATAAGAAAACATTCAGAAAGGTCATATCCTCTGTTGTATTCCCTATCTCTCTGGGCAGCAGCAGTTTGAGTTTTTCTGAAAACTAAAGTTTGGAAATATTCCTGGTAAAAGTGAGTGAAAAACGATCTGGCTGCATTTGCACAATGACTATCAGCTGTTATTAATATTCATGTTACTTTCCAAAACTGGATATTAAAATAAAAAACCTCATCAAAAATTAAACCTGTTGACTGGGTGTGATTGTGACACGAGTAGCCCATAACAAAAGCAGAGCTGTTAGACATATCAGGGCCATATCCCACTGACTGGGACAGCAGCACAGATCCCATCCCACCTTGCCTGCTCCCCCACATCTCCTGCTAAGCAGTGTAGGAAGCCAAAGCAGATTGACAACACGACAGAGCAGAACATGCACCATGGCTGTGCCTGACTTGCACTTGTACAAGTAGCAAGGAGTAACTCTTATCTGGAAAGCCTTGTGATGCTGGAGACCTGCAGAGCTGGTTCTGTGCCACTGATGGGCAGGACAAGGACAGGAACGAGGAAGGAGTGTGGTCAGGTTTTCCCAAGATCCAGAACACATCCACTGCCTGAGCAGACAGTGCCTGGGGCCACATCAGGACACAGCAGATGAGCAGAAGTGCTCAAGCCCCTGATATGCCTCACAACTAGAGGTTCACAAAAGGATATTGTGGAGCTGTATTTGCCAGACATTCTCCTGAGCTGCAGTTTCTTTGACTCCAAGGCAAGCTTGGCCAAACAAAGAAATTCCTGCTATTCAGGTAAAAAAACCACACAATGACAGCCCAGTGACCTCTGTTATAACAACACCATCGGTTACAAATCACAGCTACTACTCTATTTTGGACAACACTGTCTATATGAGATGCTGCCTGGTATTATTTGGGATATGGAGACACACCCAGATGTGTAACACATATGTGTTTTGCCACAAAATCTTTATGTGCAGGCACACTACAAATATTACAAGTAATTTTGAAAGGCATTTTCTCTAAGCAGTAATTTATAGTGGTTAAAAGTCTTCTTTATTTTTCAACATGTCTTACGGGTTATTTCATACTCAGGTTATTTTTGCCAATACTTTCCTCTGTCACTGATTTCACTTGCTGCATATAGGCCAATTTCAAGCAGGTTTTACTTACAGAAAAATACAGACATCATTATTGGACTTCATTAGATACAAAGTTACTGAATTTTAGTAAAAACATTGTCTGGTTGTAAACCTGGATCACAGCTGGATGTCACAAGCAAAAGAGTGAAATGTGTAATGAGGCAGAAGGGAAAAAAACCAATACTATTAGACAAATTAAAGAATCATCATTTACATAAATACCTGCTCATACTTAAATCCTGTGAAAGATAATAATTCTAAATCCTGGTAAATACTGCAGCTCAGTTTGTCAAGGGTCAAACACACTTGTTTTTTTCCCCTTCACTCAGAATGCTGTTGGGATCAGAATCAGCAGATTACAGAGCTGCTGTCAGCTGTTCTGCCTGAGGGAGGGCTTTCCTCCCGATGAGATGAGGGGCTGCACTTGAAAACAAGAGGCAAGTGGACAGATGAACACCTGTAACAATCATTTCTCTAATTCTGACTGAAAGTCAGCCTCACCATCAGCTCTTGGTGCACTTTTTTAAGTCTCACTTGATGACAGAAGCCTAATTCTTCTTCCTATTGACAGCCCCTGTGAGCCAAACCAAAGTTAATTCCAGGATGCAATCAGCAAATAGCAGCAGATCCAAGATGGAGAGTGAAACACTGCCCTTTATTTGTGATGTCAAGCCCTTTATGGCCTCAGCTATGAGCCAGTTAATCAGAGGTATCATCTGGGGTAACCCAGCAGATTCTGCTTGCAATCAGAGCTGCTCTCAAGCCAAGGTGCAGCTCCACACGAGCTGTAGCTGAAGACAGAGTGCCTCTGTGCACAGCAGGGCTGGGGGGAGCAGGCAGCAGAATTGTCCCATGTTTTATTGGCAAATAATGATTTTATCAGATCAGAGGACAAATTTTAGCTCAAGGTGAAGCTGACATCATGCTACTTTTGAAGATGAAAGGAAATTAATCTGATTTTGACTTTGTGCCTGGACCTCTTTACAGCATCTCACCAGGATGCCTGGGACTCTAAGAATATGGAGATTCTCACTGGCCATAAATCTTGTGCTAGGGCTCACCATTGGTATTCAGACTTAAACTCTCTGGCTTTTCAATAACTTCATCTGTGGTCCTGTTGTGAGAGTTATCTACTGCCTTTTTTTTTAAGAGGTTAGTAACAATTAAGAGCCTCATAACAAGGGTCTTACAAGAATAGACACAGTTCTTATTCAATTAATAATCTCTGTATGTTCTAATGTCCACACTGGGAAAAAAAAAAAGACAAACTTTTCCATTGATAGCATAATTTTATCATTTGCTGAATCTTTACATGCAATACAAATAGAGCTTTTTCCTAACAAAAAAAGGAGGGGTCAGAGGCCAATGTCCAAATTTATAGTAGAAAAATATTAATTTGGGATCAAAACTGCTAATAAACCATATCAAAGACAGTTTTAATCACATGAGGACTTCTAATTAAATTAAATTTTCACAGGGAGTGTCTTTGACCCGTTTGTTCAAATTTAAGACCAGTGACTGAAATCTCACTGTGGGGACTCCAGGGTTGGAAAGCTTTGGGGTTCCCCTCTGACCACCTCTGATTCTAATTGGATTCCTCATGCAAAAACATCAGAGGAGGATCTCCAGGTACTTGTCCTGAACCCTACCCAGCTTGCATACACTTTGAGATTTAACAGTAGGGCACTGAAAGCCAGACTGGAGAGGAGATTCTGTGAAGGGAAGGTAAATGACTGTAACCTTAAATGTGCTACACATAGTAACTTCTTAGAGCAGAAGTGTGTACTTGGCTCCATTTCCCAAAAGGTTGTCAGAAAACCCAGTATTTCCTTATCCTATAAGTTTGCCCTCACCCCATGCCTCACAATGTTTTTAACATACAGCAAGCTTCAGCTATGTAGAAGAATCTTTTTGAATTTGTACAGGTCAGAAAAATATATTCATGTAAATGGATTTAATTTGGCTTCAAGAAATTTACAGTGTAAATACCGGCAAGATCCTTGAGGTTTTTATTGTTTTAAACAACTAAATCTAAATTTGACAGTCTCAAATTTAACAGGTCTTAAGCAGAGTCCTCAGCAGGTATAAACCAGCCTTGCTTCACCAATCTCAGCAAATGCTCCAAAACTTGGCTTCAGGGACAGAAACCCTAAAGCACAGCATCAGCTTAGGAGTTACAGCTCCTTCTCTGGAGAGTGACTGTCATAATATGTTTGTACAGCAGCCAGCATGCCCAGGCTGTGACCTTGGCTGGGATCCCTACCTCATTAGAAATAAAAATTATCTTAGGAGACGCTGGAAATAACATTATTCTGCTTCAGGTTAGGCATAATTTAACCTCCCAGAAATGAGTTCAGATATGCAATTCTTGAACAGAGGAGCAGGGAGAAGCCAGGCACAAGAGTCAGGCGTGCACTGCAAAAACTGCTGAAGGTAAAACCTGAGCCCTGAGCTCCAGCAGGAGAATCAAAAAAGAGAGGAGAATTTCTACACACAGAACTTGAGTTGTAAAGCAAAGCTCACTCAGCCATTCTCAGTGATAAGCTCAGACAGATGGGGTGCAAGCAGGGGGCCCTTGAATGTGCATTCCTGTGTGTATCTGAGGTTTTGTAGGGTGTACCTCAAGGAATACAAAACATAAAGTTTTCTGAGCATGTGAATTAAGAACCTCAGGGAGCAGAAGAAATATTGATTAGACACAGTATGCTGCTCAGTGCAGAAAAGTACAGGAGATAATCACCAAGGGTGATTTCAAACCTTTCCAACCTGAAACACCAGGGTAGGACCTGCAGCACCTATTGGCAACGCTTGCCAGGCTCAGACAATTATCTCATTCATTTCAAAATAGCTTTACAATGTATGTGACAAGAGTAGAAAGGGTTCACCTTCATCTAGACCAAGTGCAAGACAGGTCCTGCAAGATACTTTTTGATAGAATCACTTTATAAAAACACTAGAAGATCTACAAGATTTTCCCTTTATTTTGAAATGATCAAGGATTGTCTGGCTTCTAGTAAGGAGGAAAGCTATCTTTTATTTTTTTTTCTAAAGCAAGAACTAAATTCCAAACAAAAGTCTTAAATAGAATTTTAAAGAATTAGTCCTGCTCAAATTTTTGTAATATTATTAATTGATTTGTTCTTTCCCTCCAGAAACTCTGATGAGAAGATTTCTGATGACTAACCTCAAGTTTGACAGATTTTTAATAGCATGTGACTGTCAGGCTATTTCACATTTTTGTATTCCAATGCAGTTTTCCTGGATAGGAAAAGAAGAATGAGAGTGTCATGGAAACCTGAAGAAAGAGAGTAGAGGTTGATGACAGCCTGAACAGAGGAAATAAAGCAAATAATCTATTTTTATCTTTAAACTATTTTTCAACAGTATCAATCCAATATTTTCTAGGGCTTTTTCATTTTTGCATCATTCAGGAATAAGTAGACACAAAAACTAGTTGGTAGTTGTATATATAGAAAAATTCAATTTAAAATGGTTCAAAAGAAGTCACAAGTATGTGAAAACAGAAGCTTGGCAGAGTAGCCTAGAAAGCCTCAACAACTGTGATCATTTACCAGAAAAGCTGAAATAACAGACTTACTTCCATGCAGTCCATATAAACCCCACAAAAATCTGGATCTCTTTGAAAAAATAATCATCATAAATGTGAAAGTTTAACAAAAATGTTCCTTCTTGTCTCGGTAGTTACTGTAGAAGTCAGTGTAAAACTAAGGTTTCTAAATTAATTTTAAGAGCTTCAGGGAAAGAAAACATGAGGACAAGACAGCAACACAGCCACATGGCTCCCTGAGACCCACACCAATAGGAAATCAGAGTCCATTTTCAGGCAGAATCCTATAAGGATTTCTAACAATTACTAAGCAATCACTGAGTGCCAACCCACTCTTAATATTTGAATTAGATATGCCAAAAAGTGAGAGAGAATTCCAGGCCTCCATATCTCCTCACTTATGAATCAATAGAGCCTTCATGAATCCAACCCTGTGAGATGGCAAGGATCTGAGCATTCAACATTATTACTGTACTGTAGTTCATTTAATGCTGCAACTATAGTTCATTTAATGCTGTGCTGGCTTCTCTTGCATTTTCCTCATATAAAAGTTAAGTATCCACTACAAAAATGAATCATCTAAACTCCAGGTAAAAGCTATCACAGTATGAAAGTAGAGATCATGCTGTGAAAATGATATCAAATGTTATATAAAAAGAGCTATCCTATTGAAAGTGTTTGTGGTTTGTAGTTTACCTCCTGTTAGCAGCTCTCTCTGTATTGATTTCAAAAACCTGTTCAGAAAGCTAAATTCAGAATTTTTATAAAAGTATTTGAAGAGTGCAGCCTGTTAACATCTTTTCATAAGCAAGGAAGCAATATATATTAAGCACATGTACACTGAATTAAATTATAAGAACATTAGGGTTGCAAAGCAAAGCAAGTCAGAAGTTTCAGGTGCCATAATTAAGATCTGCAGTACCTTAATTCAGCCCCCACCCTACACGTGTCCATGATGACACTGTCTGACTGCACGGCCCTTCCCCAGATGGTCTCAAACCATCCATACCAAACCCACACTCTGAATTTGTCCTCATCAGTAAAAGAGACTCTCTGTATGTCCCATCTTCAATCAGAGATCAGGAGAAAAAGAGAGAAATAAGGCAAGGAACTAAAGTAATGAATGACCACTGGGTGAGTCTCTGCAGTTGTGCCCTAGCAGATTACAGCTGGTCTCCAGCACAGAAGGAAAGCTCACCTTCCCACAGCATTCACAGTTTGTGTTATCTTCCTTTTGTGTGTCCTGAGAAACAGATCCATGTCAGAGCAGACTCTGTGCCCATCAGCTGCATTCTGCAGTCAGGACCAGCCTGGTTTGGAGAGCCAAGAGAGCATCAGCCCTGCCCCACCACTCTCAGCCCCCCTGCATCCCCTTTTGCACAGGTGGGAGCAGACAGCCTTACCAGACATCTGGGAGCAAGCGCATTTGGAAAATAAATGTTATTGTTTTCAAAACAGACAGCAATGGAAGGCCCACAAGGAAATCAAATCAGTGATTCTGTGTTGGTCTTGGGCAGCCTGCAGTAAGGCAGGCCTGGGACTACCCGTGCAACAGAGATAATAAAACAACTTAAAGCTGCACTCATTCAGCAATCACCTTCTACTTAGTGCACAGAACAATGCAGGGGTCCATGGGAAAAGCAGTGTGTGACCATGTAATTAGAGACAGTATCAAAATGTATCCACACAAGGGGGCCCAATTAAGGCTTCATGGACAGCATTATTCTTTTTCCTTTTCCTTTTTTTATAGTGCTTGGGTTTTTTGCAGCATTCATGGTTTTGTACCCTTTTATCTATAATTTCATAGGTTGCTTAAAAAATACAGAAAGGGAGAGAAAAGAAAGCCTAAAAAAATCTATTGTATGGAATGGCAGTGATGCTGAAAAATACAGGGCTGGCACTTCATGGTCCACAGCAGAGGCTTTGGCCATGTGAGTGGAAGGAGCAATGGTAGAGTCTGCAGGTAGAGCAGAATGAAGGAGGGCTGGGCTGGGATGCATGCAGCTTTCCCAGGAATTCTGCAGCACAGGGCACCATGCATCTCAGGTCTGTCTTTGGTCGCCTTCTGCTGCTTCCCACTGCAAAGACTTTTCTCCCATGTTCTTCTCCCCACTCCCAGTCCCTGCCTCGTGCCAATATTTTTGCAAATACAGCCCCTAAATTCTTCCAGTCTGAGTTTCCCATTCTAAACTTCTGCTTGGTGCTGTATTCTGGCTTGTTCAGATTCACCCTAGGAGCACATATTACCCTTCTTATGCCTATTTCTTAGTCCCAGCCTCCCCCTACCCACTGGTTTCCAATCCTACCAATTTTCTTTTTGCCTCCTATCCCAACCTAAATCCATACTCCTCCAATTTTTCTGCCATCACTTATGCCAGTGGCAGCATCCCTACTTCCACATGAGTCCTTTCTTGCTCTCCCTTAAGGTCCCACCCTGGCCAAGTCCTTTCACAGCACCTCAGCTCAGGAGGTCTTCCTCCACTGAGCAGCTGTAGAAAGAGAACCTCAAAAGCCCAGGAGCATCTCCTCACTTTCAGCCTTGATGGTCTGCACTGTACTTGGAACCAGGAGCTGAATTCCCCACCCTCAGGATGCACTGCTCTGGGTCAACATATTCTTTAACTTCCAGTACTTGATACCACAACAACCTAAAATTTTAGGAAAAGTGATCCCTGACAAGATTTTGCTCAATGTCTGCTGTATCGTGCTTGGTGTGTGCTGTACAGACAGTAATTTCAGGGAATTCAGATACCAAATCTCTACTGATCAAGTGAAGGAACAGATTTTTCAGTGTTTTTCCTATTGGATTTTCACTGGAATGGCAAAAGATAATGATCCAACAAAACTTTTAGTTTGAGGCTGAAAAAGAGTGTGATGGAGCTGATCAAACGTATAAGAACAGGCAAAATTTACTTTGCCTTTTTTTTTCTGAAAAGAACAGGAATTTTTTTTCATTTCAAACAGACAGAAGTGGGCTGAGGCAGGCATCCAAAATAGAAAATTTCAGCACAGACAGTGCTGAAATAAGTGACTCTAAGTAATGTTTTAAAATAGGTCACTTGTGACATTAACTGTTATGCTATTAGCTTCTTTTATGGTACGTATAAAGTGGGAGAGAAGAGCTTGTACATGCATTTATAGACTTACAGAAGAAAAATATGTAGCACCCAAGGAAGAACTTATATTTGGCATGATTTAGTCCTGGTCTGAGATCCCATATGGTTCATCACATCACTCCAACAGGCTGCTCAATGCTCAGTATATCAACTTCGAGGAAGCTGAAGTACCACCTTTGGCTTGCATTGTGAAAAACATTATTTGACTTCTAAGCAGTAAAGGCCACTGGATGTGGATACTTGAAATAAATATGCATGAACTGTAACTAGTGAACTAAAAAGCAGGTTCCTTATCTAGATACAATGTGGTCTTTACCAAATAAGAAGGGGGAAATTTTTGTATATACCAAATGCATGCCCCAGAAACAGGCACCTCTTTGCTCCCAAGGTCAACCTACAAGGGCTGGATGCGTCTTTTCCCAGTGTATCAATCCTTTCTGCTTCTCCCCTACCCAGCAAGGTCCCATCATAGCTATGCAGGGAAGCTGTCTCCTGTGAGCCCTCTGCTCCTTTGAGGCTCTGTGATCCAGACAGCAGCTCCATGGTTACACAATTGGACCTGGGAATCACTACTCCTCCTTACCTCACTGCTTCAGCAGGCCACAAGAGAGACAATTTTTGCTTAATTACAAAGGAGAAAGTTATTAATTTTCACTGCAGTAACTTACAGAGCTGACATAATGCCCAAATACTGCATTATTACATAGCCAGTGTTCTGAATGTTACCTGGATTAGACAGAGTCATATGCAGAAATGTCTAGAGCACTGGCAGGGTACACACACAAATGCCAAATGCACGCCTACAACACTTACTCCATTCTCCAAAATAACCACTTTATAAAGACAGCTATTAGGAGTTTGCCTTGCTTGGAGACAACAGACATCACACCCTTGAAAGGCCAGTATTTATTTATGTTCACAGCTATGCACTGAAAATCACTTCTCTGCTCCTTCCACACCAAAATATCTCCACTACTTCAGCTATTTTTGCTTGTAACTTTTGGGCAGTACTTCAAGCTTTTGCAGGACAGCTGGTATCTCACCTTCCTGAAGCCAGATTTCTCTGCCCCCTGAAGAATTTTTCCTCCAAAGTATTCGTCAAGCACGTCTAATATCTCCTGGAAATCACATACTCTAGTAAATAGAGTACACGGGGAGATAAATTCATCCCCAAAGGCCAGAAATCAAATGAATGAGGATTGAGAGGGCAGAAAGCCTGCAGAGGAATCAGTCACTGATTCCAAGCAGGAGTGTCGTCCATGAAGGTGGAAGGCAGCGTGCTGAGCTGCTGTGATTCAGTGCTCCCTACGACCCACGAGTTTCCAAAGGAAATCACAGCTACACGAGAACTCGGTAGAGAAACATTCACAGACATAAGGTTTGCTACAAGGATAACTCAGCTGAGAATTAGCAGGTGTTGTTTCCCACTCTGCAATTAGTGCACTCGTTAGTCTCTGACATTCCTGCAGCAATCCTGTGTGCCTGAAGGATCCAGCAGGATGGAAGGAAGGAGGATGAGCACCACAGCACCAGGTAATGGTGCTGAGGGAAACCCTGTGTTATCCCAGGAGCCACTAAGTGGAGCTACTAAGTAAGCATGGTAAAGGAAACTTTTGGTTTGATTCTTAAAGCACATTTAATGCTATCAGAAAGGCTGTTGAAATTCCCACCAAAAAAAAAAAAAAAAAGGAAAACAGGAAGTATCAAAGTAATAGCTCTGGTTGTCCAATTCTACATTGGAATACCCTCAGTGTCTTGATCTACTTAATAAATGGTTGACTGATTTTTCTCTTACAAGGAGTCATTTTATTCCACTTGTTTCCCAATTCTATGTCCAGTAATTGAGTTGTGTTGTGCCTCACAATGTCTCTACAAGTGCATGGCCAGGACTATCCCTGTCACAAGACCCTGACTACAGCTGAACCTCTGGAGGAGAAGTCTCTGGAAAGCAGTGTGGATTGTTGGCTGGAATGTCAGGAGATGAAGTGTTAACTCAAACTGGGGAGTCACTGCTTAGCCACGAATTTCCTGAAAATGTCACAATGCTTTCTGATCAGAAGTAGGAACTGCTACATCCAGGGGATAGACTGTGTTTTTCCCTGGCTGTCACTGTGAAGTAATTGAATGGCGCTTCCAAGGAATCCCTTTTGTTCACCTAATTCATTTTGTTTCAAGATGATAAAAGGAGAGCTAGTGTCAATATACTACACACAGTGATATCACATAGACTTCTCTCTGTCACTCCTAATGCCAAAAACACTGTCATCCAGGCCCAGAGTCAAAGAGAGAGCTCTACCCATGGCTAAACATCAGTCCTGGTAATGCCAGGGTAAAACAAATTAATCCAGGTGCTGTGAGAGTGAGCTCTCACAGTTTCTCTAGCAGCAGCATGGAGGTGCTTCACCTTGCTCCCCACACAGCCAGGGAACTGCAATTACTGTGTACATGGCACATTGAACAGGGATTTTTTTGCCATGTCCTCTACAGGAGGTTACATTTTAGAGCTATCTTGAAAACGCCACTTTTGCAGAAAATGTTATCTATCCAGTGCCAATTCTCAGATTCAGCATGCCTCAGTAATCTATGGTCAAAGGTAGTGGTTCCACACTATTATGTTTGATGCTTTTGTCTGAACATCAAAGAGCTAGGAAACTTGGAGTTGTTGCCTCCATGCTCACAGCCATCACTGACATCATCCAAGTCACCGCTCTCTTAGCAAAACCACGAAGTCTGTGTGTAGAGCATTCTTAATGCTGCCCTCACCACCAGAGCAGACCCTATCTCTTGCACAGAACACAGCAAAATCCCCATAGGAAGCCACTGTATTGGTGCAATTGTAAATACAGGACATTGTATTCACAGAGAAGTAGGTTTTAAAGGAATTGCATTTATCTAATGTAGGGGATGCAGTGCATGGAGTGAGGCTGGAATTTGTGCATGGTGAGGACACTTAGAAACACCTCATTCAGATACATTGAAAGAAGCAGTCACACATGGGCCTAGTCCAAAGCACAAGGAAATCAGCAAGGGCTCAAAATTCATTGCACAGTTAAGACAACATCAGGGATAGTTGTCATGACCTCCTCAGGAATGAGCTGAAAAGATATCTCCTATCACAGTCAGTAGAAAGATGAGCCTGACTCAGCATTAAGGTAGCCTGATCAAATTAATTAGACAATTCCATCAGAAACTCAAATGGAATTTTTTGAGATTTCCATATGTACTAGCCCATGACAAAGGACTCAAGTCAGTTAGCCGAAGAACATCTACAGTGCATGTCAAAAGACAGAAATGCAGAATACATGACCTCTCCTTATTCCCATTTAGGGTGGGAACATGAAGGGAGTTCATTAAATACTTTGCTGAACATATTTCCAAAGTTTGGCAATGGACTTTACTGCACAAAATATGGACTTTAATGCACAAAAATACTTTCCTGCAATTATGCAGTGCTCCAATAATACCATAATATTTATAAAAGCCCTAACTAGAACCACTCAGTAGTTCCGTGAAACTATTGTTTCTTCAAAGGTATTGCAGCACAAACTTCCACTGATTAATTGCACAGATCAAGACTTTTGACTTTTAAGATCTTTCCCAAGCACTGCCCTGCAGTACCACCATCAGTTCCACGAGACATTAGCAATCTGGTTCCTGAAAGATGGTGAAGTTAAAAGCTTCTTTCATCAAGATCAGTTAAAATTAAGCCATGTGGTTCCCAAGCATTAAAAATAAATAAATAAAAAAGATATTTCTCAATAGAGCTTTGTAATCTTTTCAAATACTAGAAGGTCACTTGTGTTTTCAAGGCCGTTTAGCAAGGTCAGGTTGTAATGAGCTGCAACTACTTTATTTGTGATTTGTGGCTCTGAGGGATTAATTGTCCCCACTCTGTCTCATCCAGAATCTGAGGCCGAATTGTCAAAATGATCCATGGCTTTCGTCCCCAGGCCCATGGTTTCATTATTAAGGTGCGTTCTAATCGATAGTAGCATTTTTAACATTTTGCCCCTTACGTTTTATCAATCCTTATTATCTAATGACCAATACTGAACTGGCACAAGGTTTTTCAGAAAAACACTTGACAGATTACAACAGGCAGTCACATGCATTTGTAATTAGACTTCATTACCATTATAAGTGCTGGATGGGAGCAGAATAGAAAGGCAGGAGGAATGCACCCAGTTCACAGAGCTTGTCCCATTTCTTAGAGCCCAACAAGAGTCTGTCTTAATTTATTAATAAATAAAAAATAACCTCAACAACAAAGAACAAAATTTTGGGATCTTTTTCAGGTTAATGTGTTCAATTTATTCCACGCCACTGGCCTAAGTGGCATCAGAAGCTTGGAGAACTGGTCAGCCATCTAGAAAATTATGAAGTTCTCTTTTGACAGACAAAATACCCACTGCAAAACAAAGCAAGTCTGTTATATTTCACATTCTCAAATTTGATTATTTGAATTACTTTGATTCTTTGTCACAGTTTAATCTGTTCTCACACTGATGAAGCAAATAAGAATGTTAATTTTCATCTCCTCTGCTGGAAACCAGAACTATGACAGATAACACTGCAACTCCTTACCCAAAATCATGGCTGGTTTAGAAAGAAAGCTGAGGGGACAGATTCTCAGATGGCGTAAGCTGGCCTAGTTCCACTGAAGTCAATGGAAATACACTCATTTACGTGTCCTGAACATCTGGCCCAATAGCGATCATTAACAGAATATTGCCCAAGAGCAACATTTTCCAAGCTACAGAAAAGCTGAAATAGTTATTTTAAATTCCATAGCATTCATTCTCCCTCCTTTTCTATTAGAGAGTCCTGGGCTGACTAATGAAATGGCATGCTCTGGCCTCCTGGCTTTCTTATTCAAGGAATATGGCCTCCTTCCCAACCTGACCTTGTCAGAGCAAGCAGCTTCCATCTCTGGACAGAATGTAAAACTGCAGGCTACACACAAACACATACAAGAGTTCCATTAGGAACAAAATGGGGCACTTGGCATTTCGCTGACAAACACAGAGCATGCAGTGATTTAGAACTTCAGCTAAATATGGTATCACTTAAGGAAAAAAAATTTAAAAATTAATTTTCCAAACACAGCCTGAATGACATACTAGTTTGTAAAATCTGAAAATCTAAAAATTATTGCTGACTTCAGTAAGCCTGGAATATTATTTCTAAAGTCATCAGATTTGGGATTTTTGTGAGATTCTGGTCTGTTTGCTTTCTGATCCATATGCTTTCTAGCCCTTATGATAGTTTTGGAGTAGACTATTCTATTTTCTTTCTCCAAAGAACTTTTAGAGGTTGTTGGAAAGAAAAACTCCTAAGCAAACTGTCCACACACACAGAAAATAGACAAATGGCTGTCATGACTCCTTGACTTCACAAACTAGAAATATTCTTAACCACTTGTGTAACCTAAGGAAGTTTTTCTGCTTTGCAGAAAAGGCCATAGGGCCATTTCAGTGCTAAGATTATCTAAACCACACCACCTCAGCTGGGTGCTGAAGTACCAAGGCCTGTCCAAGGACACTGAAAGTTTTACAGCTCACACTGTGCTTATGGATGAGGGAATTGATCCTTCCTTATTACAAAGGATAGCAAAGGCGGTAAAGAACAGTACCCAG
This sequence comes from Melospiza georgiana, assembly GCF_028018845.1. Taxonomy (NCBI): domain Eukaryota; kingdom Metazoa; phylum Chordata; class Aves; order Passeriformes; family Passerellidae; genus Melospiza; species Melospiza georgiana. The sequence continues at coordinate 19,318,570 of NC_080435.1, forward strand.
CCCTAGATTATATTTGTCAGTTAGACAGCAGTTAGAGGTCATTAAATGTCTAAAACTTCTATTTTGAAAGGATTTACTGCTCTTCCCAGCCAACACCTGGTTTCTGTTCTGTATTGACACTGTTTGCCCATTTCCATTTCTCTAATTATATTCCTATTATATTCCAGCTATTGAGTCCTTTCTTTTGGATCATGGCAATTTACAGCAAAATTTTGCAGTCCCTGCAGCAGCAAACTTAATCAGAAATTACACAATGGCATTCAAGAAAAATGTTTCAATAAATCGACATTGTATCCAAAATTTTTCCCATAAAATGAAAGACGAGTCCAATGAGATGGGGAGGATGATATAAAGAAAGTAAATCCAAGACAAGTCAAGTTTCAAGTACAACAAAACATGTTTGGTAAGTTTATAATACTAGAAACCCTTCACACTGCATTCCCTTAAAAAGCACACAAGGGATGGTTGTCCAGAAAACCTCAATCCATTAGAGCTGGCAAAGTGAATTTTGGAGACCACTTTGATTAAAGATAATCAAGTGTACTGACAAAAATATCTGTATTTCACAGAGGTTATTTGCTAAGCATGGAGATAATGATATATCTCAGTTAGTACCTATGCAGTAAGGTGGTATTTATTAGTTTCTGTACAGCATCTCAGCCTCCCAGGTTTGGACCCATGTGGATGTGTTAGACCTTGAATTTCCAAGACTTCCATGCTGCTACCAAAGCAGGGCAAGTGAGAACAAGCATTTTTTTCTCCTGAAGCAAAACACTTATGCAAGAAAATGATGAGACTTAGAAAGAAGGCTACTATCATTTGAATACTGCCTTGACTAGAACAACCAAAACAAACAGGTACATGTTCCCCCATTTCACTTCTTGTTTCTTCAACAAAATTTCCAGTGTTTGCTTGAGCCGCTGCCCATTACTCACAATGTTTGAACTCAAAGAGGAAAGGGTAATTAGGCCAGCAGCTATGCCATTTCACATTTTTTCACAGTAACCTTGTCAAGTCTGCAATTTCCATTTCTACACCCAGAATAATTTTACTTGTAAATAAGAAGGTATATCATTTGCCATAAGTGATAGAGATCAATCCACTTGAGCATTTCCTCATGGGAAATGTATAGGGGGAAAAAAATAACATTCAGTCACTGGATCAACATAGAAGTTTTCCAATTTTTCTATTACCAGAACATTGGGATAACACCCCAAAAAATGTGGGACTTTCTGGTAAATGCAGCAGTGATGAGTATTTTCTCAAAATGATGAATATTCTAACTCCTGGAGGATGCACAGCAAAGAAATACCTGCCTGGTGATACAGATTTTTAATGGACTAATCATGCCATCAGTCCTGTGAGGGCAAAACTTAACGTGCCCTTGCATTAACTGAGCTTCTGAAAGAGTTACTCAAACCATCCTTTCAACAACCTGAGAAACTTCACTGGATGTCAGGCCCTGAAACACCTCTTAAACCCCATGCAAATAGTTATTATTTTCAAAGTATAACAGCACTGCAATTATTCTGAAATTGAACTCGGGAAGATATTCTGTAAAACTAAAAATATAGACTATTTTGAGTGATTATGGCAGTCCTGGGAGAAGGGCATCAAGACTGCCACTGTGATGAAAATCAGCGTAGCTAAGATGCTCCACTACCTGTTTCCATATAAATATTTTTCAAGTAAATAAGTCACACTCCAAGTGAACCAAGTCAAAAACAGGTCTATAAAATTACTTTCCAGCCACCCCAATATAGGAAAGACAATCCCTGATTTTTAGTGAAGGTAAAATTATTTTCTTTACTTTGGAAAGAATTATTCCACTCCCTAAATTTCACTTGCATTCAAAGCAATGCTCCTATTTCAACAGTTTTACCTGCCTCCAGATTGAAAATGGTGGCAATTAGAGAAGTACAGGTGAATTTGTCCTTTCCCAGCATTAATGTACTCAGTTCCACTCTGTTTTCTTCATCCTTCTGAGGAAGGATTTCCCCAATTAATTAGGAAGGCCTTGCATGATAAGGAACAGATTTATTTCAGCTCATTTGCCATGTGGCCAAAAGGTGCCTTATAGCAGCAGTGTTATCACACACCTGTATTAAAGTCAAGCTTTTATCCATTCTCTTTTGCACAGAAGAGAATGAATCCTATTCTAGTTCTCTTTGTGGCTCCACTCATTTTCATTGAAGAGAGATTACAGGACTGAGGAACAGTCTTCAAAGATTTTTGAATGGGTAATTGAAAAGGGCTAAATGAAAATAAAATGTAGGTGAAGCAGCCCCTAAGTTGTACACACAAGATTGATTAGCAACACGCACACAGCTGCCAGCACGTGCTCAGAACTACCCCATCTCTGAGCTGTCTGAAGAGCAATACAGAGTATTATACAACATGCCTGGCTAAAATTAAATTTACAAAGGTTCACTGATGCCTGTTTAGAGATCCTACCACTATTAATGAAGGTGGTGCAGAATTTCAGTTCAAAGTATGCAGCCTGCTTTCTATGCACTGTTTCCTCTTGTTTTCCTGGTAAATTACAAACAGCCAAACTCATATAGAACCTTTAACATGGTAGGTTATATTGGGAAATACTTAAATAAGAAAGGGCTTTGTTTGCAGACATATGAGAAAGAAAAGATGTAAGAAGTTGTAAAAATTTAAGCTTCCTTCCTCTATCTCTCAGATTTTTATTTTAGTCACTTGGTACATTCAAGATTTGGAACAATCTATGTCCTATTTTTAGTATTTGTCAAGACATGAAAAAAACCAATAAAAACAAATAACAGCAGGTTACAAGTGTGTTGAACTATTGGACCACTTTATCCCATCTATGAGTGTCAGAACATTCAGAGCACTCTGTGACTGAAAACATCAGCTCAGGTACAAATTCACTGAACCAGCATGACCTCAAGAACAAAGTTCTAATTATTATGTGTTTGGCAGGTTCTCTGAACAACAGAAAATAAAAGTCATAAATACTATTGGGACTTTTTCCATCTTCCCACTTCTGGGGATTTCTGGAAGAAGCAAAAAAGCCCTTGTGCTCCTGTTATGTTCAAACTGGTTTGTATTTACAGGAGTTCAGCATGAAAAGTATCCTGTGACCTAAAAGGCTGAACATATTCTATCACAGTATTGCTCAGGGCAATTCCCTTTTAAGCAAGGGTCTTCTGAGCAATCTTGCTTTCCTAATTCATAAACTACACAAAACCACAAATTCTCTCTAAATATTTTAATATTATATCCTTCCTATTAACATTTCCTCTATTAACTCTGTTAATAGCAAATGTTGTATAAAACAACAGCACTATTCATTCCATCTCCTTCTCAATTTTTTAAAAATTATTTTAAGCAGGCAAGGATTATGATTACAAATCTATCTGGATCTTCAGTCTCACAGACATCCTCCAAACCCAGAAATCTTGCCAGCCCTTAAAAAAATGTCTACCCAGTTCCTCCATACTTGCTGGATTTACAGGGCAGCCACTATCTAACTACACTCTGCAACACTACAAATGGGGAAGGTAAATGGGACAAAAAATAATAGACAGCCATTGGCTTTTGAGAAAATCCCAGCAGCTTTTACTACCCAACAGAATAAAATATGCCTTCATTTTTAGGATTCCACAGGGGAAAAAAGATTAACAAACAGAAACCCCAGATTTCCCTTTCTTTTTACACAATTAAAATAAAACTACCTACTCCCAATGAAGCTAAGAAGTAAACAGGCCTCAAAAATCATCATTGTGATCATTCAGGGTTTTGAGGACCCTCAGAATTTCTCAGCCAGACCTTCTTCAATGCCCCCCAGAAGCAGAGCCACTGGAGCAGCCCAGGAAGGTGTTTTTCACACTAGCACAGCTGGCAGAGCCTGTCCTTGCTACCACAGGGTGAGCTTCATCCAGCCTAGCTTCAGACACTGAAAGGTTACACACTGAATTCTGAGTGTGCCACTGTAGGCATTCCTACAGTCAGTGGAGAGAAACAGGCATCTCCAGGGGGCAAGTTGCCTGACCTGCCTATTTTAGGCTGAGATGAATCACTCTCTGAAGGTGCCCATTTTTCCTCAACTGACTGTAAAGTGAATCTAGGGTGACTTCCCCAGCCTTTGATATCTACATTTCTGGTATCTTTGTGAAGACATCTGAATTTCACCCACAATTTCCAGACCTCAAAACCAGCATCACTGACAAATTAGCAGTGTTATGTATCTATTTCTTGAAATGAAAACTTTCACTCCAAACTCCTGTATTATATTTCAGTTGACTTTCATAATCCTGGCCCTTATAGAAACAACACCTCTGTTTTAATCAGTCAGTTTCCAGACGGTAAGTTCACACAATAAACACAATTAAAAGGCAAAAATGAGTTTGACTTTGCTGAAGTAGTAACTCTTGGGTTCCTTATGTCCTACTCAGAGCTGACTTACACCAAGGAGCTGTTCTGAATCCATCAGTAAAGCACTTTCAGCCCAAACACCTTTGTTGTTATAAACCAAAACTCTTTCACCAGTAACCACATTTTTCTGCTGAAGTTTGATATGAAATGTCAGCTTTTAGTTTTAAGACTTCATAACAACAAATAAAGCCATGGAAAATATTGAAAGAGAGAAAACCTGCTCCATCTATCTCCAGTTCATAATGGAACTCTTCCCATCTATGCATTTTTCCCATGGGATAAGGTCCTACAATTCAGGAAGGTCCTTTCAATTATTATTTTTGAGCAGATGATCCATCACAGCAATAATCACCATTGGCACTGTAGTCAAAGATATACTCCATACCTAAGGGCTAAAAGAACCCTCAGATAAAATCCAATCCATGATCCATCAGCATTTAATTTAGATGACAATCCTGTATGCTTTTCTTTTAGTGACAAATTCTTACCATGTCTTTCTCCACTGATGTACTCCCACATCCTTCTCACCAGACCTGAATGAGCAACATCATTTCTGCTACAGAAAAAACCAAAATTGTCCTATAAGTACTATATTACCATCTTGGTTTTGTATGTTTTTGGTATATTTTTCTTGTTTTTTGAAAAAACTGTAGCTAATAAACTGTTGAAATTATAGTTAAAATTATACATGAGAAAAACAAAAGGAAAAGTAAGATGAAATAGCCTTTTTACTACTAATGAAAACTCCCTTCTAATCTTGTTTATTCTTAATATATCACAAATATTATCACTGGATAAAAGAAAATAAGTTTTGGCAAACAACCAAATAAAACTATCCAAAAAATTAATCGGTTTCACTCAACTCTGTCCAGTGATTTCAGTGTCCCTAATCCACAAGATCACTCTGCCCCGTGTTGCTGCAGTGCAATCTGTTTGCTCCAGTGTGCCTGCAGCAGTCACTCAGGTTATCAGGGATCTGATTACTGATCTTCCTGCAGCTGCCCTGTGGCAGATTCTCCTCTCCTGCTCATGCAAAAGCAGAATCCCAGAGTGGCCAGACTGGGAGTAGTGCTGGCTCCAGATGCTCAACCCACACAGGAATTGTCATCTTCCAATTCCTACCCACTTCCCGAATTTTAGCAATTTTAAACCCTGTTGCTCTTAACTACCTGCAATCAGATGCTACACTCAGCAGTTCTTTTAGGGAAGCATTTTGCAACTTTTTTGCATGATTCACAACAGTTTCACAAATAAATAAAGCACAGGTTTAACTAAAGCCTGATCTCAAAAGGGAATAGCAGAGCGTCTCTCTCAACAACAAATACACTGAATATTCTATAGAAAGACCTAAACCATAAATCACTAAATTTATTTCCCATGCAAATGTTTTATTGAGCTGGCTGCAGAGGGGAATCACTGCCACTTGGAGGCCAGTCAGGATAAAAATAAACTCTTCATTTACCTGGGCAGCAAAACCATCACCTGTTACACAGAAGGCAGCACTGCCCCTCCCTGTGGGCCAGGCACAGCAGCAATTCATGCAGTGGTACCTGCACTAACTCTGAGCAGCAGGCTCCAGCCAGGCTCAAAAGAAATTAGGTGTTGTATTGTCTGTTTCGTGGATCCTGTCAAATCTGTGCTTCTTTAACAGACCTATGGGCCACATTGAACATATACAAAACTTCAAATGACCAAGCCTGAAAGGGCTCCTGGTCACAGCTGAAGAACCCACAAATGAAGTCTTAAAATGGCATGACACCTCATAGCTCTTGGAATGGCACTTAAACACAAAGTTTGACTCCTCACTGTATCTTAAAGAGCCATCCTGATCTGGGGGGTCCAAATCTGGAAGAAACACCAGGAATACAGGCAGAAGCTGACAGATTTTCCCAAGTGAGGAAAATGGACTAAGTCTGCCCGGGGTCAACACAAGCAGACAACAGTGACAAGGTTGGACCTGTACAGTCCACAACAATCTAGGTAAGAAAGGAAGTGTACACTCATTAATATTACCTAATTAAATCACCAAAGAAATTATTTGGATTGCATTATATGCAGAAAAAAAAAAAAAAAAAGACTTTCTAGAGGATGGGGAGAAGGTGCAAGAATTGCTTTTCAAATGCAGTAAAAATAGCAATAATTCTGCTATTATGCCAAGACCTTTCACTGCAGGACAAGTTTTTATTACCAAGATATAGACTCCCAAGAAAATAGATTTATAGGGGGCACGATGACACTAATCAGAAATCCTTATGAGTGTCCACAGAGCACAACCCACAGGCATTGAATGAGCTCATAAAATCAATCACAGGCCTTTGGAAATGTTTACCTACACACTACTGATTTTGTTAAAGTCGGTCAAATTTTAGGACCAGGTACCTAGATTTTAATATATCTCTTTAAGGCTCTTTGTTTTGGGTTATCGAGAAGAGAAAACATGAGGCAATATCTATCTAGGTATACATGTCCTATAAATCACACCACTTGGAACTCTGTCTCTCATAGTAAAATAAAACACCATGATATAAAACTAATAGTGACTCAGAGAAAATACATTTTCCGATAGGTGTTGGGAGGTAGTGGCAGAAATGAGCCAATGGTCTCTGTTAAATTTGTAAAAGAAAAAGGTCAAAAACAATTTGTCTCCTGTCTCCACCTTCTTTCTCAGTCTAAATTGCTTCCAAAGTTCACAATACCTTAACAAAAATAAAATTTGGCCCCACTGAGACCAATAACGAAGTTTCCACTGAGCTTTCTGGAGACAGAATTTCACTTTTGGGTAGCAGCATATCATCTTAAATCATGGCTTGGTCCCCCTTGCTCAAGTCTGAGATCAAGCACACTTATAAAGTGATGACTGCAGGATTCCTGGAACCAACATGTTCCATGCTAAGATTTTCCTCTGTGTGCTCAGGAAAACAAGGTGTCTGGTTCAGACAGTTGGTAATCTAAAACCAAGATCTGCTAAAATTTATGATCAAACTGCCCTATTAAAGAAAAAGGCACCTCTCTTAGGAACAAATATTCCCCTTGGTGGGTAAAAGCTAATCCCAGATGAAGAAAAAAAGACAAGCTATATTGCTCTGCTGTCAGGAGTTCAAAGAAACCCTGCAGTATAAAATATTTGTAATGTGTGTCGCTGAATCATTTTCAGCCCTGAAATGTTATTAAAGTAAGAATTTCACTTAATATGAATATATGCAAAATGCAACATTTTTTCATGCAAAATGTATTTACTTATATTCCTTAGGAGAATGACAAGATATTATTCTGGACTATCAATCCTAGAATTCTGCTCCACAGAGAATATGAAAAACTTAACAGCAGAGAAACAAACCCCCATACACTTCATACATCACCACTGTTAATTATACAATGTTATAAAATAAGGTTAAAAAAATATTCTGTCCCTAAATCTTTCAATTTGCTTTCTTAAGCATTAAGTATTTTGCCCTATTTTGTAGCGTGCACAACTAGAAATAATTTTGCAAGATTTTCATGTATGTTCAATAAAAATGCAAATATATAAATCCCTATCTCTGAACAATAACTCAGGTTGATGTGTATTAAATAATATTTCTAATAGATTGCAAAACAGGAAATATATGAAGCACATCCTTTAAAAACAGTTTCAAAAAATTACTACATTCTGCAGCTTTGAAGGGCAGTAGATGAGAGGCTGCCAGTTTTTGCTGTATATATGTAATTCTAACACCTGGCCAAAAGCTAGTTGAGATAACTGCTTCCCTTGTTCTTAATGAGCAAACCCAGCAACTTCAGGACCTGGCCAAAGACACATCAGTGACTATCAGCAGATGAAAAAAAGCACCACAGCCTTTTACAAAGTTCTGCTGTGAACCAGCTTCAATGACTTTCCAGGCAGCCTACCTGTTTTGTTTGCAGCTTTAATACACTGGTGGCTACTTATGCAAAAAAGGCAAAAACTAATTAAATTTGTTTATGTATGTTATCGTGTGGAGCACTCATTTCCAGACATCAAGCTATGAATCATTAAATAACTGCTAAATTGGTCTCCTGGGATGGATCATGGCTCAGAGTTGGGCAGGCCCCCATCCCACCAAAGCCAGGTGTGCTCTGCAGTGAGCAGGCATTAAAACTGTTTAAAGGCCATGATTTGGGTACCCAGCCAGGTCTCACACTGTGAGGTGAGTGGTAGGAAATCATGAAAACAGTGACAGCTCTCCTGTCAGACTTACTCCTCTGTTTGATTAATGAGGGCATTTGAAAGACAATTAGCCAGAGCAGGTTTGGCTGCAACTAGCTTATCAATCAGGCACCCTCTATTAAAAGCACTACTGCCTTCTTTGTTTTTGGTTGCAGGAGAATTGTATCAATGATGCACAAACAACAAGGGACCTTTACATGTCATGCAAAAAGAAGAGCACAATGTAGCAAATCGCAACTGAAATAGTTAAAAATAAAAAATGCTTTGCAAGCCACAAGCCACTGGTTGTTGGGAAATCATCACTGCAACTTCCACAGAGATTTTTGGCAGGATTTTGTTTCTGCATGGTGAATTCAAGGCTGCACAGGTACTTCCAAGCTTCTCAAGGACAGGTTTATGCTAAGTTTTCAACAACAGCAAAAATGAAACCAAACTGCAACTGATGCCATATGTAACAAAAAAAAAAAAAATCCTTCATTAGAAAACCTGCTATGAACCTACTCTGAGTTTCAACACATTTCAACTAAGAACTGTTTCAACTTTTTTTAAAAAAGAACTTGTTGCAATAATTCATCAGTTTGATTTATTTATCAGTAATGCAATCTCTTTGCTTTCCAACCACCAACACAGGTAGCATTTAATACTGTACTTTGCTTAGGCAGCTGCTCACCCAGGAACATGTTTCATTCTTTGGCTTAAATGAGAGCTTTGCTTCAAGTGGAGTAGTCCTTGAATTCAGTGATCAAAAATACGCAATGGACAATTTAAACCATGTCTGAACCTTTCCTGGAGATTTGCATTTCCATCAGAACAGTTTTTATCAAACTAAGGAAAAGATGATTTTTGCCTGTGAATGAGTAAAAACCAAATTACTGACTAATGTATTTATATTGCTCTTGATGTGAATAAATCCAAGACTGAAAGGGTAGGATTGAGACTGAAGTGCAATGCACCACTTTTCCTTTCAGTTTACAGTTAATTTTCCCTGGCAATAGCAGATCAGAGGTATTTTTAATGCATGACTAGTGTAGTACTAAGTGGGTATATATGCAGTGCAAGGAAGTTGGTTTTTTTAATTTTTTTTTTTAACCTTGCTAGAATCTATTTCAGAAGTAAGCTCACAAAATACTGCATTGTGTGTGTTTGAATACGGGGATAATAAAGCAAGCAACAAATTAATCTTTGATTAGATTAGTTAGAGTACAAAGACAGAGGGAGATTCAGCCTAACGCAAAAAACCCTCTCTGAAGCTTCCCTGTGTTGGCAGAATGTGACAGTCCAGCATTCATGGACAGAGAACTATAATTGTTTTTAAAAATTTGGAAGAGTTCCCACTGAGAACACACAGCTTGTTACCGGGTTAATCTGCAAAATCACTTTTGTTAGAGTGTTCAGCCACCTCAGTAAGCCCCAGCAGTGGCACCCACAAAGGGAGCACTGTTGTAAACTTGCCACTAGCAGTTTATACCCCCTGGCCCTGATCCAGGAGCCACTACAGAAAGCCAAAGGCTCTTTCAATGGATTTTAAATTGGTCCCTGCACTCCTCTAAGTTACAAAGGTGGTAATGAAGTATTGGGAGATGCAATAGAAAAATAAAATAAAGAGGATCTAAGTAGGTGGTGGATAACCAGTGATTCCCCATATTCTTACTGAGAAACTGTGAACAGTTTCTCATTTTTCCGTGGTTGTAATTGTAAACAAAAAGGGGACAAAGCCCTAAGTGCTGTGGCATGGGCCGCATTTGTCTGTGGGCCAAATTCTTCCCAGCCTCACCATGGGAGCAGCCCTCATTCACGCTGCTCATTAAAGGGCCTCAGCTCTGAGCAAACCCCTGCCCCACACCTGGGCAAGAGCCTTGCCATGGCTGTGGGGCACTGGAGAAGCACAGCAGGCCATGCCTGGGCTTCCTCAGCTCACCAGGTGCAGGCAGAGCTGCTCTGTTCTACTTTAATGGATTCAAATGGATTCAGGGTCCATTGGCTCTTTGCAAGGGTGTGGTAAATGCTGTGGCTGGGCTTCAACAAGAACGTGGCAGTGCTTCAGCAAGGGCTGGGTATAACCTGCCTGGCTGGCTTGTGGTCCTTTCAGGGGAGGGGAGGTCAAATGGACAGAAACAGGCCCACTATTTTTCACACAGATTAAAACAGACTGCCAGCTTCTTCCAAATAACAAAAGGTTAAAAGGACCCTGCACAAATGACAGAGACTTGGGGTCCTGTCATCACCTCTAGGAGAACAATTGTCTCTTCCTCCTCTTATTCCTCAGAGTCAGAAAGCATTCAGACACTTTGCTTTCTCAGCAGTTTGAGGAAAAAATGGCATAAACAAGAATAAATATCCTGCAACTCATCCCAGGTATTCAAAATTTGAGGTCAATAGAAAAAAAATTAAAAATATACATTTTGGTACTGCACAAAAGATAGATTCCTCTGTTTCTCATCAGTAACTCACAGCCATTTGCTGCAAAGAAGAGCTAGAAATGCCTTTTGCAGAAAGCAAGCAGAAATATTTATCAAGAAGCGATGACTGGTTGGACTGGTGCATGAACACAGATGTGCTATCTACTTTTATATGATGCCCAAGGAGGAATTTTGCAATGCCTGCTGCTTCAAAGGCTGAAACCTAAGGAAGACTTTGAAGGAAACACCAACACTTCCCATAGAGAAACTTGTCTTTCCCCTTATCTTCCAAAGGCACCAGATCACTTTCCAAACACTACTGCAGACATTCTTTTTCTCTTAGGAGCCTCTACATGTTTCCCTATTTGGCTTTTTTTTTTCTGAAAGCATGCTTAAGGAGACTTAAGCTTCAAATCCAGAGACATTGAAGCTTTTGGAGAAGAGCATCACATTTTGAAGTGTGCTCTGCTGCCTGGGTCAAAGAACCTGAGCAATCAGAAGCAGCAATGGAAATTTGCCCCTCCAAATGTCCAGAACAGGCTGCAAGTTCCACATGAATATATAGGCATTTCCCGAGGGAAAAAGTGAAGGCTTCTAGTAACCATGATTAAAGACATTTATTCTTTCACTGTCTATTTCTTTGAAACTATGGCTAAGGCCTAGTAGCTTAATTGACTTTCATAAAGTCAATCCTGATGACAAGGTGCATAAAAATGACCTTGTATCCTTCTTCCTTGTGAGAAGTTGGAGAAATGCTATCTATCTGGGACAGATGGTTCTCACCTGGGCTAGAATGACAGAATATGCATCTTTGTTGACATTCCATTAACTACAATTTAGAAATTCTTCCTTAGCCTTACGCATTTTTAAATGCAAGTAAAGTTTACATTGCTAATTGGTTCACTAAGTAACACATCATTGTTATTAAAAGGAGAAATGAAAACTTGCTGACCTAATATCCTCAGCTATGATTATTCTTGTCAATTATTTTATATTTGGAAAGGCAAACAAATGTTGTATATAACAGCTAAACACTGTATTTGGCATAACTTCAAATTAGCTGTCTCACCATGCTTATAGCATGCAAATTAAATGTCCTGAATAAGCATTAATCATCATAATAGGCTAATTATTGTCAGTTAGCTATTCAATAACTGAGCTACTACCCCTTGCAAAGAATTTGGAAAAAATGTTAATAAGATTCTGGTTACCTAAAAGCAAGAAAAACATTAAAATTTTTGTCAGTAAACAATTTTTGAGACAAACATGTAGCTTATTTTAACCAGTTTGAGCACTATTCTGGTCTTTCCACATATTTAGGCTTACTGTCTTCCAGTAAGTTATACTTAGTCCAAAAATACTTCTGTATGAGGATGTCTTTGTATCTATGTCATTTAAAATGACTTGCTGAGTTTTAAAACATTAATTAATATGTTAATAAACAGTTAATCTTTGTCTTCTCCAGCCACATGCATGGCTACCACAATACTTCCAGACAGCAAGGAACTTAAATGTTTTACACAGGACTAAATGTTTTAGAAGTGATAAAGAATACATGACTGTAGAACTGCTACTTGGAGACTGTGTTAGGGCCTTGGAGTATATATTTAATAAAGGAGTGATACATTCTTGAATGTAAATGGATATCCAGTGCTTAAATGGAACTGAAGCACCTTTACAAATACACAAATGCCAACATATTCAAAATTAAGTCTTAAACATTTAAAAATAGTTTTCAAACAAGCTTGCAGTCAGGTTTCATTAAGACTGGCTGATATTTCTGCAGAGCATTTGTGAGGAGGACATTTGCCTGAGCGGATTCCTTTATATCCCCCTGCACAAGGTGTTTGTCTCATTTGCTCCAAAACTCTCCCCAAGGGGCTCGCGGCTGGAATGTCCTCACACTGCCATCAACGTGCTCACCCTCAGATTGCCCCCAGGACTGGGGAGAGGCATTGGCCCTACTCTGCAGATGGGCATGACTTCAAATCATGAAATCAGAGCATGATTCCTATGATGTCCCAGAGAAAATATGTTGTCATCTTATTGCAGGGGTTCCATACTGTTGTCTCCTTATCACAAAAGTTCCATACCTTCTTGGTGTTTCTCACGAACATCTCCTCAGAGCACTGGCTCTTTCCCCTTCACAAAGCAGCCACTGACTCCATTTCCCCTTTCACCCAGCCAACCCACTCTATTATAGCATCTTCTTCTCACTGGTTACAGTTGTGGCCTGTTAAAGTCAGGCCTGTTCCTAATCCTTGCTAATTGGCCCAGCTGCAACTCCTTAGGGGTAAGATTACTTTCTACACTATCTTTATTTTCTTATATTCTATCCCCCTACAGAAATGCATTTCAAGAGCAAGGATCACAACTTTCTCTCCCACCACCACCACAAGTGGTGTCAAAACAACCTCCAAGTCACACAGAAAAGCTGCATGGAACCACTAACAGCTCCAGGAGTACAAGTCTTCCTTTTAGTGGCTTGACCACGGACCATCTCAGGTGAAAAAGTTCTGTACTCTGGGGCTTTTATCTGAGAAATTGCTTGTGTGCCTGTTCTTCTGCTTCATAACATACTGCCTATAACATTGAGCTGAAGAAGCATGAACAACAATGACAGGGACAAGCTGCCTCCCTTGATAACACAAAGGGTCTGTAAGAGAACAGTTAGCAGAGTATTGATTGGGAAAGAGTTACTCAGTTGCTGGAGATAAAAGTCACTTTCCGGCCCACTACTGCCACATCCAGGAATCCCACTGGCTTTTCTAAGCACACTTCCCTAAGAGCTCCAGTTCATCACTCTCGCCACTGTGACCTCAAAGTCTTTTAAGTCAGTGACTGTTTCACAGGATGCAGTTGTCATTCCTGTTGATATTTGTCTCCTCTGTACAGTCTTACACCTGAGTGTGTGAAAATACATTTTATTCCAAGAAGGTAGAGTCTATGTGACGCAAAGTGATAAAATCCTGAGGATGCCCTCCCTCATAATTTTCTGCTAATCTTAGTCCAAAAATGTTCTTGGCCAGGGTATTGTGGCTTGGTGTCCATCAGTGAAGATGACACCAAACATTGGCAGAATCAGTCCTAGCAGGATGCCATTGGAAACATCCCACAGAGTAAGCACTCTTCACTGAAAATTCCTCTTTGGCACCAGTCAGGGAGGCCACTCTCAGTTTGTTTGCTGGATACTGCTGTGACAGTGCTACTGCACCTCTTAATTCCAATGTGGCACCAGGAGTTTTTTGAAGCCTAAATACCCTCTTGTCTAGACAGTACATTCATTAGACTTACAACCACATGAAGAACCTGAAAGTTGGTTTTACAAGGTGTTCTCATCATAAAACTGTGTGACAGCCATGAACTTCACTTCCATTCTGTAATTCTTCATCGAATTCACGATCAACATTTCCATTCTTTTATCTGCAATCAATAGCAAGCTGACTAATTTATAGAAGTCTAAACCATTCTGCTGGCAGTTCTGTACACTAGCACAATTTTATGACTTAGGTTTTAAAATATGCAAAAAAATCACCTTTTAATAAAAAAATTAAGAAGTTGAACAGAAATCATCTCAGCAAAGTCTTTCAGGACTCTTGCACTGAGGTCACCTAAGCCTGCTTGAACTAAACCCAAAATGATTATTTTTTAAAGACCTCCTTTAGCTAAGCAACTAATGAATTTTAAAGTTGTACATTACACTTATATAGTATTGGACACATCACCATGTTTCTGTCCAAATGCAAGTATAGGGTTTATTTAATCATATCTGGGAGGTTTTTTCTGCACTAAGAAGAATTTGGAAGTTTCCATCTAGTAAATGATCTATACAATTCTTTGTGTTCATGGACATTTGGGGACTATTTTTTTTACCCTAAACATGGTGCAAAAGCCATAGTACTTGATTCTGTCAGCAGGAATCATCATTTCTTCTCTTTTGAATTTTTATATGCCATTACTTCTAGTCTGAAAGGACTTTACAGAGATGTCAACTGACATGTGAGTGTACAGAGAGCATAAAAGCCACTTATTACAAGTGTGGCTTCTATTTCCCTCTGACACAGTAGAGAACATTTGGGTTTTTAAATCTTGAATACTCTTAAAATATCTCTCAATTTTTATTCCCATTTTTCTGTCTGCATTTTTCAATTTCCACTGAATCTCCATGCAGCTTCACTGTTTCATCAGACTGAGAAATTCTGACAGGGAAGTCTAAGACACATCTATTTGGTCCCTTTGATGTCAAGGCAAAATGTCAACTTGCAGCTCTGCTGTGGCCCACCTGAGCAGCCCATACTTTGGTGATAACCACGAGATTTGGGACATTTCTGAGATATCCCATTTCTTTTGTGGCCTCCGTTACATTCCTAACTTCAGCCAGGGTGAGTGTGGAGAGGAGCAGCATTTGAACATCAAGTCTCATTGAACTGTGGCTGCTGAATTACCTAATTACTCAGAATGATAAGATCAATGAGATATTTTGCCTTAAAAATTTAACCCTTTCTTGTCTTGCAACTTGCTGCTAACAGGAAGAGATTGCCTAGTTCTAATGGACTAAAGGGGAAAGATTTGCTGCTGAAAATAATAAAATTTGTGTTTTTCAAGAAAAGGAAATTATTCTCTTTTGAACAAGTTAATGTCAAAAGAATTTAAGCCAAACACAGTGGAGGGCTAACCTTTCTCTTTCATTCACATACACGCAATTTTTGATAAAAAGTATTTTTAGTTCATTTTAGATCAAAAGTCAGTCGTTGCTGAATGTGTGTGCTAAAATACATATTGCAAAAGCCCTGTAGGAAATGAGCAGTTTTACAGTACTATTGCTGCCAAAATGAATGTGAAATTGAATGCAGTCTGAAGTTTCATAGACTTTCTGTAGTGAAAAGAAATAGGACCAAGATGATTGTGGAATATTTTTTCATATTTCATAAAGAAGTTGTCCTTTTGTCCTGTGTAGCTCTGTGTACTCATAAAATCCACTTGATTTTATGAAAGCAACAATTGAAAATATTAAGTACTTTTACTTAAAACCAGGGCTTTCCTATTGCAAATAAAATTGTTGAACAACATCAGATAGATAACAACAGTTAAAAGGATTCCAAGTCCATGCTGCTCACACAGTTCTGCATGATACTCATCACACAGATTAAAGCTCAAATCACCACATTAATCAAACCATCTATTTTGATGGGGGTCTTTTCGAAAAACTATTCTAAAAAAATCCATTCTAAATGCACAGAACTGGTTTGTTAAGGGCCAAGACTTATTTTGCAACAGCTGTTAAAGAATTACAATAAGGGCATAATCTTCTTGCAGTTCCAGCAGAACTTGGCATCAGTAGAAGGAATAACATGGTCAGAAAAGTATGAAAAAAAGCATCAACCATATACAGAATAATTTTCATCATCTTGAACACCAGAAATCTCAATAATTGTTACCCCACTTATTAAACTGGTTAGCTAGAATCATGCAAGCCCTGACTGCATTACTGAAATGTCAGTTCAAGGAGAGAATTATAGGCAGTACTTAGAATAGGACTACAACAACCAGCCATTTAATAAGAACTTCCCTATTTTTAAAAAAAAACCCTCCACCTCCATCTATTATGCAATGCACACCAGAAGAATTGCTACATACTTGGGCAGACAAAGTACTTTGATAAGATGGACACATCCACTGATCGACAATTTGTCGACTATTATATGTGTTCAAGTAGTGAAATAGACTCCAGCTGTACTTAGCACCTCCTGGGTGATATAAAATAGTAAGTATTCATTATGACCTTTAGTCAGCTGCTTAATGGTAATACTAATGGAACTGCAATAAAATTTAGCTGACATACTGCTTAAGAATATTCTTAGGCTATTTTGTGGCATTAAGTTGGCATATGTAACTACATTTAAACTCTAGATTAAATAACAAATTTCCAATTATTAATAAATCTTACAGTTGAAGGACTATTGGTAGGTCTTGATGTGATAAAATACCTGTTCACAAAGAATATTTTCTAGCTAAATTCTAGCATTTAAATGCTAGCAAAAATTTGCAGACATTGAAACTTAAAATGAATATCATGGTTTCTGTAAACAGCAGCCCAGGAAAAAGCTTGATTTACAGCCACAGTATGATACAAACAAGAACGTGAACACACCAACCATCCAAACAGAGGCAGGGTGGTCAGGCTGCTGTGTTCACTCTTAACCAGATTACCCTCCAGAAGAACCAAAACCTTTGAAAGGAAGAGATTTCTGCTTCGCAATTGCCCATGGCTGAGCTGCAATTCTGCAGAGACTTTATTATCCACAGACCTCACGGTCCTGTCCTGATCCATTCTTCTTTCCACTGGGATTCTACCAGATGACTGAGGGTCTTTACAAAATGTCTCGTTTATACTTCACAGACTGACAGAAAAACTCTCTAGAACTTTGCTAAGACTGCAAAAAAGTATTGTAGGCCTGGGTATCAATTGCTACCTTTCCTTGTCAGTATGATCTTTAAAAATGTTGGATTTTTTCATTATTTGTGCCCATCTCTTGCTCTCTCTCTTCAAATATGTTCTTCATGTGCCTTGGAAATTTATGTTACATATTCTTGGGCCTGGATCACCTCCAACTTTGTCTCCCTGCTTAGCCAAACAGTTAAATAAAATAAAATATCACAGAAAAAAATTTCTAAAGATGTTTAGTTCTCTGACCCAGCTCCTGGGTAGTGTATAAAAGAGCTTTCCTTCTGTTATATCAAACTTCAGAGATGAAGTATTCCAAGATAGGTATTTCTGTCAAATGACAAGAATGAACTGATCTGGTACAGACTCAGTACCCACCTAAAGACCAGACTAAGAGATTTTTTTTTTCACAGGCTGAGGACAGCTTTCTGCAGAGAAACCGAAAAATTTATTGAAATTTTAGTTTCCACGTAAACATAGATATGCAAGCAATGAAAACAACTTACTTTTAGAAGGTTGAGTGGAAAAATAAATTTTCTTCCAACTTCCTATTTGACCTTAGGTTTTTATGTGTATTAATTTGACACAAAACCCTATTAATTCTTTCAACATTTTCATACAGGCCCTTCTTCCAACATTTTATCTGCATAATAGTATGATAAGGACAAAAGTTCCTTTCAGAATAATGTTCAGTGTCCGTTATCCTTCTAGCAGCATCCTCTATTCTCCCTTTCAACATCCCACAGCCTGCATCCAGCCCTGTATTAAATCTAAATGAATATGAGAAGAGATGATGTTACTTTTCTTCATTCTTAAAATAAATGATACAAATTTCTCTTTTTCTCATCCAAAAAAACCACAAACAAACAAACAAACAAACAAACAAACCCTTTAAGAAACATTTGAAGAGACCTGTATAATCTAATCTGTATGCTACTTACAATTGTACACTCCTGCATTCCTGATCATTCAGCAGAATACCTGCCTTCTGTGGTTCTGGTTTCCCTTCTACATCAACTTGTGCCAATGAAATGTAATTTTCAAAGGGCTTATATTTACATAACTCCTGATGAAGGCACTGGTACAGGTTTTATGCTTTAAATTTCTAATCATACTGTCTGTTCATGTACAAGACAAATGTAATTGGGGGCACGAATCCATGTTATTTGCACATATTCAAATGCTAAAGCAGACCTTATCAGAGATGATTTAAAGAAAAGGGGAGTCACAGAAATATTGATTTTAGGTCTGCAGAGAACAATGATGAAAGACAATCTTTTTGCTACAGCTTTCTCTACGAAGCCATGACAAGCAAATATGTACATTTAATGAAAAGAATCAAATATTTTACATTAAACTTTTTGAAGTGCCAAAAACAGGCCCAACTTTGTTCCTTCACAAGTCTTACTACTGATTTCAACAGGAGGAAAACAAGAATTTTAAAATTCCATCTTGCATGTCTCCACTTTGACCACAAAAACCACATTAGAACCTACTGGTTATTGAAGCAATACCACAACTACTGGCATGTGTAGGTGGATATTACTTATCCTTGGAGACGGATGGATGTTGTAAAACTAGGCAAATTCCAAGAGAATTCAGGTGACAGATTAGAGACAACTGCAATCCCAATTTTTCTCTCCCTGGGACAAAAGACACCAAAGCAGTCCCATAAAAGTAACCCACTTTCTAATGGAGAATCAGGCTCTCATACAAACAAGTTTGCTCTTTGTGAGCACAAAGCATGCTGCACATGCTACTACAGGCAGAAACAGCTGAGAAATAACAACCTTATCCCATTCACTACTAGAACATAATCTATTTTGTGCCATGTGACAGACACAGACAGCGCCAGCACCAACACTGATTCCACAGCTGTCATAGGGAGTGATGACGGTGGTTCCAAAATCCCAGACTAAAAAATAACGATTACAGTTATCCTGTAGTTCTCAGAATCTGTGCTGTAGCACAAAAATACACAACCAAGCCACAGAAGTTGATCCCAGCAGTAAGAAACTCAATCAGCTTTACGGGAAATGACTGCATATACCTATCCAAAAAAGTCTTTGTGGAGTCTTTTGTGTTCCATTAAGTCTTTTGTGCTTCTATTAATGACACACAGGTCCATCTTACTCAGGTTACACACAGTGGGACTGTGCTAGGAAGAGTCACGCAAAAATTCAGTGATGCTGGAAAAAGCTTCACCTCCCATTAATGTCCCACAGCCTGAATCTCATGATCAGCACAATACATGAGTTTACTGCACTGTTCTTTAGCAATCTGCTGCAGATGACTGCCATTCTTCATTGCTTCCCCAAACAACAAATTTCAGAATGCAAATTGTTTTTACAGGCGATTGGTTAGCCAGAACACCTCAGAGAGACCAGAGCACAAGGCTGGCTGTAGCTTTGCTCTTCCCTGCATTCTTCCCAGCAGAAGCCAGCTTGGCCTTGCCTTCCTCAGAGGTGAGCAAAGCTGGAAGCAAACCATGAGCATCTCTGCCTGTGCTAAGCACCTGCAATAACACAGATGCATGCCAGAGGAAACAAGGCTACATACAGGGTCTCTATCAAACACAAGAGTGCCTACTGTCTCTGCTAAGAGCAAACTACTCAGATCACACACTTCCCACCGCAGCCTCTTTTGAGAAACACCCACGTACAGTATTGCTTTGAATTGTTTTCTCCTTTTCCAGATCAGCAGCTAGAAACTCACCCATTTTCCATGCTTTCAAAGTTTTCTTTTTCTGCAAAGAGAAGGCATTACCACCTATTCTTTAAACTAATTAACTATCCCTTTTAGCTATAATTTCTCTTCATATAAAAACATTTGTAAAAGGTCTGTTTTTCCCCATGCCCCCTTTTCTCTCGTCTGGCTCTTCATTATGACCATGCCTAATTGTGATGAGCTGTCCACCATTTACTCCACAGGATTGTATAGAGCTTTGTAATGTGCCTGTCACTGATGCATTTACAATTGGAAGCAGTTAACTCTTTAGTCCTGCCTCCTTGTTCTAAACAATGGGCTGCATGACGAACTAGCACTTAGCCCCAATTAAAGATTTTTAAAAGTCTCCATTTTAAGCCTGAGTACTCCAAATTGAGCATTTGTCAAAGGCCCAGCCACAGCTTCAAATGGAGAGAGGGAAATCCTACTGAGGAGAAGAATAGGACTATCCCATCGGTTAGGGTGAAAGTTCTTCTCAATCAGCATCTTAACCGTGTAATCAGTATGGGATCTATTAGGTCTGCCTTATCCATACAAACCTGCTGATCTCCCCCCAGTGCTGCCATCCAACAATGGCTTTGCTGATATTCCTAATTTCAACTTTTTTTTTCCTGAGAGGAGTCTAACTCTTAACTGCTGAAAGACAGGGGAAAGGCTTATTTTATTTTCTTTAGGTAAGGATATGAATATGAAAGCACCTCTTCTGCCTATATTAAGAATTCCAATATTTTTGCACCATAAAAGTTTCTCAGAGCTTCTCTTGACATAAACCTATCAAAATACATTATCAGTAGAAATCTCTCTCTCTTCTATTTCCCTTTCTAGATAAGAAACCACACTCAAGAGCCATTTGCAGTTTCTGCAGTTCCAAGATTATTTTCCTCAAGTACCAACTCTGAAGTCAAGCTCCTTCACATTCCCATTACAGGGTAAAATCCCCCCAAAGGACATGAGGGTGGTTCTAAAGACTTTTGTATTCAACTACTTGAATATTTTTTTTTTTATTATTTTCATACAAACTGCATACATCTTAAGAGTTGACACCTGTGGACAGATATGAATTAATGGTTAGGCCTCTTGATCAGCTTTGCACTGGACAGTGATGGTAACATGATGAATGATTCTTTTTCCAATAGAAAACAGAACATAACAGTTGACAAATGTGCATAGACAGCTATCTTTCTGTGCAAAAATGTTCACATTTTGGGATCTTGATACTGACAATCTGTCCAAAATGGGCCTACTTAAAACTTTGGTGCGGTGCTGATAAAACTTCTTTGTTGTCTTTTTGTCTTACACATTTTCTTTGTGCTCAGGATCTCTGTCCAAGTTGAAATAGCATAGTTTCAGAACACACAAAATGGGCTATTAATGTCTACAATCAAAAACCACAGAAGAAAAAGACACAGTTTACTCTTACAAAAAAAAAGAGATTGCAATGAAGTCTGTCATGTGAAAGAACTGCTGAAAAACTGGAGCTTTATTTTTCATCTGAATAATAACAGCTAAGCTGATGCAGCAGGGCCACACACTTTTTTCACAAATTATATTTCCTTAAAAAAAAAAGCAACATAACTGAGAAACCTTGCTTGATAAAATTTTTAAGAGTAAAATATTAAAATAACATCAATAACAGTATTTATAAATAAAAGTAGATTAAATATATTTTTATGCAAAAAAATTACTTTCAGCTATGTTCTTGGACTCTGGGCCTTAAAAAGTTTTGGTTTAGGCTTGGGGTTTTTGGTTTAAATCAGTGCAAACTGGTGATATTACTGTTGTTGTGCTGCATATCCAAGGCCAGATGTGCAAGTGCGTAAGGCAACAGCCAGAAAAACAGAGCAGCACATGAAATGAGCATCAAACTGCACTATTTCCAGTCCCCCAAAGGATCCAGGGAGAGAATTGCAGCACAGTGTACCTGAAGCTTAAGTGCTTTTCAAAATTACAAAAGGATTGTTTTAAAAGAAGTTACTATATGGGACTTTTCTCTCCCCATCTCCTGTTCACATTTTCTCTCCCATCTATTTGTTTATTCTGCTCTTACTGCTGTCAGAAATATTAGGATCTAAGGTGACAGAATTACTCCTGCATGTCAGCTTAACCTGCTCTCCTGGGAAGTAAAAGAAAACCAAAAAGCAAGAATGAAAAGCAAAAGCTCTTCTGTCAGTAGTACATTTTGTTAGTCTAGCTGCTCTCACAAATGGCTGAGAGACCACAGTGGGCAGAATGACTTCCTAATGGAACGGCTCAGCTCCATGATCACTGCACTCAGACCTCTGCTTATTCATTGGGGAAAGTCCACACAAACTGAAAGCCTGTCCATAGCCGCAGATTATACTGGTTTTCCTTCAGCAGTGCCTTTCTTCTGCAGTGGATAAAACATGCAGCAAACTCAATAGCAAACACAAGCAGAATATTTGTTCAAGCTTCAAAACTGATAGTGAAGTTTTAAATCAGACCAATTCTCTGTGCAGATATATCTTTTTTTTCCTTTCTTCAATTTATTTCTGCAACTCTGAACACCAGTCCATCACTTATTCACTGAGAACACTTAGCCCTCAATTATCACAGCTTACATTTTCACCTGTCTCTTTACCCATGTTCAACTGACATATTCAAGCTCATCTCCCCAGCAGCACTGAGCAGTGTCTTAGATAACTTGTTCTTAGATACTCAAGTTTCCATTAGCATTTAACATTTGAGTAATCCTTGTATGTATGTTTTGCACTAAATCTACTGGAAAGCAACCCTTTGCTTAGAACAGAGTTTTCTTAAAATGTATATAAACACATTTTTAAAGTTATCAAGCTTTCCCCTTGTCAGAGAGTAGCCCCAGACAAGTAAGCATCCCTTCATAAAAAATGAATAATACTCAATATGTATCTTCACAGAAGATTTCTAATCTACACAGGTGTACCAGAAGGTGGTTCCCCCTACCCTGACTGCAAAACTGTCCAAGACTAGAGACAGCAAATATCTCCTTTCCTCTCTGCCCTATCACCCCAAATATCGTACAGGAAAATCAGCTTCTCATCCAGCACACAGGCAGGATGTGCCCCTTGTGCTCAATTAAACAAAGCTTGCTAAGGTTTCTCAGCAGCAATAACAAGAGTAGCACATCAGCTGTTTTCCACTTTCCTAGGGCAAGAGAACTGTGTATTTTCTATATGTTATTCTTAACTTGTAGGAGAGCACAATTTCTAATTTGGATCCCTCAAACTTCTGCATCTTCCTTTTTCTGTCTCTTTTTCTTATACCACCTAGGAGAAAGGGATCCTGGAAATTGTTTAAGCCTGAACTGTGTGCTGGGAGAAACCATACAATCCAGCCATGTTATTTATGCACTTACAAAACAAGCAAAAAACCCCAACCCCATAATTTTCAGCCAGTGAAATGAATTTTCTTCTAGCCTACAAGAAAGCAACACATTTCCAGTTGTTAGGTTTGGGAGAAAGTCTGGTGCACTGAATAAAAAAAGGGGATTTTGTTTTGAAAATAGGCATTGTTCATTATTTGTGTAAAAGTATCCACCTCTAGAGCTACCCCAGCGTTTTAAGGTGTAGGACACAGTGCAAGACTCCCTGAGAAAGCAGAAAAGAAGAGCATAGGAAATCTTCTGCATCAAATCCAACTCACAATAAAGTTTATTATTAATACCCTCAGTTTCCAATACGCTCCAATCACAGCTGTGACAGCCCAAGAAGATTGAACTTTTCCCCACAATTCTCACTAATATGGCCTGCTACTTGGTCTTATTGTTATTAGAATAATTTGCTCCCAAGTTCTGAAATGAACTCTGTGCCCAAGTAATTAAAGCTCTTAAAGTTTCTAGTCCTTTGTTTAAAGAATTCGTCCTTGTGCTCTCTATGCCCCATCAGCTACCTAATTAGCAGAGCCTTTGCGTGATTAAAAATTCTCACAGAGATTCTGCTGGATATTTGCCTCTCTTAATGAGTGTTTGTGGACAGCTGGGAGCGGGAGCTGGTTCCCTCCTCCCAGGACCTCCAATGAATTCTGCAGACCTCTGTCAGGGCCCAGGAGTGAAAGCTGTCATTTTAGTAATGTGGATGAAAATTGGTCAAAAGCACTGTGGTCCTTGAGGAATGAAAGGCCTTGAAATATAAATGAAGATGAATATTCATATTTGGTTCAATAAGTGCCAACTATTAATATACATGTCTGTCAGTAAGAAAAGTCAGAACTTATTCAATTGTGCCTGGCATAATTTGGCTCCTAATTCACAATTACCTTCCTATTCTTTGCATTGCTCTTCAGTTAATTTTTTAAGTTAAAAACTTGCTAAAAAACTGAAAGCATTTCTATTACCATAAAAATGGCAACATCTATCCTTCTGCTAATTTATTGCCTATTAAAAATCACCTGTGGCTTTTACATACTGGATTCTAACTATCTTGCTCTGACTTTCCACATCTTATTCTCTTTGTCAACATCAGATTTTAAATCAGCCCCCTTATATTCCTCTGAAAGTATACTCCCTTTCTTTATGGAAATTCTCATACAATTCCCTACCCTCTTGACCCTGCACTTGATTTCCAAACAAATTCTAATTTCATATCTGCTATGATTTTCTAAGGGTATTTCAATTTTTAAGGACTGAAATATTGCAGGGGGCAGTTTTGTGGGGGTTTAAGGCTTCCTTTTTTTTCTGGGGAGAGGGTAATGGAGGGAATGAGAAAAGGGGGTAGGGTTGTCTGGTTATGTTTGTTTGTTTTTCAAGAACTGCATATTCAATTTTGAGAAGGAAACCTAAAGACATTGAACAGATTCTGCCCTGTTCTTTTATTAGCAAGTCACTAATAATTTCTGAAACAGAAGGCTGGGATTCCAGAAGAATCCTAGAAGTATTCAAACTAGACAATCCTGCTTCACATGAGAGTGATCTCTTATTCAGTGACATTTGAGAAATTAGAGCTGAGTTTCCTAATCAATATATTCCCATTTATCACTTTGTTTCAAGCACCTGTGCACTGGGGCCAATATGCATACTGGACACTGAGTTCTTAGGAGAATAAAATGCATTGGAGAAACAAGTGCAAAGTGGGATTAATACTTGGTGTACAAAGGTAAGGTGATCAGAGAAAACAAACATTGAACAGAGAACTAGTTAGATCATATGCAAAAGAACTGAAAGTATTTTGAATTTCTGGTTCCAGTATCCAGGGGAAGAAGCAGTCAGCAAAATATTTGTTTGTTCCCTTTAACCACAATATTACAGACCATGTTGAGAACAAAAACCAGAGATATGACTACTGCAAAACCTGCTGCATCTCCAAAAGGCTACCCAGTGATTTAATTCAGCTTTACAGGACACCTAACAGGACCATATCCTGCAGAAATATGCCTTGCTACATGACAGAGGAGCATTTATTGTTTCAAGTTCCACTTGGCCAGGTGCCTGCTGACTGATAATGTCAGCTTGTCCCAGTCAGACACAGGCAGGGATCCGAGAGGCTGCAGCTGAGTGGGACAGTGTGATGGAGAGGAGGAGAAGCACTGGGGCCACAGGGGAATGAGCCCAGAACCCAAGAGAAAAGAGGTCCTGGGTATTTTGGCACAAATGACCAGATTCTCCTCTCATTTATACTGGTCCCAGCCCATTAGCCTCAAGGTGGTACATCTGTGAAGCCTGTGGGTTCAACAGCTTTCTGGTCAAAGCTTTTAGGTTAAACCACTTTTTATTTTTAGCTATTTCTAGCCACATGTCATCAGGCACCTTTTTTAATGTGTGTCAGTAGGATATTGTTCTTCACTCTTCACAGTAGATGTAGATTTATTTAAGTAGAGGGTGGTGATCAGCTGCTTTCATTGTCAGCTTGAAAAATGGAAGTAGCAAGTTAGGACAGGTGTGGGTGCACATTAGTGAGGCAATTAGGTTTGCAAATATTAATTTATCACTTGTATTAAGGTCATGGATTATAGATCTATATCCATGATACACCTATTATCTCAGAGGTTCCAGTTCAAAGGATCCAAAACAAATGCAGGGGGAAGGGGTATCATCCTTTTTGAAAAACTGTTTTGGTTTGCATGTTTTCAGCCCACCTTCCAAAAGCTAACTTCTCTTGGACTGAAATTAAAAAGCCATAACTCCACCTTTAAAGCACATTAAACCAAGCAGAAGAGACATGACTCAAAAATGCAACCAGAGTGGACTGAAATACTGCAAGCATTTTAGGCTTATGATTAAAAATTACCACAATTCCACAAAGTCTATTTTTATTAGTGCTTGCTGGTTCATACTTGCACAGTGGTCATAAGTCATGAAATCCCTTACAACAATGTGTCATTTTACAGAACTCCTTAGAGTTTATTTGGCTCCTGGGGATTTAATATCCCTGCAGTCTCTGTTAGGGGAAAAAGCCATTTGCATCACAACTATTATTGGTCAATTTTTCCCCTACAAAAGTAATAAACATTTAAAAAAACCCCATCAACAACAACAACAAAACCCCAAAACAACAAAAAAATCACCAAACCACAAGTCCATTTAGAAACTACCGAATAAAAACATTTCCAAATATTTTCCCCACCTCATTTTCTGTGACTTCATGTAGACCATTACCAGAAAGTTCCTTGAATGTAGAAATTGTCATACCAGAGCAGACCAAAGGTCAGCTAATTCTGTCTAATTTGTAGAGATTAGCAGCACACAGGTGCTTTAGAAGGCTATTTAATACAGTCATGTGGGCAACTACCACACAATACAGCCCTTATTTTCACAACTCATTGTGCATCCATTGTCCACATAAAGGAATCAGCCCATATTGTTTTGATTTTTAAAACAAAGCATTTGTGATAAAGCAGAAGTCAGTAGAGGAGGGAAAGAAGAAGTAAGGGAGAAAATATTTTACTTTAATGTTTGTGCAATGCTCAGCTGCAGTGGTAGAACTGGCACCACTCTACACAGTAATAAACTCTAGATTTAAAAAACTGAATATAAGAACCTCCCTGGTTGGAAACCTCTCACAAGGGTCAGATTCCCTCTGCTCTCCATAATGGAGACACTGGCTGCAATAGCACCCCACTCCATGCTCAGCTCACACACAGGAAAGGAAAGCACAGAAAGGCTGCAGGAGTCTGCACCAAAGTGCAAAATTTACAGACCCATTCACTTTCATTGGAGCTCTACATGCACTTGGATGTGGATTAATATCACTACAGGATTTTAACAAAGCTGCTTGTGTTTAAACTCTATGTGAACTAATTAACATATATTCTTTATATTTAGAATCTGATCTGTTTGTTTACCTGGCTTTTAAAATTAGCTTTTTTTTTTTTTTTCTTACAGAGGCATGGTGAAAAAAAAAAAAAAAAAAAAAGACAAGTGAACAAAAAAAAAAAGGAGTGATTTTTTTTTTTCTTAAAGATTTTCTCAAAACTGTTCTGAGCAGAGAAGTGTGAGGTTCAGAAATTGTGTCATCAACCACACGTGCCACAATAGATGAAAGTCCTGTCTCAAATCAGTATGGATATCTTGGGGGAATCATTATAGGAAATCTGCACAGAAGTCATCTCTTAAGGAGGGATTTGAATTGAGACAGAGAGATCGTTTGACATACAAAGCATTGGGGGAACTTGGGAGCCTGTGAGGATGAGAGCAAGGGAAGGATAAACAGCAGGTAGACTTCTTTCACATAATAAAACCATCACACGTAGCAAAGAGACTATCTGGGACTAGATACTGTCACAAAAATGCACTGAAATTGGCCATAACTGCAAAGTCAATAAAATGCCCTTAATCTTTCAATAAACAATTTATTTTTAAAAGTTATTTTGGAGGTATTGAAGCTCCTGGGGTGGGGAAGTAAATGCATTTTAAATGTGCTGTATGGTATGCAGTATCACAGGTTTAAGTTTCATTTTATCAGATATATGGTTTTGTCATTTGAACTCTGGATTAGAAGCCAAAATTCCTCCTCTCTAACACTGACTGCTTTTCTGGCTTTCAACAAATCATTTAAGGTCAGACTCAAATAGCTCTCCTCATGAAGGAGGGCAGGTACTATGCAGTACAAGACAGGAAAGCAGAATTTGCCCTTCAAATCAGTCAGCTTCTGTGAAACTGGTACAAAATATTCACCTGTTTTCTTGCAAGGTGGTTTGACAAAATGAATTATTGTGGTTAACATTTGGAAAGAATGAATACTAACTGGTAGAGCTGGACAAAGGTTTTGTCTTCAAAAAAATAAACGGTTACTTCTCTAATTTTTCCTGTTGTTTTTTCAATTTTATCCATATAGAAAAAACATACTGACAAATGTGAGAGGGTAAAAATAATGGCAAAACTGTAAGTATTTATAGGTGAAAAAGCCCACTAGACACTTATGGCATTTAAATTCAGTTTTTCAGTAGGCATTTGCTTTCAAAACTCTTGCACAATATTCTGGGCGCCAAATAGTTGTAATGACTGGAAATCATCCAGAGAAGACAGCAATGCACGTTCCCATTTGCTAGCTTGATCCCATCTCTGTCACTTAAATGTCTCAGTAACTGCTGGGAGGGTGTGGGGAGGTCATTCCAGCAATTGACTCTTTCATCAATTATTGCTTACCCATTTAAAAGCTGCTAGGACACTTGCACATCTTTTCATTACACAGCAGGCCTAAAACAAATCTCACTGCACAAGCTGAAGGTAGCAGGTAGAAACCTGTGCTCAAGATTCAAGATCAGTCTCTTGCTTTGGAAGTGACTTCAGCCTAATTTAGTACAGACTACACAACCCTTTAGGAGAATTTTACTCCTTCTCATTGCATTCTCTACTAACTCCTTTCACAGGCCTAGCACAGGACCATGTAAGGTGTATGCCAATTCAAAAGACATCCCAGCAAGAGGCCTTAAGACAAGTAAAGATACATTTTCAGGATTACCTTTTCCAGGAGAGACATGAAAGAATCTAGATTTGTATTCATTTACCACATATTCAGTAGCCACCCCTACTGCTAAAATATGTTCTGCAACTATTTGATTGAAAGCTGTGAAGTTGCATAAGTCCTGAGGAGGTACTAAAATCCACCAATCTATTAAGGAAGTCTCTTCCCCGGGTGAAAAGAAATCACCACTGCACAAAAAAAAAAAAAAATTGAAAAAAACCCAAAACACCAACAAAAAAAATGAAACTAAAAACAGATTTACATATTAAGAGATCAAAATAGCAGATGCAGTATTGCTATCCCAAACCAAGACTCCTGCTACTGGAGCACCTCTCCTATGAGGAAAGGCTGAGAGAACTGGGTTTGTCCAGCCTGGAAAACAAAAGGTTTGAAGGTGACCTAACTGTGGCCTTCCAGTACCTGAAGGGAGCTTACTAGAAAGGTGGAGAGGGAAGTTTTACAGAACATGTAGTGACAGGACAAGGGGAATGGCTTCAGAATGACAGAGCAGGTTTGGATTAGATATACAGAAGAAATTCTTTACTGTGGGGGTGGTGAGGCATTGAAAAAAAGTTGCCTTGAGAATTTGTGTATGTCACATACCTGGCAGTGTTCAAGGCCAGGTTGGATGGAGCTCTGAGCAGCCTGGTCCAGTGAAAGCTGTGCCTGCCCATGGCAGTGGGGTTGGAATGAGAGGTTCCCTAAGGTCCCTTCCAGCCCAAAGCATTCTATGATTCCATGATATTTACTCTGAAGCAGCTGGGAGAAGTGTCTGGAAAAAAGCCTGCATGGCACCAGTGGAACATATTAGAGAGCTTATCCTTCATTGCACTTTGAAACAGAATGCTTGGCAGCTTCCAAGAGAGCCAAGAGCAAACCTGCCATCTATGTCCTGAAATTACAAATTCATTCCATTTATGCAATGATTGAAAATAAAGGCTGAATCATAAATGTGCTTAGAAAGTATTCCTCCAGCAGCATAGCTCAATCACCTTTGGAAATATATCCACAGTTTGTGGACTTGTCTGTGTAAACTGTCTGAAAAGTACCTGCAGGGACCTTAGATGACTTCATAACTTGCAGAAACAAATATGGTACTGAAGGAATATAGTCAAAGGTAACATTGGAAACCCTACAGAAGATTAATGCTCCAACCCTCATTGGCATTACCAGGGAGCTCTTCAAGTACCTCT
The DNA here is from genome assembly GCF_028018845.1 of Melospiza georgiana. Classification (NCBI taxonomy): domain Eukaryota; kingdom Metazoa; phylum Chordata; class Aves; order Passeriformes; family Passerellidae; genus Melospiza; species Melospiza georgiana. Next base: position 19,348,818 of record NC_080435.1, read on the forward strand.
TTCTGCCTTGTAACACAGTTTCTGCCCTTCACCATGCAAAAAGGAAACAAGTGATGACCTTATTACTAGGAATTCTTCCAGAGCAGCTCTGCTACTGTCCCAAACCATGCAAAGAAGAGATTATGCTTCTTATCGGACCCCTTCACATGCTCCACTTGATGATCTCCGAAGCATTTCTCTCTGAAAGTGACAATAATTTATTGTGGTGGGGTAATAGACATTATTTTAGAGTTTAATAGATATCTTCAAAGTTGCCATCTGACTGACAGACTAGAAAAGCTGTGTGGAAGACCCTGTTTCCCCCCTCATACCTCCATGGAAACTGAGATACTTCTGTAGCCTGTGTCAGTCTGGAATCCTGTATGTAAACACACTCATGTATGCACCAAAAGCATTTCCCAGCACAACCCGGGTTTTCTCAGCAGATCTCCAGAAACCTTAGAGAAAGAGTAGGATCCACCTTTATGCTTGACCTATGCTATTTCTGCATCTCCATCCCTCAGTTTTTTATTTCCTTAGTAACTTTTTGATATGCAGTTAGGAGATTGGAATACATGGCACCATTTTTCTCTATTCCTTGGGTAGCCAGGGCAACATCTCATTGCTTCATTTTTCAATTAACTTGTCTCTGAACAATCTCAATACTTTGCCCTATTTCTTTGGTTGCAGTGGTAGAGAAAGAAACTCTTTATCACCTAGGCCACAATATTTACTCACAGAATTCACAGAATCACAAAGTTGGAAGAGATTTTCAAGATCAAGTCCAAGCCACCCCTAACGCCTCAACTAAACCATGGCACAGAGTGCCACATCCAGTCTTCTTTTAAACACATCCAGGGGTGGTGACTCCACCGCCTCCCTGGGCAAAACATTCCAATACGTTATCACCCTTTCTGTAAAAAACTTTTTCCTAATATCCAACCTACATTTCCATTGGTGCAGCTTGAGATTGGGTCCTCTGGTTCTTCCAGTTGCTGCCTAGAGAAAGAGACCAACCCCCACCTGACCACAACCACCCTTCAGGGAGTTGTAGAGAGTGATAAGGTCACTCCTTTTCTCCAGGCTGAACATCCCCAGCTCCCTCAGTTGTTCCTCACAGGGTTTGTGTTCCAAGCCCCTAACCAGCCCTGTTGCCCTCCTCTGGATGTGCTCAATTTAAGTACAGAACAGCCTACTTAAATCTTACAAAAAAAGATGATGCACGAACCCTCCTTCATTCCTGCAGCCCTGGAATGGAGTTCAAACTCCACAAGCTGTTTTCTTCCACTCTTCTCCGTGGAATGCCAAGATGAGGCAGTCTGAATGTGCCTTTAAAACTCTGCAGTAACCTTATCCTCAGCTGCAGGTCAGTGCACTACTGTGCTCCCAAGATATAGGAATGGTTCCCTGTCAGAAACCAATCCTGGGTATCCCAAAAAATTCTAGAAGTTTGCCTTGAACCCAAGATTTGCAGCTTGACCAAACACTTTGGTGAGGATGAGGAGATGAAGTAAAGAGGAACAGCTACAAAAAGCATATAAAATTATCAGATTCATGTCTTTTACATGCCAAAAGCTCCTATCCTTCCAGCTTCCATAAACAGGCAGGCAGCTCCCCAGAAGTACTTTTCCAGTATCAGCCACAAAAATGATTTGTGTTTAAATGTATCAGACCTATTTCATTGCATCTTTCTATAAATATTTTTACAATTGAAATCAGATTAAACATCCTGTCCTCCTTAGAAACATGCTGTGAAACAAGAAATGTAAATGGTTAGAAGAAAACTGGCTCCTGGTATTTTTTTCTTTTTTTTTTAAGAACAAGGTCACATCTCAGCAACTGAAAAGTAGCAGAGCTCCTTTCATCAAGTTTTTAACTAGAAAAATAGTATGCCCATTTCTTTGTAATACACCTCTGGGCTTTTTTATTATGACTTCATTTCCCCTTGTAATATTGGAACGTCTCTATAATTGTAAAAGTGTAATAGAATCTAATAGAATTTCATTTGGAACTCTGAATGGTCTATGCCATCTCTGCTCATTTTGAGTAAAATAATGATTTTTAATGTCCACACATGGCTTCCCATGACCTTATTCAATCTTTGGGTTGATCAGGAAATATATTGATTCAATTACATACTGATGACAAATGAACTAAAAGAAAGAGGAAAAAAAGGTCAGCATATATTTGAAAATGTAAATCTTAGCAATGTCTTTTGGGTTTGCCCAAAAAAAAAAAAAAAAAGTCATTTCAAAATGCCATTTGTGGCTAATAGTGTGGAGTTCCAGTTCCTATCTATGAGAAGCAAAAAAATCATTAAAGTGTAAGAAACAGACTCCCCCCTTCTTTCATTGTTCAAAATCCTCTTTCCTTTAGAGGGTTGCATGGAATGACCTCCTTTGGCTAAAAGATCCTTTCCCCCCTCATTTTATGGAAAGAAGGCTTTGGTTCATAAATACACATATCTTCTCCTGACACACTAATTTTTCTTTTCTTCCCTCTCCCTTCTCCCTCCTTTTCATTTTATTTTCTTCATAAAACAACTACCAGTACAAACATTCCATCACCACCACTTCCCTCCCCCGGTTCTTTCATTATGATCACACCTTTATCCTCTGATCTTCAATCTCAGCCATGTAAAATGCCAGTTGGGATTGTGGGCATCAGTGGAGTTGTTCCCTGTTTAGTAAGCTCTAAGTGTCCATTTGTACTGTTGCAGTACTTGACAGCACCTTACAGCAAAAGCCTTCTTAATCTAGGCTGAAATTCCATCTCTGCTCTGTGAAGCTAGGCACTGAGCCTTAAAACCAAAACATTTAATTGCTAAGAAGAAGATATGAACAGAAATAAAGAGCAGCCCATAACTAAACCAGTCACTGTGCATTAGATTATCTGGCAATGTGGATTTCACAGGGCACCAACCATCCCTGGCTTTTAGTTAACAATTCAGCTAGTTTCACTGCCTTCTTGGGATTTTTCTTTTTAGGATGAACTGTGGGACTGGAAAAGCATCCAGCTGATAGCTACCCAGTCCAAAATCTGGATATTCACCATGGCAAGCCTTATCAGATCCATTTTTCCCCAAAAAGGCCTGAAAAGGGGGACACAAACAGATCCCAGAGCCAAGTCTGCGAGTCCCCTCCACATCTGACAATAATTTGCAGGGACTTGAGTTTTTGCTATGAAAATATAGCAACAGCAATTGGACCATCACTTATCTTTCTGCCTTTGCCCAAAGATTTTTTGGGGAGGACTTATGGAACTTTCAAACTATCCTAAGACTGGCACAAGGCTATGCCACTTCCATCCCTTGTGAGCCCTTTGGATCAGACCCAAGCCTTTAATGAAGGAATGGCAAATTTGGGAATTGACCTGTCACCTCAGCCATGGAGGCTTTAGCCACACACACTTTCTGCAGACAGATCTTGGTTTTTAAATATTCATATTTTAAATATGACTATATCATCAGGACACACAGGAACACCTTCAGACACAAAGGCAGATAGCTGAGTATCCCAAAACCAGGATTTGGGCACTCCACTAAGATCACAACATCAGAAACAAGGTTTTGTCCAAAGCAGCACATTTTGTAAATGCAAATTTTGTAGAAAACTGCATGTTCTGGAGAAGTCCCATCAGGGATTGATTTTGCAAAACAAACAACATACATGGGGAAAGCATCTAGACATACACGTAGCAAAATTAATTCAAATGTGTAATGACACAATTTCTCAGTAATTTTTTTCATATTTAGTAAAAGATAAAAAGAGGTACCACATAATTTCAAATAAATTTCACTTTAGGAATTTAAACCACAAACATTATTTTTTCTCAAAACAGCTTTTGTTTGCATACTCAAAGGGAGAAAGGCTAAAACAAAAAAAATTGCTTGTTTCCCAATCTTTGCTCATTTAGGGCAAAATTATAATGGGAAACATTTAGATGGGTAGGTTGTTTTGCTGTTACTATTCAGTGGAAAATACAGTTCATTCACAATAATCTCTTGAAAACACAGGCATGCAATAACACCTCCAATCTGCAGCATTTTTTTGATTGAATGAAACATTGTTGGAGGATTAGTTTGTCTGCAGTGGAGTGCTGCTTTATGTTACTAGTCTTTGGAGTGCTGACTCTGGAGTATTAAAGTCCCTACAGGCTTTTAGGACAAAATTGTCAATCATCTGGGAAATGAACATAAATTATACATCTTATTTTCAGCGAGCAACAAGGATGGCTCAGTAAAAGAAAAATAATTTAAAAGTGCCTGTTTTTCAGTGTTACACAGTGACACAATGGATAGTTCCATGTAAGACCTGAAGAAATACAGTTAAGGATCTTATCCCACATCTCTAAGTTGACTGAAATTCAGAATAAGTCCATCTTTCTGAGCTAGGTGTGGCAAAAGAATGGTGAAATTCCTGCTGCTACTCCGGGAAATTATGAGAAGGAAAAGCAACATGACTATACATGCTTTTCTTTTAGTCTACCACTTCTTCTGGTTTCCAAGACAGTTTCAACGCTGCTACTAACCTAAGCATAATAATCTGCAAAAAATGTAAACATTCAAATCATGACAAAGAAAAGTCAGATTTCAACATTTTGTACATAACTGCAGTATTCAACTTGAGGGAGCAAATATCCACTTACACTGAAGGATAATGCAGATTCCTAGTAGAATAACCAGACTTCTTCACAAGTCAGCCACCAGAAAGAATTGCGCCCTGTCCTACTTTTCAGCAAACATTTAATGGCAAAGTGTGGTAGTGAGATCTCATATTACCACAACCTCATTAATTTCACAATACATACTGCAGAACATTTGCTAGCATACTCTGAAGTATTATTCTACATTATTTAAGCTAAACTACACTTGTCAAACAAATTACTAAATTACATTTTGTGATGCAGAACCCTAGATTTTTCACTCTGGTACTGTTTCTCAGTCTCCTAATTGCCCAAACCAAAAATTAGCCTGGACTTTTATTAGTATTTACCACACTCAGAGCAGTACAGCCTGGAGATGATACCTGGTTGCTTTGCATATCTACAAGGTTGAGGTGAACACTGAACCAAACCATGGGTTTTTCAGCCTAACTAACGCCCAGTCAGACACAAGGAGAAGATCAGCTCCTTGTCCTACTGTACCAATACATCTGATGAAAATAATAATATTTACAGGAGATGTCTTGGTTTCATTAGTGAACCTCCAGAGCTGCACCTCACCAGCTCTTTAAGGTCTTGCTGTTGTGGCACTAAAGGTAAGACTGTGCTGTCCTTTCTTGGCAAGGTGGCGAGGCTTTCAGTGAAAGCAGCCCCTTTGTGTTGAGAAAAGCTTGCTCCACAACACTTTGCTGTTGGGGTGCTAAAATACAACCACAGGAGACAGGCAAGACAGCTGAGCTGCCAGGATCATAATTTCCAAAAGATCACCACAACTAAAGCATTCACCACAGCCACATCCTTAACCTGCTGTTTTAAATCATAACAAAAATATTTACATTAAGCTTCACTGGTCTCAAATTATCTTTAATAACTTAATCATTCAGTTGAGGCACAGAGTAACCCACACCTACACTACAGATATATCTTCTAATGAAGGGGGAATGAAAGAACTTGTTTGCTATGTCACTCGGGGTACAGATTGAAAATGTTTTAAATTAACATCATTTAGAAGAATTGAGGCCATAGGTTATTAAATATCAGCTTTGTGCCAGCAAAATTAAATACACTAATTTATTTTATATCACTTTGAAGTATTATATGGCATTTTATTCCTGATAACCTTTCAGTGCCTAACCCCATTTAATTTACATACATAGTTAGCAGCTCATTAACAGCTCATTAGAAACACCAGGAAAAACATGCAACAATAACAAATCCAGTGCAGCAGAGGGGACCAAAATTCTATTTGGGAAATTATACAGAAATTTCTGCTTCCAAATGACAAATCTGTGGTATTTTGCCAACACTAGGCCTGCAGGGCTCACAGTTATTACATGAAAATAGTAAAAATAACTCAATTTCTATAGCTGACTCGTCTTGTATTTATTTAGACAATACTAGAGGGCAATGTGCTGAGAGGATCACATGGCACTAGGCAGGGAAGATGCAATATAATGTAAATACTGCCACAGGTAAGTGCTGCATTAAACACTGTGACCTAGTAGTGCATTTAGGATGATACAGTGTTTTCTGAAATTATGGTTTTTTGAATTTCTTTTTTTTTTTTTTTAATTTTCCAATCAAAGCAAATATGCATAATCTGAATCCACAGACATGCCAAAGATGGGTGTGCCAGGCCAGGTCCCAGCCGCACAGCCCAGCGAGCTGTCTCCATCAGGGAAGGGGAGCACAGCCTGGGGAGAGCATGGACATCTTTCCTTGGGTGCTCCTTGTGGCAAACACCGAGCCAGAAATTTTCCAAGAGGGATTTCTGCGCATGCAGACCATCATGCTGCAGAGTGACCAAATGGACCTGTCTTTCATGTCTCCTTCTAATCCTTGGCTCAGAATCTCTGTTTACACGGGGAGAATCAGGATGCTGACGGCTCTCATAAAGCACTGTTGGATCCATGGAGGGAAACTTGTGAAATATTGGCATCAACTCCTCATAGGACTTTGGAGGGATCATAGAAATGAGTACTGCCAGGGAACACAGTGCACACTGGAACCAGAGTACGGCAGCACAGCACAAATCTCACCAATAAATCTCAGATACAATATCAAACCTGTGACACCCAAAGAGTTGATTTAAGGGAAATTGGAGGTAAATGGGTCACAGAGCCCCAAGTTTCCACATTAGAAAATAATACGCACATATTTCCAACTAGGAACTTAATTTCCAAATGCCAGACTCTGCCAGGTTCTCCAAGTTCTCAGCAATTCATCTGCTAATGTACTGGTGAGGATGGAATATACTTTAAATATGAGGGTGGCCCTCTCAAATTCTTTCTGCTGCTTTTCCAGCTTTCCTGAAAGATATTTCAGCTGTCTCTTGGCCCTTTTTCATTCTCAGCATAATTCTTCAACTCTCTTTTCCATATAATCTTCCTTTCCATTACATTAAAGTTTTTACCATTCCATAAACACTGAAGCTTTTACCATTCCATAAAGTTTTGCTCGTGCCTCACAGCCCTCTTCCCTCTTCCTCCCACTGCTCCCAAATCTTGGATAAGAATACAGGTTTTACTCATCCATTGAGTTTTTCCTGAATCCTTCCTTCCTTCATGACTTTCGACAGTCATTTCCTCATATCTAAATTGTCTATCTATTGATAAGGTGCTTGAACAGAAGCTCACTCATATAGCCTCCCCAGGATCATTCCTCCATTTTCCACTTGGTGGTATTCAAAGTTTAAGACAATTTCCTGCTATCACTGCCTTCTCTGGTGAGCAGCCAACCACAGTGACCCCTTCACATTTTGGCAAATAAATACATCTCTTCTTTCTTTCCCCTCCTTCCTGATATCTCTATTCTCTAGGATATTTTCCAGTTAATTCAACCGTTTTCTGAAAATGAAACCCAGTTCATTCAGAAAATGAACACATCTCTACTCTACAGTAAGTTCATGGTGCCAGGATGTTAAGCTAACCAAACTGAGGTACCACCATCACATGCAAGTAAATGTGTGTACGTACATGTTTATATCTGTAGCCTATGGCCAAATCCCATCCTCCTGTGCTCCAGCCAATTTGCCATCTCCCTCCGAGATACCTCCTAGGGGACTTCCTTCTTTTAGTAACCCACCATGTAGCTATTAGAAGCTTAATAAAGCTATAAGACTCGGACACTTCTAAGTTGAGACATCAGTATATTACTTTGCCTTCCCTTCCTGCGCCACTTCCCACACAACCAACGCCACTCCAACCACGCTCTAAGGGCATTGCTCCGAGGGGAAGCTTTCCATCCAAGACCCAACTTCCCCACGGGGGCCCGCGCCCAGTTCGCTGCTTCCTCCAAGGGCAGTCCCGCATCCCCGGAGCGCTGCTGCCACCTGGTGCCGCGCTGCCACCGCACGGCCCCGGAGCCGCTGGGAATCGCCCGCTCGCCCTCGGGTGCAGCTCCGCAGCTCTTTGGGTGCAGCTCCGGCAGCCCGAGGGGCTGGGAGCCCTCCCCGCGCATGCCGAGGGAGCGGGATCCATCCCTGCCCGCACATCCCCAGGGAGCGGGGTCCATCCCTGCCCGCGCATCCCGAGGGAGCGGGGTCCATCCCTGCCCGCGCATGCCGAGGGAGCGGGGTCCATCCCTGCCCGCGCATGCCGAGGGAGCGGGGTCCATCCCTGCCCGCGCATGCCGAGGGAGCGGGGTCCATCCCTGCCCGCACATCCCCAGGGAGCGGGGTCCATCCCTGCCCGCACATCCCCAGGGAGCGGGGTCCATCCCTGCCCGCGCATCCCGAGGGAGCGGGGTCCATCCCTGCCCGCGCATCCCGAGGGAGCGGGGTCCATCCCTGCCCGCGCATCCCGAGGGAGCGGGGTCCATCCCTGCCCGCGCATCCCGAGGGAGCGGGGTCCATCCCTGCCCTGCTCGCAGCCGCACCGCGGCCGTGCCCTCTCTTGCCGCACGCTCCCTGCAGTAATTCAAGCTCCGAGCCGCAGCCGCAAAATGATGGTGAAAATAAGAGCCACGAAATCTTGCTGGAGCTACTCGCCAAATGGGGTAGTGTGGGCTTAAAAGTACCGGGAGGAAGTTCCAAAGGAAAATGTAGTTAAGAACCCCCGCGTTTGGTAGGTTTAGCACTTTATGAACCATGGGTGGTTCTTTCAGAGTATCAGGTAGGTATCCCTGGCCAGTAAAATCACATTTATTAAAAACAGCTGTTCGTTCATTCACTGATGACTTCTAATTTTCAATAAGTATAAAAGTCTACACATGCATTTAAAACTATTGTAGCTCCAAATTTAAATCTGCAAGGAAACTTCTCCAGAGAATGGGAGGGTTTAATATTAGGTCACTTATTTTTAAGCAATAGATAACAGATTAAAGTAGATGATAACCACCTCTCTGTGGATTCTCCCACTACATTAGCAATTAAGGATATATTTCTTACAAATTTGTGTAATTAAGTAGCATCTTAAACAAGCTGCAAATGCTGAAAACTAAAGTTGTAATAGAAATTATGCTTTGTTATTTAACCAGTTGCTATGTTACTGCTCAGTGTTTACCACTCTAAATCCTCCTCTTCTACATGTCAAGATCCTTCTCATCCTAAAAACCTAATAGCATCTAAGTGTAACTGCTTTTTAATCAGCTCCCAGTGGATCATACAGACGGCCTTTATGACATCTGTACCCCTGTTTTGCTCTAGTCTGTCAAATGATCAACTTTTAGGAATCTAACAGTTGTAAGTTTTCTACTTCAACGTTATGTTGACAGCATTTCTTCACTACAGCAGATAAAAAAAGAGAGGTTCTCATAGACAACATACAAAAGAAGAATTAAAACTGAATACATCTATGCTGTATCAGAGGAAGACAACTAGTGGTGATTGAAAGGAAGAAACTGAGTAACTGAACTTCAAGCACATCCTGTAATATAATAAAGTAAATTGATTGCTATGATGGCCTTGCAATTTCCTCACAGTGGAAATCCTGAGAGTGGAAGGCTCCAAGATCCCTCTGTGTGTCACACTGCACTGTGGTGTGCTCACACACAGCATTTTGTGCATGTCCATGAGCAAACACACAATACAAATGTAACTCTTGGAATGAAGTTTTCCCCAGGACTTTTCTTAGCTAACCTCATTTGTGCACTTAAATACACTTGACATTCTTGAAAGCCCCTACATATCACAAGTTCAGCCAAGAATACAGAGGCTTTGATCCATTTATTCCATCAACCTATATTTTCCTTCCATTTCAGCAACTGCTTTGAGTGTTTAAATCAGCTGTTTAAACGAAACACCCTTTCAGCTGGTGAGAAGGACACTTCAGACACCCTGAAACATGACATCAGGGAGAAGCCTAAGCCACAGCTCTTGGATCAGAATGGCCCCACACTATTACTGTGGAGCTTTTCTAGAATTGCACTGACTTAAATCACACCTGAACTCAAAAGAGACTGGAAAAAAAGCAACTGACAGTGAGTTAGATCTCCAAAATTACAACATACCCATGAGAGTCAGAATGTGATGTTCTCCAAGAGAGTTTGGGATCATTTCTATAGCCTGTCACTTTATAGTACAATGAAAGGGGGGGGGGGAATGCAACCATGATTTTGGACATAATAGAGAGGGGAACCATTTAAATTGGGCTGGGCACAGATTCACTCTCACTGTGTGCCCATCAGAAGTGACACTGGGTGATTGCATTCCCATTACAAAATATACACAGCGACCATTGCTCACAGGTATGGAGTAAAGTGCAGCTAAAACCATGCCATGCCACAGGAGAAAAGTACAGCACAGAGGTGGCTGGGATAAGACATCAAAATTCCTGAGGAATCGAGAGATTTAGCACAACAGAGATAAGAAAGGACTAAAATAATCATCCAGGCATATAAGATCATCATAATTTTAATCTTCTGTACAAAAGCACTTGAAAAAAAATGAAGCATGCAGATGTCAGTGCTTGGAAAATAAGAGCCTCCCTTTAAAAACTATTGATCTGAAGTGCACACAGAAATGAGATATACAGTGGGGATCAGATACGCTCTGAATTTGGTCCTCGCTCCCTGTTGCATATTTGTTGAGAGATTTCTTTTTATTACTTTTTAATTCATTCTTGCAAGTGTAATCTCAGTCAAGTCAAATCACTTCATTAATTAAAAGGGATTGAAAAGGTCCTTAGCTCCCGGATCCCACAAAGGCCCAGCAGCTCAGGCCCGTTTACAGGAGGTCGTATTTCATTTGCTGCCTGTGTCAGAGCAGAGCCCTGGGGCCCCAGAGAGAAGCCAATCAATGCCTGCTGGCTAAAGCCCCTCGCACCAATCCATTTAGGCAACTTGGATGCTTCCTGTCGAAAAAAGAAATGGTCTCTTGGTATCTCTGATAGAAATTAGCCATGAATTAAGAGAAGCACAGTTGTTTTGGAAGAAAGCCAGGAGCAGAATTAATAGGCCATCTGAGCCTCTTGAGTGTTGAATCCCATTTGTTAGCAATTCTTTATGAAAAGCTTCCCCTCCCCTACACTACTTCTGACCAAACTCCGTACGCTGTCTCCTGAAACTAGTTAAATTTTAACCAGCTGGGAAAATATCAAAGAACACTGTCTTTTGTCAAACTCAATTTTAGAAACTTGCTTCAAATTTGTACTACAATTACCCATTTACCCTCTCTTTTCCTTGAAAATACACTTTTCCTTATGACTCATCATCTCTCCGTGCTTAGATGTAGCGGGAACACTGACACAGATGGAGTTGCACTAGTCACGAGTTTGGCTCAATATAATTTCAGTAATTTTGGCAGAATCTTGTAAAGGCTTTCTCTGTACATTTAATTGCTATTATACTATGTGAATGGAATAATCCATCTTGTTGCCAGTCGTCCTAGCCTGAAAAACTTTGCATATAAGTTTAGTAGCAATAAAATGAAAGAGCTTTTTAGAAGTCTCATTTTAAAATGTTCTAGCCTCCCATTTTTACAATAGACAATTCAGTTCAAGTCTGGTTTTCTGAAGTTAGTTCAATCTTCTCCAATTTCTGGTCTCTAGGCATAAGAATTGCAGGGCAAGGGGTGGTAGGCTCATTGTTTGTTCTCTTTCAAGAACCTGAGTTCAGATTCTGGACTAATTACTAAAACCTGTAGGTTTTACAGGAACCTGAGGGTCTCTTTTTCTCAGAAGAGCTTGTGAGGACATCTCAAAAGCTGATTACTGACAGCTAGTCCTATCAGCTGGCTGCTCAGTCCTTAAGTGAAGCTGTGCGACCTGGAAGCAGGGAATGATGTGCCAGTGGAACCCTCAGGCTCAGTATTCAATCACACAGGAAAACAAACCAAGCAAACACCAACCCAAATCTAACAGCTCATCCCTGTTCTCTTCAGCCACCTGGTTTCTTTCAGAGTTTTGCTCTACTTACCCTTTTACAGACTGTAATATTTACTGGGATCTGCCTTTTTCATTCGACTCATCCCATCCCCAGAACAATAAGACATTAATCCAGGTTGATGCTTTGTGTGCTCAGGCTATGCAAATCAATAATTTGATAATAATATTTATAAGCATATAATTGGGTCTGTGATTAGTTTTAGAATCATCAACTAGCTCTGAGGATCTCACTTGGTGATAGCAAATAGTTAGAGCAGTAAATAGGTTTTTAATAGTTTTTTCAGAGCATGTTGATTTTGGTTACAGGGAAGGTTAAACCTGACCTTTATTGGCTTCTCTCCTGCAGAGAAGTAGGCAGTTTTACAGGTATTTCTCTCTTTCAGACACATCCACCCCATGAACTTGCAGGACAGAGGACGTAATTTGTGTAATTTAATTTTTAATTGTGACTGGGAAGAATTTTCCGGTTTCTCTAAACAGAGCCAGCCAAGTGATTACTTGGCTACTTCCTGACTTCTCATTTGTTCTTATTATTTTCAAAGGCCTTTTTTTAATTGATTATGTTTTGGAGAAGAAATAGCAGAATTTTAACAAATGTCCCTGCCAGTCTTAAATCTAATTGCAGTATCATTTCATCATTTAGTAAGTCTTGGCAAAAATACTCCACGCATTAGAGCACACAGAAGAATCTTGTAAACAACTAGCCTGCCAGGCATCAGCTCTAATTCTTTTTCGCTTGATTCACATTGTCTAATTTCATTATCAGTCAGAAGATATCCATTGCTAAACCAGTCCACTATATTAATGTTCTTTTTCTCTGAAGCAGATCTTAGTATTTTACCATCTCTGATCTGGTCACATATTTGTTATAAAAAGAAAAATGCACAATAGTTTACTAAACACTTAAGGAGAAAATAAATTATATATTGCCTGTTGGCATTGTTTTTTAAGCTATTTAAAGCTATTTAACTGCCACTGTAAAACAAGGTAATGGGCACAATCACTTGGAAACTTTGAATAAACTTCTACATTTCAAAGCACCTTTTGCTACTGGACACTGACCACCATGAAGCCAACTGTCCCACACACCTTTAGCTAATGGAGCAGAGTAACAGCTTCATTACATGACCAAATATTTATAAAGTCCTAAATTTTGCCATAACTGCCCGAACTCATTTTGTACCACCTAAGGTGCAAACAAACCTAAGCCTTCTTAAAATCTCTACTTCAGGCCAGTGAAACCTCTTCAAAGATGCAGTGACTACTCTTGCTCTGAGGAGGGAGGACGAGGTCTGAGATCATTTTAAACATGAGGCTGACACAGGACAGGTAACAAATGTGTAGGAGTGGGAGGGGAATCCTGTGCAGCAGCAGGAATCCCACCAAGGGCTGGAGCAGCTCAGCCAAATTCCCATTCTCACCTTCACTCATCAGAACGGAGGAAAGGAAAAATGCACTCAGTCCAGCTGCACTTTTGGAAGACAAGTGCAAAGAGGAGATCTTAGAGATAAATGGAGACAGAGGTTCACTGTAGAAGTGATTTAATGAGAATTATTTCCCAGAGCCCAACTGAAGACAAATAAAAGAATCTACATCATACAGTCAACCGTGAAGGTTTCATGACTGCTATTGCAATTTAAGGCCACAGAACAAGAGTAGAAGGAAGGATTTCCCTGGTTAAAATCTATGAGGGAGCTAGAAGAGAGATCAGCTTTTAGGTCTCCCAAATGCTGCTTCTCCTGCATGTTTGTCTCCATTGCAATGCCTGCTACTTCCTCATTCAGCTTTGCAGCTCAGTGAAATAAATGTTCACAGACTACAAACATGTGCAATTTCTCTGAAACACCTTGTTCTTCCAACTGCCTTGATTTGCTTCTGTCAGCTCCATGCCTGGACACAGGAAACCCTCTATTTTGTCTCTTAAATGTCCACTCACAATCCCAGGTTCTGCCCCATAAGCACCATGTCCCAGCCTGACACCCCTCTAGAGGCTGCAAAATACTCCATATTTGGACAATTTGTCAGGTTTCTCTCACTTGATGGTCTCAAGCTAATTCTTTTCAAAGGTCTATTTTTGAGTTTGCCGCTCTTCCCCTCCTTTTTGCCTCCTCCCAAGAGAATTCAAGGGGATTCATTGATTTAGAAAAGTGTTAAATGCCATTAATATGGCTATTATTTCTAGAGTGACTCTGATGACAACACAGATAAGTGTTGCAGGAATAAATAGGAGGCAATTGTTTTAGAGACATCAAAAGTACCAAAATGGCTTAGAAGCCCCACTTCCAGCCCCGCCTTCAGAATATTTACTACATGCTTCCAACATTAACGATAAAGCAGAAGGCATGCCAGAAAAAAAAGTCACTTGTCAGTGGTCAAAAGCGTTACAGAAAGTAAAGACACAACCCAGCAGAAACTCCAGCCTGCCTTCATGTGGCCATAATCCTGTGGAAGGGAAGTTTCACACAACACATACACAGCAAGTTACTGAGGCACAGTATTTAAAGTATTTTGATTTTAAGCCACCTTTATTTTTGAGCCAAATACAAAGCAAGTCGGAAAACGAATAAGAGGCTAAGCTGGTAAATGGACTGAAGAATATTCCTGAAGCCTATAGAGACTCCCTAGATTTTAGTTTTGTGTCTGTTACAGGTACAAAGGGTAGATATATTTCATTTCATCTTTTTCAGAAGTAGAATTCAGGTAGATACAGAGCAGTCTCCACTTCCTTAGCCGTATCAAAGGCATCCCCAGAAAAGGTTTTTTAGCTTTTTGTACTTTCCCTTTCAACAAAGCTGAAACATTAGAGCCTTCAGTTGGATCCCATCTTTCTGACAATTTATGCTGTGCTGAGGACAAAGCAGAAGAGCCCCTTGAGCAACTGAATTTTTGCATACATGCTTTAGAACCTGTAAATCTTGCTTTCAGTCAGATCCTTCTTAAACCATAAGTGCAGACAAAACTTTAGAACTTGTATTACCATCACTCAAGGACACAGTGTGATAGCAAACATCATAGCTGTAGCTGTGAAGGACCTTTACAACACAGGAAAGCCAGAAAATGAATTTATTCTTCCTGCAAGAAGCAGCACAACACTTCCACTGTCTGCAGACAAGCAGTTCTGGAAATTGGAGGTCAAACAATGTTCCCAAACATTTGTATCCTGCCTACATGACATTTATGTCATGCACCAAACAAGTTTCTCCTAGTGGTCATAAAGGCTCTTCATTATGGGATTAGGAGTGCATGGCAGACTGGTCTTGGGCTGTGGCAGGGCACCAGCAATGCTTGTTTTCATCAAATATCTAACTTAATATTTTGAGACCACTGTGCCTCTAACTTCTTAATTCAAAATTTATTGGTAGAACATGAAGTGTGAGAGAACAAGTGTGTAGAGAAAGCTGTAACTACATTAAAAAACAAAAAAAAACCTCACAGGGATGGCTTCCTTTGGAAAAAGGGAATGGCAGTGTGGCTGCCACCCATGTCCTGCTGCTCAGTGACTTTCTGAACCTCCCAGCTTTACATCTTCAAAAGGTGTGACACACACACACACACCTTGGCATCTTTCTGAGGATTGGAGTTTAACACCTTGGCTTCAGCAGAATTTCTGTCAGCCCCAGCAAACCAGGGAGAGCCTTGTCAGCTGCAAAGGAGAGGGGAGCTCTTTGGAGGAAGAGCTGCCTGCTCTTCTAAATGACTCAGTGAAAGCAATTATCACAAGAAGGCCAACCCAAGCAGGAGTCTTCTCAAATTTCCTTTGAACATCTCTCTCAAGCAGCTACACTTCATGTTGTCCAGTGCTAAAAGACCCCACCAAATTATACAAACAGAATTACTTTTTGTTTGACTGCCATTTAAGGAGAAGGTCTTGTACCATGTGACACTTGCAGCCACTTCAAGGTGTTTTATACGCCCAGATAAACAGATTTTTATGCACATATGAAGTGTGAACCCTTCATTGATACGGGAGCGTGGTCCAGTCCAAGGTGAAAACTCACAATTTTGGGGGGCATTTTCACCACTGGAGTCAGACTGAGGTCCCAATTCAGCAAGACATTTGGAAAGTCCAGAAACTCCATTCTGTCACTGTTCAGCAAATACTTAAACTAGTTCTTTCCAGAGTGCCCAAACTGCAAATGTGTCCTGTTCAGGTGCCAAAAATGCTAGCTTCCCCACATTATCACCTAAGATGCTGTTCAGGTTCACTGGGAAACCAAAATAGTTGCAATGAACAGCTAAAAAGCAATTTTTCTTCTCATTAGCTTCCTTTCCCCCCCTTTCTCCTTATGTTTCTTTGTTTCTTTCTCCTTCATGCTGTAGCAAACTTTGGCAGTGCTGCAGAATGCTGATGAGACACATGCTTACTGTGTGAAATCCCAACAGCTATTTTTGGCCAATACCTGGCATGAACTGCCTCCTCTCTGAGGACTAAAGGAGTTTGCTTATCAGGCTCTCTTGAAAAGTGTAATGCTTCCTTATGACTTGCCAAAAGGGCTTGCAAGTTTTACAAAACCAACATCACACTATTGACAAACTCCAGCAGCCCTTTGAGCTTTGCAAACATAGGGTGACTTTTCTTTTGAGAGCACAAAAACCATAACAAAGCACATTTTTATTCCCTCCCTAAAAACAAGACCTACACTGTATATGTAAAATTTTTGCTCATTTACTCTGTCACCATTTTCTTCTCTGTTGGTCAAGTGTAGCCTTATCACAAAAGACAGTGATACAGCCTTCCCAATGTAGTATTTTCCAAGATCTCTCAGTGCTGACTTGTCACAGTTCTCAGTCTGCATTGAGGAATGCCTGTCACTGATGGCCTCCTGTCCCCTGTGAAAAGATATCCATCAACATCCAAACTGAAGATCTGACATGCATTTCTTAGAATCATACAGGGTGGAAAAAACCCTTAAGATCATGAAGCTCATCCATAAAAGCATGACAATCTCTTCTGGCAAAGAACTAATTCCATGACATTTCAGGCCTCCTTATGTCTGAAGGTTTACAAACCATCATTTCAAACGCGCTCCTGCTCCTTCTGAGCACAAAGGCTCAAAGATTTTTCTTTTTAATTCCATCATTCATGCAAATAGATGATTCAGGAAGTGTTTGACTTAAGCAGTGACTGCATTTTTATGCTTCCCAATCCCCAACTCATGTTCATAAGAGGAAAGAAATGGAACCACTGGCAAATAAGAAGTGTTAAAGGTATTGTTTGCCACAAAGTTGAAGGCTGGAGTGTGGAAACACTGGCAGCTCCTATCTAACCTTTTGTAGTCCCTAAACCACCCAGTCTAAATAAAACTTCAGAAAGAAAAAAGAAATTGAGGAACAATTCAAAGGTGGTTTCTAGAGACGGAGAAAGAAGTCAGATTCCATTCACTCATCTAAAAAAGGCTTGTATCTGTTTCCTCCTGGCCTTGAAAAGCTTCTTGATATCCCATTCACTTCTTTGACATCTGAACCAAGTCCCCCAGAACACACCCACCACGGGAAGAGGTTTCACTGCTGCAAGCTCAGATCAGGATGGATCAAAACAGTTTCTCTGTTTTGCTTTGTTAACATGATAAAACACAGTGTTTTAACAGAGGGAACAGTCAGCAGGAGGATGTGCTTCATCCTCCAGCCACCTGACTACATGAAGTTTAGTCAGCAGCTGTATCAGAGCCATTTTAATTAAGTAGGTCACTAAAGGATCTTCCTTTTACCTTGAAAAAGATGTGGTCAGGACTTTACCTGAGCTGTAAGGTTTGAATTTCATTAGGACTTTAAAGTGGGTTGTATTTTTTTTTCCATCCAAATACAACTAGCACCCGTTTTTCAGCACATCAATACAGTTATTTGCATAAAGTATTGATTAGAAGTCATTACAGTTACAAAACGTTAATTACACCAATTAATTCCCAATCTGTTTGTACCTTAAGCTGTTTTGCACTCAGCACAGAAGGTTAAAGCAAGAGTGAATCACTCTTAGCTTTTCTCTGGGGACAACTTTTTATACATGCTGTAATTACCATTTTTTCTGTAGGAACAGCCTCTTTCTCCTGATTGATTCATAATTCTCCATACTATTTCAAAATCTTAGTTACTCATCATGAAATAGGTTCCTTGCAGTCATCATCACTAGTCTGTGGGTTTGTAAATAACAGCAGGAAAATGTTCTGAGGTGCCCCATCTACCAGACAAAGGACATGATTTCTGTGGGACTGGTACAAACTCAGAATGCTGAGCAGCTCTGAAAATGTTCAGAGATCTTGACAATGCTCAGATCTTAGAGTTATTGATCTGATTCCATTCCCCACCTCTCCTTCTATAGAAAATTTTATGTAATCAATTTGTGGAGACACCTTGCTTCCTGCAACATCATTTGTCCTGCTCCCAAGGATGGATGTATCAAGTTCACTCTGAATACTTCAACCCAGTCCCATCACATCATTTTTGAGGGTGTAACAAAGCCTCTTACTGTCCAAGAAAGACAAAGCAACTGCCATCTCTGTATTTTCACCTGCTCCTTCTCATCTCCATCTAACAAACCAAGCAATTTGGTTTCCCCCTTAACCTATTAAAAACCTCTAAAAACAAAACAAACAAAAAAACCCAAAACAACAAAGGCAAAAGAAATCCATTTCTCTACTGACTGGCACACCTACTTCACTTAAACTGCCTTTGGCTTGAGACCTTTGAAAGGAAATACAGTCTAGGTTGTTTGCATATAACTCAGCCATTGCTCTCAGTTTGACCATATTGATGAGGATAAGTGGGAAGTTAATTCTGCATTTTCTTTGCTCCATTAGGTACAACAATGTTTGCATTAATGTAATAATGTCAGATCCACAAAGTATGTGCAATGGAGGAAATTATATATATATATAGACAAACCTATTCAAAGCCTAAAAAATAATTACTTTGCACTATACAACCATATCCAGGAGCAGCCTGCAAAGAATGTGCATTCACCAGAGACAGATTTTAAGTTACAATAGTACTTCTTATGACATGAAAGTTGGTGCCATGTGAGCACAGACAATGAGTCCACTTTCCCATCCCTTTGCTTAAGCTGCCAGTAAAGAATTATTACATTTTTACAAAAGATTTCTTGGATCGAAACACCTGGCGTGCAGTATGTAAAGCAGTGTGATAAAGCTCTGTTTTAACTGAGGATATTGTCTCCAATTAAAACAATGAGCTGACTGCTGAATCATTCAGTCCTGCAGTGCACAGTTTCAAACAGAGATTATGTCCAGGCGTTCAAAAACTTGGCCACTACCAGAACAGAAAATCATTTCAGTGTAATATGATAGCCACCTCTAAGTTCTGTTATTAAATGCACCCAGAGCTCAACTCATGGAGGGTAACATTGCTGTATTAAGATTGCAGAACTCAGAATAAAAAACTTTAGAGTTTTGCTGAGCAATCTATTTCTCCACCAAAAACGAAGTTATTTTTCATCTCTGTGCAGCATATCCACCATTTTAGCAAGACTCATTGCTGATCCCTCAAGCCTTTTTCACATTTAGCCCAGACATTCAGTGCCTGTACAGGTAATTCTCCTCTTTTAGCCAGCATAAGAAACTGCAAAGTTCAGGAAAAATCACTGAAGATTTCCAAGACACACAGATAATTTACCTAAACTCAGATCGAGCACCTCTGATTTCCCACTTATTGGTCAATTAGAGAAAATGCCAACATTAGAGATTTCTGGAGCTTCATATAACCTTCTGAGATAATCAGAACATTGCAAAATTAACTCTACTGAGGAATTGTTTAGAATCTGTGCTTGTGTAACCCAAAGAAATCATAGGTCAAATACCTTACAAAGTTATGTAATAACAGAAAACATGAAAAAGTTCATGCAACAAAGATAGATTTAGAATACAGACAAGTCATCAGTAGAAAACCATCCTGTCTATATGGCTGATACAACAGGAAAAAACAGTTTCTATGGGTTTCAAGTTCAAAGAGCTTTTTGGGGTTGTTTTTAAACCCAGAAAGAGATTAACAATGTCTTTGGTATAAAATCACTGGGTCCTGTCCTAAGCTTTGGAAAGCTGGCTCCACACTGAGCTAACCAGCATTTCCAAGTAAAATAATCTACTGTAAGCTGTGCATGGTAAAGGCCAGTTAAAAACAGGGCAGGCAAACTGCATAATGCTGGAACTCAGAACTTCCCAACTATTGTAGCTTTTGTAGTAGACCACAGAATTTTAATAGCTAGAAAAGTAGAAGTATGGTTTTCGGTTTTGTTAGTTCGGGGTTTTTCTAAGGTAAAAATCTCTTTGGAGACCACTGTATTAATAATTACAGATATAGAGCAATTTGATATTAAAAGATGTGTTAAAAAACACCATACCCACCTTTCCCTCCCTCCTTTTGGAAGGGATTTTGTGGTTCACAGAAACCATCTGGCTACAAGTAATTGAGTGCATAATCCTTTACACTTGCATCCATGCCCTTCCAGCACCATCTCTTTAGAGATGAAAGTCTGGGGATCTGGCTCCAGGCCCAGTCAAAAGGGAAAAAGCAAGTGAACAGAGCTGACAAGCACACAGCCTAAGCCTGAGGCTGCATTAACCACTCTGTATCTTCTTTTTTATGCTCTCAAAGACCAATGGCAACAGCTGATGAGAATCTCAGAGCCACAGCTCCAATGGCACTAGGAAGAACAGTGAGAACTCAGGCTTAAAAGGCCTCTCTGGCCTCCCACACATCCCCAGGGGCAGAAAGGTTTGGGCAGGAATCAAACCCGTTCACTGAAGAGTTTTGTCGTGTTTCACTCCCTTGATTCCGTGGGAAGAGATTATCTGCATGAGGAGCACCCAAAACACCAGACTGTAAATATCTTCTCATCACTGGGAATCATCACCATCCATCAGAGGATTATCAGAGACTGGTTTATGAATGAGTCAGGCTGCAGACCTAATATCATTTATGAGTTAGGGCAGACATGGATATTTCATACAGGTCAGACAAAAAGAGCATACGATTTTCTGTCATGATCATTTATGAGGTCCTGACCTTAATGCAACCTCTCTTCACAGTGCCTATGACTTGTTTTCTTTGGTAATTCCTGTGAATTAGCTTTTTTGCTTAGCTGTCTAAAGTAATTTTATCACATCTAAAAGCCTTTACACGAAGCAACAGAACAGCTTTGCTTCTTACCTTTAAAAATATCTCCTTTTTTCCTGCGTATTGATACAATTTCATAGTCAGGACAATTTTACATAAACTATTTTCCACTCCACTGAATGTTATGTCGCTCTACATGAATATATTTCTTGGTTGATGCTAAGGCAAAATATTGCTGTAAGTGCTGTATTTTCATAAATGCTATTCTTTGACTTTTTAATAGACTCATTCCATGCATGCTATCAATACCAAGTCTTACTGATGGATCTGTATTAAGCTGCCAGCATAATTTCCTCTGTTGTCCCCAGAGCCTCCACATACAAGTCAAAGGGAAAAAAGATCACTGGCTCTTCTGTATTTCAAGGCAACAAAATGATGAAGACAGAGAGGAGAAGGATTTGAAAAACTCCAGTCAGTAACACAGAAAGGGAACTTGAGACTTAAAAGTGCTAAGTGGAAAACTGGGACTTTTATTTTACACTCCATTAAAAAAAAAAAGAAAATAAAAACAGCTACTGAAGTAAAAACAATACAGAATGGCCAAATCCAGAGCCACCTGTAGATATGGGTAAGTTAAAAATAAATTAAAGCCAGATCCAGCTGTAAATTTCCAATGGCATATAATATATGAGAAAACCCTATGACTGTAATGCTAATAATGCAGGAGATGAAAGACAGCATGGTTTTACCAAACTTAGGCTATTTTTAAGTGTCATTTGGCTCACATTGGGCGACACATTTTGTTCTATTCTGCATTAGTTTAAATTTTGAGTAATTGACTCCAGGGTTATATTTCTCTAAAGGAAACTAAAGATCAGTGCTGCCTAGGCTTGTGTCTGGAAAAGGCCCAAGAATGCTAGCAATAGTACTCTTGTTTTATTCTAGCTTTTCAGCATGTTGGGAGCAATTAAACAAAATGCTATAAATCCAGATGCATTCACATCTACCTAAACCAAATTTTTCATTGGCTTTTTAGAATTTATGATTACAAATATGTTCTCTTTGACTTCGTTCATTTTGTAACTGCCTAGTTATATACTTATGAGCACACCCTCTATGCCTTATCAGTCCCCTTGGCCTTTTTGGAGGTTCTGAAACATCATACAAAGATCTCCCTGTTTCTGAAAAGGCATCCATTAATACAGAGGCTGAACTCCTGAGATGCAAGTTTTGTCACTTTCTGAAAATAACAAACCCATAAAACTGTATTTTCAAGTTTTGCTATATTTTTTTCTGAGCCACTGCCAAATATGAAACAGCAAATAACACACACTGCCTTTAATCATGTAGCTTAGATTATATAATAAAATAACACAAACTGAAAGTAATTTCATAGACAGTTCTGTCCAGCTTTCTATTTACTCATTAAAATTGTCCCATTTTAAAAGCAGCCCCACAGTGCTGTAAATGCAACCTCATATCAGGAATAAAGACCTTGGAAAATGAGTCTGGCCATTTCCTGCTCTATTTTCTTTGAAAGATTATCCCTTCCAGCATAACTCAGGACAAGAAGGGTGTAAGGTAATTCTGCAACAAGACTTCGTATCCAGAGACAACAAAGGCAGTAGACTTGCATTCTTTATTGGAGTTACTATTAAAGTCAAATCTCACAAAAGGCAGGAGCTAAGTATCAAGGAGCTCAGATCTCCAACTGCTTTTAGTGCAGGCTACTCAGTGTTTTACACAGTCCAGCTGAGCACATGGCCCTCTGTGGGGCTGGGACACTGTCACACACAGGCAGGAAATGAGATGAAGTTGCCACAAAGCAGTCCAAATGCATTTGATCACGCAAATCCATGAACCTGCAGTCTTCTGCAGTTTATTTTTGCAGTCCATCACTGCAGAAAACACCTGATCTTTTGAGAAAGTCTTTAGGCTCTCTCTTTAAGGACTTAATGCAGGAGGTACAGGAGACAAGTTCCAGTAACAACAGCAGTATGAGACATTCCATAGGAGCCAATAAGAATCTTACTAAAGCCTCTCATTCATATGAAGTTTGGGACACAATTTATCATCCTAATTTTGCATTTTGAAGCAAAGGCTCCCCCCTCAAAATCCAAGGAAGGGAAATACATTGACAAGAAGCATCTGCTTCAGTCTTGGAAGACAAACCAGGAAATGCTTGGGGCTGCACACAGCTAAAATCAATTTGCATAACATTACCTACAATGTTGCATTAATTATTCCTTAAACAACCTCTGCTTCCTTCACTTGTAGCAGAAATGGCAGCTCAGGGGTGTTTGCTGGTGGGATGTTGTTTGAAAGTTCCCTGGTGGTGTTTTGAGGCACTGCTAGGCCACCAAATTGGCCTGAAATGGAGCAGAAGGGGAGTCATTTACAGTAACTATGCATGTTAATTAGGCAGTCACTGGCACACAGGCAATGTATCATCACCTTGGCTTCATGCACAGAAAACTTTCAGCTTTTAAAGCTTAAGGTCTCCATCACCATACTATTTAGAGCTGAAATCTTTACCCCTCCAAAACCTTTACCCCCCAAAACTCTTTCCCCTACTCCTCCTGGAGCTGCAGAGAATCTGAAGAGGCTTCTTCCCAGTGAGCACACTTATGTCACCATTAAAGCAATTTATCTGGGAACAGTGTGTAGATGTGCAGACTGTAGGGCACAAGTCGTGACTAGACCTTCAGTGTCATTGTCATATCCAGCCAAGTATGGATCCTCAACAATGCTGCTGCCAAGAATCTGGTCCTAAAATGCTTGAAAGCAGCAAACAGCAAGATGGAATCAAAGTTTTATTTCCCTTAGTTTGGCATTAAGGTAATTAGTATTGGAATACAGGCTTTAGTTTTAATATCCACAATAGTCCAGAAGTCCTATTAATAAATTTGAAAGGAGAAGAGCCTCAAGAACAAGGAAAATTTGGAAGATACTACATGATCCCTGATGTACAGCTGAATCTGCATCTGAACAAGAGGTTAAGATGTAAACTGTGATTGCAGTCTGCACATAAATGAGTAACAGATTTGGATAAGAAAAGCCTTCAAGGCCGAAAGAGAAGTCCCAGTGTCAGGACACCAAAATTAAACAAAAGTATACAAATACTAGAAATAACCTTATTTGAGAAAATATTTGTTAATAATATTGCTAATGGTAAGCATCTGTGAGGGGTTTTTTTCACCATTTTAAGCATTTCTTCTAATAGTTTACCTGCACAGTAGGATTCTAGATTAGTTCCAAACCAAGTCTTACATACAAACCTCTTTGAATCTTTCTCTTTCCCTACTCATGTAATGCCTGCCTGCATCCATTTGCCTTAGGTTCTGCAGCCATACAGCACACTCCGATGTTTTCAAGGCTTTTTTTTTCCTTCTCTAGACAGGACTGCTGAAAAAAATGCTGTAGCACATGTTTCCAGCCTTGGTTTATCACTCCAAAACATTTTCATCCTGATTGTTTTTAACACATTTAACACATCTATATACAGGTAAACACATTTACTTTGAATTCTATTTTGCATTGAGTAGTCTCCTCACTGACACTCTTTCCTCTTTCTCCCTCACTTCACTATTTTATAGTTCTTCAACAATCAAGTTCTTAAGCAAAGCTGAGATTTTTTTTTCAAGTAATTGTTGGCATGTATTTTAATTTACTACTATAGAAAAATATAAAACAGAAATGGAATCTTACTGCAGAATAAGATACAGCTTGATTTTCAAATATTGGCTTTCATTTTTTTGCACATGCTAGCACAAGTCTATCACATACAGATGGCT
This sequence comes from Melospiza georgiana, assembly GCF_028018845.1. Taxonomy (NCBI): domain Eukaryota; kingdom Metazoa; phylum Chordata; class Aves; order Passeriformes; family Passerellidae; genus Melospiza; species Melospiza georgiana. The sequence goes on from NC_080435.1 coordinate 19,373,641, forward strand.
AAATATATGACTGTACCTCAGTATTATGGTGGCGTATTAGAGGCTAGGCTGAAATTGTACTCCTAAAGGTCTAAACCAAGGCTCAAAGAATCCATGATATTTTATAATTACTGCATTTATTTCAGCATGAAAAACAATATGTAATAGTATCAGAATTCATGCTTCCCAAGCCTTACAAGGTGAGTACTCAATCAGAGAAAGTCAGGAGATTATATATATAGATATATGCCTGAATGTTTTCTCCTTCACACACAGCACACACACAACTTCAGAGATGCAAACTTCATTTGTCTTTTCATCCAGTTTGCTTCCTGGTAATTTTATTTGCTCCCTCTTAATTTTTGCACTGGAAGAGAGAGAGAGATGGGAAAGACTCATAAAGGAGATCTTTATAATCCAATCGTTGTTATTAGGTTCTGTCACTCTCTCCCCTTTTAATTATTAACAAAAGGAACAGGGTCAAACTATGCATCTTGTAAATGAGTAAGCACAAAATATCTCCAAGCCTTTCCTAGGCATGAGAAACTGCTGCATGAAAAGACAACCTATGGGGGGCAAAAGGTTGCTCCTAGGGTCCAGGTTTGGTTCTTGGCATTTTTAAAATCAAAAAATACATCTTAAATATTATGGATACATTCAAATAACTCCCCTTGTCACATCTGCCCTAAGCAGTATTACCTACAGTATTTGTCTGCTTTGTGAGGATGTCTGCAATGTAAGTAATTGTACAGCAAGCTGGAAACATGACCTCCATCAATCTACAGTACATGCAAATGCTTAATTTAATTTTTCCATCAACTTCCAAATGAATGAGGTTCATTGTATTGAAAAATAAAAACAGTTTGGCCTTTGACTTTGCTGGAGATTACTCTTTCCACATTAATGTCTTCAACAATGGAGTTTCAGGCTTTGCAGGAATTAGATGAAAAATGTTCAGATGACACCCGTTTGATCTCTACACTTTTCCACTCACGCTTTAGGCCAACGGTGCAGAGATGCATTTAAAGTAAGCACACATTCCAACATCAGCACAGCATACCTCAAGGAGACGCGAAGGCATTGGTGGCAAAAACTTATTGACATGCATTGTCAAACAAAAAGAGACTGTACACAAAGATCAGAACCTTGCTCGCGGTGTGCACAGCCTACAAAATACATCGGGAGCCTCGTCTCCTGTGCTAACAAGTTTTTCATATTTAGTGTTCCTGAGAAGAACCATTTAATTAAGCACAGAGATTGAGAGAGGCTGCTCACTGCAATCTGAATTTCATTCTGTTTTGCATCCGTTGTCAATGAACATAAATTGCAGAGCTATTAAAGATAGAACTCAGTCAAAGTTTCACACTGCTTAAGTAAAGCAAAAGGGAATTTAGCTACACACATATTGGCATTGCAATCAGCCAGGATGTACGACTGCAGTGTACAGTCATATGTGCCAGGCTTAATCAAACTAATTTAATCAACACAAGGGAAGACACAGTAGAGCAGGCTGAATGCAGGCTGAGGGTGAGCAGTGAGCCCGCAGAGCTCATCCTTACCTCCCCAATGGTGCTTGTCAGAGATGGCTGCAACACCTCATCCCTAGGGAGGTTCTGTGCCCTACACAGAGTGGGGAGGGGGCAGGCAGCAGCAGAGGCTAATTGATATCAGCTGGCAAGATGTGTTTGCTGGCCAGGTTGGGAAGCCCATGTCCCACACTCACCTGCTAACATATGCCTTCCATCAGAGCAAACAGGAGGTGATGCAAGAATCAGGGGCTTGGCTCAGGGCTAGAGCTTCTCACACTGGGAATTTCCACCCAGCCAGGTGACAGATTTCATTCCTTTGTGTTCATCAGCTTGTGCAAAGCATGTCATTACATCCAATTTTTATTCCATGCAACAAAATGCACCACATTTACTCAACACGGGAGAAAAAAGCCCTCATGTTAAAGGGCTGATAAATTGAATGGATGCATCTCTGACAGTGCCAGCATCTGGAGGCATTACTATTTTAATATCTACTTTCATATGAAGTGTTTTATTTTAAAAATATAATTCTTTCTCACCTCCATAAAAAAGCAACATAGTGTAGCAAAGCACTTTTACAGCCTCACTCTTAATCATGCATTTCAGAATAGTAAATGACATTCAGGAATGAGTCTGGCCCCAGTGGTGGTCAGCAGCAGATGGGATGGTAACAGATCCTACCCACAATGTCACATCAGGAAGTGGGAAAGTGAATACATGTGAAAAGCTAAAAGGTAATGGCAATGGTGGAAGACTCTGAATGCTATGTGGTGAAAGGAACATTATGGGCCACAAATCTCTGGAAGTTTTTGTTCCAAATTTAAACACAAAGTTTCTTTAAGAATTTAGAGAGCATAACAAATCTTTCCTCTCATGGGAAGTGAACCAAATTCAAACACAAGGAAAGAATGTTATGTCAGCTTTCCCAAATGAACACATCTTGCTTGGCCTTAGGTATTTGGCAGGCAAAACTTCAGGTATAATCAATTTATGCAGCTCTGGCCTTTACTCATTACCAGACTATTATTCTCCTTCCTTGCCCACAATATCTTTGTTTTAATGTCAGAATTCCCTACAGAAAGCACCAAACTGAGGACAATGCCTATGGGCCACATTTTTCTAACCTTTCCAGGACACATTAGGCAGCTGCCCAGCAAGTTTTGACCACAGAGAACAAATATAAAAGGCACTCCACACAAAGCCTTTCCATCAAAATTATTTCTTTAAGGGCATAAGCAGAGCTAGGAATTGCCTCAGATTGCATCAAGAAACAGAGGCATTTCCCAATATTTTTAAGGAACAACAACAAAAATAATTGAGAACATTCATTTCCTTTCTTTTTAACGAACCATTGTTTTATTTCCCTGCCTAGCTCCAAGTAAAACCATCCTATTCCATATATTCTCCAATTAAGCATAATGCTGCATACCTTCACCCAACTTTGCGACTCAGACTTTCCTCCACTGTTTCTCACTGTCCTCAGTAAAATTTAACTTTCTGATGGGGAGTTCAAACCTACCCAGCACCAAGGCAGGATAACATGGTTTTCACATGTAACATGTTTCTACTGGGAAATGTATTATCTGAAACTCAAACAGCACCAGGACAAAAAGCAAAACTCACTTCAAGTCAATTTAATCAATTTAAGCCCCTCAAAGCAAAAGCTTTAAAATCCTTTTAACAATCCCTCTCTGCCTTTGTGGTCTGTAGTTGTTCTAGACTCTATAAAGATGCTCAAGTGAGCCCTCCTGAACTTGCTGGCTGCTTTGTTCTAATCATGCTTAGCTGGCTTGTCTCACAGTGTTGCTCTCACTGCTTCCACCAAGAACTTTTCAGATCTGTTACCAACATTATAGGTTAATAACTCATATCAGGGTGGCCAGCAAGAAACCAAAGAGGCGTTGCAATATGAAGGTGATTGATCTCTAATTTTCACTACACTGCTCCACTGGCAGTGACTCAACACTAAATACATGATAGCAACAAGGGGGGTGGAGATTAGTTACAGCTTCTTTACCAAAAATATTATTCCCTCTCTACTTCATGTAACCTTTTATTCCATTAAGATATCACCATTCCTTAATAAGGATTACTTCATATTGTCTCAATAAACTTATTTTCAAGTTACAGCTGAATTGATGGGTGTAGAGTGATAAAAAACGAATTCATCATTCCGGCTCTTTTCTCTCTTCTGGGAATCAAAAATATTTAAAACATATTTTTGTTCCCAAGACAGATAAAACCTGCAAATTCCTCTCTTTTTATTCAAAGAATCTCTGAAACAACTTCTGAGTACATTTTGTTTTCTGCACTGAAAGTAATTGGTGTTCTCACGTTAGACAGTTTTGAAATAATGTAGTTCATTAAAAAAAAAAACAGCAGAAAGGGCTGAAACAATGTTTCCCACCATTTTGCCAAAAATAGCAACCATTTTATTTGTCACTGCAAAATTCTTCAGTTAGAAATGTAAAACAGAAATTACAGAGCCCTGAATCAAATGAAACAAGTTCTAAATAGTCTTTTTCTAATATTTAATAAGACTGGATTTGTAATATCATTTTACCAAATGCAATTCATTTCTTAATAAGGCAAACTGAAGCCTCCTACCATAAAAGCACCCAGTTAATGTCAGCCCTATTTGCTTTTATTTAGTGTCTTTTATCTGTACTTTTGCTTTGGCTAGGTAAACTCCAAAGGCTTCATATTGGTGTTTTTTCCTCATTTTTTCACTCCCACTAAAGTAAAAGATGACAGGTAATAATATAATGTGTGGTAGAAGGAGAAACGCTGACAGACATCGTGTTACTTTGCTTCAATTAGGCTCTAATTACTTCTTCTCTTCAATTAGAAAATCACATGAACCAATTATGCCAGATAATATGTGCTTATCCTATTCAAACTGCACAATGAGTAAGGTCTATTCACATTGATTATCTTCAATTTATGCTTTTAGCCTTTTTTTCTCTTCTGTCTGCATGGCCCATTACAGTTTTAAAGTGGAAGCTCTTAAGCAGTTCTCAGTATTATGATATCATTCATTACAATTGTTATGTTTTGATGGAAGAAAAATTTTGATGCCTTGAATGCAGAGAGGAAAATCTCTTTGGATTGAATGTATTCCAATTTTGCTAGTTTGGATAACAATATTCCCATGGTCTTTTAAATAAATATGATACAATGTGGTCTACTGTTAATGGACAGAGCTGAGGGAAGCTTTTGGTTCTCTGGGAACAAAGATTTCAAAACCAAACACAGGGTATTGAACACAAGAATTTCAGCACAGAGGTATCAGCCCTCATTTGTGAATGATCTGAGAGTGGAAAGCAAACAGGAAAAGCAAAGGGACAACCTTAAAAACCTAGAAGCTGAGAAGACACAACAATATTTTCCTGCTAAATTAATGGAGGAGAAACATTATGTGAATCCTTGCCAGTTATAGAACAGTTCAACAGATCTGGATGAGCAGAAAATGCTGGGAAACAACAGTGAATACTCGAGGGAACTGGCATTATTTCACTTCTCCTTTTACAAAGATTTAAGGGATCCTGCTCATACAGGGCTTAATCTATCCTTGTGCTCAGCTGGGGAATGAAATACTTTTAATGCTCAAAGGACTAAACACAGAACAGAAATTTTGCTGCCCAGCCCTCTCCACAGATGGGCAAACACCAGGTTAAGCTTCAGCTGATTCCACATCACACCTATCTCAATCAGCGGGACTCTCCTGCTTAGAACACACAAACTCCACTCACACCAGTTTGCTTGAATAGAATTGATATGCAAAAGTTCTGATCATAGAATCATTTAGGTTGGAAAATACCTCTGAGATTAGCAAGTCTAATCAATACCCCCATTACAAGTCTATAAAAATTGTAATTGGATATAAACTTAAACTATTATTTGGTACAATTGCACTGATTCATGCTTTTCCTGACTATTTTAATGAAACCACAAAGAATGATCTGTGTATATGACAAATATGAACATATAAGTTACAAAACTGCACTCTTTTTTACATATATTCCATAAAAAGAAAGCTGCTCAGGAATAGTAAAATCCTACTGCAGTGAAATAAAAACAAGGCAGAAACAGAAGAGTTAAAGGCAAGTTATTTTGTATAATGTCATGAACATGAAATGTGTATTTATCAAAATGTAATTACCAAGAACTCTCTATATTACATGATGTAATGAGTGTCATAATGGAAGTTCAAACATCACAGGGAAAATTGTTACCTGTGACAGGCAGAATCATTTTTCACTGAATTGTAACTAAAAGATGTAAAAATTGAAATATTTGTGAGAGTGCACTATTCTAAGATTTTACTACAGAATTATATACATTTTTGGTAAGACAAGCCCGTATAAACAACAACAACAAAAAAGATTTGGCTAGCAATATTCTCAGCAATCAAAATGCTCTGGAAAGCTCAGCTTTGAAATCTCCCCTCCCTCTATCCCACATGTTTTTGAAGTCCAGATCTAGGTCCTAACTAAAGGCAAGGTCTCACAATAACCTCCTCTGTCCAGCAGCAGAAGGGAAAGCAGCCAAGTAAGATAGTTTTCACAGAAAATTTTTGGCACAGTGGCAGAAAATAAAAAAAGGTTAATATCAGATGCCAAGAGGCTTCCAGTCCGTCTGCCAGATCAAAGACTGGAGCAGGTTTAAATGAAGACCAAAGCTTTTTGAAAGCTGATGGAAGCAGAAGTATTTCAGATCAGAATCTTCTTTCCATCACCCAGAATTCAGTAACATTCACAGAGTTTCACTAAAGTTCAAGAACACTTGTCTAGCATTTTGGAGCTATAAAAGTGACAAAGAAACAGAAGTTAAATCTTTTAAGATGCTTTTTGCACTCAAGGCAAAAAAAAAAAAATGGAACAGATTTGTTTCAAAGATGAGACTCATTTCTCAATGGCTCACACCTCTTCTTTTGATAGACATCCAATGTGCCAGCTTGACTGGAGTGACTACAAAACCTTTGGAACCTTTTGCACAAACTAACACTGAATCAATTTCATTGCCCCATCTCCTTTTAATGATTAGTTGATGGAATTATCCTTAAAAGTGTCAGCTGGACAGGCCAAATTGGTTTTTGTCTGGGTTTAAACACACTGTCTGGGAGAAACATAAGGTTATTACTTGTTTTGAATATGAAGGTTGCTAGGTTGCATGAAACTGGTAAAGTTTTTTTTCACCCAATACAAAGAAAACCACCTAAAAGAAACGCCTTACACTTTCTGTCATTATTCTGGCTTCTCTCCAGAAGTAGAAATAGCAGTACCAACAGTTTTGTGAGTAGGTTGCTTAATTGCCAAGGAGAAGAAATCCTCTCAAATCCAAAGGGCTGCATTAGTGGGGAGGTCACACAAAAAGGGCTTCTATTGAATTCACACATGCTCATGCCTTAACAGAACCAAAATTTCTGTTTATGTCTCTTCAGCAGTATTACAGGCTCTCCAATGGGTAAGAAAGAGGAGGGATAAAATTAGATCCTGCCCATACTTACAATTGTTTTGTGGCAGGTTTGCTACAGCAATAAAAATGAGGCCAGAGACATGAGGCAGCAATTCAGCAAGGAAAAAGTCACCATGCACACGCACACAAAAAAAAGGGAAAGAAAATACAGGGTTTAAAATGAATGTATGCAAATTCATGGTCTCTTGGGTATTTGTAACAGTTTCAAGTGAAATGCAGTTTATGAGCATGAAGCATTCTTATGGTTGGTTTAAACTACTGTAAATTGCACTGCATTTTCCCCTTATAAATTCCACTTAAAAACAATTATGACCCATAAGTAAATGCTTTTACTTGAAATATTACTCATTATGGAAGGCACTATACCTTTATCATTTGCCTCAAAGTTCCAGGAATAGATTGCAAGAAAGGCGGAACTGAAATGTTTTTCCCATGAAGGGAATTCAAGTATGTCAGGTCCCTTCCCAGATATTAAATGTATGGCATCAGAAAAACTTACATACAAATGGAAACAAACACACAGAAGTCAAAAGGGATCCAAGCAGCATAGCAGGGAAGCAGATCCAAAAGGAGCAGAAGACAAGACCCATAAGTTTATAGCCTATAGTACTTCCTAGTTTTAGGTACGAAAAAGTTTTGAAAGACTTGGGCTTTAAATTTCAAACTTAAATGAAAACTTAGTTATGCTAAGAAGTCAGCTTTGAAGTGGAGTACTTGAAACTAGTTTTAGCACTAAAAGGAAAATAGGTTGATGCAATTCACTGGAGAAAAATAGGATTTTTCTCTGTAGACAAATTTTGCAGTGATCAATCACTCTAATAAAGTATCAGATCTGGTACAGAGGACTTATGTTTAACAATTATAATTATGGAACCATATCAGTGATGAATACTCTGTGTTGTGAATACAATAGTATTGTATTTTTAGACCGCTGTATAATTTCCGCGCACACTTTGATGATTTTGCTGGCTACTCACCTATTTTATAAATCAGCAGGAGACCTGACAAGATTAGAAAAAACGGTTTCCTTCTCCCTAGATTTATATATGCTCAGCTATATTCATTGTTGTGCTGTTCTGAACAACTTACTCATTGATTTATGGTATGTGCTCTGTAAAATCTTTTTAATGTTTCTATGTGCCCTGCATGTATCTCTCACTTAAAAAAAAAGTAAAAATTCGAGAACATTTTCAAAACTTAAACTCAGCACCACAAAAAAAAGTAATATAAATTGCCTCTTTTTTGATAAATTTATACACGTACGCTTATTTCTTATTCTTCATTGTTAGGGAAGTAAAGGAAACATCAAGGGCTTACATGATGTGTCAACAGGAAAACAAGCAAAACAAAAAATTAAAAGAAAAAGAAGAGGCTCACGCCTTCATCAGCACAAAAATTTTCAGTGTCTCCATTCTTCAGGTTTCCCCTCAATCTTTTTCACTGAAAACATCAGATGTTGTCCATAACCTCTGCTCTCATAGGGAGAAATTACCAAAAATTAGGTAGGCCCAACTTTTCAAAAAGGATGAGGGTATTAAGCCAAATTGAATATATATCCATATGTTCTACAACTTTTGGATCTCTGGCCTTCCTTTCTGGAAAGGTCAAGGGCTTCCCCCCTCTTCTAGCCCCTTTGTTTGAGAAGGGGACACTGGAAATGATCCAGTATAATCCTCCCTCCCTCTCTCCCAGGATTAGGTCAGATTTTTCCCTCTGTCTCACTGTACTGCCCTTTATCTTGCAGTTGTTTTCCTTTCTTACCCCTGAAAGGCATCTGGAAGTTGAGTACTGAGAAGAAGAAATGCACTGCTAGTAAATTGGAAAGGAAATAACACTCATGTTCTTTCATGATTGTACTCACTCTAATGGCTTACAGCAGGTGCCACTGCCATACACCACTCATTCCCACTTCCATCCAAAGCACTATGAGTGCTTTTGAAAAAAAAATACACTTAATTCATTAAATAACTTTCTATATTTCTGGGCATTTAGCCTAACCAGCCTTTAGTGCTATTGCAATACAAGTAATAAATAATAATTCCCTCTCCGCTGACTAAAATAATAATTGTTCCCATTTCATAGCTAAAAAAAAATATTTCCCAGATTCCCCAGAAAGTCTCCTTGAGCCTGTCAAGTGCCACAGCCACAAGATCTCCCTTTACTTCTTTTTAAGGCATCAGGTGACTTCCCCAATTCCATTAGAAATAGGGCATGCTGCAGAATGGAGCCTCAGGAAACAGAACTAGGCAGATTTCCAGAAGATTCTGTTCCTAGGTGCTCTTTGACTGGACCAGCAATTGCAGGGAATGCTTCTATGATTGCACATCTGATACTTGGAGCAGAAGGTCAGAATCTCCCTTGTAGGTCAGAATCTCCTCCATCTTTGGGAATTTAAAAGATGTGGAAGTAGGAGCACTGGGGGACACCCATAATACTCAAGTTATTATGTTGAAATAATAGTTTGGGGACCAAATTTGACCTTCTCCACTGCAGAGGCAGTGACCTTCACCAGAAGGCTGATGACCTTCACCAGCAGAGGCAGGTTTGGAGCAACCCAACCCTTTTCCCTGTAAAAATGTACTCTAATTCAATGGAGATTCAGAGTATCTTGGATATCAGAGCAGCTGGGAGCCAGCATGAGGGTGCCAGTAAACCACAGCCAGAGCACTGCGCTGAGGCAGCTGTTAGTATGGAAGAGGGTTACAATACCCTTAAATAACACCTTTAAAAGGCACTTAGCATGCAGAAATTCAAAGTCATGCTGGAAAAAATTGAAATGCATCAGATTTAGCACATAATGAAGTGCATTTTGAGTTCACCTCATCAGTGCAAAAAAAGAGCCCAGCAATAGTGCCAGAGTGACATATCCCTCAGAGACAGAACAGAACATGCTGGGAACATCTTGTCTCAGCTATACATCCCAGCCACAGCTTTGGCCACATCCCCAGCACTTTGCACAGGCTCTGTACTTCTCTATTCTGCATTCACCATCCCTCACCTGTTTCAGCCTGGTGCTTGAGATGCAAGCAGCAACACTGTCTCTTTGAAATGGCTCTGCCAGGCTCATGATGGCAGAAAGCAACTGCACCCTTCCAACCTGCTCCCAGCCACCTGTGCCTGCTGTGCTGTGTCCCAAAGCAGTGCTGTTCCCAGCAGGATCCCCAAACAAAGCAAGCAGAGCATGGTCCAACACAACCCTGGTCTGCATGCCCACCTCTCTCATGAACCAGAGCTGAGGAATACAAAACTGCAAACAGTATTTTGAGAAAATGCCTAATGGAAGTTACCCAGGGAGGTGGCTCTGACTTTATAACAAAGAGGCATGTACCAATTTGAGTTTGAGTCCAATTCCCAGAATGGCATTATCCGTGTAGTGTTAATTCTTTATTATTCAAAAGATTGCTAACTGTTCATATCTGCACAAATGTGTTCATGCTTCATTCATTCCAAGTCAATAATAATGGATTCTTACTATTGATTATACATGAGCCTTTTTGTCCCATCATAATGAAATTTTAATGTTGATGGTCCCAAAACTATTATTTCAACCTAATAACAGTGAGGCTTGACAATTACCTCGCTCTGTGAATTGCAGATAGAACTAATAAGGTCATTCTTAATAACTTTTTGTTTACCTGACATTTGGTAATTTTATAGTTATTATGTATTATTTTAAAGTCAGAGGAGTGTTTTGCAAAGAAATGTTGTCTCCCCATGGAACAAAATACAATTCTGCCAGGAGAAAGCCTTTCCCTTGCCTGCTCCCTGACCTACAGTGTGGCACTTGCTGCCATTTACCTTGGGCCCAAGATAGAGAAGTAGTTCCATGTTCAAAAAGCAGTAAAGCAGTTCAAAAACATGATAGTAAAAGAGAAAAAGAAAAGGCAAGAAAGCTTAACATTTTAGAAAAATCAGTAAGGAAAAAGTTAATCTAAGAAATGGCAAGGATAGGCCATCTAGTGACAAAGTATCAGCCAGACTTAGTGAGCTGGAGGGCCTTTCAATCACAGCACTGGTGCAGGACTGTCCTCAGGAGATTTCTCCCATTTCCTGGGATAACCCAGCACCCCTTATCACAGGCATACCATAGCCAGGGAGCAGAGATTTGTGGTCCCAAACAGATCTCTTCTCCTCCTGGCACAGCTCAGTGCCCAGCCTGGCCCCTCACCCCATCCCTGCCCTGCTAGCAGGCAGCCCCACTGTCATCACACCCTGCTCCTACAGCAGCACAAGGGCCTCAAAACCAAATCCCTGCCCCCTCAGAGCACACCTTTCCCTCCCAAACCAGGCTGTTTCCAGCACCTGTCACCTTTTGAGTGGCTGCAGAAGTGCTGTCACCCACATGGTGTGCCCAAGGTGCCCTCCCCAGGGCACCAACAGCTCATGTGTCTCCACAGAGCCTTCCAGAGCAGGGCAGACCCCTCAGACAGTCCAGGAAGCAGCTGCCAGGCCCTCAAAACAGGGTTTTCCAACCAAAATGTAAAAATATTGGCCCTGGGGGTACATTGGTGATGGAATGGGGGAGTAACTAGCAGAAAGGAGACCACTCAAAGGTTTCAGCAGCAACTCCATCCTGGGCAAATGACCTCCAGCCTGTGGGGGAAAGAGTGGGGAGAGAAACAGCAGCTGCAGGAGGGCTCCAGTCCAGCCAGGCACAGAAAAAGCAAACAAGGGAGAGGGATTTTCTCCAGTAACATCCCTTCAATGGGAGTTGAAGGGATGTTACTGGAGAAAATCCTTGTGTAAGCATTCTCAATTTTAGTAGTTTAACTATGTGTTCAAGCACAGTAACAACCTAAGCTGAGGTACCCTCCCAGGACTGGGTTTCCACACACCACACCCCCTCTGGTCAGAGACATCCACAACTTGGAATTTTTCTACCAAAAAATCCCCAACATTCATAGGTGCAGACCTGCCTGTGAAGCAAGGACAAAGTCCTTAAAGATACTTCAGTTTACAAAGATTATATAAAATGGAACAGCCTTTCCTACTTGTTTTGGTCCCTCTGCTGATGGCAGGTTGGCTAAATGAAGGAATAGGGCGATAAAATCATTTGGGGAATGGTGAAGAATTCTGGTGAGAAAGCTGGCAGACATAATTCCCCAATTCCCTGCATTTTCCAAGGAAATGGCCACACCTGCTTGAAGGAAGCAGCTGTCCCTGCCCTCTTCACCATGGCAGTGGCACAATTGCCTGGCCTTACCCTGGTGCCCAAGATCAACAGAGGAGAAGGAGCTCTAACACTTTGAATAAATACAATTTCCACAGCAGGAGAAAGAAGGAAAGAATAAGCAATGGTAATCATCAAAAAGATATATCAAGGCTAAGACCACTTTTTGTTGTCCAGTCTCTTGCATGCCATTTCTTCATTAACTAGCTTTTTTAGTACTATGAAGATCCAAATACAACAGGGATGCAAATGCTGAGAATAGCTATTGGTAGTCATTACATTCTGCTTCTAGTTACTACATTCCCCAGGCATACTGAAATAGTCAGTTTGGTTTAAAGTAACATTCAAGTCCAAGGCAGACAATTTTACATGGTTAAAGAATGAATTTCAGAAGGGAAAAAATCAAGTATTCAGTCTGTCCTTGGGCTTACTGGGCAGTTGCATCCTCTTCCACTGCTTCAACATGTGGCACTGGTTATTAAAATGACAAGGCACGGTTCACTTTTCCCCAGACTCTGTTTTCTTCATTGCTTTATTTTCCAGTACCTCTTTCACACTTCTTTCATTGACATGTTGGAAACCCAGGCAGTAACCACTGTGCACCCACCATTACATTCTGAAATTCCTACCAAAGAATTCTTAGGTTCCTCAGATAAAAATTTGCAGGAAATACTTAGAGCTGAGAATAAACATCCACCCAGATTAATATGTCTAGTGTAAATCTAATTTGTCTGTTAATTAAAATGTTCCTGACTTCAAAAACACTTATTTTCCACTCCCTGAAGAACAAAACAAATGTGTTTATCTTTCTGCAACAGAAACTTAAAGGCTTTTTCAGAAGAACAACCCTGATTCTATGATCAGCCTTGATTTTGCAGGAAGCCTCAGTTCTGCTACAGCAGTTGCAAGGTACCTTCCCAGGACAGAAATCTACAGGTGTCTTGCAAATAAAGGATTGAAAAGGAAGCAGTTTACATTTCAAGCCTCCCCTTTATTTTCTAATTTAGAGAAAGCTGCCCAAAGCTCCTATTTCCAGGTTTTGAAGAGCCTTTTTGCTGTTGCTGTCTACAAATGTTCCCAAGTTCTAGCATTGCTAAGACTATCAACAAGAATTTAAGGACACCCTACTGTTCAAAATGACCCAGACTTGTCTCAAAACTGAGGTGAGGGTTCTTAAAGACAAGAGACATAGTGTAATTTTCTGATGTTGATGCTGCAGATCAGTACAAGGAAGGAGAAATAAGTTTCCTACATATGGAAATTAGTGTTGAATTTCTGATTTCCCCACCTCTCCAACTCATTTCTTCTCATGCTTATGAATAACACAGGTTTTGCCATTGCTGTTCTTTCAGTGCCCAGGGCAAGAAGAGAAAGGAAGCAGGAGTCTCCCATAAATGAACTCAAGAGTCCCTGGTTTCCAAAGCGAACAATGCAAACTTTATCTCTAAAAAAACAAAAAACTGAAAACAAACAACAAAAACCCAAACAAAAGCAAAAAAAACAAAAACAAACAAAAAAAAAAAACCAAAGAAACCCAAGCTAACACAAACAAAGGCAAAAAGGAAAAAAAAGCAATAGAAAAAAAAAAGGTAAATAGAAAAAACAAAGCAAGCCCTCATACTACACAGCTAAAACATTCAGTTTGTTAAGAAGCAGCAAATCAGTGTTTGACATACAGGAAATACTTCATTGTTCATGAAAAAAAAAGTTTATTTCACATTTCTCAAAAACATAAATAAAATTTTAAGAAGACAGATTGTTGAACAGTACTCTCACTACAATCTGTAACACACACAAATTGTAGATAGGCCTTTATATATGTGCCACATCCCAGACAAAAGAATTACAAAAGTCCCTCAAGTCATGGATTCATGTCCAGATATCTCAATCCTTTCTTCCTAAATGTTTCTGGAAGGTCTGTGCTGAAAGATTTTTTTTTCTTGTTTAAAAGCTGTTTACAATAAATTTCAGATCTTCCAGGAGCATCATTTCATGCAGATACTGAGACTCCATTTATGATACATGAGAGATCAATATTAAATAAAAGTCAAATCAGAGCTGGCTAATTATTACCATTGGCAGAACAGATGGAAAGGAAGAGGAAGCACCACCATTCAACCAATACCAATGCCATGCAAAAGCAATAATCACTTCCAACAGCAACCATTAAACATGCAGTGGACAAGATATGCACACATAGCACAGTGCTTGTAGAAACAGAGTCCACCACATCAAATCTGCTCCCACTGTAATGACAGTAAAGTGCCTCAGACACTGTCTAATCAATAGCTCTGCTCTCCTACAAGCACACTCTCTGCTACTCTCTTCTAAGCAGACTTCTTAGAAATAAATAGATGCTTAATGCATTGCATTAAGGGTAAATACAACCACCTTAATAAACACACTTATTCCCTCTTTAAAGGCAAAATGTAATAAGGAAAAAAAAGGGCACTCATCAAACTCAGAACAAGTTCCCTTCACAGCATTTACATTGGGGGAAGTCTGCTGCTGCTCTTATTAGAGACTCCCTAATTAAAGGCTCACACATTCCTATGTCAAATTAACAAGGTACATTTTGGTTCCCTTAAAAGCTGTCCAAAGTTTCAACTATGTGAAAAACTCTCACTTTACTGATTACATGGGCTTTGCAAAAATTAGAAAATTGTCTTAGGCTTGGGTAAAAGCCCAATCTGCCAGAGAGATGTGCACCACCTCTGCCTGCCCTGTGTCTGCTCATGCTCCATCCTCTCCTCACTTTGCAACCTCTGCTCTAACAACCTTCAGACACTGGGAAAATGTCATTGGAATACCCATAGCTCCTTTAAGGACACAAGATTCATGCCACCTCCTGCATTTTTAGGGAATAGACATGCTCGTATGCAACAATGTAAAGAAAAAATATTGGGGATTAACACTAAGAAATTCTGATAGCCGTGGTGCTAAGAGAAACCAGAGCTCAAATTTCAGCTGCCTTCTGCAGCACAGTTCTTGAGGAGCCCAGGTTTTGGCCTCACAGCAAGATTGTCCATTAATTTACTTTACAGTTGGCCCATAACACTATATTTTAGTCATTTATATAGCACTTTGAGCAAAATATCGGGAAAGGATAATAGAAGGACAGAGCAATAAAATGAAGTATAACAATTAGCAATGTCAAAAATGGTGAGCCAGGACTGGTGGCCCTGAGGGACAACAAAATATTAAACTGACATGAAAAGCCATCAAACCTATGGATGAAATACTGTTAGGAAGCTGGGATAAGAGTCATTAAAACAAAAAAAAAATTAAGGCACAAAGAGTAACAAATTAAGGAAAAGAGAAAGATCCAAGTGATTGGGTTAAAAATAAGATAAGCAATTTGCAAGTAGCTGTTAAAGAAATTTGAAAAAAATGAAAGAATAAAATAAAAGATCCCAGGGTGAAGAATAAGAAAATCTGTTACAGTTGTTTAGAAACAAAATCAGAAATTGTCATTAAGATACAAAGATTTTGTTTTAGAAGAACGTCTTCGGGCTCAGACAACACATTGGATGTTCAGCTTCAAGGCCTGCCACAGACCTGCATGACCATGGTCACACCACACTCTTGAAATGCTAATGCTTCCATTCCAATTGACATTTAGATCACAAGACAGTTCTGGATACTACCACAGCAGCAGCTGTTGCACAAGCCTCATTTTAGGTGGGACAGTTTTGGAGCAAATACCTAGAAACTCCCTAAAAAGTGAGAGGGATTTGAAATGTGCGAAGGAAGAGGGAACACTAAATAAATAGATTAAAGATGGTTGAGGAAACGTGTGGTAGAATTACAATGGAAATAACACTGATTTCAGATAAAAAAATCAGGCACTGACCTTCCAAAAGCGAGCAACAGACCTATGTGAACTAATAAAGAGAGTTGCTGTATGGCATTCCCTCCAAGTGAAATTCTACCAGACTTTTGTATCCTTGGAAGCTACTTTCAGATGAGACAAAGTTTTAAACTTGACTGTGGTGTTTTATTTATGGAGACATACTCTTAACAAGAGCTGACATGTTACAAAGATGCACCATCTCATCCCTTGACTCCTACCTGAGCATCAGCTCCACCAGCCTGCCAAGCTTAAAGAATCCTCCTTCCCTTCTCACAGGGCTATCCCTCAGTTCAGCAACAAGCAGGTTTGCCATTTTAATACATTTTATGAACTTTAGCAAGCACATTCTTTAAATCTGGACAAATCCACCTCCACTCAGCACACCAACTACCATAGCCCCTGCTTGCTGTTAAAGCTTTGCTAGCTATTAAGGAAGATACTAAGAAAAAGAAATCACTAAGATGGCTCAGGAAGAACAGGTATCAAGCTGCCTGTATTACTTCCAAACTGGCTGACAGTGTTATTTGCCAGCACAAATTATCTCTAAGTAGTTCTGCACATCTGCAATTTTTAGTACCCACTTCTCCCCCCGCCCCTTCATCCTTATTCCCATTAGGAATAGCCCAGATTCTTTAATTGACAAGAGACTGCCCACAGTTTGACATTTTTATGTTAAACTAACAGTCACATTACTTTTTCATTTTTAAAAGGTACTATTCTTGATCAGCGCCAACACACATATTATTGAGTGCCTTTCAAGGATGGCATTTAAATATTGCTAATGGAATTTCTTTGTAATCAGTCCCAGAGAGTTTAACTCTATCACAAAGCAAAGCCTTCCTAGCATCTGCCATCGACTCAAATAACAGAAGATTCATAGCTAACTCTCACTTCAGTTTTTTGTAAACATGATAAAACAAGAAAGTGACTTTTCAAAGGAAAGCTTGTGAGTGGTGCTCTGGTAAATCTCATCTGGATACGAGCAGTGTTTGAGGAACCTCTGAAGCCTTTCCTGACCATGGTAATTAAAATAACAATTATGCAAAGAACTCAAACCCATTTAGAATTCTCATCTGTTGTCAGACTCTTTCCTTTGTTGACAGTGACAACTCTATTATTAACCTTGCAACAAATTCACACTGCAGCACTAACAAAAGTGGGTTTGAGGCTTATATTCTTTTCCTCTCACTTTTCAAAAATAATCTTCTTATTACCCTCTCTTGAAGACAGCATTTTGTTGAAATAAATTCTGGACAAGGACAGGTTGGTGGGTTTATTGTAGAAAAGAGCCAACCCTCTTCTCTTAATCTGCTTTAACCCAAGAAGAGATGAATAGTGTTTTAACACTTCAAGAATCTGTTGGCCTAGTTTGCAAAAAGTAGGAAACCACTGGCTTCATTTGGGGTAACATTACTCCAGGGGTCACAGAGCAGTGTGACAAGGTTGGCTGTAGCCTCCTAAAAGAAGGAATTCAACGTTTCCCAGCTTAATTCCTTCATACATTTCTTAGCCTACCACCCTCAATGAATACATGACGAATTGGACCCTCTCTCCATCTGTGCAACAGAGAGAAGATCTGCTGCCAGTGCAAAATGCAAGTTTTAAATCCAGGGAAAATTTATACATTAATTTTTTTCTTTCCCCCCAATAATTTTTACGTGAAAGCCAAACTGCCTTATAAAGAAATCTCCATGCTGTGATTATGAGACCTATCTTCTCATAGCTGAAGTGTGAACTCACCCTCCACAGAGCATATCCTGACAAGGCAGATGAGCTCAGTCCATGGCCCACATCAACTACACTAGGAAAAGGAGAGAAAACTGTAGAAATCTTCTTACAATGTCTTACAAGCTGTGCTGGCCTGACAACATCCAGCCCTCAGCAAAAGGTGGCTCATCCAACCCAAGCATGGAGTTTGATTTTGGTGGGTTTTTTTCCATCTATACTGAGGTCTAATCCTCTTTTTCTTACTAACATTATGGACTCAGTAGTGTGATATGGCAGGGGGGTCTACAGGCCAAAATATCCCTTAAGAGTCCATTGCCTCTTGCTTTCATCAAAAATGGTAATCAGAGAAGGATTTAGTTCAAAAAGGACCTTAGAAAATCATCTGGTGCAAATCCTCCCACTTCCCAAATTTGATGTTCATTCAATAATCAGTACAAAAGTAAATAAGTATGTATGATTTTCTCTACCTGCCTCATGATCCCTTAAGAAAATTAAGACTTATTTTTTACTTTCATGTGATTAAAATATCTATCCCCTACACTTTTTTTAATGCCTCTAAGTACTTTTAGTTTTTGAATTATCTGACAGAGTGGGAACTGGTCACTAGGAATAATCCCTTCCTAAGCACACCTATGACAGCCCTGATGAGCCAGACTGCCTCTGTGATGCTTTTACAGCTGTCACTTTTCTCCTCATCACTGCAGCTACATCTCACTGCTCTCAATATTGTTGCCTTTTTTCTACAGGATCTTGCAGGTTTTGCTTCTCCCAGATAACATGAGCCACTGGCAGCACTGCCTATCATGTCCTTGTGGGTGACAGCAGCACTTATCAAGGCACAGTCCCAGAGAGCCAGACAGGTCAGACTCCACGGGCAGGGGAGGCAGGAGAGCAGGAGGTGCAGAACACTGGATCGCACAAAGGCTCTTTTACCTCTGCAGCACCTGCACCTCAAAGGCACTGCAGTCCTGTTCTCGTCTATCAGTGACTCAGCCCACCGACCATGTCTTCTAAACATTTCACAAGAACCAACTTAAGTCACTCTCTTCCTTTAGCCAGTGGCTTCTGATGTTCCACAGCCCAGATGCAAAAAATTTCAGGAGCATCAATAAACCAAGCCATTTTAAGCAAACCATATCAATCATCCCAAACCCATTCTCCAGGTGAACAAGGCTCTTCTCCCTGGGATTACTCCATGCTGGACATCTCAAACATCCACACTTCTTAAGGCTTAAAGGATATTCTGTCCTTAACCAAGTTTCTTCTGCAATAATATTACCCATTTTGTTTCATTTTTATTCTATGTCCCTTCATTTTATTGTGCGTCCCTCTGCAGAAGTGGGTTTAAAGTAGAGTAAGAGTTATGAAAAACTAAAAGAAAGAAAGAGCACTTAAGTAATTGAATATCAAACAGCATCAGTCTGGATATATCAGTTTATCCAAAAACATTGTAGGAGAAGCAGAAATCATGCAATCAATTCTGTGAGAAAGTGGCAGAGGAATTCAGACACACATCAAGTTAATAATGGGTGAAAACTGCACAGTAAGTTAAAAAAAATTAAATTGTTTTTCACCATAAATTACTATTTTCAAATTCCTAAACTTTTCATAGTGACCCGAGCTAAATGACTTTGATTACTCAGAGTCTCTGACTCTTATAATTTCTCTATTTCAATTTCTCTATCAGGTTATTGCTCAGATAAAAATAAATTTCTTTCGTGGATTTTCAAACATCTGGATATTTTTGGTCAGCTTTAAACACCACCATATTCAGGCCTACAGGTCACCCATGGGATAAAAAGGAATTATCAAACAAAATCCCATCTCAGATGTACTCAGATGTACACAAACACAACCCTTGTTAAATACAGGCAATCTCAGTTGAAGAATGGCAAAAAAATTTTGCCAGTAGCCTGAAGACCGAACCTGACTGAAAGCCCACAGAATTTTCTGTCACCACACAAGTATTAAGGACCTATAGCTAAGCTGCTCCCTGGCTAAGACTGTCACATTAGTTCCAGAAATACTGCCAATATTGTGTAATTCCCACAGGAAAACGAATGGAAAGCTATTCAAAAAGAGAATCCTTCCTGCAGATGGGAAGGTATTTCTTCAATCTTTAGGGTTAATTGCATCTCAGCTGTGACCTGGAGCACCCTTATTATTTAGTGTATGGCCTCCCAGGAGCACAGAAACCATGCTAAGTTAGGGTGCATTTATACTGTGGGAAATGACTGCTAGATGCTAGAGCTGAAACTATTGTCCTCTTATTTGTGACATAAAGAGCACCTGGAAACAAGTTTCTCTCTTTTTCAAGCACAAAACGCTTCCTCAGTGACTCAGTCCTGCTCTTTTCCTTCCTACACAATTTTCTCTGAGTTATGTGGTATTTCAACCACTTAAAATCAGAAGTTTTACTGTATCTGACAATATCTTAAAAGAATATCTCTCCTGGAGCCAGGGGCCACATCCAGCTCTCAGTTACATCCAGAGATCACAGTGGTTGCATCAAGTAACTCCAGGGGCACTTGCACAGCTGAGGGCAGAATTTATACTTGGAGGGACCAAGCTCACCCAGTATAATGGGCCACTCATGCTTTAATTATTACTAATAAATCTTGATTGATTTTTTTACTGATATTAACAGCTGGGGAAGACACATCATGAACAGAAAATGGGAAAAATAATGGAAATTGAATGGTAGCCTTTAGCCAGGCACAGAGATACCTGTGCTGAGATGCTTCGGAGACCAGGAAAGCTTGTGGTCAAAGACAAGCAGTGTCTTCCAACAAAGCAATATATAAATTGCAGCAGCCACCACTGAAAGGCATGGGGTCTCCTGCAGGTCCTGGGGAGTCAGCAGGTTCCTGCTGTGCCAAGCCCCACGTTGGAATGGCCCTTCCCTGCTGTGCCAACCGCACACAGGGCCTGTAACGATGAGCCCACACACTCCACAAGGATTTCTACTTTACACATAACACCATCTAAACAGCAGATTGGGAGGGAAACTCTGGTCTGGGTTCTAACTCCAGCCACCCTCTAGAAAGGCAATTTAGGTGAGAACAAAAAGACACGATACTATAAACCTTGCTGGTTGCCAGCTCAGTGAACCACAGCAAATCTATGTCATAGTAATTATACTTACACTGTAAATCTGGGCAATAGCTCTTCAGGAGGTATAAATTGGCATTAGCTCATTACAATCAAGGAAGCCTTATTGATTTATGTGAGGTAAGGCTCTTGCATGAATTTTCTATCAGTTACCAAACTAAGCCTATCTCCAAACCTGAATCGACCCATAAACAGTGCACTTCTGGAATGTCTATAATTCCTCTTCACTGTGTAATTTTTATTGCTAAGAGCTGAAAGTTTGGCCAATGACATTCATTTTCTGATGACTAAAATCCATGCAAGGTACAGATGACCATAAGTTCAGGTGTCTTCACAACACCAGTCTGAACTGTAACAACAAATTACATTATTTCAGGCAAGGCTGTATCAACATTTCTGATTTAAATGTTGATTTTTCAGGAGTCTGAAATACATCCATAAGTTTCCTTGATGCTGGAGCTCTAACCCAAAGCTGGCATTTTCCTTAGTTGTTTTGAGAAAGCAATAGCTTTCACATGCTTCCACCCAAGTAGGCAGTAACCCATCAGAAACCCTTCTTTGCTCCTCTACAAATTAGGAACAGTTATTCCATAGTCCAAATCTGAGCTATTAAGCTCCTGGGAGATGCCAGTGGCATCTGAACATTAAGTCCTCTTAGTCAAAATTTCACCAGGCTGATGTCATGAGCCAGAGGTAGCTTTCCAATACTTTCAGTAGCATGTTAGGTACGAAACTTGCCTGGGTAGCTCTTTTACTGCACACACAGAACTTTTGCATATACCAACAGATTATTTTCTCTCCTAAAAATACATCTTGAAATATTCACTTTAAATATGTACACCACCAGACTGTGTACATGTACCCAGGGCAGAAGACATCTTTCTACTTTAGTGTACCCTGCTAATCACATACCATCTGGTAATATATTATGTATTCAAAGATACACATAATATATCAAAACACATACTGTAGGCATATTATGGTGTGAGGAAAGAGGGAATCTATCAGATGTAGTCACACAAGTGTAAATAACTTCTCATCCAAGAGAGCAGAACAGCTTTAAAGTACAATGACATTTTGAAAGATCTGCATTCTATCTAAAAACGAGAAATTTTTAAATGAGCCTGAGCACTCAGTGGTGCATTAATTAAAGACTTCATCTGATATCCATAAAAGTAATTGGAAAGACCTGCTGACTTTACCCATCTCTGAATTGGGCCCAGTAGCGCATTAATTGAGGGCAAGTTTACAACTGCAGCAAACTGAAATTAGTTCTCAGGACAGTAAATCGTGGTTTCATGCATTAAATAGTGATGTGCAGTTAACTTTACTTCTAGAAAGACCTCAGTTAAAAAACTTGCATTTCAAAGCTACTCAGTGTTTGATGTTTTAACGCTCAGAAACAGAAAAGCTTTGTTATATTGGTAGACTTCCACTACACCAATGAGCAGCCAGTAGTCTTTTGACAGACAAATGTATGTGCTAAATTATTTCTGTCCACAGCTAAAAAATGAAAAGTAGTATCTGTTGCTTTATTTCTTTTAAAAACATCTATGATTTTTTTTTAAATCTGTGGGGTTTAAACTCTGTTCTGCAGTGCCTTAACTCCAATTCACCTTTGATTCTCACGTGAGGGCTGGACAGACCCACTCAAACACTTCACCACCACTGCACCTTCTGCTGATGCCGCCAGAACTTCATTAATATGCAAAGGACAGAAATAAATTCAAAGGACAGAATAAATTCAGCTGTGTAGGATTTTGTTTTCAGCTACATTTTCATTGCCAGTTGATCATCTCTTATTCAAAGAGAAGAATGTTTGATGCTTATATGTAAATACAGTATAACAACTTATCCAAGTCACACAGAGCTCCAGTAGCACAAAGCAGAAACCAAGCAATTTAAAGGTTTAAGAGAAATAGAGCAACTGATATTGGGATGAGCAACTCCAAGGGCACCTGCAGAAGAAGAGGGAATAGGCAATTTCTCACTGAAATCTCAGCCTTTGGATTTGTTTTTCCCCTGACACTGCAGATGGCTCTGGATCTCATTGGCACAGATAATAACAAAAGCACCCTACAGAAACTACATTTATTTCTGTAGGAGAGATAGAAGTATGGGCCAGGGCAGATACACATCAGTAAGTTCTAGCCTCTGAAATCATTATAGAAGACGTGCCACACCTGTACAAAACTTTATTTTCCAGCCATTCCCTTTTAACTGTCTTGCTGGGAGATAGCTTTTTGCCTAACCTAGCTTTTAAGTGACCTCCTTGAGATAGCATAGAGAGGGCTGATCTTTAGAGGTGTCTGAAGAGTCCCAAGAGCTCAGTTTCTTTTCAGATTTCTCACTGAAGCGGAGCTTCAAGCATCTTAAATCACTTAACTCACTTCAAACAGTGTATGTCTTTTTGATTCCTTTTAAATTGCAGCTTATTACTTCTAGCAGAGTTTCATTTCATCTTCACACCAACAACCCATGCAAATGCTCTTTGCAATTCTAACATGAAGGGTTAAAAATCACTAGCTAAACCAGCATAATATTTTTGTAGAGCAGCTGGGAGAACAACAGAGAAGATAAAAAGCACAGTCACACTGTTTTATTTTAGTGATATAGGGGACTGAGACAAGTGTACCCATTAATACTTGGACTATTCCTTTTTATGGGTTCAGTTTTAGATAAAATTTGGGTTAGAGAGATGCAGTTGCATTAACTGATGAAACTTTAAAGAATATAATTAATGAGTGTTAGCTCTTTGAGGAAGTCACTTTATCCCAGTGCTCATTTCCTTCTCCTTCCCCATTCCATTTGCCTTCTCACCTGTCACCCTCGTAGATTCATTTGTTCAGAGACCAAATTTTTATTCCTATATATTCCGGACTTCAGCATCCCTAACTGCAAACAAGACACTCCTGCACTCTGCAGGTTGCTGGCTTTCCTGGTAATTACTGTTCCATTGTCATCCCTGAGGGGGAAAAATATCTGCTGTAGCCCCATCACCAGATGTCTTCTGATATTACTGCAACTCTCATCTCCCCCGAGGTGTTCTTGCTACAGTTGACCCTGAATTTTCTGATATAATTTGTGATCTTTTTCCTATCAAAAAAGATCACAGAAATGTATTTGTACATACAGCTCACTCATCTCTAGCCCAGGTCTCTTAACTTGTGCTCAAGCTACCAGAGTCTGAAGTCTGCTTCTACTCTCCAGACTTCTCAGACTTATCTTTCATTTTTCCATAAACCTTTGCCAAAATAAATTTTTTCTGCGACTTTTGACTCCCTGTCACAGCTTAGAATATTGTGTACAATGTGTTCAGAGCATACAACAGCATCCCTGGAGCACAGGGGAGCTCATATTTTCTTTTAACTCTATTTCTTCCCCCAGCAACATTCCAGATTCTCCACCCTTAGGAAATAAAAAAGCCCCCAAAAAACAAAACAAAACACCACAAACAAACAAAAAATTTGCTACCTTTGATTTGAAGTAAAAAATACAATTAATTTTTTTTAAGTGCTGTTTTCCTTACTTCCATCTTTCCATTATCCTCACAACTCATTCTTAGAAGATTGCCACAATGTGGGACAGGGAGGGTAGAGTGTGAAACCTGAAAATAGGCCTGCCTTGGGAGCACTGCAAAGCAGCAGCCATCAGAGCAGGAATGCCAATCATACAGCCTGTTTAAAGGGGCATTTTAGGGAGCTAGATGTTTGTGTTTTCTACTTGCCAACCAAATTAGACACAGGTATATTCAATATTCTAAATGAAATACATCTTTAACTAAGGTCATTCTTTCAAACTCTTGTCTATACCAAGAATCCACACAGGCATCAAGTCCAATTATTCACAACAAACAAAAGATTCCCAAATCTTGCTGGGGAATACAGTACTTTTATTCATAATTATATTCTAAAGTACATTATTTAAAGCTCACCCATATCCTACAGAGTGGAAAGACTGCAGCCCAATAGGTCAGTATTCAAAACTGCTTAAATAAAAGATTTACAATAGTACATTGTTTCAATACTGAAGGTAAATACACTACAGGGATGAAGCTAAACATGGGAAGAAAAAATGGGAAAGAACAAAGCTGGTGAAATTCCCAGCTGTTGGAAGAGGCTGCAAATATCTCCATATGTGAGAAATTCACTGAGAGAGGTGCACCCCCTGTGCCTGCTGAACAGGTTTCCCAAGGAAGTTGTGGATACTCCATACCCGGATGTGTTCAGGGCCAGGCTGGATGGAGCCCTAAGGAACCTGCTCTGGTGAAAGGCCGGTGGGAACAAGATGAGCCTTAAGGTCCCTTCCAGCCCTGGAAACTGCTTTAGGACTGCAGAATGTCCAATGCCAGACAGCAGGGAAGTGGCAGCCATGGTGGTAGGAGGATTATGTCAAATTCTGATGCAGTAAGTTTAAGACACAAGTAAGCCAAATTTTTCAGCTGCAGGATACATTCCCTGCATATAAATTCCTCACTGAGTGCTGGCAGTATGTATTTAGTCCAGTTCTTTGAGAACTCAGTCCCTAATCTGTATGCAGTTTGCTTTTGTTCTGAGCCTTTCTTCATGTTCTCCCTCTCTTCTTAATTAACAGAAAACACTTATGAATATTAAAGAAGAAATTAACAACAGTGTAAATAATTTCTGGATGTTCGTAGATTCCAAATTTAGTTTTTAATTAACCCCCACTGATTTCACAAATCTGTTTAAGAAAAAGATATCATTTCAAAATTTCCCTTGTGCTTAAAGAAGGAAAAAGAAATAAGGTAAGACCACAAAGCAGCAGTTTGGCATTGCAGGCACCAGCCTCAAATGTTACTCTGAGGCATCTGGTTTCAGCAGAACAATCCACATGCTGCCTCCTTCCTTCCACAAGCAAAATGCAGGGAATTTGGCCAATCACTGCACAGCTGTGATAACACAAGTCCATCTTCTGCAGAGTTCAAAGGAGCCAGGCTCTTTGAATTGTACTGGATAAAACCAGAAGGTGAGCACTGGTCAGCTGAACCCCACTTTGCAATCACTGACCACACCCAATACCAGGTGCCTCTGAGGAAGGTGCTAAAAGCCCTGACACAGCTGCTACAGACTCCACCTTTTTATGGGCACACCTCTTTGTCACCCAAGTCCTGTGGCTGTGGGGATTTTCGTTTAGTTTGTATAATTCTCTCACAGGAAATCTATATGTTCTTGCTAGCCATTTTAAACATCCAGTCTTGATAGTTCCTCTGACCAATCTACCTTCCTTCAACTCCTGTCAGCAGGCAAGGGTACTCCTAAAAAGGAGCTCTTCTGGATTGAAGGAAATTCCTGACCACTTTTTTTTTTATTGGCTTATTTTTCAGTATTTTGTCATTCACATAACCCAAAAGTGCCCACCTCATAGTGAATCCCTACCAGACACACAGGCTAGCACCCGTGAATCATGCCAATAAGAGTGATTTACCTCTCTTTTACATCTTTTGGAAAGATACAACAAAAGAGAAATCTCCCACCACTGATCTGTGTGCAGCAAGGCCTGTTGAGTCAGTGGGAGCTCTGCATGTAAGACAACTCAAAGACAGATTCTCCAAGAAATTTAATTTAAAGATGCCTTGGGAAAGCTTTAAATTGCACTTCACAGAGCATGCAATGGGGTGGATCCTCTCCCTTATGCATAACACCCATTAGCATTGAGTTATCAGTGTCCAGTGGGAGAGGAGAACATGTCCTGGTGCTGCTGAAGGAATTCCTGGCTTTCTCACCAACACCACTCATCCCCTCTGCCTCCTCACACAGCCACTGGGCAGACATGTGTTTAAGAAATATTCCATTCAGCACTCCAGACTGAAAGCTGCAAAAGAGGCAGGAATCTCTAAAATGGCAATCAGAGAGTCACCTCCAGACTGATGGGTGTTGTTACCTCTGCAACAGCTGAGTGGTAGCGTATTCATGAAAAGATGACACATAAAAAAGATACAGCTGAAATACTCTTCCTAGGTGCAAATGCTGATATCTTATTTAGAAAAAAAAATGAAGGAAAAACCCAATATAAGACTGCTGAGCACTTCCACCCACATTTAACATGTTTTATAAAAAGAGCAAAAGCTATTTATTTTACCCCATCTCTTGCTTTTAATTTTAATTCCCTTTTATCCTCAGAGGGCAGTTACGTACCAGTATTAAAACATCATGCACTTTAACAAGAAAGTGGATTGACTGCACAACTGCCAATACAGAGATACAAATCAACAGAACCTACTGCAGCTAGGATCCATAAAGGTGCTCTGCCTCTCCACCAGGAGAAGCAAAACACTGGAGGTGAGAAAGCAGCCAGAAGCTGCAGAAATAACAATGTGCCCTCAGCACAGCAGAGCACACTGAAGTAGTTTTCCAGAGAAGGAGCTGGGAGCAGAGTAAGGGCTCGGTAGCACATTTGAGGAAGATATGCATAAAAAAATACTAATCCCTACAAAGAGATCATCCAATGAGAAGCACAAAGCCCCATGGCAAGTGTCCCCAGAGAACTTCTACCCACACAAAGTCTACCTTGCTCTGTGTGTGAGCAATGCTGTGAGCCAATTTCCTCACATCCAAACTGGAAAGGGGCACAGGGGAATAGATTCCCATGGAAATTTACCTCCATCCAATGCTTGGGGCATATCAGAGGGACCTCAGCCACCCCTCCACAACAGAGGAGCAATGCAAGATCTAGGATTAGGCCTGGAAGAAGACAGCATGTTATTATCTCTATGCTTCACAGCATTTATCAACCTGACAAATGCCCTCCATCAATGGAAGAAACAGCTTCTCTCATGCTGAAAAGGTGATCAAAAGGTGACCAAAGCAGATCACCAAAACACAAGCATCAAATTCCCAGAGTGTGCAAATTTGCCATTTTCTTTGGGATTCACTCACTGGCAGCAGCTACAAGTCTGGTCCAGGGAAGCAGCATAAGCTCTTTTGTGCCATCAGAGCAGCCCAAGAAGAGATGAGGAAAGCAGTCACTCATACACCTTGATTTGTTCTCATGCACAAATGGCCTCACCAATGGCTCGGCCCTGCCTTGGATTTGGCAACAACTTTAGTGCCCCCTCAGGAGTTGGGCAGACAGTAAAACTCAGGGCCAGGTGCTCAGTAAAACCAATCAAGCTACAGCCAGATAGGAGAAGCAAGTACAGTAAGCCACCTTCCCAGGCAAGCTGGCTTTCATGCTAGCTAGGCCATTAGCAATCTTCAATCCCCAAACATCAGAAGTTAATCCTGCCTCAGGCAGCATTAACTTACACATTAGCTCTTTAATGTAACAGCCGCAGTGCTGGAAAAGAGTCATCTGCTACAAATATTTTCCCACATGACTCCACTCACTTCCCCAATTACTGCATTTCCTATTCTCTTTTGAAGGGATCTTTTAGATGTAGCTTTACCTTGCTAGGCTGGGATTATCACAGCAATATCCCACGAAGGTGTTTTCATCCTGTGCACGGTAACTTCAAGCCTGGTTTTGTGGCATCTCCAACACCCGCTCAGCGTGCACAGGGAAAGGGTGATGTGGCACACAGCCAAGGCTGCTGCCCTCCAAACTGCAAAAACTTGGGATATTCCTGTGAAAAGCCCTCCCGTGCAGTTTGCTGCTAGCACTGGGGTCATCCTAGAGGTGCTACATATTTGTGAAAACATGCACAGATCAAAGCATCCTGAATTTCAGGACCAGTAATGATTTATTAAAAAACGCATACTAAATGCCTAATACATAAACTATTTATAAAACAGCAAGGGAGCAGAAGCTTTACTGTTTTACTTGCAAACTCTTCATGCCAAAACTGCAAAACAAGTACTTTAAGAACAACATGGATTGATTTCAATTTGTGTGTATCGAGCCAAGTTCAATGGCTCTGGTTTTATATGCACAAATTCTTCTGTTTATGAATAATAAATACTTTCCCCCCTATATAATGAGAAAGAGATTCTACATATTTTGCTGTCCTAAAAAAAGTCTATTTCATAAAGACACTATCCTAAAATAGTTAAGCCAACAGTCCTTTTAAATGATATATTTAGATAACACTTACAGAAATATCACAGGGAAAAAAGAGCATTTATACAAATTAATGCAAGAGAGTCAGTTGAATAAGAAAACCAAAATTGTTGTAAATAGGCTCCTGAAACTGTTTCACAGGAAAGCTGCTAATGAAATCCTTGGAGAGGCCAGGCAATCTTTGGTTCAACAATTCAACTTCAGGTTCTTTTTCTTTTTTCTGTTCACATTTTCAGATGTTCCCCCAAGGTGCCTTGCTCTAAAAATACTTTTATGGTAAGACAGTTCAAACAGAACTTTAAAAAAAATGTATTTTATGTAATTTTGACAGGGTTAGGTTGTCACCTTATTGTTCAGCAATGTTCCTGGCAGATCAACTCTAAAGAGCCAAGTGGGTGTTGAGCTGAAACAAAGCTATCTAAGTGAAGGTGATAAAACCTCCTTGGGTTGAAGCACCGGTTGCTGCATTTTTTAGGTCTCCTGAACTGCCCTCCAGTTGTTAGAGGCTTGTAAAATCCTTTTTCCATGCAATCTAACCCCCACCTAAACAGGGTTCCTCCACCCAAGGCAGAATCCTGTAAAAAACTCAGGTCCCCTTGCCCCAAAGCCTTTTCACGGGCTGCTCCCTTTACTTCAAAGCACACAAACCCAAACTGCGGGTACCAGAGGAGCACACACCACTGGAACACAGAGCCAGGCCAGTACCCTTCCCACATGTCCAACTGATCCATCAACAAGGGTATGAGTTACTGCACCAGCAAGGCTCCACCTCACCCTCAGCAGATCCCTGCACACCCTGATCATCCTAAAGGACGCGATTTCCCCACAGCCTCTGTAATTATGGTTTTTTTAAACGGTCTCATTATGAGCAGATAGGTTGATATTTCAACAGAGGATAACAGAATTAAGCACCTAGCATAACTCCAAACTGTGATCTATGCACTGCTGAAAGGTAACTCCAGCTCAGCACCACGAGAACAGTCCATCCATCCCACAGAGTGCTCATGGCCTCCATTATCACTGGGATAATCTACTGCACTTTTAATTTAAGAGTAATGTCCTTGTGTTGATGCCTTGCAATTTGATGGGATTTCCGTTCATTAGTAGCAGTAAAAGAACCACTTTTTATTCATTAAATTATTCTAAGTGACAGGAAAAAACCCTTTCTTAAGACAAGCATATGCACAGCTGCGTTTTTTCTCATGCAGTTGGGATCACCCCTCTCAGCACATTAATATTGTATTAGAGAATGTAGATCACTTTTTCATTCTTAATTGGTACTTAAAAATTTCTCTCTAGTGAAAATACTGATTGATTTGGTGTTTAAATGAACTTGTTCATTGCAACTGCAAATATCCTGAATACTAAGTAGTTTAAAATAACTTCTCATAGTAAAAAGATAGATGGACCATGCTTGAAAAAAAAAAAAAAAAAAGGCAATTAAAATTAAAATTCTAACTACATAGCTACTAAACAAATAACATTATGAAGGAAATCAGGAATAAGCCTGCCACAGTCATGTTCTATTTTTGTGTTCCCTGCCTTGAGAAGTAAAAAAAATACAAAACTGCTAGAGAAAGTGACCAGGGTATTAATGATAATGAAGTTTTCATTATATTTGCCCTTTCATTCCAGAGTCTCTTCAGTTTTCATAGCTGAAGTATTTTCTCTACATCCACAAGACCTACTATTTTAGGTGTTCTCCAAAAAATACAAAGTTCAAGAAATTCTGACCTAATCATGTTACCTAGCGCAATTAAAAATAAAAACCAACAAAAATAAGGAAAGTTTGGTATGGGCAATGAGTGAAGAGCTGGTTGCATAAACCTGCAGAGAAACTGGAAAATTCCACATTCTGCATTCATTTTGGATGAAGTACACTGAGAAACAGACACCCTCAGGGGGTGGGCATTAGAAGAAACAGTCACAAAAATTACCTGTGGTAGATCTTCCCTGGCTGGTAGGAGACTGAGCGCTCTGCAGATGCTGGGGACTGCAGGCAGGCAGGGGTAGAGTTGAAGCCAAGCAGGAAAGTGCAGGCAGCTCCAGGGTTGCAGCCTGCCAGACTCTGGCCCATCTCCTGGGCTCTTCATCTCTGCTTCCACCACCCTGCTTAGCCCTTAGCTGAGAAGGTCTGAAGCCAAAGGTTTGACTGCCCAAAGAAGCTGGAAACTCTCTAACACCTCTTTATAGGCTGGGCAAGGAGCCCAGGGTAACTACCTGCACCTGCTGCAGGCTGTGGGGAAAATGGGCTTCAGCTGGGTCCTGCACTCAGCTGTGTCCTATTACACCCCTCAGCACTGGGCTCTGGAGATGGAGTAATGCATCCTCACCTAAATATTATGTATTGGCTTAAAAGACAAAGCTTCTGGTTTAATGGAGGCTCTCTGAAGACCCAAGTGAAAATGTAAAAAGCAAGCTCATTATTGCACTACAAGCTTATGGCCTTTTTACTTTTGTTCAATGTAGTCTAATCCAATTTATCTTCTGCATCCAGATTTATCACAGTATTTGTCCAACAGAAGAATATATAGTCTTTATTTAACAGCCCTCGCAGGTTTCTTAAAACATTTTGTGCCTTATTCAAAGTCTACTAAACCAGAAATAAATGTGTAGCAGTCAATAATTTGTATATTACTGGTTTTGTTTTCTCAGTGTAAAGTGCCTTTTAAAAGTCTCAAACTTTCAGGCCATTCTGAAACCCCTGCTTTTTAAAAAAAAAAATCTTGTTGAGCTTTACACAAAATTTTACCTTTGAAAGTCTAGGTTATATGTCAGTATTAAATTTTTATCATCCCTTTGCAGAAATGAATTTATTCTTAATGTGGTTCTGTGCTTTATGTTGTTTTTTTCATTCCCTGCTCTGCTCAGGAGCATTGTTGATTGTTTCATCAGCAGTGGTCACAACTCAGGAGAAGAGGGTTTGGGCAAGTCAATTAACATTGCTGTAGAGCAGAGCCCAGGAGAGGAGCGGACATATGGCCTGCAATGATGTGCAATTTGCTATTTTTTAATTTCTTAGTAAATAGAGTGAGCTAGAGGACATTCTTGGTCACATTAAGATGAAAGACCAACTACAGAGCCTTACTAATCTGGCCTCACTTAAAATTCATAGATGCTTTACATGTCAAGTAACCTAACCTCTTAAAAATATACAGGAATGGGATTTTAAAAATGGGATTCTTTTGCTATACCAAATATTTGCTTTCATTATACATTCATTAGACTGGGAGAAGTGCTAGAGGGCAGAATTTGGCCGAAGTGTTTAATGTTTATTAAAAATATCCTTTGCTAGACACAGAAGTGTCCTAATAGGTCATCAAATTCATATCATTGTGCTGCTACAGACTGACCCATGTTTATTTCCTCATATGCATCTAATCAATTTTTATAGCTGCTCTCAAATAGTCAATTAAGAGTGCTATTAATAGTAATGAATCCACAGCTCCAGCAGGCAGGAAATATCTGCCAGCATTTCCTTGTTGGTTTTTTTTTTTACACAGTGAAAAAGACAAGTGCTTTTGAAGAGAGGGGCATTCACAAACACAGGACTTACAGGACACCAGCACAGGTCAGCAACCCACTCTGCAAACCCACAGGCTGCCCTTCTGCCCATCCCCTGTTACAGGTCTCCAGCACTTCCATCTGGCCTTGAGGAATCAAAAGGAAGCACACAGACACTCACAAATTCCCCGTAAGTCCTGGAGGGAGAAAAGAGGATAAACAGTCAGAGCAGTGAATCAACACCTTTTTTGTTCTATTTCAGTCACCAATAAAAGCAGAATCCAAGAAGGGAATTAGTACAGACAAAACCAAACACATGCCTGTTCAGCTCAGAGCGGTCTGAGGATCTTCCACATTTTACAGACCACAGTAAACAAGTTTCCACATTTTATTTACCAGCTGCACACAGTGGATAAAGTAGAGCACAGAGCAAGCAGGGCCTATCCACAGTGGGTGCCCTGCAGGTATAAAGCAATGCTGTTGGCAGTATGGAATATTTCTTTTCCATTTCTCCATGAAAGCAAACTCCCCTAATCTGGGCTGCATTAATTCCACACAGTGTCTCTTAAATCCATGCAGGCAGTATTGTGCTTTTTCCTCACTGTGAGGTTGGTGAGGCACTGCCACAGGTTGTCCAGAGAAGTTGTGGATGCCCCATCCCTGGGGGAGCTCAAGGCCAGGTTGGATGGGCCTTGGAGCATCCTGGTTTAGTGAAAGGTGTCCCTACCCATGGCAGGAAGAACTGGATGATCTTTAAGGTCCTTTCCAGCCTAATCCATTCTATGATTCTTTGAGTAAAGCTTTTTTAACCAGCCAGCCAATCTCAGTGTTTACATATGCACCCCCTTCCTCACAGTGCTACTAAAGACAGAAAAAATGAATCCAGGTTTTGACCTTTTTGGGTTTCTTGTGCTCTCTTTCTTTTTGTGAAATTGCTCCTTCTCATGAGCTAGCAAGGGAGGCCATTGATCAAAAAGCCACAACAGCAAGATAGGACATGACAGTGGTTCTGGCAGCTGGAATGTAAAATGAATCTGTCTGTCTCTAGCTGGCCAATTCAAAACCAGGTTAACAGTACCTGAAATTCATCACTATCTAATGTCTTTGTGAGATGAGACTGATGTCAGTTTAATTTAATAGGCCAGGCTGAAAAATGCGACAGTTCAATAATTGATTCATGAGTGGATTAGACATCACTGCCTCAGGGGTGGCAACATCCACCAAAGGGTGGGGATGATGGCTGGAGCACTAACAGCATGAGCTGCCTCATTTAACCTGGTCTCCAAGCTCTGCACACCCCCAGTCTGTGCCCACCCTGCTGCAGAGGAGGGCAGACAGGCCCATGGTGGGACACACCTTGGAAATAAAAGCACAGCCCACGTTTCCTGTCAGGAGAGCAAAGGGGAATCTGCTGCTGTAGATGTCTGTGGTGTACACCCTGCTGGGAATACACCGAGGACTGCAAGGTACAGAGCTGTCAGCCAGGTGCTTTCTGCAAGGGCTGAAGTTCACTGAATAAATAAAGGGAGAAAAGGGGGATGAGAGTCCTTTTATCTCTTTCAAAGATGTTCTTGCTGCCTTTCCTCATTTCAGATAGGTACAGTCTCCCTTCTTTATCAGAGACCTGGAATGGCAGTCACCCTTGTGCTTCTGGTTCCACTTCCCTCTCTTTCACCCCACAGTCACCTTTTCTTTGACAGTAGAAAATATTAATGTGCCATCTATTCCAAAATATTTCCTAGTTAATGCTAAGAAGCTCCAACAACTCCTTAAAATAGTCTTGAACAGTCCCATCTATGGCTGCCCTATTCCTGTATCTTTATAGATAATTAGCAAACCACCTACTTATGGAAACAGTAATTTTTTTAAGCACCATCTTTAATTTGCAGGCTCTGATATGGATATGGTAATATTTGCACAATAGTCTTCTATATTTGTTGGAAATTGTAAGCATAATCATGAAAACCTATGCTGCACAACTTCACAGTATCAACATGAAAAATAAATTCACCTTTATCACTTTTTTTTTAAATATTAATTCAAATTTTGCCATAAAACAGTAGCTAATCAAATAAACACTGCCATTTATAGCGTTCCTTAATGTGTTTAACTTGGGCAGAAAAAACAAGAAGTTCCAACAGTTAAAAAATCCTCATTAAACATAGGAGAGGGGTACAAGGTAAGTGTTGTAGAGATCTTGACAGTCGAGGAGTTAGCAAAACAAACATCCACCTTTGAAAAGCAGACATTTTACATGGAAAATGGGCAGAAGCTTCAGGAACCTTACAGTTTAAAAATGCTCATTAAACATGGCAGAGTGGTACAGGAAAGTGCTGTAGAGCTCTTGGCAGTCTAGAAGTTAGCAAAAGAAACATCCACCTTTGAAAAGCAGATATTTTACATGGAAAATGGGTAGAAACTTCAGGAACCTTACAATATTATCTGTTCTTAAAAAGACATTTCCAAGGTCTCCATTACAGAAACATGGAATCTTTTATGCTGGAAAAGACCTCCAAGATCACCGAGTTCCACCTCTGACCCAACACTACTGGGTCAACCAGACCATGGCACTGAGGGCCACCTCCAGTCGTTCCTTGAACAGCTCCAGGGATGGTGATCCCATCACCCCCCTGTGCAGCCCATTCCAGTGTCTGACAACACTTTCCAGGCACTCCTAACAACAGCCGCCCACGCAGGTTTGGTTACAAGCATTCTGCCTTTTCCAGAGGCCTTGGAGAATCTTGTTTGGATGTCAAGGCTCCCACCTTAACATTGCTATTGCAATCAAAAGAAGTGAAATGGCATTTTTAAAATTCACTCTTCAGAGGATATTAGTGTTTCTTATATGAAAATAAACCTTCTATAAGTGGATAAGAGACATGGGGAAAAAGTGGAAGAAATTAATGAGCTTATTCTGCTTTTTATTAAAGTAAGAGGAAAAAAAGTAATCAGACTTGGCCAATCCTGAAGCATACAGGTCCAACGTATTCAAGATAACCCAAGTATAAAAATGATCCATAACTATTATAAAAACCATATTCTCTTTTAAAATATGCCTAGCCATTATCTCAGTTCTTTCTTCCTGGAAACAAAGCTGGCATCAGACTCAAATATGGATTAAGCTTTAACATCAGACAATGTATAAACAATAGTCATTCATTAACCCCTGTGGCTGTAATGAACCAGAACGTACCAGGTATTGATTACTGAAACTTCTAAATATACAAACCAGAACCTGTGTTGGAAACAGCACAGAAACCACACAATAGGTATAAATGAAAAAAAAAAAAAATCACTGGTTTACTCCACAAAGCAGGAGGTAAAGTGTTGCCATTTTAATTTCCATCATACTTTATTACAGACAATTATGACATACCTGTGTGCCCATAAATGAAGAGCTGCTATATCTAGACTTGGATTTACTGCCATAATTGAGCCAGAGCATTTTAAAGCCACCACAACTGTGACTATGATTTTACTGACCTCAGTGCTTGCATTGTATCAGTGCCTTAGGCTCAAGCCAGCTCAGGTTGCAACAAGTGCTCTGCAAACCCTTTGAAAATGACAATTGCTGCTCCTCAGAGCCCATAGTGCTAAGCCTAGCTAGGCAACACCATGAGGTTTAATGGGTTTTAGGCTCCAGTTCCTTTTAAGCTTGCTGGCCAATGCCTTGATCTTTCTGTCCTTGCACATTTGAGTACTTTTTTACAGGAACACATTACATTTTTCCTGTTGTCCAAAGGAAAACAGTCTGTTGCCTAAAACGTGCAAGAGCAAACCTAGGAGCCCTGGGGTTAGTTAGAGAAGTAAACCCTGAAATTAATCTCATATGGTGATCCACCCTATCTTTAAACTGTGGAGAACAGATACTCAGATCCTCACCTCTTGTAAACTGTGAGCATTTCACAGGAGTCCTTGGTGTAACTGAGAGCTCATCCAGGCCAGGGTTTGCCTTGAGACATTTTTAAATGGTTTAAATGGTCTTAGGTTAAAATAGAGACTGAACAGAGCTCAGGTAAAGGCATTTTATATCTGTAATGGTACAGAAAAATATTCATGCTTGACAATACTTTGTCAAGTGAAGTGAGAAGTTACTCTGCCCTCTTACATGTACACACTGCTTATCCTCTCAGCAAAGTAACAATCCAGACATTGTTTGTGGTTACAGAAGTTCTCCAGTTTAAATAGTGCTGTGCAGAAAGTGCAGATTAAAAAGGTTTTCAGGGCACTTCTCTCCCTCCTTCACTTGTATGTGTAGACCCCTGGGCACAGCTCAGGACTAAGAAAATCAAACACTTGTAGAGACCTCTAAATTTCAGCTTACCTGTGAGGCAAATTCTTTCTCAACAACTGAGTATTTATTACATTGTACTACACACAGAGGTCTAGTCAGGCAGCAAGGACCTTTCTGGTGTATATGATGTCACATATTTCCACTTTCTCTCATATGAATTTATACACTAAAATTAATTTCTACTTCTGTTGAAACTGAGGATGCAGGAAATACACTTCTGACAAGTGGAGAACTAAAAAGAAAATAAAATGAAAAATGCTGCAGAAAAGTTTTTAAAAATCAGAATTAGTTTACAAAATCAGAGGAATAAAATATGGTCAGTATAATCACAACACAGCCATTCCATAAAGGAAATCTTTCCTGGTGCTTTGGCCTCATGTCAATGGCCCCATCTTCTGTCCCAGTTATTTTTAAAGCTGACTTTACACAGTAAATAAGGATGGAGGTGGGGAAGAGAAAGAGGAAAAAAAAACCCCATTAGGCTCCTCTTAGGAAAATAAGACTTAATTAAAAAGTCTGCCATTGCTTTGCACTTAATTAGGACTAACACAGCTGTTAATAAGCTTCTGATTGATAGTAAACTTGATGTCTGCACAGAAAACTACTTACTTGGTTCAAAGAGGCTGATAGTTTCATACAGTAAAAAGATTCTGTTTTCTAATTGTGCATAATGTTAATATTTGAAACATCCTTAAGGGTGATTGTACCTATTAAAATTTCATATGTGAAATGAGAAATAAATGAATTGGTGTTGCATTTTTAAAGGATCAGATTACTGTTGATTAAAGCTTTGTCTACACTTGAAATTTCCCAGTAGAACAGCTCTACTGGTGGTTGTAATAATAGGAGAACAAGCAGAGATAGGCTGCCAGCGACTGCTATTAAAATTACAATGTCATACAGACCTGATCTTTAATGGGTTATACAAGGCTGTGGTTATAATGGGGCTGTAGCACTTAATACTGCCAACCTCGCTGCTGCTACTGGGGCTGAAATGGGGAAAAAAGGGAACAAAAATCCAGTATAAACACAGTTGGGAAGTCAGTGTTTGTCGGCAGGGCTGAAGCACAGACTGGAGTGTTTATCCAGAATGCTTCCACAAAGACTCACCCTGCCTGAGAAATTAAATATCAAGCAATAATAAGTGAAGGGGAAGGTGAAGTAGAAGGACAGAGCAAGAGAGCAAAAGATGAGTAAAATAATTTGGAAGAAAAGGAAAGAAGCATTTGGGAATGGTAAACTTCATAGAAATAGCAGGGAAGAGAAACAGGCCTCTAGAGGAAAAAGCGAAATAAGAAAATCCCATGCAATCTACTTTTAATTTTTCAATAGCACTCCTCCATGTAACAAATACAGAGAAGAGACTAAAATAAGCTCTGAGGGTTGAAAGGGAAACACAGAGAAAAGCCACATCAAAAGGAGAAACAAGAAAGGGATTTGTGGAAGAAAAAAAGAAATCTTTTGACAAATGAAAAAAAAAAAGTCAACTGAGGAAATGAAGGTATTGAAAAGGAGTGGAAAAAAAAGAGGATAAAGGGGAAAAGGGGGATAAGGAAGAAAAAGGAAAAATACACGGAGCTTACTGTAAGAGCTCTATGTTGTCTAACGAGGTTTAATGCTAGGAGTCACTGACAGAATAAAAGTTTCTTCTCAAGCATTTGGGAAGGTGATGTTCTACTCTTCTGCAGTTCCTGCACAAGTTCAAGCATTTAGCACCTCCCAGCTGCTCCCATCCTGGCAAGGTCGCCTTTGAGACATTTCCAGCCTGTGTGCTAATTCCTCATTCCCTTCTTGGCCTGACAGAAATCACCTCTGGGCAGGAGACAGGGCACAGCCATGGATCTGACAGGCTGCTGCCTGCTCTCCTGTGAGCCCCAGAGAGCTCCAGTACACCTCACCAAAGCACGCTGATATGCCAGGAAAACACCGGGAATGCGCAAGTCTTACACAGGGCGATGCTGGGTGTACATCCAGTCTGGGGCAAGAAATGTGAGGAGTTGTGGGAACAGAATTGGACTGGACCAAAATAGGACAGCACACAAAATAAACCCTGGAGTGTGGAGGAAATGAGAAGTCACAACAAGATCAAGTGAAATCAAAGTTAATTCTGTTCTGGAGCCAGTCAGAAAAGCTGTGCTCTAAACCAAGACATCTTAAAATTGTCAGAGATGAGAAATGATTTAACACTTCAGGATAGGAGAATGGACCCATGAAAAGTAAATACCTCACTCTCTAAATGCAAATTACACTTACTGTGTTCTGCTAGTGCTGTGAAAAGACATAACCCTTTGATGTGAAGCAGTGCATTTCCAAGCTCCCTTGGTTTGGAAGAGCAGGGGTGGTGCAAAATGTCAGCATGTCTCCTGGGATTCTGAACATTTCATCTCTCTTCCAAAAAAGTGCCCTTGACATTAGAATGCCAGCACTGGGCAGCACTGTGCCCCAAGTTTGCTGCTGTGCAAGTGCAGTGATTGGGTAGGACTGTGAGGCCAGAGGTGCCCTCCAAGTGACTCTCAGTAAATGAAAGGAACGAGCAGTGTCACCTGCCAGCTGACAAGGCAGTTATCCAGGCCACACTCTGACCTACCATCTTGGTGTCATGAGGACCAGAAAGCAGCTGGGACTTTGTAAAGGGTTTGAAGCACATCAAATAAAAACAGTGTGACGATTAGAACTCATAAGTGAAGTTGACTTTACTGCTGATTAAGTGCACAACAAAAAGAGGGGGGAAAAAAGGACAACTTTCAGCTTAAAGTGAAAATCTTACTGAATTCTGTCAGGAAAATATAGAAATCTGTGGCTTAGACTCACTGCATTTTGTAGAACATACCTATTTTCTCCTCAACAAGCTTGACTTTGTACTGATCTGAAAAACAGAAACTAGATCAATCCTCCCAAAAGGTGCCTGATTATACGTATAGCTATGTTCTACAGTGAGAATGACAGGGATACATTACCCTTTCATTATTATATGATGTCAAAAAGCTCTTTCGTAGTTTACTGTAAATAAAACCTCTCTAAGTGTTCGCATATGTACAGTAAAGATTTTGGCCCTGTAATAGAAATACTTCACAAGTAAATAAAATCAAGGCTGTAATGACTGTAAGAGGAATTTCAATATTAGTTTGGAGATTAGAAGGTATTTAAATAGGTGGTATTTCCTCAAACTGATATTCTCTGCACAATCTCCTGAATAAGCAATAAAACAGATTGTATATATATTTAAGGAAATGTTTTCAACCAAAAGTGTGCATAATTTGCTCACACCATGTGCCACAATGCCAGTTTACTGGCAAGACCTGTCCTTAGAGAGTGGCTTTTTCTTTAGAACAGTAAATCACATTGTAATTTACACTTACGTATAACAAACCTAAGCCAAATGGTAGCTCATCCTTTGAAAATGAAGATTAATTAACTTGTAAAGGCCATTGCTCTAACACCTGTTTTATTTGGAGTTTAATCAACACAACAGAATTTCAGTAGCAAGAACCCCAGAATTCTATTGTGCTTCAAAGAACATCTCTTATTTGTGCAGTTGAATATAAGTTCTGTTCAAAAATAAGCAATTGAAAGCAACCTAAAATAGCAGTAACAAATTCCATAGACTGAAGCACTTGTGTTAAAATGCCTCAAGCAAATTTATAAGCAATTTCCTAGAATATTCTCTGAGTGTGCAGTTATCAGCAATCCTTATTGCAGATTCTGGCCTCATCACACAGAGGTCCCCCCACCCCCAATGTCTGTAACAAAAGTAAAGAAAGTAAAAGCAAGTAAAATACAAAAAAATGGATTTGTGAAAGAAAATTGCCTACCTGGCATGGTGTCTATTAGTGTAGAACAAATAAATTACATATATTTTAGACAATTCCATAATTTGTACTCTGACAAAAATACAATCAGTGGCTGTCCTCTTACAGGTTAGGAGTTCACACTGCTGTAAGATTTTCTTCAGTGCTAAAGGAAAGTTAAAGCTTTCTGATTAAAGGGTTCAGGGAAGTAAAGAGACAAAACACTTCAGGATATATTTGTCCATCTTTATATAGTTTGCTCATTTTTGCAGAAGTAATAGTTGTTTACTCTTGCGTTGTTCAAAGTCAATGGATGTCCTATGATTTCTGTCTGACTGTGAGTGAGACAGCAGACTTCAGGAGGCTTTTATTTCCCAGTTTCTGGGCAGAAGACACCAAGAACATGTCACATTCTCCCTTCTTTCCTTGGAAATACTGATTCTGTTCTGAACTTTATGCAAGAAATACTGATCTAACTTTAGGGGAATGCAATTAAAAAAAAAAAATGAAGACTACAACATTATACACTAAACAGGTGGGAAGAATAGAGATATATGAATGAAGAATCATAACAGAGAACAATTACAAAATAATATTCTAATGTAGTTCTACTCTAATATATATATCATAAAATATGCAAAACTAAGATCATGAGGAAATAAAAGAATTATAACAGATAACTTTAAATCTCTCCTACAGTACACAGAGACAAGCTTCTTCTCTTTAAATTTTAAATCCAATCTTTGAGACAAGACTTTTTTTGCTTTAACAAATGTAAACGACCTTTTTCTTGATTTTAATCTTCACTAACTAGGTTTCTTAATCAAAATGACAGATATTACTTCATCACAATATTCAAAGACACTAGAAAATGGTATCTTCATATTATAAAAACAAGAGATGAAGACTTGTATCTTCATCTCTCACAAAAAAAATATATTCTTTGGTATCTCTGGTCTCTTTTGTGGTCAAAATTCAACCAAGACAAGATCAGTGGTCTCCATGGGATGAAGTTTAACTTTTTGCCATTAGATTTATCTCTTCAGAGAACAAGACAAAGCTAGCAAAACAGCTGAATATTCCTTGTTACAGATCTTTAATTAATAAGAATCAGTGATTTAAGTAATAGTCATAATAATGATTTATACCTGCTGAGAAGATGAGACTTTTTCCTCAGTACAATGACAATTTCTTGACTTTCCAAAGTGTCATTCTCTGAACACTCCTGCTAACTCAAATAATATTCAGTGCTAAGAAGGAAAGCAGTCTGATATTTTTAAAGGTGAAAATCCCACTCCTGAATACACAATTAGAAACTCAAGTTTCGGAATGCCCTGGACACCTCCAATGAAAACACTGGTTCAAACAAGAGAGGGAAAAGAAATAAAAGGGTGCACTTAGGGAAAAGTAATCCAAAGCAGGTGTTCTTGATTTTCAGAATGATCCAACTGGCAGTTAGAGTCACCAGCCAGAAAAGCAATCTTGGAGTCACCACTTTGTTGAAAAGGTGGCTGAGGAGGGACATGACTGAGATTTTACTTAGTACTGAATGGGAGCTTTTTTGCCACATCCTGTACTCCTAGAAATAAGGGCCATCTGATTAATAGAGTGGGAGAGAATTTTAAAACAGAAAAGACAAAAATATTTATTTACTCATTAAAGAGTGCATTTCTGGATCTTACAGCCATGGGCAGCTGCAGAGGCAGATGGCATCAGCATATTCAACAAGGAACCAGAGATATTCATTGACAGCAGGGCCATGATGAATGCTAACAGGATTACGTTGGAATGTGTCTTCTCACAACCTTAAGGATAATTCTGAATACTGGGGTACTAAATGAAAGGAAATATACAGGCTTGGTGTTACATGGGAGGAAATAGCCAGGCTTGAATATCCTCCCTAAACAGGATTTCCTGTCATCATTGTCAGAGAGAGCACTGACATAGATGATCTCACCCCATCAGTAATTTCTTACCTTCTAGGGCTTTTTTCTATTTTGATATGACTTCCTACTTAAAAGAGCCATAACCATCTCTACTTCCTCAGGGACTGTTTCTGAGAAAGAGTTCTTTTCAGTGCTTTTGGGAACGGAATTTTAGCTCTTTCTGTAAAAATAAAAAGAAAACCCAAAGAGTCAGAGGATGACCGAGATTTTCCACTATCCCTGTTTCTCCCTCTTTCCGTACCTATCCATGTTTCTTTAGGTTACTGAGCAAATAAACATGCCTAGAAAACACTCCTATTTTATTGAGCCTCATCCGTAATGGGTAGGGCAACAATCCATGGATTCTGAAGGAACAATTATTTTTAAACTGATCAGACATCTGTCCTTTTAGATCACACTGAGTGATCTAAAATAATTTTGGTTTTATTACCTTGGCTATTCAGTAAAGCTGGCAATAAGATTTCTGAAAGTTTGGAAAGAAAGGCAAGCACATGCTCTATGCAAAGTTTATACACAACTCTGAAAACTAGAGCTGTCTTGTTACTTATTTTTAAGAGATAATATTTGGCATTAATATTATTAATCTTCTGGCACTCTTTGAGCACTTCACTAACAGCTGGGATATATTTTTCTAATATTAATTAACAACATATAGTTACTAGGTAGTTTATCTAGACTGTACAGACTAGTAAACTGCAACACAGGAAAAATAGTTCTTTTTCTGAGGTCACACAGTGGATCAAGCAGAGGAAAGAGGTCACAGATGAGACAGTTTCTAAGGCTCTTTCATCCACCTCATTAAACTGACAATTCTCATTTCAAACTATTTGTATTCTTTTACATGAGGACTGGTATTCAGAAAGCATTTCTTTTGTTGGAAACAGAAAGCAAAGTCACTTATGTAGCAAATGACCAAGGCATAAATACTCCCAGCCATTAGAAAGGTGGGTTTGGATTGTGCAAAACAGCCTCATTTGCTGCACAAGCTGATTTACATCTGCAATTATGACAACTGTGGGCATGGCTGATGACACACATTTTAACCACTTCCTTTGCATGAACAATTATGTAGTTAAATGTGCAGCGTGCAGTGAATTGCACCCACAAAATCAGAGGCTGAGATTAGGCCTTTTTAAAAGAGCTAGGCCTTACAAAGTGCCAGATAATTGTATACCCCATGAAAGAGAAGAGGGGCTTTATTTCATGACAGTTTTTAAGAAAATGGGACCATTTAAGTTAATTATCTGTGTTGGCTCATTTGAACACCTGTTGGGTTTAATTCACCAGCACCTGGTGCCAACTGTGGGTAACAGGCCTGGGGGTCACTAATTGACAGATTATGTTGTTTACATTTCTTTTTTTTTTTTTATTTTCAACTTCTTTTTTTTTCCTACTCAATTTTTAGTAAGCAAACTTCAGCAGGATTCAAGATAAAAATGCAGAGATAACCAGCTACTCTTGGAGAAGGCAATAAAGTATTTTTTCCATGAACACATGTAACATACAAAGGTTGAAGCCTGATGAGCGTCCATATTCTGTCTGACTGACATATACACCAATTTTAAAACACCAAGGAGAAGGACTGGTTGAAGAGATCATTTGCAAGAGTCATTCAATGCTTAGTCTGGAATATTTTAAATAGGTATCTTAGGGAACAATAATTCAGTTATCAATTCAGGGGGAAAAAAATTAGCTAACACCAAGAGCAAGAAACAGAACTGGGAAATTCTTGATTTATGATAATTGTACTTTGAGAATACATTAGTCATTCCACTGACTAAAATGCTGTAGAGGTAAACAGAAGAACCTGCAAATTAGTTATGATACTCAGTAAATGGAAGAAAATATGCCTGAAAATAATAAAAATCCCTCTGATACTATTGGAAAGACAAGAGAGACAGAGAAAAGTCTTGATGCATAGAGAAGTCTTAGAGTCTAAAAGCAAGCCCAATGTAACCATGGAAATAAAAACAATAAATTGACTCTGCTCCAAACTGCCCAGAACTGTCAGGGTATAGAGATGCAAGTGCACAAAAAGATCCAAATCCAGAGAGCTGAGAAAATTTAAGATGGGGATGTGAGATCTCTAAGCAGATTTCTTCTCAGAATTGTCAGGCATCCTTAGGGATCTCAGTACTTCATTGAGTCAAATTTTTCAAGTCCTCACATACTTTTAGAAATGTGTTTAAATAATTTGCAGAACAGATACACAGGCATTTTGCTGAACTGGAGTTGCAATTTAGACACAAGAAGCTCTGAGCTTTAGGCATTTGGTTTCCTTGTTAAAATCAATCTGAAAAGAAACAAGAAATCTCACATGGTGTACACATAAGTTTTGTATTTTAGGGTCTTGATTTTCCTCTTCAGTCAAGCATACTCACATACCTGTAAATTTCACCCA
Source organism: Melospiza georgiana (assembly GCF_028018845.1). Classification (NCBI taxonomy): domain Eukaryota; kingdom Metazoa; phylum Chordata; class Aves; order Passeriformes; family Passerellidae; genus Melospiza; species Melospiza georgiana. The sequence goes on from NC_080435.1 coordinate 19,418,438, forward strand.
AAATCACAGCAATAATACAGAATTCTAAATCAGAACTCACAATCAATATGTTCAAAAATTCTTTTGATAGAAATAAAAATCAACACAGGAGAAGAAAAAAAGCTAAACCACCCCACTATCTGAAAGGAAACAGCATCTTCCATTAAACCACAGCTAAGAAAAAGTCAAATTCTCAGGGTGAGAAGTGAACAAAATGAGGTAGATTATCATAGTTAAAATACATCACAATCCATACAATATATAGGTAGGAAATGGAATCAAGATTATTTTTGAATGTAGCTTAAAATAATTGGAAATTCTAGTATCAAACCAAAGCATATGTATCCATAAAGATATTTATTGCAAAATTAGATTTACTCTATGTTTCACTAATATTATACTCGTTGTATATATAATGCTCTGTGCAGACAATGCAGAAATTCCATTTAGTGGTAACACAGTCTTCATGTTTCTTAGAAACTTAAAAATATTCTGCTATCCTGTCATCTATTTGGCTCTTACTTTTCAGCAGATGTAAGAAGTTAAACGTGTCTGGAAAAGTTTTAACTGGTACAGAGATCAGCATAATCAAAACTACTAGCAGGACTGCATTAATTACTATTTCTGGTAAATAATTAATCATCAACCCTTTGCATAGCCCCCGGCCAAAACTCTATATGGTCTCAAACTAACAACACATAAACCTCCAGAGGTATCCACTAACTTGAATTGAGCTTGAGGTGATTTGTTTAGCTGCAAGAACATGTCAACTTTTAAATTAAAATTTTTTTTGTTAAAGTATTGTTCTGGAATATAAAATTTCTGCACCTATGTTTGAAATGCCAGTTTTAATCATAGAGAATGACTTGTGACTTCATAAATTTTTGGTACAGATGGTAGGGATTTCCTGGTGGGAGACTGTGGTGCCAAATGCATTTTTCTCCTGTGCAGAAGCTCATGCGTCACATGGCTCCAAGGGGTTAATTTTGTTACACACAGAATTCTCTACATGATAATGCACTTTCATGTTCCCCATCTGGCTATTGTAAAGTCACAGAGGCTGTGAAGGCACAAGCTTGAAGTAGAAACTGGTGTCCTGGTTTTCAATGGTCCTGAGTATCTGCAACTCCTGCTGAAGTAAGGAGGGAGCCCCAGGTGTTCCATAACTCTGAAACCAAGGTCCTTATAGAATAATTTCAGGAGCATTTCTTTAACAATTTGGTATAGTGAGACTTTTCACTTAAGTGTCACTTGAAGTCCCCATTTCTTATTTTTATGCTCCTCTAAAAGCCTAGAGTTTTCACTAGAAACAGAAAAACATTTAGGGCTGCAATATGTAATATATGTGAAAACCAGAATGCCAGTAAAGCAGTTGGGGGCTTTGGATGGAACATGCAGATGGAACGTAGAAGGTATGGAGCAGAAGACATTTTCACCACCTGCCTACTGAAGCTGAGGAGTAAATTTTTATAGGAGTGAGTTGGGTGCATGGTGCTTAGGTGCCAGTTGGGGTTAAACCATGAAGTCCTTTTTGGTGCCTGGTGTGAGGCACAGAGGGTTGAGTCATAGAGAACACCGGGTGATCACCTACAGGAAAGGCCAAAGCATGAAGCCAAAATCATTGTCTGAAGCACTGTCTCATCCAGAAAATTTTCCCTTTAGGAAGTAGTTGAAACTGTTAGAAGTAGATAAGCTGGAGGTACAAATGGCTTCAGTGTATTTCCAGAGATCATTTCTGATGGTTTCTGGCCCAAGGATATCTGTAGACCTCAGAGTGCATTCCCGGGCATGAGGGAATTCCGTCATCAGCCTATGATGACCACACCTCAACATTTAAAAACAATTCAAACTTGATGAAAAAATCTAAAATATAGTTCTGCTTTGAAACCAATGCCTAAAGTTGCACATTTACTGTGGAAGCGCAAATGGAAACCAACCAAACAAATTTCAGTGCAAATGGAAACCAAACAATACAGGGTTGCATTTGTAGGTATTTGTAGGTAGATAAGATAGCCAGTCTACTACCTACCTCATAAAAGAAGAAAATTATTGCAAATTAAAATCTACTGTGTCTGAAATGTTGTGTCGTACAGAGAGAAGGAATTGTTTACTATGAACTATAAGAAAGTCTTGTTACATGCAATGATGTTCATATGGAAATTATTCTCAAGCTCCATGAATGTACATGGTGAGAAGTCATGAAATCACATGGGTGGCAGTTTTCCATATCTTCATTTTCATGAAGCAAAGACAGTGTGGTACTCACAGTAAGGCAGGGCAGAGCTGGATGAAAATTGCCTCATTTTCCAGCCCATTGTAGAGTTACACATTTGGTTTTGGCTATTCTCCCACACATAAGAATGCAATGAAACCTTGGAAAAAAGCTTCCTGTTCAGCTCTACTTAATTAGCAGGAAGGAAGAAAGCTGCAGGCTAGTCCAGAATGGCTCTTTTGTAGAGGAAGGTGTGAAGCAAAACCAGTGCTCCATCTTGAGTAGAGAGAGGTATTTATCCTCCCACACAGCAGAACACTTTGCAGTGATTCACAGGCATTGCTGCTTCTAAATAGTAGAGAATCCAGCTAGAGAGGAAATTAGGGTATGCTATCATGGATTATCTTTAAGTAGCAGCTATGTCCATTTCCTCTCCTTAATTTCAACTACAAAGTAGCACAAGTGCTCCATGAGACAGCTGAAAGTTCAGTATTGTCACAATGACAAGATCTGCAGCCCAACCAGCAAGCTGGGAGCTCCCATCTTCCCTTCCAGCACTACATTTCACTTGCCTTCAGAATGGCCCTGTAGCTCCAAGTTCTTTTTTTTTAATCAAAAAAGAAAAGAAAAAAAAAGTTTTAGAGTTGAATTAATCAAACTTGACCCAAATCCATACTTCCATATTATGTCAAAACCTATGGGAAACCAGGTAAAGTTGATTTGGGCGAGGAATACAGTGTAAAGATTCCCTTAGTTAACAGGTTTATCAGAAGCCCATGAGATACAAGCAAAACATGCTAATGGATTTGGGAGCTTTGGATCAGACCCCTAACAAGTGGTATGATGTTTAGACAGCATTTTTTTAAATTTTTCAACCTACTGGATTCCACTGAGGCAATACAGCAACTTTACATACCATAAAAGTGAGAAGTACAATACAAGGGAAAGAAATTGCATCTCTTCAAAATTCAGCTATCCACTGGTTATCAAGCAATTCATTAGCTGTGATTTCATGAACAGCATCAACTTTCAGAAGTAGTTTCAAAACTCATTCTTCTAGGAATGAAAACCACAACTTTAAACCTCTCATTTCTACTAACAACAAGACACATTTTAAATTGAGTGCTTTAATACAGCAGAGACCTTTCTTCTTACAGTGCTATGAAATTCGTTCACAATATCATTTATGTCCATTTATTTTTAACATCAATTTTTCTTTTCAGAAAACATGCACTACTTAAAAGCTAAGAAAAATATCACAACTACAGTAATTGTGGAATTCATTGCAATGTAGTCAACACTTATTCTGTGAGAGCATTGTGTACTTACCAGCCTTGGTAACTATTTCCCAGACCAAATTTTTCAAAGCAGAGGTCTTCCCTTCTTATTATTTTAAAAGCTTGTATTTCGAGCCTTCTATAAAAGGTACAAGAAAATTAGGGTCAATAAATGAATACCTACTATTTTTCTGAAAAAACTGTGTATTATGGGATCACTCCGAAATCAAAGAGTTGGCAGGACTGGGAAAACTTCAGAGAAGTCTACAAAAGTAACTCAAGTTCTAAAAATATGTCTCTCAGAGAGATTTAAAGGAAAAAGGTTATGAGGTTAAGAGGTGATTTAATCTTTGTAACTAGGTATCCACAGAGATAAAAGGTAATTGCTGTTGTATGGATTTTTTAAGCAGTAGCCAAAGGTTTACTAAGAGACAATTGAATTACCAGCTAGGAAATATTAAACTGAACTTACAGAGTATTTTACTCCCTAATTCACCCACCCAAACCCCTTGGCTAACTTGCTGCCACTGTGTGCAGTATTTCTATCTCAGAAATAAAGTTTACTGCACACACTGGGTACTTATCATTTCTTTCCATTCCATGTCCAAGTAATATCTTCCATCAAACAATTCAACAATCCTGTACTAACAACCACTACATTGCAGTGATAAGAACCATCAGTAATTCATGGGCCAATGTTTTTAGGCTAGTGGGTTAATAGTAGTCACAAGAACTGAAAGAACAGCCACAAGACAAAACAGACCACTCTCAATTTGGGCATTGGAGTCCCAGTGAGCTGTCTTTCTAAAAACAGGGTTTAGCTCAAACAAATCATGGATGCATTACAAGAGTTACTAGATACTTTTATTCTGTAGGATTTTATTTTGTAGATTTTCTTATATAAGTCAAATTAGTCATATATAGTAGGCACTTGTATCCCTAAAGTCAACTGTACTGATGTTGAGAATTCAGCTCTAAATTCTTAAAATCTATGAAACGTGTTCAATTCTCAGTCTAGGATGCTATTCTTCATAGAGTAAGAGTAAATTAAAGCAACTCTGTTTCACAGAAAAATTACAGAAATCTAGAATATAATTTTACTGTTCCAAAAGACATATTTTTCAGAACAAAAAAATAAAGCAGAAATACTGGGAGAAACAAAGCATAATTTTCAATTCTTCACTCTTTGTTCTGCTATTTAGATGTATCTCCTTTACCTATGTAGTGTGACTGTTGACTTGTTTGGCCTCATGTTATTTATCAGTAGAAATATGGTAATAAAATGACATGTCAGAAAAATGTGAAGACTTACCATAAGTGTCTATATTAAGAGTATACATGTTCATAAAAATATACCTAAGCTGCATTCTTGTTTTGTGTCTATTTTCTGTTATTTTGAGTTAAAATATTTGAATAAATGCAGTATCTGCATCTTCAATTTAATCTTTCTGTGTCATCTGCCTCCTTTACACTGACTGTATTCTTAACAATGTGGAAACAATTAAATAAGAAAAAAGGAAACTTATTAAACTAAGAACAAATGTATTCCTACAAAAAAAGAAGTTTCAATATCAGACACTTGGTATTGGGTTTCTGTGACTATGTACCAGCACGAGTATTAACCAGAAAGATCAACTTTAAATGATTATTAGAGAATATACTTTGAAAGTAAGTATTGATCTGTGTTTTAATAATCACATGGAATGGAAAACCATATCATGTGGTCTGTGTTTTCAATCAAAACTAACAAAGATTAAACTCCTGATAGATTTTACATCATACTATCCGTGCACAACTGACTTGCAAGAATTATACAGCAAATACTTTTGAGAAACTAATACTCCTTTTTGTGACCATTTAAAACAAACAAAAAACAAAAAAAAAAGCTAACTTCATCAAATAAATTATTTGCAACAAATATTTTTTTTAGTTCAATTCCCAAAATGCAGAAGTCAGTACTGAAAAAATTTAGTTTTCACATCCTGGTGAAGGATGCCTGCTACTTTATATCAAAGCAAAACTCTGTGTTGTTTCATTCATATGGTTTTAATTTTTAAGGTAAAACATAAAATTAATATTTTGGTGCATTTTCCCCAAAACTTTTAATCTCAAAATATCTTTGACAAAAGTTGAGGTTTTCTTTTATCCTGCAGTTCTCCTTCCCAATCTCCCTCAGGACTTAAATCCACATGGAACTCAATTTAAGGAACAGAAAAGGGGCAGAATGCATTCATTTCAGGACATGGTACCCTAAGTATTGGCTGGTGACAATGCCCATTATTCTACTATGCACAGATAGGGCTAAATTCTCTCCAGACTAAGGCAGTGACAGACAACAGATAACTTCAGCTGAAGAAATCAAGTTAAGTAGGTGAAACATATCACATGGCACCTCGAAAATCTGTGAAGAAATTTTCTGTGCCTTTAGAAAGGAGCAAGAATTACCACACTTTCTTAATAGGTTTCTTATTGCTGTAATGCAGGAAGTAATTTATTAGGCATCCAGGTTTCTTCAGCTGCACAAAGGTTTTTGAGAACTACTGTGGGGGCCAGAGCACACCTGGAAGAATGAGGAAGAAATCCAATAGTGCAGATGGCCCAGGAAAAAGAATCCCCTGACCCTTTCCTATTAGACAGCAGCACACAGGCCACACTCTGGCAGCGTGACAGACAGCAGGACTCTTGCTGCACTAATCCTTCAATGTGCTGGCACACTTTTGTATTTTAATGGATTTTCTTTTTGCTGGTTACTATTGTGGATGCTTCTGTGAATATGTGTTAAGACAGAAATTAAATGGGAAGCATAGAGTACACCTTTGACTGCACATAAAAACCCACCAGGCTGGCCTTACCCCACTGTGCAGAGAAAACTCTGCATTAACAGAGTTCTGGAGTCACCTTGGGGCTTGTGTCCCCATCTAGGTGCAGACCCAGCCTGTGGTGGCAATAACAGCCAGGGCACCAAGATGGAATATTCCATTTGCATGGACAAGGGAGCCAGGGCAGCCAGGGATTTAGCAGGGAAGCATTGGCTGGAGCCAGGAAGGGTCAAAGTGGCACTAGTGGCAATAATGCCACTAACAGTATCCTTAAGCCCATTAGAGGAGCACCAGGAGCATGAGTCATTATTCAGGGTGGGAAGAAAAGCAATTTGCAAAGGCAGAATTAAAATCAGAAGATGATCTTGTGGCTCTTGTATTACTGTTTTCAAATTAAGCAATAAAAAGGAGTGTGAATTGCATTCTATTAATTTATACACGGTGTTTTCATTCTTGGGTAGTCAACACAACAAGGGGTGAATTAATGCTACTTTGTTCTGACACTGTTGTGATTACAAAATGCTAATTTTAAGAAATATTTATATTGCTAATTAAGGAAGAAGGTCAGAAGTTCTAAGCTCCAGCTGCAATCAACACAGTTCACTGCTCTGAATTTTACAAGTTCTGAGCTGTGAATTGTGCTGATTGCAGGCGCAGCTCTGGATTCTTATTAGCCAGTCAAATCACCCCAGTCCTGCCAAACATTTTGTAATATACTCTACTATGTTTTACATATCCTAGTGCTATGATGCAGACACTAATATCATTAAGTACAATAAAACTCAGTCTGTATCAGCATAAATTCTGCACATGGATTTTAGAAACAAAAAAAAGAATAAAAATAAAGGTAATAAAGCTATGAGCAGTTCATTGCGCTGTCACAAGAAGAAAAGTGAGCTAATTGTACAGAAAAGAAGCTGAGGTACCAAAATAAAGTGAAAAGAAAAATCAAACTAAGAAAATCCAGAAAAGAGGAGGTTGTGAAACTGTGTTTGTATCCACATGTCCATGTACAAAGTCTTAGGTTGTAAAGGAGCCTAGATGTATGCAACAGAAGCAAAACAATCACAAAACAGAAATAATAACCAATGTAATCATGGTTGTGGTGCTCTAAAACATTGGCATCAAAGCATTATCGGTGGCAGCTGAAAGAAGAAAAACACAAAGTGGAGAGAAAAAGCATGTAAATGCACTATGACAGGAAAACATCCCTGAAAAAAAAATGTGACTTTTTGGTTGCATCATATGCACAGTAATGTACATCCTTTACAAGAATTCATTTTCAATTAGTGGAGTACCTTTTCATATTTTTTAGCTAGTGTAGGTGGGTTAAGATTTTTCAGAGAGGAATAATTACTTTGTAGCCAAAAGAAATGCTCTAAATTATGAAAGACTTCAATATAAATATCCGTGTAGTCTTACAAATGTAGTTTCATTACTTCCTCTTACACCAGCAAACTAATAAACTTCCAAGACACACAGTTTACCTGTACAAGGAGACCTGGCAGCCCTGGAACATCTCAGTTCCAGAATTAGCACAGTCAGAGGTGGACAAGAAAAGCCTTTACCCTAATTGCACATTTTGTGCAATCCACGTCAGAATTTTACCAGTAATCTGTAAATCAACTACTCAGTCCTCATTTATAGAGCCACACAACAATGAAAAAGAGAGGTTAAACTCTCAGTTTGATTATATGGTGTTCCACTGCAATATTCTGTTATTTCCAGACTGTTTAGTGGTCCATAAATCAAATACTCAGTTTTTAATCCTGAACTCTATCTTTTACCTTATTTTGCATAGAAATTTTTATTGCTTACATACAAGAAATTATAAAAGTTCACTCTTTTTGAAGATTTAGCACATAGGCTTATTTTTTATTTCAGTGCAAAATTGTAAGTACTTGTATTATAAATGGGTCTGTACATTTTATATTACTTTTACAAGCTACTTACAGCATGTACATAATGACACCTGTGCTTCAAATGTCACACTGTTGGCTGTAGTCACAGGCACTGATAACTTCATGGGCTGCCAACCAAGCAGAAAAAATAGTATTAATAATAGAAAAAAAAAACTTTTAAATGCTTAAACACAAAGCACGAAGAATGTGCTGATGTGGTATAATTTATTCCCATATGTAAAGAGGAACCAACAGCAGATGTTTAAATGAATAATGTACAGGCCTTAACAATTCATGCTGATGTGTCCTCACTTTTATCATTTAGCTGTTAAGGGGGTGGTGACATTGTGACATTAGCAGTGTGATTAAACTTAGTACTCTTCTTCTCCACAGTAAGTTATTAAAGCAGCATTCATAACACACTGACTTTAAGTACTGCAAGACACCTCATGAACTTGGTTTTCTACCAGACATAAGGGTAGCACATAAAAACACAGGGTTTTTGCAAAACATGAAGTCTCTGTTTTCTTGATCATATCAGATGATTAACAAAATCTGTGCCAAAATACTCTCAAATAAAAATTTTCAAACCTTCTACTTCAGTCCTTGATTAAAATTCACAAATTAGAACCCATTCACTACTCACTTTATATGATTTCAGTCCATGTCAGTAAGACCTTGGTTTGGGGCCATCTCAGTGAGATTTTATCTGCTGCATCATGGGTTGAGTTCACAGCAAGATGTATGGGTTTTAATTCCAGAATCAAAAGAAGTGATACTTAGTCCCAGTAAGGAAGAAAATATAAGAACCTTCACACAATGGAAGGGGAGATCGACAGTGAATATTTTTCTTGGTGTTGTCCCACCAAATCAAGAAAGCCTGTTGAACTGTGATCTCAGATTTTTTATGTCTTATGTCACCAAGCTTCAAATATCTATTTATTATGACAAGGACCTTGAAATTGTTAACTTCATAGTTTGATAATACTACAAATGGTAAATATGATTTTACAGGAAATTCTAACCAATAATATTGCCAAACCTGCTGTGGGGACTCATTTTTAATCAATCATTTCGATAACTTTTTAAACTATCAATAATTCATGCCACTAACATACTGGGAAAACTTAAAGTTTATATACATTTACATCCTTAATATATGTCCTACACAAAATAAAATTACCAACTCAGGAAATTAGTAATTTCCTGAAAATAAAGTGAATAGAAAAATCAGTCTAAGAAAATCCAGAAAGGAGGAGGGTGTGAAACTGTGTCTGTATCCACACGTCCATGTACAAAATTTTAGGTTAGAAAAGAACTCAGATGTATGCAACAAAAGCAAAACCACAAACAGAAATAATAACCTTTTCTTTACTACTAAACCAGTCTGATTAAATTTTGAATTTCTGTGAGTCTTACACACAAAAGGGGATGATACAAAAAATGCAAATAAGACCAAAAGGAAAACATAAGCATAGAGGGGCAAAATCAGAAAGAAAAAATGAGAAGCAGCTAGGCAAGGGATGTAACTCAAAATGAAATCATCTACAAGAATATGAGGGGTGGGAAGACAGTGAATAAAGACATTGGCGCTGTATTCAACCAAGAACGCAACTGATTGATGATGCTTAGAAGGCAAATGTATTTAATGTCTTCTTGCATCAATTTTAACCAAAATGTCAAGTGCAAGCAGTGGATAGTCCAATCAATATCAATGACAAAGGGGCAAGACCTCAGTCTTTTACAGAGCAGAGAAAGGTTAGCATGTACTTGAGTTGGAAATTTTAAAATCAGCCATAACCGATAAAATTCATTCTGGAGTGCTTTAAAAGTGACAAGACTTTTCAGAGCTATTAGCTCTTCAAGAACCATTAGTGGAAGGCAGATAAAATACTTGAAAACTGTATTTTCAGGTATCTATCTGTAAGAGAGTAAAAAAGCTGGCATCAAAGAATTATAGAAGTATCCCATTAACTCCCAGGAAAATACTGGAATTAAAAGGCACCTAGAAGAGAACAAAGAAGTGAATAACAGATATTATGAACCTGTCAGGAGCAAATCTCCATGAGCACAGGCTGACAGGCTTTGGGGTTACAAGAGGAACATAAAATGTCACATATTTTTATTTTAGTAAGGATTTTGATACTGTTTCCCTTAAATTATTTTGCAATCCAAATTATTGTGTTTAATGTAATAATTTAATACATGAAAATATCACAGGAGCATTGCACACGTCCTCAAAAAATGCTTCTCAGAAAACAAGTGTAACTTGTTTGTTGTCAAAGTGGGAGGCTGTGTCAAGGCATGTTTTGCAGTTGTCTGTCCTCTTTAAGGAACAAGAGACTGAGAGAGAAGTGAAATAACAGATGCTGGCAATAGGAGGATGCCTACCTGTTCTTGATATCTGTGCTGGATGGGGGAGGAAATAATAGTCTGAAAATGTGAATTGCAGTTGCACCCTTTTCCTTTTCCCATGCACAGGATTCCACCACCTCCCTTAGGTCAGCGAGAGCAATTACGTGGCTGCAGGTGAGTTAACTGGAACTTTATAATGAAAAAAGTGATTAGATCATGGCCTGCAGGTATAAGTTTAAGCTGATTGTCAAATTGAAGGTTCAGGGCAGACAGCAGGAAAAATTTCTAGGAGGATAATGAAGCATCAGAATAGAGTGCCGGGGAAGATTATGGAGTCTCCATTACTGGAGGTCTTTAGGTACACTTTGCCCAAATATTCATCAGAAATGACCTCAGTACAGCTGCTTCTTCCTTTGGACAGAGAAATAAATCAAACAACTCAAGGCCCCTTGCAGTGATGAGACTCTATGTTTCTGTCATGATTGTAAATTGGAAACTATCCTGTACAGCCTCCTCACTTAAAGAATATTTAATGCTACTAGTATTTAATAAATCAGAATGTTGGAAGTACTAATTATCTTCCCCAAAAAAGGATTTCTTTTTTGCTTCCATTTGTAATGAGCAAGCTGTGAAATTTGCTGGTATAAACTGTTGAGGAAACGACTCCACAGAATTTTAAAAATGAATGCTATGTTGAATAAGGAGTGAAGTATGCTATAGCATGCAGTATAAATCAGAAAAGGTTACAAATCTTTATGTTATGGACTGCAAAGTTTTCATTGCCTAAACAGACAAGGGAAAAGCCCTGAAAGGCATGTAAATTGGGCAGGCTACATCATCATTACCTGCTTTTGTGGTGTTGGGGGTTTTTCAACTTTCATTTCACCATCAAATATTAATCAGTCCCATACTCTGGGGTAGTCACATTTTTGGGATGGAAATTGTCTAAAAAAAATGGTTATTATTTATTCCCACTGTTTAGCTGGAGATTCTTATATTTTTCTTCATCACATCAGAAGTCACAAATTAGCTCTATGTCACCAGAGAGAGGTTACCACCAGAGTGACACAGAGTTAAAAGAAGTCTTAACCAAAAAGGTACTACTCATCAACTGTCCATGAAGAGGCTATTTCAAAAGGTGAGAAAAAATGCTTTTTTTTAAAAAACAAGGTAGGGTTTTATCCTGTTTGTAAAGCCTTATTCAAGTGTAATACATGGAGAAGTCAAATTCTTCAGCATACTTTTATATGTTATACTTTTCATATCAAAGTCTGAGAGACAATACGTACATATATCTGAAGACATCAGTGAGTTCAGGAAGGAATGTCCTGATACTGAGAGGTAGCTAGAAAAAGAAAGTATTTCTATACATATTAATTAGCAAAATTTCATCTCAGCCCCATGCCAGTATGCACCTGTGCCATGTACTTGTGGGCCATATGGAAGAACCTCTCAACAGGAACCACGTCTGGATTTGTCCCATCTTTCTGTCTGCATATCCTGCCCAAAACCAGAAAATCATAAAAATCCAGGAAGACTCTCACAGCCAAAAACAGGAGGGTGTGAACCTTAGCCTGACATGTAACATTAGCTGCCTCAAGCCTGAAAGTCTAAAGCACTTAAATGTTGGTTTTAGCTGGGTTTTTTTTTAATCTCACATTATGTGATGGACCTTTCCTTTCCTGTAGTCACTTTAATTGCTGCTGGCCACACCAGCTTTGGGACTTGGTTCTGTGTTTTCCACTTCTCCCAATAAAGTCACTCAGGAGTTATTCTCCTCTAAAATGAGAGGAACAGGCAAAGTGAGGAAAGATCTGACCTCATTCACAGGATGGAACACAGAAAAAGTACTTGCACCTTGCAGGAGAGATGACAGAATGTGCTAGTTGCTGTTCCAAATGGGTACATAAAGCAAGGCCATGAAAAAGAACAGCTGGCCATGGTGGTTTCTATTGATGGAAAAGGTGAGTTGACTGAAAGGATGGAAAACCTGTGGAAAAGACAGAATTTTATCAATGCCTTACCTACCTTCTTTCAGGAAAAAAGGCACACACTGCCCCAAACTGAACGGTACAGAGAAATACACAAGGATGTTTCTTAAAATGACCATGAGATTATATAAAAACACACATATCTAAGAAACAAAAAACAGTTTTGCAGTCTGGATTTATCCATTATAAATTACTGAGTTGTCCACTTCAGTGTCTAAAATGCTTCTCATCCGGGAGTCTTCTATCCCAGACAGTAAATTCCTGATTCAACAATTCAGTTGTACAAAATGATGCATACATTTCAACAGTAACCACTACTAAAATAGGAAATTAGTGATGCACAATTAACACATGACGTATAAAACATCAAAGACTATTTTCTTCAATACAAAAGAATATGTAAGCATATGGAACATTGTGTTTAGGTAGCAAATATTTATTAATATCAAAAGAATCCCATAATATACTTGTATTTCAATCAAGACATGGTCGAAATAGTTTTTTTTTCTGTATTACTAACAGATTTACTCTAAATTGAAAACATTCCTAATTTAAATATTAATTACATCTCACAGCATCTGCTGGCTTCCTGTAACTAATGGCTTGGGACTATGCAAATGTAGATCTGCATGAACAAGGTATGGTTACTTAAAGGATTTTTTTTTTAATTGACCAAGAATTGTGCTTACCATTTAAAAAAATACTCTTTTCAACTCTTTTCAGTGGCTCTTAGCTTCCAAATGATTTTTTTCCATAATAACACCATTTAGTAACTCATTTCAAAACCTACTAATAGGTATCAAAGTCAGGTCTCCCAGTAATACCTGGATATTAAAAATGGTTCTTGAAGCTGAACTGCTACAATTTTCATCTTACCTTTATGTTTAATTCCACTTCATTTACTTCATTGATGTCACTGCTTTTAACAAAAATGTTTTCCACTTTTAGATCTCTGCAAAAAAATACCTGCCAAGAGAGAGTAAGAAATAAAATACTATCAGTTACAGTTAACATATTCTGACAGAAACATTTTAAAATCTTTTGATTAATTCCTATGAACAATTCCCATGCATTTTATTCTAAACTAGTGGCAGGCTAACAAAAAACATCTTCCTCACTTCTTCCAGGAAGTCATATAAGAATTTCAAATTTTGAAATATCATTCCTCACCACAATTCTGTAAGAAAGGCAAAAGTACATAATGGTTTGGTCTGTTAAAATCAGATCATCCAGCAAAAAAATTAGAGTCTATCTTGTGTATTTACCAAATTTGCCCATATTTTCATACCTGAAATTCATTTTTACATACCAAACCAGTCAAGGCTTTTTGCTGTTTTGATGAGGGCCCAGAAGAAACAAGGCCTTATAAAAGGCATCGTTCCATAATGCCATATAAATTCTGGAAGAAGAGGTAAAGGAAGGGTTCCTAAAAGCACTACATTGTAACAAAGAATTTAATCATTTCTTTGCAAAAAACTTCAAGAATTCCACGTCCTTCACCATCTACAAAATCTAAAGTTTTGACTGGATAGGTTAATTCTGTTGTGGACTGTTCAGAATTGCAATGGCTCTGTGTGGTGGATGAAAATGCTGATGTTCACTGAACCTTAAATGTAACGTGCTGTGAGGAAGTATCAGGAGCAATCCACTTCTGCTTTTTTACCTCCTGTAATACACTGTGCATATAACAACTGAACTAAGTTAAAGTTATAATGCAAAGCAGTTGCAAGCTAAGAAATAATAACACAGTTATTACCACAGCTGGTGCAGAAAGAGAAGTAAAAGAAAATGGCAGCACATATTGCATCTGTAAGAAAAATAAAGTTATAAAAATGCATTCATGTAGTATATTTTACTTCTTCTTTACTGGATTATTTTTATCCTATGAAATAAATAATAGATAAAATATCAATCAGTAACTGTTTTTAAATGTATGAACACTCAAAATCAATGAGCATATGAGAGAAACAGAGGAATGTAATTATAGTTTTTGTGCAAAAAGCAAGGCTTTGAATGATGTGTCCTGTCTCATTTTCTGCAAAATGCCCTTTACCACAAAGCATTTTTTGAAGTTCTCCATCCTCACACAGATCCATTACAAGCTATGTCTGCTAATATTAATAAAAGGGAGAATGTAATGATTTTGTTCTCTCTGAGTTTAGTTTCTTCTAATGTAATAACAATATATAATTAATTGCAATGCTGCAGCTGTAGTGATGACCTAGAACCCCAATGCACTTAGTGTTTTATGGACAGAGGGCAAAGGATAATTGACCAGCCACAAATATTGTCAGTATTGTGTTTACTACAACAAACCCTCAAGCTTTCAAAACATATGCATTTTTACAATGCACAAAAATACAGTGATTTGAAATCAAGGGCTAAGTATGGATTTAGCTTAAAGCCTCTTCCATTTAATGCTTTAAAAATGGCTTTTAGAAAGCCTGATTACCAACCCTTGAAACAAAGTAAAATGTAACTTTTCAGCAACTAGGAATTAAAACTGTAATACTTCAATCAAATAAAACTTCCAAACAATTCAATATCCCAAGAAAAAAATTCTACACATGCAGCTAACAGCAAATATTGTTTTACACATCCTACTGCAGTATTTGTAATACCTGCTACCATTATAAAGTCCTGAAATCTTATCTGTCAGGTCAGCCACAAAATTTTAGGCAAAAATTTTCACTGTGGTGTTCATACTGATTTGTGAATGGAACACTTTTTTGTTCCTTCTTTTTACCTTACTTTATTGATAAAAACTCAAATAAATACCTAAGAAAAAATTGCTTATATCCTTCGAAGATATTTTGTTACTTTACAACCTAACATACAAATATATTCTCAATTATTCTTTCATGAAAGAATAAGAGCCCTGAATTTCACAGATTGGCAGAAGAGTTTGAATATTTTCAAAACTTATACTGCTTTAGGTTTCTGCCACAGGGGCAATGAATGAGACACAAAGAACTACCTGAAAATTCAAAATAAACATCTCCATAACCGAAAAGAGAAATTGTGTATCAAATATGACGTGGTGCTCAAGCAGATATTGGAAGAGAAGAATCATCAGATAGTAAGAAAGCTAGAAATAATTTAAAGAATATCACATATCTACTTACTCTTTTCCTGAAGTTTTTTAATGGCTTATTTCTTGACAGTCTTGTGTTTCACTTCAGTTATCACCCCAAGGCTGCCACCTTCTAGTTTCCTTCCAAATGGATTAATTCCATCAAAAAACAGACAATCATAAAAATTACTATTAAAAAACTTACTATATTGATTATCCATTAATATAAACTAATCTGAACTCTGCAATCATATGTTCAAAAAACGTTTTCACTATCAGAGAGGAAATCTGATTTTTCCAACAAAAATATTTGCAGTATTTTTTACTCAAAATGTTTTAGCCTTCATGCATATTTGCTGTAAGGCTTGGGATCAGCAGCTTGCAGAGTTTGGTACAAGATTTCTGCTTCACTTTGAAAAGTATCATGAGCTGCCACCTGTCATTGCCTGGAATTCCTCTCTGTTTTCCATCAAATTCCCACATGATTGCTGGAAAATTCCCCTTCTGCTTTCTAGGAGTGCCCATCCACACCCCAAACCATAGGAATTTACCTCATTCTTTGCAGGAGATCATTCCACTGTCTTCAAGGAATATCTCCAGCTTTCTGGGAAATTTTCCACATATTCCACACTTGCCACAATTTTTCTCATGGCCATAACTTTGCACAAGATTTTTGGGAATTCCCCCTTTGCTTTATAAGACTTCCTTGCGTGCTTTTGGGGAATCCACAGCCAGCTTCCTAGAAATCTTAAGCGTGTTGTTGAAAGTATTCACTTTGGCTGCTCTCCTCCTTTTTCTACCTTTCACTTTCTAGGCTGTATCACTTGGTTTTTCAGAAAATTTCCCCTTTCTCCACAGGTAACTTCCTCCATGTGTTTTTTTTTTTTTTTTTTAATCTCCCTCTGTTTTCTAGGAATTCTGTCCCAACTTTCAGGAATTTACTAAGTTCTTCCTAGAAAATTTCCCAGTGTCTTCCCAGTTTCCCAGCTGCTTTCCATGCATTTTCTTCCTGATTTCCAGAAATTCCACAGATGCTCTCTAGGAAACTAGACAGAGTGGGTAGTCACTGTGTAAATGTTATTGGTAAATAAAACAAAAAACAAGATAAAAAGCCACCTTCCACCATGCCTGTGGCTTGGGAATTTCAAAAACTGCCCATAACTTAGAATGTACATATTAAAAACCGTTCTTAATGAAGTGGCTGTTCCTGAATGTAATACTGAAAAAACCCCACAGCTTCCCAAGCATATTTTCTTTGAAAAGAGTGCCATTTAAGGAAACTTTCTCATGCATTTTCATAAAACTTCTGGGAGATCTAAAAGTGGATAGTGTTTAGATGCTAGTAACACATCTAGAGAGATGTGACATTTTCAATTGCTAGGGCTGAATATCCAATATAATTTGATACTGCTTTTGCAGTAGTGACCAACATCTATGGTTACACATCTTCCCTTTCCTTCCTGAGACTTCACATATCCTCCTCCTACTCACATTTTCCACATAAGACACAAAGGCAAATAATTGGTTGCATATTCAGATATTCTAAGTTAAGGTGGCAGTTACTTTAACCATATATATGAATATAAAGAAATGCAAATGTAGAAGTCTGCTGGATAGTGGAACCATTTATGTTGCTTTCCAAGATGATGCATTTAATTCTGAAATTTCAGTTTCAGTGCTTTTTTCAATTTTCTTTTCAGATGCACATGTAACGAACTCCTCCAACAAAAGCTTTTAAAGTCTTCAACTGAACAATTTTAAAGTCTTCAGCATGAAAGAGAAGATTATGATACAGGATAAATATGTCTCCATCAATATTAACTACTGCAGGAATGATAAGAAAATAGACTGTACATCAATGACAGTGAACTACTGAGGAATTTAAGACAATCAACTTCAAATCCAGCTTCAGTCTCAATTTTTTCACCTACCACCTTCATAATGGTATTACCGTTTTCACACTTTTCTACATCTAAAGGGTACCACAATCAAAAGACATCAAGGTGCAAGTGGGTGGGAGGAAAACCGGAGAATTGTCCATCACGTGCAAAGTCTGACTCCTAAAACAAAACCTTTATTTTCAAAACAGAACACCTTTAAAGCCTGTAAACTTAATCTAATGTTTGTTAGGTCATTTTTAGGATTAATAAGTCTTTTAGAGCATGAATTTCTTCATCAGTTTAGACAGGGGTAAGAAAATACATCTACTGAAGACATTTATGCAGACAAACCTTCTGCAAAAAAATTGGCTCAATCTTAAGGCATGATATCACATATGAATATCACTGTCATGTCACAACCATGACAACTTTTCAAAAAATTATGTAATTGATCTTATTTTTTACATTACCTTAAGGTTAAAAAATACTGTTAAATATATTCAAAAATAAAACACTTTTTAAAGGTCATTATTTCACTTTAATTTGTTCAATTTATCTTCTGATTAATAGATTATTTTAGGCAGTGAAATTTTATGCTATGGAATTTCTGGCTTGCCTACTGGATGGAACTACCACCCTGCGTTTCCAGGAATTTCTTGGAAACCAGCACTTTGCATGCCCATTGAAAATAAAGTCAAGTTATCTTTTAGGGGAAGGAGTTGAAAAATATTTTTGTGGAAGAGATTTTACTGGGTTTTTTTTTCATATTTTTTTTTAATTTCTTGGGAAATATAATCTTTACTTTAGAGAAATGAGTGCTGCTAACTGTAGAAGATGAAGAAACACCCAGTCTTGAAAACACACCTCAAAAATACATAGGAAAGAAAATTAGGTCCAATTCCAGTCTCCTTACCTCTTCTTCCCATGTTCGACCCTCTTGTCACACACCTCCAAGTCATGTGTGACTTTTGTGGCTATGAGGACAAAAAAAAATACAGCATTGCTTGGTTCAAATGGAGCTGAGCACGTGTTTCATTTTATGGTCTTCTCTCCACTGCTTTCAGACATCTGTTCAATTTTATATAGTCTGTGCCCAAATTAAATTAAAACACTGAGACTGGCAGGAATGTGTCCACTGTTCAAAGAAGTGGAATAAAACCTGAGAGATGAGGGGGTGGGTGGAACATAAAAGCCTTGTATTCTAACTGCAGCTGTCTGCCACGCTGACAAGGCACTGGATTGGCATAACACAGCATGCTGGTTTGGACAGCAGATCTGCAAAAACAAAAAACACACAGTCAAAAATGATACTTCAGCTTTTTTAGCTACAGAATCTCTGGGTGCATTCAGAAATGGAAAATGCAAACATTTTTTTCCACCAGACAGTACAAAACTATAATAGATTCTTCCTTCAAAGCAAATGGTATACAACATATTTTCGGAGGATTTCAAAATACTTCAATAAACCTGAAAAGCTGTTGATCTGGAGCATCCAATAAAAATGAACTTTTGCTTCTAACTGGCATCATGTGAAGAACATCCTTCAGCAGTGCTGCCAAAACAGGGATAACAAAAGCAAGGATATTTGGGTACTCTTGCAATTCCCCTGGAGAGCTGATTTTCAGGTGATTCCTCGTGTAAAGTCTACTTTTCTCAAATAAGAAGCTGTACAAAAAGGCTCAGAAGGAGTTAAAATGCACCAAAGGAGGAAAGTTTAGCTAAACATTTCCAGGCAAGAAAGCCAGAGCTCAGTTCCTCCACAGCAGACAACAGAGAAGAAGCAACCCCTGCAAGTTTTGGGGGATTTACAAGCCTTTAACTCTTGGAATACCATCAAGCTGCCCACCTATATAAAAGAGACTCATTCTACCATTGCGAATGGCTACTGCAAGTGAGGCACAGGAAACTGCCTCCATCTGGCTGCAGGACAGGGATCAGAGTGCTGAAATTTGGGACCATTCCTCAGTAAGCACCTGCTCCCCACACTGAGGAGCTGCTGCCCCAAGCAGTGATAAGAGCAGCACTGCTCACCTCTGGCAAGGGGGGCCTCAGTCTCTGGAGACACGAGGGTGTTGGCGTTGCAGACACAGGGGGACATCAGTGAGCTCAAAGAAGGATCCAAGCTGCAAGAAAATGGAGAGCGTTGGCTTGAGCTGAGAGCGCACAGCCTGCATTCCCTCAGAAAACAAGGAGCAGGTTTTCAGCTGGCATCCTGCAAAATCTCCTCTGCTCCATTGCCTCTGATGCACCTCAGAGATAATCTCAGATGTCATTTGAACATCCTTAAGCCCTTTGGTTCCATCCTAGCCCCTCATTTCCCAGACCTAGGACTTTTCTATTTGAATGACAGATGACTTATTAGAAAACAATAGTACAAAATACTTACATGGAGACAAAAACTACTTAAGAGAATGTTCTTTTCTGATAGAGTGCTTTTATCATGAGATAACTTCTAATCTCACTCAATAGCCTACGTTTTGCAATTTACATGAAACGTGATTAATACCCTATTTCCATATTTAAGTCTCTGACAATATTAATACTCTTACTATCCTCCTATCTAAGAAATTTTTAACTGTAATATGATAAAGTTATTACAGTTCTTGATTCTCTGAAATGTACCAGGGAAAAAATGTGATAACTAACACAAAAAAGAGATAAGCATAATGATATGTAGAAATCTTTTTGTCCTCTTGAAGATGTTCTGAAAACATTAGGAAGCGGCTAAAATCCTGAATTTATCTTGCATTTTGCTCTGAACAAAATTTTTGTATTAAAAAATTCTGTCTGGAGTAAAGTCTTCTGTTGATAAATCAATAAAGAATATGGGTTTTTCTCTTCAATATTATCAATATGAAAATTCAAGAAAAAGGAGAAATAACTTTTTCACAAGCACCTTCGTAAATCTTTTGTCTAGGCACAAGAAAATGGTATGAGTTCAGAATAAATAAATCAACAAAGCAATAAGTTAGGGAGGGGCCTACAACTCTTTTAATCCAGATTACTGCCAATATTAAAAAAATTTAAAAAGAAAAAAGAAAAATACCAATTTTACATTAGCTTTTGATTAAGATTTTCTATTCATGATGTTTTAATCCCCTCATGAGAGTCATATGGTCTTTCTCAGACCCTTGTGGGTGTCAGAACCATAGGGCAAGACACCAAAGCCTACCCCATCTCTGTGTATTTACCAGATTATTTTGCAAGCTTTTATTAATCTCTGAAGCTAGAAGCTATAACATGTTTAATTAACCAATTAAAGAATGAACAAATGGTGTGGCAGACTGCCCCATGGATAGATAAAAATCTCAAACACTCCAGTAGTGAATTATCTGCCTTAACCACTCTAGGTAACTATGATAAAAGCACATTTTATACAACTTCAAGTTGTACAGGAGGAGCAGATTAATACCTGTCTCTTTTTAATACCATGTTACACAAACAGAGAAAGAGAGAAGGAATTGTTATGTGACAGCTTTCAGCATCTAGAGGCATTTCCCTATTACATGTACACTCTACTTTCTTTTCCTATGTGAATTGACAATGTCACCAAAGAGCAATTTGAAGTTATTTTTTTCCCCTACCCACAGGTATTTGTCGGTGCTTTTGACCAAAATTAAAGCTGTGAGCGATCCAAGAAACTGTATGTAGTTGTTGCTGGTCAAGGCAGACATGCCAAGAGACATAGCATCCATCAGGGATAAAAATTGGGAACGGGGAGCTCCCACTTTAAACTTTCTGGTGTTGGAAGGTGGGAGCTATGTAGCCAATATATTAGAAACTAAGATTCTAGATCTTATTTTGTTTCAACTCCTCCATGATTTTTAGCATCTGCAATATCTGAACTTGATTAAAAAACCAAAGAAAACCAGAAAGCTGGGGTTCAACCCTTACTGATTCTTCTCTTCTACTCTTAGTATATCTGCTTCTAAATTGAGCTAGGAATTAAATCTTCTCTAAGCTCCTTTGGGAGCTGAGAAGTACACCACCCTCCTGCTACAATTTTCCTTATCTGTTAAATTAAGATAACGTCAGTTATCACAATTAACATTCTAAAATATTATTACATGGCAAATGATTGGTACAGGAAGACAAGTACTGCAAGAGCTGTGAATGCACACTGAGGCTTCATCCTACAATTTTACTTACAAAAGAGCAGCACCTAGAAAAGAAAAAACAGGGCCAGGACCTCAATCCAGATTGCATAAGGTAAAGGGTCAACACAAAAAGCCTGAGATATAAACCATATAAATGGTTGATTCTACTAGTTAATAAATTAATAAATAACCATTTGTGAGTAGTATGTTTGTACCCTCAGTTTAAATGAACAGGATGTAATTGCCAGAAATTGAAAGGTGAAATTCAAGGAAACCTGTGAGAAATTCTTAGAAAGAAAAGGGTTTATTCCTCAAAATCCTGTGTAAAATTTCTACAAAACTCATATAGAATGTCTTAGAAAGCATAGGGGAAATTACTTGAATTTGCAGGAGAAAAATTTAGGCAGCACAGAGAAAATTTCTAGAAGGCAGAGAGAAATTCCTTGAATGCACAAGGAAAATTTTCTAGAACATGCAAAGTAAATTCTTACAAAGCACAGAGCAAAAATCTGTGGTGGCTACCTGCCTAGAGGGGAGACTCCTCAGAGAGCACAAAGAAAATTCACAAAATATGGGATGTTAAATTCATAGCCAGCAGACACGGAGAATTACTGAAAACCAGAGATAAATTGCTAGAAATGAAAGAGGAAATTTCCAGAAGGCACATAAGCAATTCCTGTAAGTTGAGGGTAAATTATCATGATGCAGTAAAGGGGAAAAAAAAAACAAAACCACAAAAGAACACGAGGAAATAATGGAAAATGATGAGGAAATGTAAGTAGAAAGCAGAAGCTGGCATTTCCTAGAAAACACAGTGCAAATGCCTGGAAAGCTGAGAGGTAAATTCCTAGAAAGCAGGCTAGGAATTCCTCGAAAGCACATGAACTCTTTCCTAGAGATTCCCAGAGCCTGGTGTGTCCTATGCAGCACCACAGCCCTTTAACAGCTGCATCAGATTTTACCTGAGCAGGGAACAGAATCACTGGAGTACTGGGCCAGCCCTGCCCTCAGTGACAAAACCAGCACAAGACCTTGGCATTCCAAGCCAAGAGAAAGCCATGGCTTAGGTCAGACACTTCTGGAGACCTTCTCTCCTAGACCAACACATTTGCTTTCTTCTGTGGCCACTGAGATCAGAATCACAAAGGAGAGGAGGCAGAAGACAAGGGTGACCCTCCTCTCTGTGTGTTGCAGGTCCTCCAAGCCTGGACACACCTAAAATCCTGCTTTCACACGTGTCCCCAGACAGCCCCCCTTGTACCAGAAAAAAACAGCTCAAAAACCTCTTTCATTCTCCTTCCCTTTTTTCTCCTCCTGATTTTGTTTAGCATTTCTGTGTTATCCCTAAATTACCCCAAGGATGCATAAAAGATGTAGTGAACCAGTTTATTATCAGGGATTATAATAATAAACTGGTTACTACTTAATCACCAGTTATGAGTAGCAGTCAGTAGTTATTAACACAGATATCTCTAACACCTTCATCCATTTGCATCTTTTACTTGGAGTTTTAAAATACTGAAAGGGGAGATTTTGAGAACCACAAGAAACAAAGGGACACAAGACTCTCATTAAATTTCTTTGGTCAGTAAAATAAAGGAGGAAAAAAGTACATGAGGCTCAGCATTAAACTACCCTTATTATATTATAAGTGAAAAACCTGAAGGGTCTGCTGTGGAGAGTTTGGTTTGTCAGTCTGAAAAGCCTCCAGAGTTAAGAAAAAGCCTTCACTAAATAGGAAACATTCACGTCTGTGCCACTGAAGACATCTGTGCTATAAAATCTGCTGTGAACACGTTAAAATTTCTGTTCTGTACAATCCTGATGACTTAGTCCCTGTTACAAAGACAGATCTCCCATTGACAGCATCAGAGGGGGAAAAATGACTGTGGGATTAGATCCTACATTTCACTAGTTTTTATTTATGGCCACCTACCAATGCCAACCACTTACCACTTCTAGAACATGTCAAATTACTGCATCCAACCACAGACACTCAAATATATTCATATCAAACTGCCTGTAAAGTCAGTGAGAAGGTTCATGAATAAAGAGAAATTCTAGTGACAAGGCACGGGAATTTTAAAGCAACTCAAACTGGCTGTAAGACAAGGGAAAGTCACCCAGTGTGTGCATTTAGCAGAGAGACCTTGAGTCATCAGTACAAAGACACAGACAGATACATGACAATTCTAACAACTGGTCAGCAGCAAACACTCTTTGAATTAAGAAAGCTGTCACAAAGAGATGAGAAAAGTCACCTGTGCCTTTCTTTAGTG
This sequence comes from Melospiza georgiana, assembly GCF_028018845.1. Lineage (NCBI taxonomy): Eukaryota > Metazoa > Chordata > Aves > Passeriformes > Passerellidae > Melospiza > Melospiza georgiana. The sequence continues at coordinate 19,442,301 of NC_080435.1, forward strand.
ACTTCTGAAAAGCCCACAGCAGAACTACAAGTGTGATTAAATAAATGTGGTTTTCAGTTACCCCAAAATCTGTATGGTAATTCCAGTGAAGTCAGAGTAATCACACTGCATTTACACTCAGGTCAGTGGGCTCAGGATGAAACCCCTAAGTGACTAAAATCAACAGAGCACAGCATCTGCTAATACCACTGCCCAAAAAATCACAACAAGCCTCAGGCATGCTATTATCAGATTACACAATTTCACTGTCAGGCTGAGGAGTTTTAAAAGCAACTACAAACTGTGGAGGATTTAATTTTCACAGGCAAAGGATCTCTTCTTTCTATTAAAAGGACAAGATCATGTTATTTCTTCAAAGATAAAGCTTAGTTTTGTTCTTCTCTTGTAAAGTGATAGATAGAAACACTCTTGCCCAATATTTTATGAGATAAAACATTTTTATCTGTGATTGGAATGTGGAGAACAGGAAAACTGGATTTTGTTTGAGAAGGCCAGAGAGTGTTTGCCATGCAGAACCACAGAGATTACAAGATTACAATTACAAGTGACATAACACTGTGAAGAGATTCTGCAAATGACAGAAACAGAGGCCACAAGTTTATTTAGTTCTTTTTAAGAGCAAGATATAAATTGAAAGATATAAATTGATTCATCCTTCCAGCACCAGATTGAAGCTTGTTCTCTCAATAAGGACTAATGGGATTACAAAAATTATGACTCAAGAAAACTCTAAGTAGTAAGTGGATGTGTTATGGTGTATACTTGGTACTTCTAGAAATCTGACAAAGATCTTTATTTAACCCCACCAACACTGGAAATTTTTATAAGTTTTTAACCTTTTCATATTCTGATGGCATTTTCCTTTCCACAGTCTTCCTAAATTCCTCCCTTCGCTCTGTGCATTTCAGAGTGCTGGGCTAATTACTCGTAGTAAAGTAGACACAAAACTTCACAGCTTTCTAGATGAAACAAAAAAAATCAACAAATATACAATCTTGAATCATTTGAAACAGCCTTTTTTAAACTGCTTGCAGTTGCTAGTTAGTAAAATTTAGCAAATCAGAGGTCAAGTTTGCAGTTTTTGGCAAAATAAAACCCACAAGCACAGACTAAAGGGGACATCATTTTTCACAGCTCCGATTCAAGATTCCTGGCTGCCTTTCTGCACTCACAGTTGTCCTACTCCTTGTTTGGCAGAAATACAGGGTGAATGTTCACACTCACCAAGCGCCAAGGCAGCCTGCAACGCTTAAAAACCAGAGCTGGCAGTCTTGTCAGCCAAAGGAATTTATTCTGACTTCACCAAAAGTGGACCAGCCACTGAGACCCAATTTAGTAGCCAGCACCAACCACTGCACTTGCAGCTCTCAGAGAAGAATCCCAGATATGCAGCAAACCCCCAGGACTGGGCAACAGCTAATGAAATCCGTGGGAAAAGCTCGGTGTTTGGCAGCCTGGAGCAGGCAAACAGCAGCTCAGACAAGCAAAATGCAATTAATGGTTGCCTGCTGGGTTATGTTTTACATTCCTTCCTGTGCTCAGGAGCTAGAATGCCCAACCTGAAGCTGTGACTGAGAAAGGTCTCAGTGCTGACACCCACATTGTGACACTGTAGAATCTGCTAGGCAGCCATCAGCACACAGGCCTGTCAAAAGGATGGTCCATTCAACAACATTTTGGGCAAATTAATGAAAATCTTTAGGTAAGACAACCTACGCTAAGTTGTTACAGAATATAATAACAACCAGTGTTGTACACAGTCACAGAAAACCCTGCCATTAACACTTTCTTGGTGTATATGAATAAAACATGATTTTTAGACCAGAAAAAAAACCCAAACCACCAAAACTTAGGATAACCATTGAGATACACACTTACAAAACATACAAATATACACATGAATAATATATAACTTCACACCCAGAATAAGCGTCCTTATGGGTCAATTACATACTCCTTCCTTTTTCCAGGTTTTCGGCATTGATGTGTTTTGTCTCTCTCATACTGCTTAGCCATGGGAGCACTCAAGGATTATGGTAGAGGGGATAAAATATCAGAAGCTATTGCTGTCATTTATTAGGTACACTTCTAACATCTCATGGAGCTGGGCATAACACCAGCTGCTGATAATTTTCATTTCCTTTTATTTAATATTGCTGAAAGAAAACATTGCATTTATTAATAGCAAAACAAATTTATCCCCTAACTTTTTCTGTAGGACATTTTTTAAATCTATTTCTTCTTTTTTTTCCACACAAAGTAAGTTTGGTTCTGAAATTCTCTTTCATCTCCTGAGATGTGATCCTACATCTGCTCTGCAGGTAGAATTTTATGTGAAGTACACCACAACATAAAAGACAAATCCCTAGGTTCGTATCACTGGAAATACCTCTGCCTAAAATAGTCAAATGCAAAGAAAGACCTTCATACAAGAAATAGGGTTGATTGCATGCACACATAATTTCACTGGAAAATGCACCCAAAAAATGCAAATTTTATCACCTATTTCAATGTGTCATTTTATGCATATCTTTATGTTGCTACACATTTTAAAAAATACAAAATCCTAAATTACTTTTTTATCTCTTATTTTGCTCAAATGTTTCACAACTTAAGCCTATCATATTACAAGGCTCTTCAGGAGACTTAAATAGTATTAAAATACTATCTTGAACTTGAAGGGCAAAATACCTGGAAAATTAAGGTCACATAATATTTCAGAACCTAATGGAGTATGGATTTCTACTTGGAGTACTTCAACCAGAAACTCAGTAATCTTAAATCTGTCTCTGCTAGACATAATAAGTTTTAAATGTTTGAATGAATTTCAGGGTATAATTTTTTTTCAGGGTATAGTTTTTTGTATACCCTATAATTTCTGAGCAGGGCACAAAGCATTAAGTTTAGAATATTCAGCTGCCATAGAAGAGAAAAATCATTCAAATCAAAAGCACTCTTTTATAGGACATTAGAAATAGATAGGAATAGATTTTGAACCAGCAAACATGATGCTAATTTCTTGCACTAGTGTTTAAATATACATAAACACCACTGAAATAATGGGGCATGGGGTTATTAAAAGCTTGGCATGCTTAAAAGTTGTGTACAACCATACACTAAAATTAATCTGCATCTGGCATTTATTGCTTGACTTCTTGGGTGATTCTGATGTCATTGTTTATTTCCTAAGGGTGCCCAATGCAGATAACTCAGAGCATAACACAGAACATCCTAAAAGAACTTCAGGCTAGGAATACTTTACACTGTGCTATGACAGATTTTTTTTTTTTTTTAACACTTGACCTCTTGTGGTCAACATCAGCCAAGAAAAGCCACCACACTACTGTTCAGCCCCCAGGAGAGCCCTGAGACAGCAGAGCTCACTCTGTGCTACCTCAGCCTCCCACAGCCTTCTCAGCAGCTCATGGGGGCAGCACAGCAGCAAGAAGCAGATTTCAGAGCTGTGGCCAGGTGTCAGGAATTCCTCTACCATTCCAGCTACCAAACAAAATCTCTATCTCTTGGCTAATAGTAAAACCATACCTTTATAAATTAATCTGAGATGCCACATGTGGAGAAATTAACTGCCAGCAATGACTTGCTCAGCTGCACAGCAGAACCCCCACCTGCATTAATCCAATTGGCCATGAAAAAGGGAGAGGACAGGAGTTGCCTTTGCCTAATCTGAACCAAATTTTCAGGGAAAAGAAGAATCCTACGAAGGTATTTACATCAGTTACCTTGACAATCATCCTAAGACCTGCAGACAAACCAGGAAGAAATAAATCCAAAGCCAAAGGAACACAATGGTGCTCATAGTAACTTAAAAAAGCAGAAAGTGTTTCTTACACCAGTGTCACGACAAAGATTCAGAATGCCACAAACAAGCTTAAGTGATCCTGAAGAGTTTATAAGGTTCTTATGCAAGAAACACGGATGCACAGCAAACATGTATCTTCCAAAGCAAAATCCAAAATTAGTGAATCTCCAAAAATCTGTACAAGAATAGAGGTATCAGTACCATTTCTCTCAATTGTGTTTCCCATATAGAGCAGCTGTGAGAGGCCATTACCACTGAATGAGTCAAAAAACACCAAAATAAAGCCCTAAAAATCCAGATCATTCTATATAAACCTGCCCAAGGCAAAGGTGATTCAAAACCAAGGTCTGTAGATACCTGGTATTTCATTGAATGCTGCAAGAAATCCCATGGCATGCAGTTAAGAATGACAAATTAACCCATATAACGTGTTAATCTTGGCATCTATTGAGAATTCCAGCACAGAAACCTGAATGCATCACCATTTTGTTTTAATACAGGGAATATCTGCAAAATCTTCCCTTTCTTGTCAGGTTGTTTTGGGGGGTTTTTTTGATGTTGGTTTTTTGATTTGTTTGCTTTTGGTTTTTGAGGTTTTTTTGTCAATCAGGTCAGGAAGACATCATTAAAATTGTGCTTCAAAACATTAGGAACAATGCATTGAATTTGATGACAAAATAATCTGTTGACTACAAGCATGATTTTTAGCAGCCATTTAACACCTATTCCAGAATGGTCCAACTGTTGTTACTTAGATACTTCATAAAAAATTCACAAACATAAACTCAAAAAATAAATCTAAATGTTAAAAAAAACAACTTCAATTTCTAGCAGCCAGTTACAAATACATAGAATCTATTTGTTAAACTTTTTGAACAATCTACTGCATCATTTAGTTCACCCACAAGGTGGCATCTCTATTCTACATTTCCTTTGTTATTAGCTTAGAGAGAGGATCAAGCTGTCCTTCACAAAAGGTGCTGTGACCTCAGATGAAAAGTGGAGGCCACTGTACCAAGACTTTTAGAATTTCTGTTCAGAAATCATCAATATTTCTTCCTTTCACATCAAATGTTTACTGATTTTACCATTGAGATGGGGATAAATTTGCAAGTCATGGCATCCAGTTCAACATTTTTCCCAGAAAAAATATAAAAGAGAAAGTGTTTTAGACATGATTGCAGAAAAATCTCTTGGTATTCTGTGTACTGATACTTGGTATTCTCAGTATTAAATCTTTCATAACGAAAACTCTATAACTTGTATAAAGTTAGCTTTAAATGTAAAGCCAGCCTCAAACCTGTCTGATACCAATCAAAACAGTCCAGTCACTCAGTACCTACACACAAAAATCTCAATTTTAAAAGCTATCTAAGGTTTATCATTAAAAAAATTAAATCAAACATCAGCTAAACATAGGTCTGCAAAAATAAAAAAGCATTCTATGCTGCATGAAGTCACATACCAGTACACAGACTACATAGGTAAACAGCTATGTCATTATGTACTTAAAATGAATTATAAAATTGCAAGTAATTACAGATTTCAACGGGCCTCTGAAATGCACTAAAGGTAACACTAATTAAAAATTATTTTTCTACATGACAGTAAGGCAGAATTTAATGCAAAGTCACAAATGAGGTAATTCTATTAAGCAGAAGGAAAAGGTAAGCAACCAATCATGCCTTTCTCCCTAAAAGTTATGTTAACCCTGCTGTCATGTTTTCAGTGCTGTTCTTTTGTGTTTGCTTTTCTGCCACAATCAAATATACGTATTTCTTAATTCCATACTTTGTTATCATGAACTGGGAAGGTACCAATTTCTCTTTTACATTAAATATAAGAGTTCCCAGGAACACACACGTTTGAGTGCACACAAACACATGCTCACCTATCTACTTTATGCAAAAATCTCAAAATAACATCTATAATCTCAAAGACTGGCTCTCAAGGATTGGAAAGGGGGAAAAGGCTACAGAAAACGGTTCCTAGGATCTTCCAGACTATACCACATTGGTACATTTTACTTAAGGTATTCCTTGAAAATGAAAACTCAGTGGTACTAAATCAAACATCATTCATTTCCACTGCAATCAACATGCAGTTTGAACAGTCATAAAATGCAGAAATCTATCAAAATTTAAGAATACAAACAGAGGCATGTGAATCCTCTGCACTGCTGTAAAATAGTTATTTACTGAAGAGAAATAATACTTAATTCCTACTGTTACTTTACTTTTCCTATCCAATACAATTGTCTATATTCCTCCTTAAAGTTTGCCTGCCATCAAATTTAATGTATTTCTTCCAAACTTCTTCAGCTGGAAGGCCCCTAAAAGTTTTTCAGTTACACACAAACTATTGCAGAATTTTTGTACAGACTGCTGTACAAAGAATATGGAGTGGTTTCCATTGTTAAAAAATTAATGTAAGTGAAATAAGATATTCAGGTAAAAACCACCCTCTTACATAATATTTATCTTAGTAGGCATTGGGCTGTGGCAGTGGAACAGCCTCCAATACCATTTATGTACCTGTTGTGATGGCTTATTAAAGACTTGTTCTGATATAATTCCCTACCTTCAATCTAAACTTCTGGTTTGCAGACAATACATGAAAAGAGAAATCATCTAAAAAATCCAACCCTGTTACCTTTCTATGCCTACTTGCTAAAAACATGAGAAATTAGACAAGCTCAAATCAAGACTTTTCTGCCTTGGCTAAGGAAGCAGAGGAAAACATTGTTTCAGTGCAAAGCAGCCAACAAACATGGAAACACCAAAATGAAAACATCTCACAAATAAAATGTCCATGTAGTTGGTTTCCTGGTATGCTCAGGAGCATGAAAAAATTAGCAGCTGTGCTGTAACCTCATAAATAATAACTTTAGCTTGATTTTATAATTGATTATTTTAGGAAAATTTAGGGGGAAAATCAATATCTGGCAAATGTCTGAGCTGGACTAAAATGAGAAGAGAAGAAAGAGAGTTTTGTTATGTGTGCATGTGCCCCATATGTCCTACCATGGTCTACAGAGAGGAGGTTATTTGAAAGAAGGACCTTATTGGATTTATTTTTCTTAGCTGCACACACGAGTTCAACTCCTGAAGTATTTTAAGGCGGACTTGAAGCCCTTCTGCTACCATAAATGAAGGTGAGGGTGGTTGCAATGTGATGCATGTAGCTACCACAAATTAAGGAAAGTAATGAAGACCCTTTAAAGCTGAAGGAAATATCCTTTTGCCATAGAGATAAACAAGTGTAGTAAGGAATTAATCAGGGCAATTATCTGGCTTGAAAACTGATCTATGTTAAATAGGAGTGTAACAAAATATTCTATATTTTAATGACACCAAACAGGATAGAGACAATACTCCTCCCACCCTTCCACTGTAGCTTCTACCTGGCACAATCTGAACAATCAAGTCCAATTCCAAGCAGTACAAGCAACCACACAAAGGATGCTTACTTCAAAAAAATCCACAAAACCTCTATTTAAAACTATATTAAATACTCAATATATTCTGTTTCAATATAATTTCTGCAGTTGGCATCTTGCCCAGAGCTCTGAGAGCAGGTGTCCCCAATTTCAGTGATGGGTCCAATGTGGATCCATCCATCCTGCATGCACTTCTGAGTATTAATGCATAACAGCATCATTTGTTATGTGTTGCTAATTAGTACCTCTAATGAAAAATGCTAGACACAAAATAGGCTGCTTCTCCAGGTGAAGACATTTCAATGTCTAGAGAAATTAAGTGGTGTACAAAACCTACAGTTTTCCTCCCAACTGTATTAAATATTAGGCTATGAGGAATACTTTTCCCACACCAAAGAAAAAAGGGAAAAAAAATTAATTGTTTCCCTTCCTAGCAAATTGAAAGCACATACAAATTCCCATTTCTGTTTTGCTGAAGTATTCAAAAGAAAACCACTTCTCTTTGACAATTATTTCACATGCAAGGAATGGAGATCAGAAGATTCCATACACCTTGTGCACCAAAGCTAACATAGCAAAAATTGCTTTGGAAGTCTTACAGCTCATGTAAAAAATGTAAAATGTATTATCAAGGTAACAATTACCATCTACTGTAAAAATTATAGAATGATAGGACTTTTCTGTCCCCTTAATATTGCCAAACATATGAAGCATATTCCTTGAGAAGAACTATATTCAAGAATCATAAAAACCATTAGTTCTAAATTCACCTATCTGCTCTTGTCTAGAGAGATCACAGTCATTCTCAGCAGCACTTTTAATAAACAACCACCTTATTTTTATAAAGATATATGACATTTTTCCTGATTAGGATGGCCTTGCTAAGTAGATACAAAAATAATTATTTAGAGGATGTGTTCACTCTGAAGGAGCAGCAAATGTTCTTTCAAAAACTGTTCTACGTGCAGAGAGTTTAAATTTCATGCCATGTGATGTTCTAAAAAAGCATATCTGCAAAATACAGAAATGCTCTTCCATTGCTGAGAAAAACTCTTTGAATCCTCAGTTAAATTTCTAGAGGATAGAAGAAACAAGATATGCAGGTGTGCATATTAAATGTCACACTATGTTACTCCAGTTTTATAAGAGTATTAATTCATTACATATTTAATTTATATATTTTTCTTTTTGCTTTAATATTAATTGCCAGTAATTAACACCTGACCAGTGTCAGGCACTGCTTCAACAATCTTCTTATGAGTTAAGAAGTTAAGAGCATTTGGTACATGGCAACCTAATGGACAGACAATTGAAATGAACCTGGTTTTACTTCACCAAATTTAGGGGGTTTATTATAATGACTTCAAGTAAAATCGTTCTCCAATACAAACAGGACAACTCTACCACCACTACAGGCATCGCAATCATAGAGGACAAGATTAAATTTCAAGCACCCTTTCACAGAAATCTATGATCCTCTCCAAAATACAGTGATGTGGATGAACACATTTCAAATCCAACATGACAGAACTTAGAGACAACTTACAAATAATAAAAATCTCTTGGATATGAGAGATCATGTTTTCTCAGGCATTCCAATAAAGATAATTTATACCTTGTGATGGTTCAGGAAAAAAAAAAAAAAAAAAAAAAAGCCCAAGCAAAAAGTATCTGACCTGATCTGTCTGCTAGACCAAATGACCAAGATTTATTTACTTGAATATGACTTAAAATACAAAATTATCAAATATTAAATTCCTAAAGTTATTAATATTTAGTGTGCTTGTGTTGCAGCTCAGTTTCTATGTTTAGCACAATAAAACCTCAGTTTAGGTTGGCATGTGAGCACACTGACAATTTTTAATGTTAAAATAGGTGCAATTGTTAAAGAAGACACTTTGCACAAGACAAAAGTATTCTTGTCCAGCATTCAAGGCTGCTCTACAGTGTGCTTGGCACAGCAGGTTGGAATTACACTAACACAAGATCCAACATTGGGAATCTCAGGAACCTGCAACTTCAGCAACTTCTCATTCATCTACTGACACCCCAGAATGTTTGGGATTTACTTTAAATTAAGAAATGCCATTCCAAAAGTTCAAATAAACAATTCTCCACTGAGCAGCCAGCGATAGTTATGGAAATATGAACTATGAAAAAGTGGCATAACACAAATTATCTGGAAGCAATTAGCATTTGCTAGTTTTAAACAGAACTGAGTGCTCTAAAACCAAAAGACAAAGTACAGGAAACACCAGAGGAGCCTATCCTTTAAAAGATATTTGCATAAGAAATGGCAGTGGGAAAAACTTTACACTCCATCTCCCTCCTGCCTTAAGTATCTTATTCCACCAAGTGTATCAGCAAAGCTGCCATGAGCAGATGCTAACACTGTAATTAATTCTCAGGACCCTTTTGTTTTACTACAGGGAACAAACGTGGAATAGTTGGGTGAACTAAATTGAGCATCAAGTACATTCAGTTGCTGATGGCAAATTGATTTTTTCACAGCAGGCTATCAGTTCAATTTCAGACAAGCATTTCATTAAGACACAGCATACATAACTCCTTATAACTTTGAACTACCTTCAGCACAGCACTAGGATCAAAGAACAATCAAGTCTTTGAGACTATGCTTAAAATAAAAAATGGATGCTTGACACCATGTTCTCCGGACAGAGGAAAGCAAAAATCAAACTCCAAAAGCTTGCTTGTGCAGCATTTAAGCTGGCTAACAACACAACTGGCATGAACTCTTGCATGGTAATTTCTATATGAATCTCTCAGCTTTTTTCTTAAAACCCCTGATGTCAGCTCCAGATGAAAACCCACACAATACCTGTTTTTTCCAAGTGGCTTTGTCACAGCAGTGCTCATCTGACAATCAGGCAGTGAGGACAGCTGACTTTGCAGCACAGCACCACATGGAGAGAGAGAGAATCTCCCTAGTGAATGGCAGGAGGCAGGCCATTCCTCTGCACCCTTCCTGAAGCTTCTTGTGGGGATGGAAGCAGCAATTGAGCAGTATCAAAAAAAAAAAAAAAAAAAAAAGAAGACTTTGAAGAATGCTATTTACATGGTCTAAACCCCAACATTAATTCTGTCCAACTCATCCCACCAGAAGGTCTTCTCCAACCTACAGCATCACCTGACTCAAAGCAGGAGCCTGGAAGAAATCTGGGCAGGATAATTGAATAGTGGGATCAAAACAAAAAATGCAGAAAACAGAATTGCTACAAACTGATCCTGAATTTTTACATCTGCTTAGACAGTTAAATATGTTACTTATTCAGTTTGGTTCTCATTTGGGTTCAGCAGTGACTAAAGTTGTTCCAAATTTTAAAACTTCAAACTAACAAACAGCTCATGCTGAGTTCCTGTTCAAGGAAAGAAAATAAAAAAATTCAAATTAGTATTTCCTCCAAGTTCAGTTCAATTAGCTGTACTTACATAAAAAACAGTGGAGGAAATGCTGCCTTGTTTGGTGTTTTTGCTTTAACCTTTTAGACAGGGTTACTGGGCCTCTACTTAATGAGAATTTTTAGTTGAAAGCTCAGCCTTTAAATGCTTTCCAGCTTGCTGCCAGAAATGATGCTGAACTCTGTACAGCAACAGAAGCTGCCAAAACATCTTTCTTTTCTATTCACATCCTGTCCTACCCATCCCACAGAGCCTTATCTCACACTTATGCCAAAACTTCCTATTCCCTGTTCCATTCCCACTCTGCCCTTCCATCACCTCATCTGGCGCTCAGCTGCATCTTTATGGGCTCCACACACTCATTCCAGGGATGCTTTTTCTCCCCAGCTCCTCCCTTAGCTCTGTCTCTGATCCAGTATTTCCCAGAGCCTCATTCCTATTTGTTCTCCTTCACCTTCTTGGTATTCTCTCTAAAATCATCCAAGTTCCAAACCCAGGAGGGGATATCAGAGATATTGGTCATCTTAGTTGTGCCAGTTTAAACCTGAACCTGCAAAGATTTAGCAGATCCCACAGTCCCACACCAAAATGAGTGACAGGGAGTAGGTACATTTAAAGTGATCAGCTGTAAAATAAATATTTGAAACAGTCCTGTAAGCAAAACATAAGTATTTAGTTTAAAAGGCCCAAAGTAGGACCTGCTGGCAGATCACTGTTGATTTTTTATAATTGCAGGCGAGTTTAATTTTTAAGAGTTGGCATAAAAAAATATCTAAAATTTTTAACAAAGAGTTTCAGATGGTTTGTTTTGCTCATTTTAACCCAAGCTAATTATTCTGTGTACTTGACTGTTTTTTAAAAATGCAAATCTGATGCACAAAAATATGGCAATATGGGGAAATTCATTACTTTTTCCATATGAAGCAGTTCATACAAATATCTAACAAATAAAAACCTCAAAAAATGCAACTAATAAATCACAACCACAGTTTCCTCAGTTCTGTTACAGTTGCTTAAGATGATGAAACAAAACACTTACTTTAATTGGTTGTTCCTTGTTCTTTCTACACAGTGCTGTTTTCCCTGGGAGATTTCAAATGATAAGTAACTGGAAATTAGGAAGAGAATTAGTCCATTATTCTGCAGCAATGACACAATGATTAATTATATTAACTTACTGCCCCTTCTGCTTTCAAACCCTACAGTCATAAAATTAGTTTTGTTCAATATTCCAGAAGGGATATGAAAATTAAATTTACACAATTTAACAAAGTCCTGCAGGAAAGCCATGCTCATCTAAGATAGTAGATGGATGGATCCTCTAATTTACAATAATATGCAGATGGCACACCTACCCCTTACAGAGCAATGTGCAGATAAGGAAGCTTCCCAAATGGCTCAGAAAAAGTGACTGTGAAAGGACAGAGGTAGAAATAAATCAGGCAAGCCTGAGCTTGTGCATCCTCCTGGAAAGCACTCAAAAACTTTTCACTGTAATTCCCCCTATAGTTAGTAGTTATAATGTCTTTTATCTGGTTCTTTTTAAACCACATAATATTTTAGACACCCTGAGCATTTTCTATGCCCTAGTGAATATGAAATAAATGAAAGGCTATTAGGGTCTAGGGAGGCAGATGGTGAATTAAAATCACCACCACACCAACCCAAATCCCCAAACTCCCATGTTTCTGGTAAATAATGCATTTCAGGAAGAGCATATTACTTTTGAGGAACAATGCATCTGCCACATTTTCAATGCTGGGAAACACTCAGATGCAATCCTACCTTCTCACGGCATATCTTTTGCATGATGTAATGGTACATAATTCAAAAATTTTTGCTTTTCATTAATTGACTCTTTTTTTCCTCAAGGATTATGAAAAATATCAGAGATCTGGAATACTAAGTATATATCTTAACCCCAGAACAGCTATGCAAGAGAGCCAGACTCAGCAGCTAACCCTTGTGCCTTAGCCCTGACATGGACACTGTTTACTGGTTTCAGAATATCAAAATAAACTGACTGCAAACCATCTTTAAATGAATAATACAGAACAAAACAAAGCTTCTGTGTGAAGAATGCAAGGGCCTTGTAGGATCAAGGTCTGCACAATTATGGAGAAGATTTGATCAAGGAATCTGAATGTTTGTAGTGCCATATAATCAGGACATAGCTACATTATTGGGAAAGAGGGGGGAAAGTAGCAGTAAAGTTAAAGGACTTATTTATGTCTTGATTTAAGAAGGTGTCATTTCATATTGCTAACATGCTGTGCTTCAGTCAAGTAACTCTTAGATGACCTCTTCTGAAATATCTGGATAAACTGGATTATTATGGGCAAACAGAGAAAGTTAGCAACGCACCTTACCCAATAATAATTTTATCAAAATTAAACCCTGTACTTTATTGCAAATTCAATTCATAATGAAAACAGACAGACAGTTAAATATGAGAGAATACCAAAATCTTCAGCTGGTAAGCCAGAAAAATCTAGATACTTACAATTTAATAATTGTAAGATAAATTAACTCTCTACTTGTTAACTCTTTTAAAACAAACACCATGACCAATAAATCACATTTGACATGTAAATAAACTCAGAACCATCCAGGAAAGCCACCCATGGTTCACAAGGCATGGAGGCACAAGGTTGTCCCTGCACACAGGACACACCCTGCAGGTGAATCCATGCCTAGTGTCATGTATTTGTTCATCCTGTTTATTCACAAAATTCTGCAGGACAAGAGGAACAGTAAGAGATACTGCATAATTCTTGGCATTGGAATTATTAAGACCCAGATAAATTTATTTTAGGAAAAAACCCAACAAAACAATACTCTTAAAGAGGTGCTTCTAATAAATTTAAGTACTATTCTTAAATTACAACATTCATTAGGAGCATGACATATAAGGTACTTCAACTAATTGCATTTATTTCCCCCAAGTTAATCAGCACTGGAGAGGCAGCAAACATTACATCAGTGCTTGTGCCTGCAGGCAGCTCCCAGCCCAAGGGGCAGCACCTCTGGGGATCAGCACATTAGAAGCTGCATCCATGGAGTGGCTATCCATTTTCTCTTCTAAATCTTCCAATATTCTTTCCATGCCAAAAATAATGTCATTTTTCTTTCATAGGTGCCAATGCCTGAAGTATTTGACTGAAATAGATTTGATTTTTCAGTTTAAAAAAAAAAAAAAAAAAAAAAAAAAAACAACCAAAAAAAAACAGGAAAGAAAAAATCTAAAGGTTCTATTTTTAAAAAGTATTTTTATTCTGCTTATTAAACATTATGAAATAGGAATCTGAAGGTGCTGCAATATCCCCCAGTTACCTCAGGGCACTGAGTTCCAGCACTTGCTGACTGGAATTGGCTCACCCCAGTGGCCTCTCCCACTGTGTTTTTAAGAACTTGGCATCTCTTACCAAAGCCACCACTTACTCCCCAGATTTGCCTCAGAAAAAATTAGTCCTAAAGAGCAGAAGTTTAAAAAGCCAGGCTTAAAGACATTCTCCCAAACTCTTCATATCATATTACACAGAGCTTTGAAACCACTGTAATTCAAACAGATAGGCCACCTTGCCAAAATTTCCTGTTAGATGTCAGATATTCACCCATTTAGGAGCTGAGCTTTTAGGGGCTCAGGCAACAGATGTTTCCATTTCTCTAGGTAGGTTATTGTGCATTCCTTGTGTGCCAGGGTAGTTGACACTATTTTTTCCTGAAGAAGGGTTATGAAATTCCTAGACATAAAGACATGGGGATGTGTTTGTCAGCCCCAGAATAACCTGAAAACAGGTGAAAATGGCTCCTGTGGTGATTTAGGAAGAAAATGGGGTTTTCCCTGATTTGCATACTATTTCATGGCATTCCCACTAAAATTTGACCACTTCTGCTCTTGTTTCTTTAGGGATATTGACTTTTTCCTTGCTTGGATTGAGCTTTAGGGAGGAGTCCCCATTAACAATTCTACAATGATTTGGGCACAGCACCTCCAATTCTGTTCCTGGCTTGTGACCACAAGTACCAATGCTAAGAGAGCTTTTGCAAAGACTTATTTAATAAAAAGCAATGCCTTTCAGGCAAAAAGGCAACTTAAAAAAAAAAAAAAAGAGAAAAAAGGAATGTTATAAGTATACTTCAATTCCTCAGCGTTTGCTGTGCCTGAGAGTTTGGGGAGAGCCCTACTACTTAAGCCATCTCTCTCTTGTCCTTCCAGGCATCCTTTCTAAATTACTTCAGTTTAAGTCTGAGAAAAAAAATACATCACAGCAAGTGTAGCCTGAGGTGACAGTGAGTGACTCAGGTACCTCTGAGAAAAGGCCACTTCCAGTAGAAGAGGTCACACATAACATGCCAGCTACATCAAAAAAAATTGCTTGTTTGACCACTGTGGCTTGTGAATCGAGAGCAACACGGGCTCCTCAAAGAGCCCCACATTGCAGATTCATGTTCCAATCCACAGTTGCCAAACAAGTGCATTATTCCTGGCATGCTGTCCCAGCCCAGGAAAGCAGGAGAAGAGCCAGCTCCCACAGCCACCCAGGGCAGGAGTGGAAGGACTTCATGCAGAGGGGTGATGACAAGGATGTGTAATCTCACCCAAGCAGGGCTGTTCCCAGGGGAATTTGCCCCAGCTGTCTGCTGGCTAACAGCCTCTGGGGCTCAGTTGCACATGTACAATCTGCAGGCTCCTTTCACAAGCTCTATTCAGACCTGAGAATATCACCACTCTGATATAACCTTTTCCACCCTCCTGATGGTTGCTCCCAACCTGCCTGTGCTGTAATTCACCTTCATTTTGTCTGGGTTGAGCTGACCTGGCTCGTACAGGTCTGTTCTTTGTTTGTTCCATTGGTAGCCTGCACAGAGGAGACACATTGCATTGTCTCTGTGTCCTTCCACTGAAAGGTTCAAGTCAAAATTGTCTGTGTATCTTGCCAGAAACATAAGACCAACAAAAGTAAACAGTCCTGTCAAATAAAGGGCATCAGTTAGGAGAATAAGAATTCAGTATTATGACAACACGACAACAATAGTGAGGCTAAAAGACAAAACACATCAAAACCTCACACAGAAAATGATACTTGCCCATTCTCTTCATTTTCTAGTTCAAAATGTTAAGCACAAGTAAAAGCCACATATGAAGAAAGGAACCACTGTGAAAGCTGCTGTGCTTCTGTCAGTCAGTACAAGACAATCTTGACCTTCATGCCACAATATTAAGCCAAAGTTCTTGAAAGGAGGCATTGTTTCAAAAGCCAGGCATTTTCTCAAGGGTGAGAAATGCCTGTTAAAGACTAGGTTGAAAACCCTGAGGTCAGATTACGTTTGACATGTGACATCTAAACTTCTTTATCTAAAAGGGAAATTTAGAAAGCTCTGACTGCTCTGTGCTACTTATCTGTGCTTTGAACAGAATCCAGCATAAGTGTGTACTAACAGAAAGTCCATGGGAAAGCTTCAGATAGGGCTTTAGATATCCTTGATATTTATCTAAATATTTATCCTGTAAAGTGTGAGTACACCTGCTTCTCTCCTTTGGGCCTAAAGAGAGTTATTTCTGTTTTGGAAAGGTCTGGCATGAAATACGCAGAAGATAAAGTGCCACCAGCCACCCCGCCCCAGCAACACCTGAGGAAACTGGTTCCCTGAGATGGAAAATTATGCATTTTATCATTCAGTAGTGTGATTCTAGTAAAAGCCTAAATATGGATGCACAGAAGCTATTACTTCAATAGACACAATATGCAGAATAGGCTTAATGAGTGCCAGTATCTTCAATAGCCCTGACAGTGATAATTTGGTATTAAGAGCTGCAGTGTCACTAGCAAAAGGTGAAATTTGGGAAGCATGGTTTGGGCAGAGACACCAAGCAATAAACAGTGGATTAAACAGACGTGACCCAGCAGAGTGAGCTCTCAGCTCAAAAACCCAACCCTGTTCTGGGCAGCATCCAGAGCACTGTGGGCAGCAGGTGAGGGAGGGGATCTGCCCCTCTGCTCTGGTGAGACCCCCCTGCACTGCTGCACCCAGCCCTGGCTCCCCAGCACAGCAAGGACATGGAGCTGTGGGAGAAGGAGGCCACCAAATTTACCTGAGGGATGGAGCACCTCTCCTATGAGGAAAGGCTGAGAGAGTTGGGTTTGCTCAGCCTGGGAAAGAGGAAGCTCCAGGGTTGCTCTAACTGCGGCCTACTCGTACCTGAAGGGAGCTACAAGGGAAGAGCTGATCATGTGAATGTGTAGTGGCAGGACAAGGGGGAATGATTTCAAACTGAGAGTAGGTTTAGATTGGATATCAGGAAGAAATTCTTACCTCTGAGGGTGGTGATGCCCTGGCACAGGTTGCCTGAGAAGATGTGGATGCCCCATCCTTCAAGGCCAGGCTGGATGGGGCATGAGCAGCCTGGTCTGGTGGAAGGTGTCCCTGCGCCTGGTAGGGGGATGGAAACTCGGTGATCTTTAAGGTCCCTCCCAAACCAAATCGTTCTATCATTCTATTAAATGCTTAACATAGTTTGGGGTTTTGTTTTCTTTTAGCCAACCTGACTTCTCAGATCCTGAGAAGCGCTCGTATTCATTTCTCAGTTCAAGTTCATCGGCGCAGCAAAGGGCGAAGGGCAGCACCGCAGGAGAGCGCCGAGGTGTCCCCTGCCCGTTCCACAGCGATTCCACGGCCATCCCTTCATCCCTTCAGCAATCGGCATCCTGGAGCTCCATCTGCTGGTGCCGCGGGACCGGCCGGCGAGGGAGGAGGGGCAGCCGGCATGGGGACACACTCGGGATGAGGGGAGCCTGGCCCGGGACACACTCGGGATGAGGAGACCCGCTCGGGGTGAGGAGACACCATGCCCGGGACACACTCGGGATGAGGAAACACGCTCGGGATGAGGGAACCCTGCCCGGGACACGCTCGGGATGAGGGGAGCCTGACCCAGGACACGCTCGGGATGAGGGGAGCCTGGCCCGGGACACGCTCGGGATGAGGGGAGCCTGCTCGGGATGAGGAGAGCCTGGCCCGGGACATGGCCGGGATGAGGAGAGCCTGGCCCGGGCATTGCCAGGTTGGCAGGACCGTCCCTGGGGAGTTGCAGGGTCACACCAGGCCCTGCGGACCCACAGCACCGCCCGGTCCCCAGCTCATCCCGCTCCAGCTGGAGTGCCCCAGGATGGCTGTGGAAGGTTCCTGTATTCCTTCAAATGAGCTCAAAAGTCATTGAGAGTCCTCAGTGACTTCCAAGTGCTATGGTACACGGGGACATTTCACAAAAGAAACAAGGAGCTCACCTTTAGGGAACGTGGTTGTAGCCAGATCAGCAAATCCTTGTGAGTGACCATATTTTAAAGTGTGCAGTAACAAATGTCCTAACTCTAATGTCCCCCAAAATGGTTATCAGTAAGTGGTAAAATCCCACAAGCAGACAGCTTCTTGTAGTCCATTTTTTCCCCTTCCCAATAGTGTTGCAAATCAGTTATTTTCTCTTTTTTTTTTTTTTTTTTTTTGCTTTATAAAATGTATCAGTTTCAGAGTCAGTTTATCAGCCCCGAAACCCCTCTTCCACTGAGGTGTTCACTGATTTATCCCAGGTGAAGATAATTTGGTCAAATAATTACAGAACAGCCCAGCCATAAGGGCAGGGCTAGTTTGTGCACCTTCTCAACGAGAATTCAGTTTACACCTAGTTGCCCAGCACTTTGCATATCCAAAAGTTTTGATGAAATCGCTCATATTTTTAAGAAATATTATGTGGGAGTTTTTATTGTTAATATCTATGCATATGGCCACAGTTTTATTAGAATTGTGCCTTTTCTGTCTTTTCCATAATTGATGCATAAGGGTTAGAGATACTTGAGAAAAACTATTGCGTTGACACTCTCCATCTACAAATCAACCTCCTTTGACAAACACTTTCAGCTTGCTTTTCTCACAAATTTAAATTTAAGCACCATCTTTTTCTAGAAAGAAAATAAAGGGGGAAATTAACTTCCCTCTTTCCCCATAACACCAGATTGAGAGAGAGCTATCAAGAGATATATAAGTGCTAACTGTTTTCTACCGGGTACTTTAGGGAAACAGATGGGTGTAATTATGGTTTTATGGAGGTCTTACCCAAAATGCTTACACTCAGCTGCCACATTACAGCTTGATTCTCGCTTATAAATACATATATTAATCTTTGTAAAGGTCTGCACAGATTTTAAACTAAGGGGGAGCACACAGCCCCGTAGCTACCTCCCGTGGAAGGAGACCATATTAAAACCAGAAGGTGCAATGATATAGGAACCCGCAGGACTTGGGGGAGGCAAATTCTCCTTGCTTAAAACGACTCAGAGCGTGCTGAAAGCAGCAGAGGGAGCCAGCTGCCTTGCTTTGGAGGTACCAGTACTGCCGATGCCCTGCAGCCAGCTCAGCACCGAACCTCCCCCCGCTTTACCCCGGGCAGTGACTCTCCTGCTCCCAGAGGCTGTGTCGTGGTACAGGAAATATCGGGAAAAGCTGAGCTTTGCTGCCTCATTAAAGTTTACCGACCCTTTCAGGCTGGACCACCACCTCTGGCAGTGAGCAGCACCTAAATCCTTCCCAAGAACCTGAGAAATACCCATTCAGTTGCAAAATACAACTGAGAGAAAAATAAAAAACATCTCCACCCCTTTACATCTGTGTAAAAATTTCATCTTTTCATAAGAGCTGCAGAAACACCTTTGCTCAAATCAGTGAGGAAAGTTATACACAGAACTTGATTTCTCTGACAAAACCAGCAAAAAGACTGCAGTGCCACTCCTCCCCAGCATCACCATTAGGGTTTACTCACCTTCAATTCCATTCAAAGAATTCTCATTTTCTTCCCATATGATGAGACAATGAAAAAAAAAAGGGGGGGGGGAAACAAACCCCTTTGCTGTCACAAGTATTAAAATCTGAATCTCAGCTTTGGCAGGTAAAGCAATATCACAAATTTCCATGTAATTTTTGGATCTCTAGCTCAAGAACTGGGTTTTTTTTCTCCCCACTGGAACTATAAGAAAACATCAACAAGGCTAAAAGTCGAGTCCTCCTATTCCCTCCTTAGAAAGCCTCCTCCTCTTTGTTGCTCACACTTAATAATGTTAAGGCTCAATTTATCTCTGAGTGACCCCAGTTAAATCAATCAGCCTTCAATGCGTTTGCACAGGTACTCAGGAGGAAAAAATTTGATTAGTTAATCATTTAATTACAAACTATTGAATTAATAATGGAGAACTTGGCTCAAAAAGGAGAAGGGCATTATGGTACTGACATCTGGGAAGAGGTGAGGCAACCAGTGTAAATTTATTTGTAAATTGTGCATTATTTGGAAGCAGTAAAAGCCAATAAACACAGAATCAGGCTAATTCTGCAGGTTTCTCACAGAAAGAGTAAAAGGTTGAGTTCTGTGGCTATAAATATACTCATATATTTACAGTATGCCCTAATTAGGACCAGTGAAAGGAAGAAATTGCATATTCCCATTCCATTTAATATCCTTTCACTGTATGAGTCATCTAGACAGCAGATGAAGGGTGTGCTGCAGTAGCACTTTTCCCAGCTGAGGGGCAGAATGTCTCCAGGGTGTTCCCACCTCTCCAACACGTGTCCAGAGCAGGCTGTCTCTCCCTGCCCCAGGGATTCCCGGCCCCATGGCACCGGGCTGGGGCTGGCATGATGCAACACAGCACAGCACACTGGAAAGAGCTCTGAACATGATGCAAGAGCTAGGAAGTGAGACTGTCACCTCAAATGTCATTGTTGGGAACTCCTTGTCCAGCAGGCTCGCTCCAATTAAGAGATTTTTGTGGTATTTAAAAGATCAAAAATAAAGATTAAGACTTTCTGCTTCCTTGAATGGTTTGGGATGTTACTTCTGGGGAGCCTTTATGTGGTGAAAATCCCACTGTTTGTATCATACCTGAGATAACCTGGCTCAGCCAGAGGTTATGGCTGCAGTACCTGCATTGCTCAGGGCACTGCAGCTGCTCTGGAGCTGTGAGGCACTGGTGAGTCTGCAGCACTGGACTGGGCATTACCCCATTGCCCTCCCTGAACAGAACTGCCCTGCAGGTAAAACAAGCTCTGTGTGCTCCTGACTCTGCTCCAGGACTGCAGGTGCTAAGCTCAAGCATCATTTGCAACATGCTGCCAGAGCCAAATCCCCTCTTCCATAATGAAAGGTCTCAGTATCCCAAAGCTGAGATGTCTCACAGTGCTTTCATTTAACACTGCTCCCTGATAATCCTGCAGCCAGGGCTGAGGGCTGTATTCAATTTCCATCTCTGCTGCTCGCTCATTCCGTTAGCTTCTCATGCTGCTTTCCACAGCTGAAAGTGGGAAATATTTATAAGTACATCACAAACATGGATGAAAGCCAGTTAACCAGTGTTTCTAAAGCCCTCAGAGGCCACAGGGAAAAAGAAACAGAGGGGTGTCCAGTGTTTGCTTAAACCACTGAATTCTTTAGTGTTATTTTTCATAAGCCAAAGCCCACCTGTATATGTTAATAATAGCCTGCACTGCGAATGCCTGAGGTATTCAAAATTATGTGTAAGATGCAGGACAGAGTTTGGGTAGGATTTAAATATTAATTCTGAATTGATTTTCACTTTATCTAAGCTCTATATTGTTCCTTAATTTATACCACAGAGTAAAATATCCTATAAAGTTCTGGTTTAATTTCTGTGATATACAGAACACTTGTTCTATAGTGATCATCCTATTCTATTAATACTCTCAGTATTAGAAACTAAGGGTGTTTTCCATTTGCTGTTCTGTCACAGGAAAGGACTGTTTAGCTTGGCCCAGTGGGCTGTAAATTCAGAAGTGTTGCACTGCACCACAGGCTACACACTGTGGTATAGACATGTGCATAAACTATTTCCTTGACTTAAATCTAGGCCTGATTTAATGCTGTTGCAAAAAAACATTAAAAGTGTAGTAAATAACAAAAATGTGATTATTTACAGAATGAACACTAACTTATAAATCACCATACAATCCAGGAATGACTGTATAAAACATCCTGGCACAACAGTCTCTTTTAGTGTCATTAACCAAAGAGATCACATCAAATTTTGA
This sequence comes from Melospiza georgiana, assembly GCF_028018845.1. Classification (NCBI taxonomy): domain Eukaryota; kingdom Metazoa; phylum Chordata; class Aves; order Passeriformes; family Passerellidae; genus Melospiza; species Melospiza georgiana. The sequence continues at coordinate 19,464,071 of NC_080435.1, forward strand.
TGTTTTTTAATGATCTTTAAACACTTGCATTTGCTAGGCCCAGTATAAAACCAGATTAAGTTCTGAGAGTTTCTGTGAGCAGAGTTCAACATCTGAAGCCCTGTTAGGGTGCTGTGTTTGTTCCTTCAGCCAGGAGAAATTATCATTCTGGTGCAGGCACTCAGCACAAGACTTGGCAATGAGCTACTTCTGCCATGTGCAAATCTCACAATTTTAAAGGTACAACCCAAACATTAGCTCTGATTTGAAATTTACAGGGATTCTGTTACAAATTCCACTCTAAACAGGAACAAGTAATCCAAAAATTATCTTTCAAGAACCTCTTTTAGAACACTTGGAATGAAAAGGGAACAACTGGACCTGGATATGTGACAGCAAATTTGAGCATCGCAATTTTTCATTTCCACAGTAATATTCACCATAGCAAACACTTTTACCAGAAAAACTCATCCAAATACTATCTTCCTAGTTTTACTTATCCTAATAGAAACTTCTACAAAAGTCCCCTTAATCTAAATGCTACCAGTTTACTAAATGCTCTCATGAGAACACACATAACTACACACTAAAACATACTTTCAAAAACATTTACTAACAGACAGGAACAGACAGTGGGGCAGCATTTCTCAAAAAAACACTTCTCTTTTTTCTTGCTCCTGGTCTACAAATATAGCTTCAAAAGATGGGCATACTCCTCAGCCTATGACTACTGCTTATCTTTATTTCCCCCAGATTATCTCATTTGACAGCTAAATAAAATCAGAGAAACTCAGCTGATATTTAGCTTTTTTTCTAGAACAGAGTTTACTGCCTGTATTTAACACTTGAAGGAATTGTGAGCCCAGAAGATTTTCTATGCTTTCTTACTTATACAATAAAAAGTAGCCTCTAACTATAAATTATCTCTTAATTATGTCTTAAGATCAGCATGGCTGTAACCCTGAGAGAAGGATTACTTACCCTTCAAGCCAATAGGTCTCCAGGTCAGAAAGTTGGTGCTGGTAGTTTTATTTTCCCAAAAACCAAACAGAGAGGAACCAATAATAATATAAAAACACTTGCAGTGTCTGCTTGACTTCTTGCCAATAGAGAATTTTTGTTCTTTTTGGTAAATTATTCCAATTTTTGGCATTTCCAGTTTTAGAATATCTCTTCTGATTCCCCCAGACTAATACATTACAATATGTTTTTCCTCTCACTAATATGTAGCATGTTTCTTGGCACTTTATGTGTACGGACATTTAAACAACAAACATTTTTTGCTACTTGTTCTTGTCAGGTTTGTTTCTCAATAACTTAGAGCAACTGAAAAACAAAAAGGCAAAATATCTACTTGGTATTGAAAATATTAGCACAAACAGCAAGCTGTCTCCTGTGTTAGCATAGCTGCTTTCATAACTGCTTTGTTCTGCTATCAGAAGTTATGAGCAATTTAGCTGATGATTGTTAAATTTTATTATACAATCCATACGTGAATTGAAAGCAGATGTACTGAGAGCAAAAATTTCAGATTGATGTGCAAAAAGACATTTCACATGTTTTATTGTTCAGCAATGCACATTACACATACAAACATGCAGTCATTGGTTAATGTGTATGGTTAAACACCTGTTTGTATGAACTGTGATGCCATCCTCCTGTCACCATGCTGGAACACTCAGGTCTTTGAAATTGTCTGGGGGATAATCAAAGCTAAATCTGTAGCTGTCATTTCTTCTTTGACAGACCTATTATGAAATTGCAATTAATCTCTTTTCCAACTGTTTAAACACAGAAAGGATTTTCCCTTTATACATGTAACCCATTACATGTAAAAAATTATATTGTTCCCATAACCTGCACTGTACTGGGAATTTGCTGACCTATGGACTCATGCTTGAAAATATATTAAGTCATACTTAGGACTTCAGTTTTTGTTCTGCTTACCAACATTACACGAGGTTTATGAAGTTGGTTTTTTTTGTTTGTTTTTTTTTTTTTTTTTCAATTGTTACTAGTCTTAGAGTATTAATCAGAATCTAAGTTAGCCTTAAGAGTGCTCAGGTCATTCAGTCCTGCCAGAACACACCCAAAAAGGTGTTTTATTTACAAAAACAAGCTTGGAAACTTCTATTTTTAATAAAAGCATAATACACCCTAGATAAACTTTATTTAAATAGGTGTTCTCCAAAACTAATGGTACAGTTAATAACCTTACAGCCTTTAAGAAACAGAAGGATGCTCTCATTGACTCTGCTCTTCCAGGAAAAGAGGAAGCCATCACTAATCTCTCACATTTTTACCACTGCCCCTAGATGAAGTCTAAAAAGCATACCATTTTTGCATTATGGTAATAATTACCAATAATGGTAAAAGACAGTTCTTTGGTGGAGGAACAGAGAAGAAATGATACCTGCAGCACAGATAAGGGTGATTAATTCAGTGACAAACCTGCACTCATTGTCCTGTGCCAAGACTCTCACTGTTTTGAGGAATTTGACAGAAAGCAAACATATATGAATTCACAATTAGAAAATGTAAAGGCTGTCCCTTCATCTCACAGTTTGCCAGTCAGTTTCTAATATCCAGATTTTCATTTCTCCAAAGAAAAGGAAAGATTAGCACCCTACCAGGTAAAGGGCAAACATTAAGTCACACACAGTAGAATATAACTTTCATATCTTATTACTATTTCATATATAAACCTTTAAAGTGCTATCTAAAATAACATACATGGTTACCAGACAAAACAGCCCATATAAACTATGCTGAAAATATCATGTTTATTTACAGGAACCTAATTAAAATGAACTTTAATTGTGTTTGAGGTCTGCAACTACCTCCTGTGTCAGAGCTAGGCCCCAGTCTGGATTGTTCTGCTGGGCAGAGCTCTAAGGAGGAAGATGCCTCTCACACACATGAGGAAAGCACTGGCCATGCAGAGATGTGGCTGCCTCACCTGCTGCTGGAAGGGGTGGGAAGCAGCTTACAAACTTTCACTCTTTGCTCAGGTGTGATGTCCTGTTACCCACCCCACCCTTCAGACTCTACAGTGACACACAACCTTTGTTCAAGTGAACTCTAAATCTGTTCTTGGTTGTGTTCTGCCTATACATTGTGAAATTTAGAAAAAAAAAGGAAATCTTAGCCTTTCTGTTTGCGCTTCTGCATTATCATCATATTCTAGCACTGCTGATAATCACAGCTACAGGTAATAAGCAAAAAGAAAATCAGAAATAAACGACATTATTTTATAGGCACTTCTAGAACCATGTAATTCGCTCCATAGTTAATTTGCTGAATTCCAATATCTACTTTATAGAAAAACAACTGCCTTGAGTTGTATAAAAATGCTGCCTTCGAGAGCTACAAAATCCCACACTGCTTTACCAAGCATGAATTAGATTCCAGAAGAAGGAGGCCTTGCAAACAGAGCATCCAGTATACACTAAGAACCAGCCCTCAAAGAGCCCCTGTGTTACCACTACTATCACTTGTTCTTTCCTGATTTAATGACAACGCTGTGCTTCAAAAGAAACAGCTAATCAGATAATCACATTATCTCACAGGTTTTGGAGCAGCCAAGTTCCCAGAAAAATCATTGAATAAGATAACAGGACTACAGCTTTAATGGCTACACATTGTATTTGTCACAAAGCATGGCCAACATTCACACTGAGGCTGCAAGATTATTACACGGTTACCTGTGCTCTATAAAATAGCAATGCCACATTGAACAGATTATGAAACAGTACTGCAGTATGAGGTATTACCAGGATGTTATTTTTATTATTGTTTATCATTACCTATGACCAAGACATTAGTACTTCAGTGTAAACACTGCGAAACATACATGTGATTTAACAGATGGGATATTGACAGATTTAAACAAACATTTTGATCTGTTGTCTATCCACAAGATCTAGAAATAAGGCATATGGTCAGCAGAATAGGAGAGTTTCAATAAACAGCCCGAGCGCTTTGCTTTCCTCCCACACACCTTAACTCTGCCAGTCATGCTGCTGGATTCCTCAAATCTCATATCTTGAGGAGGTCATACCTGAGGAAGGCTGTTAGCTGGCTGAAACATCATTCTTTTAGTTTTTTCGCTGTCCTGTGTACAAAGGAAACAAACAATGAATAGCTAAAGGGCTCAATCTTTTTACAAACCTTGACAGAGTTTTCTGCTAGGAAGATAACTGCGCAGCCTGAGAGGCTTCATTTGCTCCCGCTCGCACATTTATACACATCTGACACTTTATTCCACTCAAGGGACTGCGACATAACATGTAGAACTGATCACACATCCGTGATAGAAGCTTGACAGTTTTCCCAGACAGCCCTGCCAAAACTTCCCATCAGTAGCAGTAAACAGAGCTAGCAGGGAGGCCACTTGGCAACCAAGTGCTTTTGCTTTTGCAATCTTACAGCGTGGCGCCGTTTCCTTTTGGGCTGCACACACTCCTGCCCGTACGATGGCCACTGGAAATTCTGGGATGCCACGGGGCTGCTCTGGCTCTCCAAGTCTTCAGAATCAGAGTCATCCTGCTGCATTGAAGGGAAATGCCTGTCTGGATAGATCTCTCTCAGTTTGTCCTCAAAGAACTCATCCAGGCATCGTCCAGCCTCAGCAACCTCGGAATCCGGCTGTGAGGGAATGAATAACCATTCAGTGCTACCACACACAGAAATCATCTAAGATCAAATCCAAATAACTACCCCATCCCAACACCTCTCCTTGGCTTTGTCTGCTACATCTCCATTAGTCTCTGCACACTTCCTACAGCCCATTAGTCTCTCTGCATTTCCAGTGTAAGTAAAAACCAGATGCTGCTGTTAAGGAGCACATTTGTGCACCTCTAAGAAGTAGAAATTCACAGTGAACTAGAAAGAACAGCAGCGATCACTGCTTAGGAATTTCTGTGCATTTTATTTTCCCTAGGTATTTTGCTGGCTGTGATTGGCTTCTCACAGCAAACACAGCAACATTCCATAGAGCTGTCTGTGAAGATGTCCCTCTTTAGATCCCTCTTTTTAGATCTCAAGTTCTCAAATACATATATAACTTCATACAAACTTCATTCCTGTCATTAAAAAAGCCCTGATACAATTTCCAAAGAATAAAATTAATCAATACTTTTGTTTATCCCAGTCCTACATCTGACTTCCATGGAAGCAGTAATTGCACCAGTGGGACAGCCACTGAAAGAGCCAACCCCTGCTTTGTGTCCCCCCCACACAAGCATTTTAGAAACATACATAATTGAACTTTGCACAGTTCCAAAACATGAGACGCACGTCAGTCACAAGTTCCTCGGGTGCAGAGTAGTGGGACTTGTCCTTTTTTTGCAGCTTCCTTCGTATGGTGGACAAATCCATTGGCCTTTTGATGATCTGATAATAATGCCGAGCCTGCAATAAGAATAAAAGGCAGGTATGTGACATTTTTCATTAAAACATTTCCTCTCCAGTGACTTCTATGCAATTTTGGACAGAAGTCATTGCAGAGGAATCCTTGCATAAGGATGGAGAGCTCTAATCTTTTAGTGTCTACACTTCCACATTGTCTTCCTGGGTGCTTTTGGATTTGATTAAAACATACTTGTTTTCAAGATGATCCTAAAAATAGCACACTTCAGTGACTACTCTGCTGCTTGCACTTTGTAAAGTTTATCCCCAGAAAACCATAACCCAAATTTAACCATGATCAATAATATATGTAACATTGATAACTAGCTGACATTTTCCCCTAGCAATTACGAAAAGAATATGCTGTGATACTTTCAGCTGATAATGTGGAAAGTAGTCTGTCAAGAGTGACTCAAAATAGGACACTGTGCACTCTTTAAAAAGTTCAACAAAAGCTTTTGTCAATGGGCATCAGGTACCAGGATATCCCACTTCTTAAATCTTTCAGGGTCTAAACCTACTTGTTAGGTAATTTGCTCCATAAGTCCATTGCAAGATTTATTAGGTGGAATGGGTTTTAATCATTATTTGAACTACTCCTTCACATAAAACCTTCATTTTTCCCCTCTTCAATTTTTAGCACATAGCGCTCTACTGTTACAATAGTGTAAGTAAGTCTCCACCTCCCTTACAGCAGACAGTTAATATTGCAAATGTGGAGTAGATGGATGTCTACATCTTCCCTGCACAGTCACATTTACCTTCTGTGTGCAGAGCACAAGGAAAGAGGGAGTTCAGGGTTGCTTCTAGAGAAAACTTCTCTTATGGCTATACAATATTCTCCGTGTACATAGCAAGTCAACTCTTTTAATCACAGGAACCCCTCATACACCTTTGCCATTCTACCAGCTTCTTAAATTGGCACTCAGACATGGCCTGAGCACTGGCCAAATGTTTCCCTGCCTCTGGCCTGATGCCTTCAAGGCACTTGGAAGAGGAAACACCCACCCTTCCCTTGGAAGCAATACTGTTCAGAAAAAAGCCCTCATGAATATCTTTCAAGAAAACAAAGGAGAAGCTTGTGAGGCTCTCTGGATTCTCTCTGATCCCTGCACATGCAGTACTTACCAGGGGGCTGACAGGTTCATGGAATGGGAGGCTCATACTGCTGCAGAACAGGGAGAGCACCAACTTTTCACACTTCTGTGGAAGCCGAAATTGTAATAAATTTTAGTTCAAAACAAGGGAGTTTCATTCTTGCCCTTAGTTAATCAATCATACTTCAAAAAAGATAATTCTCAAATTAATCTCTGATGCAAAATGGCACACTTCACTCTAGTCAGGGGGACATTTTGCCTCATAGTATTGTTAGACCTTGGAAAATAAGGATAATCAAGAAATGCAGGAAAGGCAACATTCTCCTGGAAATTCTTGGGAATTAATGACTATCATTATTTACTTTGTGTGCTCCAGATCTATTCCTTGGCTCTCAACTGGGAGAACAGCAGCAACAATGTGGAAAGAGTTAAACGGGCAATGTTTCCCACTGCTCACATTGGTTTCCATGAATGGATATAAGTTGGTAGTACTGCATGAAAACTATTCCCTTTAATCATCATTAACTTGTAAAACACTTCTACTAGTGTTTGGCTTGTTTATTAGTGAAAAAAATGCACTATATAAGCATTATAAACCATATTTTCTCACAAAAATGGAATTCTTAATCAATTCAATTTTCCAAATAGGATTTCACTACTTGAGAACCAAATCCCAATAACTTTTGCCCAGTTGTACAAATCCAGTAGAAACAGGGTCAGCTCATCATCTGCACTCAGTTGTGTGGACGCTTCCTCTCTGTCCAGTTATCGCCAACATACACATGACATCTATATTGAATTTGTGCTTTCCAAATACTATGGACTTTAGGAAAAGGCCATTATTTAATGGAAGATTTGGTAGAGAAAACTAGTAATAAGTGTGTCAAGTGATAAGCTTTCCTCTAGACTGAGTTAAAAGCTTAAATATCTTCAAGGGAACTAATGGGACATAAGAAGACGACAGTTTGATGATTTCAATCCAACTCAAAAGTGCCCAAAAAGTGTCTTCATCACAAAAATGTCATTGCACTGACCCAAGTAGAAGTCTGAGAAGGTGCCAAGTTTTAAAGCAAAAAGATTCAGAGTCACAAACCAGGCAAAACTGACTCGTGAAAGCTCTGCTCTTCAGTGTGACTTCCTGTTCAATGTAGAAAAGAACTTCCACATCTGCCTGCTTCTATAACATTTTTAGAATGTTATAGAAACATTTCCTGTTTCTATAACATTTTTTAATTGAAGAGCAATGTCTAGAAAGAAGACCAAATAATATACAAAATAATATATAACCAAACAACAATGCTTTTGTTATATTTACTACTGTGCGTAACATTTGAGTAGCAGCCAAGTGAAAACCATCTCATGAAAAAGCAAAGCCTCATGCTGAGGTCATATGTCCTGCTCTAAATAGAGCACTATATAATGATTCCCACCTTCTGATCACAGTCAGCCAGGCCATACTGTGCATTGTGGCTGTGGCTGTAGCGAGTGTTCTCACAGTCATACTCCACCTCTGGCTTCGCAGGGTTACGGCAAAGCGAGCACACCCATTCCCCCCTGCAAAACAGGAAACAAAAAAATTTGTGGGGAATTTTCTCCATAACCTTGTCAAACAGCAAATCTCAGAACCACTGAAAGCCTCATCCTTAACTAGCATTATGATATCAGGCAACCTGAAGCCCATTGTATTTGATATTTTGCATTGCATCTGAATCCACTTAGAAGTATAATCATTTCAGATTCTATTCACAACTCTTTTCCTGTCACAGAGGAAAAGAAAACAAAAATGTGTTTGAAATAATCTACCAGCAGTGTATGCAGCTGCACTGATTCAAGTTCTGCTTTGGAAAAAAACAAAACACTAAGGAAAAACAGGCAGCAACTGTTCATAAGACAAACCCAAATCCTTTTGATAACTGAGATATTAATTATCAATTGATACAATAATTGACATATTTATCTAAGAAATCAACATTATCAGAAAAGGTGTGATGATAACACAGGTCCCCAAATCAAACAGACATAAACCAGCAAGGGCATGTGTGTCCATGCTAGTAGATGCATTTTCAGAAACCTCTTGAGGAATTTAGTGAAGGCAGTGATGCAACTTCTACAACATCAGGGTCTGAATAGCTACAGATGAAGATATATTCAAGAATTATGAACATATAACTTTAGTTAAGGAATTAATTTACTTCATTAGAGTTTAACTTGGCCTTTAAAGTTTATTCTAACAGGAAAATTTGGTTTTCAGTGCTTTGAAACTAGAAGGTAATAACTCCACTACTACAGAAAAGAATGAAACCCAAGAGAAGAAAAGTCCGGGTTTTTAAACAGAAAGGAGAAACCAGAATATCCAAGTTAATACCTTACAACATATTTTTCTCAGTTGAGACAATGATTTGAGCTTGGCTCAAATTAAGTAGACTTTAGTTCCACTTAGTAATGATTTGTAACAAATTCAGAATTTACATACAACAGTAATGCACATTATTCAGTCTCACTTTTAAGGTTGGTATGTAGACATGTGTCTATTTCTGGTTCATTGCAGACAATCTATCTTTGACAAGTTGCAAAAGATTGTTTCTTAGGCAAAGCAATGACTAAAATATTTCCACAAAAGCCCTGATAATCTTATATTTCCCATAAAATTTGCTAACAAACTGAATAAAACCTCACTGATTGCCCTTCCCTTGTGCTAGTCTCTGTTGTGCCAAGAAGAGCTGATGTCTACGCTCCAGATGCTATGTGAGAGTTAGGTTTTTATTTTTCTCCAGTGAGTCACATGAACATTTTTTAATCTGGTCTGCCACCTCCGTGGCTGTACAGGCCAGTTAACTGCAGAAAGGACAAAGTGACAGGACACAGTTCTTTTTCATAATTCATCTAGTTCCTTGCATGTAAGACAAAAAAGTAACAAAAAAGGCAAGTGAGAGATGCAGCCCTTGCATAAGCCTGTAACATCAATCCCTGAGGATATCTTCTGCCCCCAGGCAGTGAGCAGGAACAGCACAGTAGTGAAATGTCATCCATACTCACACTGGAAAGCTGAGCAGGGCTGGAACATGGCAGGAGAGATGGAAGACCTTGGGGCAGTGATCACAGCACAACAGCTCTCCTCCATTAAGACACACAGCACAGAAATCCTCATTTTCAATTGGACTGACTTCCTGAGTAACCGGGGATTTTTTCATGCTGGAGATGCCATTGCTGAGCTTCTGATCAACTGATGGGGATTGTGTCTGTCCTGCAGCCTGGGAGATGAGAAATCTCCCATCCTCTGAGTTCTCCTCTTTGGACTTCTGTCCTTCAGCTGGATTATCTTTATTTATCTTGAAGGAAGAAAAATCTGGGATCACACAATCATCATTTTCACACACCAGCATAAAGCATCATTGGTTATCTGCAGATAACCAAGTACTTATTGTACTTGGAAGGCACAACTACCAACAGTTTTCCAACAAGTGCTTCAAAGTGCTTCTCTGCAATGAACTCTACTGGAGTTCAGGAGGTCCACACTCTTGGCATTTGCCACTGGCTGGCCAGGTCACTTTGGTCAGGTCATTTCCTCCACATAGCATGGTGAGAGAGCTGTGCAGATTCTACACAACAGGCGATAGAAATAGGATATTCTACAATCTCACCTGCAAATTTTAAGGTAAACAGCTCAACCTCCCCACCAATCCCCCCAAAAAAAACCCAGACATAGAAAAGGTTTAGATCTTTTTCCCACCAGAAATTCCTGTTCGCTTTTGTGGAAAGTCTTCACAGCCAAGACTCCACTGAAGCAATAGACTACAAAGATTTTTAAAATCTATTGCACTGTGATTTCTGGGATAGGTTCCTACCACTCAAATACATATTCAGGCCAGTTTTAAGCTACTTATCCTGTATTTGTAACCCGACAGGTGAGCCAAGTTGCTCCTTAGAACATGAAAACACTACAAACCTTCAGAAATGGAAGATGCAGGGAGCTCCACTTGAGCTTGGCAGGAGCAAGCTCAAAGCTGTACTGTCTTTACCACAACCCATCACAGAAGTACCCGAGAGTCAAACAAATCAACAGACTTTTTACTGTACAGTATTCCAGAAACTGTGCCTGCAAACCAGTGGGATAAAAGGGCAGAAGGCAGGTAAATCCTGAAGAAAATCCCTTCACCTTTATGGACATGCTTGAGGAGCGTGTGCCACACTCGATGACCAGGAGGAAGTTGCCCTCCTGCCCGTTGTGCTGTGGCTGGAGCTTGAACACGGGCAGCTCGCCCATCTCCAAGGCAGAGATCTGCAGCCGCTCCAGCCGCACATAGGGGATCCTCTGCTCCTGGGGGGCACCTCTGCAGCCAAAAGGACACGGGATTAAATCCATCCACACTCCACAGAATTCTCCTCCCTACTCAGTTTGATGCACCATTTTTATGCTCCTTTTCCTCAGTGACTCTGGTGGCCAAACACTGAAAGTGTTGATACTTTTTCACAAACCAATTCTTTAAGAAATGTGAATGCAATCACTTTAAATTAATCATATGTGTAAATACATTACTAACTCCTGTGCTAAAGCTTTGCCCTGCTCTCTGTATTCTTAATTACCACAATTAAAGTAATATTTTATACTTTTCAGTGTGGCTGTTTTCAACAGGAGCACAGCACATCATCAAGTTGACCATATTATCACAGCAGTGGCTGAAAATCAAATTTTATAAAATTGTTGAGGTAATGTTAGTCCTGTTCCCATTATATCATTTAGCTTTCATTGAGGCTTAACATTTTCTAATTGTTCAAGTGAGATAGGTTTGCAAGTGTTTATTCATTCTGGAAAATTACACAGAAATACATGAATTCACTACTTCTTTTCCATTGCTGTTTTCAAGTTGGAGAGCACTTTACAACTTTCAGAACTAATACCTATAAGGAATCTAGAAATCTTTTTAAGTTCTCCATCATCATTAAGTATGACAAATTTTCTAAATACATGCATAAAATTTCACAGCCAGTGCTTTTGTATATAAAAAAAAAGACTCTGCTACCTGACATTCTGATTGCTTTTCATATCCATTTCAAAATGTTCCTTTTCACAGTTATTGGAATCTGGAACAGAAGATAAGAAAATGAATAAAATATTTATAATATCACAGGCAGATTAGGGTAGAAAGTATTTCAATATTCATGTACTTCTGACTGGTGTTTAATATGATATCATAAGTGAAATATGGAATAATTTCATCTATATGTATAGAAAATGTGCATGCTATTTTCTGTTCTAGTGCAGAGCCTTTGTCTTTTATACTTTTAAATACAGCTTCTGCTCCAAATATAAGGAGCATATATGAAATATTTTGTAGAAATTTGTTTTTTTCCAGGGAATTACTTATGTACACAGCCATATTACACACATCCATATACATGGAAACAACATAAGTAATCCTCTTTGCCATACAGCCTTCACTTGAGAAAAACAGACCCAATGAGGTCTGAACCCCCAGGGCTCAGGAAATCTTTGTTGTCTCCAGCTCCATGCAAAGAAGCTTCTGGATAATTCCGGTTACTTGAAAACAGGAAGTAAATTGTGTCTCCCATCTGACACCACAGGACAAAAGTTACACTATAATTCCTTTCTTTCCTCCAGTGTCTGGAACACATAAACACATCAACTCAAAACTGTCTATTTATTTAGCTGTACCTTTTTGTAGCTGTATCAGCATTTGGCTGTAGTTTTTACTGACATTAAACACAAGTAATAGCACAGTTCTGGGGAGATGGGATAGGATAGAGACAAATGCCTCAGTGGATGTCCTCAGAAATGCAAATCAACTGAAAAATTTTGTAATCTCACCTTTTGTTACGAATTAGTTTGACACAGTCAATACAAACAAGAAGCAAACAAAATATCATGGTTATCTCGAGATAAGAGAGGGCCAAAAAAGATGATTTTTAAAAGAAAATCAAGCTCAGGTGAACAGTACCTACCACAAGGAACAATAAAATGAAGACTAACAAGGAAAGGTGCATTTCACATCACACCTAAGGCATTATTCACTTGTGATTGTTGCTCTGGTGAAGGGTGGGCAGCCCTGTCATGGACAGAATTCCTAAAGGAGACTGCACACCCAGCTGAAGGAGCAGCTCTCACTGCACACTCTCAAAGCAGAGGGTGTTCCAGTGGTGCTGGCTTCCTACATTAACCAACATTTCCATCAGCAACTGAGCCCATCAAAAAATAGTGCCTGTAAAATTTGTGGGAAACACCAAACTAGAAGGGTTGCACTGTGGAGAATGTTTTCAGTTAAAAATAGACCTTAGGGCATCAGAGGAAAAATCTCCTTAATCAGTAGGACTGAATTGAGGTAACTGTGCTCACAAAGGGTCAGATGAATGTAATCCCAAAGGAAAACAACTGCCTAGGAAAATGTTCTTGGAAGGAATTAAGGTTAAAAGTGAGCTGTTCTCTACACAGTCAGCCACCTAATGCTGCTGCTGCAGAAGGGAGGAATGCCATCCTGCTGGGTATCACCAGCAGCAAGGAATGTAAAACACAAGGAGCTGATACCCTGATTCTGCATGGCATCCCAGAGGACTCAGCTGAGCACTGCATTTGGCTGTGGGCAGCACTCCTTAATTGCAGAGAACCCAAAATAGCACAGAGGAATGAGGTGGTTTTGAAAAAAATCAAACCCCTGACCCATGAGGAGAGGCTGAAACCATCAGATTTGTTTAGTCTAGGAAAGAGAAGAGGAGGGAGGGGTGTTTATGCAAGTCATAAGAAAGAAAAGTGGCTCTAAGAGGGAAAATTATCACAGCACAATTTTTACCACATCCTGTATGCCTAGGATAAGAATAATTTTGTTTTAAATTAGGCTGAAATGTTTAGGTTTGCTATTAGAAAAGGATGAGTCACTGGAGACATTTACCAGAAGGAATGAGGCTTGGCAGCACAGCGCTGCTGAAGCCAGCAAGTCTTACCCAGAGCCACCAGCAGAGTTAGCATTGCCTCTGCAGCAGAATTCATGTTTTATGGCACACTGGTGACTGTATCTCCTCACTGGATGATCCTAAACACTGTCAGAATGAGACTTGCTCGCTCCTGATCCTTCCTTGTGAAAAGGGAGCAGCACTGAATTCAGCACTCAAGGCTTTCCAGCCCCTTGCACAACAGGGCCTGCATTTTATACCCAGCAGGTATAAATCTGCAGCATCCTCTACTGACAGTGAGGTTCTGAATGCTGGGGCTGCCCCTCTGCATGGTGTCACACAAGCCACCCCAGATACCACATTGCTGCTCCTCCCCAAGACACTTCAGCCTGCCTGAGGCACAGCTTTTTAGGGGTGCCCCTGATTCTTACAGCTCACACAAATGATTGTGCCATAATTGCCACGGTTTGGCATGGGACATTGAAGAGAAGACAAATACTTTTCCTTGGCTCACTGGGCTAGGCCTCCTTTGTACTAATTAGAATTCTCTGAATAAAAATACAGCACAGAGAGAGAAATATTAATTCATCTTCTATAGAGAAATGCAGCCAAATATTGGCATAAGTCATGGGATAACAGCTTGATCCTGCAATCCCTTGCTTGCATGAATAGTCCCATTGACTTTCAGAGTTTGCAGGAATGAGCCTTTAGAGTGTAGCACGATGTTGGCAATTTGCCCATGAAAAGAGTTAAGTAAAGCCTAATTCTCCATTAGGGCTGAAGAAATAGGCCTTGGCTGAAGGGAATGTTCCACAGTAGACAGAGCCAAGCAAAGGCACATGCTGAGCAATGTGTTAACAAAAATTTGGTATGCTACTGATGTGGAGGACTTAGCAGAAGGCACATTACACTTTGGAAGTAATGTGGGGTTTTTTAATTGAATTTGGACTCTTCAAACCAGCTCTTCAGTAGTCATAACTGCAGGTCTCATTAACAGGAGTGCTTCTAAAAGAACTAATACTCCAGGTACTTCACACAGTCACACTCGTTTCTGGTTCGCAGATGAGGGATGTTACAAATTCAAAGCATATCATTTCCATGTTTTTCCTCCACAAATGAGATCAAACACACTTTTCCATTGGATTAAGCACTCTGATAACATTTGAAGCTTGCTGGAAAAGCACATTTACATGTAAGTATATTAATAAGCATACTGCTTTGCCATGCTTGCAATGCACAGTGCTAAGAAAAAAAAAAAACCCAAACCTAAAGGAAGTAATTAAAAGCCTGGTACCTTCTTTGCTTCTAGGTTGTCTCATTCTGGCATTCACAGGCAGGAAAGAAGTGTTGCTGAGCAGTTCAGAAGGAGAAGTGCAATGCTGAGACTTTTTGATTGAAAGATTAATAGGTTCTTCCATCACTTTTTGCATAGAAAGAGTTAATTCATTAACTACCTCTTGCCCAGCAGTAGCCAAGCTGTTTTCTAGAAGACAATCCACAGCACTGAAGTCTTCATTTTCTAGCTGCAGGAGGAAGGGGAGAAAGAAATGCAAAACTCAATTATGAGTTTTCTTTCTTTTCATGTTAAGAACATAATTTGTAATCAGTCTTCAAATACCAGGAAAACTGTAATTGAAACAGCATTTTGACTGTTGACCAACAATAACGTGCTGTAAAGGGAAGTGGACTCCCTCTGAGCAGAGGAGTCTGAGGCATCCCTACCTTGCATTTGGTGCCTCCCTGGAGCGCATCACTGGGTACAAGGGCAGCAGGAGCCCCAGGGCTGGGGTCCCTGGGAGCCCTGCCCAGGGCCAGGCTGTAGCTGGGCAGGGGCTCTGCTGCAGTGTCACACTCACAGAGGGCGTTTGGGGACAGGCCAGGTGTCACAGCAGCTGCACCTTTCGCCTCTGGGTCGGCTGAGCTGGGTAACCTCGTGGGAGATAATTCCATTTCTGCACTGCTTGGAAAGCCCACAAAGCTCAGAGATGCTGAACGCTGGGAAAAGCAAAAAGAAGAAAAAAATGCAATATATTAATCAGCTTTCCAGCAGCAAAATGCTGCTGTTCTTTCTATAATAGATGAGATGCTCAGTTTCAGCTTGACATAGTCAAACAGTTGTGTCACAAGGGCTGTAAGAATCTATTGTAATCCTCTGCTGCTTATAAAAGCTTTAGATTCTCCACCATTAAATCTGAAAACTGGAAAAGGAGACAACTGGGTTACTCTTCTGGTGCTTACAAAAAAATTGTCTTCCTTAGATGAATTCAAAGGATTCTGATTTTTAACTCCGACAATGATTGGGAAATCTATGTAGAACACTGTACCAAATTAATCCTTGACATAAACCCTATTATTTTCCATTAAATTTTCCCAGAAGAAATAAGATTCCAATCAGAAATTTTGTCATTTTATTAAAAGAACATACAATCATTCAGAAAGAAGATTCAGAAGAAATAAAATCTAACTCTGACTTAAGTACATGAAGTTATTTCTCCTGTTAATGATACTAAAAACTTTATGATAGTTAGTGAGTTGGTCTCATTAAAACCTAAAGCACTTCCTCCCCTTTAAATAACACAGATTAAATGCAGAAATATCCTACCTGTACTAATGAGGAAACATGCCCAGTTTCCAAAGAAAGGGAATATTTACCAAAGTATCAACATACATTTTTGACTGTCTCATGATTTGTCACTACCAAACCCACAGAGTCGCTGTTACACAAACCAAAGCAAACCCACTCATCTAGGTGACCTCCTTAAGCTGCCTCACACCCTGGAATGGGGGACTCTATTGAAAACAAGATTGTTCTAGCGTCCATGTGAAGAAAAGAGAAGGAATTTTGGAAGTGTACAGATCTGTGTCACTTGAATACACAACTTTGCCTTGATTTCATCATAGTTTATTGGTGTTTTATCCTTTACATTAGACTGACTATATCCTTTTCATTTGACTGCAATACAGTAGGTAGCCCTCATTTTAATACAAATCAAGACAATAGAAACACATCCATTGCATCTGAATTAGAGTTTAAATTTATTGTTGTACTTATTTCTCCACTAGAGGCCTGTGATTCAGAAGTGAATCTGAGAGAGGATCCATTTCCTAAATTTAATTAGTAGTTTTCTCAACATATACTCCATTTGGGATTTTGATACTTTTGTCCATCTTAACCCCACAGTGGCAAAGACTGCAGCCTAGCCTGAGCTGCCAGATGTGCCTGTGTAAATCCTTCCTCCTGCCAGCCTTGAATTCTTCTGCTTGCAATGCACAGCAACTCTGGGCCAGGACAATACTGCCTACAGAATCTAATTCCCACCTAACCATAGATGCAATTTAATTTCCTCTTTGTCAATTTGCAATAGATGCTATGATGGGAGCTTTGTCTGAAGAGTGACCACTTAATCTGATGAGGCAAAATACACCTGCATTTGAGACAGAAAGAGGTCAGCTCTTGTGCAGGACCAGGGGAAGTTTGTGCCATTCCAGCACACAGAGCTGCAGTGAGCCTGCTCTAAGCAGTCCCTCCATGCAGAAGGCACCCCAAGGAGCACTGGGTTCCTGCAGCCAGGGAATTGGTCATTCTCCCCCTCGTAAGTCCAATGGACACCCCTGAATCCAAGCTGTCTGAGCTAGAACAACTTTTTGGAAGCAGCTGGAACTGGCCACACATGTTCTTCCCACCTCACATTTGAGCAGAAAACTAGACGACAGCCAGTAAGGAAATGCACCAGAGGAGACCCAAATTTGCCATTTAGACTATCTGACAGAGCATTCCTAAAAATGCTGAGGTTTCAAACCGAAGTTATCTCCACAGGTCAGCAAGGAATTCACTTTTCAAGGCCACATGTCCAAAAGTCTGTAAAGATCAAAAATGTTTCTTTGCCACCCCAATTTGCTTGTAACAGGTTCCTGCAATTGCAGTGACAAATGGGACCTACAAAGTACACATTGACCTTTTCATTCCATCACTCCTTTTATCACAAGCCTTTTTCAGATGACAGAATTAACATGTGAATTGTTCCCATACCACTCACAAAAGACTAAAATAAACAAGCAGAATTCATGCTCGAGCTGAAGATGAACTGTAATCTGCCCTTGCCTTTTCCCCTTGCTTCAGAGTCTACTGTGAGCATTAATTAAGCCCCTGTGAGGTAGCTAAACATTTATTTAGTCAGGTTCTCCAAAGCATGGAGCATCCACAAATCCCTGAGTCCATAGAGGTACCCTACAGCTGTGCTCCATTGGAAATGGCCATGCTGAGGCACACACATGGCAGGCACACCATCCAAAATTGCTCCCAAGTTAACTGGAAACCTTCTGGCCATTCAGCTCCTCCAATCACTACCCACACCTTCCCTGACTCGTTTACAAGCACATGCCATCATCTCATGTGGTGAGACCTGACCCACTGTGTGCAGCTCAGGTGAAATATTCCCCCTCCTAAGGCAATTTAGGATTTCTCCTGGCTCCAGTGACACAAGTTTACTTACTGGGAGTAGTCACTGGGATGACTCCTACTGAAGGGAAAAAAAAATGGAGACACACATGTAAGATTTTCAGGAAGGTGAAATTCAGTTGCATGGTGTGGCTATGTCCTTTTTACTCTTCTATCTAGCATCAGTTTCTTCAGAGATCTTTTTAGATTATATAAGCCAATGGAAAACCTTACTCTTGTTAAAAAGAATAATGAGGCCATCAAACTGCCATCTGTCTTTCCCTTGGGGCAAAAGTTAATTTTGTGGTTATTTTAATGATGAAGCAACATTATGATCTTTCAGTGCAAAATATTAAAACTCACAGTTAAGAACAGACACATTCCATCCTGATCCATGGAGCTGCTGTCAAGTGTGAAGTGAACAATGCACTGGGAGCAAGGCTCATTAATAGACTATTAATTCACTCCCTAAAATAATCATTTCTTTTGCCATTAGCAAAAATTTCTCTTTTCCCTTGACAGTTCAGCTAGATTTTGCAAATGGGACGCCTTTAAAGGATTTATCTGTTTTATAAAAGCTCTATTGCTTTTACATTGCAACATTTGAACAACAACAAGCACTAATTATGCTCTTGGGCAGAGGGTGGCTTCAGCTGTTGGTTAATTTTGAACTTTTTGACATTTTAATGTACAGCCTGGCACATTGAACTACATCTGTGTCACTATAAATGGAATTCTCATTGTCTCATAATTAATTTTGGTCTGATGATCCTTATACTATAATGGCAGCAGCATCACCACCCCAAAATGCCTTCTACCACAATTTTCTTAGCTATGGTAGTGAAAAGTAAGAAAAAAAGAACATGCAAAGTGCCTGCAGAGAATAAAAAATAAACACATGGTTCAGTTCAAATATTTCTTTGATCACTGTCGCATTCCAAAAAGGTCCAGCGTAAACATGCAGCACCAATACAGAAGAATTCTGAGAAGCAAATACTTACCTTGAAACAGTGGGATTAGGATTTGTTAGGATTGTTTTGGCAAAGCCTTGGGGCTGTTGACATTAAGTGTCACTGATAAAGGAAGCTAAAACTGGGAAGCGCCAATTCTCTTTGCTATGGGAGAGAAACACCACGCTGCAAATGGATGCAGAGTAATGAACGGCTGCTATTAAGTGGAGCAATCCCCCTGGCAGCTCATTATGCTGGAAGGTTAAACAAATGTACTACTCCAATCCAGTTGCTTAACACAGCAGCACTGATAGCACGGGCTGCACATGCTTCCCATTCCCAGTTTCAGAACAGAATCCGAAGGATTTCCTTCCCGCTTTCACGAGACAGAAAGAACCCAAATCTTCCTTAGCAATTTGTCTGAATAAACTGGAGCGGGCTTAAAGCGGAAGGAGGAAGAGATTGCATGGAGCAAGCAGCATCATGTTTTATTTATCTTCTTTTTTTCAGGTCAAAGGAAAAGGGTTTTGTAAAATTAACATTCTGGGAAATGTACCTAATTGCATTAAGCATGATGGCATTTGTGCCGTGAGCAGCTCAATTCTGTATGGTAAAAAACATACTCGGTTACTTAAATTTATAGCACCCCAAACTCCAGGCTATTATTTCCTTCATCGCTAATTCTTCTAAAAGTAATAGTAATTAAGTGGAAAAAAATAGCAGCAAGAAATCCATTTTGGTCCCAAGGTCAGATTTAAAGTTCTAGGGTTGGATATTAAATTATTATTACTTTCAGTCACTAAGTAATCACAACATGATTTGTGCAATACTACTATCAAATAAAATCTGTACTCTGTTCTTCAGCACTCTTCAATTTCTCTTGAAAAACTCATGAAAACAAATTTCATGAGTTTTTCAAGAAAAAAAGAGAAGTTCCACCATGAACTGTCACCATATTAGTCTTTCATGAAATGCTGCCACAGCATATACTTGAAATAAAAGAGAAGCCTGTCAGAGTGCTCTGAAGAGTGCACCCTGGATAGCATGGAATATTTCCTGGGATTTCCCCATTTCAGGTAATTTATGGTGCCTGAGACAAACAGAGCTCTTGAACTAAGAAGCTGGAACTTGTTGTGAATCAAAAAGAACACAACAAATATAATGCACTAAACACCATTTCCAAGTGTTTACACTTTCTTTGCCAATTTTGGTCTCAAAAATTATTTATCAAAACCACAAAATATGGGGGAAATAGTCAAACACACAAAGGACCAAAGAACAGAATGGCTTTCACCCAACTCTAGAGAGGCAAGAAGTCCCTTTTAAGCTTCAAAAACAAACTCTCAAGAGTAAATTCATTGTATTCCTACAAAATACATATATTATGAATGGGGTGAATATAGAATGATTATTCACTGGTTTTCCTAACACAAAAATCAGAAGGTATCAGGCAAGAGACTTAAGGCAAGCAAACAGATGATCTCATGAAGTGCAAAACTCAACTGGTGTAGAATGCTGAGGAGTATTCTACACTAGTATTAAAATGGACTCAAAATAGTGGTTTAGAGCTCTTTATAGACTCCTTTCCACTGATTTTTTCTAATTCACTGGAAGAGGGGGGGTCTTTGAAAGTCCTCTAAACCACAATTGTCTGGGTACAACCTTCAGGTCAGAAAATCCTTGAAGTGCTGGCTTCCAGAATCTGGGATAGTGGACCATCAGTTTATATTTGTCTGTTTCTGATGCCCTTCCCCCTAAGGATCTGCTGTTGACTATATTTATATAGGATCAGGTGCAGCTGCTCAGTGATCACTCACTAAGGCAGTGCACAACATATTCAGAGATGCACTTTAAGCAGAAGATTAGCTAACAGAGGTAAGGGTCTTGCTCCAAAGTGGGGAGAAGGGGCTGCACTTTATGGAGTGTGAGGAGGAGAGATGTTCAGCTCTGCATCAACACCAGTGGCTGTTGCAGTGGTGCCTGAGGCTCAAATTACAAATCTGTGCTCTAGATGTACAGTAATCATGACATTTCTTCACATGCTAGATGCCGCCTATAGACCTCTTGCTCATCACAGCCAGAAATGACAGTTAGGTACATGCAAACAAAACAGACTGTATTCCTGTTATTACTCCTGAAAACACAATTAGGCTCAAAATATCTTATTATTCTTACCTTTATTCCAGAATAGGTGACCTCTCTAGTCCTGTGCACAAATTAATAACTTGATATCATACTATGTAAAAGCAGCAAGATCATATTGTTGCAGAAGGTTGGTAACCCTCTCCACAAAACTGTTAAAACTGAGTTCTAACAGTTAATTGAGCACCCATTCCTTCACACTGCAAATTAGCAATTCCACAGCTTGTGTAAAATCTGTTTGCTAGAGCTTGGCACAACTCCCTGGAAATGCAGTGCAGGTAACACAAAAGTTATTCAGAAATTTGTTCTCTGCTGGAGAGGTTGGGTATTTAACAGGCATGGAGACAGAACAACTCCACAATCCAAACCAGAGGTCCTGGCTATGTGAGTGAAGTATTCTGACAAAGGAATATGAAATATATCCATTTTCCATATCAACAGAAAGATTTCATTCCTAGTGTGGCATTCTTAAAAAGTGCTAATCAAGCCCAGAATTATGAAAGTGCAGCATTTAACTTATATCAAACAATCAATGGTCTAAGTATAGAAACATTTATTCTGCACAAAAAGTTAATTCACAGAAAAAGATCAGTTAGAGGAATATACAGAAAGACAGACTGACAAAATATCACCATGAATATTCCAAAATGAGTAAAACAAATTAAAACAATCCCAAACTAATTAAATCATGAACTATTAAGAGCATCTTCTCTGTACTGCTTTATGAATAAATATAATCCTGTATCCAGACAATTCATCTAGTTATCAGTTAATAATATCAAATTCATATCATAAAAACATTTCAAAATTAATGCACAGAGGCTTAATAATTACAGGACGAATCAAGTCTTGCCCACTCCAAAAAAAAAAAAGAAAACACTGAGCTAAAGAAAGCTTTTATTTCTGACCTTTTTGGACAGATCTTTGCAACCACACCACTAAACAGTTAATCCAGATGCACACTGCTTTCTCTTTAATGAAAGAATCTCAGCAGACGGGGAATTCTGTACTCCACTAGGAATACTGTGCCTAGCTGAAGGCTGCCAGAGTTCAGCAGAAACGCAACACAAGGCCAAGAAGTCCAACAGCAATTTTTCTCCAAAAGGCAGAACAGTTCTTCAACAGGCAGCAGGTTTATCCAGCTATTTTCCCCACCATATTTTTCAGGTATTTCAGACTTGTCCACATTCACTTTCTCTATGTCTTCCAGGATGATCTTGAGTGAGATGAAACGCTCTGAGCATAATCCATGTGAGAGCACATGGACAAACATCTATGCAGAAACTTTTGTCTGGAGGTGAGTGTGAAAACATTTAATCAGGAGGATCAGATGAGAGTGAACAGACACATCCCCTTGATCTTAAACAGGAACCAATATCCAATTTAAACTCAGATTTAATCCAATTGTAAAGCAAAAGCACTCAGACATCTTTAGGGAGCATTCATGAAGATATTTCAAGGGTTTACTTGCTGTGCTTTTTCCCTTCATCATTTCTAATATGCCATTGCCAGAGCTGTCAGTATCTTCATCCCACCCAGGTGTCTTCATTACAAACAGCTCATTAGAAGAGAGGAATACAAGCACAGATGGGGTTCTGTAGCTGTTGAACATTCTCCCTTCTTGAAGAGGTAGCAGGCACCTCAAAAAACAGACACCCCTATGCTTTCTGCACAAGAGCATACACTCCTCAACACCATTACAAAAAACCCTTTTTTCTTTTCCTTAGAAGTATTCTCCTTTTACCACTTTCTCAGCTTCTACAGCAACAAATCAGCCTTTTCTCCTTTATCATTCCCATTTTTCCCATCAGACTACGCTAGTGTATCCCTCTTCCATATCTGCTTCCATTTTCTTTCCTCTTTCTGATGCTTCTTGCTTAAGCTGTTGGGAATAACCTTCCATTATAGGTCCATAAAACGGATTTCTTTGTGGCTTTCAAATCTGATTTGCACTCTGCTTCCAGGCCCACATCTCTGCAACTCCCAAAGGGATCTCCAACAATTCTCTGGATGGGTATTGCATCATAAACATGTTGCATCAACAAAGTCACATACAAAAGAAGGAAAAATAACTTGCTTTTTGAGGATAGAAAGGAAAAACAAGTTCTTCCAAAATATTCCACTGACAAATTCCAAGGAAAAGCACTATGAAAGTCTTCTACATGGTACACAAAATGAGTCATGCACTCATGACTCATGCAAAACCAGAATATGATGTGTTGCTTGGAGTGCTTTAAACGAGCTGTACAGAGAAGTAAAAGGCAGATTTCTCTGCTTCAAAAGCACAGGTGATATCCAGAGGCAGCAATGGTCTACTGATAACTATTGGCCTTCCTGTTTGTGTTCAGGCTGCTTCTTCCATGGTCAGAGCCTCACAGCAGGTGGGAAGACCAAAGCCTGGCTCTATTTTGTAAGAAAATATTCTAGATATAGAGAAATTGTGATTTTTCTGCTTAGACATGAGGAATGAGAAGAAGTATAACAGAATTTCAGGCGCTCCACCTCCAGCAGTAATAAGTGGTGCTGTTCCTGAGGCAACTATTTTGAAGATTGCTTCTCAGGCCTGATTTCATCAGCACTTCTGACTCCTGCTTTATTTATTTCTTTCAAATTAACTGCTTCTAGTATGGTAGTTAGTGACTCCTAATAATTAAATCCCTAGACACAGACACTAGGCAGAATTTAAGCAGTGAAGAAATAGAGCATCTATTTATTTGCCAGTTCATGCCTAACAATCATGCCAGCCAGACCTAAACACGATCAGCCTCTAGAAGAGCTGCTCATCCTGGCACCTTACTGCGACATACACACATGGTCAGGCTGTGACTGTCTTCCAAAACTTACAAGCCATTTGGCTGCATTTTAATTTTTTCCACCTGATTGCAAACATTCAATATTATTCAATCATTATTAAATCATCGTTTTTCCTTTAATTTTTTTTTTTTTTTAAGAAGTTCTTTATACCTTTCTCACTGGATGGAAAGTTGATTGCTGCAGCGTGCTCTCAGGGGAGTGGGTCCTGCCACTGGCTTCTTCTTCTAAGGGTTGTGACAGGGAGGGACTGTCACTTTTGTCAAGAGGAATGACAGGCTTCTGGGCATCAGCTTCTGTGGAGCTCTCACAGACCTACAAACCACAAATGAGAATTTGTCTTTTCAACATCTCAGGAAGAAAAATAGTAACCAATGTGCATCAACTCACAGCATACACATGATGACAAGCCCAAAAAGACTCTAAAACAACAGAGATGTTCAAGCCAACCTTAAGCAGGGAGATAAATGGAGAAAGTTTTCTCTCAAATATTTATGAATTCTTAAAGAAAAAAGACTCAATAAACCTGCTGAAATGTACAGCTACACCAAAAGGCTGCAGTCTGCCCTTGCAGGTAATCTACTTTGAGAACTATCCATGGTGGCAGCTCCACAGAATTTACACAATGGCAAGTCTGAGCCACCTTTCCACCATTTTAAATTAATTTCCAAGCCACTTTATTCTACAGCTCATCTGTCTTGTAGTTTGGATGCTCACCACCAAGAACTGTCCCTCTTTCAAAAGCAGGCTCCTCACTAACAGAGGAAAAGGGAAGACATTGGCCTTGCTAAAAAACTGTAGCACAACGGCGTGCGTGGATAATGATGATAATTTTAAATGACATGATGCAGCAGCAAGAGAATGGGAAATAACCCTCAGACCAAGAAATTGTCTTCACTCTCTTCAATAATAATTCAGAATCTAATGCTTTTTAAGGACTCAGGTCTTAATGTTTCCAATAAATAAGAGTTGAAATGCAGAGTGCAACTACCGCAGTCCTCCTGTCATCTATTCACAAAGGAGGAGTGATGGTCCTTTTATTCTCCCACATTACTGCTCACCTTGCCTATTGAGAGATATAGATCTTTGGGATCCAGGGTGGTTATGCAGAAAAAAAAATTGAAAAAAAATAAAGAAAAACTTGGCAGAAAATTTTGGCCCAATCTGCATGAGGCATGAAGCCTCTCTGCTGCATGCATAGACAAGACACCAATAAAAAAGTTCAGAGAAACACATGAAATCTCAAAGGCGTGTCCAGTTGCTGAGCTTACACTGACTAAATGCAGTAGGAAATAACTTTGAGAGAAATACCTGTGCTTCATCTTGGACTTGCTGCTGTGCTGGGGCGGGCTGCCTCACTATGTAGTTGATCTGACCAACTATAGTCTGCTGAACGTGCTGAGGCGGCTTGGCTTGGTTCAGCTGCAAGCTGGGCTGTCCCTGGGCCTGGAGGAGAAGCTCCAGATCCTTCTTCATCTCCTCCAGCTCCAGCTGGTGGTGCATGATGTCCAGGCTCTGCTGGATGACCTGCTTGTGGGTGCTCTCGTCGTGCCCTGCCAGGGGGGACACCAGGGGCTGCTGCTGCTGTGGGGGTGGCTGCGGCACGTGGCTGGGTTTTATCTTCTGGACGTGGCCCAGCTGCACTCCCACAGCTGATGTCTGCAGAGGAGCCTGTGAGTGGCTCGAGGGAACCTGCTGAGCCTCGTGGGACACCCCAGCACAGCCCTGGTGCAGCTGCTGGGCTGGGAAGGCCTTTGCCACCCTCCCGGACACCGCGCTCTCCAGCTCCGAGCGTGGCTGCTGCTCCAGCCCAGCCTGCGGCAGCTTCATGGGCTGGGGGGCAGCCCCTGGCTCCCTGTCCTGGGGCTGCAGGCTGTACTGCAGAGGGAAGTGCTGCTGATGAAGGGCAGGAGGCTGGTGGAAGCCCTTGTGGTGGCTCATGTCTTGGTAGGAAGGCTGGGCTTTGCTGGGGTGAGGAACGCTGAGGCAGTGGGAGCAGCACAGGGGCGCAGAGCACGGCAGCGCAGTGGGGAACTGGTGAGGTTGGCTGGTCTCCAGCTGGGGGGCTGGGGAGGGGTGCCCACGGTACAGAGAGGGCTGTAACCCTTGCATATTTCCACAGAGCAGCACATCTGGGTGAGTAAGGTGTCCACCTTCCATTGTGAAACCCCCTGGAAAAAAAACCAGCAAATTTACTCCCTCCTATAGTCTTAACAAATGTATACAATAAAATTTGTACTCAAGGAAACGGCCATCATGCACATTTCAAATGTAAAAGATATTCAAATATTGTATCCCAACAGTCTGTCAACATCCATTCAAGATAAATTTTCCAATATTTATCTAGTATTTCAATTCACACCCAACTCCCACTGATGTCAGTTGAACTCACAGTTGAATTACCCAGCAAACACTTTGAAACATTGACCTTATTTTATCTTAACTGATGGATATGGCTTATACTTTCATTTTTTACAGAAGTATGAGCTTATCTTCTCATCCATAAGGACAGGTACAAAAAACAGTTTCCAAGGGGCAAGTGACAAAAATAAAAGAGATCATGTTATGTAGGTGAGACTTGTAAAAGCTGGAAATAGAAGTGACCTATGAAATGATCTTGTCCATCAAGAGATTACTCCCTGCTTTTAAAATACCTTTGATAGCATTTTACCCCTTTTATGTTTTAATACCTTAAAATGGGAAGAGAACTGATCTCTTAGATCAGTGATCAGCCCACTGAGCTGAATTTACAGTAAAAAGCCATTGCAGAAAACCTGTGGCTGCTGAGAAACAAAGTCACAGTATGGACATGAGCTATATAGGTATCACTGTAGTTATTGTACAGACAGTGTCTTAAAGCCATCTTTGTGCCTAGCAATTGCAAGTGTCTCAGCTGTGCTCAGCTCATTTGGCCACTAAGAGACTGAAAGCACCAGACATCTCAATGGTCTTTTGGTGAGTGGATATAAATGGAGAGAGAAAAACAGGAGAGTTCAGCCACACTCGCTTTTCTTCAGAACATAGCAAGAGTTTCAAAAGTGGATGTCAAAACAAGAAAGGAGGGCCCTTTATGGGAGGCACTGTATTGTCTGGATCTGTCTAGCTGAGCTTTGGGCATTTGCATATTATAATTTTCTTACCCAGATTGGAGAGCTGCTTAGTCCAGTAGGAGGGATCCCAAGCAAACCTGATCTTCAGAGGAGGGCCCGTGTCCATGTTGCAGTTTGTCTCCAGCAAGCGCTGGATCTGAAACACAATCTGGGGGCACATTAAAGGACAATGATCTTACTCACAATTCTAAGGTGGTGAAAAATGTTTCATGTGATCAAGATCAGAACCTTAAAGCAGTTCTCACAATTACTGCACAACAAGCATTCTCTTACCAGTTCCTTACTGAAGAGAAATGGGATGGTTTTTTTGCTACACACAGCCCAGCTGATGAAGTTCTGGACATGTTCCACCTGTCTGCCTAAAACCACAACACTTTGCAGCTGCTGCTCCAGCCTCTGCCTCCTCTCACTGGTGATTTTCTGTTGACAACATGAATCAGTAGAAAAGGGCTGTCATTCTTCAGACACATATAACAGATGCAATTATTGGCACGGTATTATGCAGTATTTGCAGCAATACTGTTCTTCACGAGGTCTTTAAACCACCCATCACAGAAACAAAGTAAATCCAACTCAGGAGAGGACTCTGAATTCAGGAAAAGCAATGACATCCCCAGGAGCAAAAATCTGCATCATTCTAGCCCTGGTATAACAGAATAACATAACCCCCAAGAAAGATGTAGAACTTGGATCAAATTCGCATGTGGGCCACTTTCTCATCTGGAAATTCTGATCAGCAATTTTTTCTCAGCACATTTCAAAATAAAATCTCATATGCTTCAACTGGACATCCAAAAATTTGAAGAGTCAAAACTCACAAGTTCTGTTACAGAAATTAGACCAAAAAATTAATTTTTGAAACAGGGGATTAATTGTGCTGTTAGTGGGATCCAACAAATGAAACATTAAAATCAGAATCAGGTTTGTTTTCTAAGTGCTCAAAAGGTGCACACATTCTCTGTAAATGCGCTAGAAAATGTGGTTAACTCATGATAAAGAAATACTTTACCACTTTGCCCTGAATCTTTGTCAACCATTGATTCCATAAAGTCTGCAGAAAAAAACCCCAAATATTTGAAAATACAAGGAATGGCACAATAGATCCCACAGTCTATATTCGTTCTACTGGCACTGGGATTAAATGTAATTTAGTTTGATTTCCCAAGGTATCAAATGCAACTAGCCCTACTTACTTCCAGTTGTTCAAGGAGGATATTTGTTCGTTTATCAATTTCATTCATCAGAACCATCTTGGCCATTTTTATTTGGTTTTCCACCTTTTTGTACAGATGTTTTACTTCAAGCAACCTGTGGGTAAGAGGTACATATCCCTGATGTGTCATTTATTCACTGCTCAGCAATTTGCTACAAGAACTGACCTGTCTACTGACAGAACAGCAGTAAGAGTTGTATCATCATTCCCCGTCAGTTCTCCCCCACTTCTCTGAACCCTGACCACCCCTCTCTGGATGTGACATGCTAATGCTGATGGATTCTCTCAAATATCATGCCAAGACAGTCTTTAGTTCTTTTTCAACAAATACACACATAATATATCTAAAACTTCCAGTTTATACTAGATTATAACCAGTATAAATAGATTTGTACTCTTGGTTTTATTAATGCAGAAGAGAGATCCAACAGCCACTAAATGCATAATCAGTAGCTAAAATCCAGTTCAAATAATTAAATATTTTCATTTTATATTCATCTTGACTGAAATTGTACCCTGTTTTGAGGTTTCTTGTAGATATAAAATATCTTAAAATTATAGTTAGTTGTAATATTGTCAAATTATAGGTCAGAAGCCAATTATACAAAGAAATCTCAACTCTGAACTCAGCTGTCACGTGCCTTACAAAGAGCATGGAATCATGTATTACAATGCCATGACTTGTCAGCGCCACTTAAACATGAATTTGACATTTTTAATCTTCCTATTCTTTTCTACTCTCCAAGAAAAAAAAAAAAGTGGCATTTAATTCTGTTGACCTAAATTTAGTGAAAATATTATTTTTACAGATCACCTACTTGCATTAAAAAAAAAAGAAACATAGCAATTACCTATCTTCAATCTGTTTAGCTGAAACCTGAATCCCATTTTTTTTCTCCTCCACCTTAGTTATGACATTCTCCAGGATAATTCTCTGATTTTGCAGTGCTTCATCGAGATGCCTGCACCTGTGAAAGAAGGGGAAACTGTCACAAAGTGGTTTTCTGTGCTCATGGAAACAGGTGAGAGTAGGGAGGGTTTCTGCCAGGGCAGTGAGACAGATGTGAGTTAAATCACCTGTGAGACAGCTGAGCTGAGGTTGCTGTGGCTTTTAAATTCAGAGCAGCCTGCAGCTTCAGCTAGCAAGCACCGGTGGAAAAGGGGCAAAGGCCCAGGTGGAAAAAGGGGCAAAGGCCCAGGTGGAAAAAGGGGCAAAGGCCCAGGTGAGCACCATTGCAGTGAGGTACCTGTGCTCCTTGTGCTCGGCCAAGAGGCAGCTGCGGCAGGTGAGGGTGTCACAGGTCTCACAAAACACCTTCAGGGCCTCTTGAGGGTGCACTGGGCAGAACAAGGAAAACTCCCTCGCTTCATCTTCAGCTGCTGAGGAATGCAAAGCAAGGCTGTCATTCACAAGGGGAGCTCAGAAAAAGAGTAACCAACCTCACAGTTTCATGGAAAGTCTCCGTGGCATTTTTTAAAAGCACAGAATCTGGAACTATCTGATTATCTGAGGCTGGGTTTGTTTGCTTTTTTTGCCTTACACATCCAACAAACTGAGCACACCAGGAACAAGCCATCAGACAAATCATACTAAACACTCATGAGTTTAAAGTATCATGATTTGGAGCACCTGTCTCACAACTTTAAATGCCCTGGTCTGGTCAACCACTCAACAAAACTATTGAAAAATGTAGAATAATAAATAAATTAAATAAACCTGCAGTCACAGCAGAAGCAAGGAAACCCTTTGTTCTTAAAAAGTCACATGAGCAACTGTTTTCCAAATTTGTGTTTGTTGCAATGCAGTTCACAAATTTCAGCAGCTGAGGCTGACATTAGGGCCTAGAATCTGTTCTTAAATTATTTTCTAAAGAGTAATGTGATAAAGAGTTAGAATGGACAGCAGGCATGCAAAGTGGAAGCATTATTTCTGTACAATCTCTTCTTGCCTTTTTTCTGAATGGTAGAACTGTTTTAGAAAGAAGGAACACTGTCAACAAAAGATGCCATAAAAAGAAAGATAAACCATGGCAAAGCCAACCCTCTACCACCAAAGAAGGGCTTGGGTGCTTCCTCAGAGCATCCAACAAAGACATTGTCCCATTACTCTTTACCAACACATGAGAAGTTAAACAAGCATTCTTAGATAACATGTACTGATAAAAATTTAAATTATATAAAGGCATTAATAATTTATACATCATTATTTGCTCACATGAAGTAAAAAGAAATATCTCCATTTTCCCACACCAAACCTCTTACTTACCGATATACTTTTTAAAAAACCAACCTAGGACAGAGACCATACTCTCATCCTGTAGCAAAATGAAGCCTTTTGTAGATTCAGAAGTGATAACTATTGCAATTACACAGACCCACAGAGTGCAGCAAGCTATACTGGCTCAGCCACTTCATTTTCAAATTGTAAAATTCACAACAGAGAAGTACAATGGCTAAGAAAATGTCATGGCTAATAATGACAGTGCAAATATGGAGAAAATCCATGCCACTCTCTAAAAAACACATGTCAAATGGCCCAGTTTTTAGATTGCTATCTACTCTAAATGTTTCTGAGGAGTTTGATTTATTTCCTCCAGTTCCATTGACTTTCATTCCACCTTCTTAACAATGTGCAAGAAGATAATTTGTGACAGATTAGGCCAAGAGTTTATGTAACAACCTTACACAGCTCACATTGTTATGAATTATTTACTGCAGCACCCTGCTTTTCTCTTCAGGAAATTCTATTGGTTTATGTCATTATTGAATCAAATGCTAATAGGTAGCATTAATAAAGGAGGAAATTCGATTAGGGCTTTTTTAACCCACTCCAATATTTTCTACTAGAAAGGATCAAACTGAATTCACCTTGACAACAAATTTTTTTTCTGATTACATTGCAAATATGTACTTCTTATTAAAACCTGCAGATGACAAGCACATAACGAGGTTGTACAACCAATATACATCCAAGGAGGATGTCAAAGATCATCCCCTATGTGATCAGATTTTACATCTTAAAAGGGAATAAAAAAGACCATAATAACTTTCTGACAGTTTATGGGCTGGAAAAGCCTTTCAAAGTGTTCAGTATCTGCAGAGCATACAAACTATTTTTCTGTAAACTCAAGATCAAGTTTTCTATATTAAGCTCAAACTGATAATGAGATATGGTCTTTAATGTCCATGTAGTTGATATCATGAAGTTACAATCCTATATAATGATTCTCCCTTTTCTCTCTCTGAAGAGTTCTTTAGCCTTTGGGTGATTGCAATCATCGCAGAGAATTCATTGGGGTTTTTAATACCATGTCAGATTTAAGAGACAGGCAGATTTCAAATGCAAACTAAGAATAAAATCAGTATTATCTAATTGCAACACAGACCCACAGCCTCTGCCACCAGTAATCCCCTGGATCAATTGACAGATCAGTGAGAACTGCCACTGAGCCATGGCATTCTTAACCTACTTTTTACTCAGCTCAGAGCAACATTTCTCAGTTTTGAAATAGGTTTAATACTTAGAAATCAGGCACTAAACAAGGGCACAACCTTGTTTTTTTCTAGAAGCAAACACCTAACCACAACTACCAATTTTAGCTTCTTAAAAAGAACCTTCCTTGGTGAGCAGGGAAAGCTCAGCTGCCCTAAATTCTGATAATTCACCATTTCCTCCAGCCCATATTTATCTCAGGTGGATCTCTTGAATAATTAACAAAGTTTTAAATCTCTGCTCGTCTGATCAGATGATGTCAATTTTGGAAAAGCAATCTCAGCTAACACAGTTCTGCCTCCATTTCCATAATTCTCAATGACTCAGACTGCTCTCAAGAAAAGCTCAAGAAATAGTTTATCAAAATTACTAGAAATGGGAAGGGTTTAATGTGTTTGGTGAGGGTGTTTTGCTACTTTACTTCATTTCTGAGCCAAGGAATCTACCACTGCCAGAAGGTCTGGCCCTTACAAGGGAAATGGCAAAAGATGGAACAGTTTAAAAGTGTAAGACCTCTGAATAGTTTCAAGAGCTCACAAAGAAGGTGCTGTTTTCAGAACATTCCACACCAAACACATTAAATCCTTCCTGACTGACAATGCTGTGTGTTTATTTCCAGAAGGGAAAAATACAAACAGTCTGAGTTCTGGTATATCCAAGGATTTGCTTTCTTTGATCTGTTCTGAAGGCATATCTGTCATAAATAAATAAAACATACATTAATAATAATAAAAATAATATAAAAGCACCAATTACATTCCAAATAATTTCTCTATTAACTAGTCTATATATGAACTACCAAGTTCCTTGCTCATGTTTGGTTCAACACAGGGAATTTAGTGCTAATCTAAAATTCTCTCTCAGGTTTTTATAGGTCTGCATCTTTTTATTTATAGAGCACACACAGACCCACAGCTAAGCCACACATATAATTTCTTACCAGTATTTGTCAACAATGTGAGATGGTAATCTCAGCTAAAGTGACATGAAATTATAAACAATTGGAGCCTCAAAACCACAGCCCTTATCTTGTCATCAGCTCTAGAGGAAAAACATATTGGCCATCCAATCAGGACATGTGAGGGGAAACTGGGGGACTCCAGTTTATATAATTCTCTAGAAAAGACCCAAAAATCATTTAAATGTAATTTGTGGTTTTTATTATTACCATTCTTATGGACTTCTTTTGTTTACACTCTATTTAGGAATTCATATTTTTGTCTCAAGTGCCTCAAAATCTGCTTGATATGACTGCCCAGTACTTAAAAAAACTTCTATAGCAAGTCTTCTACAAGAAAAATCCTAAAGGAAAATAAAAATAATCAGTGGGCTTTTTAAATTCCTTTTTCTGCTCTTAATCTTCCTTATGAAGAAGGATAAATGCACAGCACAAATTCTTATTTTTAGTTTAAAAATGCTTATATAAGTTTAGGTTAGCATACTCTGCTACAGATTTCTGACCTATTAGTAAAGAAAATAATGACTAATATGGTAATACTTTCTGTAGATCACCATTGTAGAGGGGTGAGACATATTTGCCAGTGGGCTTAATTTGTGTTTGCTCAAGCACAAATTGAAAGGAACATCCTGTAGTGATCACAGCCTTTTGCTGTCTGTGGCTCCCTCACACACCTTGTCCATATGCACAGGAATTGCTTTGTCATGGTTTCCTCAATGAAATTCCCCAAATTGGGACAGAAATACTGAAAAGGCAAGGCCTATTGCTGTTGTAGCTCTCCAAACCCTGCCCCATCATTGGAAAAGCACATAGAGAAGATCTTATCTGTCAAACACAAATATTCAAACTTTTTCCCTATACCATGGAATGCTGATTGTGGCAATGGCCCTAAAGTTGGAGAAAAATCACCTCATCTCTTGTTGACACATACATATCCTTCTGAGTCATACAGAGCCTGCAACTGCTCCCTTTGCAGCTGAATAACTGATATAAGAACCAAGAAAACTCCAGTGTGCCCCCAGTACCTGTGCAGCCCTTCAGGGACAACGACAGAAAGTGGTCTCCAAGGTCCTGGCCATGTCTGTGCTCCTCTGTGCATGTGCTGCACAACCACTTATTGCATCTGGTGCAGAGGCTGTGGGCTGGTCTCTTCTCTTTGCACATGGAGCAGCTCTAAGAACAAAAAGTGCAATTACAAACACACACGTGACAAATCAGCTGTACAAACTGCTGTCCTTAACAGACTATCATGCACATTGGTGACCTTAATATTTTTTTTATATTTTTTGTCCACAGACTAAAGCAATTCAAGTTACTTTAAGAGTCTGGTTGTAACTGTGCAACATTCAGAGAAATACATAAAACATCCTACAGGTGAGACAATCTAGAAAGCAACGTGGGGACACCCACATACTATTAAAAAACTTAGTTCCTGTCCTCAAAAGAACTGGCCAAAAATGAGCTCAGTTTATAGCTTGATATCACATGTGGTGAACTGGAAACAAAAGGCACAGGTAGATGAGAAGACCTGGAAACCTTAATAAGTATTTTCTTGATTCAACATGTTATTGATTCAACAATTTAGGGAATGTCCTTTGCTGTACAGGCCCTGCTGCCTGGACATGTCACTGGAAATGAACAGAGGGAAATGAACAGAGCAGCACAGAAATGAAGGGGGTAGTTCAACATCTTGTATCCACAATGAACTCAAGAGTAATTTCAAGACAGCTACAATGATAATTCCTTTAAAAAGGATTTGCTTTAGGTATAAAACGCCTTGTTTCAAAAACTCCCAATATTCATGTATTTGGCTCACCACAGCCACAAAAACTCATGGGCAGAGTGAGCAGAGTGATATAAATTTACCTTTATCAAAGCATAAAAAGCAAGGCTTTACCACCACTTGATTAAAATGAAGCATTTCCCTCAAGATCACAGTATTTCTACTACAGCTATGTACACACACAAATCTCCTCAATATTGCTTCTGCTCAGGGCTACTCAAGCAAATAGGAATAGAGGGGAAAATAACTTCCTATGGGGTCCTTTCTGCTGGGCATCAGCTGATCTTCAATTCAGCTGGGAGTTGAAATATTTGCATCCCAGCTATCTGATGTGAACGTGAAGAGAAGGACACAGCAGCCTGTGCCCAGCTCATAACCCCTGATGCAAATTCTGGTGAACTTGGGAAGGGTTTCTGCTCATGGTGGCTCAGGAATTACACTGTCTGAAGGAAGAACTACTGCAGCTCTGAGCTGGTTGTCTCAGTTTTAAATCACAGCTTTAACACTTCGCGGAAAATCCATATCCACCTAAATTCCGTGACACAAGTGAGTCAAGCTCTAACTCACTTCAGCACAAGATGAAAAATTTTTGTTTTGCTAAAGTTAATTTAAATTTTATCATTCCCTTCCATGGGTCTGGCATTTCACAACAGGTCTCTTATCAAACCATTACTGAAGAGTTTCTAAATACTCATTCACAAACAGATTGGGGAATTCTTGACAATAAGACAACGAAGCAAAGTTTTAAAAGTGTTTAATTGTCTAGAGAGGGAATTGTTTGTGCAAGCCAATGTTATTTTAGCCGTTTGCTTATCAGCAATGTTTTCCAAAAGGTACATATAGTAATTTAAATCAAAAAGCTTAATAAAACATATATAAACAAAACGCAAGGATATTTAATTTGGGAAATAAAGATTATTATATGAAAAGAAGTGACTTGTCTCAAATGTACCCACCTAGGTCCTGCTCAGGAAAAAGCTGAGGATGTTCTGCCTTCTGTGCCATCACCAGAACTGCTTAAGCACAGGTTCACCTGCAGCAGTTCAGCTGCCAGCCTGACTGGAATGTGTATTGACACTGCACTGTGTTAACATCACTTTTAAGGTGCAGAGTGTTCCCAGAGCTGCATTATTTACGATGTGGAAATGGGATTTTGGGCAGGAGACTCTGAACTGTGTATTTCTGAAAGTGCTGCTGCTGGCACGTAGCACATCCTATCATTCATGCTCCACTCTCTCACACACTCAGAGACACCTTGCAGCTTCCAAACACTTTGTT
Organism: Melospiza georgiana; assembly: GCF_028018845.1. NCBI lineage: Eukaryota > Metazoa > Chordata > Aves > Passeriformes > Passerellidae > Melospiza > Melospiza georgiana. Next base: position 19,499,635 of record NC_080435.1, read on the forward strand.
ACAAGCCTTGACAGACTCCCACTTGAACACAAAAGACAAATTAAGACGATGATGGCAGCTCAGATGTGCCTCAGGTGGATGATCAGGTGCTTCTCCTTTTGGTGTCACTGGTGGTGAAATTGTGGCTTTCATTTGGAGCGTGGTGGTGGTGGTTAAAGACAGAAAGCAAGCAAAGCTACATGATTTGACTTAATGAAAAGGAAGCTGAAAACTGTGAAGGTTCACATTTGCTCTAGGGTACTCCTGTGCCCCAGTGAGAAATCTGCATTACTGAACTGCTCTTAGGACTCCTGAGGGATTACAGAGTAGAAAATCCTTCTTTTAAGGATGGCTTGAAAAAATAATCTAATGCTTTTGAAGACATTAGATATTCTCATCTGATTTCCTTTTTACACACATTCTCATTGAAAAGTAAATTATGCAAGTCACAGTAATTAAGAAATCCCAGTATAATAAGTGCATTTTAAAAAGTCAGCAGTATCTTCTGAATTTTCCTCCTCTCTTTGGAGAGTGCATGTTAATACACCCCTTCTGTTTTAAATCAACTTCAGTTGCACTCTGCAAGCAATGTACACCTGAAGATGTCAATACAGTTTGCTTGTTTTAATTGCTTTTATGTCCCCAGAACACTGTGGATCAGATTACACATTCTTTACTCTTTAAGAATACCCAACTTTCTCTGTTCCTCCTCTCCACCCAAACTAGTGGCAACTGCAAAGCTGTGGGAATAGCCCTGCCTGTTCACTGGGTATTTAATTGAAGTTAAATCCATCTATATACAATGCCAAAGTTGTAACCCAATACCTCCCTTTGAATCCATTCCCCAGTGGGAAACTGCAATATGATGTGACTTTTGTATCATTAAAACAGACAATCAGAAAATTGTAACTGCTCACATGACCTTAGGGGTAATGCTGGTGTAACAATTTAGCCAAGACTCAGCTGCTCTGGTTAGCAGGTAGAGAGGGGGATTGTCCCTCTGGAGCTGTCCAGAGAGGCCACATCCAGAGCATTCTCCTCAGTTCTGGTCTCCACAACTCAAGAGAGACAAGGAGATACTGGAGAGGATCCAACAGAGGCCTCAAAGGGAATGTGAGGGGTCTGGAACATCTCTCCAGTGAGGAGAGGCTGCAGGAACTGGGCCTGGTTAGCTGAGAGAAGGCTGAGAGGGATCTCATTAATGCTTATAAATATCTCAAAGGAGGGCTAAGAGCATGGTGCCTGACACTTTTCAGTGGTGCCCAGTGACAGGATGAGGAGCAATGGCCATAAACTGAAACACAGGGAGTTCCATCTCAACTGAAGGTGTGTCACCCTTTACACTGAGGGTGTCAGAGCACTGGAACAGCTGTTCCAGGGAGTTCATGGAGTCTCCCTCTCTGGAGACATTGAATCCCACCTGAATGTGTTCCCGTGTCACTGCTCCTGTGACCCTGCCTTGGTGAGGAGCTGGACTGGATGACCTCCAAAGATCCCTTCTAATCCCAACAATTCTATGATTGCTTACTTTGAGAGCTAAGAGGACAATGAGGAATCCAAGACATTCAGTACCTTCCTAATATGTTGATTATCACAGATAGATTAGTATCAATACTTATAGTGGACTATTTAAAATACAAAGAGTAAAACTCATTCTTCAACTAAAGATTTAAAATTACTATGAAGGCAGTGTGTCCATCTCTGGTAATGAAGTAATTACCGTGCTGCATAAGCAAACTATCAGAGAATCTTCATTGTTTAAAACAAGGTTTTCTCTGCTTTCAGTGCTCATCTGGCAGTGTTTCAACAAGCCACAACTTGGTGGCTTTCACTTACCTTTGCCATAGCTGAATCACCAACTGGAAAGTCCTTGAGGAAGAAATTCTCAACTACATCCCTTGCAAAGCAGGTCTGCTTGCACACAGGGCAGGAAAGGATACCTGAAGGTAAAAAAAAAAAAAAGAAAAAAGAAAACCACCAGAAATAAAGCAATGCACACCAGCCATGCGAACCAGGAAATGCTATAAACCACACTTCAGTATTGTGGCTTTTTTGGATCACATGGGCAGTTCCAGGAAACTGAGGCATCCTTCAAGCCCTAAGTGGCTAGACCTGGTTCAACATACAGAAAATAAAAACAAGGCAACAAAACTCTTAGAAAAACACCATATTTCAGTTGACTCATTTCCGTGCTTATTGATGATATCTGCATGTCCAAATTCTCACTGGGCTTGGAGATGATTAAAACTGAGCTGCACTTTAGACTGTACCCTCTTGTTACAGATCTACTTGTGCTTTCTGAGATTTTCTGTGATTCTGGAGCAACTTTACCCACCCAGAGGTGTACCCAAGGACAGAACAGAAACTCCTTAATACCAGTTTTACAGCGCAGGATGCAATCCAGGTGAAGTGATGGAGGAGTAATGTGCTGCTGGCAGAAGCAGCTAGTCAGAAAAAAGAAAAATCATTTTATAAAGTTCATAAGGCAAATTATTATAGTAAATCCAGAGGTGGCAAAACATGATCTCCCTCAAAGCAAAGTGAGCAGCAGAACTTGGCTCCACCCTCATTTATAACTGAGCACAACTGGGGCGAATCTCAGAGTCTGCCTGGGCTGGGAAGCAAGAGTTCAAGCAGGTGTCCATAACTGCACACCTGCATTGTTGCACCTCTGATATTCATTCCTTGACTTCTTGGCCTAGGAGCTCTACTGTATTTGGCTCTGTTGGTTTGGGGTTTTTTGTCAAAGGACACTGCATTTTCCTGGCCACACTCCTGCAAACTACCATATGTGTGAAAACAGTCCTTTAGAGAGGGTGGTGGTGTGTCAGTCTATTTCACCTTAACAAGGTGCATCTTTTTTTTAATCCCATTTTTTTACATTCTTTTAAAAACAGAATTTTCATGCCTTGCTCACTTTGCCAAGTCATCTCTTTATGATAACTAACAACAGTATTTTCAATTACTAGATGGTTTAAACTTACATAAAATAAGGTTTTAAAGCAAGATCAGTAACATTCTACTGTTCCATGTGCTTTTTTTCCTTGACTCAAAATTGTCTGTGCACATGGAGAGTGGCCTGTAAGTTAATTAAACCTTAAGCTCTCTATTACTCCTCACATTACACCATTATCAGAGCCTCTCCTGTTTTCCAGGTGCTTGGCATTGCCTGTCCCTTGGGAATGGCTCCTGCAGTCCCTGCCCATGGGCAGGATGCTAATTCTGAATGTCCTCAGTTTCAGAGCTGGGCTGCTGGAGCTTTAACAGCAGCATTCCACATTGACAGGGACACACAGACCCCAAAGCATCCCAACATTTCTGCTTCTGGCAAAAGCACTACTCAGATGTCAGAACACGTTCACCTCCATTCACAAATGCTTTGAGGAAACTCTGAGTTCTGGAACATCTTTTATGAGTATCCCTAAGAACCACTTCCATGAGGTTTAGGTCTTTTTTAGCCTAAATCTTGTACAAAACTAAAATCATAATTGCTTTGCATTTTCCAAGGTTGCATTTACAGCAGCGCTGTGGTTTGGGGGCCCAAGCAGCAGACCACAATCCACCCAAACTGTTCATTCTGCTGTGCATTTCACACAGCCCTGGGAGGTCATGCAGGCATGAGAAGGAGCAGGCTGTGCCCACAGGTGGCTGTGCCACTCAGCCACAAGTCACCCCAGGGGAAAGGGCAGCACAGGCAATTTCCAGTGCTCTGCTCATCAGGCATGTAAACTGAGCCTTGTTAAAGGCTGTTTGCTGGCAGGAGTTACAAAGGTGCTAAAAAATTATCTGATAAAGATGCCCACGGTGGCAGAAAGCTGAAGAGCTCTTTTTAGCAGTTCCTCTACTTTGCATCCTTCCTATAAGGGACTGAAGCTGAAAAAATATCTGGATTACCTACAATTTTGTAGCTAATCACATTTTCACACGTTACACCCTAGCACAACACAATTCTCATATATTGGTGGCACTGAAACCTCTCCATGCTTTCCCAAATGACAGAGCAGGAGCCTGTCAGGTGCCTGCTAGCAGCTCTGCTCTCTGGAGACATGCAAAAGCAGGAGGAGGCCAGGCAAGCTGTGTTGCACTGACACTGCCTCCTCCTCCTCCTCGTAAATGATGCTTACAACATGCACTGGTGAATTGCAGCACCAATTCCTGGGAGCTGAAACACTCGTCAAGCTTCCTTGCCAGCCCTGTAGAAGTGGCACAGCTGGAACAGCAGCAGGAACAAAAAGACAGACACATTATCTGATAGATAAGCCAGGAAGCAAGACACCCACTCTGCAAGCAGCTTCCCAAGTAAGTCTCATGGGATGTGCTCTAAATTCTCAGAGCAGTCAAGAGAAACCAGCTCCTGACTTCACAGAGCCACCTGGAGCCCTTGGGGATTGGAACAAATTTCTTTCTCCCCAAACAGCATTGCCAGCTCTTGATCTGGCTAACAGTGAGAGAAAATCTCCATGAAGAGGCTACAGAACACCCTGCAAATGCAGCAAGAGGGAAATGGCCAACAGGTCATTTCCTGGAGTAGGAAAGGCAGGACTCTCAGTTTCTCTCTCATTTATGGGTGAGCATGCACAGAACACTTCTGGGAGCAGCTGCTGACTGGCAAAAAAGGCACAAGGCTTTGCCCCAGCAAGGACAGCTTCTATCACACAGTACACAAGGTAAAAAAAGGTTACTATTGAAGTCACTATTTGTTGTAGTAAAGTGGAAAAATTATAAGAAAAAGGCCTCAAAAATCTGTTAGCCTGTCATTTCTTCTAAGTCAAGCTAGCACTTTGCAAGTTCCCATGTGAAAGCAATCCTGGTGTGAGCAGTTTGTTAGCACCACAATCTACTCCTGGGCAAAAAACAACCAGCACCTCTATAAACTGTTTTTACACTGTTAGATAGTTTTCCTTTTTCTATCTATCACAAACAACCTTTCCTGCACATACACCCTGGGGATTGAGTGACCAATCAATACAGGATAATAACTTGTTAATAACCAATAAAGAAACTGGCAAGAAAGCTACTGACCAATTGGAGTCCCACACCAGGTCTGTAAAACTTATAAAAAGGAGTTCTGTGAATAAAGAATTGCCTTTTTCCACCGTGAAGAAAATGGAGTCCCATGTGATTTATTCCCTTAACTATTTCATTATGTTCCAACACTATTCTTTTAGTGCAGAATGTTAAATCAAATTAAACCAATTGAATGATACTTCATGGAATGCTCATGGCCTCAGGCATGTTCATGTGAGCTTTAAATTCTGCTAATTTGTTACAAACCAGTGAAGGGTAGAATACAGCATTATTAGAATGCATTTAGTTTGATAATGAGCAAGACAATCTTTATAGTGTTTTTAAATTAAAAAAAAACAACTTCAATAATTTTCATGCTTAGAAAACACAAATCATGCATGGATTTCAGTTCTGCACAAAAGCCTCCCTTATATATGTGCTGAGAAACACAATCAACAATTTGAAGGTAAATAACATTACTAGTGAGTAAAAAGTGATACCCTGGATGCACAGCACAATTTTATCCCAGGTTTTAGATCCAAGTTTTGCTGCTAAAATCAGTGTTGTTCCAGAGATACACATGGAGCAATTTGTGCAGGTCAGAGCTTTGTTTTAGACCACCAAATACAGCTTAGATTGAGTAAATGTCAGAGTGTGTCTCAAATATCCATTATAATGATTTCAAATCTAAAATTCCCTTGGGATGAACAGGAGGCATGCAGAGCCATCAACCTAATTTAAAAAAAATTAACATTTGTAAAAAGAGTAGTTATGAGGAAAAATAATGGGGACAGCACAGCAATAGAGTATTGGAAGTCATTTCCTACTAACAGGTGGGCTAATCAAAACCACCTAATACTGAATCCTATAGCTAAAACTTTAATAAAAGCACAGGAGACAAATTTGCATCCTGTTAGAAGAGGGATTGGCTGAGCATGGTGGCTTTGGAGATCACACTTATTCAGCTAATTGGGTTTATTTGATACCTTTTGCCCTTAATGAAAACCTGTGCTCTATGGAAATGCCCCATCTTTTTCAATATGAATTCCCCAAAGAATCAAAAGTTGGCTTGGCATAATAAACACAATCCAAAATTAACTGTGGAGCAATTAAGCTGAAATTAAGCAAGTAATCCCATCCACATTTACAAGCAGCATCCTGCTGTGCTCGTGCTCAGAGTGCAAACCACCAAGGCACAATTTCCTGGGAATTTCCCTTACCTGTGCTCTGGATAAAGAGGCACCCACAGAGTCACCTGTTTTTGGGGATGGTTGGGTGGTGGGAACTGCACACACAGGAATTCCCTGGGATCAGGCAGTGCACACTGAAGTCAGTGCTCCTCTCTGGAGCTGCTCCCTCTCCTTTGGCCAGGAATTCTGGCCAGCCAGCAGGGAAGAAAGGTGCACTGAGTCACTGCAGGGTGCAGAGGTTTTTCCCCTCTTGCCTTCTTCCTTGCCCTTTCCTCTAGCATTCATTCAGGCCTCTGAAAGTTGTCTTGGTTGCATTTTTCCCAAATAAAAATCCCACAGTCAAAATGAACAGCAAGAACTTCCCTCCTTGCCTGGGTCTTCGCTCAGTCCTCAGACTGGAGCAGAAGGGAAGAGAGGAGCTTTTCCCAGTCCAGCCAGCAGCAGGTCTCAGTGCCAATCACTCCCACTGCACCTTTTGCAGACCATAACCTCAATATTTTCCTTGCCTTCCTACCTTGCCAGTGCCTCCAAACAACTCTGCTCATCTGTTTTAAGAACCTGCACTTTGCAGACAGCTCATTTAAATATATCATTATTAGAGCTCTGTGGGTGAAGGGAAGGGTGCTCAGAAGCCCTGGAGACTCAGTGTTTGTAAGTAGGAGAATGATGCAATTTCTGGCTCTGAAAGGCAACTCAGCAAGGAATTGCAGGACTCCAACAACAGTTTACATGTTAGCAGATCAGGTACAATTGTGATGCCTAAAGGGAGGCCAGTGTTGATGCCAAAACCTCCAGAAGTAGCAAAAAGCTGACAGAGATGTTGACACATTCTATTTTTGCATGGAAATAAATTGGTAGGAAGGAGGTAGGAGCATTTGCATAAATTATCTTTTAGAAGTTCAGTGCCTCCTGCTGTGTTCAGCACTTGAAATTGTTATTTATGACATCCCATTTTGCTGCTAAAGAGATGGCCATGAGTTTAGAAAGGCTAGCAAGGATCCTAATGCTGGATTTAAGCCCTGTTTCATTGTGATACACAGAATAAAGCCCTACTTCAGAGTTATATGCAGGTTAAACCACATAGAAGATATTCTCAGTGTATTTGAGCTATCAGCTACTGAAGAATCTCTGGAGACCACACTGTACTGAAGAGACTCCTACAAAGTGTCAGCACAAGGGGATGTGGAGGAACAGCCCTAAATCTGAATCCTTCCAGGGCCCACTGCTGCTTTCAGCCCCATCCCCTGCAGCCCTGGGCACCTGAGCATCACCACAAAAGGCACCAGCACCAGAGAGATGTGTAACTCTGGCTGTGTTTATGTGCAGGCATCACCACAAAAGGCACCAGCACCAGAGAGATGTGTAACTCTGGCTGTGTTTATGCACAGGCACCTCTGAGCCCTGGAAAGCTTTAGCAGCAGGTGTTTTCCTGGCTGAATCAGTTTGCAGCCCTTCTCCAGCAGCCACCAGGTTTATTTCCACTCTCACACTCCCTTCAGCCAGAGTAACTCAACAGAGGACTGGGGAGAAATGGCATTTCAGAGGCAGTGGATCCATTAGTCAGGCACAGATGCCCAGTCTGGACACTCCAACTCCACACCTGGGATATCCAAAATCAGCTTCAGGAAAAGAACAAGGTTTTGCCTTATCCTGCCCAAGCCCCAGCTCGGATCTCTCACATCCCACAGCGCTTTGTAAATGGAAGCTCCACAATGCATTGGGCCCAGCAATAATAACACTTAGTGTCCCTTTGTAAAAGTACAAATAAAGAAAGAACTAGAAGTTCTGAATAGTTTCAAGGTTTTTACTCCACCTATACAGCAGTAATCTAATTTCTAAGGGACAGAGCTGCGGATCATTTACAGAAATCATCTCTGAAGTGCCAACTATAATCTCTCCACCACCCATTGACACCAAGTACATCAAAAGCCACAGCTCAATTTTGTTTCACAGTCTTCCAGCCTGCTCAGGGTTAAATAGAAAGACCCCTCAAGCTGGCTGCCTCAGAAATAAATCAATGCAGATAATTTACTTATGATTATCATGAGGATCGATTAGCATAAAGGAACAAACAGTGGAGCTGCTACACACACCACATTTGTACTTGCTGTCCACATGTTGCACCTATTCCTCTGCTCTTTTTCCTCCAACAACCATCAGAATAATTATTCTCAGCAAGCATTAACTACACCTCAAGCTGCAGGCATTATTTACATTTCCTTGGAGACCCAATTATAGGTTATAGGAAACAGCTCTGAAGACAACCTCCCACTCCACAGTTCCATATTTATATAGATAAACCCCTCAAAGTTTCATTGGCCTTTTGGGTCTGGCAGCCAAACAGCGCAGTGCAAACAGCTGATCAACTTTAAACCCACTTTAAGTTACTAAATATATACATTATGAACAGTTTCTCTCTTCAAAATAATCTTTCTACTCCCCCTCTAGAGGTAAAACATGCCCTTGGTTCTGAGTGGCTCTAATTAAAGCAAAAAGCTGCTCTCCTTCAGGATGAACAGATCATTGCATTGCATCACCTGCCTTCAATGAGTGCATCAAAACAAGGCCATTGGATATCCTGAGCCACAGCTCCACCAAGGCAGCTAAACTGCATCACTGTGAACTAAATTGTGGCTTACAGAACTCTTTAGATGGCCTTTTGTTCATCTGTTTATTTTTTTATTATTTAAATACAGGCTGAATACAAGCTAAGGCACTGTGTTGACACCTGGAGTCTCCTGAAGCCAGTGCGTCACAATTCCTGTGCCAAAACTTCATACTGAAAATGAGCCCAGAGCCAAAGCAGTCATAGAACTCAGTAATTTTCCTTAAATAAATGCCCTGAAGATCTCTCTGACCAATTCTGACCAACACCTTGCTAAGTTTTGGATGTGCCTCACTAACAAGTGTTCACAGTTAAGGATCCACAGTTTTAGATATATAATCATATCTCCTACCTCACAAGCTGAAAAAAAACTGGTTACTTTCGGCAGGAAATAACAAAATGCAGCAGGTGGACATCTGTCAATACTTGAATCCACATTGTCTCTCTTCAAAACTTTGGTTTTCTCTTGGTTTTCCCCAATCTGTTTGCATTTCTCTAATACATGACCCTATCACATTTCTTGGCATTAAGTGAACACAAGCATGGACAGTTTTTGAGTTATGCAGAGAATATGGGCAGAAATTATGCAGCCATTTTCCAGGATTTTTGTCATCCAACTTCGAGAAGTACAACAGGGCAAAGAACATTTTTAAATGAAATTGCAGAAAGTAATAGCTCAACACACAAGTTCAATACAAAAACATCATACAATTAAATCCACCACATCACAAAGCTGAAAAATTACTAATACCCTTTAACTTTACAGGTTAGGCTAATTACCCAATTTGGTTACAAAATGTTAAGAATTCCAGGGCTTGTATCAGCTAGCAGAATTCCATAAGGTGTTTCAGTACATCTTTTTTGATCTGCCTTGTTCTCAGGGGTTCTAACTGTAATTGAGCAGCAATTACCTGTGATTTTTCTTTTCCTTAAGGAAAAAAAATCCCAATAAACCCTTTAGCTGAGACAATCTGGAAAAAACATAAACTTCTCCCAACAATGCACCACCACTGGGCCTCATTTGACTACTTCTGGAATTAACATGTTGGTGATATTTAAAGCACTAAATGAACTTGTATCACTGACCATCTTACAGAGAGGAAGATTTGCAGATGTGGGGTAATTTATTTTGGCATCCACCTCCAGTTCGGAGAGAAGGGATGAACACAGGAACCTGCATGAATCTGGTTTGGAATGTATTTAGAACTTCATGGGAAAGAGGCAGACCCAAGGAAGCAAGAACCAACGTTGTACCAAGAGTGGCAACGCACACAGGTGGTGCTGGGAAAGTCCTAATCTGAGACACTTCCCTCTCAAGAGATGTGAGAACGTTCTCTTTTCCTTACTCAAGCCCTCTCTTGAAAATTACTATTTTACCCATGCAGTAAACAGACTGGAAATACATAACATGGAAATCTGTAGAGGAGGAGGATGTGGATCCTCTGTTACAGGAAGACAAGGAATAAAAATAGGAAAGCAACATTGGCCTGCAAAAAACAAAACAAAACAACCCAAACAAAAAATCCGCCAAAAAAAAAAAAAAAAAACAAAAAAGAAAAGACAAACAAAAATAAGAACTATAAAAGAAAGACTGAGAAGGTCAAAGTTCCCTTCACAGAAAAAGCCTGTGTAGGAGCCAAACTCACAAAGATAACATCCTTTTTTCCACTCAAATTACTCCCAAACTCTCAGTTCTCACAGTTTGGATAAATTCTGGTGGCTATGCAGCTTTTCCATAGGAGCTCTGGCTGCTACCTCAGGGCTCTTATTCAGGAGTCACCTCAAACACACACAGGAATAAAAGTTTTAACACTAAGCCCCATCAAATGTCAAGACCATTTACTCCCAACTTCATTACAAAACAACAAACTAGAGAAGTGTTCTATGTTAGCAGAGCCCTACTTGTAGTAAAGCCTACAGAAACCTGCACATTCAAATATTCTTTTTGTGACAAACGCCAGAATAACTTCACTTGCAAATACATTCATTTTTTCCACTCTTACGTTTTGCTTGAGGAATTCATAGTGAACAAGGAACGCATTTTATTACAGGCAATGTTTTACATTTACTCAGCTACAATGGTTTAGCACTTGCACTTACCCTTTACCACTGGCACCTGCATAGGATCAAACTCAAAGATGACACTGGAAACTGGACTTGTACTATCCATAACTCAGCAATCAGTGCAGGTAAGCAACATTTAACATCATGCCATCAGAAGAGTTCACAAATTTATCCTGCCTGACCTGGGGGGGGCTGCAGTTTCAGTCATTGGCTTAATTAAGAGACACAGGTGTTTTGGGTTTGCTGCTTTCCTTGCTCATAGATTAACTGAGTCTCTGCACCTGGTGTCTCATTTCATTACTGGGTCATCACTGTTAATTATTTCTTGTCTCCAGTCTTGCTTTTTCCCACAGAAGTTCCCTATCTACACAAGAATGAAGAAGTAAACAGAGAAACTTCAGGAATACAGAAATAAACTAGTATTTATTTCATGTTGCTATACACAAACAATTCATGATCCACCTTAAAGAAATATCCAACATTTTAACAACTCACTAGAACCTGTAGCTGCACTTCATCCAAGATAAGCAAGTGGCAGAAATTCACCTTTCCACTTGGTGAGCAGAAAGGAGGAGGAGAGAAATGGCTGAGATGTCAAATGAGGATACATAAAAATTAATGGAGTGCTTTTTTCAACAGTATTTTATTACAGAGAGGTCCCTCAGACTTTAGGCCTACTATGACCAAGCATTAAAACTTTTAAGGAGGCATTACTTGCAATGACTGCCTTGTTCTCTTTCTATCCTTCTCCCACTTTCACATCTTTTCCCCTGTACCCTACACATGAACAGCCTTTTTCCTTTGCCTTTTCCTTTAGGTTTTGTGTTGTGCCAGCCTTCCAACAGTGACCTCTGAACACTGATTCCATTTGTTCTCAAACCTGAACTAGTCTGGTTTATGTCATCTCATCAGTTCTGATCACCCTCACCTCAGGGAAGGTGTCTTCTCTTCCTACATGTTTCTAAAATCTGCTACAGAAGAGACAACAAATGATGCCTCCTACTCAACTAAAGTTCAAAGCCTGTGAAAACACAAGTTATCTACATGCCTTTGCTCATCTTATAAATTAGTAATGAGTCTGGAATGCTTCCCCACAGCAATTAAGACACTTTCAGTAAAATTCCTATCGAGGTTTTATTCCAAAAAAAAGTTACGCATCTTCTATTAACATCACGACTGAGATCTGTCCAAGATTTCAAAAGGCACAGCCAAAAAATGCTTCTTGTCCTCACTAGTTTACTCAGCTTGTTAGGGTGAGTTACAGCCACACAGGCTAAGGTAAACAACACTCACAACAAGAGTTTCAGTGCACCAGAATACACACATGTAATAAAAATTATTATTACCTCTCATAGAAACAAGAACTGGGTGGTTTTGCGTTGTTGGTGGGGAGGCACTGAAGGAAGAGCAAAACTATCACCGCAACCAGAACCACAGAAAGGTCCAGCATGTCAAAATGATTGCAAAAAAAATTTGCTCTAGAAGCTATCTTGTAGCATTTATTCATTTTATTAGGCTAAGAAAATCAAATATTGATAATGTCAGCTTAGTAAGTGAAACATTCAGCCCATTCTGAAAAAAATGTTAAAATGCTGCCTAACTATGTTATTTCTTTTCAAAACACTGCTGTTGGATGAAAAACATGACAAAGGTGGCTTGCTCCCTATCCACTTTCTGCTCACACAAATATCTACTCTCCCAATTTATCAATTTAAAGTAGTGCTGTAGAAGAATAGGCTTCAAAAAGTGCTTCTCAGTGCATCTCTTTTTATAACACTGCATTGCAAAGAGCATAAGCCAGAGGTTTTTAAGCATTACCTTCATAGAGAACTTCATACTCAGTGGGAACACAGCTGTATCCTTGGATCAAGCCTGGCAGGCATTCCTTGCAGAAGGAGTGCAGGCAGGGCAGCATCCTGGGCTCCCTCCTCCGCAGCTCCCATTTGCACACCAAACAATTCCACAACAGATCCAGGGCCTCCATCCCTGCTGGCTCAAGTGTGGCCCTGAAAACATGGAGAGTCACAAAATGGCTCATGGCAAGCCCTGCACCTCACAAAACACTCGATCTGTCAAGTGCAAAGCAGAGGGCAACACGGGATGCACGATCAAATAAACATTCATGTGGCCCTGTGGAAAAAAAAAAGCTCCTTGCAGCTGAAAATCACATACCTGCTTTACAGAGGAGAATATCTTTGCAGATTGTTGTGCAGGAAAGAGTGGTTTAAGGCTTACAAACCATGATCCCACTATCTCTCTAGTATTTGCAACTTCTGTAGAAACTGAACTAATCTGTTCTATTGATCTCCTTACAAAGCTGAATTGTCACACGCTGTTCACTTCCTGCTAGAAGCACTGAAACTGTGCAATTAAAATTATGAGATTCTCTGGCTGCTTTTACAATTTCTCTCAAATATTTTACAGTTTCCATGTAAAGAAAATAGTACCCACAAGTCCATCATTTCAGCAATGCATCTTAGAAAGCTGCTTTGAAAAATGTACAGCATCTTCTGACAATCTTCTTTATAGAAAAAGCACTTTGCAGTAATCAAATTTTAGCTATTAGGACAACCACAGATCAGATTATAGACCAAACCTGAGCTTCCCAGTGCTCCTCCCAGCAGCCTAAGCTCCCCAGGGTCAACTGAGAGTTTTGCAGTTCATGTTTCATCCTCAGCTCTGAGATTGTCAGAGATGTTGATCAGATACAGACTGCAAAGAGCAACTCCTGCAAGTTGTATCAGAGGAGAGAAAGCAGATGAAGCCTCATTTCCTCTGGAGCCACCCTTCCAGCTGATCCAGCCCCCTGGCACCAGAGTCCCATGGAGCTGCTGATGGCCCTGGCATGGTGGCCCTGCTACCAGCAGGATGGAACTGAAGCTACAGGAATGAGATTCAATCTCCAGATTTCCCTAGCACAGAAGAGCAGCAGCTCTAATCTTAGGGCTATCTCTTCTCCTGGGGGATTCTATCTTCTGGTAGATTCCAGTGGAAATGGTTAGTAAGCAGATCTGAATTTGGGATTTCATTCTGCAATGCAAAAAAAAATTATGTCTCAGAAATTAACAACTAGTAGTTTTTTAAAGCATTTTATCCTGAAGTCTTCAGTATTTAAAATATTTAGAAGAAAAATGGACCCTATGTTAAAGTCTGCATCCTATTTCATACCCAAGACCCATTCAACTAGGTAGATACCCACCAACTTGACCAACAAATTCCTTAGATAAATTCAAACCTACCACTAAAACTTCAGACTCCAGTTCCAAAAACCTGAGGGCCCTTTGGAGATGAGCTGTACCTGTGGTTTAATTAACATTTTATCAGTGCCTATTACACAAACTCACTTTTTACAGTGCATCTTTATCAACCATCTATCAGGGGCAAGTGTCACCGAAGCAGCACAGCCTCTCACCTCATCTCATCTCTGTCATTTCTTGCAGCTCCTGTTGCTAAGACAAAGCTGCACCTACAAAAACATGTCATGTCTGCAGTAGGAAGCTGAGGTCTGAAACTACCACAATGTTGACACAGAGAAACCACAGCCCAAAGCATCCATGCACAGAGAACCAGTGCAAACAAAGCCTGATACTGGGAAATGCTCTGTCACCTCACAAGCCAAAGCTGGGGCAGGATGAGCAGAAGCAGGCTACTGTAAATCTCAATTTAGGCCTTTTGAACAACATGCAAAACTGAGTAGAAGCTTTTTCATAGGAAGGGGAAGAGTAAAAGTGAAAAAAATGTGTTTCAAATTTAGTTCTGAGGCAGGGATGCATAGCAGTAGGCAGTTGGAGGAGAGGGCTGATGAATGCAATGAGCTACAAAGCCCAGAAAGAGAATCCAGGGAATTACAAACCTGACCTTGGTGCTAGGGAAGGTCATGATGCATGATTGACACTTGTGCAACAGCCAGGGCATCAGACCCAGTCAGTGTGGGCTCATGGAAGGGGGGTTCTGCCTAACCCACCCAATCTCTTCTGCTGACAAGGCAACCCCCTTGGTAGTGAGGGAAAGGCTGTAGCTGTCTGTCTGTCTATCTGTCTGCAGGAAAGCCTTGGACACCACTTCCCACACATTCTCCTGGAAAAACTGGCTGCCCACAGCCTGGAGAGGTCACTGGGCACTGGATGAAGAACTGGCTGGATGGCTGGGGGCAGAGTGGGAGATTGAGCTACATCCACCATTACAAATTAGCAAACAGCAGTCCCAGCAGCCACTGAGACACAGCTCCCAAACTCCTCTGTATTCTGGAACAAACTGCCCACTCATGCCATAGCCATTCACAAGCAGCAGGACCACTGGCTAAGATTAACTATTTTATAAATGGAATTCACATCAACCTCACCCTAAAAGCCCTCTAAATTTAATGGCTGCCAAACACTGGGTTAGAAGTTGATTAACCAGGATTCTACCATACACATACTTCAAGACATTTGCAGCAACTTCAGCAGCAAGCTTAAAATAAGTGACAGCTTTTATAGGCTCTTGGTCTGACACTTGAGAACCAGCCCACTGGCTTTGGTTATTTGTTATTATTTATTAGTTATTTTTTCCTTTAAATCCTGCTTTGGCACACAGGGCCAAGCCTTGCAGACACCACAAGTCCTGCTTTGATGTTACAACCAAGCAAGGACTATTTCAGGTTATCATTTTAAACCAATATATCAGCACTGCACACAGAGCAGTTCCAGAGCTGTGCCACTGTTTTGCCAGCTGTAAGGAAGGCTAAGGATGGCTGGCACCAACTGTCCCACAGCTGGGAACAGCAGGAATTGCACACCCAGCCTGGCGAGGGCAGGGATTGCAAATGTCAATTTACAGCTACTGCTGCACTGCTGTCACTTGGCATTTCCTTGTCCACACTCCTGCTGTTCCATTCCCACAGGCCAGGGCACCATCCCCACAAATTCCCCTTGATGTCACTTCAGTTTTCAAGAATCCCCATCAAAATTACATCAAGTCCTCTTTTCAGACAGCTCTAGAAAGGATTACTAACAAAAGAGCAGCACAAATTCAGAACTTAATTTTGCCACCCACAAAACAATGAGACATCTGCACATGGCAGGTACTGAAAACTGTAATCAGGCAATTTCAAAATGAAGTGAGAAGCAGTCAAACCACTGATCAAGTATTATGCAGGTAAGATTAAGTGTGAACTGTGTCTGGAGAAGTCAGGAAAGAAAAATCAGAACAACCCAAACTTCTGTAAACCAGCTCATTTTATGCATTGTTTATTCAAAAAATTTGAATAAAACAAAAACTTTTATGCCACAAGCACACAGGCACCACCAACTTCTTTGATCTTTTCCTCTGCTCTTCTGCTGAAGAACTTGGCTTTCACAATGACAGGCTGCTTGGGCAGCTTCCCCTTGCCCAGCACTTTGTAGTAGCCCTAGAAGGATTTAAAAAAGAAGTTCAGTGTTTGTAATCAGCTCACAGGCTCCTGCATTCAGACCTGTTAGCACACACCGGTTAAAACAGAACCACGATCACCATGACCTTATCCAGTCAATTCATTACATTAAATGAACATGAAGACAACTAACAAAACAGCTGCTGGAGTCACAGGAGGTGGGAAGTGGCCCTAAGTGGCCAGCAGAGGCAGAGCAGTGTCCCTGATTCGGTGGCTGGCTGAGACACAGGACATCAGAGCCAGTGAATATGGATCAGGTGTTCCTGTCCGAGAACTGTAGCACACCAAGACAACCAGACATGTGGAGATGTGACTCTAGTCTCGAGGGTGACATGGTGGGAGACCGGCTCCACCACGGCTTTGTTCCCTCAGGAACATTCCAAACCAGCCATCCTTCACCACCTCCCCAAAGGAGGGCAGTGCCTGCCCACACACACACACCAGCAGGACAAGAGGTTCTTACAGGGAAAAATGCAACACCCAAAGTGCCCAGGGATCTGTGTGGTGAGGCTCTGAGCATGAAGCACTGGAGCTGACGTGCAGCTCAGCACCTCCCCAGCAGGACAGGCCCCGTGCAGGGCCCGGCCCAGCAGCACCCACCGAGCGCACGACGTCGATGACCGGGGCCAGGCCCGCCTCGTTCTTGGCGTAGTTGAGCCTGGTCTGCTCGCTGACCAGCGTCCACAGCTTGTCCAGGTTCACCGTGGGACAGAACTTCTGGTTCCTCTTCAGGTGGTAGTGCCTCATGCCCACCTTCCCAAAGTAACCAGGGTGGCTGTGGCACAAACACATTCCACATTAGGTCCCATTTCTAACTCATCCTGAACAAGCACAACTCTAAACTAACACTGAATCAAGCATCTTACAACATCAGAGCATCCACAATGTCACATTACACCTTTTTTCATATTAATATGTGTAGAATTTAGGTGCAATAATGATTAGTACCCAAACCAAGGAGCAATTACACTCTCTCTAAGTGTCCCTTCTCCCCACAACTCACACCTCAATCCCCCTCCCTGCCAAGGCTGCATTTCCAGGGACCCGGGGAGGGCTGTCCTGCCTGGGAAGCTGTGGCACTGCTGTCACTGACCCGGTGACTGACTGAGCCAGGCAGGCACAGCCAGTGAATAGAGATCAGTGGTTCCTGTCCGAGCACTCCAGCACACCAGGGCCACGGGCAGGGCCCAGGTGTGACTCTATAGCCTCGGGAATCACAACACCCCTCCCCTGTACCTGCTGCAGCCAACAGGATTTAACACCAAATTCACATTCTGAATTTGCTCTGTGGTCACTGCTAAGCAGGGACCACACTGTAACAGGGAAATTTGGTCAGCTTTACCTAATGCTACAATGAATTCTCCAAAATGCCAAGTGAAAAGGTTTTTGATTTAAGGGTAAGTGGGGACATGAGCAGCTATAATGCTACACCTCCCATTAAAGGAAAAAACACAGAGGATTGCAGAAAACTTTGCTTATTCACATATAAAACTCAGTTGCTTCTACTTCATGAGCATGCATGTTCCTAGTAGACATTTAAAACGTTAGCTTACTATTTATCAAAGTTAATCCTGTGATGGTGCAAACCACCGGCATTACCACGTCCTCCAGGATGCTTCCTGTGTTTGCCTGACAAGAAACATTTTAAGCTTGTTACATTAATATTACACACAATACTTAGAGATACTTTCAATGTCAACTTAAACTAATTCTTTTATCTTGTGGTGCGACACGGTTGGAACGGTAGAGTTGAAAGGGAGACTGCACCGCCCTGGAAGTTTAAGATGTCGCATAGCCAGTACTGATGGGCTGAGCAGCGCTGGAGTTACAAACCCAGGGAGTCTAAATCGTGCAGGACATGATCAGCCCATCACGGCGGCACCGCTCGATATTCCCCCGGTGCCCTGCACGCACAGCCCCGTTTTTATGGATTGGGGAAGGGCAGAGCAGCAGCAGCAGCATTCCCTCAGCGCCGCGGAGGCCCCGGCGCCCCCGCGGCCGCCCCTGCACTCACCCACGCGGCCGTGGCCGTGGCTGACGTGTCCTCTCAGCTTTCGCGTCTTCCTGAGGCGGGAAGGCTGCGGGGAAGGGGGAGAGCGGCCGTGAGCGAGGCGGGCAGCGAGCGCCACCAGAACCCCGCGCCCGCCCGGGAACCGCGCAGCCGGCCGCCATGGCGGACCGGCCTCCCCGCACCGCTCCCGCCCGCCGCGGGCTCGGAGCCGCGCCTCCCCACCACCCTCCGCTACTCGGCAGTCCCGTCTCGCCGCGGGAGCGAAGACGGCGGCCGCGGGGTCCCGGTCCCATCCCGATCCCGATCCCGTCCCATCCCCTCTGGCCCGGACGCAGCTCCCACCATCTTGCCGGCGTGCGCGAGGGAGAGAAAGGGCGCGGCTCTCGCGAGAGCGGGCAAAGGCGCGCGGGACGGGGCGGGGCCGAGATCTCGCGAGGCTTCGCTGAGGCGGGAGCGGCAGGCGGAGCCGTGAGGGGCCGGGCTTCGCCCACAGCTGGCACCGCTCCCCGTCTGCTCCCGGCGCGGGAAGCGGAGCTTTAAACAGAATTTAGCAATTTTTGGAAATTTGGTCACTTTATTAAACATCCATAATAGTGGGAAAATGAACACTACGTCCTTGAACACAATTACTTGCCACACTGGAGTGGGAATTCCTGGAGTGTCACTGTTTCTTAAGTTTGGTTTCTACGGGTTTTTTAAATGGATTTTATACTGTTAAGATTTTAAACAAAACTTTACCAATTGTAAACACAGGCCTCAGGATTAAAATTTACCAATTTTAAACACAGGCCTGGATTTATTTTTCTTTAGAATTTTCCTGGTGCATTTACAATGTTCCATGCTGAGGAACACCATTAGTTTTAACAACCAATTTAGTATGGAAAATAATGCACTCCTTAGTTTTTGTTCGTCTGATCCCTTCAAGCACAGACCACCCCATACCACAAGGATTGTTTTACACAGCTCCAGTCTGAGGATTCAAAAGGCACCCATAGATTTTTTGGGCCATGATCTCACCTTGCCCAGTGGTATCCTCTGATTCACATTACAAAAATGGGAACACGTTGACAGATGACACAACGTTTAAAAGCTTTCTCCTTTAATTTTTAAAGTGCAAATGGAGCAAAACAGCTTTGGCACAGGAGATGGGTTTTACAGCACATTCTTGTACATCAGCTTTGTCTTGCCTTTGCAGTAACTCCACAGCATGTCCTGGTACAGTTTTATCCATCATTTTCTGCAGAGGAATTATGTACTTCCCCCTACATTTACTAGCAGCTGTTGTTTATAAAAAGGCCAGAAGCCACCTGTACAAGTGACGTTACTCCTTCCACTCTCAAGAATTACATCTAGCAATCATTCTGGAACTTGGAGCGTATCACAGAGTGAAACTAATGGAAGTTACCAGTTGTGGTGACATTTCCTCTGTAGCAAAAGCACCTGGTATTTCACTGACATTTCACGTACACTTAAGAAGCTTTTGTGGATTTTGGAGTGTGAGGGAGGTAACTGAAAAAGGAAACGACTTCACCTTTTCAGTGAACAGCCCCTCAAGTTTGCTCTATGAGGCGGATAGCAAACCAGAACCACTGTCAGGTTAGGAACTGCGCAAGCCTCAAAGCCCATCTAACTACAGCAGTCACGCTGAGAATGACGAAAACCAGAGCGTGGGGGTTTCCTTTGAAGGTAAGAGGCTTCAGCTAATTTTCATTATCTGAAGCATTTTATATTTTTTTAATCTTTTCTTCTTCAGACTAAGGGAAAACTTATAGAATCTTGACAGGAGTTTTTTCTAGATCAAGGAAGAACGTGACACTTGAGCACCACGCACAGCACAAAGCGAACTGAAAATTCCATAGGTCAGGAGCAGTATGTGTGATACAAAGATAAAATCATTTGCTGCTAACCCATGAAAAAATGTTTTAACAGATGCTTTTGTTAGGATAAAATTTTTTAAAAAGGGGTAAAAAATGTCTTGTCTTAGCCCTGGTGAAAAACACTGGAGAAACCCCAAAGTGAAAACAAAACCAGCAAACCTACCGAAAGAGAGGTTTGTAATATCCACTTTACATTTTAATTACAAATTCATTTAGAAATCACAGGTGAGTTGCTGTGTTTGTACCTGCTCCACATGAGGAAGTGCAGAGGTTTGCAATGAATATAAACAAACAGGTCTATTTACAGAGTTTATTAGGATCCATACATACATACACTAGGAAAGGCTGTACTGTACCTACTCGCTGCAGCTTGCATGTCAGAGAGCCGGGATCTCCCCAGGCTTAGCATCTTAGTGCACAGTGGGTTATAAGGAGTTTACTGACCAGAGTTCAAACCAAGTGGAGGTTCTGCAATGTGAACCAAGTACCTTATTATTAAGTTACTTTGTTATTTCTCCTTTAAAATCAGTTTGAAGGAAACAGACAGATAGACAGCCAAGTGCCTGTGCCGCACGAGAGCAGCCCCGTGCGTACAACCTCTCCCACGTACCCGAGCTCATTCACCCCGCAGTGTTCAGGCATCAAACATCCCTTGGAGTCAGTGGTTCTGCTGAGACAGTCAGCTGCACATAAATCAGCTACTCGTTTCTGCACCAAGCATAACTCAACTCATACTAAAGAAAAAAAACAAGCACCTGGTATTCTCAGGAATATACAAATATTTACCACAGTTTTCTCGCTCATTACAAAATCAGTTACAAAAGCTTACAGCACATTATGTACAATCTCTGCCCAAAACCACGGAGGAGCCTTCACGTGGCACCCTGACAGCATCCGTGGATCTTCTCCTGGAGCTGCCTCAGCTCGCTCCGCTCTCCTCCCGCTCCGCACTCCAGCGCCGCAGGTGTCTCACACGGTGCCATAAATAGGATTTGGGTTGGTGTTTCAGCAGGAAGGAGCTGAGCTAGTTCTTCTTGTGAAGGAACTTCATTTTGTTACCTAAAGGAAGCACACCGTCAGTCTGCAGCAGATAGCAAAGTCAATCCAAAGTGACAGCAAACGGGTGTAACTTGTAATCAGCATCAGCAGGGAGAAGAGCTGAGTTACAGAGCACTGACTGCCCCAACCCTTTCCTGTTCCACTCCTCGATCATGGTTTGTGTGAAAAATGCATGTATTTTATGATTGGCTTTTTGCAAATATTAAAATGAACATTATATGTGTTGTGTTAGAAAGTAATGCTGTATTAATTCTCTTAAGTACTGTGTTAAATATAGTTTTAGGTTATAGAAACTGTTAAAATAGAAACTATGCTATGTAAGATGCTTTGTTTAAAAGAAAGGACTCGCAGCTAGATAACAGTCACAGGACACCTAAATCTTTCAGAGAAAAAGAATTTTTTGCCCTCTTATCAGAAGAAACGAACTTCTTCCCGCCTCGAAGGCGCTGTTAGGATTCGGAGGAAGAAGCTGAAGATGACCAGACAGAATCCTGTGTTTGAATGGGATTTATGCATCATGTGTCAAGTGTGACTATGCAGGAGGCTATTGCTTTTAAGGGTTAATCCTCTGTTAACGGGGGTCCTTTTTCGGGCTCATGATGCCCAGAAAAAGGTACCCGGACGTCCGTAACTCTTTGTCTCTGTTGTCTCATATTGTCCTAAACATTTTATTACTATTAGACTTTTAAAAGTTTTAAAAACAAGTGATTGGCGTTTTTCACAGCTTGGTTCCCCCATCCCCAAGTGAAAATGAAAGTGTTAACAAGGACCGTCATTAAATCTGGTTTTATACCTTTAACTATGTTTTCATTGCTTTCTTTTTTGTAGTTCCTATCACGCTGAAACCACTCTACTACCTCACTTCACCTCGGGTACGGCTTTTTCAAATTAAAAGCAAAAAAACCACCACAACCAAAACCCACCATCACACTGAAAATTTCAGAAATACTTCTAAAGCTTTTCCTCACCGAGGCCTCGCAGGAACTTGTTTACTCCGCTTTGTTCCGTGTCCGGGAGCTCCTCCAAATACTGTTCCACCCTCTGCTCGAAGAGCCCTGCGGCAGAGGGAGACAGGCCTGGCTGAGCCGTGTGCGGCTGATCCCGGTCCCCGCGCAGCCCCGGCTCCCGCCCCGGCAGCCTCCGCTCGCAGCGCCCTTCCGGTTAACCGGGCGGGAGTTCAGGGATGGTTTCCGCCTTCCCGGTGAGCACGGGGGATGGAGGGGCGCTGCCGCCATCCGCGGGACCCCAGCAGCGCAGGGCAGACACCCACCCGTACCTTTAGCCCTGCATTTCCTCAGCTCCCTGTCCTGGATGAAACCGGCGAACATTTGGGATTCCATGAAAACTTCCAAGAAGCGGCGGATACTCTTGGAGGCCACAGATTTACGGAAAGCCTCCCTTTGGAAGACACGCTCTCCTTTTTCATTCTGGGTTAGGAACAGGGAATAATGGCCAACTGTCTCCACAAAGAATCGGATAAAAACCTCAGACACTAATCCATTCAGGGTGTTACATTCTGCAAAATAAGGCAGCAATAAGACACCAAAATCAGCTGCTACCAGAGCTGTCAGCATTATCCCCGCAGGGCCAGGCCGTGCGTCTCCCGGTTCCCTGACGCCGCGCTAACAACTGGCAGGAGTGGCAGCGGCTCCCTGCACACCTGGATGCACACGGAGAGGGTGACAGCGCCATAGCCACGGTGCCGGTCTGCAGAATTGGTGTTCTGTGACCAAGAGTCAGCGAGAATTACAAATCCTCAGCAAACTAAACATTTGATGGGTGTTTCATCAAAATTAAACCTGCTGTTTTCACTCTTGAGCAAATTCTCTTCAAAAACTTCTGAATGATTCAGCATTAAAATGTTTTTCTCTGAGGATAATAAGTCTCTACCAAAAACTGATCAAAAATGGTCTGTTGTAGAATTTGGGCTTTCATCGTTTTGGAGATGTTTAAACAGTCTTATATATGTAATGCAGATGATTAGAAATAAATTCCAAAAACTGAATAGGGGCCTGTTTCATACCTTTAAACCACAGGCATCTCAATTCACCCTGGGCTGTTTTTATCACTGCTGAAGAGAAATATGAACCTTCAGAGACAGCCCAACCCATCTTGGACTAAAATTCTTTTCTGGTGGTACCTGCTTCTCCCCTGAAAATACCAAGTGCCAAGAGCAATTCCAAACTCAGACACACCCCTAAGCCTGGAGAATTATCTGGATTGAGTTAGGGCCAAGTTAACTGCAAACCTCTGTTTGAGCAAAGGTTCAGAGGGACCCATAGGAATCCTTGTCATTTGCAAAGAAATTAAAATAAACCACAGGTGAGGTATCACTGTCTGTTGATGCCATCAGTCTCATTCTCCTGTGTGCTCAGAGACAGCCTTTGATGTCACCAGAGGTATTTGAGACCTCAAGTCCCATCTTTGTTTCTCCTGCATGGAAAATCACAATTCTACCTACATTTGTTTATTACACAAGTCCCTGTTTCCAAAGGAACTTACCATCATCTGAATCACTATCTGAATCCTGATTTATCAGTTCATTCTTTCTCTCTAGAGCCTGCTCCAGAGCAGCTTGCAATTTTCTAGGCAATAGTGTGTCTTCATCATCCATCTGATGGAGGGAAAAAAAATCTTTAAGCCACAATAATATATTCAGGAACTCCAGCAAATACTTTCAGCAGGTTTAGAATTCAGATGAAAAATATTTGCATCTGCTACTGTCATGGCCACATATATAAAAGAATGAGAATCTATGCGCAACTAACAAATACTTCTAAAAATTTCTTGTCACTCTGAATAAGATTAAAGTCAGGAATGATAATCCAAAGAGCAGGTAAACACAAAAATGTGAAATCAGCTCTTCACATGACAAAGAGTCCAAATAGTCCTGTTTAACTAAATACACATCGTGTGAAATCTTGCTAGGGGTACACACAGCTGCTGTAGTTGGTTGTAGGCAGCTCCTTTGGTCCTTGACAGTGGTTTTTACTGTTTTCTAGTCTGTCTTGTTTTCTGGGTCTTGCCCCTGTTGCTCTCTTCATTTTATTTTATGCTTGTTCAGCAGAAGCCAGGTAAGCACAGGAGCCTTAGCTGTGCCACTGTTCACCAGCGAGGGAATTGAACACAAAGTTTCCCCATGCAACCTGCAGACTGTTGGTTTGAAATTATTTAGTGCCACATGACTGTCAGGAGATGGTGATCCCTCATCTCCTTGTTTACAAGGTTTCTGCTTTTCCTGTCACATTAAACTATTCTCCACCTCTGTGCTCTCGGGAACTTTCTTTGCTATTTTTGTCCTTTTCACCTCCAACAGTGTGTGTTTTCTTGCTAAGGCGATGTTATTGTCCTTGGATGTTTTCTTTCCACTGTGAATACAGTTCTTGATTCCTTGTGACAGCCACAGCCTCACTCCCTTCTGCCTACTGAGAATTTCTTGTTTGCAGGTGGAACAGAAAATGAGAACTTTTTTTTTCCCTCATCGCTTTCCCTTTGCACACACAATTCCTGCCAAATCCCTCTGATCAAAGAAACCCAATCAGACCATAGGGGTAAACAGCTTGCCAGACTGCATGGCAGCATTCTGAGCTGTACTTTTACCTGTCTGATGAATCGATCAGATCCCAGGTTAACCATCAAAGCCTACAGAAAAGAAAACACTGCTGTGAAATGTATCTGAAGACACAGAAAACATTCATTTGTTCATTGGTTTTTAATAGCAGAAGATCATCTGCTGAACAAGCCTCAACATGAATCAAATTCCTACTGTGAAACAAGAGGTTGTGTGCTTTATGAAACAACATGAAGGTTTTCTTTAGAGCTACAAGTCTAATTTAACATAGATACAACAGATCTCATACTAGATTAATATATTAAAAAAGCTAAAAGGTTTTTTTTTTCTTAAATCTACCCAAGTTATAACTAATAATTTTGTTAACATGAAAAGTGTTTCAAGGGGTTTAAAGAAAACAATGTGGAGGCAGCGGGGATTCCAAAGGGCAAGGGTGTGAAATACTCATGATAAAGCAGCAAAGCTGAGAGATGGAGCTGGGAAGATGTGGAAGAGCAATGTTAGGAAAGCAGAAGGGAAATGGAGCAGAGATTTACCTGGGCCAGAGGCACACAGGGCCTTGGAAGCGAGCACAAGAAAATTCCTTAGAAAAAGGACAGGAAACTAATAGGAGCAAGAGAGAAAAGAGTGTGTCCTTGAGTATTCTTGTGTTTTTTTTACTGGAAGGGCTGATGAAGTGCAACTCTCATTTGATTTCCAATATAGTAACAACAAAGTCTTAGAAGTTAAAACTGTTAAAGGTTTTGTCTCCTGTGTGGGCTATGGCTTCATGCACCACTTCCATAAGGATTAAGAGATGTCATAGCAGATGGCTTCCTCTTGTTCCAGAACAAATCAGCATATTTACACCCTAAGTACTGGTGACTAGGTAAACATTCACTTGTCTCTGACAAGGTGCCAGGTGTGGAAGAGAGGCAGAATAAAAGAGAAGAATAAAGCTACTGCTGCAGCTTTGCCAAGAGGCAGTTGCCGATGAGAACCAGGCAGAGAAGAAACAAAGAGGCAGATTAAAAATTAAACATGTGAGGATTTATGTCCCAGTGGCAGCCCTCTCCTAGGAGAGGCCAGCTTTACTCCAGGCAAACAATTGTGGTGCCAGCTCCTACCTCCTCTACGGGCAGGTCCTTGAGTTTGGGCAGGGAGCTGGAGAGCAGTCCCACCAGGAAGGGGGTAGGGCAGCACACGATGTCAATCATGGACGAGGGCAGGACAGGAATGAAGGTGTGCTGCCAGGAGAAGGGGTACAGCAGGGCCACTACAGCGTGGGAGCAGCTCGACAGGGTGCTGGGGAGAGAGCAACAACCAGGTCAGCAAAGGCTGTTCTTGGCTCACAACACCTTCCACCCGCTGAGAGACTGTTGAAATACAAGTGCCCAAGGTGCTGCCTCTGGCACTCGTGTCTTCAGACAGGCCTTGGTCTCCTTCCAGTCCCTACCCTCTCTGTGCTGTGCAGTGTGGCAGCTCACAGCACACCTCAAACCAAAGGTACAAAACTAGAACCTGTCTGTTTCAAAATACAATCCATTTGTTTCATAGCAGATGGTTTGATCTAGAAGTCAAGATTCCATGTTCCCAAAAGCACTCAAAAGCAGCCACTTTGAACAATTCTTAAAACCCAAAAGCAACTTCAGATCTTGGCTGTTACGATGATATGAGTAGTAAAACAACATAATAGTAATGTTCTTAACTACAGGGACAAAGGGCGAATGAAAAGTAAAATAAAATTGGGAAAAAAATCCTCACAAAAAACTCTACCAAATCAGATATTAAAAGCCCCCAACAATCAATACCTGTTCCAAAGGAAAGCTGGTAAAAGCAACACATTTTTCAAAGATAGTGTATTTTTTGACAATAGCATCTTTTTATTATAATACATTTTAAAGGATTTATTAACCAACTTCAGTGATAAAGGTATTGATCCTGCTCAGCAGAGTACTCTAAAATATAGGTTGGTAGCTCCTAAACCTTAAGGCTTGATATTATCATGGCAAATGTCCTTCCATCTACTGAATCCAATTTCCTTTTTGCAGTCACATGGTTTCCAAATGTTAAAAATTAAGGAACATCATGACCAAGTGGGTTTTAACATCAGGGGAATAAAAACAAGCTCTCCATATCACAGCTACATTGTCTGCCTCTCACAGGCTGAGATGACAGAAATTTGGATCGAACGTGACTGAACTAATTTTCTTGCATTGCAAACTTCTGCTGTGCTTAATGCAGCTACAAAGAAGTATAAATAATAACTGCAGAGCTGTTACTGCTTTAAAATGCTGGGGAAAGATGCTCATTTCTTCTACTGCAAGACTTGGTGGAGACTTTAGGTGGCATCAGACCTCCACCAGAATAACCTTCATCAGCATTTTTACTTCAGTTGTGAATTGTTCCAGAGCCAGAGGAAAGGTTTCACCTGTTTGTTCCCATCAGTGATTTACCTTCAAAGTTTGCTGCATGAGAAAAATGAGAATTAGGGGACAAAGAGAAAAAATGTTGGGGAAGAGCAAATCCTCGTGCTTTACTTTACTTTAAAATTGTTTTACTGCAAATAATCTGCTGGCTTGGTTTTAATTGACACTTCCTTTAAGATCTGACAATCACAGCATGGATTTATAACAAATGTTGCCTGACACAAGGTTGTTGTAAAATGATGCATTTCTCTAATTTTTATATATATATTTTTTTATAAGAAGCAATGGTGCTGCCATGGCCTCGTATTTTGGTCTCAAGCATTTAGCACAGCAAGCACACTGGTGTGCTTTGGAAGAGCTGTGGAACATGGTACAGACTCCCAGCACTTCCTCAAGATCACTTCAACGACTCCCTGGCATTTTCACCTACAACAAATTCATCTTAGCTGAGCAACTAAAAAAAGAGCCACGTTAAGCTAAAAGCAGGAAGACAAACATTCTTCTGCTCTTCAGTGAGTATTTGTTTCCTCTCTGTAAAATGCCCTTTTGTAACATGTTGTGTTACACGCAGTGCTGTGACGTAAATCAGCCCCTGCAGCCTCTTGTGCCTGCTATTCCCACGCTGGGGAGGCTTTCAGCCTCCAGCACAGGCCACTGGAATCTCTTCCTGAGCTTTCCTGGGAGCCAGCTGGGGCAGGGCAGGGAGCAGAGTGCTGGGGGTGTCCTGTGGCAGCACCCAGCTCTAGTAGGGGTGCCCTCTGCCAGCACCCCAGCACGAGTAACACCGCCCTGGCAGCGCCTTGGCCTCTGCACTTCAGCACTCCACACACAGCTCTTAAATCCAGCCTCAGAAAATCTTTCCTTCTGGAACATCTCATCCCCATGAAACATCCCCTCCAAGCTTCCAGCCCCCAGAATCTCCTGCTGCCATCCCTGCTGGACTCCTGCAGGACTCCTACAGCTGTCACCAAACTCCTGCTTGTACAAAGTGCCTGCCCTAGCTGGAAAGTTTCATATTTAGAATGAATACACATCTTTCACTTCAGTGAAATTTTACAGTTTGTAAGATAAAATTCAGAGGTGATATGTATAAAGGAGCCCCCAGCCTAAATCTCCAAAATACAGTTCAGAATCTTTTAAAGGGATATTACTGATGAGAAGCATGTTCAGTAAAGTAAAAAAAGAAAGGCCTACCCTGGGAAACCAAGCGTGCTCCAGTTTTTCCTTTCAAAATGTGCAACCCACACATTATCCCAACTGTTCTTGTTTATGAGAATTAAGCAGTAAGGTCAGATGGTTTATTTTCTTTAAGGTGTGTGAAGCACACAAAGTAAAGCAACAGAATCATCAAAATTAGATTTTCAAAATATTTTCACTTTTAATACTCTATGGCAGTTCAGAGAGCTGGTTTGGAGAGTGGGCTTTTCCATTTGGCCTGTGCATTTTTACAGGAATGCTGCATAATGTTCTAGCTGTTGTTGACACTTCTTGATTTCCATGGGTTTTTTCATCTTGTAAAGAAATTATTTGGAATTTGCCAACATTTTGGCTTTCTCTGTGCCTTTTTATTCACTAGATTAAAAAAACCTTCAGTGTTTGATCTTCTCCCCGTGAAGGCAGTAATACAAGATTATACAAGTATATTGAGACAGTTCTTAAAGACAAATTTCTCTTGAAGAGATCCTTTATCATGTTACAGGCAAAATATGACATTGCTTCTTTCCCACTCAGAGTTGATTTATGTTCCTCTGGGCTATTTTGTTTCCCAAATCATTTTCTCATGATAGCACACAGAACCTTTTCCTTGTTGTGTCGCTGGCTGGGGAGGTGCAAGCTCAGACTAAGAGCTGAGGCACCAGGATTTCAGACACAGCTGTGACTCAGCTGAATTTTGGAGATGGCTTATGAACACCGTTCAAGTCTACATCAAAAAGCAAATCACTGTGACTTAACAAGAACCTTTTCTGTCCTTTAGATAGGGAGAATGTCTTGTAGCAATTTCTGGGTTGGCAACCAACAAATAACCCCAAGCTTAGGCTGTATCCATATCTTAGCACAGTTAGCACGCTCTGAGAAGGACAAGCTGCTGCAGGGGATGGACACTGCCCTGGCTGGGATGTCAGTGCTGGCTGTGCTTTTTCAAGGACTGTGCCTTGTTGCACACTGCAAGTCACCAACTCTCTCAAACTGCTGAAGTCATATTCAGTTACAATTTCTACTCCCAATGGAAATATTCCACAAATACCCTTGATAAGTCTCTTTCTGACAACAGCCATTCCTTCCTGCTTCTCCCTCCACACCTAGAACTTCTCACAGGCCCAAGGAAGCTTCACACCCTGAGCATCTCCCAAATCCAGGACTGAGCCTCTAGCACAAACAACCACTCCCTGATCCTAGCTTACTATTGACATGCACCTCCACAGTCAGTTTGGCATTTGCATTGAAGGAGAAAGCAGGAATATCCCTTTCATTCCTCCACCTCCCCTGAGGGACAGACAAGGTTCCTCAGCCAGGAGAAGAGGGAGGCACCCCTCACATGCAGGGCCAAGCCACCCAGCAGCTCTGTCACCCCAGGCTGGTGCCAGCTCTGAGCTGTGCCAGTGCTCTGGACCGTGCCCTGGACTGGGACCAACTCACCCAGTCTGGGCTCCCTGCTCCCTCACATTGAGAAACACAGCCAAAAACGTAAATTCACAAAAAAAGTGTTTCCACTGTTTACTTTTCCACAACCTTTTATGTTCCTCATCTCTCCCTGCTGATTAAATGATGTTGCTCTGCCCACATTTGCTGAAGTCTTTCATCTGCCCTGTTGACACATTCATGCTGAGCCCACAAGCACTTTGAGTTACCTCCCTGACACACATCCCTTGTCTGCTCAGGAGAGCTTCCTCCCACCTGAGGCTGGAGTCTGGAGGCTCTGTCCTTCCCATCCCTTGACTCACATGGGTATTACACACCAGGATGTCTCCTCATCACAGGCCATGGCCCTGCTTTTCTGGGACAGCTCCTACACTTGGGCCACTGATGAGCTGTGTAGCCAAAACAAATCCCTGACACTTCCCTTCTAGATCCTTCCATGCCTCTCCTGATCCTGGATTAACTCCAGTCTCTCACAGAGGTCTGTGACAAATCTGCAAGATAAAACAGTCTGAGAGGTTTGCAGAGGACTCTGGGGAGAGGCTACAGGCCAAGGGCTCAGCCCAGCTCCCCTCCAGCACAAACAGGCTGCAGAGGTGGAAAGGACAAAGTAGAAAACTTGAAAAGCATCAATTAAAGGGCAAGTGGAAGCAAAATCCGTGGCAGCCTGATAGACTTTGGGTGGAGTTGGAGAGCAGGCAGCACTGCTGTTGCTGTGCTGGCAGAAATTCAGGGCAGTACTGTGCTGTGCCAGATACAGTGCACTCCAAGGCCCTGACAAAATAAAGGTTTCTCTGGGTTCATAAGAATAAATAAGAGCAGCATTATTAATCAGGTTGATAAGACTAAGTAATAGCATCAGGGACAAGACATAAATGAAAACTTCTAAGTGTCAGAAGTGACAGTCTTCCAACTCCAGCTGGCTGCAGTGAGCTCCTGCAGCATTCCTGCAGGTCAGCTCTTGAAGTGAGCCCTTGGGGATCCCTGGCCCTGGAAAAGCTGCCTGACAATGGGGACATGTTACTGCTTTCTCCAGAGTGTGGGTGCTCAGCTCCAGGACTCCCCCTGACCCCCAGGTGCTCTGCTCCTGAGGCCCCCTGAGCCCCCACATTAATGGTTTGTCTTTCATTCCAGGTTCTGTGTGGTGAGGATACAGTTTTTGTTAACCCACATACCACCAACTACTCACCAAAAAGGGCAGAGAGGAATAAAATAAGAATCCAAGACTTCATTTGCTGTAATGGTGCAGGACATCTCCAGTTTTCCAGCCAGTATAAAATTATCAGACAAGACAAATACAAATTCTTCCTATACAAAATCATCGCTGTTTCTCTGTTACCACTGCTACGATGTTTAATTGGGGAAAAAAATCTTCAATTCCTGTCTTTTGACTTAAATCAAAGAAATGGCATGTTTTTGCAGCTTTTTGAACAAGAACTAACCCTTAAGGGCTGCCATTCCTGATGGCTGTGGGATACCTCCCTATTTGTAGGATTGCTTGCATTTGTAAGGCTCAATTTCACATGATATGGATTCAAAATTTGACTTGTTTTCAGTGATGTTTTTGAGCTTGTGTGTCTGCCTCTGGATAACCATTTTGGTTTCCAATTGAAAGCAAAGATATATAGAATCAAAATAATTCAGGTAGGAAGAAACGTCAGGAGATCAACTGATCCAATTCTCCCTTGCTTGACACCAGATCAGTTTGTTTCCAAAACCAAATAAAATTATACATTATTTTGTTTTATTAAACATCTTTGCTGCACATTTTTGGTGAAGAAGGTAATGCCCTGTGTGCCAAGGACTCCTACCTAGTGATGTCTAAACTCACTCTGATTTGGCTATGTTAGAAGCCATCTTAAAAAAATCTTTGTTATGCATACTAAAAAGAGCCTTACTTAGCTGCTAATTTCTTCAGAATAAATTGTTAGCACTAAGCAAAACCTCCTTCTGTAGCCTTGGGCTACACTGAGAAATGAAAGCTCCTCTGGGAGAAAGAGATCATCTTCTTCCTGCAGAGAACCTGAGGGGAGGGAAGAGAAGGAAAGGAAAGGAAAAGGAAAAGGAAAAGGAAAAGGAAAAGGAAAAGGAAAAGGAAAAGGAAAAGGAAAAGGAAAAGGAAAAGGAAAAGGAAAAGGAAAAGGAAAAGGAAAAGGAAAAGGAAAAGGAAAGGAAGGCAAGGAAGAAGCTGAATTAAATGCAAGGAGGTAAAATTAAGATCTGGGAGGTAGACCTGGGAGGGGAGGGAGACAAAATGAGCCTGATGAGCAGGTAAAAAGGAAACTGAGGGCAAAGGGGCTGGGATGGAAAATTAAGAGACAAGACAGTGACTGGCTGGGCTGAACAATGCAAGGACCAGGGAAAACCATTTAATATGAACATGACTGAAGCTATCACACACATATGATGCCAAGGTGAAACTGGTCCCTCCCTGTTGCTATAGGCAGAGGGAAGGAGGTGGGGCTGTCTGATGCCACTTGCCTCTCCTCTGTCAGTACCAGAGAGGCTGAGAGGGGCAGAAACTGCAGGAGGGAAGGTCACACACCAGGACAGCTGAAGGTGACAGAAGCTCAAAGCCCACTGGTGGCACAGATGGAAATCAAATACAACCAGTGCTCTACACCTCAGCCACTGCTGCTAAGCAGACAGACACAAACCCACAGTTTTATCAGGAAAAATTCTCAAACTGAAAAGTTTCTTCCACAACAAATATATTTACCTGTCCCTGAGAGGAAAAAGATTATGACCAATATAAACACCAGAATTTGGTCTTAACATATTTTTGTTTGACCCAAATTAATTGTAATCCAGTAAATTATCTGGGCACTAATAAAATAATTCTTTCCAATGACTACAGAGCAGCAGGAGTTGCAATCAGGTCATGCCTCACCTCACCAATTAAAGCATGAGGGGACAGGCAAATTACTGTTTTAGGCTTTGATTCAACACAGTATTTCAGCAGAAGCTTCAGCTTTAATTTACTTTCACTGTGCTGAAATACTTTGCTGAAATAAAGCCTCAAAGACCTTTATTTTCCCACTTCTGTTTTAATCAGACCAGCCCTCAAGACATAATAAACACCTTGTGAACCACAAGTTCCCTCACTGCTGTGGGAGAGGCTGCTGCAAAGGCAGCAGCAAGGCATGTTGAAGCTTTGGAAATTTGAATAATTTTTACTTTTCTAGAAGCCCTTCAGGGGCTGGGCAAACTACAGAGGTTCCTTCAAGCCTTTTTAAGGTGGTTTGGAATTAGAGACTGTAATTTTGAAGCTAATAAATATTGTAGTTTCATGTTAATGTATTATTAATACATTTTTTAATTTTAAGAATATAATTTATTTTTAAAGTCAAGTAATTAGATTTTAACGTCCTGGATTATGAATTCCCTGTGGCAGAATCTCCTGTAAAGGGTCCAGCTCTGTGTAGGGGTACACAGGGAGGAGGACTCCCCTGCTGCTGCCAAACACTTCTCCTCACCTGACCTTCAAGTGAATCTGTGAAAATCTGGGTATCTGCAGGAAGTTTAGGATGGAGTGGTTGCATGTGTGACCTAAAAGAGAGCTCTGAAGCTGCTGAATTTCCTGTTACTAAATCTGATTTCTCTACACTAACCAATAAGATGTTCAAAATCAAAATAGTGTGTTCATACTCCATCGAAAATTGCATGAGTTTGGACTGTAAAAGCCAGAGTAATATTTTGCATTTATTTTATACAGCAAATATTTAATAAGAGGTGAACTAAGAGTCACCACCTGAGGTCTTTAGTAGCTGGCCCAAAGTATGCAGCTAATTTGTATCTCTGATCAGTACCCAATATCTTTCTTTTCAGGAAACACAGACAAATCTGTGCATATTTTAGCTTGCTTTTTCTCTTGATGGCACAGGAGACCCACCAATGGAAGGCTGTGTTTGAATAAAATTGGGAATTCTCTAGTGTAAATGTGATGATGGATGGGAACACATACAATCCATATGAGGGTCATGGGTCCATTTGGCCCATCTCAAATTCAGCAGCCAGTTCTGAACAATTCACAACTCAATCATCACACACACTACAAGAATTACTGCTACAGTGAACCTCTGGCACAGGGCAAGGAGCTCCCCAAAGCACAAAGAGCAGATCTCCCTGTCTGTTATGGGCTGGAACATCTCTCACCCAGACCTGACAAATATCCACATGTTCTACCAGCAGTGAGGCCACAGCTCAGACCAGAAGCAGGTGAAAATCCCTCACTCTGCACAGGAGCTGGACAAAGCAGGAACCTTGCTCAACAAGTGAACACTTGCTAGGGTGGGTGACTGCTTTGCCAAGCCAGCAGTGCTGCCCTGGCACCTGTGCCCTCAGCCTCCAGGTCCATCCACACTCCCCCCTCCTGGCAAGCAGCAGCCTGGTGCAGAAGGGACAGCCAAACTTTGCTGGTGCCAGAGTGAAGGGCAGAGTCCAACCACAGTGGCTTCCCTAGTTTGAATGCTGACATATTTGCTGCAAGTGACCTCTGTGATATCTCATGGAATGCAAACAAGTGATAACACTGGCAGGGAGAGAGGGGCACTGAGACTGAGGAGGAAATGCATATTTTCCACATCACATCAGGCCAATTATCAGTTATTGTCCTTTCCAAAATCCTTTAACTATGCTCACAGCTCCAAGAGTGAAGCTGTTTAACCTTCACACCACTCAAATGGCAGTTTTGGCCCATGCAAAGGAGCTAAACTCAAACCCAAGCCTTCTCTTACAAGTAACAAGTCACACACTTCAGGTTTTATGTGGTGCTTCCTACAGGGCAGCAGGAGAACAGCCAAGCTTATAAACCTCTCAGAAAGGAATCCCAGGATGTCCTCACCTGTCTGGCAAAAGCAGGGCTGCAGTTCCTTATCAGTGGCACCAGTGACGCACTTAACTTTGGGACAGGTCCAGTGACTACTGAAGGTGAGTTATGGAGAGCAGAGGCAGCAATGCTTTTGTGCTATTGATGATTCTTAGGAGGAGATTTTTTTGTGATGAACTAAAGGTTACAACCCTGTTTCTGCAATTGTTTTCCCTGACTTGGATTCACAGAGCCATGGTTTGCCTCACTGCAGTGCCAAGGAGCACAGCTCATGGAGCAGACTTGCCCAACATTTTGTGTCATCATCTGGTCTCCTTTTCTGGTCCTTCCTTCTTGTACTTGACAGAAAACTGAGTGGGCAGCATCTTCACTGATAAACTCTTGTCTGGCCACATCCCCTTCAGCTTTAGTGTGCAACATCCTCTCCTGGTTTGGGCTGTTTTACCCTCCCAGCATGGATCCATCACTGACACTGAACATGTTCCCACAGCTTCACAGAGACGGACACCATGGAAGATGATGTGCCCTCAGAGGTTCTTTTTTTAAAGCCAGTGGATTTTTCAGTCACATAAAGTAATTCAGATTTTCAATGTTTGATAATCAAACAGCTCATTAGTACATATAAAAGGAGTAAGTGTAGGTTCATTCTGACTATACAAGAGGCTTTCTTTTTGGTTTTCATCCAAATTTTGCAAAAATCTCCAAAATTTACATAATCTGCCAGATTTTAGTTCAGTAAGAGCTGCATTTTCAGAACCAGCTCTCCATCCCTTTTGGGAACACTTGAGTGACAGAGTGGGGTCCCACAGATAACCTGCAGAGCACAGCCCTGGCTCAGGCCAAGACCAAGGCTGCATCCCATGGAGCTGAGAGCTGCAGAGCAGAGAACACTGCTAGGAGAGCTCTCCCTGTCTCAGAGAGTAGCTTTGAAGTACTTAATTTAAAAGAAAGCAGAGAAGAGTTGATTAAAGGGGATTGTGGTATTAACAAAGACTTTATTTTTTGCTGCTGTAATACCTGTGTGTAAGCAAGGCACATGAAAGCCCCTGGAGAAAGAGACATGCAAAGTGCCCGACAGAATGAGGACTTGCCTTTTCAAGAAAATGGGATTTGGGGAAAAAAGTCATTGCTTTGACACATCAGCTACCTGCCCAAGCTTTGTCAGGTGGTTGCAAGAAAAAACAAACATTTCCAAGTGTGAAGTTATCCTTTGTATCCACAGAGTTCTCCAATCGTTTTCCTGCAGGACAATTTGTTAGCATGAATCCAGAACTAAAGTGTCTCAGAGCAGGTGCTCCAGAGCAGAGTTAACTCCTTGTTCTTTCCACACTGGGACCTTTGCTCCCACCACCCCTTGCTCACACTGAGGGTTTCAGATTCCCAGGCCATTGCTCCACTGTTAACAGTGGACAGCTGTAAAGCAGGGTGAAGTATTTTTCTAGGTAGTAACCAGTGAGGAGAGGAACAATCTCCCCCTAATCTATCTCATTTAAAAGCTGAAAAGAGGGAATCTAAATCCTCTTGCAAGGAGCAAAAAGTCAAGTTGGGAAGATGCTGCAATTTACTGCCACATTGTGCCAATAAGCAATCCAGAAGGGAATTACCAAGCACCAGGGCTGTCTTTGTATCCCATTTCCTTTCATGGGGAAGGAAGAGAAATTTTTTTGCACAAATTGAAAGTGGAAAAAT
The DNA here is from genome assembly GCF_028018845.1 of Melospiza georgiana. Lineage (NCBI taxonomy): Eukaryota > Metazoa > Chordata > Aves > Passeriformes > Passerellidae > Melospiza > Melospiza georgiana. The sequence goes on from NC_080435.1 coordinate 19,535,970, forward strand.
TATGTTTTCCCACTGTAGAGCATTGGCCAAAGCCTGGAGTGACATAAATAAATACCACTGGAAAGCAGGGGAGGAGGGAAGGAAGAAAAGGAAAATTATACAAGCTGTACCCTTCTTGGGACATGGCATATTAAAAATGTCACTATTAGGTTGTTTTCTCTAGGACTGTGGAATATTAAACAAGCCAGAGACTTTGAATGTTCATTTTGTTTCTTGGTCTGTCCCTTTTGCCTGACACACATTTTCCTACTGTCCATGTACAGCTGCTTTGTTGGCATCAGCCATCACCAATCTAAGTGCTGGACAAAGTAATCCAAGTGGTAGAAAATGTAATTTACCTCTTGAGAAGAGGGAGAAAAGTGCAAAATTTCTCTCAAGAATCTTGGAGACAGCTCTGCTAGCCCCCTGAACAGAGGCTGGTCTGGCTCTCACTGGAGGAAACAGAAACTCTCTGGTTACACACAGGACAAATGGATGTTTTTGCTGTGGAATAAATTCTGTCTACACTGGATAATTATACAAGGGCTCCTTCCTTCCACTGCAGAAATTAGTGAACGAAATTCTCTAGCTTATCTTCAGCATATCAGACCAGACAAGCACAATAATCCTGACAGTATTAAGATAACACTTCAAGTTCTTTGGATAAAAATACACCAGAAGAAATGTCAGCCATCCATACTTCTCCTGGGTTTAGAGTGAAGATCTGTGAGCTATTACACATTCCACAGGTGCAGTAGTCTGCATCTCCAAACATCATCTTTAATGCACAGTTGATAATTAAAAGACTACCAAGACCCTGTAGCCTGTGCTCAGAAATGGTACAGCCCAGTCAGAGACTGGCAGCAGTAAATTCTCCCTCACAAGCTGGTTTCTGGCATTTATTTTTTGTCAAATTTCTCTCACCTTTCTTTTACTGGTGATGGAGAATGTAAAGGAAGTCTTGATTGCTGGCCAAAGCTCACATCTATTTACCTCTCCATTAGCACATCTCTCTGTGCTAATACACGTGTTTTTACCTTTTAAGCTGCAGGTTGGCAGACTTTACAAGTGCTACAAGATGACAGCTACTGGAAAGGAGCTTTCCCAGGCAGTTGGTGAAGCTGTTCAGACCTGACATGACCATGATTGGTTTGTAAGAATTAAATCCCACTTTTGTTAATAAAAAAGGAACAATAAGGAAATACAAAATGAGCTTGCACTTTAGTAATCTGCCCCAGAAATTAGCTATTCTTGCTTTTCCACTTGACCTTGCTACTGGACTGAGGAGGAATGATTTACTACTAAAACACTGCCATTTATCTCTTATTTAAATTTGCATATTTTATCCTGAGCTACGAGATAATGCTATGATTTTGGCTGCTAGGTTAAAGGATGTTTTTTAGGTAAGCACCAGGAAATAAGGACCGGGCTACCTCTCAGCTCTTGCTGCCAGCTTCTAGCCTGCCCCAAAACAACAGATTCAAACATGAGGAGAGGCATCACCACTCCCTGAACACGCTGGGCACAGCAGAGCCAGCCCTGACTGTGTCTGTGCGTGAGAATGGGGAAACACTGCTGTGTTCTGAGAGCCTTTGCCCTTGAACACAAGAACACTCTGCTCCTCCTGTGCTCCAGAGTGAACAGAGACATGCCTGTGGGATGACTTCCCCACTATTTACATTTTTCTGCTCTGTCCTGGGTTAGTCAGTGTTTCTGTCTCCAGCCTGTAACCTTTGGTCAGGTCTGGGATCTGGCTGGACTTTCTACAATGGTGCTGGAAGAGAGATTCCTCCTGCAGTTCCAAATGCTGTGGGGAGGAGCAGGGTTAGGGTTTTCTCCCTGAGGCCCATGCTGCTACTTCACTGAGAAGTAGCTGAAATACCTCATATAAAACCAAAATTCACAACAATGAGAAGCTGTTTTGTCTTTTACAAGAGCAAGATCTCTATAGAAGCATTTCACAGCCCCAAAAGTTTTCAAAAGAACAATATTGGAGGACTTGGATCCATAGCAAGAAAACAAACTTCATCCAAACACTCCCACTGACTGTGGCTGGCATTAGACTGGACCCGTATGTGAAATGTAAGCAAAATATCCTAAGAGTCCTTCCCAATATAATGGATTACAGCAAGAGTGGTTTATATATATAAAAAATGGGCTTATAACAAAAGGGCATTGCTATGCACAGGGCCTTCCCTTCCCCTCTCCAAACATTCAGGGGAAAAGGCAAAGACACTGTTTTCCCACACATGGATACATCACCTCCTCAACAAACACATCCACAAATTTGTTTCCCCAGCATAAAACTAAAACAAGCAGAGAAATGTTTTTCTTCCAATGTTTGCCTTCTATTTATGTTCTGTTGCTACCTTTGTGCCTGCAGCAAGGCCAATGTCCCAGAGCCCCAGGCCCCACTGGTTTTGCATCTACTGCCTCTCAAACCCCAGAGGATGGCACAGGAGCAGCCCCCCTTTGCAGCTGACAGGCACAGGACTATTCCAGAGCTGGGGTGAACAGGCAGAATGTGGGGAACATAAACAGGGGGTCCCAGTGGGACAGGGATTAGAGATGGCATGAGGCATATCACATCAGCTGTGCTTTCAGCAGATTTTTAAGGAATTGGAGCCTTAAGTTTCCTTTTTAAGAGTTGTGATATTATTATTATTACTTTTATTCCAAGTTTCTTTATCATTATTTTTGTTTCCCTATGGTCTGCTCCACTGTTCACAGAAAGCAAAATTCTGAAAGGTTGCTGGCAGATTCATTTTTCAAGATGAGCAAATAGCTGCAGGGATTTATTCACCCAAATTCAAGCAGAAAAAATACATAATGAACTTATTGGGGGGAAAAATACCCAAACCTAACTGCACATATCTATCCAGGGCAGCCTCACAGTGCTGTCATTCAGCACTTTGCTGTTGTTTCCTCAGTACTTGGGAGCATCACTCTCTGTGTTAACAAACAATCTCTTCCTGCAAAGATCAAGGACTTTAAATTTTGGCACATTCTGGGCACTGTAAGAACCATAAATAACAACTTACTGAATGAATCTCACTTCACCAGGCATGACTTTCCCAGACTTGTGTAATGTGTGAAATCATTTATTGCTGGAAACAGGCAGCCACAAAAGCCCACTGCATCTTATTGTTTGAAGCCTAAACCCGAACATCATTTATTTCTAAGCTAGTTTTTTGGTACACACAGAAATCAAACCCTTGTAAAATCATTTTAATTTCCTGCTCTCATTCTTTGGGCACAGAGTGGGCCTCTGAGATATTTAGCTTCTCTTTTTTTCCCACATTACTGGTAAACTCCAGTTTCAGCTAGGATGCCCATAAACAAAACTCATGTCAGACAAGACAAAGGTTCCAAGAAGACAGTTACTAGCTCAAAGCCAGAGTGTTTCATTTTAGACTTCATCCCTATTTAAACCATGCAAATCTCAGTAAGTATTGAATTTAAATCCACTGTCACTTTCTCCAGGCTCTTGTCAAAGAACTCATTATTAGTTTCTGATTTACAGTACCTCCTAGATCCCTGTGCTGAGAGGGACCACAGTGCACAAAGCAGAGCTGCTGCACACACAGAGCAGGAAGTGGTCTCCATCCCAGAGTGTTTGGGATCCCAGACAGAGCAGACAAAGGATAAGGAAGAGGTGCTATGTTTCCAGCATGTGACACTCAGCAGGTCAGAGGGTCAGAAGGATAGCTCAGGATCCACAACATGCAGAACCTTATCTACCACATCAGATTTTGCCACCCTCTTACCAAATGAAACCAAGTATATACATACAATAAAGGGTACATGTGGATATAGTAAAGGACATGAACATAAGCCCTTCTTGTAAGGAAAGTTTTGTCCCTTCTTACAGGAGCAAGCACAAAACCTCCCAAGCCTCTCAGATCCATGTGAATCCTCTCTTTTCTCCTGTGTTATGGCCTTTATCCCATGGCCCTCTCTGACACAGAAAAAACAGCTCACTGGAGAACAGTTTCTGCAGGAGAGCACAGTGTAGGGATATGTGTTTACCAAAAGGGATCTTTATAATTCCTGGTTCCTGTTGCTCCTGGTGCCCTATTTCTGTGTGCCAAAAGAGTATAAGTTCTGTGATATACTCTTCTATAAGAGTTCTGTGAGCAGAACTCTTATTCCATGCTCCAAGGCCTGTGGGACTAGGCAGCTACCAAGAGCAAGGTAATTGCACAGGCAAGCCTGAACTCCCAGCCAGGGCTGCAATGTATAAAACCCTGGCTGCCTGATAAAGTCCTGGGTTACCACAAGCCCTCACTATCAGCAACAACTGTTTTCCATGCCAAGCTACCTTGAGCCTGTCAAAGTATTTTTAATTGTTGATTTTCCCTGGACAGTGCCCAGGGCACCATACGACATTGGCTAGGCCAGCTGTCCCAGGGAAATGTTCCAGGGAATGGCTGCTGTCTGTCTCATCCCTCATGGCTGAGGATCTTTCCCACAGCAAGGCCTCCCTGCAGGACTGTGCTGTGATCCACAGAACACTACAGAGAAGCAGCTGGGAGCTCCAGAGCAGAGCAGCAGTTGGCAGCTGCACAGCAGAGCCCTCACTTTTGCTGTACCACTTCTGTGAGTTCCCACTCTCATCACTGTGCCATTGGAAGGAATGCAGACCTGTGTCAATCTGAATTACAGTCAGACTTGTGGGTGCTGAAAGAATGGCAAAACAGAAACAGAGAGAATAAGGTGAATAAACATGCTGTAGGAAAAGTCAGAAGGAACACACCAACAGTATTTCTAAAGCTACCTGCTCCAATATTCATGGTGTGGTTCATATATCTACTAAAGTACTGCAGAAACCCTGTTCTAGTTACACAGTTCTCATCACCGGTTTATGTGAAATTAAGGCACCCCAAATGGTGATTTAAACCAAGGGTTACTGACAAGAGAAGGGACGAAAATAAAATGTTCCTGTTGTTCTAGACACAAAAAAGACTGCTAAGGAAGTAACTTTATAACCTGAGAAGGGTCTGCAGCTTTAAAAAATTCTCCCCTAAAGGTTGTAAAGCTTTTACTATGCAAAGTATTTTTGCTATTATATACACTGGCGGCCACTAAGTGCAGCTATTGTTTCTGGCGGTCATTCAGAGGAGGTCGGGACTGATAAAATGTTTAGCAGAGTTTGTTTGGGTAGATCCATCTGTGTTTTTAACCTCCCATACAGCCTCTGGTGTCCTTTTAAAAGATGCTGGATGTTCCTGAGTCTAATAAATTACAGGCTTTACTTTTATTTGCCTTTTTTTATTATGTATCATGCCACAGAAAAGAATGTCTTCTTTACATTACCCACACTTTTCTGTATGGATTACAGAAGCATCTAAAACATAAGATGTTTCTTTGCTGTGGGGTAGGGGTGCAGCTTACACAGAGCTCCCATTTCCTTGGGAAAGGCCATGTGGAGATGTGGCTCTCACTCCTTACACCTAGGGATGAGTTCGAGCTTCAGAGGAACAAAGAGGGGAGATTGCAATCAAAGGGCAGGGAAGCAAAAGGTGTGTTCAGAGGTCCTTGCAAGGAGCCCAAGATGGAGCTTCCAAAAGGAAATGTTTTCAGGTCACATGAGCACCAGGAAAAATATCCTAAATAGTTGGGAAGCACTGAGATAGCAGTTTAACACTCCTACTGGCTGGGTTTTGTAGGGCAGGGATTGAAACAGCCCCAACATAAAGTCTCATATTGCACAGAGCAAATCAGGGGAGCTCTCACTTCCCTGCCTGCACTGCATAAGCACAAGGTAAAGCACCTCAGTGACAATTCCTGCTACTCTTTATGAGTACTCTGCATCCCAAACCTGACAGAAACATTGCTGGCACTACACTGTGTCAAAATGCTGTGCAAACATTTGCTGACTGTGAAGAAGGTGAGAAATTGTATCTCCATTTTACAGGTGGGAAAGACAGAACACCCATGGATGTAAAAAGACTTTTAAATCCTGCAGTGAAAGGATCCTGACATCTGAAGACCATTCAGTACATTCCCTACAGCCTCGTGCATCCAGAGACAGCACTGCCCTGCACGTGTGCCTCAGGTGCCCGCAGCACTCACCTGAGCTTGTCGGCCACGAAGATGACGCGGCGCTCGAGCAGCAGCGAGGCGAAGATGCGGATGATCTGCCGCACGCTCAGGCACCGGAACAGGCACTCGAAGTCCACGTGCTCCAGGCGCGAGTCCATGGGCCTCCGCAGCTCGATGACCTGCACACAGCCAGCAACAGCAACAGGGGTCAGCACTGCCTGCCAGGGGCCTGCAGCCAGCCCGGCCCTGCAGGGCGGCCACAACTCACAGAGAAAAGCAAGGCACAGTTCTTCCCAAGAATATTTCTGACATTCAAGTTCTCCAAAGCTCAGAGGAAGAAAAAACCATTCTTAACTTATTTACTGCTCCTGTGTTGTTCACAAGGGAAATGCATCGTGGAAGATTGTTTACCTGAAGGGAATTGATAACTGGATTGTTTTGTTCCCTGACCACGAAAATCCAGGGGTGCGTGTGGGGACTGTCAGTTGACAGTGACAAGATTCTGTGCAGTACAGTGCAGTTGAGTGCTTGGCAGATTCAGTTTGGATGTAACATAATATAGTGTAATATAATATAGAATAATATAGTATAATAAATTAATTAGCCTTCTGATAAGATGGGGTCCTCCTCATCATTCCTCTCCTTAGTCGGGGGTGAAAATATCTGCTATACTGAGCACTGCCCCGTGCCTGAGGGGACACACAGTGACGCAGCCCCTCGTGTGCAGGCACAGAAAAACGGTGTATTGCACAATTCCTGGCATGCCATTCTTCCCAGAATACAGCTGTGTGCACTGTCTGCTGTCATCTCCAAGGGAAGCATAATTCCCCCTTCTAAACATTCTGTAAGGGATGTAAAGCTTGGCTGAGTTGAGAGTATGAAGCAAGTAAACAATCAAACACTGGAGATGGAAGCTTACAGGGTTGAAAGAGCCATAAAGTCAAGGTAAATTGGGTTCTGAACTTGGCTAACAATTCATATTAACATCTACATAGGAGCCTGGGACTCAACTAAAAGGCCAGGAAGACTTTGAACCCAATTTACTTCATTTCCACTCTTCTGTAATGTGCAATTCACTAGATAATGTTTAAATCTTTCTCTTTTCATATAAAGATACATACATATATATACTTAACTGGGGAGTCAGGACAAGGTCTTAGAAGGTGAGTTGTGACATCCCTTTACAGTCTAATTTTCATACTTCATCCATGACCTCTGGCCCTCTCCTTCCTTTTCTCAAATGCCTTTTCCTTGATTCCTTTATTACATCTTCCTTTACTCTGCAATTGACATGTTCAGATGTGGAACTTGAAGACAGAGGACAGAAAAAAGAAGAGGGAAAAATAACATGAAGAAGAGAGTAACAGAAGGAGAAAAATATGAAGTACAAGAGAGCAAATGATTGACTATTGAGGAAATTGAGGAAACAGAAGGGAAAGGGAAGAAGTTGGCCAACTCGAAGCCATGTTGAAATATCTGAATATATATCAACAGGAACATGCATGCATCTTCTTTCCATATGTCCAAAAATCACCATCACTTTATTGCTTTAGACTAGTTTTATGTTTTCATGCACGTGACAGTAAATTCCACAAGCAGACTGGACCAGGTTTTAACTGGAGTAGCCCTTACAGAATTCCCCACAAACACTGTTTTAAGAATATGCCCAAGATCACAGGATACTGTAAACAAAATAAGTTCATATCAGTTTAGTTGTGATATTGTTTGTGGTCACCAACACAACAACTGTAAAAAGAAACCCAATCTTAGAACAGTATGTATCAAATCAAATAGATTTGGTTTTTTTAAGCCTGAAATACAGGAACAGTGTGATGTATAGACACCCATCACTCAGCTGCTGCCCCAAACAATAGCAAGAAACAAATTGTGGAGTGACTGCACCAGGAATGGCTCCTTGGAAATGCTGCCTAACTCTTTCTCACAATCAGCAAATGTGCCCACTTCCATTCCTTAGCACTGGGATTGCAAGATCAAATCAAGTGCATGTGCCAAATCAGGAGGGGCTGATTCTACTGCAAACCTGCCAACATGAAAATCTTGCTGCGGGGTAGGATGCAATGCAAGTTATGGCAGCTTTTACAAATACCAGGGATGTTTTCTGCTGCCTGGCAAAGCCTGCTGCCTCAGTCTGCTCATCACAAAGAAATACACTGTCTGCTTCCCAATTAATCACCATCTTTGTTTAGGCAAGAGGAGCCACAATGGAAGGATAAGATTCTGTTCCTAATTAAGCCAGTGCATTCCATTTAAATAACGAGTTTGTACTAGCACAACAGAGAGCAAAGCTCAGCCAGAAGAGAATTGTTTGTTTGTTGGAATTATCTCAATATTTTTCTCTGGGAGAGTTCAGAAGCTTGAGCAGAGGATAGAGAAGCTGCAGATCATGTCTCCCAGTTACATTCACACAGAAAAAGTATTGTCAGCTCTTTTCTCTGTTATGCCAATCACCCTTTCAGATGTTCCCTCTCCAGAAAAAAATGCATGTGTCTTTAAAATGCCTTGCAAGTCACTTATACAAGGAACCCTGGACATTTCATACCATACATTACAGCCCCACTCCATTGAAGTCAGTGGTGTTACATTTAGAGAAAATACAATTTAATGCAAAAATAACAAAGGCACTGTAAAAAACCCTAAGGAGGGTGAAATAACCCTAAAGGGGAGTTTCTTCTCTCTGTTTTTAATAACTGGGACAAATTATATTCCTGTCTTGTGTAATGAATCCCCTGTATGTGCTTGACCATCTGAGTGGAGCTACTCTATCCTTACATAGGGGCATTCAGAGAACAGAATTTGACATGATAAATGGCTGGCCAGCCCCAAGTTGAAAAAACCTTTTAATCAATACTGCCATTTTCCAATAAGGCACATGTTGTCTAATGTTAGGCTTCTAGCTACTTGAGTCAGGAGTAAAAAGAAGTGGCATCTATTATATGTGTGCGCACGCACACAAAAGAGTTTTGCATGACATAGTTTCCTTTGAGAGCCAGTTTAAAGGTATTTATTACCAGGGAGAGCCATTTAAATGCTGCTGGTCACTCCCACCATGGCCAGGACCAGCAGTAACAAGGTTTGAAATAACAAGCAGCTGCTGAAGTGCTCAGGTACAGACAGCATGGGAAGCTCACACTGGCCTGTTATCACTGTGGTAAAGCCCAGCAAGGCTGCAGTCTCTGAGCTGCACTAGGCCTGGCACACGGGGACATTTGTGTTGCGTTTCTTACACACAACTTAATAAAAAACATAAAATAATAAATACCTAACCATAAATTGGCCTATAATCATCAATGGGAACTAGCATTAGCATGTCCACAGTGGTGCAGCTCATACTCTGCTTATTTTGAGGGTTAGCCAGGCAACAGCTCTGCAGGATTTGTTTGTCTCCTCCTGCTTTTCTTTTACTGTTTTGATCCTGGAGTGGTAAAGAGTAACGCTTTGACTTTTAATGTTTGCAGTTGCTTCTTACCTCATTTCCAGCTCCAGGCAGGAAGGTTTTGACTTTGATTGTCTTTCCAGGTGCAGGAAAAGGAGATTCCATCAGACTTCTCATAAATGGATATACCAGGGCAGCAGATATTCCCCTTCTCCTTTCAACCTCATCCAGGATCTGGTCCATTAGTAAGACATAAGTGAGAGAGAGACAGAACATGTCAGCATCACATAGACTTTTGAAGCATCCTTTGACCCATGTGTGCCTAAACATATGGCAGGTCTACGTTTATGTGTCCTCTGCCATGTATTTCTTCATTACCATCAATCCATGTTTTTTGTTACAAAATGAAGCCTGTTTGTGAATGTTATTAACACAGAGGCAAGGAAGAATTAACAAGTCTGGAAAAGAGGAAGAAGACTCAAAGAAGACTCAACATGACTAAAGGGATGTATATATTGCTGGGATTAAGCCTGAACAACAGGGTGAGCCGAAGGAGAGAAAGATGAAGACAAATGCCATCATCACAGCCCAGGTCAGCATCACATCTCAGTGGTACATCTTGAAATTTATATAATGGAAAAACTTTCTTGTGCACTGAGCATCTCTTCCATTTCAACTGAGAGGGCAGGAAAAAGTCAGAAAGCAATGCTGCCACCATGGCAGCAGGACAGGGCTCCGGAAAGGGTCCCAGCAGTGGCTGTCAGGTCAGACTCTGTGCTGAGCTGGAGACCCTGAGCTGCCCCTGAAGCACACCCAGCTGTTCACACTGGTGCCTGCCTTTTCTCTTGATGAAACAGCAGGCAATCTAGTCTTGAAATAAGCAGATGGAACTTCTTAAATATAGAGGAGACTATAATGTTCTTCTCTCTTTGGTCACATGGAGCAACATAGATTAGATCACAGCTAAGTTTTCCCACATTAGACTGAGCATATAGATGATAAAGCTAAAGAAGACAGAAAGCAAGGTTCAAAGCAGCTGGTGGTTTGACCTGCAATGGTGATCCTTTAACCACCACTCCAGAGCAAAAGGCCATACTAGAGTTAGTGGGCCTGAGCCAGACATTTTCTCTTGTTTCTCTTGGAAATGATTTTCACTGAAGCAGAACATTAAAAGACACTTAAGGCCAAGCTGGTGACCTGTAAGGAGAGCTGGTGACACCAAATGCCAGCAGAGGCATTCACTGGTGCATAGTTTCCCCTTCCTCTCTGTGACATAATGAAGACCTAACTAAAGCAAAGCTGGCCCTGTGTACATAACTTGCATTCCAGCCCTTGGAAGTGGCAGATAACCGTAAATGAGGCCATGGATTTCACTCTGGATGTCATTTGCAGCACAGCCATCCTCAGCAAACAAAACCAGTGGGAAGCAGCAATGAAGCAGGGCTGTGCCCAGGTCCCTTGCTGCTCCTGCACGCTGCCAGCACTCAGTTGTGTTCCTGCAGCCACAGGACTGGCTATTTGATGATTTTGTTGCTGGACTTGGGGTCATGTGTGTGTCATATGCCTGGCTCCAAAGACCTTCACAACGCAAATAAAAGGAGCATATAAACCAAATAAAAGTTGAACAGAGATCCCAAGAGATATAATGGTCAGAAACAGCTGCTGAAACCATGACCAAATGTACTGGCTGGAAGTTAAAATATCTGTGGTTCTCAAGTCTGTCTCAGCAATAGGTATTACAACAATGAGTGAGCAGGAAAGGCTTTGTGGAAGACAATGATAATAAAGTTATCAGAAATAGGAAAAGAAACATTTTAAACCAGAGGAATCTTTTTGCTTTTGTGATAAATAATATCCAAGATTTAATATCCCACGCTCTTTCATCATTCACAGTGTAAGGCAGAGACAGCTATTCATTGTATTGAGGGCCAGCTGTCTGACCTTATACCTCAGCTGCAGTCATACTTGGTTCTAAGGAAGATACTTAATTTTTTTTTTCCTTCTCTCAAATCTTCCTTTGTCAAATAGAGCACTATCTAAATTAGATAAAAATGTAATAGCAAACAAAAAGCCTTATGAGTTCTGTGCACACCACAAGTCTGGTGAGCTGGGTGATCCTCCCAGAACAATGCATTCCATTTCCCTCACAGATATCTGGGTTTAGATACATATTACATCTAAGAGACACTGTCATAAACCCTTGATTTCAGAGCTTTATGAAAGACATCAGAAGCAAAATTGCAATTAACTATTTGCAACCGAACTGTTGTTCTGCACGAAATGCTGTGTTAAAGTTTTATCTAGAAAAACTCAAAACCTGCTTTAAAGATAATATTCTGTATGAATATTAGATCATGTGAAAAATAGAAATGTTATGCTTTTATTTAACATCAATTATTTACATGCTCTTTTCCACTTTATTCCTAGGAAAATTAGCAAGTAAAATCTGTGAAAGTTCTGAGAGATTTCCCATATCTGAAGTGAAAATCTGGCAAATTAAAACACAATCAATTAAAATTGGGCCAATCAAAAGATCATCTGTGCTTTCTCCTAAACTCCTCGAGTGAAAAAAATAAAATTGTCCCTAGCTTTAAGTGTATAGAATTCACATATCAAATAATCTTTTTTCTCAAGCTCATCATTCCACAGGGTGTTGGAGCAAAAGTGGTACTGGCCCATCATCCAAACTGTGGATGCCAAGAATTACAGCTCAGCACAGAACGGCTGTAGAAAACAATGGAAAAAATTTTGGTCAGCCAGATCACACAGACACCCAGATGTTTTCTGAATCAATTTCTGCCTCAGTCACAGAAGTAATAAGACATTCTTTGATTTACCAAATAATAGGGATGGAATATCCAAAACAGCAACTGTAAAATAGTTATCTCCCATCAAAGGAAGGAATTCTTCCAGCCTGGTTCATCACTGCAGATGTGTCTCAGTAAACAATCAAATTAAAAAGCAATATTAAAAACTATCTCCTTACCTTAGAAAATAAGTCAAAGCACCCCAGGCGGCTGATGACACAGTAAACTTCAGGTAGGCGTGGGCCTTTTCCATTGGGCTGATAACAGCAAAGAGGAGATGGGAATTACACATTCATGTGGAGCCATGAGGAAATACACTTCTCTCCCTCACCACACAGTTGGCCATCATGTGGCATCTCTCACTATTTGCTTCTCCAACAAATAGCTGCTCTTGGAAAAGCATCATATTTCTTCCATAAGGCAGGAGACTGAAAGGCACAGATAGAGCTTATCCCCTTTGGAAATCACAGCCTGTTGGAGCTGCATCCCAGCCTCATTCCAGCTTGCAGCCATAAAAGCACATGGAACCAGGGCTGTAACTCATGCCTCTGCTCTCTCTGTGCCCTGCTGCAGCACAAGGAGTGGGGCCACCCTGGGGCCGTGTGCTGCAAGAGGAGAACTGCAACACCAAGGGAGGCCACTACGGCTTTAGGTCCCCACTCCCTCACTCCATGGTGCTCAAAGAGAGCTAAACCTACAGAAAGGGAGCTCACAACCTAAACAAAGCAGGCTGCATTAGTAAACCATTAACTTCCTCAGACCAACTCCTGATAAACATGAAACTCACATAACTTAAACTGTGGCAAGTATGAATCAATGATACACATCCCTCTTACCCCCTCCCCAAGAGAAACTGTGGAGACCATCCTCTATAACCATCCCACATAAGATTAATCCTGGAGAATCAAATGATACTTCCTCAGCATGCTGGACTCTGCTACCCTGCCTATTCCACTTTGTCTCTTGTTGGACTCTACTGGTACTCAACTTCCCTGTGGAGTGTTTGAAATTCACATGCCACAGAGATGACAATCAAGAGAAACTGAGGGCTAGCTGTGCTTTTTAAACCTGAATATTGCACTCTAGACTTGGACACTCAGCAGGTGCCTGCCTGTTATAGTAAAGATCACAAAAAAATACCAAAGCTAAGTGAATACAGATGAGTCTATTTCTGGATCCAAACCTGCTCACTACACGTCACATCTCTGAAAAAGCAGAGCCCTTTTTTGTCCATATTAGGTATAAAATCCTTTCTAAAGGCACTGAGTGATTATATCAAGCATGTGGGATTTTGGTTAAAATCATTGTGTCAAATCTGCAGGAATGCCGAAGCCATGCCAGGAGCCTTGGACAGCTCCCAGCCAAGAGCTGTCTCACTGAGTGCCAGTAAAAACATCACATTCCTGGGTCATCTATAAGACCAGAAACAATAACTGCTTAGCACTTACTCCAAGTTTCTCCTTTATGAAATATCATTGCTTTCAAATGTCTTAAAGGCTACATGTCTGTGGGAGCTGGGATTCTTCCCTCCCTGCTCTCACTGTGCAGGACATCCTTTTTTATTATTTCAGAGAGCTTTTCCTGCAAACAGCACAGCCTCACAGATGCACACACATCAGCTCTAAGAGCAGCAAGCAAAAACCTTGAGCAGAGCCATTCTGAGGGGCAGAACTTCTCAAATTTATAGCACTGGCAACCCTTCACATAACCTCCCCTCTCAGCCATCAGTTTACACCTCACTTTAGACTGACCCAAAACACCCACTGTGCTATAGTTTGCTTCTTTCCTGGGCAAGATCATCCTGTGGGACATGAATGACACTCCTGCCTGGAATCCTCCCTTGTCACTAGGGGACACTGGGGTCTGCCTGTCAGGACCAGTGTAACCTCCTCTCTTCCCAAAAGGGAGCTCTCCCAAGTGGCAGGCTGTGCTCTACAAGGTGGCTACACAGTCTTGGAGTCATGCTGTCCATCCAGGACTCACTCCTGCACACAAAGAACGGGTCCAGATCAGGAGAGCAAAATGCTGAAGTAGCCCAGCTGAGAGGCACCCAAGTGACTCTGCCCCTGTGCACTGCACTGCTCCTGAAAGAAGAGAGATGGAGGGGATGATGGTTTGGGCTTGATTTCATTTCAATTTGTTTTTGTGGAGCCCAGGATATTTTCAGCCTTAGTCCAGTATCACAGAATGAAAATGCTAATGAGTTTTGATGATAACAAGACAGTTTCCCAAAATTACGAACATAAACTAACAAGAACTTGGCTGAGGTGGAGAAGCCAAGCTCTGCATCAGGGCTGGTCCACACGTGGCTCAGGACAACCTTTTTTTATAGTGAGTTTAATCTGAATATTACTGACTAAAGCCCACTCCAAAATCTTTGGCAGGAAAAACAAGAGGCTTTTGCTCCAAAAACTAAGCTAAGCCTCCCATTTTTCTCTTTCAAATCTCACCTCCCTGTCCATGTGCTTGGATTCTATGGAGCCTTCAGAGATCTCCTCCCAGTCTGCCATGGCACTGAGCTGTGCTGTGAGGGAAGTGGCCTTTGCAAAGCACATGCACTATCCAGTACATCCAGAAACAGATATATTCCTTAGTGGTGCCAGGAATCAGAACAATTCTAACACTGGGAGGCTACAATCAGTTTCTATGGAGGCTCTTGATTCCTAGTTAGGGCCAATCCAAATTGTGACCATGAGAAAACTGTGGGTGTTATAAATCCAAAAGCACTTGTTAAAGATGTCTGGTTCTGTAAAACATGAACTTTGGGTGCCAGAGCACTCGGTGTACACAGGGCTGTCAAACTGCTTGGGCAAGGGCAGGATGGGAGGGAGCAAGGAGAAAATGGGTTTTCCAATGAGCTTTTTGCAGCTCCATAAACAGTCTGCACCCCACAAAAGTTGCTTAAACACTGTAATGAGTGCCCTTCTCCTGTCCCCAGCAAATGCAGGTTAGTCCCACCTAACAAATGCTTTCCATGTTTTCAGGTACACACCACATTCAGGCAGCTGCTTCTCCATGGACTCCTGGGGCTGGCTTGTCTTAGCCTAGAAAAGTGCTGGAGGATCAAATTTTATGGGAGAGGGAAGGGAGGTGTAGGATGAAACAGCCCCTGCAAGGGTGCCCAAATCATCTCTGCTGCTGACATGTGCACTCACTAGAAAAGCTGTTGCAGAATTGCCTTGGAGGTATCAAGATGTAACTGGAAAATTTCATGCTATCTATGGAAATGCAGATTGTCTGCTGTGGGACAATAGGTTACATTCCATCCTAATCCTGTTCCAAAATGAAACAAAACAATATAAATACATTTAAAGAGGATACTGTACAGGATTTGTAGAACAAACAAAACATAATTGTCACTGTATCCCTTGAGGTAGTTTTGGCACACAGACCCCAGAAAAGGTCTAGAAGAATCTGAGATCTGAAGGAAAAAAAGTGGAACAGTTTGTTCATATCACAACACGCCAAAGGAGAGCAAGGCTGACAAAACACAATTGTTTCCTAAATGCAGGAATCTGCACAGCAGACCCTGCAGAAGAGCAGCCAGGCATCCTCACAGGATCAGCCAGCCATGGAGCTTTTGCCAATGAGGCTGCCAAATGCACCAGAAGGTGTGAGACACCTCTTGCTGGGTATTACAAGAGCATCCCCCACCAGGACAGCTGAGGAACATTTTCTAAGGAATTAGCCTCACAGCAGTTGGCCTTAAGTGGAGCAGTTTATAAGAATTTTAGGGGGTTTCATGGTACACACTAGTGAGGCTGTCCCACCATGCACCAACCTTTGCAGGGGACATGAAATTATTACACTTCCAAACCCTATAGAAAAGGCATTTCAGGTAAATACCCAGATTCCACATTTCTCCCAGCAGGACAGGAGGAGGTTGCAGCACCAAAATAAAAGATTTGTGCTACTCTTGCCTTTTCCACTACTTTCTTCTACTCCTCCAGGTAGAAGAAATGCTGAGGTGTTTCTCTGCAGCTCCCAAAATGCCCTCTCTTTCTGAGCCCCAGTTTTGCTCTCAGAAGGGCATGGCTGGATTTGCCCCACGAGGGGCACAGCTGGTCAAGTGCACTGGCATCACACCTTCCTTTCCTTGGCTGAGGAGGCTCTACCAGTAGGATGAGACATGTCAGCTTCTCTGTGCCAGAATCTTCTGGCTTCCCTGTTTGGAATCCAGATTAAGCAACCTGAATTAAGTGATCACCCAAGGTGGCAGCAGCAGATCTGCTTTATAACTGGCTTTATAATTATTAGATAGATTTAGCAAAGCACTACCTATTTTCCCTTTTTCTTTTTGCTATTTGATTGAGTTTTGCCCTATCCAGTGGAGGATAAAAATCTCCAATGCTGTCTCAAAACACCATTATATAAAAGCATGCACTATTGATTTAATTCTGTTCCTGGTATTTCCTAATATACTCAGCCATCTTTTGCATCAGCTGAAAGTCAGTGTTCTATTTTTATGTTGTCCTTAATGTAGGGTGAATTTCACTGAGCTTTAAATGAGTAAAAAAACCCCATGTTAATGTTTCATTGAAAAACTGATTCAACATTCCTGTGTATAAATCTCTTTTACTGTCACTGGTTATTTCAGTCTCAGCATGGTTCAGGATCAACCATTTGGCATTTCACACAGGCAAGCTCTGTGCATGATTACAAATGTACTGACATTCTCAAAGATAAAAGTCTCAAACCACCTTCATCTGGTAGAGGGAAAACAATCCATTATTTTATTCTAACCAATATCCTCTGAGTTTTTGTTATTATTTTTCCCAAATAAGACCTTATTATCCTTTTAAATGATAACTCATTAAAAAATTGATTTGTACTGCTGCCCTACATATTGTTCTGCTTATTTACAGCAGCAAGGATGAATTCTAGGTGCTTTCCTTGCTCATCCCTGAGTTACCCCCTGACCAGCCCTAGATTTACTGCAGCACAAGCCTTCAGTGACATTTCCTGCCCACACATCAACCTTGTGGTGGCCCACTGTGACACTGTTTTATACAGAGTGAGTCCCTGTGATGCTACCTATGGCAAACACCGCCCCCAGAACTGATAAACAAGTTTTCTGTTTAATGAAACTTCTTACAAATAGAGGAACCACACACAGCAAACCTCCCAGAGAGCATCTGCAGTCTGCACACCAGGGGCTGTGCCCCCAACAGAGAGCAGGGGAGCAGCAGGGTCAGCACAAGCAGCAGTGCAGGACAGAGGGTGCTGTGCCACTGACAGGGAGTGCTCTGCTGGAAGCTACTGAAGGCAGGTGATCCCTGCCTGAAAAGGTGGGAAATCATGCCCAAAAGGGAAGGGAGGGGAAAGTGCCAGTGTGAGTCACTCTTAGAGAGGGGACACCTATTTACAAACTGCTGCAGACATTCATTTGGCACAGAGAGTCAGCCAAAGACTCCTGCAGCATCCAATATCCATATAAGCTCCCCAGCCCAGTGTGGGCAACAGCCATAAGAACAGGACAGGAGCCATGGCCTCCCACCCAGTCACTCACAAACAGCTCCAAACCTATCCAGGAGGTGCAAGGGCAGTGCAGGGACAACCAACTGCTTTCTGCTTTGCTGCCAAACCATCAGGTGTGCAGGATGGACACCAGAATTGCATTGTACTCCACCTCCCTTAACACACTCTGCAGATTCCTCCCCCTCAATACACACACTGCTGTGCTCTCAGTTTATCAAGTGTCCAGGGATTTTCCAGGTGATGGGACAACACTGTTTGTAGGCTCCCCACCTCACCTATTGACCACCCCTGGTCATGGGGACTGAAAGTTGTGTGAGAAACCAGACTTCCCACTGCTGGCACCAGCCTGTTGCAAGGCTCTGAGCCTGCAGACTGATGACACAGTGCTGGCAGAGTCATTTGAGATGTAAGCAGCTGCCTAAGAGATAAACACTACTCACAAATGTTTAGAAATACCAGCTTTGCCTTTGTTTCCAGTGTTGTAGTATTTCTGATTGTGCTTGAAAGTACATAGCATAAAGAATTTATGAAGTAAGTGCTCACACAAGAAACTTTCCACATTCTCAGGAATTCGCTACAAACCTTGGGATCTATCTGATTAAAATGGCCATTACAAATTCTTATTTCAACTTGATCTCCTTACATTTCCAAATTTCAGAGTGAGAAAACCCTGCTTCCTTTCTAAACCATGAGAGACACCTTCAGTTCAGCCTGTAGTTTGGAGATCCTTCTCAAGACGATTCTGCCCTCTGAAGTGAGGGTGATGTACTCACCAAGAGCCTCCTGCAGTAGCCAAAGCGCCGGCTCCCGTCCTCCCCAGTCAGCATGAAAGAGAAGGTCTCACTAGGAGAAAGGGAATTGCCCATTGCAGAGATTATAGCAGAACTTCAGCATGGCTACAAGGTGGAGCACTTAGCAAGGGACATTCATCAAGTGAGAGATGCTACCCACTGCATGGCCTTCATCATTAGGACATACTCTGTGGAAAAATTCTGGCAGTGATATGGTTAGGGACAACCAGCTCTTATCAGATGAGATGGGTGCTGAGTGTCAGGGACTGCAGAAGAAATATGAGAATCAGACTTTGAGGACAGTATTCCAATGCTCCTTTACCTTTAGTTCAATCCTGTTTTTGGACTGAGATTTGTTCGTAAAACAAGAACCTTAGATATTGTCTGACAGTAATCATTTTCTAATCCAGAAACAACACGGGTTTCCAAAATCCAACTCATTTTATGTCTCTGCCTAGGGCAAATACCATTTGTGACAGAGCAGTAAAACAACAGTTTTGCAGTAAAACAACACTTTTACAGTAAAACAACAGCACAAGTAAAGGCATGGATGAATTCGTGAATTCACAGGTAAAGGGATGGGTGAATTTGTGAATTCACAGGTAAAGGGATGGGTGATCTGTGAATTTGTGCCTGGGCTGTGAAACATTCCTGACTGCTTTGCAAGTTTCAAATGGTATTATATAAAACAATTCCTGGTGCTGAAATGCCAGGGTTTGTATAATTACAGATGTCTCTGGGGAGACCTTATTGAGGCCTTTCAATACATAAAAGGGGCTTCTAAGAAAGGTGGGAATAGACTTTTTAATAGGGTCTGTAGCAATAGGACAAGGGGTAATGGTTTTAAATTGAAACTGGGTAGATTTGGGCTAGATAAAAGGAAGAAATGTTTTACAATGAGGGTGGTAAAACACTGGGACAGGTTGTCCAGAGAGGTGGTGAATGCCCTGTCCCTGGAAGCATTCAAGGTCAAGCTCAACAGGGCTCTGATCAAGTTGAAGATGTCCCTGCTCATGGCAGAAAGGTTGGACTGGATGACCTTTAAAGGTCCCTTCAACCCCAATCATTCCAAAATTCCATCCCTTCTGCCTATCCTGTTACTCTAAACCTTTGGATCAACCAGTTCTCACATATCAGTGCAGGGGGAAAAAAATTATACATTTTTGAGGTCACTTTGAAGGAAAAAGAAAATGCAAGCCTGGCTCCCTTTTTCCTTGCCCTTCTCCTACAGTCATTCATTCCAATGGAAGGAAGAGAGGGCTTCTCTGCTAGGACAGAGCACAGCTCCAAGGAAGTCTCACTCAGCAACATTTTGAGCCAAATGAAGGGGTAACCTGCAATGTTAGACAAGCACTCTGAGGTGAATTACTGGGGCAGGGGGTGGGCAGGGCCCCATCCTTTTAAAGATCTATTTTAAATACTTCCATTTATTCTTTTGAGTTTAGCACTCAGAAGAACCTTCAAGCCTCTTCCCCTCAGCCACACAGGCCTGTGAGGCAGGCAGAATAGGGAAGAAAAAGAACACAGAACTTCAAAAGAAAGAAAGAAAAATTAAATACAGCTGCTTGATCACAAAGTGGCCAAGACTCAAACTGCTGCTTCCTTAATTGGGCATTGATGAGGCTGAGGCTGTTCCAGTGCACTGCAGCACCACTCCAGGGTGCAGAGCAGCTCTGGAGCACTCACCTGTTGTACTCAGAGACAGGGAGCCAGTCCTTGGCATCAGGGAAGCAGAACTGTGGGATGGCCTTGAGGCGCTCCTCCGCTTCCCGCATCTGCTTGGTGGGCCTCTCCAGCTGCCGGGAGAACAGCGAGGGTCAGCCAGCCCTGGGTGTCCCCTGCAGCTCTGCTCAGGGCCACAGTTACTGAGCAGCTCTGAGAGCCATCAGATTATCCTGTGGTTGTGCTTGGCAGAGCGAGGCATGACTCCAGGACAGGCTTTACATTTTTTTAATTGTCTGAAACTCCCTTGTTGTACTTAAAACACAGCCCTGACTCAAATACCTTTCTGCTGCAAAAGTACAAGAGAAATGCCAGAGATCAGCAAAAGTCTTTCCATTGACTTCAGCGAGTTTTGGAACAAATCCTAATATAGCCAAAAAGTGAAATATTTAGAAACTGAATTTAAACACAGTGTTTAAAGCATCCACCATCAGGCCAAGTTCTCCAGCTCCGGAAAAGATACATTTGAAAACAGGGAAAGCTTTCAGTTACCTTCTCCATGTCCTTTGCTTTGGAACAGATTGCTTTGGAAAAATTCTGAAAGCTCAGTTTAAGAACTGGATTTCTATTCATTTTTCCATTTATTCACCTTACTGATCTTAAAATGAGCTGTACATAGGAATTTTTCTTTTACCTTGGGAAACTGGTATGTCACTTCTGGGAGGTAAGTGTTTTTAGAGGGCTTCTTTTTCAGGGACACTACCACAAAATACTCAAATAACTCCCGCTCCTGCCACTCAATCAGCTCCAGCTCCAGGGTTCGATAGCTTGGAGCCCTCTTCAGCATTGACTGGATGTGCATAAGGCGCTGGGTGTGAGCTGCCATTTAAAAAGAAAAGGGAATAAAAAAAGAGACAGATCATTACCTGAGACTGCAATGTGTTTGTGTAAGCCACAGCCATTCAAAAAGCACTTGCAATTTGCCAGAGTATTATTCCAAGCATGTTCTCCTTTCAAAAGCAAACCTTCTAGTTATCAAACCTGTAATCTCCCTCACTAATTGCACCCATAAATCAAAACTCTCTCCAAGTACTGAAGTTATGCAACACTCAGTCACTGAATTAATTTGCAGTTCATAACTGGTACCCTGGCAAAGGTCTGGCTTTTCTTCACACATAAGACTGGATGATAAACCCTTATGTGGTTGTGCAAATGCACTGGGGCCTCCAGAGTGACACATCTGAGGCCTGGTTTACCCCAGTGAAAAACAGTTCTGTGCCCTGTCCCTACACAGCACAGCTTTTTGCTACACACCATGTAAGGCAAGCCATGGAATAAACTCCAGGGAAGAGGGACAGGGAGGAAAGGAAAGATGTGCCAATTGCCTCCTGTGGGTTGCTTTGTTAGTGCTAATTCAGCTAGGGGATGATCTTAAATTCATGGTCATTCATGAAGGCAAAGATGTGCCTTGATCCAGTGACTTGTTCCTTGATACCTATGGAGGACTGGTCATTAACATCACTACCTGTTCTGATATGCCAAAAAAAACCCCTCTATTTTCTGACACAAAGAGAAACAGAACTGCAAGTGCTTTGGGGTTGGTACAGGTAGACAAAGGAGCAAGGAGGCATTTTCCCCACATCACTGTACAATGTTGCATACAGCCTGTTTTGGATGGTCATACCACCACTTATCTGCCACAAATCTGCTACCCTAAGACAATGTTTTCCAGAAAGTTTTGCTGCATGTACAGCAAGCAGGTGTCATCTGCAGTAGGTAGACATGGATGATTACCCCATATCTTATAATAGCTCCACACCCTAGTCTTTTTTACCCCTTGCCTACTGACAGCATGATGGGTTTGTAGTAATGAAATCCATTGCTGCTGTCTTCAACTTTTTTATAGACTTCTTTCTGTATGAGGACTTAGGAACAGGAGAGACTAATTTAGTGGCCTGGCTCAGGCAGAGTTTGTGCAGGTGCTGATAAAGGAATTTCTACAATTTGGAGACTGCAGCCTTATAAAAGAGTCTCAGAACCACAATGTTGGATCAGACCCAGACCCTTGCCTCCAACAGCAGTGAGCAGTAAATACTGAAAGCAGCATATGAATAAGAAAGGAGCACCTTTATCCAGTCCCATCCCTCTAAGCCTGCACCCAGCAGTCAGTCTGGAATAGATCAGCATCTCTGAAGTGGCTGACAAAACCAATCTATCAAAGGTTCTGTTCTTCATTAAGTGACACAGTTGCCAAATCCTTGTTAGATCTTCATAGCCCATTTTGTCCTTGCTTTCCACCTTCATGCTCCTGTGTTGGAACTTTGGGAGCTCTGCAGCAATGGAGTTAGGAAACTATAGAGAATATAGGCCATGGACAGGAACAATGTGCAGCAGCAGCAGAACACACATTGATAGGGTCAGGGACAGGGGCTAACTAGAAGTCAATGAAGGCTGATCCCTTACCTTTAAACCTGTCATCTGAGTCACTCTCACTCTCACTGTTCTCATCTGCAGAGGACACAGAGGCATCAGTTAATGCAAAACCAGAGCAAACAAACTCAGCTCACTCTGCTGCAACTGGGAAAAATCCTATCTCACATCTCTGAGCCTTTTGATACACACATGCACTTCTCCTAAAGCTTAAAATATCTTGAAATAAACAGTTTGAATGACTCCTTGGATTGTGTTTTCCTTGGATTCAGTTTCAATATTGCTTGAGAGTAAGAACTTCATTTTGATGAAAGGGCAAAATTCATTCTCCATTACAGCAACTGTTTGCACTGAATCCCCATCTATGCTGAGCTGCAAAAGTGACATTTGGAAAATAGGTCTTAACCCTTTCCCTTCTTGTTTTCAGGTTTCAATTTTATTTTTTTTTTTTTTAAGTTATGCAGCACTTGAGAAGTCAAAGTAAGCTTTATGAACTTTATCTGCCTGGGCAACATTCCCAATCACCAGAAGTCACCAAACTGAGTTAGAGTTAAGAGGCAAGATGTGTTACTGAGGGGTTCTTGATTAAAGCCCTATTGTATTCTTACTACAAACAGGGCCTGAATTTTCCTTTCCAGAAGAATTCTGAAGCACAGGGTGAGTTACACACTGTGAGTACCAGGAAAAAGCATGAGAGAACTCCAGGGTCAAAACTGCAAATTTTGGTCAAAACTTACAGTAAATGTGGACTAAAGAAGAAGCTGGGTAAGTCAGTAAGAGCTGACCATGAGATTAACAGGATACACAATACTGAGAATCTCATTTCTTTTTAGCTCATCCCCATTTTCTCCTCTTGTAGAGAGAAAATTATCATTGTTCACAGAAAAAAGTTCTAAACTAGGTGGAGTCCAGGGTAGATGAGGAGGAAAGAAGGAAATTGATTAATCCTGCAGCATCCAAATGATTCACTTAACCTGACACTGGCACCATACCTCGTAGGGATGCTGTCTCAATATTGGACATAGAAAGTTTCTTCAGTCGTTTTTTCCCTCTTTTTGCACTGTAGATGGAATTGATTCTTTGGACAAGCTGCAAAATAAGAAAATGAGGAATCAGTAAGGATAAACATTTTTCTGCCAGGAGACTTTTATTAATGTATTCAAACAAAACATGGATGATAGACCAGCTAATGCAGATAATAACTGTCTGCCCCAAAAATATCTGAGATTATGGGAAATATTAATGAGATTACTTGTGTTTATTGTCTTCAGCAAGAGGCTGGGATTACTAAGAATTCAACATTAAACAGGATATTATAACTATGGGAGAGTCACAAATATATAGCAATTAATCTTCATGATGTTTTATAGGTCAGGAATAGTATATTTAATTCCACAGCAGATTTCTTCATAGAATTATAATATAGTTTGCAAAAGCTGTTTCACCTCAGCTTCCAGAGAGAAATAAACTGAGAGAAAGGATGCAATTTGCTATAGACACAGCAGAAGGGCAGTAACAGAGCACAGACTGAAACAAAATCTTTTTAGGTTTTCCCTCTAATACCTAACACTATGTCAATTTAAAAAAATTATATTCTCCAGGAATACGTGATCCTGAAAGGTAAAGTAGTAAGACAACAGAAATTATCACAAGAATTGCAATAAATTTGTGAACATTCATATGATGAAATCAGAATTTCACATAGGGAGAATATCTGTCCCTTCAATTAAAAAAAAATGGGTGCAAAATTAATAGGCAAACTTTCCAAGTTTTACTCAAAATCAGGTAGTAAGTTACTCTGTTAGGGTTACTACCCTATGATTTCCTCCAGAGATGTGTGCCCATTGATGAAGTATAACAATATACTCCAAGAAAGTAAAAATACAGTAAATATTAAGGATGTAGGATTAATTACGTCCTTAAACAGAATTTCCAACAAATTCACAGAAACATAAAAATCTCCCTCTACTCGCAGTATTTATAGCCATGCACTTTAAAATATGCTCTTTAATAAGAACAGGAAAGAGTTGAATACACAGTAAAAATCAACTTTGTTCACAAGCCAAAATGAAGCACATTGGCAGTTCTCCCCCTCTCTGTTGCTATTGTATTGTTGGTTTTTTGGTTGTTGTCTTGTGGCTTTTTTCACATTCCATTTTGAATCAAAAAACTCCTTAAAAATGAAAAATTAAGTTTTACTTCAAATCAATCAAGACAGCATGATTATCAGGATGGGGTCAGCTGTGAGTAAATGAAGGGAAACTTATTAGGCCAATTAGTTATTTTCCTGGAAACAAATGATGGGGAAATAAACCACTTCAGATGTTGCTTCATATTATAAATAATAATTGCTTGGCCATCACCCATTCAAAATCTTAAAGTTATATGCACAGCAATGCTCTGGTCCACAGATCTTAAAGAAGAGTGTGGAAAGCAGAACTGCTTTAAAATCAATTCTGTGCAAAGATGGCCATCAGATGTTTGCTCCTCTTGGAGCGTTGGGAAGTTATCCCTTCTAGGGAAGGGACTTTGATCTAAATGTTCCTTTAGGGTACAAAATGAGCTTTCAGTGGTGGCTGTTGTTAAGGTTGGCTGTTAGAACCCTGGTTACTGGAGAACCCTGGAGAACTTTGGATTTTTTGTGCTGACAGGCACTGACCCCCAAGAGAACACTGCAATTGACCTGAGGCTATAGAGAATGCTTCCAAAATTGATTGATAGAACTGGGATTATGGATGTGTAGTTTAAATAGAAGTTTGTAATATCACATGGAAGAAAAGTTAGAGTTTAAAGTTTTAGAATATATTAATATATGTAAAGAAAATGGAGGTTTTAGGGCAGAGACTGGTCCTTCTTTCACCTTCCTCTTCATGGGTTTGGGTGGTTTTGTGCAATTGGATAAAAAAATCCTTGTTACAGGCCGTGGGTAGTTGGTTATTGGGTTAAAAGTAAAAATAATTTAGGTGTCCTTTCTTAATTGGGCAGTTTGTCCTTAAAAAAGCCTTGTAGAGCGAGATATACAGCTCCATATTTTAGTTTGTTAGAGTGAAGTGCTGTAGAACTCACGCTCTGTGAGACTGTGATATAGATAAGAACTAATAAACACCTGAGTCCCAACAAGAAATACCACTTTGAGCACTTAATCCTGACCGTGGCACAGAGAAGATCAGCCTCAGCAGGTGCCCAGCAATGCCCCACTCTCACAGCCAGGTGCCCTCTGCTGAGCACAGGCTGAGCCCCCCGTGGGTACCTTTGGGATCCTCCTGGCGCGGCGCGAGGACAGCAGCTCGCTGGCGGTGCTCAGGCTGTCCTCGGTGAGGCTGGAGGGTGACGAGGGGATGCCCAGCTGGGCCAGCAGCAGCATGTCATCGTGGCTGTGCCGCTTGGGCAGCCGCGGCAGGCGGTGGCTCTTCCGCTCCGACCAGTTCCCCACGCGCATGGAGTGGCTGCTGACCTTCGAGGGCAGCTGCAGGGACAAGCGCAGCTTGAGCTCTGCCCTGATATTCCAGCAACCTGGGGCACCTGGTGGCACGCTCTCTGTCCAACCACACCAGGGACCCCACACATCCCACACTCCACGGGATGTGTGCCACAGTCACAGTGAAGGGACAGGGGTCAGCCTCCAAGACTTGACAGTTCAAAGAGAACAACACAATTTGTGACCTGCTATATTTCCAGGCATCCACATCCCCTCAGTTCTGTGAGCCCTAAAATCTAACTCGAAGGCTTGGCTGACAGCAGAGCACTGACCCAACAGGCTTGGTCCGTTCCTCTAACTTGCAGCGGTGAAAATAATGAGTAATTACACAAATCATTGTAATATTAATTCAGAGCAAAAGTAATAACTAAAACAGCAAATTCATGCTATTTTAGCCAAGAAAAAATAATGTAGAAAAATAAAGCTTGTTCTATTTTCATGGTATTAAGAAGTTTTAAGACCTGACCATGAGCAAAGGTGCAGCTAAAACTCTCCCTACATTGCCAAAAAATTCCCTTTAAAACAATAAATTGTTATCGCTACAGGGCAAAGGGAAAATCTCACAGAAGGATTAAGCACCAGGAAACATCTGTCTTTTAAAAACTGGGGGTCTTTTAGAGCAGTCCTAGGAGCAGCTCTGCCCAGCTCCAGGTCTCTCCTTCTCCTCTCAAACCTAAACACTGTAAAGAAGCTTCCCCAGCACATCCAGGAAAAAGTATTATTGTGTCAAGTATCTGTCATTTACTGACATTCTATCAGCTCTGTTAAAAGCTATAAACCTGCAGCAATAAATGTCCCATTTATTGGCTGACTGATTGCAGTGCCATCGCACCTGGAATTAAGCACAGGTGTTTCTGTGGAGAGGGGTTGCAACACAAATACAATGTCACCATAAAACATTCATACCTGATGACTTCAAAAACTGAAAATAATCAGTGGGAAAAGAGACAGGGTTTCAAAATGACCACAACACCAGTGTCTCAGAGGTCACTGCATACCACAGGTTAGCACTCCAGGAAAACTGATGGCAGTCTATCCTTTATTGAAAGGAATTCCTTTTGGAGATGATTGTTGGAAGCTTGCTGACCTTCTGATCTCTTCCATCTTGTTTATCTTCATCCATGACTGAAAAGTCATGTTGCTAACCCAGCTTTGTTGCTATGATGGAAAAACTGGGTGATAAACCATTGCCAAAGCTACAATTCTTCAGGAAATTCACTTTTCTATTTCTGGTCATTGGAGAATTACCCAGCCCAAAGCTGACCTGCCCTTAGTGTCTCTTCATTTTAAATATCAGCACAATGACAGTGCAATTATGGCGGGACTGACCCCTGTCAGGGCACTCCCAGCAGCATTTCAAAAAGAAGCTGCCAGAACAAAGCCAGTCCTGCTGCAAAGGGTACCAGAAAACTCTTATTTACTGAAAAACTTTACAGAAGGCACTTAAATCTGTAAATTGTTTGGTAACCCTCTCTTAGAGAACACTGGCCAGTATCTTCCTATGGATGTGTTCCCTATTATCCTCATGACTGCAGTACCTGTTTCTCCTTTCTCTGGCTGATTACTACCCTCCACTTGTTCCTTTTGCAGCAGCTTTGCAGAGGTCACTCATGGTTTACAGGGGATGTGCTAGGAGCACACCAAGAATCCTGGTGATGCTTCTTTTGGATTGTGATGCTTGCATGCACACAAAGCAAGTGAAAGAAAATGCATTCAGTTTTCTTTCTAGGTCTCTTTACAGGACAAAAATGTACATTGTTGTGACCTTTTGTTCAACTGTGAGTTTTCTGTTGAGTGTACAGTGAAGTTCCTTTAAAAGGGTGCTCTGAATCTCAAAATTATGTGTTGAGATTTATATTTTTCCTTATGAACATAGTGATCCCATAAACAACAAAGAAACCTGGTATTTCATGGTGTTCACAAAAAAACAGGCTTACTTTGGAAAATTCATCACAAATTGAAAGTCTGCGCAGAGTTCCTCATCTTTCTTTTTATGCTATAAACACAATTTATACACACTTGTTAACTGCAGACACTCAGGTTTTTCTGACTATTTTATTATTCATGTATTTAGTCAGGGCTTTTACCTGGAATTCTTACACTAAATATGCCACACTACTGTGAAAAATGCATGCATTTTATGATTGGCTTTTCGCAAACATTAAAATTAATATTCTATGTTTTGTGTTAGAAAGTAATGCTGTATTAATTCTCTTAATACTGTGTTAAATATAGTTTTAGGTTATAAAAATGTTAAAATAGAAACTATGCTATGTAGTATACTTTTTTTTTTGTGAAGAAAGGACTTGCAGGGAGATGGCAGCCACAGGACACCTAAATCTTTCAGGGAAAAAGAATTTATTGCCCTCTTATCAGAAGAAATTAACTTCTTCCCGCCTCGAAGGCGCTGTTAGGATTCAGAGAACAAAGCTGGCGATGACCAGACAGAATCCTGTATTTGAATGGAATTTATGCATCATGTATGAAGTGTATGAATATGCAACAGGCTGTTGCTTTCAAGGGTTAATCCTTTGTTAATGGGTGTCCTTTTTCGGGCTCCTGCTGCCCAGAAAAGATACCTGGACTGTCCGTAACTCTTTGTCTCTATTGTCTCATATTGTCCTAATTCAAATTGTCCAAATTATTATTACTCTAATTTTTACGACCATTTTATTACTATTAAACTTTTAAAATATTAAAACCAAGTGATTGGCGTTTTTCACGCTACCAACTCCCCACGAGCAGGGGCCTCGTGTAACAGCACAGGGACAAAGCCAGCAGCTGCCCTCTCCCCTGCTGTCCCTGCCCGGCAGCGCAGGCCCTTCCCAAGAGGCGCAGCCGCACCAGGAGTTAACGTGGGTGCGGGCTCGGCTGCAAACCAGCAGAGCTGGGGCTGTGCAGGGCGCAGCGAGGCCGGGGCAGCCCGGGAGCGGAGCGGCGCTGCCGGAGGCTGCCCCGGCTCCAGAGCCGCCCTCGCTGCGCCGCTGCCCGGGGCCGTGCGGGAGCGGCTCGGAGCGCAGCAGCCCGGCTTTACCTGCGGAGGTGCCGTGTATTTCCTGCTCTGCGGCGTCCACATCCTGTGCAGGGAGTCTAGCGAGTTCTCCGACAGCTGATGCGACTTTCGCCCCCCGTGACGGCCTTTCAGCTCCACATCCTCGTACGGGTTTTCCTTGGGTGACTCGCCTGCACGTTTGGGTTTGGGTTTTTTGGTTTTTTTTTTTTTTTTTTTTTTTTTTGTTTTTTTTTTTGTTTTTTTTTTTAAGGAAAGAAAAACAGACAGGAATGTAAAATTAGAAAAAAAAAAATAAAAATCATGTGAACCAAGGCTTTTAGAAAAGCTCCTCAGCTTTCAGCATGACTCATCCCTCTAGCTGCAGCTGGAAGTATTTGGAGAAGAACTCGGCTATGAGCTCGACAAGTTTCTTTGGATTTTTTTACTGTCCCCCTTTTTTTTTTTTTTAACTAAAATGTGAAGATTTCACAAGATGTGCTTCTGAGCATCCACAGCTGTGGAAAATTTATTGATGTATAAAAGCTAAGGCACTTAACTTCTTAAAAGTGTATCGTAGATTTTATAAATCCCTAACAGCCACTCACAGGGGGTGAAATGAAGACCAATAAATAACTGTGCTCAACACACCACCCTTACACACAATAAGACAATTCTTATTTGATGCAACCTTCATTTTTGTCTTCTCCTGAGAGATGGCAAAGAAAGAATGAATGCTCCAGCTCAGCAGTGCTAAGAGACAAGATTGAAAAGGCAAAACGAGAATTTCTGTCCCAGCCATCCTGCATCCTCAGTGTTCTTTAAAATATATCCTGTCTTCAAATTAGGCAGCTATTCATTTAAAGTTATGTCAAATTCCTGTCTCCCAGAAGGAAAATCATCCTGCTAGTTATAATAGAGGCTTAACTAATTAACCACTAAATAATACTTAAATGAAAAATTAAAAAGCATACCCCATTAAATTTTACCATTTGAAAACCAGAACCAAAATTTATAGTCCATATTTAAATGAGATCCTATACCCACCAGGTTCTCAAAACTCCTGAACTTAGCAGACCTCTCACTGAACAAAGTAGTTTGAAGATGAATGAGTGCCATCAATAACACGAACATTTTGCATGTATTTTTTCAGACAGTTATAATCAGCAACTGATCTAGAACTCCAGGTTTTTTCAAACACAGTCATTCCAGTTTTCCAACCATCTTGAAAAGAAAATCATCTCAATTAAATATTGACCTACTCAAATTCAAGATTTGAATTGTCAAGAAACAAGCAGGAAGTTAAAAGCTTTTAAAGCGACTTACTTTTGGTTTTATACCTAAAGATGGCTTAAAAACCTATGGGTTTAGTACTATATGTGTATTGCAATACAAGCTATCTAATATAAGAAATTCAATTGAGAACTGAAGACAGAAAGCTGCAGCATGGTTCATTATTCCAGTGTTACAGAAAATATTCACAGTGTGAATATTCAGAGTGTTGAAGGAGATGACAGCTGGGCATAGGTGTTTTCAGGGAGAGCAAGGCCTGGGTTAACACAGTCTGTGTGACTACCAGCTATGTTGTTCTAGGCAGACTAAATTTCCTTATTGTACAAAAGAAAACAAAAGCAGTTTGTGCTTTCTACTTGATTGTTGAGCCTGGAAGCTTGAGACTGCTTGGTTCATCAATTACAGACACAAGAAGTTTTGCTGAGCAAGTTCACATATTCACAATACAAATAAAAATACACTTTTGCTTTGGTAGTGCATCATAGTAAGATTTCTAGTTAAACATAAGCCCAAGAGTGAATGTTTTAGCTTTGTTCTAATTAGAAGCCTGAATCACTGCTGGCTCTTGAAGAATGTTTGACTTGGCAATCACAGCTTATTATTTCATCCAGAGGGAATCTGATTCTAGAGGCTGCACTATCCTTGTAGCCAATGCTTATGCCACATGGAAAGAACACCCTCAGGTGTGTGGGGTACATGAAAAAAGCCCTTTTGATTAATGCAACGAGCAGGGTAAATATTAAGCAACATGTATTCCTAAAAAAAGGTAATGGTATGGAGGACTATAGAAGTGGTTGATTCTTCCTGTGGGAAGAAAAAATAGATCTTACGCCCTGATTCTGTTACTTGCAGACTCTACAGCTCTAGAAATGGTAACCACAGCAATGATAAAGAGTAAAATTTGCAAAATGCTGTTACTTCCAGCTGATTAGGCTCTAGTAGTGTCATAAAATTTCTTGTAAGCCCAAGTCAAGTATAGGTCAAGCAAGCATTTTGGAATGGATAAATAGATTTCAAAATACCCAGCTACATGAGACACGGCTCAAACATGCACTTCCTTGTGAAAACAAATGTTACTGTATTGGTCTACAGAGTATCCAAACTCCCAGGAAGAAACAAGCCCATCAGTGAAAAAAACCCCTTTTACAATGTAAAGCGTTTATAAATGTTGGAGGGATTCTGTTTCCAAAACAGAATGTAAAACAGAATTGGTTGAACCCAGTTAAACTCAGCATAAATAACATTGACCTGACATATTGAGTATAGAAAGAGCCCAAGAGAAGTCTTGGATGAGAGAAGAGGGAGGAGCAAGGAACCATGAGCAGAGGCTTTTTTTCCGAGTCAGAGTCTCTACCAAAAGAGAGCTTGGGCCAAATTCCTCTTCAGTGTAATGAGAAGGTCAGAGGAGACACCACAGGGATTTTAACCCTTTCCCCTAAAGCTGTGAGAGCTTCTGCAGATTACTGGTTTGCTGTTCAAGAATTCCTGTGTCTATTCTTTCTCTCATTTGCTTAAAAGAAACCAAATTATTTCAGAATTTGTGGTTTTTTTCACTTTGAAATAATGCCTTGAGATCAATTACACCTCAACACTTTTTTTTTAAGAATCTCCCTCTACACCAAATCTCTGATAATGAAATAGTCTGATCCATCAGAAACCACCTGGTTTTGCTGACATGAGTTTTAAATTAAGTATTTGGTTCAAGTTGTGAACTAGAAGAGACAGAAAAATAAACAATCTCCTCAGCAATTTTCAGCCACCCTTTCTTAGTATCTGCTGTCCCTGGGAGACACACAAAAGACCAGATATGCAAAAAAGAGGCAGGCCACACTGGTTTCTGTAGAAGTGACAAGGAATCAAAGGTGTCAAGTAACCTAAAAATGCTGAAAAATACCCTGAACTGCCTTAAAGCAGCATTTAACTGCATCTGACTGCACAATGACCCCCTTCCATGGGAGAAACACCTTGGAAGTGGTGGCCACCAGCAGGTGCACATCCCGCATGGGAGTGAGGTCTTGGGGAGACCTGTGGTGGTGGCTCCTCCTGCTGTGTTGCAGCACAAAAGGAAAAGTTTCCATATAATTGGCTGGCACAGAGGTTCACAGCTTTCTCCTCAGCAGCACCACTTCTCCAGTCCCAAGTTGCAGGCAAGGAATGTTTGCAAGCTGCACTGCTGGGATTTGCTGCAAAAGGGAAACATATTGACAATGAAAGAGCAGGGAAACGTCCTTGTTCCTGCCATATGGATGTCTCTATTGGAAGCCAAAAGGAGAAACATTATGTGGTATAGAGGCCAGGCTTGTCTTAATGAGGCTGATCCAACAGCCACACAAGACAACAGCAGATTATCACAGACTTCAAAGGAAGCTGAATCATACCCCCAGAATGCATATGATCACAAACAGTAAGTCTTTGGCAAATACTGTCTCTAATCACCATCCCTACTCCCAGATCAGTTCCCTCTATAAGCATTTTTTCCAAGTTTCCCATTTTCTCAGATTCTACGTACCAAAGTGCTGAGTTAACACAGGGCATTTATCTACACGACATTTATCTCCAGAAGCTCTCACAGACAATGTAATGAATGTTCCATCAGGGAGAGAAAAGAAAAGCAACAACAGAAAAAAGATGAAATAACCACGGATATTTAGAAGAGTCCTGAGGGATGCAGAGCCTTGAGCTTAGGCATGGATGAGTTTCCTGCAGGGGCTGCAGTTCCTCACGCCCGGTGCGAGTCAGCCCCACTGGGTCCTGAGGCAGCACACAGTGTTCCTCTGCTCAGCCTCTCACACGTGGCAAATGGGAAGCAGAGACAGACTCAGCAAGCCTGTCTCATGCTGAGAAAGGAGTGAAAAGTAAGGCTGAGAGGAAAAAAAAAGAAGCAGGCAGACGCTTCTCTATAAATGGCAGAAAGCAGGGAAATGCATCATTTCTTTCTAGATGGGAGAAGCTATTATCAGAGGAATTAAGTGATTCACAGAGTGCTGGTTATAGCTCCAACCTTTTGCACTGCCAGGAAGAGAGGAAGAATGGAACAGCAAGTATAGAGTAAAGAAAAGGGCTCCTAAACTTGTGTGAAGTTGAGTGTCTGAACTGGGAGTTGCATGGTCAGGACAGTTATCACCTCACTAATGAAGTGCAAGTGCACTGCTCATTCATTTCAGTCATAAAATTACACCAGCACAGATCCACACCACCAGTGCTGGAGGAAAACTGGGCCATTGGGATGGTTATGAGCATGTTCAGATCAAATGGATCAAAACCAGTAAATCTCCACACTCCCATAAAGTGTCCAAACTTAGCTCTTTGGTGCATAGATGAGCTTTTTCAATATCAGAGATGCTGCAACTGTGCATCTCAGCTGGGGAATTTAACCCAGGAATCTGCACAAAGAGGAACTATTTCCATCTCAAGTTACAGCTAACACACATTTACAGCTGCTTGGAAAAGCTCTGGCTGAGCAGCACCAAGTTACAGACCATTACTTGTCAGTCAGTGCATCCACTCAGTGCCACGAGCTCAGGAAAGCAGTACAGCATCCACAACAAGCAGAGTGGCAAGTCTAAAATGCAATCAGCCTTTTGGGCCCTGCTCCATGGAGTCTATAGGCAACAACCTGTGCTTCCTGAACTCCTCCAGCCCTTGCAATCAGCAGAAGAAACATTGCAGATGCTTCCAGCTCCCTGCTGTCTCTGCAGGGATTGCTGAGAGTGCAACCATAATGAAGCACAAGGGAAAAGAATTAACATGGCTGATAAATGAACAAGAAATTCCACCCCTAGAAATCACCTGTTTACCACTCAGTCCAAAATCACGTGCATGAAAATGTCTGATAAGCAACTGATAAGCACAGTACAGCAGCAGCTTGCCTGAACTGCCTGCACTTCAGGGGTGTCACCCTGCTGCTGCCTTCAGCACAGTCTCTGAATTTGTGAGAGCAGTCTCATGGTCTTTTATTCTGTTATACTAACTGCAGCATTGACTAGAAAGCCAGGCAGTAAAGCTGACAGAGACTGTCACGAGAAGCTGTAGTGGATGCTATAGTGATGAGATAGACTCCACAGAGAAAAGCTGAGTTCTAAATAGGACACAAGATGATTATTAAAAATAACTGAAATCCATGTAACAACAATGCAGCAGGCTGATTGTCAACAGGATCAGCTGAAGTATTTGGCCTTTCTTTGACAGGCCCATATGAACACTGATTTAATGTGCTCTGGCTGCCATTACCCTACAGTGTCTATTATTAAACTTGACACTATTACACTTTCCAAAATCTCACATTCTCTTTAGGCTGTCACTGGCAGACTGTGGGTGCAGAATAAGACAGGAATATATTATTCTGTGATCACTGCCTGTACCATCATTTTGCATCAATTCTAGCTCCAGAGATCTGCTAGTGTCTGACTTAAAGCCCAAAATGTCTTTAGGGAAGCAGCTAGCACAGCACTGCTGGCAGAGTTGCAATCTCTCCAAGTTTGCTTCAGCTTCACAGCAGCCCAGCAATTCCAGTTTCTCCCTGATTTGTCACAGGATGATAATATGACAGACTAAAATGTGCTACAGAAGTGTGACAGGCAATAATATGGTGTATGAGGATGGGATTTTACTCGAAAGATCAGCTTGCTCTCTTTCTAACCTTTTCCCACATTTACTGGAAGAACTTTGAAAATGTTCTAATTTGAAAGCAATGTCAAGTTGGAACATTTTCCAGCTTGACCTCAGTCATCATTGCTGCAGCTCTGCTCACACACAGCAGACAGTTCAGTAGAACAGCTAAATCATCCCATCTTGTTACATGACATGCACTGTGTCAACTTTACACAAGAAATCAAACCAACTCATTGATTTAGGAGAGATCAGTTACCTAACCAGCAGGGATAAAGGGAGTGACTTGTCCTGTTTTAATGCAGAGGTAAACAAGAAGCTGGTTATCCCAAACTGAAGCAATATTATCTCAAACTGACAGAGAAAAAGAGCCAAGCAATTGTGTATGACTCCACTGTTGCTCTTCTCAGTCACCTTTGGTGTCAGCTGTAAAAAGGTTCAATTATATTATATGCCCCTACAGGAAGCAGTGATTAAGTTGTCCTCTTAAGGTGCAAAAAATGTCTGTCAATAGAAGTGTCCAGCTACTGAAAGGACTCAAAGTCTTCTAAACATGGCACTGAACAGGCCCAGGGAGCAGAAGGGTGCATAAGAAACCCTCCCCAAGAGGGCCAGCTGCCCCTGGGACAGTGAATTGCAGGGCACTCCCAATGGGAACCCACCAGCAAGATCCCATTTAGAAATGCATCCTGGATTTAGAGATTCCACTGCAACGTTTTTGAGGCATTGCCTTTCTGTCTAGACTGCTTCAGCTCCAGCTGCCAAAGCAGACATGGAATCATGCAATGTTCTGTTAAACATTCTCAGCCTAAGAGGCAACACACAGAGCCCAGTTGAGCAATGGGTTTCCTGCACATCTGCAATGTCCTTTCAGAGGAAATCTCCACCTGTTCTGCTGTGTACAGCACTCTGGGGAGTTACAGGGTAAGAAGCCTTGTCTTGTCAGAGGCTTCCTCTACTACATTTAATTTCTAAATGCAGCACTATTTCTTTCACCTAGTTTTACTAGATTTTCTCAATTCAAACTTAATACTATGCCCTTGACCTTCACCTTATTTATTCAACTTTTTTTGATTATGATAACGAGTGCTTTGTCCTAGATGTCAGGTCAACAATGTTTCAGAGACACAGGACCTTAAATAACAATATTCCAACATCTCAGCTGCACTTAGGGGAGCAGACTGGAAAACTGGAACCTTATGGTCCATATGACAGGAAATACTGTTGTGCACAAACACAGCAGAAGCAACAATCTCAGCCATCTCTTAATACTATGATAGTTTTTTGAATTCACACAAAGCCAAGCGTGGTTTCCCCAACCGGATTCAGAAAGCCACATCAATTTTGGTCTGATTAAAGGCTCATTCAAAACCACAAGAAGCAAAACAATGTTAAGTTTACTATGACTGCCACATTTCTGGGAGTGCTAGTACAGAAGATGAATGAAGTCCACATGGTTCCTTGCTACATGGAGTACAGCTCTGATTTATATTAGGAATGTGCACCCCTTTATACAATGCCTGCTTGATTGATGCAGAATGGATCGTTATGTTCCAATACAAAACCCGTCCTGAACTTACCATGCAGGTATTTCATCTCTTAAAGTCTACAGAAATATTGCAAAATTGAACAAAGTGTCTGGTTCATTATGCCACTGGCTTTCAAAGCACAATCCTTTTCAACTTCAATATACCTTAAAACTTACTATTTTTTTAAAGTGAGCTCTCAAAATAAGATAAAATACACACAGCAGTTCATTGCTGCCCTGCTTATTAAAGAAGAAGCAATGCAAAGGCACCAGGAGGAAGACAAAGCTTTAGTGTGCATATGCCCCGCAAGAAGAGGCCATATGGGGCATGACTCAAGGAAAAAAACCAAAAACTAATGACTGCAGACCTAGCACTTGCATGCCCAGAAGCTGTTTAGCCTGGGAAAGGCTGGGGGATAACCCAGCTGCTGCCTGCCACTGCCCAGAAAGGCAAATGGAAAAGGCAGCACCAGGCACTTCCTGGAGGTGAAAGGATGGAGGACAACAGTCACAAATAGCAACAAGGAGAATTCACACTGGATGGAAAGAAGAATTTGTTCACTGTGCCATCAAGAAAACATTCTTCACAATGGAGGCTAAGCAATGGAGAAGGCTGCACAGGGAGGCAGTGAAGCCATCCTCCCGTGGTATTTAGAAAACTCAATCAGATGAAGCCCTAAGCAACCTCATCTCAAGTGGAAATTAACCCTGCTTTGAGCAGAGTTTGAACCAGCTGACTCCACAGTCCCTCCCAACCCAATTTTTTATGTTTCTGTCTCACACTAGACTGCTTAGAGCATTGCTCAAGATTCACAGCTTTCTTCTCTTGTATTTTAACATTTCCTTACATTCCAAATATTAATTCTAAGGGATGGGGGGGACATGACACACTTAATTAAGTTTATTACTACAGCAACAATGTTTAATTGCCTACAAGTTTTAGGGAGGCAAGAGATTCAATAACGTACAGGAAAAAAAGACCCACCAGCACTCTAGGGGAACTGTTTGCAAAGAAAGCTCAAAGCACAGGGACAGAGCCCTTTATAGCTTTGGAGCAGATGTAGATCTGGAAAACAAACTCCCTCTTGCAGACACCTGGTTTGCATGAGCACAAAAGTGCTACTTGGAGACTGGGGTCTAGCACCACTGGTATAAATTATGCAGATGTGATACACAAAGCTACGATCGTTTCTTTAAAGCTGGAGATCAAACCACTTTGGCTTGTCTTTAATCATGCCGGACAGTTTATAAGAATTACACTGATTTGGTATTCCCCCTGCACTGCTGTATTGAATGAAGCGCTTGGAAAGAGGTTGTTAAAAAGCAGTATAAAACAATGAAGTTCTGTGTTTGTCCACAGATCTGAAATTTTGCATTCTCTTCCCACTGCCCTGCCAAAATGCCCAAATTATAGTCTTGAAGGAGCTGGTTTATAGTACCTGTGAGTTGGAAAAGCCCATTATGATTTCGTTTTACTGAACCCAAGGTTTCTTCTCATTTGAAGAAAGCTTCTTACCAGTCCTGCACATTTTATTTTGATATTTAACAAACCAGACAAGGAAAAGAATCATTACCACCTAAAATCTGGTGCCACATTGACAAGTCCTGAGCAAAGATGAGCACTGTAACTAACACACAATACATTTTCAAGTGTGAATAGCATGGTGGTCAGTCATAGAAAGGAATGATGATCATGTAAGTATGCCCCATACAGAAAAAGACTATTCAGTATCTACCAAGTTTTCATTTTAACTAACAGACACTGAGCAGGAGCTGAAAGCTTCAGTTCTGAAAGCATTTTCTTAATGGCACAGAGGAAGTAAATGGAAAGAGTAAATTCCTGTTTTCACTGAGGCTGACAA
Source organism: Melospiza georgiana (assembly GCF_028018845.1). Taxonomy (NCBI): domain Eukaryota; kingdom Metazoa; phylum Chordata; class Aves; order Passeriformes; family Passerellidae; genus Melospiza; species Melospiza georgiana. Next base: position 19,574,314 of record NC_080435.1, read on the forward strand.
GCCAGAGGCAGAATTTGGGCCTGACAAAGAGTTCCAGGCTCCAATTTGTGGCCACTGTTCTTTGCTATATCAACTGATAGGGCCAAGAATAGTTTTGTTCTATTGTCTTTGTTTGCCTCCCAAACATTTGTAAGCACAATTAGAGTGCCTTTTTTACCAGACTAAATAGGCCCAGCTTGTTAGTGTCTCTTCAGAGGATGTGTGCTCTAGGGTCCCAGACTGTCTTGGTAGCCCTCCAGCTTTCATTATGTAAAGATTCATTCTCCAAAGTAAAATGAAGTCCCCTTTGTATCTGCTGTAATAATCTAACACTGAAAGAGTTAAAAACGATGCAGATATTCATCACTTGTGTGGAAAATTTGTGCTCTGAAGGGCTGCCCAATTTTCAGTAATTATAACAACTTTTTTTAGATGTTAAAAGAATGTATGCATAGGCCATACATTTCCTTCTAAGACCAAAAGAAACATGTTTTTCTTATGAAGCTTAATGAAAACAGTGTTTTTTGTTGTGCATGCCTGATGGTGTATAGCTAAAGGAAATTAATTCCTCTTTAACCAGGAACTGGGACTTGGAGGAGACCAGGAATTGTGCTGCAAACAACTGCTTTGGGGCAGAACACACCAGAGTCCTGAGAAGCTCAGCTGACCACACAAGGCCTCTGAGGTTAATCTTGCTCTTGGATAGTTCTGTAAACACTGTCTTGAGTCCTGTTCTTTACATTTTTACACCACTCAAGGCTTCAAGCCAAGGCCTTGATAAAAAGAATGATTTGGTTCTTGAAAAGCATTGGCAGAAAGCTGACCAAACAGTCTGTTTCCAATCCTACCCAGTGAAGACTGAAAGAATCAAGACTTCCTGCAGGCAGCCCGAGAGCTACATTTGCACTGAGGGATCAAACCCATTTAGCCTCCATTTAATCTCTCTCTACTGACAGCACTGAGCGTTCCCGCACAGGGCATGTGTTCAGCAGTACTGTGGCCTGCCCACAGCCACTCAGCATCCTGCTGTGAGCCCATGTGCTGCAGCAGCTTCTTACCTACAATGTCTTCATAGGCATTTTCTTCTAAAGTGCTCTTGGATCCAAATTTATGCTGGCTCTCGGTTCCATTTTCAGTCGGGGAGGGAGGGTACAGGGAGTGCAGGCTTGAGGCATCCTCAAACTCAAAGGATTTTCTAAAGTTTAAAACAATAATAATTAGTAACAAGAATGAAAATGTATTCAAACATTTAGATGATTATTTGCATGTTAAGAAATATAAATAAAACTAACCATAATTTTAAAAAAATCTCACGTCATGCTTTAAGAGCTAGCTTTTAGCAGACACTAAGTCCTGTGCTCACAGCAGTCTCTAGTAGAGCCATCTATGACAACTTAATTAAGTTGGAAGTTTTGTTATCTCCATTATGCAGACAGGAAGAAAAGATCAAGAAAACATGTTCTATTTTTCCAAGTTTACAGAATAAGTTAGCAGCACAGTCCTCAGATTAGAAATTACTTTGCTCTTTCCAGAGGCCCCAGAAACACGTGGCCCTCTGTTCCAAAGAAAGACACAGTCTCTGAAAAGCATTCCTGCACTGGTTGCTCTGGGAGATGTAGCCCTTAGTCTGACACCACTCACATGTGTTGAACCTTTGGATGTGTTCCTGTGCAGAGCTCAGAGCACAAATGCCAAAGGGAGACCCATATGCCAGTCATCCACATCCCTTGCATGCCCCATGCCAACCATGGGCAGCAAAGAGAAAGCCCTGAGGAAATTGGTGCTCTCTGGGGTGTGTGAGCAGCTTGGGCTGATGGCCCAGGGGCTGAAGGTTTGGCTTTTCTGGCAGGAAGGTGAGGACCAGCTGGGTCAGATGAACCCACACAATTTGTCTCCCACCCACCCCTGCCCCAGTGCTGCTGAGCAGTTCCTGAGAGTTCTTGGGCTTTTCTCCCAAGGCCTTCCCACTCTCAGCTCACCCAGCCCTTGTTCTCTGGGGCAGTAACTACACTCCAGGTGGGAGGCCCATGATTTGCAGTGGCAGCAGCACAGGGCTGGCATTCATGGGATGGATTTACTGCTGAGGATGAAGCAGTGAGAAAAACAGGCTCAGGCCAGAGCACAAATAATCCCACGGTGCTACAAGGCTTGTGTGGACTGTGCTGGTGCCCATACTCCACTCCCTGAGCCCCAGGCTAGATTAACAATAAATCATCCTGCCATCAACCCCCCTTGTTTTTCTTCTTCCCAGCTGGAGTGCAGCATATGTTACAGCATGTCCATGTGGCAGTGACAGAGCCTCATGAGACACTTTGGCCTGTGAATTGGCTTGAGCATCCCTACAGGTAACACAGAACACTGCATTTAAGAGTATTTCCTGTTTGCCTGCTGGAACAGGCTTACACCTGGGATCAGGCTTCAGAGCCTGCTCTCTCTCCTTTCCCTAATCTTCAGAATAGCCAGATCCAAGTTATTCACATTAAGATTGTGGCAGAAACAATCTAAGCAAGTCAGATGCAGACACCTGCTCCTCCACAGCTACATACAGTACAAAGGATGCTGACACACTGAAGGCACAGCTGTGTGTGAAATGAGACTTTCTAAAGTAGCTAAATACCCAGCTCCTATAGATTTCAAGGCACCCCTCTGATGTGGTGACACTGTGTAGGATGACAGGAATGGCTTTGTGGACCAGCACTCTGCTGTGGTCCATGTGTCCCAAGTCTATCCTGTGACACTCCTCTAGTGCACTGTGTGTGTGCCAGAGGATTTCCAGCTGTGGGGGAACACCCAGCTCACACCACTCTGAAATGTTAAAGCTACTCTTGGCACCAGGTTCTCCAGATCCAGCCTGGCTTTCTGCTAGGAGGCAAACATGAGAGACTTCCCCCCCTATAATTAGAGTGTTGAATTAGCCACCAAAAATAAAAGCAGTGCTTTCAACCCAAGTATTTGGAAAATAAATACCCTCAGTACATTCTCATGACATTGCAGGGAGTGCAAATCATGTGTATGTTCAGTCTGAAACACACAGCTACAAGCTGCAGGCACAATGAGTTATGTCTACTCTCAAAATGAGAACAGCTTAGGTACTGAGATTTCAGTAATTACTATCAACCAAATACTGTCATTCTTAAATGACTTGTATGGTCTTTAGGGCTTTGTAAATCTTGTAAATCTTTCTGTAACTGAAGGAAGAACAGTAGCAAAAACAATAAAATTAAATTTTTTATAAAGGATTTCCACTCAGCATTGAATTGAAGTCAGCCAGTGAACCTGAGATTTTTGGGAGGTTGATTTGAACTTATTTAGATCATGATTAACAAGAGATGTGTCCAGAGAAATCATTACAGTACAGTGAGTAAAGCTGTTACAAATGAACGGATACCTACCCAGTAAAATGTCAAACTGATTTGCAAGAATTATCAGATACGCATGACGATCCTGTTAATCCTACAATTTATATTCTCTAACTTAAATTGATAAATAATGTTTTTTTAAAAGGCGTGTTTCCCCTAGTCCTAACCCAGGCTTGAAGCTCCTTGGCTGAACTGTGCTGTTGTCTAACTCTGCTCTGACAAGAGACTTTATCTGCAGAAAAGGAGGTGCAAGCAGAATTATACCTCTTGTGGAAAGGAGCTTCAAAACTTCTTCTCAAAAACTCACTGTGATAATAGACTGTGGTTCTTAGATGACTTGTTCATTTTCTGATAATAAAGGCTATCATTTACACCAGAACATTTAAAAATTCTGTTTGTCTTTTGCATGTTGCAAATGCTGTACTGAAGAAACTGAGGGCAGCTTTACTTCACAAATGTTCCTTAAAAACTAGATTTACTTTCTCTGAGATTATTACCAGGACTAAAAGATAAGCACTGCTGATCAGAGCTTGACTTTCCACATCCCCCCATGCCTTTCTGGAAGAAAAAACCTGCCTCAGCAGAGCTGTTTGATCTTTCAGGAGCACGTGTCTCCTGAGAGAAAAGGACAGAAGCTGAAGGCTCCTCTTCTCTTCTTGTCCTAGGTTGTGCTAAAAAACTGTGGATCATGCACAGGCAGGTGAACTCATTAAAAATGCTGCAATTTGAATGCTCAGCAACAACTGTGCCTACAATTTTCCAAGCAATGAGCAGAATGAGTTTTACCATGTCTAAAACTCAAGAGGAATCACGTGATTAAAACAAGCCAAGCTCCACAAATTGCTGGGGAGATGCAGCCATACACTCTCCCCATCATTAACTCAGGAAGACATAGAGGACTTTCTATGATAAAACAGTTCTCTCAGCATTAATTCTCTATAGCTGTTGATAATAATTTAGGATAATATTCCTAAGGACTGAATTAAATAAAATCACCTACATTGCATAAAAAATGACACAACTGCTATAGTAATGAACTTTGGAAATAGAAAACCTTGGCAGGTACGTTTTACAGGAAGAAAAAGCTCTGAGGGAGCAGCTACGGTCTCATACCAGACAATAATGAAATTATGGTCCATTAAAAATCACAAATAAGGGCATTTGTGCCAGAATTAATTAGATAACCTTTAGCACAGCTAACCTAGAGCTTTTTGGGGGATCGAGGGATGCAGATTTTAGAACTCCAAAAGTGAAGGCATTCCAAGGTAATGTACCAGTGCATTCCATCAGTGCAGACCAGCACAGGAAAAAAACACTTTTCTTGCATGCAATCCCTAGACATTCTTACATCAAAAGCACTGCATTAGAGGGAGAATATTAGAATTTAGAATATTGCTACTGCAAAAATATCGCCCACTTATTTATCCATTTGGAGAACCGAGCACATTTCTGTGGCATTCATGTTCTCTGAAAAAATCCCTTTGCCCAGGATTTTTCTCCTGGGAAGCTGAGAAGCCTCAGAGAAAAAAGAAAACAATGCTTATCTCATTTGCTTCTCCTCTGTTTTGTTTATGGGGAATGTGTTTGGAGATTGTTTACCCACAGGTGATTGTTTCATTGGATTCTGGTGTGAGTTATTTTGACTCATTGGCAATCAGGGCCAAGCTGTGTCGAGACTCTGGGAAGAGTCACGAGTTTTCATTACTATCTTTTTGGCATTCAGTAAGTATCCTTTCTGTATTCTTTAGTTAGTTTAGTATAGTATTCTTTAATATAATATAGTATTATAAAGTAATAAATTAGCCTTCTGAGAGCATGGAGTCAGATGCATCATTCCTACCTTTGTTGAGGCATTCCTTGCAAATACAACACATTTCCTTGGCTTTTACCTGTTCTGGGATTTTCGGTGAAAGCGCGACTCCTTCTTCTGCCTTCTGGTCACGGGGGGCGCGGGCGTGGACGGGAGGGGAGGAGGAGCAGCAGCTGTGGGAGATGGAGGTAGGCCATTGCTTGGTTTGCTCTTGTGGGACTTGTCAGCCTCGTACTCAAAGGTGCGTTTGGGCTTGGGGACGGGATTCACGGCGCTGTTGGGTGCGCTGTCCAGGAGCACTCTGGGGCCCGCTGAGCTCGCAGCAACGCCCTGTTTTGTTTTACTGCTTTTCTCAGCCTCAGGAGGGCTTTCTGGTTCACTCCCCAAAGTAACACCCCCGCCTTTGCTATCGCTCGGGGTTTCGCTCAGTCCCTCCACAGCAGCCAGAGTCACAGACTTTTTCCTCCCTTTGTCAACACTGTAGCAGCTACTCGGTAACTGGGGGAGGCCTCTGCCTGACTGCTCCTTCAGTGCCTGCTCGATCTTCTGGATTCTGTTGAGCACAGCAGAGGACTCTTTCCTCACATGGCTCTTAAGGAAAGTGGCAGAAGGAGGTTCGCTCCTTCCCAGTCTCTTTTCAAACCGATGGCAGGAATCCCTGTCCAGCAGTTCCTCCTCCTCCGTTTCTGGGTAAGAGCACTCGGAAAATGTTCGGCTCATTCTTCTGAACCCTTTGAAATCAAATGTCTTGTCGCTGCAGGGAGAGGTCAGCACGCTGGGGCAGCTCTCACTGCCCGACCTCTCCCCAGCATCCCTCTTGTCCATGCACACGCTGGCCCTGGGGGACAGCTCCCGGCGGCACTCCCATTCTGTGATCTTCTGCCTGATGTCCAGCGTCTGCGAGCGCACGCACACCCTGCTGGTAGAGAGGGTCCTCAGTTTGGTGGCAGTGCTCAAGGACAGAGTGCTCCGGGTGAGCGGATGGCTCCCTACTGCTTCCCCATCTTGGCCCTCAGTTGGACTCTCCTTTGGGTCAGCCTTGAACACGGAGAGCCTTTTATCCAGAGCGCCCACGCTGACGGCTTTGAGGGGGCGGCTCGGCGAGTCGGTGTCCAAGGGGCAGGTGGAGGCGCTGCGCAGCGCACACGCGCGGCTGTTCCAGTCCTTGAGGCACAGCCTGGAGCTGGAGACTCTGGAGAGCCCAGCAGAGCGGGAGGAGTCCTCACTGTCACTGAGGGGGTAGGCTGGGCTCCTTTGAGGGGACAGCAGGGGTGGCGGACTGGCTGACTGGCACCTGGAAACAGAAAGAAAGAAAAAAATCAAGGCCTTGGGGAAACTGGAGTTATTTGCCAGCTTTCTTCTGGCTGCAGGTCTCCACACTGCAAGACCACCCAAAGCATCATTGAGACACCAGTGACCATTCAGCCACAGAGTCAGGGGTGGGAGGTGGCAGCCTTTAACTGGACATGAGCAGGACACTTGGCACATCCAAAACAAGTTTTCCCACCTCTGTTTGACTCCCTGCTTTTCCAAGTTTCCTCAACTCAAAGCCAGCTGAAATTCTCATAGCAAACTTCTGCCTTGAAAGTATCTACCACCTGCAGATGAGTAGACCTGGTTCTTCTTTGATCTGGTGCTGTGGCCAACAGATTAAATTCCCCTTATCAAACAGAAGTCATTTCTTATCAAAAGAATATTACACACTGAGAAAACACATTAATCTGCTCACAGTATGTGTTGAAGAGTATAAACTACATAGAAAGATCTCAGTGTTACCCTGGAAAAAACCCTTCGAACAAATTCTAGCCATGGTTTGCAAAATCAGCTATTGTTACTGGGGGTTTGTACATTGTTGCAAGGACTTTTAAGAACAAAAAGACACAAGGACATTAAATAACACATTAATCATTTGGCTCATCAGTGATGAGCCAGCAGTAAGGAAATTAAGCCAAAACTGTGTCAAAAAAGGGGGTTTGCCACGCTGCCAAAATCCATACATACAAATCATAGGAGAAGTAATCACAACTACTTGAATGTTAACTCCTTTCTGTTTCAGACAGTACAGGAAAAAGAGGAAGGACCCATAAGTAATGCCTTGCATATGCTATTAAGTTTATACTGTGTGAAGACTGTGGACAAGCTGTTTTTTATCAACTGTCCTGTACTCAGGCAAGATCCAAATGAAAGAACTGCTTGCCCAAAAGAAATCAGAGGAGCAAACGTCTGCACTATAGCAAAGGGAGAAGAGATTCAGAAGATCTCTGCTGCTATATTGCTTTCTTCCCAACAGCCAGCCAATACCTACAGCAGAAGTTCCAATTTCTGTGCATTAATCCAAAAAATGTAGAGCACTGGGGTGGTTTCTGAAAAATTTACTTTGACACAGGAAATATTTTCTTTTCTTTCAAATGCAGCCCCAAACCAATTATCAGATTTCATCCCAGTTTCCTACAGCAGATATTCACAATCAAAGCTCAAGATATCACACAAAAAAAAGGTCAGAAAAATAAAATAATCAAATTATCACAAAAGGGAACTGTTCTCTTTTTTCAGAGGCCTGAGAACAAGCAAGTCTGTTTGTCACCGAAGTTACACTGCTTGGTGACTTTTATTTTGTTACTGTTTTGAAAGATAATCATGCCTGTAGGAGAAGAGATCTCATGTCAAAGATGATGGCAAACACTCCTACAACAACTGCCTAAAGCAGGACAAGAAAGGATGCATGCCAGAATATGCTCTTTGCATCCTACAAGTTGAATTTCCTGCCATTCTGTACAGCTGCAGACAGGTGTCTTAAGAGATCTGAGAAAATCAAAAGCAGGTGACAGATGATGAGTGGTTTTGGCTGGCTGCTGCTGCTCAGTTTGTAGTGGATTACCTGGAATTACCTTGGCCAACATACCCTTAGAGTGCCTGAAGATGAAAGCTCAAGCATCCTCCTCAGGCTTAGTGGGACACTCTGATCCTTCATTCTTTCAGCCCGTCTCATCTCAGTTTCTTCAGGTTGATACCGAAAAGCCAAATTTTTATATTATTCATAACACTGCCTTAACTTAGATTTGAGATTATGTTCTCCTAATTCTGTCACGTCATGCAGACCCATCCCAGAGCTGCAGTGACATTTCTCTCAAGGAAACAGGCATTACCCAGTGATATGTATTTTCCAGTATTTCATGTCAAAAGACTACAGCCTCCATCACAGCCTTAGAAGCTGCATGTTGGCTAAATCCACTGTCAGGATTCAGCTACAGGATAGGGACAGAAGAGGCCCTGTGGAATGGTTTAGCATGTTACAACTTGCTTATTAGACTCTGTCTGTGCTGGCAATAGCAAGAATAAAATATAAAATGACAAGGATAAGGTCAGTAAAATTGAACAGCAGAGGTGAAGAACATGCAGACAATCAGTTAATCAGACACCTCTCTCTGCCTTTGACACACTGCACAGAAAATACCATAGGCATAGTCCTTCACCTCCTTACAATCTGAGAAATATCTTTTCAGCTCTTTCCACTATCGGGAAAAGGTTTGGTGATTCATCAGGGAAAGAGGAAAAGGGGAAAATTATGGTTTGCACAACCTGAAGAAGTTGTAAAACATTCCTTCTTAAGAGGTATGAGCCATTCTTTTAAACCCCATGCTCCCAGTAAGGTAACTGCAATTAAGGCTTCATCTTGAAACCCCCCAATTCAGTTATAAAACTCCCAATCACTTCCACTGTGCTAGACTGGGGCTGCAGAGCCCCAGGCCTTCTGCAGGAGTGTGCCCTCAAAAACTCAGGTTACTTCAGTTAAGAAATAGATTCTGGTTTTACACTGTATTACACTCTAAATTTGAGTAATTCAGAGAGAATCTATAGGACTTATCCAACAACAAAGAGGAACAGAGCTTTGACCCAAAGGTTTCAGCATGCATTCTCTAAAGGATGCTGGTAAGTAACAGAATGAAGGAGAAAAACAAGTCCAAAAGCTGATTAGTAGATAATAAAATGGTTCTTCACCAAGAAACTTAGTTCCACTAGAAGGATGTTCTCTTGAAGGCACAATAGTTCCACACACTTTAAAACCAGTATTACTGGGCAGAGATGAATAATTAGGAAACTTGCAATCTTCCACAAAAAGATTGTAAAGCAAAATGCTTTTAACTGAAGTTTTGTACACACAAAATGATATGGTGCAGCACCTCACAATGCATATCATTACATACACTTTCCAAATATCATCTATAAATAGAGATGATGGAATCAAGTTTAGCTTTCTTAACAAGTTCCCTTGACCTTCATTCTGGGCAAGGGTTATTTCTTTGAGGATATCAGCATTTCACAAAAGACACTGTTATAAGTTGCTCTGATTCCCTAAGGGCATTCTTCCAACACACAGCTCTAGGTGTGCAGTGCCCAAACCCCTGGCAAGTCCGGTGTGCCAAGCAGCCCACAATGTCCTCTAAACAGGTGGCAGATCCTGGAAGCACCTTTCTACTGGGACTCTATGCTGCTCACCAGGGAGAGCAGAGAGAATCCAAGAGGTGCTTTCCAGCTCTCTAGATCATGCTCAGCTTTGCTGTTGTGATTTGTTCCTTGAGAAATCAGCAGTTACCCACAGTAAGAGGAAACTGATAATATCAGTCATCCTCTGTAGGATTTTGAACGGTAGCTACAACTGATCTTCACATTCTGATTCAGTCTCTTCAGTTTCTCTTTTTCTCACCCAAACAGAAAAAGCTTGTAATTTACAACTACTGTAATTCTTGAGGGCAGCTCTCAGATATACATATATTCTATTGTTGTCTCTGGTAAAGCCATCTCCTTTCACCAGGTCCAGTGACCACATGTGGGTAACAGTGGAGCTGCATCGAGAAGAGAACAGACACACTTCCTTTAAGATAATTTGCAACCTACTCATCACAAGGCAAAAGATGAAAAAACTGAGTTCCTGCCTTTTAGCAAGGCTAACTTGTACAGAAAATCTGTGGGGATGGAAAAGGGCTCATTCTTGGTGCCAAAAGTGCCTGAGTTCTCACCCTCTATCTGACCCAAAAGTCAAAAAATCTTTAATTTTTGGAAGATACCAATCTTCTTCCTGCAAAATGCAGTGCTAACATTTGTCTGTTTGAAAAAGAGGAAAATTTTAATTCCTGGAAACCACTCTAAAAGTGAGCAATACAAAATTAGTATTTAAAACTGGGGGGAGGGGGGCTTGGCCTTTTGATCCAGTTGAGCAGAGGCACAGCTCCTTCCTGCTTCCAATGCCAAACATCAACTCCAGGAAAGAGGAGCAGTGGGTGCAGAAAATTCCCACAACTTCATGAGTAACTTTTAACAATGGGAGGCAGCCAGAAGGGTGGCTCTAGAGCTGGGTTTGTGTCTTGGGAATCAGAGTATGGGGGGATAATCAGAATGTGCATTTATTGAGGCATTTGCATCCAAGATCCAGCATACACTTTATCCAATATATACACTTTATATACACGCTAAGAAAAATCTTAGGTTGCATTTCAGGCTTTAACAGTGACTGGAGGGTGCTTAATTGACTTGCCTTGAAAGAGTTACAGGACTCCCAGCTCTCACTGCCCTGTTCTGACCTCTGAGCTAAGCAGCTCAGACTCTGCAGTACTGTTTTAGCTTTCCTCAAGTGTCAGGAGTGATCCCACAGATCATTCTGTCCTGAGGAAAGGCAAGCTGGAAGAAACCACTCAGCAATTTTTAAGGTTTGTAAATCCCATTTGCTCTTCTTAAACTGACATGTACAGAATAGTAGGAGAGATTTTGCCTCTCTGATCCAGGGAATTTCCCACTCCAACATGCTCATGCATGGGAGCCCATTTACTGAAAGAAGAACAAGGAACATGATGACAAAAAGGGTTTTCCAGGCTCCTGTTGATGAGGTCCCATCATTTCCCAGTGACACTGATATTGGGTGCAAAGAACCCCAGGAGTGACTTTATTCCTCAGGACTTTCTCCCCACTTTTATTAGAAAAAAATATTGCTTTCTAAATATTTTATTTAGGGGTTTTTTTTCTCATTCCTGGTTCTTCTCAGGGCATTGTGCCATTTCATCAGGACAACCTAACCTGTTTGAGGGTAGCAGTAACATGAGAATCAGCTGTGACCGTAGGATTGTGAGTTTGGGAATGAGTAGATTTGGCCAGCACTAGAGACTTCTTGTTGCTCTAGCCAATATTTAAGGAGATCTGAAGCAGAAGCAACATAAATTTCTCTTTGCAAGGGCAGCAAAACTCATGTTTAATACATTCACTAAAGCTGCCCTGATAAGTAAATGAGGAGGTAACTTTGAAATTTTCTGGAAATTCGTAAGAGAGAATGCTAAGGAATATTCAGCTACCAACTGCCAGCCCCTCTGAGTGCAGAACCTGGAATCCATCCTTCCCAGAGCCAGGCAAAGTGAGAGAGAAGCACACCCTGCTACCTGCTAGTTGGAACCATTCACTATACCATGCACATTTTGGTGTGCTACTGCTGAGAGATGTAAGGGCTCACTATGATTCTCATTTACATCAAACTTCCACTTGATTTGACAAAGCAGGCAGAGGAGAGAAAACACGTACAGACCAACAGAGGCCCAAATTAGAACCGGTGGTTTTGTCCCCTTGCTTTTGTGACCCGCACAGAACAAGCCCTTTGCAGAGGTTCAGTAACCACAGCTCCTTGAAACCAGTAGTTTCACACCCCAGCAAGGGCAGTGCTACCAGAAAATCACAGAGCAAACAAACAGAGCACATAAACTCTTCTGCCTTTGTCACACATTCTTGGGAAAGCTCCCGGTACAAATCAATACTTTTGCACAAACAGAAACTGAACACTCCACTGCAGTACAACAATCTCCCAGGCCTCTTCAGGTGTAAAAAGGCAGAGTAATTTAAGACCAAAAAAACAAAGACTTTGATAGAAGCAATGATGAGGGAACTTCTCCAAAAATTTCCTCTTCTTCTCTCTGTTACAAGAACTAGTAATAAATTTCCTCTGTGCTTTCCTCTAAAGGACTGAGAGAAGTCCACTTTTAGCTGTCCAACAGCAGCAGTCAGTGGTGGGGTTGCACTTTGGGGAGTTACAGAATGAGTCATTTCACAGAGCAGCGTGGATTCAGCGTTATCTCCTTGTGACAATGTGCCCTTTCCTCACCAGAGGGGACAGACAGAGGCAGTGACTGCTGCAAAGACTCAGCCAGGCATTGCTGGGGTAAGCAGGGGACAAATGCAGGGGGAGTCAGGCTGCTCTAACTGGGTTAGCATGAGGGTAAAATGTACAACCATCACCAGAACAGGTGATCTGAAACCTAAGAACCTAAGCTTTGCTGCTTAGTTGAGGTGGCCCATGAGAATCCCATGTATTGATTATCCTTTGAGTTCTGACTTTTTCTTTCCAAGTATAAATGATCATCTAGGCTTGGACTGCTGCCTTGTGTATGGCACCAAAGAATATAAATTGAGTCTTAAAGTGTATTAATTGTTCCAGGAGCAGAAAAGGACTTTAAAACCTGCTATTTTTACTTCTTGTAACTAAGGGTTATGGGAACATTAAGACCAGAGGGATCTCCTGCACTACTGAATTTAAATCCACTCTCATTTGGCAGTAAACCATTCTATTATAATATCTTCTGCACTCTCACAGCACACAGCATTTTCATTTTCTGCATAACTCAAGTAGATAATTACAGATTGTATTTAATTATCTTAAATCTAAATAAGAGTTTATGGTGAATAGAGGAGGTGAACTTTTCACACTCAAGTGCTGGGCACACAGTAAGGTGATTTTTGAGCTGACTCAGCTTGGTGCTGGAACAAGTGGTGCAACTTGTCATATCTTGCCTCTCTCTTGGAAAAGAAAGTGAGGTACACAGTAGCAGAACAATCCCTCTTGCACCAGACCCTTTATAATCTTTGAGCTCTCACTGGGAGTCTGGCTAAAAATCTCCAAAAATCTACATTCCAGATAACATCCCCCTGTTATTGCTGACTTTGGGATTGTGACAAAAACAAGACAAAAACTTGAGCTTTGTAAACTGAGCAGTGAGTCTGCATTATAACATTGTTTGAAATAGGCTCACTCTCATGAACTTGTGCTGGGATGGAAAAGTCCCAGCATTTGGAGAGAATGAGCAGTAAAATCAAAGTGGACAACAAATCACAAAATGTTTAAAGATACAATAAAAATAGAAACACCAATTATTTTCCTATTTGTACTTCTGAATTTTTTTCCCCAAGGAGTTTTGATACTTCCCATTTAAATAAAACTGAAACCATATCAGAACTAGCTACAGAATGATAGGACTGTGAAACAGAGAAAAAAACAGATCAAGCCCTCTGTGTGGTTTTTAAAAGCCCCAATGTCTGCATCCCCAAGAGTCAATGATTACAGTTGTGGGGTGGATTTGCAGGGGCGCTGTGGAGAATTCCTGTGTTTAACATCCCCCCACCCCAGAGCTCTGGGCCTTTGCAGTTGGTTCATGAAGAAAAGTACACACAACCACAGCTGACTGCAGCTCAACTGTGCTTTTATGGCTCAGAAGCAAAAAGATCTGATTTACATCAGGGAAAAGCAAGAGTCATTCCACCAAAGTAAATTACATGAAGTGGCAACTATGCTCTACCACTTTACAAAACAAGGGCAAAGCAATCAAAGTTGATGAGTCAGATCCTAAATACTTGAATTAGCCTGGATCCATAAAGCCAAGACAGCAAGACTAATCTGACCATGAGGAATGACTGTAAAATAAAATGCCATCAATCAGCATGCACTAGGTGTCTTTGCCAAGTGAGGGGGAAGAAGACAACAGGAAATTGTGAAATTATCTCTACTCAGAGGGTTAGACTCCCTGCCACTCCAGATTTATGGCTATCTTTTGTCCTCTTACAAGGCAAGGGCAGGATGGTCTTTAAACAGTTCTCCCCTTAAGCCTTTTTCACCTCCTCTGTCCAGACATAAATAACTACCCAAGGCAAGGAATATCAACAAGCCTGGGGTGTACTTTCCATCACAGGCATCAGAAGCTGACTGTGGTAAAATCAAAAAGCAAGAACAGAAGTATCAGAGTAAGCCATTCTCTCTTTTCCACCAAAGTAAACTGCACTGATTTCATGGGACATCTCTCACATTCTCCTCAAAAAATATGATTCAAAGTTGAAAAAGGGAAGACTCGCTATGAGTTACTCTTTTCCCATAACATGTTCTGAATAATAATTTATGCAAGACCTATTTCCATTGTTACAGCTCCACTATAGTTATTGTTCTGGAATTGGCTCAGTATGTTTTAGTCTTACCTGATATCTTTAGATCTTGGGAGTTTTGCAGGAGAGGAGTGGCAATGCAGCAAGAGATGGCATTAGTTTCTTAAACCAGGCAGAAAGCACAAACCTTCATTTGTTCTATTTAAGAACTGCCTTTCCTTGAAACTTGTTCTTTAGCAGCATGTCTGAACATGCTGACTGTTAAAAGTCCCAGTGCACATAGAGGCTCACAACTTTGCTTTTTCAAAGCACAGGTGATTTTTCAACAGGCTTGCTCATTTGTCCTGCACTATCAAAGCAACAAACTCCATCAAACTAATTCTGACAAAGCTTTCCAAGTTTTCTGTGCTCATGCAAATGCAATTTGGGAAGCATAGAAAATTATTTTTATTAATTGTGACGCTCAATTTTCAAGATATCTGAGGGCATTCTGGGTTTGGCAACCTCCAAATCTGAAGTTTGAGTTTGGAAATTGTTGGGAAATAGGCTCATCCCTCTTCTGCCCTGACAAGTCAGAAAACCTCACAAGGTCACTCTATACTTTTCTGAAATACTCTATATCCACAGAGAAAATATCTGAACAGGAACTCAAAAAGTCCTAAATCCCAGCAACTCACTAATCCAGAATAGAGACAAATCTGCTTTTCCTGCCTCACATATAAATCAGCTTCTAGGTCATGCAAAACCTCATCAAATAGACTCAAGTATAACAGGGACAGAAAAATAATAAGCACTCAGAACTCCCATATTCTACAAACTTTCTTAATCTCATGTACTCAGAGGAGTTTTTTTCAGAATAAATATAAAATATTTTATTTGCCTTTCCTACAAGTATCCACATTTTCCTTCCAGTTTCACCAGGTTAGCTGTGGTCCCCAACGTGCTGCCAGTGTCCAGTGAGATTTTTCTGTAGAGGTTTCTTTTGTTCAGTTTTGCAAATTAGATTATTTAACACAGTGAGAAAGCATCCCAGAAGAGCAGATTATAAAACCAAAAGCCATTGTCCATCTGTCTGCTATGGAACAGGATTCTTAATTCGTGTCATCATTTCAACTACCAGTATCATGGTCCATCAAGTCTGAAGCCTGAGATATCTGGAGAAAATACAATATGTCACATAGGATAATACTAAAGGGATTGACAAGATCTGAGAATATCTGTGTTGCTTCTGGAGTTACTGAACTGCAGAGGAAATAAAAAGCAAAGCAAAGCAAAACAAAATCAAATTTAAAATACCATCAGACTAGAATGTCCTGCACTATCTCTTTGAATGCAGAAGAATCTCAGCATCAACCTGTCTAAACACAGCCTGTCAGCCCCAGCCTGTCTCACTGCACTGTGCACTTGGAGCTCATGCACTGGGCAGGGAGGTCACAAGCCATATGGACCATCTGAGGCAGGGGAAAACAAGAGCTGATTCTGATCTCAAGCTCTGCCCAGAGAGTGCTCAGGCCTCTGAGGGGCTGACTCATCTCTTACCAGCAGCTGAGCGCCATCCTGTCGGCAAGACACCTCTAACAACTCAGTTCAGCTTGCTGCAACCTTCCTCTGTAAGCAAAAGGCTGAAGCACCGGCCTAAAACCAGCACACTCCACGTCAGGAAAACTTATCTGCTCCCTGAAGGACACTTTTTGTACAAAGAGTAACACAGCTGGGAAATGTGCCCTTGTTCTTCATCTTTAACTTCTTTTTGTAAGTTTTGCCCTCTCTCTTTTGTCCCTTAAAAGAGTGGATTTCCACTTGCTTCAATCACCAAAGATGTCTGTGTCTCCAACTTGGACTATTTTCCCAACATAATAAATGCTATTACCATCCTCTGTGAACTTTCCAGTCACTGAGTTATACAATTGCACCTCTAAACGCATCTGTCACTCACACATACACAGACATTAATTGCAACCTTTGAGGGCAGGCAAAACAGTTTTCCTACCAAAAGTTACACTTTTTTTTTATTTTCTAAGTAGCCCAACATTAATAACAGACTTTGGTCAGGAGCAGTAGTAATACCTCTCACCATACACAGTATCTCTCTCTTATATAAATAACTGAAAGAAAGAAAGCAGATGCAGTATTTTTTTTTGGCACCTGGAGAAACAAAAAGGCAAGGGAGCAGCTGATAAGTGAAGGATGACTCATAGAGGTGCCAAAGCAAGGAAGAGAGAAGGAAGCCTATTAATTGAGTACACAACACATCTCATCTGCACAGGTTGCATCCTGTATCTGAAGGAGGAAAGATTTCAAAGTTTATACCCTTGGCCTCTCTTATCATAATTTTTTTCAGTCACTCTGACCTTATGGAATGCAAAATACATTCCAGCTATGATGACAAACATGACCCTTGGTACACTTGCCAGTGTTCATAAATGTGGCTGGATGCCAGGTGCCCACCAAAGCTGCTCTGTCACTCGCTCTCCAGAGCTGGACAGAAAATGCAACAAAAGCTCATGGGTTGAGATAAGGACAGGAAGATATTTCTTACCAATTACCATCACACCACTTGGGGAAAAAAATTATCAATTATCAATCAAATCTGAGTATCATCATGAGAAATATACCCAAATCTTAAAAACACCTTTCCCCCACCCCCCTCCCTTTTCTTCCTGAGCTGAACTTTACTCCCGATTTTCTCTACCTCTTTTGCTGCAGCAGCACAGAGCTACGGGGAACGGGGGCTGGGGTCGGCTCATCGCACAGCGCTTCTGCTGCTCCTTCTTCCTCCTGGAGAGGACTCTTCACACCCTTCTCCTGCTCTGGAATGGGGTCACTCTCACTGCAGACAGTTGTTACACTCTTCCCTTGCTCTGGAATGGGGTCGATCCCACTGGACACAGTCCCACTCTTCCCCTGCTCTGGAATGGGATCACCCCCACTGGAGACAGTTATTACACTCTTTCCTTGTTCTGGCATGGGGTCTCTCCCACTGGAGACATTCAGACTCTCCCCCTGCACCAGAATGGGGTCATTCCCACTGGAGACAGTCACGCTTTTCCCATGCTCCACAATGGGATCACTCTCACTGGAGACACTTATTGCACTCTTCCCTTGCTCCAGGCTGGGGTTGCTCCCACTGGAGACACTCACACCTTTCCCCTGCTCCGGAATGGGGTTGCTCCCACTGGAGACCGTTATAATCTCCCCTTGCTCTGGCATGGGATCACACCCAATGGAGACAGTTACACTTCTCCCTTGCTCTGGAATAGTGTCTCTCTCATTGGAGACAGGAGAATTTTTTCCCTGCTCCAGAATAAGGTTGCTCCCGCTGGAGACAGAAGCATTTTTCCCCTGCTCCAGAATGGGGTTGCTCCCAATGCAGACAGGAACATTTTTTACCTGTTCCAGAATGGGACTGCTCCCACTAGAGACAGGAGAATTTTTTACCTGTTCCAGAATGGGGCTGCTCCCAATGCAGACAGGAGCATTTTCTCCCTGCTCCGGAATGGGATTGCTCCCACTGGAGACAGGAACATTTTTCCCCTGCTCCATAATGGGATTGCTCCCACTGGAGACAGGAGAATTTTTCCCCTGCTCCAGAATGGGATTGCTCCCACCAGAGACAGGAACATTTTTCCCCTGCTCTGGACTGGGGTTGCTCCCACTGGAGACAGTCACACTTCTCCCCGGCTCCGGCACGGGGTCTGTCCCATGGGAGACAGTTACAGTCTTCCTTTGCTCCGGCACTTGGTGTCTCCCACGGGAGACAGTTCTCCAGAAAATTCTCCAAGGTGGGTCCTTCCCATGGCTGCAGCTCTTCATTAACTGCTCTGGGTGGGTCCCTTCCACAGGATGCAGTCCTTCAGGAACAGGCTGGTCCAGTGTGGGTCCACCCCAAGATCACAGGTCCTGCCAACAATCCTTCTCCAGAGTGGGCTCCTCTTTCCACGGGTCCACAGGTCCTGCCAGGAGTCTGCTCCAGAACAGGCTTCCCATGGGGTCACAGCCTCCTTCAGGCATCCACCTGCTCTGGCACGGGCTCCTCCACAGGCTGCAGGCAGATCTCTGCATCCCCGTAGTCCTCCATGGGCTGCAGGGCCACAGCTGCCTCACCATGGGCTGCAGGGGTGTCTCAGCTCCAGTGCCTGGAGCACCTCCTGCCCCGCCTTCTGCGCTGACCTTGGTGCACACAGGGCTGTTCCTCTCACATATTTTCACTCCTCTCTTCTTTGGCTGCAATAGCTCCTGCACAGTAACTTTTTTCACTTCTTAAATACGTCATCCCGGAGCTCTGCCATTGTCGCCAATGGGCTCGGCCTTGGCCAATACAATGACTTTGTACTGATTAAGAAGTTATATACTTGATTTGGATTTATGAGGGAATTTCTTTTCATTCACTTCCTTTAAAAATCTATTTACCAGTGTTTGATTTTCTTCTGCCTTATGCTAGCACAAATCAAGTGTTGCTAAGGAGAAGTTGCTAAATATCCAAACTGATGCAAAAGTTAGCGCAGGAAGATTTAAAGCATTTGATCTGGTGCAAGTGCACACTTATGAAAAATAAAGTTTCAGTTTAAATATGCTTAAAAGTTTGAATAACATTACTGAAAAGTAAATCAGGTTACTACATCTGACTGGTTACAGTGTGCTTCACTCTACTTTTATCTAAACAAACCAGGAAAATGAGGAAATGTGTGGGGCATATCCACAACTGAGCATCATATGATAAAATTGGCCAGCCAATAGTTGTTGGGGTTCTTCCTTAGTTGAACAGAGCTTTAAAAAACTCTAAAAAACTCTTTGATCTATTTATTTCCCAATCTGTTGGCATATACACATAAACTTTAAGATAAATTTGAAAAAAGAAGGAAAAAAGGGGAAGAAAGGCAAAAGAAAAAAGCCAAGCTCTGATTTGCAATACTTGTTGCTATCATACTTATTTACCTAAGTGTCCAGACAAGGCCAAATTTAACTTGACTGAGGGCTACATCTGCCCTAATTCAGTTTCACTGCATATTAACAAATGAACAATCAGCCAGTGCTGGAGCACTGCGCACACCAACATTCAGAAACATGATCTAAAGGAAACTTTCCAAAAGATTCAGACATTGGCTTGTCTCTGCCTTTTGCTGCCCATAACTGTAACAGGAGCAGAGTTAGGTCAGGGAAAGACACTCCCCACGACTTTGTTCACTGTGATCAAGGGTAACTTAAACGTGTCCATTACTCATCCAGCTGAAATGAGCCTCCCAGACCAGATTTCAGCACCACACCTACAAGAGCTGTGGGATCTCAAGCCTAAATTTGGAATCAGAATAATAGCTGGGGGATTTATATATCCTTTATAAGCTTTTGATTCTCACAAGACCTTGGCTTCTTATAAAACTGTGGATTTAGTTTTACACTAGGTTCTATAAGGAGCAGGCCAACATGTATTAACATTTCACTTCACTTTTTACTTCCTATGAGAGAATTTGTATGTAGTATAACCATAAGGATGAAAATATTTTGTGGCCACTGCCCTGCAACATAAATGCTGCACAGTCAACTGAAAGTTTTGCTCAGTTTAAGGCAACTAAACATTAACTAAGAGCAAGTAAAAGCAAGAAGACATTTTTCCTGTCACACATCCTTTCACTTCCAGGACAAAATTAAGTTTCATATCCCTACAGGAAGCCACATAGGTAGCACCAGGCAAAGCACCCAGAAAATAAAAATGCTATGGTGCAAGTGAGACAATACCAACATCTGTGTATAAAGCAGCAAGAAAAACCAACAGGCAACATTTACAAGCTCATCAGCTCTGAAAGTATTTGCTCCCTACAGACTACAACACAAACAACAAACTCCTTCCAGCTACCCATGGGGTCTCAGATAATGAATATCTGAAGTAGTAAATTGAAGTCCAGATTCTGACCCTAAATTACATCCCTCAGAACCTCACAGAGTTGGACCCATAATACTGATTTTTTTCCTGAAAAGCACAAGCCTGTGACTTATGCTCTTTATTCAATGGGGGAAAAAATGCAAGTTGTCTCATAGCCAAGAAAGCACATTTCACAGAAAGTATCTTGAAAAAAAAAGATGCCACAAAAACCCAAGACCTGAAACCAGGCATCAAAACCAGTACAACACACAAAAGCGTGCCAGCAGCACCTCCAGCACCTCATTTAATGCTGTGTTTTCATCTCTGCAGTTAGAAAAGTACAGTCCTTGTAAGGCATATTCAGCCTAAGTATAAATAACTATGATCT
This sequence comes from Melospiza georgiana, assembly GCF_028018845.1. Lineage (NCBI taxonomy): Eukaryota > Metazoa > Chordata > Aves > Passeriformes > Passerellidae > Melospiza > Melospiza georgiana. The sequence continues at coordinate 19,594,890 of NC_080435.1, forward strand.
TGCTCTAATGGACCAGCACTTTCTATACAATAAAAACAAGTTTAGCTTAGCATGGGTATGAACAGTGCTGCATAACTTAATAATAACCTTTAAGAATTAAGGAGGATCAAAGGGAATCTCAAGACAAGAAAAAGGCATTTAGCCTTAGAGATTAGGTTCTTCCTGAGAGCAAGAGAGTTAGAGGGAGGAAGGGAAGAGAAGGGCTTTAAAAATGAGTTTTAGTCCTACAAAGTCACTTCTCCTACACCAGAACTGCAAACTCCGGAAATTAAAGCTACTGCTCTAGCTGCTTTTAGTAAGCAGAAGGTTGCTGTTGAATTCCTGCCTGTCAGTAGACAGTTCATCTCCTGCAAAATTGGTTGTGGGAAAGGACACTAAGGAATTCAGTGCTATGGCACTTCATGCTCTTCCCTTCTGCTGTGTTGTTTCCTCCCTTCATGCCTCTGACAAGCACACAGCTGCCCACCACTGCCATCACTTCAGCACACCCAGACTTACTCAGGAGCTCTTCCCTCCTGGGGAGATGCAGAATGGAGGTGCAGGAATTCTCAGTCCGTGCTTTGCCATAGCCTCTGTGCTGCCTGAGTGCTGCCTGCTTTACTTGTCAAGCAGCAAATGACACACTGAGAGAGTTTGTCAAACCTCTGTCCCTTTGTGAGCTTAAGGGGAGGAAACTGCTGTTAATCTTTAACAAAACAGGAGCAAAGCCTTTCTCTGCAGACACACGTGTTGGCTTTGAAGGCACCGGTGTGTGGGAAATCTGGCAAGCCAGAAGTTTGCTCTTGGTAGCCCACAAAAATTGAGTTTGTATTTTAAAGTTACAGGAAGCAACAGTTTGCAATTCATTCCTGAAGCTCTGAAGTGAGGCAATCCAGCTGCCTGATGCTAAAGAAATCATAGAAGCTGTGTCAGGGACCAAACCACACACACAGACACAGCAAGCCTGCCAGGCTCAACCCCTATCTTGAAGCTCACATGGGTGACAGTGCTGTTTGACAGGAAAAGGAGAGGTTAAAAATCCACATTCAAACCCTTTCAGGTCCCTGCCAACAAAGGGCCACAGGCTGCCTGCCATCTCCCCTCTGCCTGTGTTGACATAAAGTGGCTTCCCACCCCAGCACAAACCGAGGGGGCAGAGGTCTGGTGTGGGAGCAGTCTCATTACTGGGTGTTTGTTAGGTTATGTGCACTGACAGCTCCTCTTCAGGCCCCAGCTGCCAGGGTGAGTCAGGGTGAGTGTCCCATTGCAGAATAAAACACGTGAGTCAGCTGGAGACATCCTCACTGTGACAACAGGAGGATTAACCCACACCTGAGTGTCACCAACACTGCCCATCCCAGCACTGAAGCCCCCTGTACCAGCAGCCCACCTGCCTGCCTGCACTGGCTGTTAAAAGGACCTTCTGAGCTTCTAGCTAGCAGAATTTGAATCACAAAGCCTTTCTGTGCTGCTGCCACTGCAATGTATTCTGCTTTTACAGCCAAATAGTTATGTTGTTACCTGGAAAAAGCTTGCTTTTAGGAAATTGTGATGCATGATGGGTTTATCCTAGGAATCCAAAATGAAAAAATACCATTGCCATCTATTAGCTGCTGTTGTTTGCCAAAAACTGTACTTGTCCTACAGCCACAGTGTTGTGGATCATCTATGTTGAAGTGAGCCTGTTTTACAGACCTAACATTTTCTTTCAATAGCTAAGGAGAGAGACGAAAACAAATTAATACTTCTCATACACTTCAGTAATTCCCTACAGCTCCCTCACAATAAAATACTAACACATATTGGCAATAAAGTTCATCATTAATATGGTAATCATAAAATATTTCCATTATAAAAATAGTGCTTTAACAAATAGCTTCAGGAACAACATATGGATGCTCTGGGCAAAATTTTCCTCTCTGGTTAATAACAAACAGGAACTCTCAAAAAAAGCAGTCAGGCTCATACAGGAACTGACATTCCCATTGACTACAATAGAATTTTATAGATTGATTCAATCAATTTTTTTCAGTGTTATTTAGTTATTAGGAACATCCTATCTGTTAAAATGGTTATATTTAGTTTTGCTTTCAGCACTGAAGCCCATCCTACCAGATGCCTGCTGCTCAACAGCTCCAGGGTTCCCTGGTGCCAAGGGAATGTGACACATTGCCTTGTGACACACTGCCCGTTCTATACACAGGACCTGGCCAGAATGGAAATAACTTTAGAGTGCATGATGGGAATTGTGACAAAACCACAATTCAAAAAAGTCTCCCAGGAACACTGGGCATTTTTGCAGGTATATATTTTTATAATATGGATGCCACCTGTGTATTTCCATTAGCCCCTGTTTTCCTGCTTGAAGAAAAAAGCTTACAGCTTTTTTTGCTTTTAAAAACCATTTGCTGTCAAGTGTGAGGACTGAAGGTGATGCTCGGTGTGGAGACTGAATCAAGCACTGAGCTAATTCCCAGCTTCATCACTGAGCTAATTCCCAGTTTCATCACACAATACTGCCTGGTGAATAGTGGCTAGGTTATTTACAGGATGAAGCCTGTGAGGGTGCTATGTCTGTGCACTTCTTGCTTTGTTTTCCCAGGCAAATGTTGTTTGTTTGGTTTTTTTTCCAGTCGGGAGAAACATATTATCTATCTTATTACATTCAGATCTTCCTTTCAAATTCAATCTTGAAAAACTCTGCTATGTCTTCTTTTAATGTTGTGCTCTGCACAAGTGGAAAATATCTTTTTAGGATAACCAAACAGTGCAAGAAACTGATTAAGACAACACAGACCCTTTCATTTCTAAGCCACTGATTCAAATGCAGACTGATTAGGGCACAGAATGGAAATTGTTCCCCCACATTGGTGGCTTTTCAAGAGCTCAAGTGTAAAGAGATGTGTCTTAGCTCCTAAATGGACAGATATTCACAGAACATGAAAAATCATTTGCAATGCTCATCACTTGCCTCTTTGATGGGCTTTTCAGTGAGATTGTCAGCAGCTCCCTGGTCCAGAAAGCAATAGAGTTTCATTCCCCAGAAAAATTGAAATATTGGCATTATAATATAAGAAGGTTGTGCACATGACTACTATGCCCTATTCCCTGAGGACTTCAGTCCCACTTCTTATGGTTGCCCAAAAACCAAATTCACATAAAACTTGTACTCTGATTCTCTGATACTGCAGAGGTGGGAACTCCTGTGAGTGTTTTAACATGTGTCTTCCTCATTGCTTCTATTCACTACAGTTCAGTGCAGTAAAAGCACTAGAAAGATATCAGAAACATTTCCAAAATCAAGCTCTTGTAATAATTTCCTGTAAAAATATCTAAGTTTATTTCAGATCTTAGCACCCCTGAGCACCTTATTGTAAATATAGTGATTAAACAAATAAGGACTGCAGTGTTAGTCTAAGTAGTGCAATATTGCACAGTATTGCAATATTGCAATCTTGATACTGCAATAGTTGCATTGAAAATGTCTCTTTAGTGTAAACTCTCATCTAGAACTCTGGTTTTTTTAAGACTTCTCAGTTTCTCTTTTTAATTTTTTAGTTTCCAGTGGTTTTGGCAAATATAAGCCTTAATAGAAGAGAAAAGGTAATTTTAATAATAAGCTATGATTTGCTTAATATAAAAACATAAAGCATTCAAAGTGTCATGAGAATTAAATTACAATGGGAAGGAATTCACTACATTCCTGTAGCCTTTAAGTAATAATAAAATCAACTTGATCTGAAGCTTTATGAAGCAAAATCCAATCAAAATTTTAGGGTTTGTTGGGTTGTTTTCCTAGGAACCTATGCAAATGGGAGAGAGATATTGATAAAATTTCCAGCTAAGAAAAAGTTGTTTGACTGACAAGTGCATTCTTGCTGAATGGACTTTTAAAATTAAAGTGAAACAAAGCAGCCAGCCATAGAAATGGAATAGCAAAATTCCCCACTGTTTGAGGAAGCCCAAAGGATGCATCCAGAAGTGGATCCACTTCTCCAGTTCTCTCTTGGTCTAACTAGAAGCTGTCACCTTGTCTCACAATCCATTCCTCTCGAGTCTGTAGAGCACTGTGCTCACCAGAGTGTTTCTGCAGCCCTGCTGAGGGACTTGCAGAGGCTGCAGCAGGCTCAGCTCTGCCAGGCCGGGGTCAGTGCCCAGCAGTGCCCAGCGAGGGAGGGGAACATCGCGGCCCGACCATCGGAAATCAGCAGGACTGTCAAAGCCTGCATTCAAACCCTTCCCAGCCTCAGGGTCATCTGAACCAGCACTGTGACTCCTTCCCACTGCAAATGTTTCTGTTCCTTGTGGCCCTCCCACCTCCCATGGCCCAGTTCAGAGCTGAGCTGCCAGAGCTTCATGTCCCAAATGCACCTCCAGTCTCACAGAGTAACCCATAGCTCTTATTCCCTGCTGAACCAAATGAAACTCTGCACTGCTGGGAGCTGAGCTGCTGAAAATTTGTCAGCTGCATGTTTCAGGCTGTTTCTGCTGGTAAAGGAAAGGGTACAGTATTTGCTAATAGATGTCATATCAGTTATTCAGTTTTCATCATTATTTGGCTGAAGTTTATTTGTATGGTTTTCTAAATCTCAGTGGTTTAAACAAATTTTTTAAAGCTGTGTTTCATCACAGCTCCAATAACAGAGCATATTGCTTAGTCTTAGAATTTTATTAAATCACTACTCTTCCTGTTTTCAAGCTCACTGTAAAAATATTAAAACTTAATTCTCTTCTGAATTAACAAACATTTTCTACAGGGGATTTGTTTTTTTCCTTCTCACAAATTCATAAAGAGCTCATAAATGTTCTCACTATTACTTCTGAGCAGTAGGCAAATGCTTTTGGCAGGAAAATCTATCTCAGCAGTTCAGTGTGGAGTGCCTCATTGCCTTGAGCCCTCCTTGAGCCAGGACGTGCCCCACAGCTGAGGGAGAGGTCCCAGCCCAGGCAGTGGGAAGAGGCTGGGACGTGCTGAAACCGTGTGAGCTTAACTCACACCACTGGCCTCTTGCTCTAACAAAGACCCTGATGGCTGCTCTGGCTAGAAAAACTGGGGCATGTTTTAGCCCAGGCCACCACACAACTGATGGGGCAACAGAATTTTTATTTTAAAGTAAAAAGGAAAAAAAAGCCTTGGCTTCCTGCTTTAGGCATACATAACTGACTCTCCTTTTCAAGCTGCTCTCACTCCTTCCTCCTCAGGGCCCTCAGATAAAACCTGCATGCCCAAATATGCACAAAACAGTATCCACTAACCTTCCAAACCATGCACAAATGTCAAAAGTTGTAAACAGCCAGCAGCTACTTCTAGACCTGCTGTCTTCCCTGTTCCTGTGTACTAAGTGTAAGCCCAGGCAGAGAGCACCCTTCACCTTTAATTAGAATGGAGCCTTTCACCTGTAATTGAAATGCAGCCATCCACAAGGGAAACAAGCAGCCTTTCTATCACTTACAGCAATACTTCCACATCCTAAGTAAGGAAAGAGTAAGAGATGAGAAAATACTTTACCATAAATGTGCTAAGACAATGGCAACCACGCAAAAATTAGTGGGAAAATTGCATACATTAGAATTACAAATAAGATCAAAACCTAATTGCTTTAGAGCAACACAGAGCTGAAGATGCATCTTTTGATTTTTAAGTTATTGCATTCTTCTCAATGCTCTCCAATCTGAAAACTCAGGGTATGTAAAAAAAATAATCTCACAGTCTTTAAATTTATATTCACATGAAGTACATGAATGCAATTAATTACATTTTGTTTATCTTACTGGCAATAATTTTTTTACAGTAGGACCAGGGCTCCACTGTGGTGGATGCAGAGTTATCTCCCTCCCAAGGCTCTGTAACAAATGGTGAGGGAGTTGTTCAGTGCTGTCCTCCCCTTTCTGCCCCTGGAGTCATCCACCCTGGATGCGAACACAGCTCTTCTACATTAGTCACAGGAAAATTCATTGTCAGTGCAGGCAGACTGGATCACATCTGCATGAATGACCTGACAATAAATTTGTGCAGTCCCTACAGTTCAACATAGAGCTGAGGAGCACTTGATAATTTGCATTTTTTTTTTCTTGTATTAGGAGTAGCAGAAGGATTGAATGAATAAGAATTGTTACACATCTGATAACACAAACAAGAGGCCCCACATTTGCATCCATGAAGGGATGTCTCTAAATGAGAGACACGTCCTGCACCCTCTCTGAAGATGAATCTTCTCCCTAAGCAGATGAGTTTTCCTCAAGAAATGAGATTATCTTTGAAATGAAAAATTTACTATAGAAAGGGAAGAGAATAAAGCACTCTAAGGACAAGCCAGCAGAGCAAAAAAACTGCCAGCCCTACTCAAGCCCTGACACCAGAGCACTGCTTAACTCCAGCACTGGATGTATCTACACATTCTTTTATTTAAGAATTCTGGAGGTGTCAATTCCTAAGGCAAAATATTTCTAGACTTCTGCCCAGCCCATAACTACATAATCCTTTCAAGGGAAACAAAGTATTTTAGTTGGATTTAGTAATGTGGACCAAGAATTAATTTCACTTTAAAATAAATAAATACATTTGATATAAAACTGAATGAGCTTGGCTTAAGTATGACTGATTTTGGAAACGATCACACATCTCAGGGTTTTAAGGCTGAAGCACAGGCACAAACTCTTCCTTCAACTAAGATTTTTCTAGAAGTTTGCTTAGTTTCTATGACTTTTCTAAGATTGTTTCTGCCTTGAGAGAAACACAGTAATAAATCACAGGACCTTGGCATGCATGTGAAACAGCTGAGCATGGACCTGTGTACATGATGGAGAGAGGAAACCAACCCAAAACAGTATTTCTAGTAACCAACCCATGGGCTTACTTTGTTAAGAAATGTAAGTCATTCTTTTATTTGATACTTAGAGAACTATAAACAATCCACCTGAAACATTCCTGGGGTGTCTCTAGTTGCATTAGTCCAGACTCTGTGGTGCTTCTCTATTGCCTTCATTGGAGGTAAGGTAGCTCCACCAATTAAATGTCTGTCCTATTAACTTAAATTCTGGAGAAGGAAAAGTTCTGGGCCACAAAGTCAGCGCAAACTTATCTCAGCAGGTTATGCTAATGGAGGTGACAAAGTCTCAGTGACATCATGAATGCTCTCACACGCTGCTGAGAGATAAAAACCAAAGCCTGTATTTAGCAGTTTGTGGGTACTCAGCTCAGTTCTTCCCAAACAAAAAGAAAGATCCAACTCATGATAGCAGATTTCAGTTTTAACTCATTAAGAGTGTATTTGGTTCAAAGATTCAACTAAAAGTATTTAGAAAGAAGTTTTATGAGCCTTCTTTGAATAGACACTTTGTAACTTGGTGCTCATGGCAAATTGCAGATGTAATCCTTCTTTTGCACAAATCTCTGGCGTCTTGCTATGGCACTCCCTGACTTCAGCCCCCCCAGCTTATTGTGCCAATAAATCATGATTGCTCAGCTGGAGAACATCCTCCACCAACATCCTCTGGTGAGGACACCACCTTTCCTGTGCAGCTTGGGTGGAAAGACAACAATCCACATCACAAAATCCAGACTGTGACAAAACACCTGTGATTGCAGTGGCACAGCTTTCCTTGGGCACAAAGCCTCTGAGAACAGTTTTCCTCAGACACAGTCCTTTTCCACAACTGGATTCAGGGCTGTTTTCTGCCTTAGATATCTTCCCAAATCAAACTCAGGGACACTACATTTGAAAGTTTGAGTGTTTGTTCTTGCTCATCACAACAGTCTCTCTATATATTCTACCAAAATCACCACTCTAGTAAAACATTTACCTGCAGCAAACTTAATTTTTGTTCATTGTAATTATTTTTCTAAAATGTTTTTGAGCTTTTCAAAGCCCTCTTCTGTTCTCCAAGTTGGGACCCATACATAAGGCACACCCTGCACATTTTACAGGCAAAGAGAAATTCTGACGCTTACAAATACACTGGAAGAAGTCTGTATCTTGAAAACCTGATGTTATTTATGCCTCAGGCAATAAACTCTGATAAAAAATTGAACAACGGGGTCATCTAAAACAAACCCTTCCTGTGCTTCAGTTTCTGCAGCATTTGAGAAGGCTTAAGTGTATAAAATGCCTTGAGATGCAGAGTTAAGAGATGGCATACTAGCCAGAGGCAAAGACTTTAAGAATAATTTACACAGGTTATGTAGTCACACAACTCTAAATATTTTTCATCTCTGGACTGGTTCTTGTTGCATTTAGCATCTCAAACTAAGCTGCAATTTTAAGATATAATGATATATTAATATGTAAATCTTTTGTTCAGGATTTTTTTTTACTCCTTGTATCTGTTATATTACACAGCCTACAAGTGTGAAAGCTGCATTTTGCTAACTAGACCATGACTTCATAGACATAGTTATTGCCCTGTTTTAATACAGTACAGTGTAGAGGCGATTTTTAAGTCAAAGACGGTAGTGCCATTTCTACTTTTATCTTTGTTTGCACTGGAGAAAACACAAGTTTTGGACAAATACCTAATAACAAATAGAGTTTCTGATAAAACCAAAATACTCCAGCTAAACATGAAATCATTTGCTGAGGGAAAGCAAGCCACATTGTAAGGAGAGAGACCTACAAACACCACTATGCCTTTCTGTGACTTCTGTTCTCCTAAGGTTTCCTCAGAGTTACACTGATCCTCATAACTATAGTGAAATCAAACTCATTTGATGCTACAGGGATGTGGTTATGCACTAGCTGCAATCATACTATGGGCTCCTTTGTCCTCTGCTGAAGGATTAAGAAGATTTCACAGAGCTGCTTCCTGCCAAAATTGCTAAGAAGTCACTTCCAGCTACACACAAGGTGCTTTCCTATCCCTCCATTCCTTGGCATTCACCTCAGTGACTCACAAGGAAGGATTAAAGTTGTACTCTGGAAGCTCACTGAAAGCCAGAGTCTCCTTTTGTAAGCATAACAACCCTTCTGCTATTTCTCCAATTTGCTTCCTGTAACTGACTCTTGTTCCAAACAACATCAGAATGTTCCCTCTGGCTTGGACCAAAAAAGCATTCCTGGTCCAAGGTTCAGTCACTGACCATGAGAGTTAGCAGGTGCCTGGAGAAGAGAATAAGAACGTGCAGCACAACTTAACCAGCTTAAGTCTGTTGACTCAGAGATTTTATTTCTGTGACTAAAAGGCTTTGGAAGATTTTTTGTTCCATGGATTTGTCTGATTGCAGCATAACATAAGAGTAAGTTTAATGGTTTAAAAACACGCTGCTGAAAAATGCCTTCTTTTCAACTGACTCTCAGCCTGTTGTCTTCTGGTTTCATCGGATTTGCATTAGTTCTTAAATGGAAAGAGTATTGTTTCCCTATTTATCATCTCTGTTCTAGATCTCATTTCAGATACTCCTCTTCCCCCCTTCAATCTCCTTTCTAGGATGAAGAGTCACAATAAATCTACTCTCGTCTTGTAGTGAAAATGTTTCCTACCTTCAACCACCCTTGTCATTCTACAATTTTCCCATTCAGAACACAGTCAAGTTTTCTCTCCTAACACACACAAAAATCTCAGATTTTAACAAGTGGTGAATGAACTTCAAGTACCTTTAAAAATGCATTAGTGTGCTTTTGTTTAAAACACTTCACTTGCTTCAGATCCAAGAGTTCTTTTTCCCCTCCTGTGCTCACAGCTGAAACCCATGAACCCCACAACCAGATTCTCAGGTGAAACTCAGTTATCCTCCCAAATAATGTCCTTGCTCTGTTCTCTGTCTTTCCCTCATTTCCTGATGTGCCATTCAAACAACTCTGGTGATTCATGACAGTTAATTCCGACTGTGGTGAGGACCAAGGGAATTTTAGTTACTGCAAGCATCTTAATGCCTGCAAAGCATGCAGCTGTATGGATGTTTACTTGGAGGCACCTTCTTTCCACTGAGGATTTTTATTATTAAAATTTCAATTTGTGATCTATAGAGATCTGAATCACAGACAAAGTAATTAGAAAGACTTTTAGAGACTTTACTGACCTTTGCTTCTGACCTATAAGGAATCACAAAATGTTGAATCAGCTGATGTCACCATATCCCTCAATCACACATTGCATCTTAAAATCACAGAATCACTGATGTTGGAAAATACCTTTAAGACTATCAACTGAACAATCTTGAAACAATAAACCCCACCAAAGCTAAGACTGACAAGAAAATAACTCTTAAAAATATATCTTAGCAACCAGGAGACTGCTACACCTGTTACACCAGTATCAGCACTAACTGAAACCACTGTCACATTATAAAGTACATTTGCAGGTTTCCAAATGCCCAGACAAGACCCACAATAAATAGAGACAGAGACTGTTCAGTTTAAGTGAATCTTTGAACATGTTTACAATAAGTTTTGCAAGCTTGAAACTTTTATAATGCCAGCACTTACAACACTGATTTACTGTCTGACTCAAAGGAAGAATGCTCATGGTTGGCTCAGATAACATCCTCTAGCAGGCTTTCTCAGAGACAGGTGAAGATTACATAAGGCAAAATAATGGATGGAGAAATGGAGCATGACCACCTATTCATCTCATCCCTTGTTGAGCAAGTGCACCTAAAGATAGTCCTTAGCTTCAGGCTCTTACTTGTACTTAGAAAAATCTCTTCCTGAAAAATTCTAATTGAAACAGATGATGATGATAAGGAAAGACAGTTTATTTGACAGTTACTATCCAATAACTTAGTATCCCACAGTACTCTCTAAGCTATTCAAAATGGAAATTATTTTGAAATAAGAGACTTGTCCAAAGTTTGCCAAAGTCTAGACCCAAGTTCCCAGCACCGATCTGTCTGCACTGGTGGAAGGACAATAAACAACTTGAGAGCTCCAGAGATCATTAGGGAACTGTTATTAATGTCTATATATTAATATCTCTCTAGAAATTCCTCAAGTCCCCCTGGCCCTCATTATTTTATCTTTTTACTATTTTGTAAAAAGATAGCAAAAAGATAAAATACTTCCCAGTGTTTTATCCATTGATAAAATGGAGATGGCAAACACACAAACTGGGAAGTGTACAAGGATATGGAGCCCACCTCTGCTGAGCTCTACCACAGCATAATATACCTAATAAAAAAACAGAATTAATTTTGGTTCTCTGCATCTTTCTTTGACTGCACATTTTAAAATAAGTTTCGTTTTTCCCCTAACTGTGAATTAAAAATAATCTACTTTGTAAATTATTTTCATGCTACAGAAAGGACAAATAAGCAAAGCAGCAGATGAACCCTGTACTTGACATTCAGCCCTTTCCCACCCATTGCCTAACCTGCAACAGGAGATGGTCTGACCATGGTCTGTGAAGGCAGAACAGCAGAGGAAATGTGACACAAACCAACACAAAACACCAACTGGACATTGGCAGTGCAGGAGAGCTGGCATGCAATCACATGGCTGAGGAATTCAGCCCAAAATTTCTGAGATCTATACAGCACCTTCCACACAGGTGCTTCCTTGCAATCACTCCCATCATAACCAGCCCATGAGCAGCAATTGTTCAATAAGAAATCTTTCTTCATACCTTGGGTCCTCCACTCCCTACAAAAAACTTCCCTCAGCCCAGCAAAGCTCTCCTTCTGTCAGAATAGAGGTTGCTTACCCTGGAACAGACACCTTGTTCCAAACACAGATAAACTTTACTCAAAATCTGCAAATCCTGCAGTTCTCCACTTACCTATCCAGAGTGTCCTGAGGCACTTTACTCCCTCCAGCTCTGCTGTTGACACTGCTGTTCTTGTTGGCAGTCATGGTCATTTCTGCTTTCTAGAAATGTGGATATCTGTGAGAAGAAAAGTCAATTAAGCCTCAGAAAGCCCAAAAGACAATTAACTCCTTGAACTACTATTCTGTGTAAAGGTAGAACTCCAGGTTGCTTTTCATTCTATGAAATTCAGTCAGGGTAGTGATGATCCTGAAAAACAAAACCGTCTACTGCTGCTATTGCACATCCACAGCCAAGTTTATCACAGCCCAGTGCTATAAATGGAAATAACTTATGAGAAGTAGGTGTGTGCTTCAGGTGCTGGCCTGTCTGATGAACTGAGCTTGATATCAAGTTCACAAAGGATCACAGGTTTGGTGTGGTTCTTCCATCCACCAGGGTATGTGGAAATCCCAGTAACAGCACTGTGTGATACTTGCAAACACTGTAGCTGTGACTGGAAATTTGACCACACCAGAGATATCCCAAGGAGTAAAAAAAGCTCTCTCATCTTTAAAGTGCAACTCTATTTTGGAAATATATTCTAATAGTGAAATTTATTCAATGATGAAATTTTGAATACCATTTTCAAATCTGATTGTGATCTAAAAATATCACACAAGCAGTTTTCTCTATTGGCCTCAAGATTCTTTACGTAAAGCTGTCTTAGGACACTTTTAAAACCTCAGGCAATATAAAGATTCTTTACCAATTCCTAGCTGTTTTTTAACTATTTGGTAATCCCAAAAGCAGTGAACTTATTTTCAGCCCTGTGTATAAAGTTGTGTGCCCAAAAGATGGGTCTCACTTCTGTGACATTGCTGCACACTGGCAAAGGAACAGCCCAGTACCATGATTTGTTTTACCTTCATTCTGCTCTCTTAACAGCAATGTCATGCTGTGACTGAAGGGAGAACATGATGATATGAGTAAAGGCCAGGATGTCACCCAAGGGATGCAAAAGCAGGAATCCCTAATTTAATTGGGATAACATTAGCCCCTCCATTGACTGTATCCCATGGTTGTCCAGTGTAAAGCATAGCTCTTAGTGGCCATTTCTTCTGTCATTGTAATCCCCTGAGAAATATTTTGCAAAATGAGGGAGGAATGTATTTTTGTGTCGTGATAAGATTCCTAAAATGCCAGAAGAGTCCCTTGAGAAAGAAAGGGAACAGTATTTACTCCACCTGATGCTACAGGAGTCATTTTTGAAGGATTCTGTGGCTCTGCTGGCACCAGTCTGGGTGGTTTCTAAGATGCTGCTTAGTTTATAAACTAAAGTATCTACCATGGTTTACAGCACTGCCACCCAGGGTCTGACCAGAACTACCAATTTTTACAACCATTAACAGCACAGCTAATGCAAAAATAAGGAGTGTTACGAAACTTCTTGTTTACTCAAACCCACAGGAAGTCCAGCGCTTGAGAAGCCACTGTAATGTGATGCTGCAAAACAAGCTGGGAGCTAACAACACACAAAAATCCCTGCACTAACAGAGCTATCACAGTCAAAGGACATTCTCTAAACCACCTAATTCCAAGCAGTTCTGCCACAAACACAGTCAGAAAATCTGCAGACTGCAGCTCAGCAAATCCTGCTGAGCACAGACTCCAGGTCTACTTGTCCTTCTCTACCGCTTTGTATCCATTTTCCCAGATTAAGCAGATAATTTTTTTCCCCCTGGTTGGTAACATTTTTTCTACACTGAAGCTCCCTAAATTCCTCCAGTGTCTCATTGTTATTGTTAGCGTTACATTATCAAGATTACAGGACTGTTACAGAACTGCCTGTTCCGACTGGAAAAGGGATTGCTTGGGACAAAAAAGGCAGCCTGCTAATGCTGGCCAAGCTTTCTAGGACTGTACATTCCACAGAGAGTAAGCAGTTTTTTTAATGTTTTCCACACACCAGTTCAATGCTTTTACTGTGTTAAATCTAAATCACTTATTAACGCTTAATGTGAGAAAAATAAGAGAGATAAACACAGAGTAAGGAGAACAATAGCTGTTAGCATGCATGTGTAACATAAATTTTCCAAGATTTGCTTTTTGCTCAAGACAAAAATAAGCTCAAGAGACCCTCAAAAAGATGGGAGACTGAACTGACACATTAAAAAAAATAGTGTGCTTTTGTGCTGCTGGTTTTGAGAGTCCACTTTTCCCAAACCCAAAAAACAGAAAGGGAGGAGGGAAGAAAAGTATGTCAAAGCTTGGTAAAAATCATCATCCTCAACATTTAAAAGGAGTGATTATTTAAATGTTACATTTCAAAGCCTCCTTAAATGTCAAGTAGAATGAAGTGGTTTGCTTTCAACTGATGATAAATTGAGTTCCTAAAGACAATTTCTCAAGATATGTCAAATTTACTGATTTGTAAGTGTGCTCATTCCCATGCAGCTGAGACTATGATATATATGGTGATATCAACTGACTTTTCTATTTTCCTTTAAAGCTTATTTTGGATGAATATTTTAATGCAGGTGATGCTGGTATCATCCCAGCATATGTAGAAAAAATGCAAACAATATGAACGTGGCAGAAAAGTGTTCAGTCATTTACAGAGGTGCCTGTAAGGAAAGACTTATATCATCCCAAAAACCTCACCCCCCCCATCCACCACTGCATCCCAAAAATAAAGAGAAAAAAATAAAAAGAGACAAAGAAACAAGAGAGAAAACCTAAACTAGGGAGAGAAAACCTAAATTAAATGTTATGGTCATGTAGAAAGTTATTTTATAGCCTTCAAATGAGTCTGACAGCCTGCAAGTTTATTGAACCTTTGTAGGGTCAAGATCACATCCCTTGGGCTTGGGTGAGAACATTCTACATTACACTATTTGCAAATTATTTTTCACAAAGCAATGAAAACCAAAATCTCTTAAGTATTGTGACATACTGTTAAAAACAAATCCAAAAATAATCATGTCACACAAATTCTGCATTGCCTCATAAACCATCTAACAAACCTGGTCTAAAAATGCAGAATTCTGTTTTATTTGTAAATGTAAAAAATTCCTCTGAAACCCTTACTTAGCCATAATTTGTGCTTTGCTCCAGACCTAATTTCGCTAGGATAGCTCTCAAATTGGCAATTTAATGAGCCCAAATGGTAGAATCATTATATCAATTTTGCCTGAAACCTCCACAAACCATTTATCAGGATCAAAAACTAAAGATGACAGGCAAATATGAGAAATTAGGTGATGGCAACATGGGATCTGCTGCTCATGCCAGGCAAGGCTCAGCATCCTGACTAAAAAGGGCTGCTGCAAAGTGGATGTTTCCTAAGAGATCTTTATCATTGCAAGAAGATACAATGACAGAATATTCCTTATGGACCATCTTCCCCCCTGTTTATGGTACACTTACACTTTTTTAATTAAACTGTAGCTTGGAGATTTTAATGGGGCACTGAAAGTGATCACACTTTGGGCTAACGAACAGTACAACACCACTGAATGTCTAATTCCATTAACAGGTGTTCGCAGGGGAGGGGGTAAACCCTCTTCTCCTCCCCTCTGCAGTTTAAAATTATTCTTAATTTCCTAAAGCATCCCAACACTTAGGAAGCACCCAATCTCAATTCTACTACTGAAAAAGCCGAAGTTGGTTTTTTCACTAAAAGCTGTGAATGGGAGTGGGTTGGGAAGTGAGGCTTGGAGCAAGCACCTGAAAATCAAGGCAACACAGAATGCTTAAATTGCTTTAAAGCTTCAAGAAAACCTCCTGCTTTCTAATACAGAGTGTCCATCAGTTAGCACATTCCAAGAACAGATGCCTTCCTCTCCTTCTGTGGAAGGTAAATATCATTCAACCTAGAAAAAGAGTTTACATGTTGTATCTGATGACTTGAGAGGGGAGCCTTTGAATGTAGGTTCCAAAGCCCTCTCCTGGCATTAACATTATGCCTTGTAATCTACTTGAGGTCTGATTGAGTTTTTCATGCAGATTGCCTTCCCCTTGAAATTCCACTAATCTAGAATCTGGAAAATATGGGAAAATACTACTCCTTTGGTCAGCCCCACAGGGCAGAGACCTGGAGGCATAACAGGAAGTCATAACAGGGAAGAACCACAGGCTGCTAAAACAAACTCATGTTTTTGAAAAACTACAATAAATACAAACTTCCATAAATATATTTATAATAATTGATGTGTCTACTTATTTTTCTCTTAACAGTAGCTGCAACAGAATGGCTTTAGCCATTAATAAGTTAGCTTAACACATTAATTTGCTTTTCTCAGTGCTTTGAGGGAGCTTGCCCACATGTCAAGAGGTGTAGTACAGCTGAACTTTTGTTTAGGAGTTACAGCCTGCTTTGTGGCAATTTGCCTACTCCCTTCCAGTAAAACAGGTAATTGTGTCCTTCCAGAACCACATCAGTTCTGATGAACTGGAAAGCCCAACAAAATATTCAAAGACTCCTGCCTTGAGAGGACACCTGCAGAGACTCCTGAGAACATGGTTACCAGGCTCCATCAGGAATATCTGTTCTCTGGACTGGGATTAACTCCACTTCTCATCCAAAATTTCCCTCCCTATAATCCACAGCCTGTTTTCAACCAAGTCAGTGACCAGTCTCTCTGCTAAGCTTTCACAGCTAGGTGGCAACTTTAATTATAGCACAAACTTCCTACTATGACCAGCAGGAGTGGTGAACTTGGCTGCCATTGACACTTGCAATGCCCAAATCACCCTCTCAGCACTTCAGTCCCCACTGAACTGAACTGCCCAAATCACCCTGAACTGAACTGGTACTACTGGGAAACTGATGTTACAGCACCTACTGGAGGGGAAAGAAGTTACCTCCCCCAGGCACTCTGACTAAAGCAAAAACAGCTCTCCATGCACCCTTCACCCTCCTTTCCTGTTTTTCTGCTGCCTAAAATGCTTTTCCCTTTTCTGATGTTCTTGTTCTTTCCTATTCTGTGCCTTTATTCTGTCTTCCTCACCCTACTTTATCTTCTTATTACTTCATTTATTTTCTCCCCCTCCTTAATTGAAGGTGGGCAATATCTGATGGAGAGAACAGACCTCACTTGAAATACTCTGCAGTCCAAACCTAATGCCTGAACTAGGTGAGAACTTAGGGCTAAGCTCCTCCATTACCCTTAGCAATTCTAGGGCGACCACAGCTTTCAAACTGGAAGGAAAACAACATGAAAATCAAGGAAGAAGACATTTAGAGAAGGAGGCATGAACAGAAAACATGTCTGTTACTGAATCAGAAATCAGTCTTTCCCTGTGTAGGCTAAAGAAAAGGTTTGGGTTTTAAAAAATACATTGACTATTTCAAGCTTAAATATCTTGATTTGAGATACCAGGGTAGAAAGAGTCTACTTAGAAACTATGCCCAACATATATCACAATTCTTTTGTGTTATTCTTCTTTTGTTCGCTCCCTTCATCCTCAAGATTTTTGCATATAAACAACTCCATTTAAGTCTCAGGAGCTCACCTGTTCCTGCTGCTTACTCCTCAGTGAAGTCATAATGCTCTAATAGTGACATCAACTCCATTTGCACAATAATGAATTGCTTCTTGTGACACAAAAACCAAATTATAAATTTGCTAAGGAATGAGAGTTGGGTAGCTTTGAGGAACAAAGATTCTTTTTCATTAATATCTCTTGTGTCACAAAGGATACAATAAATGAGAAAATGTCCTTTGGTATTTCCCACAGGGTGTGGCCAGTCTCTAAAAACATCCCAGTGCAATTCACAGAGTGAACAAACAAAGACTAAAGTCTTACTAAATCTTAGCAGCAACTTCCCAGTTGAGCTGACACCCATGACTGAGCCCTCCTTGCACCAAGGATGACTGACAAAGTCTGCCAGATAGCTGAGAAGCATCCTGGCTTTGCAACTGCTGTAGGTTTTGATTTGTTAGAGTATCACCTGAGGCAAAACACGGGTCACAGCCATCCTACAGAGCAAGCTGCTGTGCCCGGAGTTGTCAGCACACCTCCCTTCCTGTCAGGCACATGTGGCTCCCTCTCAGAGCCCTGATAGAGTAAGAATTGTAAAATTGTTAGCAGATATAGGCCTTGCAAAGTATTTTAATGACACATGATGGGAGGAAGGGCAATCATCATTGGAAACCTCAGTAAGGTCAAGAGCTGACCTGTGAAGATACCACGAATCTCCTTCTGGTTAGATCACTGTGTGTTAGTGACTGTTCTGAGCCAGTGTCTCCCAGAAGCAGGTCCTGTCCATGATACCCAAGCTGGAAGTGCTAATGCTTCCAGTGAAGAAACCCTCCATTTGCATGGACTGTCTCAGTATGATGATATAAAGGCACCCTGGGAGGATGAGGTATGGGCTAGAGACCTCATGGATGTAAGCGGAAAACACTGGCCAAAGTTGTCTTGGCTTGTACAAAGCTATGAGAACAACACTGGGTCTGTCTCTTTAGCTCTTGGCAGTTACCCAGGGAATCTGTAGAAAGGCACACAAAAGATTTTAATTCCCCTAGAGAAGATCTTAATTCTCCTGTATCCAAAGTACATCCAGAAATGAACCTGGACACAGGCATTAGCAGCAACAAATGGGATGGCAACTAAATCCATTGTTTGTATTAGGGATTTGTGCAGGAACCTATCTGTTTACATTTAGAAATTATGTTCTTGCACTTAAAGCAACATCTGCAGGATGCAGAAGCTCCAAGCTGTGTTGGAGCTCTGACATGGATTTCAGCCACAGTCTTAAGAAACCTGTTTAGAGGCAAGATCTGCAAATTCAGTGCCAGAGATTAAAGCCCACCACCCACATTCTGGCATCTGGCTCAATGGCCCATTTTCTCAAAGGTGCTCCTATTTTTCCTGCTACCTCACAAATCTCTCCAAATCTCCAAATACCACTGCTGTACCATAGATGGAGGCTTAAACCTGGCCTGATTTGAGGCAATGATCAGCTCTCTCATCTCTCATGCACAGTGGCTTTCTGATTCCGGTTCCCTTCATGTCTATGAACACCTTGGCTACCACCTCCCTCTCCTTCACACTCTACATGTCCCAAGCCAAAAGAAGCAAACCCAAGTCCCTTGTGCTCCTAGGATGATAAACTGCAATGAGGTGTAAGCAGCCTGACTGAAAGGCGTCTCCATGCCCTGCCTAAGTTCCCACCTCAGACAACTAAGTAAAGAATTATCAGAGAGAAACATGGAGCCAGAAAAATGAGTGAATTCCAACCTCCCTCCTAGCTGCTGAAACAGAGGATGTAAGCAAAAGAAGCAGCAGAGAGGGAGGTCCAGACAAACATCAGAAGAGTTCAAGACTGGTAGAGCAAAGGTGAGGTGAAGGATAGCTAACATACTATGAGAAAAACATAAATGGGAAACAAGAAAGTGAATGGATTTTTTAGAAATATGAAAGGGCAATAAGAAACCCCAGGTGGGAAGAGAAATACAGCCTCCTTCTTCCCCTCCACACTGGGAACACACTCTGTGTCCCCCAGAGAAAGTAGCCCAACTTTACTCATGCTCCAGGATATTTTCATTCCATGGCTAAAATCTTCCTCATGGAATAAACTTGGCATTTTTCTGAAGATACTTCAAGAAAGATGGATCTGCAATACTGACATGAGACTTCATCAAAAGAGACAGAAATTGCTGCAGTCCTACAAAGCAGGTGCAAGTCCATAAGAGTGAGAAGTGCTCGAGGTATGCATAGCTGCTCATTCAATACACAAACTCAAATCTAAATTCACGTTTTTGAGTCCCTGATTCATGGGTAGAAGCCTCACCCCCCCTCACAAACATCCCTGCAGTGATTGCAGGAGAGTTGCAACTCCCAGGTTCCTGCAGTTTTTTTACAAAATTGGTTCTAAGGGAGATTGGAGGAAAAAGAAATCACTGAGAGAATATTTGCAGAATGTCAATATAGCAGAATGACAGTAACAAACTACACACAGCAAACTACTTATTCTCTTTGTTAATGAAAATTATAGTAGCTATAGCAACAAAAATGGGGCATGGAGGAAAAAAGTCCAAGACACTTCAATATCTCCAAAGAACACAGCTTTCTAATACAGAAAAAATGAGATTCATGGCACCAGCAGCTCCTACAAGACAGGGCTGCAGTAGTGCACCATGGTTTCAGTTAAAGGCACCAATCATTAACCAGTACAACTGGGCTCAGCAGTTGACAGGCAACACCATCTCTTCCAGTGAGCCACAATTCCTACAGGCACTGAAGTAGCCTCTTGCTGTAGGACAGGCCCTGCAGCCTCATTTCTGGTGGATATACCTCACATTGTCTGTCAAGCCCTGTGACAGGGTGACTAATGTCACTGCTCAACAGAGATATCTCCTGTGCCCAAGCCTTTGTGCCTGCATCCCTTCACCAGCCATCACACCCTGATATCCCTGTGGGTGCTGCCCACAGCACACTCAGCAGGCATCTCAGGGAGAAAAGCACTTCAGTTCCCCGCTGCATGGGTGTATTTTCCTCCTCAAACACACACACTTGCAAGCTCAGAGAGGGGAGGAATGTCTGGCACTTCTGCAGTGACCATCTGGCAGAAGCACTGCTCCATTTTCTGGCAACTTGACCAGAATCTTAGAACAATTATTTCAGTTCCTGATTCAAGCACTGGAGACAGAAGATCAAGTTACATTTCTCTCCAGCCATCAACACTAATTCAGTTTTCACTAAGTCAGCCTTGCTGGAATTTCACTCTTCCACACTAAAACCAAAAAGAAGAAAAAGGAAAGTATGAATCTACACTGAAAAGCCAGTAGAAGAAACATAAGGAATTTCAAGAGTTGCCCTTCACAAATGTAAAAAATGCAGTAAGATCCAAGAGAGAGGGAACTGTTTCTTCCTAGAAATGACATTTTTATAAGATAAAATGATGAAGAACTGGATGTATTGAAAATTGCATGATATCGTGGTCCTCAGTGATATCTCCTGGCTTTATAGCAACCATGTAAATAAGCTTTCTTCCCTTACTATCTCAAGCTGATTGTGAGTTGAAGAGAATGCCTTCCCACCTATGGCTCAGCCACAGGTATCCACAGCCATCAGTAGAGGCACTTTTCCCAAGGAAAGGGTTCAGCTCCCACAGCACTGACCTTTGCCATCTACATGAAAGGAAAGTTTCAACAAACTACCACAAGCAAAAGTGTTATAAATCACCTTTCATCAGGCCTCCAACCACCAGCCAGAGAAACAACTGGAAACACTTAAACCTGTTTTAACATTCCTTGTAGGAGGAGGCAGGGAAACACCTCCCCATCCACCCACTGGAGCTGATTGCAGCCACCAAACCACTCTGGACAGTGGCTTCTGCCAGTGAAGTTTCTGTTGAGGATTTCTGCAGCAGCAGCCCTTCCCAGCAGAGATAGAAAACCCAGCAGCAGCCACAGAAACTCTAGCTCTGTTCCCATGCGCGCTGCATCCAGAGTGGCAGGAGGGAACCGCAGGGGTTTAGAAGGAGGCAAACAGAAACAAATCCACAAACAAACTGTGAATGTATCACATATCTTTTAAACCTTCACATGCTGGGAGATGGTATTTGATGATTTGAAAGAGCTTCTTTTCTTTCCTTTTATGAAAATGATTTACATGCAGCTGTGTACATGACATGTTGGAGCCTTCTCAAGAGACCAGCCGCTGTTGCAAAGAACTCACACTTCTATGATAGGAATTTCACAAATGAAGGCACTAACTATCTTCCCAGATGCAGGCTTGAATAGATCCACTGTGCTGGAGAGTTCTGCTCAGGGAACAATCTTTCTTCACAGCCCACAGAGCAGGAGTAAACCTGACACAGAGGAGCATTACAGCCTGAGCTGCTTTATTCTCAGATTGGAGAGAGAGACCCACAGGGGCTGTCAGACAAGCGCTGCCCTCATCACACAGGCCTGTGAAGAATGCTCCCAAGCTTCCCAAATCCCACTTCTCTCCTTGCAATCCAAGTCTGAACATCTGTAATGCCAGAGAGGGCACGGGAGAGCACAGCCTCAGAAACGTGTCAGGTAGAAAATGTGATCCCACGCCCTTACAGTGAGCTGGATGTGTCCAGGAATAACAAGTAGCCAGTGTGTGCAGGAATAGGGTCCCATTTCTTGTTTGGAGGTTGGCTGCAGAGCCATAATGTGCTACTACTTATGTTTAACAATATTGAAACATGTAACCTCAACTTGAAATATTCGTGTGAAATCATTAATTTTATCCAGACAGCATTTGCAATGTTGCTCCAGCACCAGCATTCCTACTCAAAGTTTTAATGCTGGGGCTCCTACTTTAGCTCAGTTCAAAACTGTGAGCAAAATATAATTTAATAGCAATTTGATTTTGCAATGATCTCATTGAAAAGGCATATGCAGCATTGCCCTTGCAACACAGAAACAGCCACAAGATAAGCCTAAGTGACACAGATTAACACTCTGATCAGATAAAATTTCAGCCCCTTCTCCCTTGCAGGCAATGTTTTGGCCTTTTGCCAAGCAGAAAGCATTCCACACACAGTAGGGTAAATTTGGTATATCACCCATATGGAAATATCTTCTTCACAACAAGGCCAGGGTATAATATCTATTATCTGAACACACGTGCTCTCTTACTTGGAACATGAGTGAGCCCACAGCAGAGTTTGAGTCAAACTTTCCCCATCTCATGGGAGTCCACATTTGAGCAAGCTTTAGAGTGGCACTGGCACTAAAGCTGGAATTCATCTTTCTTTTCTTCTTTCCTATGGTTTTAAGCTGAATGCAGCAAAAGTCCAATTTGGATCTGCTCCCTAAATAAAAATACTTTTATTGTTTCTTTTGAAGTGTGGTTGCTGTAGACAATAACTCTGCATCAACCAGACCTCCAGAAAAGGACCCATCTACTCACAACAAAAATGTCAAAGCAGATTTTGCTATGATCAACCATAGAACAGCCTGAAGTTGTGTCAGGGGAAGTTTAGGCTTGATATTAGGAAAAGGTTCTTCACTCAAGAGATCTTTGGGCACTAGAACAGGCTCCCCAGGGCAGTGGTCACAGCAGCAAGCCCAACAGAGCTCAAGAAGAATTTGGGCAATGCCCTCAAGCACCTGGTGTGACTTTTGTGATGTCCTGTGCAGGGCCAGGAGTTGGACTCCATGCTCCTCATGGGACCCTTCCAACTCAGCTTATTCTCTGATAACATACATTTCATTTAGTGAAAGGGAACACTACAACTCTATTCTGCTTTCATAGAGTTTATGCTTATGCAGTTTTCACTTTAACTCTAGTTTCAGACACTCCTTTGCTACTGTTCATAGAGTATACCAGCAAGGAAATTACAGCTCAGACTTCTCTTCTGTTTCATACTCCTGTCACTGTTCCTCCTTCAATTCAGGTGCACGCACACTTATCTTCCCACTACCAGGTAACAGAACTTAAAAATGTGCATCTACAAGTAGACATTGTTACAGATAGATGTACCGCACAATCTGATATAAAACTTCACAAATAAAACTTCTTCTCCAGTAAGTAAATTGAGCAGAATAAAGTAAACACAGGATATATAAACAACACTTTCCTGCTAAAAATTCCATCATCACAAAAGAAATAAGTCTTTTAAGGTAAAAAAAATAAATCTATTACACAGAAACTCTTCAGTATCAACTTCCTGTGAATGTATTTTCACTTGTGTTTGATTAATGAACAAATCAAAATATGCAAGAGAGATATTAAACAGTTTTGTCTGGCATGAAGCCTGCATTGCCAGATTCCCTGTGGTTTCCAGTTGGTACCACAAACTTGGCCACAGTTCACTCAAAATTCAGTCCTAGTGTTTCAAAAGGTAGATAAATATCTATGGACATTTTTGTGGTCCCAGGAAGGTGATTTGTATTATAGAGGCAAATAAAATTGTACCTGTGCACAGTGGACAAAAGCTGACTGACAGCAGATTCCACCCTGCTACAACAAAAAAATACCTTTTATAACTCCAAAAGGTAAAGATTTATAAGATTATGAATCCAGTTCAAATACCTTTTGTGAATAGCTACTCATCTGACCATTTAGGGATGAGATGTTCTAACTGATAATTTGTGTTGCAATTTGTAGGTGTTATAAATCCACCAGGATTCACAGGTTGCTACAAAGCATAAATTCCTGAAGCTTCCTGTGGAAAAACTGCCTCTCTCTTCTAGTGTGTGCCTATTACTTAATATCCAAACTCCTACCTCATTTTCCCCAGACAAATGTTCTCCTATTTAACCTAAAGAAGGATGCATGGTGGGACATCCATGTGTAACAAGTTTTCTTTATCCTATGTTTTAGATGCAAAATGATGTTAAGAAGCTTTTTTCTGATCCTAGGGAATATGAAGGTGTGAAAAACATGAAATTCACTGTGGCTGATTCTTCACAGTAGCTGCATTCTAGGTGAGGTGCTAAAGAAAACACATGTGAGAAAATGGTTTGAAGTTTGAGGGCTTTTTTTCAAACTGAAGTTTAATTTTATGGCAGCTTCAAGGAATTATCTCTACTCTTTCAGACAACTGCATTCTCTCAGCTCTTTGACCAGATTTTTCATCAAAAAGCCAATGAGGTTGGAGTCTCTGCGTGTGATAAATTCACCTCATACTGTAGCAAAACATCAAGCAACTAGTCCATTCAGTTCTCACAGAAGGGAGTTTTGGCCCTTCCAGTTTTAATGGGAAAGCTGGAGCCACAACACAAAACATGAGAGCTCTTTGGAAATGCAACCACACCCCACTCATTTTCTTCTCTGTGCCCCATGTCCCCACCCACAGATATGCAACAGAGGAATACCAGCTGTTGAAACTTTGCAGATGGCAAATCCAATATTGTGCCATTTTAGACTTTCTCCTCAAAGGATCATTCCACATGCCTTCTTTTATAGGGCCAGGATTTCTTTTCTTGGGAGGATGGATAGTTGGGCATGGAAAATATCTGTGGGCATGAACACTAGGGAAATGGCATTTATAAACTGAAATAAAGCCTTTCCAATTTGTGGAAACAGCTGGAGGGAGGAAAGAATCATATGAATAACATATTTGAAACTCAACAGGCTGCTGACAGTGAGTCCTTTCAGATCCCACTCTGGCCATACTCTTACATGACAGTACCACATTTAAATCTGTGACTAAAGGTGAGTCAATGCACAGTGATGTACCCAGCATTTTGTTTCACTGCACTGAGTTTAATCAATCCATCCTTCCCCTACACATAATTTGTGGAGAAGGAAGAGTTGTTTCTTCTGCATCTTGTGTATTTCATGGTGCTGCACAAGTGCTAGAATGAGCATTAATTTTCAGTGCTGCTTGAAGCAGACAATTCATTCAACACAAAAGTATTAAACTCCGCAGTCAGTCCAGGGGATGGCTGCACAGGCACCTTCAAGAGAGCATCTACTGAGCTTCATGTTTCTCAGAAGGTATTTCACTCCTGCCACACACAAAGAGGCTTTCAGGTTGCAAAAGGAATCTCTTTTTTCTTACAAGAAAAGAGGGAGACTTTCAGTGCATGTCATTCAATACAGCACATTTTCAGAGTAATTCCTCAAGTGAATGCCCAATGAAAATAGACAAAAAAAACACAGCCAAAAGTCCACATGAGGAAGCACTATAACAATATCATTTAAAGTATTACAGAAGTCTTTCAAAACACTGTCAGCAAGGTACTTTACCCATGTTAAGGAGAAGCAAATACATTTTAAGAAACAATTTTCTTTTTCTATTGGAAGAAGTAAAATCTATTTGCCAGCTAAATATTTTCCTTCAAAGCTACCCTGCTTCAGCCAAACCCCATTAATCATTGTGCTGTTAGACAAGATTGCTTTGATGTCCACAGATCATACAGAAGGCTTAAGACAGCAAGCCGTCTGAAAAATTCAGTGCAGTGATAAGGTCAAGGTAAACCAAGGTAAAAAGTGTTTAATCAGTTCTAATTTAGTCAAGAGTTCTACTTGTTTCACATAAAGTTTATCTACTTTTGATTGTTATTTTATTTTATCTAGCACCACATACTGCAAAGCCTCTATTATCACTACTGCCTGACTTACCCAGTCACCTGGAAACTCAACCATCTAAGGAGAAACAAAGACTAAATTAGAAATACTCTTCTCTGTAAGGAACTGGGAAGGGGAAAAGGAATGTTGACTTTGATTGAAGGGGTCCAACAACCCTGTTCAGATTAGCCAAGCAATTTGAGTATTCTGAGAGCCTGGGCAAAACATTGGACTTTGGTGTTTATTAGAGGCTGTTGTGGGGGTGAAAATTAAAGTTCTCTTTGGGCACTATAAACAACAAAGAAAACCCACACTTCCTCTACCAAACAGCACATGGATCCCCCAATAACTAATTTCAACAGAAACTATTACTAAAAATTCTTTTGGAAAGTATTCAAGGTATGGTTTATGGGCAGAAAAGCATTTTAAAAATACACATTAATGCTTCCATTAAGAACCAAAAAATAGAAACATGCAGACAAATAACTCTTTAAACTAACACTTTGGCAACAACAACAAAAAATATTTAGTACATCACTTAACAAATGGATTTGACCCAGATTGCTACCCTCTGTTTTAAGAGAACATTCTTGAGAAGAGTTCACAGGCTGCTGGTACTGCTAATTTATCTCAATTGTGTTACAGCTTTCAAAGAGTCAGTAAAAGACTTGCAACATCCGTTCCCACTTTGTTGCCTACACATATTCTTACCAGTAAGGGTTATGAAAAGAAGCTGAACTAAAACTGAAAACAGGAAAAATTTTAAATCATAATCAGCGGTTGAAGGGAAGGGTGTTTCTTCTTCTAAACAAGAGACTTGAAGGCTCTGCCCCAATAGCAATCTTGGCTTGCTCTTCACTTCATATAGTCCCTAGTTCTTGTGACAAGATTGGTTTTAGTTAAAATTTGTGTTTGCTTGCCTTCAGCCCACCTGGGCTGTCTTCATCTTCGAGTGATGACACTGTCATGCCATTTCCTTTATTTCCGTCTGAAAAATCAACAACTCAGGTGTGTAGAGGGAGAAAATCTAACTGCATATTCCTTTTAATGAACATTTTTATGGAGATAGTGGATGAAAGTAGTCTCAAGATAGTAGTCCATTAATAAGCTCTACAACATGATATTTTTCTCTCATCAGTAGTCTTATCTTAACACCCTTATCAAGTCACTCTCCAGTGGCTCTACTGATTCTAAATTTCTCCCTGTGGTTCTCCTACTGAGCGAAAGTCCAAAAAGAACAAACATGCCACTTCTCTGAGTCTACAATAGAGCATTCAGAGTTATCAGACTGCTCAGCACCATCTATCTTTTACTTTTAAACTCCAAGACTCCACAAGTCCTTTCCCTCCAAGCTGGTTTATCATGATCAGAATCACTGACCTGAATTTTCCTCTTCTGGAAAATATAGTATATTTGCAATTTCCAAGCACGCTAGAAAAGTCACTGAATCACAGAATAACCGGAGCTGGAAAGGACCCCTGAAAACCATCCTGTCCAAAACCCCTGCTGCAGGTTCACCCAGAGCAGGTTCCAAAGGATCTCATCCAGGTGGGGTTTGAATATCTCCAGAGTTTTTTTTGCTGGAAGAGTTGTTTTCATGTGTCCTTGGGTACCTGAACAACTCAGTCCATCTAATGCTACAAACAAGCTGCTGTAGCTCTATCACAATTTTCTGCTTGAAATAAGAAGCCTTGTTATAATCCCCCTTCTAATTCTTTCAAATTATAAAAAAGTAACTAATGTTTTGATAGACTGAATAAACTTCCTATTTGAACAATAGTCTTTCACCTCCTTATTAATCAGTAAAACCAAGACTAACACTCTCTCTTGCCAGCTGAGATGAAGAAGTTGCTAGACATCAATAAACATTTCTCAGCCAAAATTATAGGAGCTCTGCATCTTTAAATATCCCAGTGAGAAGGAATACATTTTAAAAAAATTAAGTTTCCAGTTAACATACGTAAAGTCACACCTCAAGCTTGTTTTCCCCAAGCTTTTCTTTTTGCATCTCATTTTTGTTTCTGTCAACATTGTAACATAAACCATCTGAAAGGTTTAAAACTAAACAGTTCTAGGCAGTGGGTGAAACCACAGCATGTTAACTGACAGGAGGTTTTGGCTTGGTCTTGATCTTTAAGCATCTATTACTCAGCTGCTGTTTCTCTGCAGCAGGGGCTGGAACATTCACAGACTTCAGGCCAAGACTCCTAGTTTCCTATTAGGTGCTGCTTGAGCATGGTTTTTCTTGATTTGGTTGTTTCTTTAATAACTACACCATCCTTGTAGTCCATCTTGCCCATCTGAACACAACCAATACTAATTGACACTTAGTGCAGCTTCATTGAACACTGATTGCTCAAATGACAGCACACAGGGCTGTGATGCCACTTGACAGGGTTGTCCCCATCTGACAGACATCAAAGCAGGGACAGAGGTGATGAACAGAAGACAAGGCTAGTAAGAAATTAAGGTAAAGCAGAAGAAATACAAGTGTGATATCTCTTAAGTATTAGCCAGTTCTCCTTCAGCCAAATGCAAAGCTATTTTCAAAAAACTAAAATATTTTTCCTATGGCATATAATCCACTGCCAACTCCAGCACAAGAGATTTTGTCCTCGAACAATCTGAAGAGTGGAAGAATGAAAGCTTATAAAATATATATCCTTGTCTGTGTTGGAAACAGCACAATTCCAAACCAGAGACTAACGCTGAAATACAATCCAGGGACTGTGCTTCCATTCATAAACTGTTCCATTTGAACACAGGGTCTGGAATGAATTTTATCTTCATGTTCAACCAGAGAGCCACAATTTATTACAGTGCTGCACTTTTCAGTTTCAAAATCATATCCCTAACATTTTTTCTGTCAAGTCCAATGGAGATTAGCAGACTTTTCAACCAGGATCATCCATAAAGAGAAAATACAGCAGAATCCAACTGCCCAGAGACATGAAGAAGCAAGTCCAGTTATGTACTACACAGCTAAAAGAAAAGAAAACCTATTGTGCACACACAGCTTCAACAGTCTGAGCTGGAAAGGCATCAGAAAGGCACTTTCCTTAGTAACAGCATAAGTGGTATCTCAAATTTTTAGCTCAGTAACAGCATAAGTGGGGTCTCAGACTTTGGCTCTGTCTTTAAGTTACCATTAGACTGTCTGTGCAGCAGCCGAGCTCCATTACTCCTGTGTAAAATCACAGTAATGCTCTCTGACAACTTCAAACCCCCAAAAAATAACCACTGCTTCCCAGTCATTGCATATTCTGCAGCTAAGATGTGCCACAAAGGTACAGGCTTATTTACATCTGTTAAAATTTGAGCTGTTTCAGGAGCCTCCTTAGGGTTCTTTAGGTAATGATTACCTCTGATATCCAAATTAAAAGGAATTTAGGATTCAGCAACACTGGTATGACCAATTTCATCTATAGGGTCACTGCTTTTTGCAGCAGTTGTCTACAGTTTTCCATTGTCTTAAAATATTTCTCTGGCAAAAAGAGAAAACTCCAAAAATTGCAGCAGAGCTGAATACATTTTCATTGATGCTTCTCCACATAGAGCAAGATGAAAGAAGCATCTGCTGCCAGTATACAATCAGGTAAAAGTAATTTAAATAATTAAAAAAAAAACATTCCATCAACTTCTGGACTAGAACAATTTCCTCTTCTGGAAAAAGGGAAGGGAAATTGGTGACATGGTCCTTCAGCCCAAGGATGTGATCCAGCAATTCAATCTGTGATTTAACATGTCATTTTTAAATACTAGTTTTTTTCACAGATCCTATTGCACAGAAATCTCTAGGTTGATCATTATACACTCATACCACACAACAAATCAGATTTTCATAGTATGCAGAGAAGTAAAAACTAGACTTCAGTTAACATAAACCTTTAAATGAAGACAAAGGAAATTATCACAACCATCAGGTAGAGAATTCTTGTACAGTAAAATTTATTAATCTGTTAACTAGTAACCAAATTTTTTCATTCCGGTAAAAAGCTTTCCATTTGATAAGTCAGAGCCACTACCACATGTCCTTTGCATTGCATTCACATATTTTATTCACCTGGTCACCTAATAAAACAGTCTAGATCACTTCAAACTTCCACCTCTCTTTGACTAACACTGAGCAGTCATTTGACAGCATGGATGACAATTTCGAATGAACCCTGCTTTGACTAGAGCTGCTGCAGAACAGCTCTTTAAAACTCATCTCTGGGTAGCTCTGTTTGTGACTAAGAAACATTTTTAACACAGCAGCTAACAGCCCCAGTGAGATGCTTCACAATCTATTTTGGAAGGCAATATGCCAAGAGAGCTGTGGTGCATTTTCAATCATCTCTTGGCTACTGCTTCATCCAAAGTCTCTGTCCAAAGACAGCCAAAACCAAGTTCTATGAATCACTGCTTGAATGAGATCTAATTATTCAATTAGTTTTAATGCCTTTCTTTTCCTTGTTTCTTGACAGCCTTACACACCTCTTGCCCTTCAGGGCATTTGTCCTCAGGTCTTTCCCACAATTGGAAATACAGGCAATTTCCTTCCCACCCATAACAGCTTTCAGTGAATATAGTATCCTGCACATCCCCTTTGGATATAGTCCTTTTTACCTAGGGAGAGAGGAAGAATAAAAATCTGTATAATCACCTATTCACAAACACACTTTGCTGAGACCTGATCTGCTGCTTTGTGTACACCACAGATTTATTGCAAGTAAACTTCCTCACAAAGATATTTGTCATGTTTATTCAGCTGAATGCATAAGATTATTAATAAAGCCTCAGGTATGAAACTGCAAATAGATGATCCACCTAGCTAGTATAAGTGGGGGAGAAACTTAACACTTAGCTGTGAAATATGAACTGCTTCAAAAAGTGTATTGGTTGGAAGGCTTTGATCATGAGAAAAGAGGGAAAAAAAGAGAAAAATCTCTTAATTCTCCACCTTACTCCTTATGAGTCACACTATTTTTCATTTTGCCTGCTACTACATTAATACAAAAAAAAACCCACACAAAAAACCCTGTTTCAGAGCAATGCTGTCTTTCTTCCTGTATAACTACACAGAAAAGAAACAATAATTAATGGTGTAATATAGATTTACAGCAAATTCATAGCTATCTGTTCATCTCAGTCACTAAAGCAGTTACTTGACAGTTGCAATGACTCAGTTGCTTTTACAGGAATACTGTCTAGGGCTCAGACTCATTTTTCTGGGAGAAGATTTTCAAGGTAGAATGAAAACTGCAAGCTAGGGTGCAGCCAGCTGAGAAACAAAGCACTTTTTCACAATTCTGGTTTTCCATTTCCCCACCAGAACTGCCAACAGGAATAGTTGTACAAAAACAACAGAAATGCAAACTTCCCACTGAGATACAGGATGGAGAGATTTTGTAAGTGTTGCATTTTTAGCCACAGATTTGTAACAGGACTGGGATAAAGTGGTGAGCAAATTGATGTGCATTGACTCATTCACCTTTCCTTTTAACCAAAAGATAGTTAACGGCTCTTGAAAATCAAAATGTGCGTATCTCTAGAATAGCCACGGCTAGAAAAAGGCAATATTCTACTCAGTTTAACAGTGGTGATTATCAGGCCTGAACTTTACTAACCCAGTTATTATTACACCCACTACCTCAGAAACACAGAAAGGCTTAACATGGTGAACACTATACAAACAAAACTCCAAATGTTGGTCTCACTTGAGTAGTTTCTCTTCAAACACTGTGGCAATTGCAGTTTGCTGTGATGTCACCCCCACAATTTCTTACACCATCCCTGCAAAGGTGCAATGGAAGAGGCTCATTGCAGACTGGCTGTTACCAGGAGAAAAAGAAAACTTTGCAGTAAACTTCATGAGTCACCTAATGCTTCATTTTGCTGTACTTTTGCAAAAGAATATACAACATGATTGGTAACGCTGCACACCACTGCTGCCAGCAGAGCCTACATAAGAGGTCATGCCTTATAAAATGGTTGTCAGCTCCTTTTGATTGACTGTCCTCAAATGTTGCCTTTTCTACTTTCAATGCCAAAAAACACAACAGAATTTCAATCTTGCATAGAAATACTTCATTCATTAAGCAACACCTTGTCCTTAAGAAGTCTTTTTCCTCTTTCTCAAAATGGACATTTGAACTTATTAAACATGTAAAACAAAGGTGTTACCTCCCGAGATATCCATCTGTGCTGAGGTGTATAGCATCCTCTGAAAACAAACCCATTTGCATCCCTGGTCTTTCATCTTGCCACTGACTGTGCTTGGTGTGTCAAAAAGTTTATAGAATTATCAAATTGTATGGATTAGAAGGGACCTTTAAAGATTGTTTAGTTCCAACTCCCCTGCAATGGATAGTGACAGCTTCCACTGTCCCAGGTTCCTCAAAGTCCCATCCAACCTGGCCTGCAACACTTCCAGGGATGGGGCATCCACATCTTCTCTGGGCAACCTGCTCCAGCGTCTCACCACTCTCTCAGAAACTAGAATTTGCTATTTGTACATGACAAAACTTTGTCTGAGAGACATCCTGCTTCCTTTTTTTTGGCATCCTGAGTGTAGCACCTGGATTCAAATCATGATCTGATAGAGAGACCTAGGTTCTACCACTTCAGTTAAAAAAAGCTCCGATACCTGCCAATATTAGCAAAGCTGCATCCTGTCTGCAATTCCCCTCAGAGATGGGCTGAATGCTTCTAAGCAGATCTGATTCTGTTCAGGAAAGGGCAATTATGTGTCACAGCAAACACCACAGCATAGGTTGCAGTTGAGAGGGCCACCATAAACAGAGTGTAATCATACAATACCAGAAGGCTTCAACTCACACGGAGTAACACCTTACCATATCAGAAGGCTTCAGGTGTCTGCCCATACAGAGCAACATCATCTCACCTCAGAAGGCTGCAAGTATCTGCCCTTCTCCTTCATTTAGCCCAACCTTTCATACCCCTTATTGCTGATGCACTGCACCTGTGAGCCCTCTGCTCCCTTTGGTGATTGGTCAGTAACCCCTCAGCACTCCCTGGCTCATCACCTCCAACACTGCTCACCTGCCTTTCACAGCTGTATCCCATTGGGGATGGGGCTCAGCCACAGCCCCACACCCAATTCCCACAAACTGTGTGCCTACAATTATGTTTTACTTCAAAAAGCCCTCCTCCTTTTTATAAGTTATGACATATTATCTTATTTATACAACTATTATTTCCCTTCTTTTGTCTTCCCTGCATAGGAAGGGCAAATACTGGTATTACAGATCCTTCTAGGAACCAGGATTGATATGTACATTACAGAAACAGAGCTCTCCATGTCTATAATTTAATCTTTTTGTGTTCTCCATGTTTTATGCACGAGGGTGATTTGTCATACAACATATTAATAGATAACCTACAGATAACAAGTGGTTGCAGACTGCTGCATCTTGTAGTGTTCGCTGAGTAATTTCAAAGGGAGATATTAGCTGAATATAAATTACATGCTCTTGCTATTTTTTTAAAGTAACTGCAAGAGAACAAGTCTAACTGCTCTCCCCCAGGTTCAACCCTGGCCAACATAGCTATCTGAATTTCTGTAACTGTTCTGCAAAAAAGTCAGTTTGATTCAAGGTACCCAAGACTCTCTGTAGCACCTCCACTGGTACCTCGATCTCCAGAACTTTAATCTGACCTTTAGAGCTTACTTGGTCCCCAAAACAACAAATAAAACTTCTTAACAAATGGAAAATGTATTGAGTCAGCACAGGCTCAGCCCCACACAGGAGGTACTGCAAATCACAGAGAAATGTAGCCAGTCATGGCTGGCTGCTTCACACACAAAGAGCAGTTGGTCAGTAACAAAGAGCAGGAAGAATAACTTTCTCTCCTTATCCATATGCTTTCCTGACTAGGGCCCACAGGGGATTTGCTGATAAAACACAACTTTGTCACATTTGCCAGACCTGAGGCTGTCATGGAAACATAACTGATGGGACAATCTTTAATGAGCCACTGTCACAAGGGCAATCTGTCCAAGGCAAGAGCTGCTGCTCCAGTTCAGCAGTGAAACAGCCCAGCAGGTCCCAGTATCACCCCACTGCCACAAGTGTCCTGGACTGTTTTGTTTTGGGAACACCAAAATGTCCATGATAGTGAAAAAAATTTTTACAGGGTTCCCCATCTACAAAGTTTGCTTTTAAATCAGATCATAAGCAAATCTTGAAATGATAAGTGTTGAAATGATAAGCTGAGCCAGAAGCCTGGGTTTTGACTTTGCCCACCTCACAGAAAAGCCAGAAGAATAATTATGTTTTAACAATGTTCTCTCAACTCCTTCACAATATCAGCTGGCTTTTTTTTCCTGCCCTGTTCCTCTAGCTATTTCCCAGAACTTCCCTTTTCCACTCAGACTCAGGAGCAGGTGACTGTTCCCTCACTGCAGGCAACAGGTTTCTCCTTTTCTCATGACAAATAATTTTTTAATAGTAAACACTTCAATGCTTCCAGAAGCCAGCATATCATTTGGCACCAATACAGGTAGTAAAAACTCACCCTTCTCAAGAACCAGTGGCAGTTCACTTTGCAGTCTGTCCTGTCACTGTGACCTTGAGGCACTCGTGATAACAAATCTTGGAAGACAAGTCAGCCCGGGGGCACTGCTGCTGTTGCCAAGATCTCACCAGAAATGCAGCTGCCAAAATGACATTACACACCTGATACTGCTCAGCAAGAGGCTGGTACACAGGAGAATTCACCTAATGCAGCCTGGTTTTGTACATGGAAATACTGAGGTGGAGAAAGAGGAATTTGTTCAGGATTTCAGGGCATCTCACAGCCTGACTGGAGCAGCCACTCCCTGACTCCTGAACTCTCTGGGTAGATGGCCTCTTTTCAATCAGCCTAGAACAAGAACTGCACAGATTTTCCAAAAAATCATGGAAACCTTTAGCATAACTCCACTGCCTTCCTCTTCCTGAGGATCTCACCACACATTTAGAACAGGTAGCACACCCACTATCAGAGTCACAAGCCCAGGAGCTGCACTGGGAGTTGCTGATACGGTGCTGCAGGCTGATGACCTCGGGCTGCTTTTTGAATGCCCAGCTCTTGCAGATGGCTATTGACCCCAGGAGGCATCCTGTGCTACTGCAGTACAAGTCAGGTTGACATTTGTTTACTGAGTCATGCCTACATTTGTTTTCTGCTGTCCATATACATCAGCCAATAGTAAATAAATCACATCAGGGACCTCAGCTCGTGATGTGTTTCAGCAGAAACCTGGATAACATGTTCATAGGAAAGGAGAGCATGTAAAATCTGACAGCACATTCTACTGTGCACTGAGATTGGAGCAGAAAAGGGTATAACTGGTTGAGGGTTCTCTGCTCACCAGCTTGGATAGCAGCCCCTCACCATGAAAAGAGCTCCAAACATGTGGGAACAAAGTCAGTGTTTCTAAATGCAGTTAGTTCAACCTCTGCCTTCATCCAACCTATACATGAAACAAATCTCATGACTAGGGCACGATTTTGCCTTTTTGTGCAGTGCCTCTCTTCACTCTGACCTTTTGTGACTCCTGCCTTACTGGAGTCTCCCACAGGAAGATCAGAGGGAACAGGCCCATGAAAGGAAGTGATATTTCAACATTATAGCAGAGGCTTGATGCTGAAGGAGGTAGAAGGCCTAAATGGATCATTTCCAGGGACAGACTGGCTCTCCTTCTCCACTGAAGCCTAAGGTCAGGGCCAGAGTACAGTGCCTCAGCTGGCCATGCTGTGAGCAGTGCCTTGCTTACAAGTGGCACACAAGGGCAGTGCTTTCCACAGGAAATGAAAGGGGTGACCAGACACACTGAAAAACCAAAGTCTGCTCTTAGATCTTCATTCCCTTCCAAAAGCCCATCTGCTGCCTGAGTGCAGCAGGGTCAGTACAACAGTGAAACCCAGTCTAATGCACGGAGAGCAGCTCTAATCCAGAGCATCAGCTGATTACACAGAGCATATCCATTGTCCAAAATAGTTTTATTTTCACTCTTCCCCTCTGAAACCAACTTGACTCTTCTCCAAAACCCAACATCAGAATGAGTCACTTGAAATTATTTTTTAGGTGGGTTTTTAAAGGCAGAGTTGCAATGCAGCCCCTGCCTTGTGACAGCATGCCAGGAAACCCCTGGGAACTCTCCCAGAAAACTGTGAGGGAATGAATGCAAAACAGGCTCAGCTGCTCAGTTTCTCACCTCCCCCAGCATGGGCTTGAACATGTTGACAGCAGGGTGGTATGACGATGGCTTTGTCAACCTACAAATCTTTTGGATAAACAAGATTGTGCTCTACATCAGAAATCTCTTTTTAACTTCAGTCAATATTTTCTTGGCTTGCTACTCTTGACAGTCATAAAACAGCTCTCTCTGGAATATGCCATTCAAATTAATCAGCTGTCAGCTATTCTTTTAAAACTAATAATAGAAGGTCTGCAGGAGCCTGTGAGAGACTGAAACACAGGAATGTGAGTTGTGCAGCTGCAAATGTTTCTATACTGCTGCAGCTCAAATTGCTTTTTGCTCTCTACCAAGAAGGCATGAAACAGCATTGCAGGGAACAGGTTCTGGACTGTCAAAATTGCCCAGCTGTCCTCAGCATGCCCCATAAACGTGGTAAATGTTCAGTGACACCTTTTAATTTCAAGGAAGCTTTAAAGACAGGAGGGATGTTCTGGTCATAAACCAACAGGCTCAGCCGGCCCAGGAGCACAGATAATTTGATGGCTTGTATCCTTTGGATGCCAGCTGCACAGAGGATGCCAGACTATGCTCTTGCCATTGGCAGAAGTTTTAGCCTCCAATTCATCTTCTTGTCATCAAACTGCAAGAGGATGAGCAAAAAGGGTTCCAGGAGCAAGCACTGCCTCTGAGAGTGTTGGGAAACAGGACTCCTTTGAACAGCCCCTTAACTACAACAGTTTGGCTCCAAGTGGGCAGAGAAGATTGTTACCTGAGGCTTGAACTCAGAATAAGAGCTGGCACTGGAGGAAAGCCAACTGTGCAACACTCCTGTAACTGCTTAGGGGACTCTGTTGTCACAAGAAACTGAGGAACAACTGGGATGCTCTGTTCAAAAAGCACTCAGGTTTGCAAAGCCTGATGAAGGAACAAGAGCAGCACCTGCTTCTTCCAGGTCTGCCTAAAGCTAGTACCACCTGGGGACCTGCTTCTACCAGCAGTGAGTCCATTTTCAACCTGAAAAAATACTTTTAAAAGCCTCCTAGGCTTTTAAGAGAAAGAAACAGTTTAAATCCCAGACCGGAAGCCTTAATTATAATGGATTTGTGTGAAAGTTGCCAGATCTTGCCCTGCTCTGTGATCAGGGCTGTGCCAAGTGTCTGCTTTGTGTCACACTAGCAACTGTGCTAAGTTCAGCAAAGTAACTGGGTCAAAGATGCACAGCCAGAAGAGAGATCACTGATTAGCACTAATGAGAGCCTGCACTGCAGAGCAGAGTGACAGTGCCATCCTGTCGAGGCTCTTGCTGTAATTAAAGGCAGCCATACCCATCTCCAGTGTGAGCTGCACAGAACAGATCTTTTTATGTGTCACATTTTACACCTTGGGAAGTCACTCATGACCAGAAAACAGAATGTGAGAGGAAACAACTGAGAACTCATTGTTCATACTGCTGGAATTGAAATTAACTTATAGAAAATCAGGAAAGATTTGAGCATCACCAAGAGCAGCTCTACTAAACATGCAGCATCATTGTTTTCAATCAATTAATTCTACCTATAATGGGTATAAAGTTACAGATGAAGAATACGTGATGAACACAAGATGATCTTGTGTTCAAGAATTTAATGGAACATCTGTCCACAACACCAGGTGCTCGGAAGATCAACCTTGAACAGAAACAGCAGAAAAAAAAGAAAACTACAAAGTTTTTCCAATGTCTCACAGACTTCCCCTAAGAAGAAAAATAGAAAGGACTTTGTAGTAATCTAGAGAAAGGACTAAGAGCAGAAACTAATATTGAATTGTACAAAGTCAGTCCTATGCTTCTAGGTAGCCTCAGCTGATTTGACAAGCAGTGTATTTCTAAGTAAAAAAGACAAATGCATCATGTTAGCAGTTAACTTGGAATTGACCTCAATAGACAACACAAACATCTGCTGTCAGCCTATGGATAGAGGGTGTGCAAGGAGTTACAGAAGACAGAAGCCATGCAAGATGAAACAAGCAATTAAAACACTTACCTCAGAATATAAAAATCACTCTGTGGACAGTCAAGAACAGAGAACAAAAAAATTCCTACTGTGTCCCTTCACTTTCCTTCTAAGTACAGTGAGGCAGAAAGCAATTAATCCCACCAAAGAACCTCACCAATGTCTCTGGAAAACTCAGAGCCACTGACTATCCAGACAGAATATGGACATTCAGCCACTGGCAGAACCATGGTGAACACCTGGGACCAGTGAGGACATTTATATCAGGACAACACAAAGCAACCGTCTTTGAAATGCAGACATGAATGCACTTATAAGTGACAACTACAGAAAGCTGTAAATGCTGAGCTAAGGACCTGTCCCAGAGATGCTGTGTTGAACACAGAGCTGTTGCACCTGCACAGACCCCTGCAAGGACTCCACCTGCCTTACCAGCTATACCAGCAGCCTTCCTGAATTGCTCACTCCCTCAATAGATGAAAACACAAAGGGTCAATCTTGTTACAATTGTAGTTACAAATATATTATAATTTTTATTATTATCTCCTACTTATAAGGTACACATGGCATAACATATGAAAACTTCATTTGAAACCATTCAGAATGCTAGAACATATGGAAATTATCTTAAAGGACCAAGGGAACAGTGCCTTGTATCACTTTTCAAAGTAACTTGCAAATGCTACAGCACAGACCATTAAGGGAAATGCCACTCAGCCAGAACCCCTAGGAGAGAATTCACCAGGCTTCCTGCTGCATCACAGCAAACAGAGACACACCAAAATCCCACTGCTGCCTTTGGAATACCTGGTTTGGAACACCTTGCAGAGACCTCTCAGGATTCCTAGGATGATCTGTAAAATGTAAGCACTTAAAAGCAGCAGTTCTAACACTGAAAATCATTAGATTTGCCTTTCTTAGAAATTTCAGGGACTAATAGCATTTTTGCCTCAAATTAACCTTAAAATTGGGAAATAATCACAGTGTTCCTTCTTGAGGGGGATAGTTCAAATTAGCACACCAGCTCCACAGATATTTAATTTCTAGTCAAAAATAGCACAAGGATTTCTTATTAAACTGGTCGCAACCATCAAAGAGATTATTTTTTTTTCCCAAACCAGGCTATTGAAATTTGCTAACAATAGAATTTATGGAATCAAGCTGGTGGGCAAGAGGTGGACACAAAGTGTTAGGCAGTGCTGATGAGCCCTCAGTTTGCAGATGACAGCTGTCAGTTCTGCTCCAACACAGCCTGCTTCTCCTGCATGAGTGCTCTGGGGTAGGTCACAGCAATGACAGCTTTTTTTCCCTAAAGTCTTCCTGGAACTCTCCTCTGAAGCAGAGCCCTTTAATCAAGGAACAATTTGCACACACACACATACTTGTAAACAACAGCCATTTGTGGGGAGAGAGGTAGGACACAAGGATCTGATTTCCATTCTTTCCCCTCTAGGAAGGTTTGAGGAGAAAGTGGAGATCAGCATCACCATCATCTCCAGCAAGTGTTATTAGCAGCCACTCTGAGGCCAGTCAGCAGCGTCTGGCATTGTTTGGAGAAACACAAAAGACCTTCTGTTGGGAAAGTTCAAGAAAGAAAAGGCAGAGCCTGTGGCCTGGTCCTGCAGTCAAAAGACTGACACAGAGGCTGGGAAGTTCTCAGGCAGAGGCTGATCCCAAACCCTTTGAAGTTGACGGGAAAACTCCCATGGACTCCATGGAGTTTTGGATCGTGCCTGAAATGCACTGAAGGCAACAAAACAGCATAAAAGTAGAAATTAGAATCTCCAAAGGGGAATTTAAACAGCACAATGGTGACCTAATATATTCATCATGATTGCTGATACAATGTGGTTTTGTGATGTTTGGCAAAGTAGGATTATATTAAGTTTTTAAGTCTTTTCATTAGGATACAACAGTTGTACACCCATTAGGTATTTTTCTGCTTAAAATTTAAAATTTTAATTTAAAATGCTATGCATGATGCCCTAGCATTGAGCATTTAATACAGCATTTAGCAAAAGGAAAGGTGGGAAGAAAAGTCCCTTTCAAATTGCGGAAATTATGTTTTCTGCTTTCTTTCCCCCCTGTCTTCTCCCTAAAAGGCTGGGCTATAGCTATGAAATACACAGTCTAGGACTGAAAACCTTATTAAGAACAATGCTGCCAGCATCATCTATTCATGAGCAGCCGCTTGAGAGAGGGCCCAACCCAGAAGAAACTCTATAGCAGCACATTCTCCAAACAATTACTAAAGGATCTCAAGTTCAGGGAGGCTCCAAATCCTCTGCTTAATTATGGTTTAATTAATTTTAATTAATTTTCTCATTAAATATGAATATAGGAGCATTCAAGATGTAATAAAAATCCTCTGATTTCTGTAACATTTCCATAATAATATTCTTGCATATAGGAGTAATCATTGCAGTAGGTTTAAGCTTTGGTGCTGTCTGGATCCTAAATGGTATTTTCTGGGAATTAATTTGTTACAAACTTTTTAAAACACTTCTTGTAGCCTTTGCACAAGATTCAACAAAGAGCCAAAGTAACTCCCTTCCCCCCCCCCCACCCCAAAAAACAAAAAATGCAGGATGTTTCCTCTTTCCCTGGCTAATAGAATCCAACTGTTGCTGCATGACATCATTCCCCAGAGTTAGAGAATCCAAGCTCACTCCGGCACTCTCGGCTGGGAGTAAACACCACCACCAATTTAAAAAATAAATTAAAAATCAGCAAACTTTACAATGGGAGGACATAACATTAAAAAGGCAATTTTTGTTACCTGAAATTTGGAGCATTTCCCTTTCCACTCCATTCTCAGATTTGTATTTCCCAGACAAAACTCTGTGTTATTATCTGAGGCAATCAGAAAACCAGTCGTTTAGTGTCTAATACCTGCTGTGCTTCCCATAACTCCTTCATATGACCTCTCTCAGCACTGATTCCAGCCACAATGATTGCAGAGAACACAGACTGGCCAGGCCAGTTGTCATGGAGATCTCTCTCCCCCCCCTTTCATAAGCGCGCGCACACACACAGATTTAAACAATTCTGGGAGGCATCCACAAAACAGCATGCCTTTTCATCAGCTAAGTTTTGAAACATTCCACCCCTCCTCCAGCCCCTCCCCAGAGTCAGCCCAGGAAGCTGAGATTTGGGCAGGAATTGATTGTGGAAATTAGAGATACTGCCTTCTAAAAAAGAGAAAATGACCACAAAACTTGTACTTTTTTTCCCAGAAGGAAAAAAAGAGATATTTATTCACCAAAGCTTTGAACTAAAAGTAAATCTATCACATTCAGACCTGCAGGCTATTTCTCTTTGCCTGACTACTTATGAATTTGATATGTGAAAGCACTGAAGCTTTGTTGAAATACAATCATGCAGATTACAAGAAATTCTGCTGGCATGGCCTGACTGCTTACCTTGCTGTTCTCCCAGTACCAAGCCAGTGACTTAATTAGCACAGGTATTCATAAGGTCATGCAGGACTTCCTGTATTCTTTCATGTTTCTGTAATTAAGAAGAAAATTGGGCAGATCAGAAGCATGCAGCTCAAACAAACAAACAGAAAAAAAATCCCCCAGCTAAACAAGAACACAGACATACATCTGGAAGTTTTCTCATACTGACTATAAGTTTAATTGCTGCTTACCCAAAGCTTGCTATCTCCCAGTTAAAGGAGAACCCCATTTCACTGACATTTGAGAATTCAAGAACTGATTAGTTTACCATATTCACTGGCACCATGGTTGCAAAACAAAACTTACACCAAACATAAATAAAGACATCCAACATTTTTTCCTTGACAAAAAGAATCCAAATTAATCCCCACCAACGTCATATAGGAAAGTCTGGAGTGATAAATCAAGAGAACAGAAAATACTTTATTAAAAAGAAAGAACATTTATTAAGAAAATTCAGTTTAAAAATATTTGGACTCAGAATAAGAATACTGTGCCCAAAGTTTTTACACATTGAGAGATACCTTGGAGACTTACTCTTGAGAGGATTTAATCGGAGTCAGTCATTCAAAGTTTTAAAACTTTGTAAAAGATACTGAAGGGACTTCATGAATGTGTGTTCTGCAATGAGCAGCATAAGCAGCAGTCCCTCTAGCGGACAGAAAATTGCAAAGCTGCCTATGCTAAGCTAAATAGGAAATCAATTTCTTCTGTATCTATTTACCACTTCATTGTGCTGCTATGATGCTCAACCCCTGCATTTAATACTCAACTAAAAATTCAACATATGAAATCCTTTATTTTGGGAGTTGAACCCAAGAAAATGTACATGATAAGATCAACATAACTGTGTTTCTACATGAGGAGATTAAAGAGGTCCAATATATTACTCTTCTGGTTGTGTGAGATAGCCAAGATGTTTCAGGGAATACTTGTCCCCCATATAGCCATTCTTACACATAACTACACCAGAGCATATTATTGCCTGTACTTTGGAAAAGTTTGAATTTTGTGAGTGACAGGGCTCCCAGCAGAATGCACACTGAAACCACCTCTCTCTCTAACAAGAATATCACACAAAAGCATACACATGAGGCATATTTTACACTGCCACCAAAAACTGTGTGCAGACTACTCACAGGTAGATAAACACAACAAAACAGCTACTTAAGCTGTTAGGGGTCCAGAAGATGCTGAAATGACATCGCAACAAACAGGTCCTAGATATGAAAGCACCGTATGCTAAGTTTGCAATTTCACACTAAGTTCCACTAATAATGCATCAGTGATGCCCAGCCAGAGCCATGAGAGCCAAATATTAAGAAATTAATGCTTGATTTAGTCCTGAAAAGTTCCTTTGGTGTAGGACTAAGGTAAATTTATCACATGCTGCAAGTGGGCACAATTTCAGCAGCGTGACTGGGGAAAGAGGGAAACTGCTAACTCCTCACAGGAAAGTACCATTTTACACTGCATCACTGCAGGGGGAGTGTTCAAAGACACAGAAGTAATAAAAAAACACCCTAGGAATGTGAGTGACCCAAGTGAAATGGCTGATCATGCTCAGCCCTTCTAGAGAGCCCATTACTGGTAACATGGGAGTATGTACCAACCATCTGCACCACATCCCACTCCAGTGTTCATGGCAAGGCTCTGTGGCACTTCATTCTGTGACCACATCTGCATATATGGCAAGGATCTGGGGCAGCAGATCCTTTATGAATGCAAGCTGGCATTCGTAAATCATGGAAAATGCTGTGTGCATTACATA
Source organism: Melospiza georgiana (assembly GCF_028018845.1). NCBI lineage: Eukaryota > Metazoa > Chordata > Aves > Passeriformes > Passerellidae > Melospiza > Melospiza georgiana. Next base: position 19,637,964 of record NC_080435.1, read on the forward strand.
CACACTCTGTTACAGTTTAAAATTCCAGGCAAAGCAAGTAAAGTTAAAATATATCATGCCTACACAAATGTGTAGGAACAAGGCACAGTAGTAAAGCTATGACCCAGGCTTTGGCCTTGGGCAGCTGACTGCCACAGAAGCCTTCAGACAAGCACATGTCTATTCTAAGGCCCATGAATACACCCCAAATCAGTTCCTTGCCAAAAGGGGACATATGTAGCTCAGATTAATCCCAGTGAAACAAGAACCATTCCCACATCTTACTTTTTTCTCACTGAGACTTCCTTTGAGCACATCAATACCTCAGAACACAATTTAGGTTCCAGAATCATAAAGAGAGGACATGGTGAACAGCTGATTTTGCATAAATTACAACATCACAGCTACCCTGCCATCAAAAGGCATCAGAGTGTGTACCCCCAGCTCCCTGCAGGAGACAGGCAGGCCATTACTCACAAGCAGCTGAGTGAGTAGTTCCTTATTTCAGATACACTTCCCCTTTCTGACTGGCTGAGCACACTCCTTCCTACACGCCTGGCCCCGGGCTGGAGCAGCCACGTGAGGCACAGGAGCAGACATGCACTGAGCACGGTGAGTGCACAGCAGGAGCCCTCACCAGGCACACCTGGAGGCTCTGCCTGAAAGGGAAACAAGAGATGCCCGGTCTGAGATCCTTTACTGAGTGCTTTCCAAGCAGCCATCAGCAGCAACAGGAGAGGAAACGAAAATCAGACTTGCTCCTCATGAAATTTTATCACTGTCAGTAGGTGAAAACACAACATGAGGTGAGCTCCAGACTAAGCCAGACACAACAGCAGCACAAATCTATGGTAGGCATAAATTCAATTATTCACTGCTTCAACTTCAGTAACATTTTCCTTTGCATTTTTTAGATACAAACACTCCTGCAAAGTTACTAAAGATTTTTCTCCTCCTCAAATAAGTTTCTGCCCTTCACGAGGGCTTTTGCCCCTTTCCCATTGAAGATGGCCACCTTAGTGCTCTTCCTTGTGTCATCCCCACACATTTATTGACCATCTTCCCAGTGACTTCAACAAATATGTATTTGTTTGAAATTCTATCATTTCAGACTCAACAGCAAAAGTGAAACCTAATTAGTCTGTTCCAGTATGGCTTTAACCCAATACTGCTGAAAGTGCTCGCAACTCCTGCTGACCTCGCCCTGGGAGAGGCAGGGAGCTCAGGAGCAGCACTTCCTCATCACCAGGCAGTGACTTGCAGAGGTATGGAAATAAGGGGAAAAGCCCAAGCCAGCTCTTAATGTAAAGCACACATGCACTACAAAAAGTGTGTTCTTTGCTCTTTTTATAGAGAGCCAGCACTCAATACTTTTGCATAGGGAATTCTGTGTACTACCAGGTGGGGCAAAGTGATGACAGGCCAGGCAGCAGCCACCACACACTCTGAAGCAGTCCCATAGCACTACTGAGTTCTCTAAATTAACAGTGCACAGCACTGGCCCTTATTGGAAACACTCCAACGTGACGGTGTAAGAACATGAAACAACAACAAAGCCAGTGGCACAAGACAACACCTCTGACCCCAAAAGTATCATTCTACCAAAGTGATTAAACCTTCCACTGCCTTCAGTGAGTGGCATGTTAACTTCCATTTTGCCCCACTGCATGTTTTGCTAGGATTGTGGTATCCAAGTAAGTAGCACAAAAGCAGATTGTAGCCTTGCAAACAATAGCAAAGGCGCTGACTCAATATAGGAGCTCCCCAGCTGCAAGGGGGGATGCAGAGGTGAAAAACTAAGATCATTCAGCTACAGACTTGTTTTCTTCCCCCACTGCAGATCCATTACTTGTATCAGATCCATTATCTTCTAACAGGAGAATTAATTTTCCATTACCTCCTCAATGATCTAGCACAGTACTGGTTTCACTAACCCAGAAAAGAAAAAAATTGTGTGTATATATCCCCAGTATTTATATAGTGTGTATATAGGAAATGACTAATGATAGCTGTGCTCTCTTTGAGATGCTGCCAATCCCTTTATGGCCCTATATCCCATTTCAGTTTGATCTCATTCTGCAAATGAGAGCCTGTCATACTTGGGTCTGACCCTGACACCACAACTGCATGCAAGACAGCAATTTGAAAAAGTTTCTAATTCACTGAAACTAAGGGGAGAGCTGCACCTGGGGGTCATGACAAGAAGCTGACATGCACTCAGTTGCTGTGCAAACACTCATTCAAAAATAAAGTGGCTTAACTTTGTGGCTGTTATTATTTTAGGACCTGATTCAGCAAAGCACTTAAACATTGACTTCAAAAGAACTTAAAAATACACTTAAATATATGTGCTACAATATTTTACTGAAGTGGAGGTTTAGTAATGTCGTATATTTTAGAAAAGAGAGGGGAAAGAGTTTTTATTTGGCAATTAAAGCTTTAAGACACTGTTTGGCCATACTGAGACACAACCCTCATTCTAAACCTACTAATGATGCTGAAAATTTGCTGAGCAATAAGCTGAATAATTCCTTAATAAAACAACTTTAAATGTGAACAGCATGGAATTAACTCATGTGAATGCCTGGTTTGAGAATTATCCATACCTATGCTCTGATTCATGACAGGAGACACATATTACAGCTCACCCTGCTAGAAAAGCAGTTCAAAGCCAAACAAGCCATACAAACTGGCTCTGGGCCCAGGCAGCCAATGCAGCCAGCCCTCAACATCCCAGCACTGCAAACTGTGTCAGATGGCACCAGGCCAAGGCACAAGCCAAGCCAGAGGGATAACCAAAGGTGGGAATCTCATGTAAATAAGTCCTTCTGCTCCTTATCTCTCCAGAGCCAGCCCTGTCTGCAACCCATCTTCCCTCCAGTCAACACCTTCCTTGCATGGCTCTGCTGCATCCCAGTCATGCCCAAAAGGGAGAGACAGGAAGCTGTAGGTCCAAAACTGATGGGGGGAGAGAAGCCCCCCAGGAGAGGTTATTTGTCCTGTCTGTATATCCCCATCAAGGGCGGATTTATGCCCCAAGCAGAAGGGAAACGAGACAAGCAGGCTTCCTCTGGGAACCAGCCATATCAGGAGAGATGTCAATGAGTTGTTTGAAACTCCACAGGATTTCTGATTTGACCCCACATGAATGCAAGGTCTCCATTTGTCTCATTTCACCACTGTTTCTTTCAAGTAGAAGTGAAAGGACAAGTTTTTGTTGCCTCTGTTCACAGCACACATCCTGTGACACAAGATTCTCCTCATGGGACTAGAAGACAATTCAAAAAACAGATCCCCTCACACCTGGAATTGCACTGAAGCAGAACACACAAGAATATAACTTTGGGAGGACTAAATCTTGTGTGAATCAGAGCAAGTACTGCAAAGCTTGGACTTTATGGGAACAGAGGGGCAGAATCCTTCTTAGAGCACATGAATTATGGTATTACAGGTCATATAAGCCAAATCCCCAGCTGAAGGGGAACTTTTCAAATTCTTGTCAAAGTATCCCACTACTACCTGTACTTTGTCCCAGGCAGTGGGACAAAGAAAAAGATGCTGTTGGGAACCATCTCTATTGTTACACTGGCCATATGAAGCTAACAAAGGGAAGAGAATCTTTTAGCAAAGCAAGGGACACAAGGACAGAAAACATTGCAGAATATGGGTGGTGGTTGCATTTTTCACATTTTTTCCCCCTGCAAAGATGCTTTCCAGAGCAAAACAGCTCTTAAGTTAAACTCAAAATGGAAAATGTGGGCCCAATGCTGTGCATCCAGTATGATATCACCTTGTTTACATGAGGGGAAAAAAAATCACAAGCAATAGCACTGTACAGTCTTTGAACTTCTAAATAGATAAATAAATAGATAAATAATGACAACATGTTTTGTGATTCCTTTTGATCATCAACTATGAAAGTTCACAGGAAGTTTATACAGCCCCCTCTGACTGGACAGATCTTATCTTCCAAATGCTAGGAGCCAAGAGACTCCAAGAAGAAAGTGTCAGCCTGATGTTCCTTTGGACAAAAGGCAATGACTTCTCTGTGTGCTATCACAGTTGGTTTCCTTTCTTTTAGTCATGACTTGAACTTCCAAGCTGGCCTGGAGACCCTGTGAACTGCTGCTAACATGATATGGGGAGGCCTGTGAGCCCCACTTCTCATCTCTGGGGAGGATGGAGAGTGCAAGCACTGGCCCAGCACTGCTCCCACCACCTTCACCCCATGGAAATCAAAGCCATTGGCAGCGCGCGTTTTCTCAGGGACACAGAGTTTGTCTTTTGTACTCTCATAAACATCATAGCAGGGAGATCTCAAGCCACAGACAATAAAGCATTTTCTTCTCTACTTTGGATAGAGCAGATAAACATAATATTGCTTTGAATATGCAGAGATCCTTTCATTCAAGGCCCTCAGGGTGCTTTGCAAAGCCACATAAATGTGGCTGCTCAGAAAAATTAGTTCAATGGCTTTGTGTGCAAGTCTGCACGGTGGCCCTCTGGAAACTCTGAGTGACCAACAGTGCTCTAAACACCAGGCTCTGCTGCTGGCCCCAAGGCCAGAGCTAGAACCTGGAAGGCAGTTGGGGTCAGTCAAAATTGGAGTTTTCTGGAAAACTGTTTGGGCATGGGAAACAGCCAAAATGAGGCCTTTGTCCTAGCTGGTTTCCAGTGCCACAGAGGGAATGAAAGTCAGTGACATTGGAGTGACTAGGATGAGCTTGTGCGAAACAAAAGAAATCCAAAACCAGACCATGCAGACAGTTCAAAAACATTTTATGAACTCTGTGTTTGTTTCTCAGTACCTAAGTGCTTCCTGGGTTTACAATGGGAGTGTGGTACAGAGATGTCCAAATGAGCCATAACCACTTGAATGCCAGAACTGGAAGAGCACAGCTCCAACAGCACAAAGCAGGGCTTGAACTGGTGCAGCTGCCTTTTCTGGGGAGGGAGCTCTGGCACCAGGCAGTGCCCCACTGCAGTGCAGGGTGCTGCAGACCTCCTGGAGTCAGCTCCAGGGCTCTTTGTGCTGACATCCATTGTGTGGCACACACATTCCCAGAGCAACACACTGCAGACCACAGAGGAAGCCAGTCCCAGTGCTGCAAATTCAGCTCCCAGCACCCAAGGTCCAGATGAATGCTTTAAAAGCAAGGTCATCCTTCCTCCTTCAATTCTGTGCATTCTTCCAAACAAAGCTGGGAGATATCTCTGAAAATAGCCCCAATATCCGGGGTGGACTGTCCCAACATCTACATTTAGGCTGCTGGAGAATCACACACCTACACATCTTTTCTTCACCACTAAGAGTAGAGGTTATTACTTAAGGAAAAAAAAAGTACACATTCTGCTTCATTCTCATCAAAACAGATGATTCACAGATAAGATTTTGCCTCTTGACATGAAAAAACATAATTTCTTATTTTCATTAAATTACTTCCCATTTTAGAGACAGAAAGAAAGCAAGAATCAACCCTTTTTTTTTTTTTTTCACATCAAGCTGAAAAGGGCGGAACTTGGGAAAGTACCAGTGCTTTTCTTCCAAGTCTGGGAAAACTATACAGTTTACATAGGCCAGGACACTGTTAGAGATATTTTCCCTTTACAACACTGGATAAGGTCCATGCAGTCACATGATGTTCCCCATTGCTATGTACATTGTTTTAAGGGACAAAACTCCCTCTCTGGAACTGCTGCTGCTTGCTGTTCATCCTATGGAAGTGGTGAAATCCCACAACACAGGCTCAGTGTCAGCCATTCAGTGTGCACAGACCACACACCAGAAAGTTTGCAAAAGATCTTGCTGCTAGTGAAGAAGGGCAAGCAAAAGCTCTCCTAAAAGCCTCAGTTTCTAGCTGACCTCTAACCTGGGGTAGCACTGACTGCTGCACTGACATCTCCACCTAAACCCCACAGCTGGGCCAGGCTGCCAAAGGAACTGGACATCCCCACTCAAAATTATGTCAGGATCTGAACATGGGAGCTCTGGCTGTCACCCTTGCAGCTGGGTGGGTGTGTGTGCACTCAAACACAAGTTAGTGCCTACAGTGCTGGAAGCAGCTCATGGAAAGTCTGAACTGTAAGATGCAAATCATTAAGAGCACACATCACAGCTCGCTCTGGGGAAAATTCCTCATTCAAGAACAGACACGCTGGCTACGTCTCCAGTTTTCTGATTTCCTGACATGTGAAAGTCCCATCAGTAAACATGAGAGCTCTGTGCTTACTGAAAGCATAAAGCAACGCTCTCAGTTTGCCAGAAAGAGCTGGTTTTGCACATATGCATGGTGCTGAAAACCTCTGTGCTTCCTCCTGCACTGTGTGGAGAGGCCTAACAAGGAGTCATAAGAGTCAAATGTTCTTGCTCTTGACACCGTGCAGGTATATGACCTTGGATAGCTTTCTTTGCCTAGTAACACAAGGCCTGTTTGGCTTTCTGAAGGTGTTGGAACAATGCAGTAAATTGTAATTCCACTATGAACTTCAAACAATATCTATTTTTGGTCACACTATGTAATTCTGTACATTAAACAGCCTCTAAGCTGTGCCAAACTGATTCCTGCAGTAAATCAGTTTCCAATTTCTTAACCTGCTTCACATCTATGCATTTTTGATACTCTCTCCAGCCTGAAAAAGGTCAAGCATGAACAGGGTTTCCTCATCATCCTTACCACTGAAAAAAGAATTGTCCCTCACCATTTACATGGTTCCAGAGAGCAAGTAATGCAAATGTTGTCCTGAGCCACTGAAAGAATTAGAACCTGATTTTTACTGCCAACTGTTTATTCTGGCAAAGTGAGAATTTTGCATATTTTTTCTTAGATTTTTGTAGTTACATTGTGAGATTCAAAACAAACAAACAAACAAAAAACCTATGCTGTGGGTCATTTTTAAAATCCCCTCCATCCGGCTGCATTTAAAACAAGCTGCAATACACCTGTCTTGTAAAAGCCTCCACAATGGTTAAATATTCCTCACAAAGTCTTGTCTTATCACTAGTTTTATCTGTAGTTTACCTTGTGTGACCTGGAGCAAGTCTTAGTAGTTTTAATTCCTCACGTCCTCTAGTGTGGCTCCCAAGTATAATTCACAGGGCTGGTGAACCAGCTGTAAAATAAAACAAGAGCTTGCAGCCCCCCTTCCCAGATGTCTCAGACACTCACAGAGAGCCAGCAGGCCAGCACAATGTAGAAGATGTTTGTAAAACACTTTGTGTCATTTTACATCCTTTTGGATTGGCAGCTCAATACTTTAGAAAATACAACCATCCTTTGCAATTCTGCATGAGACACAGGCAACTGAAACAACTTTCTGGTTTTTGCCTGTTTCCTTATCTCTAAAGAGCTGATAATAACTGAATCTATTGGAAATAATCTTACAATAAACTTATCAACCTCTATAAGATGGCCACAGACTGCTGGAAGAAAAGCATTACTATATTAAGAAGAGACTGGTTATATCTCTTTTAATTTAACTGGACTCCCACTGTTAAGCCCATTTAGGAGGCTGTATTAATACATTCCTCAGAAACATTTTCCTTATACAATTTTAAAGTCACACAGTGAGCTAGGGAATGGAAAAGAAACATCATGCACTGTCATGCAGAAACAGAGAATAAGAGTCAACTGCTTGGAGGCTGTCTCCTGGATGAAAGAGCAAGCCCATTAACAGGAGAAGGTGATAAAAAATCCATACGCAGCACAGAGCACCCCTAAAAGCCAAAACAACAACAGGCAATTGAGGTGGAGAGTGGAGCAGGCTGCAATGACTCATAGGCTATAAGTCTAGTCAGTGAAAAATCTGGCAGAAATTTGCTGTTGGACTATGTCTGTACATTCCCAAGAGATTTATAGCTGCTTATTAAATCATCTGTTCCTCTTAAAACTAAAGAAACTGTATATGTTTCACTGGATTTCACATCTGCTAGAAAGACCCATTAACCATTAGTACAGAGTAGAGTTTTTTCCTACTGAGTGAGTCATTCAAAAGATTTTAAGACCTTACTTGAGAGAGGAAGGGAAACCTACACAAGTGATGGGTTGCAGTGTGATCCAAAACCTGCTGCTTCAGGATGGGTCTCCCTCACTGGCTTCTCTGGTGTGCCTGGCTAATCCTCAGAACCTTTTGAGTAACAAATATTTTCTGCAGAGGAAAGGACAGGAAGCAAGAACTTACTACAGAGGAAAGCTCTATTGAGGAAAGAGTCATGCCTTCAAGAAAGAGCACTGTGGCTTGAGACAGGGTTTGTGGAGCAGGTTCATGGAGTGTGGTGACACACAGGCACACACTGGTGCCAGAAGACCTGTCCAAACACGAGGAGCTGGCAGAATCATCAGCCTCCAGACAGAAGCTGCTACGCTCAGGAGCTGGAGGGAAAACCCCACTAGCTCTGCAGTGTCATCTCAAAACCCAAAGGAACAGAAAAGGAGCTGTGCACAGTCCTGCCCCAAGCATGATGATGCTGCCTGAGCACTGGTTAGTTCACAGGAGAGCAAGACAGAAGGATGGGTTGTCATTTCCATCCTGGTTAGCTAAAAAAGCTATTTTGTTATCTCAGAGTGCTCTTGAGCATCTCTGCCCCTATTCATCCCATACATTATCCATTAAAAAAACCTGCACAAAGAATGCTCCTTTCTCCCATCTCCCCTCCTCTCAGTCTTACTTTTTTGCTCTTTTTTCACCCTTGGGCACATCCAAGGGTGAAAAAGAGATTAGGTCTCCAAGATAGCCATCTCTCAATGGTAATATACAAAGATGTTATTAAATAGAAGCCATTTGCTGAGGCATAGATGGAGCTGAACATCCCAAATTCCCAGAAGGTAGGAAAGTTTTACAGATTTTAAGTTAACAGCTTAAAAATAAACACAATCCATGCATGTTTACCAATCATAACAGAATGCAGAAATACTGTGTCTACAGCTACTTCAGTGTTAAGACTAGAATAAAGAGGTGCTTTAAAAACACCAAAAAAGCCCTTCAGGGTCAGACCAGCAGTGCCTCCAGCTCAACACTCTGTCTTCAGAGGAAGTGAAAGGCAGTGCTAGTCAGGACAAGCCCGGGAACCTCGCTGCTTTCTGCCCATTTCCCTCTGTCCGTGGGAGACTGCAAGCTGTGGGTGAGCAGAGCCGAAAAGCAACGAGATTTGCAAAATGTTGCTAACGGTGCTTTTGTTACTCCTGCTGTACCACTAAAATCCTATTTAGTGTAAAGCAAAGCACAACAGAGAGCCATGTGTGAACTGTTGCACTTAGCTGAAAAGTCAGCAACTTGGGAGCCTGAGAACACAATAATCAAATCAAGACCCACACCAGCTCACACACACAGAACACCCAAAGCCTGCGAGCGAGTGAGGAGCCGAGCATCATCGCGCCCCTGGGCACAACTGTGGCAGATTTGCCAGCACACACTGGATGAGGGGGACAAGAAGGGATGGGTTGTTCAGCACATTTCTCTTTCATGTTTTTGAATTGCTGCCTTGTAAAAGTCAATTTGCTAAAAAACATGACAAGATAATGGCAGGTCCTGCTGAATCGGCACAGCTATGCTGTGCCAAACTGATTCCTGCAGTAAATCATGTGCACTCTCCAAACACAAAGGCAGGGCTGCACAGCTCTGCAAACTCGTTATTTACTTTTGCCAAAAATGACAAAATGTCTGTCAGACTTGTTTTCTCTTTATTATCTCTGTATTGAACTATCGTCACTTTAGAACTCTGAATCAATACAGAAGGAATAAACGAGCATGGTGAATTTGGTCTCCCAAATCTGTACAAAAACTGAGCCAGGATATGCTCAAGAGGCTACAGCCCGTCTCCTACCCTACAACTGCACATGACCAGCTGCTTACCTGATACACTAACTTTCTGATACATCAACTCATCATCAATATCCTGAGACTGAATTAGTGTTTTCTGTCTTAAAAAAAAAAAAAAGAAAACTATAAAACAATATTCTGAAGGGAAAAAAATAACATCATTATGGGAATATCCACAACAATCACAGTAATACCACATCTCATCCTATTCAGGGTGAGACATCATGACTAAGGCTACATGCTACAGAAGTCAGGATGGTGGCAAAGAAAACCAAGAGCATTAGTCAACCCTGAGCAATCATCTTTAATCCTGACCAATCAAATGTTTTTATTTGGCTTTCCTTCCTTAATGGAGGCAGCTACACCAATTAACATGAGTTGCTTGCTCCATGTCAACTTTCCTCCCTGTGTCATGCAACTCCATATCTCACAACAGGTGAGCTTTGAGCAACTCACAGCCCAACACACCCCAGATAAACACCACTCCAGTGATCCAGGCAGGTAATAAACTTTGCAAAAGAAGGAGTGATCATTGTACTTCACTAGACAGGAAGAACACAAATATTACTGTCCACTCTCACCAGAGGAAACGCCACATGATTGCTGTTGTGAGAATTCCATCAGCCTTCCAGACCAGCACAGAACCTGAGTCAGCCCTTAGGCAAGCTGCTGAAGTCGAGGCTCAACTTACAAGCACATGCTCAAGTGGAATCATTGGCTAAGTTGGGACCATTTTCAAGTGTGGGATGCAGAATCCCACTCAACGGTTGCTTCAATGACAGACTACAAAAGTATTCTTGATATATAATAATGCAGTGACTTATGGGGGTGCATTCTCCCTTAACCATAATCTCAGACTCATCTGTTCTTTGCAAGCAATTGTTTCTTAAGAAGCGTTGCTGTGCCCATCATCTGAAACACAGAACAGCTGCCAACCACAATAGGAAATGGTTTGCACTGGTTGAATGTATTTCTGAAACCCCACCAACTCTTCTTTGTGAAAGAAAAAAAAAGCCAAAAAAGCACAAGTAACAACAAGAAAACCCAAGATAATTTGATAGTCTTTATTCTGTTCATTGTTGAGAAGTAAGGATCTTTGTTTTCTCTTTCAGACCATCCTGTTATTCACACAGTGAATTACAGACCTAACCAAGTCTATAAATGGCAGTTCCCCGAACTCATGGTTTAAGTTTAGGTCAAAAGAAGATCATTCACATGTGAAGTATGACTCTCCTCTGGCAAAGTAAAGCCATTCTGGTTCCTGACAATGCTATATTTAACTTATTTTTAACTGTCCTGATTTTGTGCCTCTTTTCCTCAAAATAAAAACTGGTAGAAGTCAGAAATACAAGATTCTGCAATCCCCGGTTAGAAAGGTCACCTGGAGGCAAGCTCAGAGCCAGGGGTCAGCCAGTGACAGCATGGAGAGATTAAGACCTTCCAAACCCCAAGTTTCATTTTATTATGGTACCACTGACTTATCCAAAGTCACAGGAACATCTCAATGCCTCAGTGCAGGGTTACAACACTTGTTTACCTAATACATGGGTTATCATAAAAGTGCAGTTTAGAATAATCAGATTGTTACCATTTGCAGATGGTTAACGCTCCTCTGATGCCTTATAGAGTTGTAACAACTACCTTCACACTGAGATCATCAAGGAAACAAATTATGCCCTGTAAAACTTATTTAAAACAAAGCAGACACATATTAAGCAATATAGATTTAAGCTTGTAAATTTAAGGTAGTACAAGGTAAATTGGACTAGTCCTCTACAAAAAACACAGCATCTACCCAACAGAGGCTGCTTCATTAAGTGGGGTATGCAGCTTTCGAGGCATAGTTCATTTAGCCAGAGTTTTAGATGAACAAGTACCTGCTTGCACCTGCTAGTCAGGAGCTGAAATAACTGATAAGAAACTCCATCCACAACCACTTGAAGGTGAATGATTGCTCCTGTCCTTGATGTGCCCACAAAAACACAGACACCACACCAGCCACTGGGCTCCCAAGCTGACCAGGAGGACACAGCTCTTTATATATACACAGGAGCCTGGGAATCTGCCCAGTTTTAAAGCTGCAACAGTGCAGTCAAATCACAGGACACCCCAAAAATGTACAGCAGAGTGGCTAGCTGCTCCCCAATCAATTTGGTTATCATTGCTGCTAAGGAGACCTTCCTCCCACATGCCATGCTGTCAGAATCAACAGGTGAGTTTCTATGGAACTTCAGATCCTGGAAGGGTTTTGGAGGCAGGGGGCTGGTGGAGGATTGGATCCATTTATTTTTTTAATGGTTCAGTGTTTTCAACCTGTTTGCATTTTGCCTAATAGAACTGGATAGGCAGTGAAAGGTGCCAAGGACAATCAAACCTCAAAATGCTTTCTTCCCAATTAAAAACTTTGGAAGCAAATTGGCCTCATCTGTGTGGCTGGCAGGAAGATAAAAGGTCTTAATGCACAATCACATCTGATTTCCTGCAAAGCTCTGCTCTGAAAACAGATGTTACAGGAGAAGAGTGCCTGGGTTGAAAAAAAGCCCTGCTCACCTTCAGTGCAGCTCTTGAAATGGGAGCAAAGCAGAGAGCATGGCCATAAGGCTGTAGTATCCTGATGCAGGAGAAAGCTAACTTATGAGTCAGCATCTCTTTTTAAATGAAAGACAAAAGCAGTAGGAGAATGCCTCTAAAATGTTACTCCTTTCTTCCTCTTCCCTTTCCCCCAGCTTTCTCTAGAAAGTCCTTTTCAGACAAATTGCATACAGTATGTGCAATCCTCCTGCTTGAAAAATTCAGTCTGCTAATAAAACCAAGTACAAGACAAACAACAAGAAGCATATTTTTGATGGGTTTGCTTGTTGTGTCATGGCCCCCAGCTTCCATTCTCAGGGATTTACCAAAATATTTGTTTATTTACAGAAAGCTGGAATTCTGGAGTCCCAGACTCTCTTCTCATTGACCTCTGGCCATGCTTGGAGATTACAGCAATAAAGATATTTCCAGAGACATCAGTAGGGAAGTAACAGTGCTGTAAATAATAAGTAAGAAAAAAGTGGTTTTGTCCATCCCTTACCAATACTCTGCAGTGTGAAAGATAATAATGGAAGTGCTCTCTTCACCTCAGTCCTGAGCAAAGTGCCAGTTCCTTTCCCTTCAGGGAACAAAATCTCTGACCACTCCAGGTAGACACAATTTTCTCCTGTCACACCTCTCAGCTGGCCGGGAGAGGGACTGAGTCACAGACCCACCTCCTGCTCTCCCTCCAACACTTTACTGGGTTTAAGTACTTTATGCCTTGAAATAAATCACTTAGAGGCTGTGAGATGACAAACAAATCTCAGAATTTTAGGAATAAATAAAGGTGGTACTCCTTCTATTAGGTTTACAGATCTCAAGCCTCTGGGACTCATGTTTTAAAGCTTTCCTGTATAGCTATAAAAGCCAGAGAAGGTAAAGATCTCTGATAGTCACTTAGCTCCAGACACTCTGGCCTTAAAAGAAGTTAGGAAAAAAATAACCCTACATTAAAATTGGCAGAGTTGACAAGAGTAAGGAAGAAAAGCAGTTGATTTTTTTCTTTTGCATTTGCCACCCACTGTCTCCCACACAAGAACATTGGGTAAGAGCACATTGTGACAACATTTCTAGGTCTTACTTTAAAATTCCTTAGTCACTGTAACTGTATACAGAACAAACAAGATCTGCTTCACCTGCCAGCAAAACACAGCAGCACCTGGACCACAGCATGGCAGCCTTACAGGATGTGTAAAGATGAAGAGGAGAGAAATAAACCAAATTGAGTAACTGGAGGGTCAGATCAGCACACCCTGGCCCAATGTGAGCAATGCTACCTCTGATGACACAAACAAGAGATATTTGATAACCATCAGGTGTTCCAATTATAGCTTTGTCTCTCTGTGTGAAAGCTGATTGTTACTTCTGGCAGGATGCAGCCACCATGTTTGACACAGTTCTAGTGTCCCTACAGAGATTCAAGGATGTGCCAAACCCACCACATCCTACCTAATGAAGGTCAACTCTTCCCTGCTCCACCAGAGGGATTCATACCCAAAAAAATGGCACTTCTGGAGGTGGAAAACAAGAACAATTTAGATGAGATCCACCAACCCAGGGTAGGAGGTTTCACACCATCAAACTTACCAGTATTTTCCTGGAGCAAATATCAGCATAGTCATGCGCACATTATCAGCATATTCATCTGCACATCAGGCTTATCTCAAGAGGCCATGATAGTTAAGAACATCTCCTTCTCATTCACTAGCTCTTCTTGTAACCCCCACCACAGCAACTGCTGCAATTACTGTTTTCACATGAATCATTAAGTGCTGCCTACACTTCAGCCTCACTCCCCAAAAATATCTGTGTTGACTGCAAAAACACATGCTAGCACAGACCTTTCTTACAGATCAAACTACAAGCAAGCTGCAGGACTTTGCTGCATGTTTGTTTTGTGAACCTCACCTGCAGTAACTTCATCTCCCAGAGAGCACATGCACACCTCAGCCCTGGGGGACAGGGTGAGTCTGATATTCCCTCCTGTGGGGAGGCCCCTTGCTATGGATGGCTGCTGTGTGGAAGTGCATTGCTGAGGCACAGATCAGCCTGTGAATGTTTCTCCTTGGGTGCAGAGCTCCCTTTGAACTGTCTCCTAATTGCAGTGACCTTGTGCACACATGTTCATGGCTGGAGCTGTGGGTGGGAGGCGCATCTGGCGCCAGCTCTGTGCAAACCTTGCACAGCTTCATTCTTGAGACCACTGAAGTCAACATGGGCCTTTCCACAGGCTTCTCAAGCTTCAGGCCAGACTCACATTCCTTCATTTTAAAGGACATCAGAACTGCACTAAGTATTTTCAGGCAAGTGTTGAGTCACCACCCTACTGCAGCAAGGCCAGGACAGTGACCTGCTCAGCCAGCTTTTTCCACAAGCCCTCAAGGCAGACCTTATTTGCTGCACTCACTGTGCTCGTTTTCTTCTCCCCAACACAGAGAAAAATTACACACAAACTGGCCATGAGAGTCTTATAGAAATATGGAGAAATTTACATTCACCCAAATTCATGAACACAAAAATGTCCCTCTCTTCAGCACACAGCTGTCCACCTCAGCTTTACCCTGGGACATCAACAAGCAGGAGGCCCGGCCCATCAAGATTGAACCAGTTTCTCATTCTGCTCTTCAGGAAGTGAAATGTTAGACCCTTCCTTGCTTTGCCCTGGGGTACACTCATAACTCACCATTTGGCCTCCAGAAAGGAAACCCTACTGATCCTTACTCATGCTCAGTAGCACTTTAGTCACTGAGCTGTCTCACAGAGCCCAGAAGAAATTCCTACATAGTAAATAACATGTGCCATTAATTATGTCAGTGCTTGGCCCACATCAGAGCAGCTGTTAGGGCATCAACAACCCTTAAATGCCTTGTCCAGCCAGACCTGGGACTTGCACCCCCAAAGCCAGTGCCCAAGAGACCAGAAGCCTGGGATAAGCTCAGGCTCAGCCATGCTGCAGGTTTGACCATCCCCAGCCCTGTTCTTGCTGGGCCTGACTTGCTGCATGGATTTAGCTTGGTCCCAGCTCTGCCCTCTGCATCTACCAGCAACATCTGTCACTGTCACCAAGCTGGTTGGGCACCATGGGACTTTGCCAAGGTCAGTGAGAGAATTGTCCTACCTGTGCAGGGGTCACCCTCAGCTCCTGGCTCATCCTTTCTCATGGCTCAGCCTTTGCTCTCTGCTCCCTGACAGTGCCATGCACCCCTTGGCACATGTTATTTACCATTTCCCTTTGCTGGTCACCCTCTCTGGCTTGACAGATCCTGGAGCATGATTAGGATAGGCATCACATGGTAGCCAGGGGCTGGCATTAAAGGGGAATTTTGGAGGAAGGAGAAATATCAGAACACCTTTTCAGAGGGATTCAACACATTGGTTTTGACCCATGGAAAATCTGAAGAAGTAGCAGCTAACCTGTATCAAAGCATGTTTGGGAAACTGGGTCACTGGTTTTCCTGGTGATTAATTCCAGGGTAAGATACTGATCTGGTTCAGACAGAGTTCAAAACATCCCTGCTTATACAATCAGATGCATGAACAGGAAAGGCGCCTTTACAAGCAATCATCTCTCTTCAAATAGAAATAATGCATCACAGAAACACACTATTTCCTGCTCACAAAAAGGGCTGATGGATAAATTCAATTATTCACACACAGCAAGGTTCTCAGCTATCCAGACTTTCCTAGCTAGCCTGAGGTAAAAACAAAACCTTAAAATAAGTTTTTTATTCCGACAGAAACAATTTATTTTTTGAAAACAAAATTTCAAAAGCTTCTGCAATTTGTATTAAATGCAATGCAGCAGGAAGCATCCTTACAGCCCCACAGCAAAACTAGAACTGCACAAGAGCGTTTTCCTCAGGATATGCAGCAATCCTTGTGAGCACTCTGGCCTCACCTTACTCTCTGCCTCTTGGGAGCACAGGCTGGAGGCACTGGAAGAAAACTGGAGTCCAGTTTGGTGCTGTTTTATTTTTGGTCTTGGAGAGTCACTCCTCCTCTTTGCATATCATCCTTTCAAACAAAACAAATAAACAAATCTTTTTCTCTCTTTCCTGTTCCTAGGTAGAGACAGAAATCAAGAGAGCAGATTTCCACTAACAACAGACACCAAGAACAGCTGCACTGTATGAACTTTAGAAGTTATTGCAGGTTATGCAAAGTGGCACAGTGATGTGCAAAACTAATACAGCCAAAAATGAAGTATATGATCAACAGAGAAATTACACAGGCAGGTTTCAAATCTGGGCTTTTTTTCAAAATAATAACAAATCTATAGGCATCTGCATAAGTGACATCCTACACTATATGCTACCAGCAAATCAAGATAGAATTTCTAGAGACATATTATTTTGTTCTGGGAGA
Organism: Melospiza georgiana; assembly: GCF_028018845.1. NCBI lineage: Eukaryota > Metazoa > Chordata > Aves > Passeriformes > Passerellidae > Melospiza > Melospiza georgiana. The sequence goes on from NC_080435.1 coordinate 19,654,698, forward strand.
GATGCCATTTTACATACAGCTGTCTACTTTCTAAATCATCTACCTGCATTGTTTGATTCCACCCACACCCCACCCCTAAAGAGTGTTGTCTTTAAATAATCAACCAAAAGCTCTTGCAGTATCACTGCCTATATATTCTGGAAATATTTTTTTTTTGCAGGGAGGACTAAGGATTTGGCAGGGAGAGATTGTGTTTGGGGTTTTTATTCCCCTAAAGTTAAGAAAGGGGCTTTGCCCTTTAGCCTTCAGTGGTTATTCAGGTACAGATGCCTACCAAAGTCACACTCATTTTCTGAGAACATGTGCAGGGACAGTATGAGAAAATAAAGAGCAAAAGTGGGCTGCAATGTGTGTCCTGGGAGTCCCACAGGTAGTCCAGGTTTCCTGTATGTTCTCTCCCTAAGGACAACTTTAGGGCTCTAACATAGTCTACATTGCTCTGTTTCAATACTGCATGCTTGCTCAAAAAACCAAAATTCAGTTTCCTCAAAAGACATTCAGTTCTGCAGGTACTTGTACATAACAGTAAGCAAATACAATTTTAATATAATAAAGAAAATACATAAAACAATGCTCAGCAATGAGCACAAGCCTTATGGGAACATAGGTCATTTGGAACTGAATCCAGAAGTTTAAATCATTAGGTTTCTGGATGTGGCAAAATTAGCCTGGCCCCATCGTGAGAGCTAACCTTCTCACAAGGGTCACAAAACAGGAAAGGCTGGGACTAAGAACAACAATAATGGCAAGAAAATAAACTTTATCTGAAACTAATCAGTTACTAATGATTTGAGGAAGATTATGTCAACTCCCCGTGTATGGGCTCTTTATCAGAAAGGGCAAAGCACTGCACTGTCAAATAACAGATGTGACTTGCACATTGATCTGCATTTAAGGTGCATGTTCTTCAATTACTCGTGTTCCTCAGAGGGACAATGGGAAAGGATTCCCAGCACCACAGGAATATCTTCTGAAGGCTCAGTTTATAAACAGTCAGGGTATTCCACTTTCCACAGGATCAAGTGACCTTTCCTAATGAAGACATAAAGGTCCACTCCTCTACAGTCACCTGAAAGGAGGCTGTAGCAAGGTGGGGGTGGGTTTCTTCTCCCAGGTAAGAACAGACAGAATGAGAGAAAACAGCCTCAACTTGCACCAGGAGAGGTTAAATTTGGGTACAAGGAAAAACTTCTCCACCAAAAGGGTGTCAAGCACTAGACCAGGCTGCCAGGGAAGTGGTTGAATCACCATTCCTGGAGGTATTTTAAAAGCCATGAGGATGTGGCACTTAGGGACTTGGCAGTGCTGTGTTAACAGTTGGAGTCACTGATCTTAGAGGCCTTTTCCAACCTAAAGGATTCTATGGTCTATTCAGAGTATTTGATTATATTCAGATATATAGAAACAATTGTCAGTACTGCAAGAAAAATATAGAATATTCCACAATATTTTTGTATTGCTTCCTACAGAATTCCAATTTGCTGGCTGGATCTCAAGATCCTAGAATTTGCCTCTTGCTTCTCCTTGCTCAGGTACTACCATTCCTCCTGATGCCAGCCTGACAACGTTTCCAGCGTTTTTCATAAGCATTTTCTCAGACAACACTGCTCAGATCCATTTGTGCTGCAAGGCTGCAGGCAGCTCCAGTTCAGAGAAAGCTTTCTGGAGGCATGAAAGCTGTGCTGAAAGACACAGCAGCAGAAAGCTGTGATGATTGCTCCTCTGTGGAAAAAAAATGCAAATGCCTCATGTCCATGCACATAGATTTGTTGGAAGCAGTTTTCTTCCAAATTTGTGATACAATCAGTTCAGTGTTAATTACACACCAATTATGAATTGATGCCCAGATCCTTCTAAGAGCTGAATTTCTGCAGCTGGAGAGGCCAACAGGCCCTCTGTTACTGGGATTTTGATGAGAAGTGTCCTGAAGTTTTACAAAAACATGGACACACGAGGAATGCCTCTCTGTACTGTCTGCAGGCATTCTCCTTGCATGAAATGAGGCATAAAGGTTTTCACCAGACACACACTTACCAAGAGTTACAGCAGGTTTTGATCTATCCCCTTCAGCACCCTCAGGCCTCATCCACAGCAGCTGAGACACTCCAGCTAAAGTCTCAGTGAAACCATTGCCATTGATGACATTTCCTCTGACCAGGGAGGTCAGGGATATGTTTTGGCCAAGAACCTTAATGACCCAACAGCACTAAGACAAACCTTTTCCAGCTATTTGTCTGCATTCCTTAGGCATGAGGACATGAAGAAGGGGAAGCACTGAACTATGTAAAGCTGTGAAGGAAAGAGAGGCATTCCACACTACAAAGCTGTTCCAGTTAGCATCTCATTTATATTCTGGGATATAAACATAACTTCTCTCCCATATGTGATGAAGATTCCCATACATAATTTTTCAAGACCAATGCTGCATAAATCTACTTATATCCCAGTTGCCCCACAACCTCTGAGAATTTTTAGTGGGTGATATCTTTGACCTCTTTTTAGTATACTACCAATAAATGAATCAAAGCTAACATGTTATTTCTCTGCTTCCTGTCCACTTCTTATATCTGCCTTTTTTACATCAAAAAGGGATCTTTGATACTGCTTACAGACGCGGTTCATGCGTGTAGAAAGACTGAAAAATCTGGCTTCAATCACCAACTGGTGGTTGTAGACTACACTGGAATATGAATAAAGGTAATAAAGGCCAGTTAATGGAAAAAAAAATCTGAGGAGAACTAAGACTTGTTAACAAACAGCATAGCATGAACTATAAAGGTATGTATAGAGAAAAATTAGAAGATGAAGTAGGAGGGTACTGTGCCACCCAGATTCTTGCCAAAGCCAATAGGAGCAAGAGATGTGTTTAAATAGACAAGCCTGTCTGCAAGCTAAAATTCCCAAAAGAAACTAAGAGTTCATTTCTCTCTCTTATTCATGCATATTTTAGAAACCTCTGGAGACTGCTCTGCAAACTGGAACAATAAAACAAAATGTCAAGACAATAAATGGGGCATTGAATCTCTCCCTTCTGCTGGAGGAAGGCCTTTTCTGACTCGAGGGCATACCTTCTTTCCACTTCCCAACAGCAAAGCACTGCAGAGTAAGCACTGTCTTCAGGATGACCTCAAAGAGTGAGGCAGCACAGCAGTGCTTATCTGGTCTATTACCTTCAAAAATTTCTAGCTGAAATCCACCTTGCCACAGGTATATCTCACTATTCTTTTGTCATCTGTTCTATGATGTCATAACAGGTATGTTGTTAGAGACACTGATAAACAGCAGGGATTCATTTTATTTTTCTGTAATCCTGAGGAAATCAATTCCAGTTCCATTTCTGTTCCCAAACTCCAAGAAGCTCCATGCACACTGCAATATATCAGCAGTGAAACACTGAATGCTTTGTTCTCATTTGCAGCATAAGCACTTAACACTATAGGTAGACCTAGCTTCCCTTTTCTTTGACCAGGAGAAATTCACTGTTACTATTTCTCTACACATTTCACTTTGCTTGGAATTTTAATTTCTGGAAATAATGGGTTTTATGCAAAAGTGGTAAAGCAAGTGCCTTGTTAAACTATGGTGAAGCATCAGAGGCAGCTTTGTGGCCTGAAGACTCAAAGCCCCAGCTCCATCTTTGGCATATTGGGCAATTCAAGTCATGCAAGTAATTTTATTTTCCTACACTTTGATTTCTTAATCTGCAAAATGGAGATATTGCCTAAAATTATTCAAGGACATTACAATATCCACAGTGTCATTCCTTGCTTTTATTTCATGTTTGAATGAAACCAAAAAAATTGATGTTGCACAACGAGCCAGTTGTGCTGATATGTCCGTTCTCCCATAGAAAGCAGTTGCAGGGTTTGTTTCTGTTTCGAGTCTTTAGCCCACTCTGGCTCCTCAGGAAGTTCTCCTAGCATCAAATGAATTCCAGAAAGTGTTCAGCACAAGCAAAACAGCATATTTTCATCATGTTTCATTGAAGCAAAACCTTTTAATTAGCCCTAGTAATGGCTTCCTCCAACTTGGCAAAGCACTTTGGAGAAATGCACTGAAAGTGCTGTATCAGAGCTAGGTATTATTACCAACACAAATATGAGCTAAAGACTTCAAAATACATATAGGCAATATCTTTCTGCCTTCACTGACTTAACCATTGCTTCAAGTCCTAGGCTATTCCTCAAGGAAGAATTTCAAGTCATTAAACAATTAGTAACCTTGCAACACCTTTGAAAAATAAATAGTGAAAATTGGGTACTCACACAAATTGCTTAATCTGGAATACAGCTGTTTCTGGAGCAAAACATAACACTCATTTAACAGTGCAAAGCCACAGAAGCATAGAGGGCACAAAGGACAAAATATTGTTGTATCCATTTAGAGCTAGAGGGGAAGTTTGTGGAGGCAGAAGTACAGTAAAGCAAAATAAAATAAAAGTACTTAAATAGCACCCTATTCTTGATGCCAAACTGGTCAGAAATAGCTCACATTTCCAAATTTGGTAATCTTCCAAGGAGTAGTCAAAAGCAACAAATCTTTGTAGGGGTTGGTAAGGTTTGATTTAGTGGCTAACTTAATTTGTTCTGTTTGTGATTGTTTAACAGGGTTGGTAGGCTGGTCTTGTGTTATCTTTGGATGACACTTTAATGTTGCAGGGCAATCATTATTACATTTTGGTGAGCTCAGGGTGCCTTAAACAACTGCTTAGATCCAAGAGATGCAATAACTCCTCAGGCAGAGAGGCACAAGTGTTCAGCCCAGCACCTGATCCAGATCTCATTTGAAAACCATGGTGTCCAAGAGGATTGTGCCCTCAGCTCCTTGCTGGACCATTGGCACACATCTTCTCTGGTCAGGGGACAGATACCATGAGCTGAATCACAGAACCAAGCAGGCTCTGGGGAGGTCTCCTGCCCACAGACTGAGCCTTTCCCAGTCTGTCTAGCCCAGGAGAAACTGTTTAGTCAGAATGTTTTAGAGGACTTTAGAGACAAAAACCAGTCTCATATCACACACTTTGCTTTGCCAAAGCCACAGTCCTATTCAAAGGCAGATTCCACTCTGCTTCCAAGGCTGCTGGAAAATGTCATTCTGCTCCTCCAAGCAAGGGTAACACACTATCATACAGGGATATTTTCATCCTTTTACATTAGGTGGAGTAGGAAATACCCTGAGAAGCAGGGTACAGGCTACTTTCCTTCACTGGTCTTTCAAACAACATTTCAGAGAAGACTGACATTCAATCTAAGAGTAAGGAAGGGCACTGTGGGTGGGCATGGCAAATTCCAGCCAGGAGCACAATCCTCTCTGTGCAGCAAGCCCCCAGGAGCAGCTTTCTAAACAAATGCAGCAGAAATCCAGTGTAATAAAGGCATTGATTTCCTTACAACTACAGTCCCAGGTGGCAAAACTGGGCATCACTCAGCCTTACAGAAGGATACAGAATCTGATCTTGTTAAGTATCAGCTAGGGAAAAACAGATACTTGCCCCTGCTTTCAATTCACTTGCTGTTGCACTAAGGACAGCAGAGAAAACAATCAATAGATCAGGTTTCCAAATGGGAAACAAAACCACTGGAAAGGCCTAAGCCCACTTTCACCTTGTTGGTAGTTTTTATCATTACTCATGATCCTCTTATAAGAAACAGTATCATGCTGTTTGCATGCACTCAAATACTTGAGTTACCTCAGCAAAATGCAAGCGTGTTAATGCAGTTCGAGGTTTAGACTCCCATTGCCCTTACTGTGAACAACACCCTTTGCAAAATAAAAAAACAGACACATTTTCATGATTCCTTTTTCTGGCTTTAAAAAAAAAAAAAAAAAAAAAAAAAAAAAGAAGAAAAAAAGAAACCCACATGGGGTTTCAGTCCCAAATATGCAATTGGCATTTGGCCCACTGTAAAGACATGCCCAAACTGCCTGAGGATGGAGCAGCTGTGGGGCCAGGGGTAGGTCACAAACTGCCTAAACCAAGGAGACTCTGCAGGAGGGACTCCCTCAGGACAGAGGAGAGCTCTGAGGAAAACAAGCAGCCAGTATACTAAATCACCTCCATTCACTCTCATACAAGTTGAAAGCACTTTATGTCCCTTTAATGTTCCTTCTTCCTCCATCTGAGCCAGAAATTGCCAGCCAGCCTGGTCTCCTGATGAAACTATTTCCCACCATCAGTTTACAAGGAAAGAAGAGTTTCCAGAGTAGTAACAAATCTAATATGATACTGAAATAAACTTTTGGTAAATAAAATAAAGCACTGTCATGAAAGATCAGCTAACCCAGCTTGTGATCCAAGCTCTGGAAATGTCTATGTGAATGTAGAAAAAGACCAGAAAAAATACTGAGGGAGGAAAAGAGAGCAGTTCACTTCTCCAGCTTGCATCCCCTCCACAAGAGAGGGTACAGGAGAAAAACTACAGCTGTGGTACCAAACATCTGTAAAAAGATACAGCAAAACAAAAGCACAGCTAAGGATGCAAACAAATCTCCTTACCTGCTTATTCTTCCCCCTTTTGTACTTTATGTATGTAACTTAAAAATATTTGACCAAATGCAATCCATTTGCACAAAAGTGAAATTTGAAAAACTTGCAAGGTTTGCTTCAGGGGACTCAAGTCAATTCAAACAGGCAGCACATATAAAAAACGAGCAGAGTTCCTACAGGATCCAGAGGACTGAGAAAGAAATAAGGTTATTTGAAAAGTTTTTGCAAAGAAAGAGATATCCAAAACCCAATTTAACCTGAAAACTTTAGAGCTCAGTAAATGTGCAAGAGAGACCTATACACCACTTCCTATTAGGTGGCTGCCAAACAGATTTGTTACACATTTAATAAAGCAGTAAAATAAGGTATTTATGTAGCATGTTGAAGTGTAAGCATATTGGTAGCATTTTGTTTAAATGAAAGTGTAACTTGATAGATGCTACAGTTCCTGGACAATGGGAAATATGAGGAGAAAAAGAAAAGTCAGAAATCCTGCTGCATCACAGAAAAAGAGCATCTTGCACAGGGCTGCTTTAACAGGCCTATAAAACCTGGGTGCTTTGAGCCTCTGACAAGAGTGCCTGGCTGGCAGATGGTGAATCCTCACGTGCCTCAGAGGGTCCAGCTACTCGGAGGGAGAAGTCTTGAACACCCTTTGCTGGGTCACACATCATTGCTATTCCTTCCTTCAGGGCTTCACCCCGTACTTGGCAAGGGAGCAGGGCTGCAGCTCCTTCCAACATCAACACCTTCTCCTTGCTCACCAGAGGTGCCGGCGCAGAACAAACACGAGTTTCAGCCTTCCCAGCTTCACAGCTCCCCAAGCCATGTTCTCTGCTCAGGCTCACTGAAACTGCAACCACCCTTCAGAGGGCAATTTCAGCCCATCACAACCTTCCCAGGTTCCAAAAGAAATGCAGCAAACTGCAAAGGTATGGGTCATGAAAAACAGCAAATACAAGCATCTAGTTGCTTTTGCTTCTCTCATGTGCAGATCTCAGAAATAGAAGGGGAGATATCAGTTATTATTGTTAAATTGTGCCTTACTATTGAACACACAGGGAAACTGAGGTTCCAGGTAATGGAATGACTTAGAGGACTTCTGAATGAGTGAGCAAAAAAGCAGCAACTGGACAAGAGATTTGATGAGTAGTAACTCTTCACCCAGATTAATTTATTTATTTCCACAGACATTGTACTTAGTTGTTATGAAAAATAAATTATTCTCTTTTGGAAAAAGATCAACATGTTCTTCCTCATGGGTGATTATTCCCAGAGTGGTTAAAAACCAAAGGAAGAAAAGTACAGAAATACCAACGTTACAGAGCAAACCTGTGTTCTTCCAAGTGTGGGAATAGAAGAAAAGCAGGTATTTTGGGGCTAAATTGTTTTAAGAAAGAGGTATTTTTGTTACAACACATAGAAGTATCTTTAATACAAGGAAAACACTGAAACAATATGTTGCTGCCTTTTGCTTACGCATTCCTAATGTGAAGGCCCAAGTTCCCCCTAAGAGGAGCATGTGGATGTTTTATTGTTAAACAATTAGGCCAAAGCCACACTAAGGATTTTTGTACTTGGTTCAAACTGACTTTAATGGAAAATGAGCCTCTAATTATCATAAGTGACTTAGAAAATCTCAGCAGGGTTGTATAAAAAGGTAGAGCATTAACCTAATCAAGGCTGCACAGAGAGCTGAGGACTTACTAATAAAGATCAGAAACTGAAGGTAGAAGGGGTCTTTATACCTCCATTCCCTGGTCAAAATGAAGTTCAGCAATAAATGAAACATCTGCTGTGATAACTTGTGTGTCAAAGCAAATATCTGTTTTCATCCCTTTAAAAGGGCTAATTAATCCACACACAGAAAGCCCTGTTTGAAATATTTGTGAAAAGAAATGGGTAAATTAATATATTTTGAATATCCATGATAAATATACTCTACATAAGATGTAAACCTGAGCTGCACACTGATGTACCAGAAAATATCTTTGCCTCATGGCAGAGGTTTATAATGAGGGGGAGGATGGGGATAGCAGACACAAAATAACTGCCTCCTTGTAACCAGATATAATGGTTATGACTAAGACTCAAAAATCAGACATAAGTAGAGAAAGAACTCATCCTTTTCAAGAAAAAAAAAAGTATTAACATCATATCTCTAAATATGGTAGATTATAAATATTTGAGATTACACAGAGAAGAAATGGTATTAAAAGCCTAAATTTTTCTGATAGTCTTACCACCTGATCATACCCCTCTTGAAGAAAAGTAACTCCACTTAGAGTCCCATTTTAGAGTTTATCTGTTTCCAGAATTATCTTCTCTATCTTCTCATGTGCACTGATGTTTCCCTCATCTACCAAAGTCAGATGCAGTCCTTTATTCATTTGTTCCCATTTTGTTCAGAGCTTTTAAAATTACAAATGAAAGATGCTACTCTGTTGCTATAGCTCATCATCTTTCTGCTACTATCTGAATTTAGCTCCTGCTTTTTATTGACCTTTGTCCTACTCCTAAAAAACCACCAATCTTAGTTTGATTCAGGTTTTTTAAAACCTGATAAAGTCTAGAGATGAAAATAACCTTTTTCCATTAGACCCAGTACAGGAATACTCCATTCAGTCTGTAGAAGTTATGGAGGTAAGTATTCATTGTGCATTGAAAACAAAAAACTTAGATATATATAATTATAAAATCTCATTTATGTCAGTGAATCCTGGATCAAAACATCTCTCACTGACTATCCAATACTTAGGGTTATCCCAAGTCTCCACAAAAAAAAAGTTAAGGTGTACTTGCCCCTAACTCTTTGCCTAACTAGGAGGTGAAAGTTAATTTAAAAAAAGGTAGAATCAGAAACAATTTGAAAAGTTGCAGCCAGAAGTACAGTGCCAGGTGAGGAAGAGGTGAGCAGACGCTGCTGGGATAACTCATGTGGCCCAAAGTAGCTGCTCTGTGTGGTCTCCACCCCAGCTGACCTTCCCACTACATGTTTGTCTGGGCTGGACAGGCAGATGTGCTTGCCAGCCTGCCCTGCTGCAAAGCACATGGGAAAGGGAAAAGGAAGTTTTTAGTCCAAGACAAAGCACTTGGCTATGCAGGGCTGGATTCCTGCTGTTTTAGCCATTATCCATAGGCTCATGAATATACATCACATATTTGAATTTATCACATGAGCATGCCATTCACCTTAATTATCCTGCTTCCAGAGCACACCTCCAAGGCCAGTGGCTCAGCTGCACTTCTACAGAGCAAAACATTCTACTGTCTCTCCAGATTTAAGAATAGGTCAGATTCTTTCCTCTATCACATCAGTCTACTCGCAGTAGTTCTGGATCAACACTAGTATGCCAAAAATCAGACTCATCTCATGCTCTCTGTACATAATAATGGTCTCTACTACAAAAAATGATAATGGATTGAATGTGAACCATTAACCTTCAAAAGAGAAGCTGGCTTCACTCAGAGCAGCAAGAAACTTCTCCCATCTTTTTCACAGACTGCTTTTAAGCTGGGTATTCTCTCCTGTCATTTTTCAGTTGCCAGAAATGTCACAATATACAATGATCTACACAACTGAAAAGATAAGACACACAGGTCCCCTCAGCCAGATATCCCACAGTGTTCCCCCCTCCAGCTGCAATCTCTTGGAGGTGAATAGGCAGACAGTGTACTTGTCCCAACTTTACCTTCCACTGTTATTCTCTCTGGAGCGTGTGCCTGTCACTGCAAACTCCATGGCTGTCTCACTGCTTTGTCAGGGAGCCTTAGCTGAACTTTCACCAACTTCTCTGCTGGTTTCTCCAGCTCACAGTAACTGTCTCACAGGGAGACAACTCAATGGCAAACACTGCCAGAATTAAAGCTGAAATCACAATTAAATCTTATGTGATACTCTTTAACAGTACAAAGCAGTGTGATACCTCTCTTGGCATTCCACTAAGTACAAATATCAATATCAGAACAGACAAACAAAGGAATATGTCACAAGTAGCTGCTATCACAGATTGTCTGTGACAGACAAGCAGCCTCAATGCTCACAAGTGGATGAAGAATTTGTCACCATTTATCCCCTTTCTAGGGTTTAACAAATCCCAAGCCACAGTGGAAGTGGCCTCAACAAAATGTAGGTCTCACATCAATCTACAGCTTGGAAGCAGCAGCACAAGCAGAGATTATGGCACACACAGAGTTCATTACAGCCCAGCTGCTGGGCTTGGAGTGCTTTCAGAGGGAAAGGGCTAAAAGGAGAAAGAAGAAAAGCAGAACACTAAGGAAGAGAAAAGACAACATTTCCCTGGGACCTAACAGACAACCTTCCCCAAAGTACAAGGATTCAGATGAAGCCTTACAGGTAAAATGGCAAGAATCTGGGAGCGCTTGCCTCTCCTGAATTTATTTTTCCTAGAGAGTTACCTGTGTTATCCAAGTTATGCAGCCACAGGAAAAGTAGAGCAGGCAAAGGAAGATTTTCCCCAGCTCACCTTGGAACTAGATGAGAAGAAGGCAGCTCTGCCACCTGGCAACATCCCCCTTTGCTTGCCAGGCCCGAGGACACCTCTGGAGAGAAAGAGCAGCTCCTCTGCCAGCTGCTCTGCAGCTACAGCAGCAAGGACAGTGCTGCTTCAGAGGCTGATAACCACTGGGCCAATCAGCAGCAAACAACTCTGCACCAGTCCTTAGCACTGGGAAGGGAAGAGCTGAAGCACAGCACCTGTGGAAGCAGGGAGGGAGGCTTGCATGATACCCTGAGGCTGAGTAATGACAAAGCCAGGCCGTCAGGATTGTGCCATTAAAACTTGCAAGTACCCCCAGTGTCCCAAGGGTTTCAAACAGGTGACAAGAAGGAGACAGCATGAGCTCCCTGTGCTTGTCCTTGTTTTTCCCTTTAGTACAATTAAATGATTCCAGATATTTACCCATTTCCACAGGAGAAATGGTGATGGATATATCCAAAAAACAACAACAGAAATATGCACACTAACCTAAAGCTCTGTGAATTGTATTGATGAGAACTGAATGCTACGTTATGGTTTTGGAGATTGTTAAGTAAGTAATCTTTACAAACAGACTTCAGGGAGGTGCAGACGATTTTATGGCTCTTCCTTATGATCTCTTTTTTTTCCTTTCCTATTCTGATCTCAACTTTCTTTCAAGTCAGTAATTTCTTATACAGTTTGAGTGGCACAGGTGATGTTCTGCTCAAAGATTAAGTTAACAATATGACAGGCAGTAAAAACACAAGCTATGGTATGGAACTGCAGCCTGATTTGCAACTTCACAGTGGAAACAATCAGAGCTTGCTGATTATTTGGTAAGGTTTTGCACTTTCCTCATTTGCCTTGTCTTCAAAACAATATTCCTGGCTCATAAAGCTCATTTGAACACTGGATAACAGGATTTTGTAGGCCTGGAGCCAGGATTAAGATATGAGGCAAACTGGAAACTTCAGCCATTACAATCCTAGTAGCCCAAATGAGAAGCACTTTCACACACAGTGAGCCAATCAATATGTCCCATTTCTTTGTGGCCATATAGAAAGAAACATGACTTTAGGCCCTTCCCCACGACTTCAAGTGATAGGAGTTTTCATCAGGACAAAGGATCAAAATCATTAGAACTCCTCATTAATTTCACCCCATATTGCAAAAACTATTTGTACTCCCTCAAGTTGAAAGGAAAAAAATGTCAAGAGACAGATTCATCTCCCAACTTGAAGGACTTCCCAGAACAATGAGCAGAGTCAGTGTCTGAAACATCTGCTCCTTGCTGAAGAAGGGTTGCAAGATCTTCCAGGCCAGCCCTCCCAAAATTTTTGGTCTCTGCCCTAGTGCTTGGAACAGCAGGCTGAGCAGAGTGCTCTGCTCAGTGCTAGTCAGTTAACATCTGTCCCCTGTGATTGTGACTGGGTGTCCCACGAAGACTACTAATCTTTTTCCTAAGGGGAAAATTGCAAACCAGTAATTCAGTGTGACAACCTCATCAAAATGATAAAATGAATTATGGCTTTAAAACTTTATGCAGCGACTGTTTTTAATAACGTGGGAGTTAGAGAATAATGTTAAAAGTTTCAACTCAAAGACCTGGTTTCCTGTGCTGGCACCAGTCCTAACACTAAATGTTAACACATTAAGCATTCTTACATCTTCATTTTAAAGAGCAATTAGGAGACAGATACACTCACAATGGAATAACATCCCATTCCTGAGTGTGTGAACATACACAGGGTGCAGTTCCAACAGAAACCCACTGTGCTCTCCCTGAGTCCTTCAGGACTTCTCCACTTGCACAAGTTCATTGAATTCTCAACTGCACTGCAGCAGCTGACAGCTCTGCAGCCCACAGACACAGCTCCACCAAACATGTCTTCAAGAAAGGGGTGAAGGTGGCATTGAAAGTGAACACCTACTCCTGTCCTGTGTTCCTCAATCTCCCAAGCACATCTCCAAGGTCAGAAGCTCACAGCAGAATGTAGCAAAGCACTGACTGTAGGAATTAGACCATTCATTTCCCCAAACAGTTTTAACTACCTGAGAATACACTCTGAGTTACATTGCTCTAAACATGTTCACTGTGGATTAAGCTAAGGCAAGCCAGACTCGGCTGGCTGAGAACCAAAGCTCCAGACCTCAGCTGATGAGTAAGAATCTTACTGTAACTCACTGCAGTCACCTCTAGCCCAGAATGGTCTCCAGTACCCTGCAACTAAACTATCATAACTGCAAACTCTGATTATCAGCAACCGCCCCAATAGGAACACACAATCCCCACACAAGAGGGTGGGTTGGCCAAGAAGTGTTAATGTAGTAGCTATCCCTCTCCCTACAGTTTGTAGTAGTGTTGACTTCAGAAAGTTCAACTGCTAATGGAGAACATATCTTTTAGACTCAGTCCTCAGTGAATAAAAAGTTTCAAGTAAAATCTGAGAGCTGCTCAAAGCCTACAAGAATTAAAAGAGGATTTAAATCTGAAACTCCATAAGCAAGCATCCCCATTGCTCAAATCAGTCTTAAAATCATCTGCACAATGCAACAACAAGGACCAGGAAAAAGGCAGCTACAGAGAGAGGGGAATCTCCACCATGGCCCCTCTCTAGCAGGACAGAGCTCTAGAGCAGCAAAGGAGACCATGATTTATGGAATCTGGACAGGAATTATGGAATCTACACAGGACCTCATAAGCAGGCAGGATTTCTCCTCCATGACACTTAAACTGACACAGCTCACCAGCATGAGGCATTTCTACATGAAAAAAAAACCAACAAACAGGAGAAGATTTTGCAGTCGAATAAGGGATAAAAATGATGAGTACTAACTCTCAGATGATGGATGTACACCCAAAAAACATCCAAAACTCTTCCCAAAAGGGGGAATTTCAGGTCTTGTAGGGTGTGACTCTCCAAAGCTTGGCAAAGCCACTTATAACCTCACCAAAGTTCAATTTGACTAAAAATGTTTACAAGCACGAAAACTAGGCCAAATTGAGAATGTAAATATTTGGATTCAGTTCCCCAAACTTGTCTCTGTCTGCACTGCCAACTAAATCCCAACTGCAGACCAAAAAATCTGAAAAGCAACAGTTGCACACACTTTACAGCACACAGACAAAACTAACACACATGGCACTCAGCAACAGGAAAAAAAAAAAAAAAAGAAAAATAAGGAAAACCCCCCAATTCGTAATCTAAACTAAACTTATTCTAAACAAGACATCAATGAAGTCTGGACCAAAAATCAACTCTGCTATCATTTCATACATTTTGAAAGTCTGATCAGTCCAGATGTTGGTCCTCTGCCCTGCAGGAGCCTGGGTAACATTAAACATAGCTAGATTACTCAAGAGCTCATAGACAACATGATGTTTGTAGCACACAGTGGTAACTTTGACCTAAACCACATTCTTTTAAGCCATCCAAAGCAAGGACTTCCATTTCTCAGGCAGACAAACTGAGGAAAGACTTCTCTGGAATCACAGTAATTTATTTGGCAACCTCAGTCCCATATTCAGAAGTGATTTAGGAGCCCAGATCACCTGGAGTTCTCAAGATCTCTTCTTCCCTAATTTTACCCCTGCTCTTTTAGGTATAGATAAGAATGGCAACCATGGATTCATGCAAGGAACTTTTGACCTCCTACAAACACAGATCCCTAGAGATACACCATATTCCCAGCTGCCAGTTCCCAGCCCCTCTTCAAGTGTCAAATGCCTTTCAGTCCTACATCTCCACTGCACATACTCACTGGAAGAAATCAGAGGGGTGAGGGTGTCATTAAGACCAGCATTTTTGTTGTTGTTGTTGTATGATATGAATTTGAGCATCCTTACTTCCACTACAGTAGACTAACAAAAAACCCCATCCTTTCCCTCTTCAGTTAAGCAGGAAAAGCATGAATCTGGTTATTTTGCTTTACTCAGCTGTGGGAAACTTGGGTTTACTTTCCAGTTAAAAGCAGGCTCTTCAGTGTACTTCACAGTGACCTCTTCACAAGGGGCTTGTATCATTTCTTTAAATGCCCTTACACTAAAAATAGTCCTGCTTCCTAAACATGAGTGTTTGGCAGTTCCAGGCATTCTGAGATCCTGCATACCACTTTAATTTTTTTTAAACTGGCAACATTTATTTAACCAGCAATTTAAAAAAGGAGGCCCAGCCGCCCCAGTGATTCTTCCAAGAGGGTCTTAGATGTTTATGAAACACAATGAAAACAATAAAGTGGACAAAACCATGCTATTCCATCAAGTCCTTGGCAAGACTTCCCAACCAAGAATAAATTGGCATGGTATGTTACAGTCAACAGATTACACAACAGTTTACAGGGTCACCAATAATAAGGGGTCACACACTCCTTAAAGAGATACACTGTACAAGAAGGCACTTGCTTAAAGGAAAAGAGCAATGCTTGATCCTGAGCTTCTTGGAGCACATCCTGACAGTCACAGCACAGACCTGCTGCAGGGGTAGGAGAGGACAGAAGGCACCTCTCCCCCAAGCCAGGAAGGGCAGTGACTATGCCACCCAAGCTGGCTGGGGGAGTTCAGCACCCTGAAGGGAGCAGCAGAAAGCCAGGCCAGGCAGGGCTCTCTTATTTCTGCACACAAGAGGAGAACACATGCTACATCCTTCCAGGAGCAGGACAGTCTCCATGCCCCAGGGAAGCCCAGCACCATCATCCCTGCCAACCTTTCCAAAAGCCCCTTTCCTCACTCCATACTCTTGAGGAAACTGGTTTCACCCCAGAAGCAAGATTTCAGTTCCATGTCAGTCTTGTCACCCTTAACAGTGCAGACAGTAGTTAATTTTAAAAGGTGCTTGACTATGCTCCTGGGTAACTTGATACAGACATCATCATTGCTATAAATGTGTTGCAGTTTTATTTTAAATAACTGATCTTAAAGAAAGAGGGAAATGAATGGTCAAACCCATAAATATTACTCTTTCATGTCAACTTGGGACAGATTTCCACTATGTCACCTGCATAACCTGATCACTACAATGAAAGTTAAATTTTGGTGCTCCTAAAACATAAATTATTTTCTCAAACCTCACCTCAAATGCATCATACTCCTACCTTTGCCCCGTTTACTTACCCTTCCACTATATGGAAATTTTCATCCACCAACTATAAATTAATCATGTATAAAAAAAAAATCATTCTTAAGTCTTAAAGGCAAATCAGCCTCACTTCAATTCATCCTATCATCAAAAACTGGACTACGACTAGCAGTTTCATCCTCCCTTCCAAGGATTTTGATCAGTCCAATTTTATTGGATTATTTAACATATGCCTGAAGTGAAGTCTGACTGGCCAGCATAAAAATGAAAGGAATCCTATTCCCCAAGTCAGCAGAAGGTGTAGAAAACACTACTACTGACATACTCCATGCAGTAATACTATGCACCCAGCTTCATTCAGCTTGACTACTAAATTCGAAGTACATTTGAGTGATAAAACTGGAGTAACACAAGAAGGCTCTCTCATATGCAACCGCTATTCTTTGATTGCAGTGACCTTAGTAACGCAAACTTTTGGTATCAAGCCAAGAGCAGGACATCTGATTTTCCCACCAAGTGAACTGCGGCACAACTCCCTTAGCTCTTCAGCCAAATCTGTCCTGGGATCCTAAAGTCTTCCGCCGGAGTCCAGGTGGCTCCTCTACGCTTTTCAGCACGCACGCAAACATCGCAGCCAGCCGGCCGGACGATGCGAGCGGGCATTGGAAGGGAAGCGCCGCAGCTCTCGTCTCCCCGGCTCAGAGCCCCACGCCGGGCGCGCTGGCTCCCCGGCCGGATCCGAGTTACCCCGCTCCGCCCGAAGTGGTCCTGCGGGCTCTGTCCCTCCGCGGGCTCTGCCCTCGCCACCCCCGCCAAAAGCAGCGTCCCGCGAGGCGCGGCGGTGGCACCGGCGCGGGAGCCCCGAGTCCCCGCTCCGCCCGTGCGCAGGGACCCCCGCCCGTGTGCGCTCCCCCGGGGCAGGGCAGGGAAGGGCAGGGTCCCGCAGGGATCGCGGGGCCGGCCCGCACCCGCACGGCCTCCGGCGGCTCCGCTGGCCCGGGGGCTCCGCGCTCCGGGTGCCGCAGCTCCCGGCGAGCCCCCGCCGCCGCCGCGCATCCCCGGTGCTCCCGGCGCGCAGGGACGGCCACCCGGAGCACGAGCAATCGTTTCTCCCCCCGGTCCCGCTCCCCTGCCCGGGTCCCCGCAGGCGACCACCGCCCGGCAGCGCGCCGCCCCGGCCCTTACCGAGGTGCGCAGGGATGCGCTCCCTCCGCCGGCCGCCTGCAGCCCCCGTCCCGCAGCCCGGGCGGTTGTAGCTTTTTTGCAGAAGCTGGGAAGAGGGAAAGAAAGGGGGGAGGGAGGGAGGGGGGTGGGAAGGGACTGAGATCGAGGGAGAGAAAAGTATGCAAAGGCAGGAAGTGGAGACGGCCACGACCAGTGCGGGAGATTAATGGGAACCAGTCACCCGGCAGCCAACAAAGAAACCTGCTCCCCCAGCGCAGCGCAGCCCGGGCCGGGCTGCCGAGCCACCGCTCCCGCCGGCCCCGCGGAGGGGTGGGCACCGCCTCCCCCAGCCCCAAAGCCGGGTCCCGGACAGGGGGAGGGAGGGGAGCAGCCGGGCAGGGCCGGCTGGTCCGCGGGGAGATGCGATGGGCACAGGAGGAGGAGAGGACCGAGCCCCCCCGACTGACAGCCTTGCCCCTCGCTCTAGCCCGGAGGGGCGATAGCGCTCGGTTTTATTTCAAAGCCCCCGAGGTCTGCGCTCCTCTCGGGCAGCGGCGCTTGCGGGGCAGAGCGGAAGGAAGGAGGAGTGCGGGGGGCGCGCTTCCTGCGCCGGGCGCGGGGCTGATGGCTCCCAGCCGGGAGCTGCGGGCCGGGGAGCTCTCGGAGCGCGTTCCGAGCACTCACAGCACCTGTGGAGGAGCGCCGTGACTCCGAACTATTCGTGCAGGGTGCCCGGGTTCCGATGCAGCCCCCGGAGCAGCTCCTGGCAGCAATGTGGAACGCTCAGCTCCCGGGGCACCGCAGCCCGAGGTGTCCCGCTCGCTGGCCAGGGCTCCCCAGGGCATCGCGTACCTGGGGGGAAAAATGCCCCTGCATGGCATTGTCTGTGCGGGCCACCTCCCTGGCACACGTGCCCACGGCTTCTGATGGTTTGGCAGATGTGAAACCAACCAAAAACTGTTGATTTAAAATAATACAGAAGAGGCAGGATGCTAGCTATTAGCAGGACCATGAATATTGCAAAATACAGAGGCTACTCCTAGATCTTCAAGCGTTATGTAGGCATTGATAAGACAAGTGACTTCACAACAGATTTACCAAATGATACTAGGTACAGAAGAAAAATAAAAAGCAGCATGTATTCTGCAATTTGAAAGACAAATTCCAGCACTACACATTTCTGGAACTTTTAAGCACTTTCTGACTTTCTTTCCTTTGACTTAAATGGCAGCAAAATAGCATCAGGCAAATGCTTATGAGCTTTCCTACTCAAGGATGCTTCCCTGAGCCCAGAACCAAGTGCTCAAGATAAACTATTCCTGGCTTTTGCCACCTCACCAGCAAAATGAAATACATTGTCTTCAGATATTCTGATCCATCAACCCACGCAACAGGGAATCTGGTGGAAATGCCCAGCATTTCACAAACTTCCATTATATTTCAAAAGAATGAATGTACAGGAAATAAGGGTAACTCTCATCTGGATTCTGATGTGAATGTGTGTTTCAAAGCAAAAGCTATTTCAGCTGTCAGCCTTCTTGGGACAGATATATTTACTCAGCTGCAAAGGAGTACTGTGTCACCAAACATCAAAAAATAGTGGGAGTTTAAATTTCAACACAACAGGAATAATTTACCTCCTGAACAACAAGCTACTGCTGCAAGTACCTGGCAGGAAGAAAAAATTATCAGTTTTCTCTGCATGTTATGAAAACGACATAGGAGGGCCTTTCCAAGTCTATTTCACAAGAGCAGCAACATAGCAAACCCACTCACCTCTCCAGGAGACCATTGCTAACAAGGCATGATGCAAGGACGTTCAACTTCCAATTAAGCAGGAAGCAGGCTGTTCTGGCTGCTTCTTCACCACATCAAACACACTAACATTGCTTTTATCAAATATTATTCCTTCCCCCCCCCCCCCCTCCTTTATGTTGCATTCAGTTCCCCAGACCTCAAGCACTCCAGCAGCTTGCCTAAATTTTCTTTTGAGTACAGGAGACCAAACTTAAAATTAAGCTGGATTTGAGCACTGAATGGGGGCTTTCTATGTCTTAATGAGCAAGCAGCCTGTGAAGGGTTTGTTTACTGCGGGGGCTGGCTGCTGCTCTGCTTAAGCAACTGGGAGATGACAATAAAATGTAAACTAGGAGGGGATTATTTTTCTTGCTTGTCAGAGAGATTACAGCTAGCAAAGCTCTCTACAAGAGTGAAGGACTTGAAGGATCGGGGCCTCACATTAACCTGGGCCATATGGGACTTAAAGAAAGATTTATGCTTATTTTGTTTATGCTTATTTTTCCTTACTACTGTCACCACGGTGCACACGAGGATAACAAAGGCTCCAAGTGGCTCTGCTCCCACGCAGCCACAGCCACTTCCCGAGCCGCTGCGGTAACTCCGAGCGGTGACCGGAGCCTGGCGCTGCCCTGCTGGGACAGACCGGGACAGGGCCGGTTTGCTCGGCAGTGCTGCTCCGGGGACAGGGCCGGTTTGCTCGGCAGTGCTGCTGGCGGGGCCCAGCGCTGCGGTTCCCTCACCGCCCCGGCCAGCGGGCTTTGCCTCGGCAGCGGTGCCGGCGCTGTGCGGTGCGGCCCGGCCGTGACCCGCACCGCGTCCCTCGGCCGGCCATCGCCCCCTACCGGCACCGGGAGCTCACAACGCGCAACTTTAACCAAAAACCATCGGGGAGCGCCGCTTCCCCGTAGAGACCAGGGGCCACGGCGGGGCTCCGGCTTTTGTGGGCTCTGCCCCGCTGTCGCACAGCGGCGACATCCGGGGGGCAGCATCCGGAGGCACCTGACTGACCCTTTCCGGGAAAGCCTACCCGGGCGCGCTTCTCCTGCGTTACGGCAGGGCAGGGAGCGAGCGTGAGGGACAAACAAAGCGCCCCAAGGCACAAACAAAGCGCCCCGAGCCCGCCGAGGGGCCACTTCCCGGCGGGGCCGCTCCGGTGCCCCCCGGGCGGGGCTGAGGGCGGGGCCGGGCTGAGGGCGGGGCGGCGCGTGCGCAGTGCGGCGGCGGCGCTGGGCGGGATGGCGGTGGCGCGCGAGGTGCTGGAGCGGGCGCGGCGGCGCGCGGCGGGCGCGGCCCCGCGCCCGGGCCCGGTCCTGGTCAGTGCCGTGCGCGCACTCGGGACACGCACACACACAGATACAGACAGAGACCGGGAGATCACGGAGATACAGCTCCGAACGGGCCGCCCGGTGCCCCCGAGGGCTCTGCGGTTCCGTGCCCGCCACCCGGTGGCTCTAAGCGACCGGCGGCACGCTGGGTGACCGGGAATGTCTCTCGTTGCAGGACCAGGACCGGGAACGCCTCAATGCAGCGTTCGCTTCGATTGTGAATTTGATGAGAGGAGTCTCAAAGGAATGCGAGGTGAGGGCCAGCCCCGGAGCCGCCCGAAGGGGAACGCTCAGGATGTGCCTGCCAGAGGCCTCGCTGCCTGTACTGCAGAAATCGGGCTTCAGGTTTGCTCGTGGTATGGCAGGGGCTCAGCAGCGAGCCCGGGGTGCCGGCCGAGATGAGGAAATTGGGGCATTGAGCATCATGGCAGGGCACAGCTCAGCGGCCTTGTCCTGGTTCCACCCTGGCTAATAAACACCACTATTGCATTTTCTATAGACAGTACCAGTAGCCCGGTATAGATTTTAGCAGAAGGTTTCTCCATTTCTTGGTGGAAACGCGGTATGGTTAGAGAGACAGAAATGTCAGGTGGCATCACAAAATACATTGTGTCACAAGGTATGGAATGTTTCCAGTGCTCCAAAGTATCTCTGCTGGGAAATGGCCTTGTGACATAGTGACCTGGTGTTGTTATCAGGGGAACGTGAGCCACTCCTGCTGGCTGATAGATACCCTGTTCTGGGTGCTGGAAATAAGGGAGAGTTGGAATCTCGAGTGCAGAGATGCTTTGTGTCCTGTGTTTGTTTTGAATTTAGTGTTGCTGTTGTGATTTGATTCCACCAGCAACTAAGTACAATACAGCTCACTCCCTCCCTACTCCCCTCCCCTGGCAGGATGGGGAGGAGACTGGAGAAAACAAAACTCGTGGGTTGAGATAAGAACAGTTTATTCATTGAAACAAAGTAAAATATGATAATACCAATGGTAATGACAATAATAATTGATGAAAAGGGGAGAGGGAAATAAACCCCAGGAAGAACAAGTAGTGCACAATAGAGTTGATCACCACTCACTGACCAGTGCCCAGGCAGCAGTCAGACAGCTCTCCCTGTTTATATACATGACATTCTATGGTATGGAATTTCCTTTTGGCTAGCTTGGCTCAGCTGTCACAGCCCAGCTGCCTCCCAGCTTTTTGTGCAGCTCCCCACTGGCAGAGCATGAGAGCAGCCCTTGGCTTAGGGTGAGCACTGCTCAGCAATAACCAAAACACCACTTTGTTATCAACACTGTACTCTGCTAACTCCAAAACACAGCACTCTGCCAACTGCTAGGAGGAAAACTTGCTCTATGCCAGACAAAACCAGGCCAAACTAGATTTGGGATGGAGCGTGGGCTCAGCTCTCTGTGTGTGCTGAGCAGAAATGGAGAGGTTTGGTGTGCAGGTGCTCAGCTCCACTGTGCTCTGGCTGGCAGGTGTCCCTGCTCTGCTGGGTGACAGGGGCAGACTGGAGCCACCCTCTGCCAGCCCCCACTGTGAGCACAGCCCTGCAGCCCAGCTCCTGCACTGAACTCTGAGGATTCCATTCAGTTTGTGCCCCTAGGGATCTGTAATCCCAACTCAGCAGGGAGCTCACTGCCTGCAGGGCTAATACAGAGCCCAAGTCTGCAATTAAATTAGAGAAAACAGTACTCCAGCACACCAAGCAATTAGCTCTTAAGCAACTCCTTTATAATTTCAAAACACTACACACACAGTAAGCAGTTAATCCTAGAACAACTGGGGCAGAATAGATTTTACACAAGACAAAACAGTGTAGTGAGGCTCATCCTTACCAGTGACTTGGCAGTGCTAGGTTTGCAGTTGGACTCTGTGATCCTAAGGGTGTCTTCCAACCTAAATTATTCTTTGGGTCTATCTTGGGCCCTGTTAAGAGTATTAAAATTGGAACAAGCAATGGATGACTTCCACATTTATGCATCAGCCAAGAGGGTACTGCTTCAGTCATCGCTGTAGAGAAGAAGAGTCATAAAAGGGGGGAAATGTCAGGCCATAAGTTCATGGGTAAATTTTACAAAGTGCAAATAAAAATCCACAGCTGAACACAACCATTTAGGCACTTGAATGCAAGCAATTAAATCTGTAGTTTAAGATGAGATGTTCGGGGTTGCTAAGGGATCAAAATTTACCCATTTCTCACCAAAAGTGGGATTTCATTTCTTTGCTCTATGCCATCATGTAAGAGAAGCTTTGTGAAGCATTATGCACTAGCTCAGAGCATCTGATATATTTTGTAGCTTCACAAAAACTGCAATACAAGCAACGAGATCTGTTGATTTGTGCACAAGCTCAAGGAATAAAGGACGGCAGTAGATATGGAAATAAGAATTTCTATTTGCCATTAATTTTGTTACATTTAGTCTTGACAGTCAGGGACAAGAGAAAAACCTGTGAAATAAGAGATATTTTGGATCTTTTTGGTCCCTGTGATCAGAAAGGTAACCTTGGGAGGAGTTCTGTGCTGACAACAGATGGCAGCAGAACTGTACTCAAGAGTTTAACTTGCCATGGAGAAGATGCCAGCACATCTGCAGTGCAACCACAAGAAGGCTGCTGTGTGCTTAATGCACTTGCCAAAACTGCTGTGGAAATGCTACCAGCCTTGAAGACACTTCAGCTTCTTTACTGACTCATTTTTCAGTATTAACATATTCTGCTTTAGAGCACTGCTGCTGCACATGGTCTGCAGAACCCACCTTCACTGACTGGCTTGCAGAGCACTTGGCTTGCATACATGCCCTCTTAAGGACCCATAAACTGTGCAGGGCTTTTCTTGATTAGGCAGGCATTTCCAGAGTATTTATTCCTTCTGCCATTTTCATTAATTCAGTTCTGGGGTGTCAGAGTCCCTGCCCTACATATTGTTGGTATTTAATTCCAATAACATATGGTGTTAGGAACACAAAGTCAGGCCTGCCTGAGAGAGTCCTGCAACAGAGGCAGGTGGCCTTTGGAGGTTCAGGCCTTGTTTTCACCCCACAGAGAACAAACCAGCCAATTAGTACACAGCATCAGTACTTGTGTAGTTCTACTTTCAATTGTAAATCTGCAGGGGCTGCAAGTATGGTTTGACACCTCCCACATGATATTTTCTGTTTCTCTTGCTGTCCAGAAGTGCTATAGGTCCATGGCAACCAACAAGTGCAAAGAGAATGAAATCAGACACTTCTGCAAATACCATGGCAAGTTAGTAGAAAGAAAGATGGATCCCACAGAAGAAGAGGTAAGTAGGAACTTCTGGTTTTGCTGAAAAGTGACATAAAAACACCTGGACTGATCCAAGCCTGTGTTGGGCTGGGGGAAGACACAGTCACTTCTCGTGGCACCTATCAGTGTCCTATCCATCCTTCTGTGCACCTAAAGCTTCCCCTCTCTTGGCCTGGGTTTGCACTGTGTGCTGCATTATTAAAAAATAATTCTCTTTTTCTTTCCAGGAGACTGAAGGTACTGTAGAACTCAGCCAAGCTCAAACTTGCCAGCAAAGGGTAAGTGTGTAGAATACTTTGGTTTTAAGTGGAGGCATTTGCTAGCATTTCTTTTATCATTTTGAATAAAGCTGGTTACAAATTGTGACAGATCTGGAGACCTTGATGGCACAGCAGATTCACAATCATAATATATGTATAGGCAGTCAAATGGCCATACAGAGACTTGCACAATTAGTTAGAAACCAGATTGTTTATTGTACTTGGCCCTCCCACAGGCTCTGAAGACCCCTGCTTATCAAGGAGAAGAAAACTGGTTTTATTTTTCAAAGCCTAACACCTCAGAAATCAATTTCAGGAACTTCCAAGCCAGAAAAGATGAGAAACATTGAATCTGTACCACACTATTAATTAGTGAGAGCACCTTTGGCATAGGGAACAGGAATTCCCAGGTTTATGTTCAGAACTGTCTAGGTTGGTAAATTTCAGTTTTGTAAGATGTAAATTACAGCACAGTGATTATTTCCACCAATTGAAACATTAGCTGGAATACTTTGAGTATGGCACTTGCTAATTTTTATACTGACAGAGACGTTTTAAAGTTTTGTTTGCACTGCCTTCCATATATTTAGAAAAATCTTAGTATATTTATATAGCAGCTGAAATGTAATTTTTTTACCCAAACACAAATTAGTTTTTTTTTTGGGGGGGGGAATCTAAGATAACTAACCAATAACTTTTTTGTTTTGGGTTGGTTTTTTTTTTTTTTTTCTTAAAGCCCAGAAGACATTCCAAAGATTTCTACATTGAAGTTTCTCCTGGCATCTATTCTGTCACAGCAATCTCAGAAGACATGGTGGAACAAACCCACGTAGTAGATGTCAATGCAGGACAAAGTGTTGATTTAACTTTTGTCCTGTGATATTTGTTGTTTCCTGGCAATAGCAGGAATAAAACATGAGGCTCTTTTTAATGTGTGTAATGAGCTATAAATATCTTTTTCTTGTTAGCACTTTAACAGTAGCTTCCTCTCTGGGACTCCATTTTTATGGCCTGTATATTTGTTTTCTAGTTAATGCAATTATATGCAGCCCACTTTGTACATTGATTTTTATAAATATTTGTACATTGTGTGCCTTTTAAATCCAATTATGTGACTGTGTAATTCCAGATTTTTCTGCTCTAAACAATTAAAGACACAATCAGTGAAATAAAATCTATGATCAAGCCTTTGTGATGACAGCTTCTTTTGTATTATCCTCAGAGAGAGCCCCCATGTCACAGTGTTGACCAGAGAGCATGATCCATGTGGTGTGAATATGGCTGGCACTGATTTTGGAGCAGCTGGCTCACAAGCCACTCTCCTGTCTGTACTGTTGCTAGTCTGGTAAAGAAATGAAATGCAAATGAAATTCCCTACCTAGAACCCCAGAACCCAGAAATGTGCTGAAATATATGTGTCAGGTGCTCAGTCTAGGCACATGAGCTATTGATTCAGGTCCTGTCTCTTTGCAGGCTACACTAAACCTCTTTTCTGAGGGTAGTGGGGTAACCTAAATTATCCAATTTACTGCTGAGCAACTGCACACTGCAGCTTATGGCCAAGTTCATATGCTTTAAACACAAGCAGTCCCACTAACAAAACTCCCTGGATGTTTAACTTTGCCAAAGGACCAGATTCCATGTTTAGAATTAGTGATGTGATCTGTCATCTTTCTGTAGCTGATACTATTAAGGTTTCCATTCATTTTCATCAGAATACAAAAATCAGTGGCTTGAATGCTAATCATTTTGTTGTTTGTATCTACAGTAGCGGGTCCTTTAGCCTCTGGCTACTTTTGCTTGTGCTTTAATCCCAAAAAAATCTTTCATCTGTCAGGTTGTATTGTTTTCCATTCCTCCTGGCTTTCTACAAACAGAAACTGCTTTGATGAATTTCTGTGGCTCACTCCAGAGAGCTGTAGACAAATGAGAGGTTTATTGGACTCTTGCTGTGCATCTGTTCAGGCTTTTAGTGCTCCTACTAGCTCATCTGATCTCTCCAGAGTTGTAAAGTCAAGTCCAAATAGTTAGGAATTTACTGTAGCACTCTGGAACAAAGAATGAGGATGCTCAAGTTTAATGTGGGTGAAAGCAGAGTTTCTCACTTATTAAAATTATATAGTCATCCATAAAGATATTCTACTGAGACAGTACCTGAAGCAGAACTTAATTTGTTTAAAAAATATAACACTGATAGAGTAGAAGCAGTTTACCTGAAATTTCAGCCCCTGAACTTGATCAGTTGTACATGTACTGAATTCTGGTTGATGATGTGTCTCTCTGCTTTGCTGCAAGTGAGCTCTGACAGGGTCTGTAACATCAGGTTTGTCATCTCCAACACAAGTGCCTTCACATTTATCATCAGATGCTGCTTTGTATCTTTGTTCTGATGCTGCAAAGCCTTCCTGGAAGACAGAAAATAAATCCTTCAGAAGTCTGGTCTAAAAAAAGCATCAGTGTCTTTGTTAACTGCTGCTTTGCTGGCTGTACCTGTGCCTCACACAGCTTCAATACTGGTCTATTTTCTGGGCTGGCACAAACTTTACTGCTGAAACACACAATAGGACAGCAAGACCTAAGGATTTTCAGAAGCTGCTAGGCTTTGATTAAAAACTTTCTTACTTCAGAAGTCAGGAGGATTTTGTTGACTGCAGTGAGGGGACATCAGCCCCCCAGAGAGTACCTCTGGGAAGCCTGTCCTCCCACTCCACTTGTGTACTGCAAGCCACTTCTGATGCAGCCTGCAGCATGTGATAAAACTGCCTCAACTATCTCAGAGTAGCAATGGATCTTGTGGGTTTAAATCACCAAGGGGTTGTTTTACAGGAATGAAATTCTGTCATTATACCCTGTATTGCCACGTTGCATCCACTGCGGTGATTCATGCTGCTGCTTTGGGGCTGGAATGAAACAATTCTGCTTTCTTATTAGTTTTACCAAAAGGCAACTCATGTCACTTCAGTGCACATCTCTGACACTGCTTACATAGAGCATGCCTGCCTGGAGCTCCACACTGGCCTGAAAATTCCTAGGAAAACAATTATAAAGGTGTGTGGTTATGTAACTATGATTATTTAACCAATAAAGTAGAATAGAAATAGAAAGTAGGAACCATACAGTTGATAAGCTGGCATCTCCTTAAAATGAATGAGTACAGTTGTGAGAATACAAGATGTATTCCTGTATATTCTCTGTTCACCAAGACATGTTATTAAAGGATTTATCTCTAACCATGCAAGTTTAGAACATTTGAAGTTTTACTTTGCAGTCAGCTCACAGTAGCAAGAGAATGAAGGTACAGAGAAGCTAATATTTGATTTCATGAATATAATATATTTATTCTACCCTGATGCTCTTGTGCAGAGCACTGTTTCTGTTCATCCTGACATTCTCTTTCATCTTCCCCTTCTTCCTGTAAGTTTTTTCTTCCTCATTTCTGTTTGCTTTTTTTAGCATTCATGTTCTTATTTTTTTCAAGTTTTTCTAAAGCATGAGGGAAACCAGGCCTAAAAACCAGGGTAGTGGTGCTGTTCCTAGCTGTGACACAGTTTGCTTACTCTGAATCCCCCAGCTTCACAGCAGGAATCTGCTGTTTAAACTGCTTGCCTCCACTGAGGGAGAGAAGAAACTCAGCAAAGACTGTTTACCAAAGAATATGCTTTTATCTCTCAGAGACAGAAATTGTGACTATCACAATTTGATAGGCAGAGCTCAGCACCTTTCCATGAATTTAACACAGGACTTCTTTGGGTAGTGTCAATGAGCATTTGGCAGATTTCTGAATTGAAATCTGCATTATTGAATGCTCACACTGACAATTGTTTCCACTTTACCACGTAGCTCCAGCCCTTCCTAAAGGCTTGGGGATTTTTGGTTTGGTTTCATTAGTGGAGAACTTTCCTCCCTATCAGTTTCCTCCCAAACTGGTGGATGGCCTCAGGAAGCAGTTACAATGTCTTTTTCTTGCCAGGTTCCAAACCATTTACAAGAATGTTTCTTCCATTCAAACAAACCTCCTGCTTACATAAATACAGAATTAATACAGACTATCTTACCCTCAATGATGGCTTGAAATCTTGGTCTCTTAGGATTGTTTTCAGTGTGAGTTGCCCTCTGGGAGTCTGCTCGGTGGTTTCAAACATTGCACTCTGCTGAGCTGGGGCCACACTGGGCATGTCCCCAGTGGAGATGGCTTTGGATTCCAGCTGGCCCTTTGTACAACTTCCAGGTCCTGGGAAGGAGTAAAATTGTGTCTAAGAGTGAAACCAGAACTGAAATGGAGAAACATTCATTTCAGGAGAGAGAAAAATGTACTTTAGCTATGCAGGTTAATGAAGATGTTAGCATCATAAAAGGCATAGGAAAATGACAGGAAACAGAGAGGAATATCTGTGCTTCCAAATGAAATTAATTGTTCTGGTAGTTTTCCATGGGAAGAGTGACCAAAAAAAGAGCCAGATAAGGCAGCAGAAACACTGGGGAGGGGGAAGAATCGTACCAGAGTCTGATATGCAAATTTACAGTATTAATACCAATAACCTGCAGGCAAAGTGACTGCCCTGCCCAGAAGATTTTTGGTTTTGGTCCCTCTGGCAGCTGGTTCCCTGTGGGGTTGTTTGAAGGTACCTGAATTACTGGAATGGGATTTGTGGTGGCTTCCCTTCCAGTATTCCCCTTCAGGTCTTGCAGAATTCCTCAGCCTGGGCTTTTCAAGACAGGTGGAGCCTGTGTTAACAGCACTGTCCCCCACAGTACCCTTAGTGGGGGATGGCTTCAGGTCCCTCTCTGAACCAGAAGAGGAAGAAGACGTTGCCACAGCTGCAGCTTCTCCTTGTTTTGTGCCTTTCAGTTCTA
This sequence comes from Melospiza georgiana, assembly GCF_028018845.1. Taxonomy (NCBI): domain Eukaryota; kingdom Metazoa; phylum Chordata; class Aves; order Passeriformes; family Passerellidae; genus Melospiza; species Melospiza georgiana. The sequence goes on from NC_080435.1 coordinate 19,683,413, forward strand.
GAAGGCCTGGAGAGGGCTCACTGCTGGACTCTGCCTCTTCAGCTTTGTCCTGAAAGACCAGAGACCTGGAGGGAAGAGGCCACCAGGCAGCAGCACAGGGATGGCAGCAGCACATGCACCTTGCCCAGGCTGGTGAGCAGCAGATTCCACCAGCACAGTGGTGGCAGAAATGTGGCCAGCAGGGAGAGCAGAGCAAGCAGTGCTTGGCAAGGCTACACAGAGCACAAACAGGAATCAGGGCTGCTTTAGGACTGCAGGGAAAAATGCAAGAGTCAGAGTCCTGGCTTGGTCTGGGCTTCACCCTGCTGGTGAAGGGCATGTTCATCATCTCCACAATCCTCTCCCACAGGCTGGGAGGGATCCACAGAGCCACACCACGGGGGACTTTCACTTGCTTGTCATTCCAGAACTGGACTGTAATTTCCTCATCTTCTGAGGCTGTTAAGAGAAACAGCAAGCAGCCTTAAGCAGCTGGGCAGTGCACAAATACAGATCAGCCTTTGCAGCTTTATGCACTTTCTACTCCTGTCAAGAGGCAGGATCAACTCTTGCCCTTCTCCAACACCTCACCACAGTGTCACAGAGGTGAGTGGGCAGCCTGGACATCATCACTAAACCAACAGGCCTGGCAGCATCTTTCCTCCCAATCTGTCATCAGAGGAACAAGAAAACAGTACAGTTTTACATGAACAAGAAAACAGAACAAGATGACAGTAATTTCTGTTGTTGCTGCCAAATTTAGCAGTACTGCTCTGAGAATAGTATTTTGGTAAGTCAGTGGAGCTTGACTGTCAGACACAGGAAAAATGAATGAGCTGCTGAAATCTCCTACGTCTGGCTGATAAAATCACCCCCAGATGTACCATTTGGTACAAAAGTGAGCATTTAAGCTCAGATGAATGCTTCCTGGAAGTTGTCTCACTTGTATCTGTCATGAAAAGGCCACAGTCCTGCATATGGCAGCCACAGCCTTGTCCCAGCTACGCCCATGGACACAGATGATGACATTTTTATGGGTCACAACTTCCTTAGGGTCACATTGGTGAGGTCACACACAGATATCCATCAGCTCCTGCAAGCTTGGAGCAACACTGGGCTGCAGTCTGTGCTCTGTTGTTTATCTGGCAGCAGCACCCTGACAGGAGTTTATCCTCACTGGTGTGCCAGAGGAACAAGAGGAGGAGGAGAGCAGCACTTACCTCGTAAGGGATCCCTTGTCTCAATGCCTCTGAGGACAGTTCCTGGGCCATACCTGGCCCTATCTGGCTCCCAGGGTGCCAGCACTCTGTCTCCAGGGAGCAAGGAGTGCTTCATCCCATTCACATATTCCAGGATGTCACCCTGTGCTGTTTTTTGCACACACACTGGATGCCTTCCACGTGACACAAGTGGTTTGGCAAACTCTACCAGGAACATGCCTCTTTCACTCTGTTAGCAGGAACAAAATAACAATTGCACTGAAAAACAGCCAATAATGCAACTTTTGCTGGGAGACCATCCTGTGCCTATATGACTAGGGCAAAAAGAGCCTGAACAGCAGCTAGGGTGTGTGGTGTTAGTTCAGCACTGAGACAGCCCCAAAAAATTCCATGAGGCTCACCTGAAAGCAAGATGAGTGAAGCATATGCTCAGATTCACTGCCACTAGCATCTGTATTTTCTTTCCCAAGAGAAAAAGCTATAGACAAGTATATTTCACAAACCATGCTGTGTGTGCAACTGAAACCATTCAGACCTGTTCATCACTCATGCCCAAGTCCTTCCTCATTACATACAACACTAGCTCTGCTTCTTGGGGGGTTTTTGGGAATTTTTATTTTCTTTTATATTAAGGCCTGTCAAGAGGGTTTCTATCAACAATGAGATGAGGTACTTCCCTGTCCTTGAGAAAGAACAGGCTCCTTTTTGTGTTAAGTTTGAAGTGCTAACAAACCAATAAATTAAAGCTTTCACTACCCTTTCTGGAAAGACCCTGAGCCTGGTCTGGGGCTGACTCAAGCTGGACGTGTGTACATAAAACACAAACCCTTTTCCTGTGCTGTTGATGGTTCTGTGTCTACACACAACAGCAGCCTCTACACTGCTGCTGGCAGCAGCACTGGGACCTCAGCACCAGCACAAGGCTGCTCAAGCACCTGCTGTCCTGGTGATCTGTTCTCTAATCTCATCAACCAAAAACTACTACACTAAAAAACAAAAAACTGCTACACTGAACTCAGGTGGTGTGTGAGGACTGCTCCCTGTTACACATGTCCCCAGCTACCACACAGCAGCCATCACTCACCTCTATCTCCTCTTTTACTGCACCAGGGTAATAAAATCCATCTTGCTCCCCTCTAGCCAGCACAGGCACGTTGCTGTCTGTCCCTCCTGATTCCCCAAGGCTCTTCCATGCTGGGCCAGGGGAGGGGAGGCAGTGGCTGATCCATTGGCACCTTGAAGAAAAGAAAATGGGTCAGCCCTGAAAGAAACAGATTCTGCAGGCCATGAAAAAATCATCTTGTAAGATTTAAGAACTGGAACACTCCACCTCATTTTGTAGCACTCCCACAAACCAAATAGTGTGGGAACAAACAGAAAACTTGCTTGTGCTGGGATAATTCCTTGATCTTGGGGAGAACACATCAGTGCCAAATTTTACTCAGATTTCTTTGCTTTGGGGCTTACAGGAAGTGATCCAGGAGCATGTTGGAATCGTGGGCCAGCATTACTTGCACCAGCCCCTTTGCTGTTTACCTGGCAAGACAATGCAACCCTTATATCAGGAGAGAAGATCCACTGCAGCACAGAGCACAGCGTAGGTGCACTCCAGAGTGCTGGAACTGATGGTTTACACTGCAGCACTCAGGGAACAGCAAAGCAGAGAAGGAAACAACAAAGCTGCTGCTTGATGACAGCTTCTAGTTCAAAACTGGGAAAATAATCCCCTGTCACAAAGCATTAGCAACATTTCATGGAAGATGACTGCTAAGGCAAGATGCTTTTATTTATCCCAATAATATTAAAGGCATGTTTCTTTGATAGGAGGCTTACTCAAGCTTTGCTCTTCATAATCTCCAAGGTAGCAAATAACTTTAGTTAATACATCTAAAAAACTGCCAGTGCAGGGGTGGGAAAGCTCAAATGATGTTCAAACAGCTAATTTATTAATCTGACACACCAGCCTGGTTTATCCCTTTAGATAAACAAAAAACAAATCCCAGACTTAAACAGGAACTTGATTTTACCTCTGGGGGGTGAGATGCTCAGCGATCCAGGCAGGGTACACAACAAAAGAGCTCCTGCAGCAGGGATTAACTGTGGACATGACAGTGGAACATGAAACCTTGTCCAAAGCTGGCCTCACACTGCAATACCTGAGACCCCTGGGCAGGGACCCTTCCAAATGAGCCATACTTGGAAAAGCTGCTGTCTGCAGGACTCAGCTGTGACCTGTTGGAAGAAAAGAGACAATAAGTAAGTGCTGGCCAGTGTACCTCAAGAACCCTGTAATTTTGGTTAATCATTTATTTTTGTTTAAAAACACTGCATTCAAAATATTCAGACTGGCAGTTTGCCAGATGAGCCCACATGACTGGCTTCAGTGATCTTCACTCACAAAAATCCTACCTGGACAAAAAGCAGAAACACTCAAGGAAACTGCAAATGCTGTGAAAATCCCAGGAAAATAATAACTTTCACCTGCCTCCAATATTTGCTTCCAGCTCTCCTTTCTTACACATACATTCTTTCTTTAAAGCTGTCTTGTTCAGAGCCAGCCAAACCTTCCCTGTTTTACAAGCTGGGACAGAAATTACAGCTGAAGTTGACAACCTGAGTAAACGTGACAGGTTTTGAACTTGATGTTAGATTACATTTCCCTGTTATTTATTTCTAATGATGTATTAAGAGAAAATATTTTGATCTTTCAGCTGCCCTGTCATGTTTTATTAACAGTAGGATTATGGCTTGCAACAAGAAAGAATGAGATGCTCAGATGTGACAAGTGATAACTATTCAGAGGCTGTCACAGTAAGATCAATGATGTGATACTATCTCTGGTAATTTCAAAAGATGTAGCAGACAAGCTTCCATTAATCTTTTTCTTTTTAAATATTGCTTAGAAACACTTACGATAACATTTGCATGGAAACTCAACAACCTATAAAATTTAAATGCTTAATTTATTTTACAAAATGCAGTTTAACCACTCATGTTTAGATGATATCTTGTGTCTTATCTAAGAAATATGAACTGGAAATCTTTTTTATGGAGACTCCCAGACAGATACATAATTTCAGATAACTAGCACAGTAAACCCAGCAAGAAGAGTGGATTAACTCTGCAAAATTCATATTTAAGTCAGGAAATCAGCACAATATATCAATTTATTTCGTGACTGCACAAACTGCTGTTATAAACCAAAACAAGATGGAATAATCAGTAATGCTTTGCAAAGAAAGGTAACTATCACTTCTACATTAAAGCACATTTTAACACCCCTGTTTGTACACACAACAGTGCATTGACAAAGGCAATTATGCTGCTTTTTCTGGATAGCTCCAAGTACTTCGGCACAGCTGTATTTCAGACTTACCTGCTATTGGTAACAACACACCATTTGGATTTAGTCTGGATGCAGAAATGCCACCCTTTTTCCTGTTGGACACAGGGAGCCTTTTGCTGCCAGTGTTTCCCAGTTGCTATGGAGGTTGCCACAGCTGTTACTGCCAGGATTGGGCACCCAGACTGGTTAAAACCCAGCAGAATGTGACTTCAGAGAGGACCATTTGACTGCCACGCATTTGCTCAATGTTCAATTCCCCATGGATCTCCTGCACCACAGGGAAGGAATTTTAAGAGAGCTCAGTGTCCTCAGTGATTGCAGGGTAAAACCCAGTATCAAAGTTACAGTTCAGGTTAAGGAAAATTTTAAAAAAAGCTCACCACCACAGGGTGTGATAAATCAACATGTTTGAAATGTGCACAGAAAGGTTGAAGCTGAGACAAACCAAGGTCAAATCACTTTACAACTTTCTCCTTTCACAGTAAGGGGGAAGGATTAATGAATTCTACCTCTCTCTTACAAAGTGCCTATCAAAAATATGTCATATTATAATGCAGAAACCTACCTGTTAATCTCTGCTGAGATCCCTAATTTTCACATCCTCCTTAAAAGAACAAAGAGTTGACATTTACTGATTTTTTGTTCGGTTAGTTTTGTTTGTGGTTTTTGGGGGGAAGGAGGTGCTTGGAATTCTTAATTGCCTTTTATTAGGCATGTTTCAATTCACTGCTATAAAACCTATGTAACAGGGTGGGATAAGGGCAGTTAGGGAGGATACATCACTTGGGAAGTCTGTAACCAATTTTTTTTATACATTCTGCTGCACAGACAGCCTACAAGCTCTCATGCTGTCAGCAGAATTATTTAGTATCAATGAGTCCCTTACACAGAGGAAATGTTAAGACATTTTATTGGTTCTGAGCTAAACTCTCTTCATCTTCATACAGTTCTATGTTGTAACACTTTACTGAAACCATCAGCAGTACAGAGGAATAGACTGGGAGGTTGGGGAAGACCACTCCAGACCTCAACCATTATCAGTCAAAGTCAAAAAAAATTTTTACTGCAGTTTATTTTTATGCTGATGGCCAACACCTTGCCAGCCCTCTTTATACTGTGTATTTTATAAGCAGTCCTAGTAATTTTTAAGGGCACTGACATCAGTACAAGAATCCAATTTTCAATAGAAATTACACAATGTCAAAAAGTTTTCAATGTGATTAAAATGTTCACTAATCAGAAAATGATGGAGCAGCACTCACAAAACTTTATGCTCTTCCTATATTCAGTAACTGTGCTTCAGAGAGCTCCTACCCTACTCTATTTTTCTCCATTTTAAACTAAATGATCCTTTCTTTTAGCATCTAACGAACTCTCCTTGGAACATTTAAAAAGGCACTTGAAAAGAATCACTGGCAATTAGAGTGAATATTTTAAGAAAGTGCATGTGAGATTAAACCAATAACATGACAGAAAATGAGAATCTCAGTCCCATAAGTAGAGAGATTTTATTTTAAAGCATGCAGGTTGTGATGATACATACAGTTATTTCACACATATAGGTGTCGCATTTTTAGCTCGGTGACAAATTTAGAAACCCGTTCTGATTTTCATGAATTAACTTAAGTCATTCAGCTGAGATGCTCCCAGTTGTCCCTCTCATATCTAAGTGTAGTAACTATGTGCAACATTCAAGCTCTTGTGTGGGCTGACAGTGACGTGTGCCACGATCTGCTCCCAAGGAGTGCCAGGACACACACGTCATGGACACAGCGACTACTACATTCCTGCCAGGATACCTTGGGCTGGCTTTGGAACTCTTCAGATCGTCTCCAAAAACTGGGCTGGTTTGTTAATGCCTTTAGGTGCCTGGTTTGGCTCTGTGACACCTTTTCCTGCCACCCCAGAGTCAGTGCACAGCACAGACTGGAGGTCCCTGATGTATTTTATGGCAGCACGCAGGGTCTCCACTTTGCTGAGCCGTTTCTCCAAGTATTCCTTGGGCAGGTGGTGCCTCAGCTTGGCATAGCCTTCATTGACACACTTAACACGCTGCCTTTCCCTCTCATTCCGCTTCCTGATGAAAGCTGAGCCATAGGAGTACTCACTTTTGTGGAGACTGGAATGGGGCACTTGGTAGGGAAAGGGGCAGGGCTCGCTGTAGAAGGTCTCTGTGACGAGATGCTCTGACATGAAAGGCAGGAATGCCAAATCTTCAGCCAAAGAGACCTGGCTTGGTGCTTCTGGGTACACGTGAAACGTGACCAGTGGGTCTGCACAGAAAGGCCTTGCCAGCTGGATGTGCTGAGCCTCAGCACAGATGAGGTTACAGTAGCTTTTGCCATCCATCAGGTTCTGCATTTAGCCTGGAAACACATAATTACAGAGTACTTTAACTCACTGAACAGTATAAAAAACTCACCTGGACTTACCAACTCTAGGCCTTGCTAACATTTTCCAGAAGAGACTTTTTTAATGCATTAGTGACATTTCAGAACACTGTTGGAAGATCAGGTAGAACAAGACAACATCCCATTTGAAAAGTACAAGAAAGTGCAAGTCAGTCACACTGATTAAATTAATACACAACAGATATTAATATAAAGCCACTAAAGTTTCCTAAAGGAAAGAGAAAGCAGCTTCCTTTCACCTCAGCTTTAGAAATGAAGAGACTCTACCTATATGCACTCCACATAGGTCTAGCTTGCTCCAAATCCACCAAAACTTACAGACAACAAATAAAGCAGGCCAACATGAGGCATTTTCCCCGCTCCCTTCCCCTCCCTGAGAAAAACTGATTCTACAATTCCAGTAAAAGACTCCCTAGTCATACCAAAGAGCCTTCAAAGACAAATTACTTTTCTGTCTATTCATGGGATGCTACATTCAATATATCATTTTAACAAAATGGAAAACCTGTGCAGAGAATGGATTTCAATCTTAATTCCATGTCTGTCAGGTATGACATCCACTCATACAAAGATTTACCAGAAGTTTAGAGACGAGAGAATTCCCACTAAATCTAACTCCTCCTTAGGTCCTCACATTCCTTCTCCACCTACCTGCAGATTAAACACAGACATGAAATACTAAAAACAATCCTACTGCTTGAAATTAAATATTAAATGTCATATTTATGAAATGAACACTTTATTAAAGGAAAAATGCATGTCCTAGTAATACAAAGAAGGGATGGCACACAGCTGTTGGGGCCCTGCTGGAAGCCTCTAAGTCAGACTGGCCTAGCCTCACTCCCTCTCTTCAGAGCAGCATTACAGCAGCTCTAACCACTCACATCACCCTGACACATTTATCACAAAGACACTCTTGCAGTGGGTTATAAGAAGCTGCATTATGGTGCCTTCCCAATATCATTATTCCAACAGCTAAACATCAGCCTAACTGCTGAGGATGTAATGACTGTTACCTAACAGCTTCTTTAAATACATTTTAAATAACCAGGTAATTTTTAAAGAGTCACCATGAGCCACCCTCACAGATTGCAACCAATACTTGCCTACACAGAATTGATCCAAAAAGCTCTTACTCACCATCCATTTGCACATCCATACATTGTTGTCCAAAGCTCTTAGACTCTATTGCATCCTCTAAAATGGAAACCACACCTGAACATTAAAACTGGATTACCAGAATCTGCTGGATTCCATCCTCACAGAAATCTGGCAAAGCTTCACATGTTCCAATCACAACTCCATAACACAAATCCACCACAAGGATATAGGGATAATGTAATATTATCTACTGACTTCATACCTGCCACATTTACACAGAGAATATAAGGACCTGTCCTCAAAATATTCTATGAAAATGCCTCAGTATGCAGAGTTTTCTCTTTTTCTAATGCACACAGATTTCACAACAGACATCCTGTGAGTGAAGAATTCATTTATAGCTGCTAGGCATGAGTGGGAGTCCCATGCATCTTAAACAGGTACTTCTGTAGGTAGGCTAAAAGCATGAACACATCCATTTCACATTATTATGCATGCAAAAAACTCACATATTTTTACATATGTGAATATACACTCCTCATAAAATGGAAATAGTTGCCAGTCAACTTTCCCTTTTCTACTTATAAGACTGGCTTATTGCCTAAAATCTTTCTGCTGCTAACAACTTTAAAACACTGAGGAAGTCTGCTACATAGCAAAAAAAATTATGGCACAACATCACTCCAGAGAAGAAACCAAAACCAACACAACCCCTCAAGAAGAGATATTTGCAGTATTTGTTGCTTAGTAGTGACACTTCTGCTGTGTAACAAGGTTACATAAAACAGTTACCTGCTGCCTCCACACCTGCACAAAGTGTTAGGAACATTTTCCCCTTAGACTAGAGACTCACCAATCTTCAGGTGAAAGTAAAATCCAGGGAAACAAGATGTGCTGTTTAAAGAGAGATGAAAACCTGAAAATATCTGAATGATATTAAAAAAAAAGATGTTAATGTTCCATTTTTCTCACATCTTATTTAATAAGAGATCACATTAAACAGGATTAATTAAAAAGCTATGAAAACACTGTTAGCAAATGGAACACTGATATTCAGTGAAGATCTGTGGCTAGATACAGCAACATGCAAGTCTCTTACCTGAATTATGTAGCTTGTTCCACTGAGTCAATGACTGCAGCAATTTATAGTCAATTGACAACATGCAAAGTAGCTTACAGTTAGATCTGCTCATTTCTGGTTGGGCTTTTCCACCCACACCACAGCTATGATGGCAACAAAACTTGGCATCAAGGGCTAGAAATTTTGAAACTGCTATTGAGCACATCCAGACTACCTGAAAAAGTAATCAGGAATGTGGTTTGTTCACTTCCTGCTTGCCTTCTGCTGCAGACTACTACAGTATAGTAATGAAAATACAAAGCAGTATTTTCACTTATTGGCATTTTGTACTCTAATATCTAAATAGAACAATTGGCTAGAATTTAGGTAAATATGCACCGTCAAGGCATAAGCAAACTAATTTCCATAGCTTCATTTTAAACACAGAAAAGCAGCATTTATTTAGAAATTTGTAATGGATTTCTCTCCACTACAGGTAAGGACACATATTATTAGCCAGCTTAATGCCTTTAAATTTAATCATTATACCTGTAATTTTGGGAAATTCTTTTAGTGCTGAGTAACACCATATAAAAGGTGAATACATATGAGAAGATTTGAGTGAGCCAACAGCAGCAACACAAGTTTTGCTTAAAAAGAGAAACAGTACAGAATCTATAATGCAACGTATACATGTACTTAGGTGCTACATATATCAGTATATATGCCCAATTGTACAGGTGCAACAAAATAGGACACCAATCTTCAAAATTCCACATTTTACAGGATTGACACTTAGGACTATCTCATGGTTTGGCCCTTCTATCAATCAAAGCATAACCACGCACAAAAATCCAAACCCAAACCACTTTAGCTTAAAATTGTAAGATCAGAAATACTTTTACTAGCTAAAGATGGACATACACTCAGTCCTGCTTCTTGTGACTGTCACCCATCAAGGAAAGAGAGCTTCACCTTCTGCTGCCCCTGTGTGAGCCACAGTGCTGTATCCAATTTCCCCCTTCCCACACCGGCTTCAGGCCTCACAGGAAAGGCAGCCAAGAGGTAGAACAACTCCCAGGACTGGGAGACAGGGAGATATTCAACAATTAAGGCATGTATTCCACAAACAAGTTGCCTTCTTTTTCTTTAGTAGATCCAAAGTGTCATAACCAGCAACCACACAGCACCAACTGAACAAGCTCTCACTCACTGGGACCATGTTCAACATGAAAACTGAACCTAAGCATGAAATTTTTTTGACCTGTCAGTCCTTGTGCAATTTTTTTTCCAATTTAAAGCAAGAATCCTGTAAATCCACCAATTCACCACCTGCTTTAAATGACTCCAGGTTAACTCAGTTTTGGAAGTCTACAGGACTGGCATTAAAACAAAGCTGCGTACCTGGCAGTCCCCCAGGCATGGAGTAAGCAAGCCAAAACTGCCCCCAGAAACAGAGTATTCTTCCAAGGACCACCTCCTTCCACACTGAACTGAAAACTGTCACACAATAATGCAACAACACATGCACAGCTACATCTGAGTCAGGGATTAAAATTTTCTTTCAATTAACAATTTGATGAGCCTTTCTTTACCTAATCACTGAACAAGTGCACATTTCTACTCTGAAGCGTGTTCAGAGGAGCACTTTTATAGATGGAGTTTACATGCAGCATAATGAGGGAGAAAAATGATGACAAACTGATAATGCAGATCCATTTTTCAAAAATCAGTTTTATCTTTAATTGTTACATTCCAAAGGGGATATATGAAAGTTAGTCATCCAGCAACTGTATAACCTCTGAAGAGAGATGAATACAGAGTCACAGATAAAAAAATACACCTAACTCCCAAGATGACAGGTGCTAGAGAAAGTATGTGCCTTACACCATCAATCCAGACAAATGCAGGAAGATTTTTATAATAAATATTTCATCATATACTAACTCCTGAGACTTTATCCATGAAAAGAAAGGGAAAAGATTTTATAAGAGCTATCATACACCTACAATATATTAAGCTGTTAAAGCAAAATAGAACAAAACGTCAACACTGTCTTGAATGTGCACTGCATTTGAATTTATCTACATCACAGTACTTGAAATATGCAGCTCCAGGTGTCAGTGTCCACTTATGTTTTGCTTTAAGTCTGCAGACATCACTTGCCATACAAGCATCTTGAAAGTACGAGTGCAAGAAACCAAATGAACACAGCCAGCAGGGGTTCATTCTCTGAGGCCAAAACTACACTGCAAGACTTTGATTTCCAGTACCTAGCATCAATCAGCAGAAAATCCAAATATATTTACAAAAGGTCTTTACATAAAGTGATTAGTGAGTTGTAAGTTATTACTGTGTTCCCAGGTACTTTTTAACCACATAAATAGTAAAGAGAAATATATAGTTAAAAACCACCATAAAGTCACAACTGTAAAGAATGTACCACAGTGGCAACCCAAGGTATCTCAGGGTTTGTTTTCTTTTTTTTGTTAGTAAAAGCCATTTGAAACCAAAGATTTAAGCTTTTGGTTAACTAATCTGCTTAAACTCCTTCCATTCCAGTACATCCCTTCATAGCTCAAATACTTCTTTAATTTGTTTTGTTTTTAAATCAATAACAAATCATTCAAGAAAACCCTTCTGAATTGGCAGGATCAGGAAGACTTCTGTCAGCTCTTTGCACCAGTCCACACGCCTGGAGCTCCTCCCTGAGCTCCCTTAGCTGAGCACCACGTGCCGGTCGAAGACGGACTTGCGCTGCTCCTGCACCTGCAGCTTCCAGCGCTGCTGCGCGTACTCCACCTTGTTGAGCACGTTGGCGCGGCTGCGCGAGCGCGCCAGCACGTCGTGCGCGTTGGCGAAGGGCTGCTGGTCCTGCGAGGGCAAAGAGAGAGCCACCGTCACTGCTACTGCTGCCAGCTCTGCTGGGCTGCTACACTCCACAGCACCTGGGGGCTGGCTGGGTTTGGTCTGCCTAAGGTAAAGGAGATGTCCCAACAAGCTGGCCAGTAACGATGACCAAGCAGGTTTTTGAATTGTTGGAACCGTACTTCGATTTCTCATTGGCAGGAACTTGCACAGATTTCCCACACTTCACTGTACTGTCAATCACCTGCTGCCCAGGATCACAGCAGTCTTGCACCCATGTGCAGCCCAGAGCAGACCCAGGCACCCCCATGGCTGTGGTGAATCCACAACTGAATTGGGGTCGGTCCCCTGCCAGCTCCTGGCCATCTCCAGCCAGGCAGTTCAGGATGTTCACACACAGCTTCTATATCAAACCAACACACTCTGGTGTTTACCAAACTAAGCCTATTGTGCTGAGCTGTCTGAAAGCACAGTGTCAATACAGCTGATTAAGTGACACAGCTAAATGAGGACGAAGTGCTTGTTTAATGTTGACTCTCTCTGTTTTCTAACAGTACCTGCAAGGCTTTATTTTCTGGTAGCAAATACAGCCAAGTTATAAACGGTAAGAGTTGGAACTGAACTTCTCATTTGGCTATTAAATTGCTTGGACAAAGTCATGCTGCTAAAGCTACATCAAAAAGCATCATACAAATAATGAAAAATAACAAATAACTATGTTAAATAACTGTCCTATATTAAATAACTGTCTTTTTGTATCCCTACATTTCACATCCTTTTTTTCCAGAACACTTTTGAAGACATTCCTATTAATGGATACTTTTTGATATGATGTGCAGAGCAGCTTAATGACAACTGTAAGCTGTACACAGATTATTATTAATGACACCTATTGAAATGATTACTCTGAATCCCAAAGCCACAATGAGCATTAAAAACTATTCCCACAGAGAACAACAGACAAGCCCTGACCAAAAAAATCTGCCTATACTTAGAATGGCATTTAACAGGAGAAAGATCACTTCATTCACAGGGGGAAAAAAGTCATAATAGCAACATATGGTTTGCTGCTGTAAAACACATGGTGGGGAACACAGGACAGTCTAGATACTGATACTGGCCTTCCTGGTAAACAATATTCCCAGCTCCAAGGCTAGATGCTGTCAATTTCTATGTAGACAATAAGGGGGGGGAAAAGAATTTAAGAGGAAAGAGGACTGCAGAAGTGGCTTACACTCATCATTTGCGACTGCCACCAATGGGCAAGAACAAAGAGTGAACACACTGCCTTGAAATTCAGCCACAAAATCCATGGATATGGTATTTTTGAAGTGTCACAAGAATATCTCAAGAGCTTGCAAGAGGGAAGGCAAGAATGGGGATAATTCAGAAGGGACCTTAAACTATGTTATGTTCACAGAACAGCTACAGCAAAACATAACACAGACCCAGACTTTGAGGTAAATTCATTCTGCAGTTAACCTGAACGCTGCATGGGACTTATTTCACTTCTTCCACCTACAGTCAAAAGACTAACTCACACATGGAGGTATTAAGATAATATCTAAGCAAAAAATTTGTTTGAGATCTAGCATACAGCACAAGCTTACTTAATTCAAGAAGGAGCTGCCCAATTTGCTATAAGAATGCACACAGAGGAAGAGTCATTCAAATACTTCCTTTCAAAAAAAAATATCCAACACTCAACCCAAAATCCTCCTAGAGTTGACTGGGAAAATCTTATTTTGTCATTATAAAGACAGTTGAAACATATCTACGTGTAATACACAGGGAAGTTCAGAAACAGGGGGACAATCATCAGCCATCTTCACTTAAAAAGGTGTTTCTATTTGCTAAGGGGATAATCAAGTATTCAAAATTAAGCATTTTCCTAGATAATACCTTTTATCAGCTATGCTTTATGTACCCTGATTTCATAACAAAAATATGTGATTATTACCCAGTGCTAGAGAATGGAAAGGCCATTAATGACAGAAAATCCTGTCACTACTGGACTGCTCCCCTTCTCTGAAAAAAAAAACCTCCTCTGACCTGTTGGAATATACTGTCAGATTCTGATTTCTGGCTGTAATGCTAAGAAATTATTTCATCATCTATTAGTATTTTGCTTCATTATAGCAACTTCTTTATGAAGTTTTAGAATCAAGAAACTCAAACTGGAACAACAGAAGATGCAACCCCCACACTTTCTTTTTGTAGAGAGCAATCTAAGCAGTAAACACTTCCCATAAACATGATGCCTGGCAAGACTGGATTATTAACTCTTAAAAAGCTGTACTGCTGTATATTCTTACCTCTATTCTTACACTGTCTCTTCTCTGTGAAAACAACCTGTGCCTAGAGCTGGCATAACTGCAGCAGCTCTCACTGCTTCCAGCCCAGTGAAAAATGAAAGACTGGCTTCACAGGAGTCACCACACAACTTTCTTTTCCTCTCCCAGCAGGAAAAGCATTTACACTGCCTGGCAAAAAAAGCTGCTCACCCCAAATAATTAATTATCAACCAACCACCCCAATTTTCACGCTAACCAAGTGCACAAAGACTCTGGTGGACTCACCCCAATGTCTTCATCACTTTGTATGAGCTGTGAGTGTCCAAAGAGGCGCCTCTTCAGGATGGGCTCCACCAGGGTAAGGTACACCATGTACAGAAGAAGCAGGCCCAAAATGGACAGGTATATGATGATTGTCACCTACATAATGCAAGCACAGTTTATGCCAAGATTGTGACTTTTCCCCCCACTCTCACAACAGGCAGCAAGGACCAAAAGATGAGTACAGGCAAAGTTTGATCTTTGGTAGAGTCACCAGAAGATTTAAAACCCAGAAAGAAAAGACTACAACATGGTATTAGAAGGGTTTAGGGCAGCTTGAAACTGTGAGACCTTGCAAAGAATCTTAGGCTATGCCTCTGTAAACAATCCAGTGTTATAACTCTCACTTCCACCAGGACAACTGTCCAGCCTGGCCATTAAACCGGTGACAAATCTGGGGCATCCCCCACTGATCTCCCTTTGTCTAGCATAGACCTGAATTCAGTCACCAAGCAAAACAAAACACCAAACTTCTAAAATCCCAAAATAAAGACATCTGTGTTGTCAAAAACCAAAAGACATTCTGCAGTCTATTCACAGCAGTCCAGGCCTCAAGGGCTCTAATGGGGCAAGAATGTGAAGAGCACAGAAAACATCTGTTAGTATAAATACAGATAAAGAAAATTTATAGTAAGAAAGTAAAGCAGCTGTGTAATGAGAGGTCCTCTGGAATAATAAGGAAAACAAAGCACAAAGCTTGACCAAATGTCTTAAAATACTCAGAATTTCAGCAAGATGTAAAGTCTGATCTCAAAAG
Source organism: Melospiza georgiana (assembly GCF_028018845.1). Classification (NCBI taxonomy): domain Eukaryota; kingdom Metazoa; phylum Chordata; class Aves; order Passeriformes; family Passerellidae; genus Melospiza; species Melospiza georgiana. The sequence continues at coordinate 19,698,770 of NC_080435.1, forward strand.
TGGAGATTTCAATAAAGGCCCTCTTCTTCAGCTAAAGTTTGATGCTATTGTTACTGCTAAAGATTGTAAACAGCTACTACAAAAAAGTTACATTTTAGGCTGCCTTAGAACAGTTTTCCCTTTAAAAACAGCATTTCTCTAAAAGACAATAGACATATTTACTAAACAGCTGAAGTCGTTGATACATGCCAACAGAGTTACACTGCTTACCTTAATTGTGACTGAGCTTCTCTCCTCATATTTGCACTCACAACGTAAACAATAAGCTTCTACATCAGGTCCAGGGACAGGCATGGGCTCCACCACATGGAGACAGTCACTGAGGAAACACAGAAACTGCCCAGTCAGTTTGGAGCTGGCTTTGACTGAGCTGTTCCACTCTGCTGCAGGGGCTGAGGAGCTCAGCTTGCTTAAGTTCAGCTGTTCTAAAGTGCAGGTACAAATAAATCACTACAGCATAGTTATGCCATTTAAATGAGAAATTCAGCTACTGACAAGCTGCTAAACAAGTTTTAAGATTTTTCTAACTCAATACCATGTCTTCCTTTTTCAGAGAAAGTATTAAAGCTGTTAGCAGAACAAGTCCAAGGATATGAATCCAGCACAAGGCATCATTTGACATTGACATCATGGATAAAAGTAAATTTCAGCTACTAATTCCCCTTCTTTCTTCACCATACTCAAAAGAGCCTTATTCCATCCTTTCACTGTCTGAAGGGAGATTAGCCTCTCTTTGACATTCATGAACTGAATTTCTTGTCATCACAAGGTACAGACATTGGGGAAATAAAAAAGGAAGTCAGATGGTTTGTTTCTGTAAGCACCAAGACAGTGAATAAAGAGCATTCGGCTTTCAGCAATAGCATTTGACTAAAAGATTACCAAATGTAAGTCAGTCCTCTGTGGAAAAGTGTGGTTGACAATATTATGGGCTCTCTATAGCATTAAAACCCAGCTGCCATGAGACAACTGCTTCCAACAACAGCTTCCATAATGCTGGCCTTCCTGCTGACTGAGGCTGTTACTCAGAGCTCAGACCCCAGGTCCCTGCAAGCACTGACACAACCAGGATCCTCTTTCACCCTTCTCCTGGTTACCCCAGTGCTGGCACAGGCAGCAGCAGGGAGTGAAACACGAGGCCTCAAGTGACAGCAGCAGCCTGGCACTCAACGCTTTACTGGTAAACTACAGTGCTGCAAACACTCAGCCAGGCACCAGCCCCTCTCTTCTGTCTTGTTTGTACTACTACTTCATAGCTGCAACTGCTGAGTGCCACCTCTCAGCCTCTGGAGAGGAGTGGAAGGTTTATTTGTCTCATTTATGTGAAAGCAGAGCAACATTTTCCTCTGTGGAAGAAAGCAGCATTCAAGCTACAAAAATGAAAAATACATGCCAGGCACAATCTGTGCAATTGCTGTTCCTGTGGCTGAAAGCTTGTGTCAATACACCGCCCAAGTTCTGCAGAAATCTTGTATGTTGATTAAGTACAGTAGAAGGTCTCTTAATGAGAATATAAGAAATACTAGTATCAGAATTTTTTCTTCTCCAAGTTGCTAGAAAGTGCAAAATCTACTAGAACCTCACAAAACTCCAGAAACAACAGTTCCTAAATGATGAAATGGTTTTTAAGAGTAGAGCAAGCAAAGAAAATACTCCCAAGCCCCAGTTCCAGGTTTGTAAAGGCTCCCTTGCCTTTATACCATTCCAAGTCACTGGATTCAAAACACATCATCTTCTTCCCATCTACTACTTCCAAGTCTAAATAAACAAACATGCAAGCAAGCAAGCCTAAAGAGAAAACAGAGCAAAAGCTAGAGGGTTGAAGCCTCGTCCCTTGCTAGAGCTGAATTCTGGAGCACTTCTGAAAGAAAAGCCCCAGTAAGTTATGGAAATGCTCTGCTCTGTCCTGGCACCACCACAGGAGATACATATGTAATCTCTACAGAGCAAGTAGAGATTACATTACTTACTTTAACCAGTAAGATTTATTATCATTTTGTATGTGCCACACACACTCACCAGTCTTTCTGTGAAACATTTTTGTTGTAAATATGGCCCGAGTGGTCCTTGTAAGGAGGGCAGATGCATTTACACCGGACATCCTCAGAGTTCTAGAAGTGAAGCAAACAACACACATAGAACAAATTATCTTATTATGTAATTTATATAATCAGGCATTCTTTACATATGACTTGAAATATTTAACACAAATTACTTGCAAGTATCTCTGAAGAGTCTTACTCAGGACTTCCTGCAAGTTTAAGAACAAGAATTACTTCAGAATTACTAAGTGAGTAAAGCAATTTGTCAAGTAACACTACTTTTGAGATAGAAACACAATTCTTGAGGGGGGAAAAAAGGAGTTTAAGCTCATTCCTCTTTCCAAGAAAAATCACACATGCAGAAGTTGCTGATGTTGATTACTCAACTACTCAGCTTACAAGGACAGCTGCTTGTCAGATACAGTGATGAGCTTTAAAGAATAGTAAGCTTATTTTAGCAAATAACAAGAGAGAGGATAAACATGGCTTATCTAAAGTTCAGGACAATTTATAGTGGCATTACAAAAGAATGTGTGAACAAGTATTGGCAATGAACTCCTGTACTGAGCAGCCAAGTCAGAGTAACACTGAGCACAGGTCACTTGGGAAACCCTGAGTGCACTAGCACAGAATTATAGAAAGCTTTGGATTGGAAGGGATCATCCAGTTCCAACTCCCCTGCCACAGGCAGGGACAGCTTCCACTAGGCCAGGCTGCTCAAAGCCCTGTCCAAGCTGTCCTGGAACCCTGCCAGGCTGTGCCAGTGCCTCATCACCCTCACAGAGAAGACTTTCTTCCTGATATCCAACCTAACCCTACCCACTTTCAGTGTAAAACTTTGTCCTGACACTACCTGCCCATGTAACCAACTCTTCTTCATCTCTCTTACAGATTTCAGGTACTGCAATTAGGGCACCTCTTCTCCAGACTAAACAATCCCAATTCCCTCAGTCTTTCCTCACAGCAGAGGTGCCCCAGCCCTTTGATCCTTTCCATGGCCTCCTCTGGACTGGCTCCACGTACTTGCAGTGCTGGGGAGCCAGAGCCGGGTGCAGCAGGGCAGGGGGTCTCAGGAGAGGAATGTAAATCCACACCCCATGTACCATATCCTACACCGGACCTGCTCCCCCCGCGGAGGGGTCAAATCGCTGATTACCATTGAAAAGGAGAAAACGCACAGGTGTTAGGGGACAATTCAAACGCGGGTGCTGTGACCGTAGAGGGCCCGGTGTCGCTGCCCGCCGCCGAGAGCCGCGGGACAGTCCCGGCTACGAGGGCAGGGCCAGAGCGGAGCGCCCGCACCCAGCGCGGCTGAGCCGGGCACCGAGCGGAGCTCAGCACCCCCAGCCCCGGCAGCTCCATCTCCACTCGTAGCTCTGTGTGACGGTGTCCCCGGGCACCACGGCAAAGCGACAACAATGGCTACGAGCTTACCGGGAGCGCAGGAACCGGAGCCGGCGCCGAGGCCGCGCCGGCGGGCCCTGCTGCTCCACCGAGCGGGACAGGGCAGCGCCCGCACGAAACCGCCGGCTCCGGCCTTCCCCTACAGCCGCCCGGGGCAGCAGTGGGGCCGGAAAGGCGGGACCACCCGCGGGAACCGAGTGCCCGGCGGGGGCGGCGGACGGAGGGAGGGCCCGGAACCGGGAGCACCACCGTGACCCGCCCCCCCGCCCCGCTCACCTTGGCCTCGGCGCCCAGCCCCGCCAGTGCGGCCAGCAGCAGCAGCAAGCAGAGGCGCGCCCCGCGGGCCGCCATGTCGGGCCCGGCGCTCTGTGGCCGCCTCACCGCCTCTTGTGGCCGCCGCGCCGCCGCCCGGGCCCCGCCGCCATCACTTCCGCCTGCCGCCGCCTCACGTGGGGCGTCGGCCGCGCCTGGCGGCGTCCCCGCGGGAACGGCGGCGCCGCACCGTGGTTCCGAGCGCGGGCCGGCCGGCAGAAAAATATTCCTGGAATCATGCAATCGTCAAGGATGGAACTTCCAAAATCACCCAGCCCAAGTACCAAAACAGCACTGTAACCACTAAACCGTGTCACCCAGCGCCAGATCCAGAAACGCCTTGAACACCTCCAGGGATGGCGACTCCACCGCCTCCCTGGGCAGCCTGTTCCAGTGCCTGACCACGCTGAGAGTGAAAGAATTTCTCCTAGTGTGTAATCTGAATATCCCCTGGCTCAGCTCAAAGCCATTTCTTCGAGTCCTCTCCCTGCAGGAGAGAGCAGCCCCCAGCTCACGGCAGCCTCCCCTCAGGCAGGTGTAGGGAGCCATGAGCTCTCCCCTGAGCCTCCTCCAGGCTAAACAAACCTAGCTCCCTCAGCCACTCCTCATAAAACACATTTTCAAAGCCTTTCAGGAGCCTTGTTATCCTTCTCTGGACACACTTTAGTATCAAGATGCCCTTTTTTAAAGAGAGGTGGGGCAGGCTGGCAGGCCTGTAGTTCCCACAATCTTGGCCCTATTGGAATGGGTTTAATCCAAGGACCGATCAGTAGTACCACTCAAAACGAGGTGTATGAGCAGCATGTAACCCAGTTTTTACACATCTGGACACACAGTTACATAAATCTTCATGCCTTTCATAGACAGCTATTGTCATTATGGTGCAAGAGTTGTATTGTCATTACATTGCAAGGGTTCCTTATTGCTAGAGGTTCATACCTCCTTGAAATTTCTTGTAGCCAGCTCCTCTAAACACTGACTCGTCCTTGCAGCAGTCATCTAACTCCAGATCCCGCCAATCCACTCTTTTATAACACTCTTCTTATTGGCTACAGGTGTGGCCTGTTAACATCAGGCCTGCTCCTAATCTTTAGTAATTGGTTCAGCTGCAACTCTTTAGGGGATAAGATTACATTCTATACCACCTTCATTCACCCATACTGTATCCCCATACAGACAGCTGTTTCTCTAAGACATCACTAAAATCCAGCAATGTTCCTTATTTGTCAGTGATTAATTATTTCCACTCAAGAGCTGTGATCTCCCTCTTGCAGGGGGCAGGCAGCCTTGGTGAGAAGCAGCATTTCCAGCTGTGCTCCCCAGGAGCTGGCAGGTGAAGCCATCTACAAGCCTCCCTCCTTTTGTAGGGACCCCAAACCGCCCTGGCACTGCCAGGGCTGGACCCAGCCTGTCCCTGACACTGCTGCATAAGGGCCTGAGCCCAGCCTGTGAAACAGCTTGGGCTCATCTCAGCTCCTCTGAGAGCTCCACAGAGGAACAGCAGGCAGTGTGACTCAGCCTGTTTATTCCTTCTCCTCCCTTCCATTCCTCCTGTTTTTCTTGCAGCCATTCCTGAGCCAGAAGGGAGCCTACACAATAAGTGGAGAGGGACTCTTTACAGGATAAAGGAATGGCTTCAGACTGAGAGCAGGTTTAGATGAGATATCAGGAAGGAATTCTTTACTGTGGAGGTGTTGAGAGGCTGGCACAGGTTGTTCAGAGAAGCTGTGGATGCCCCATCCCTGGCAGTGTTCAAGGCCAGGTTGGATAGAGCTCTGAGCAGTCTGCTCTGGTGGAAGTTGTTCCTTCCCATGGCAGGGGAATTGGAACTAAGAGGATCTTTAAGGTCCCTCCAACCAAAACCATTCTACAATTCCATGGTTCTCTATCTAAACTCCCAAGGAGCAAAACTGTACATGGCCAAAAGCTGCTGTGTCTGCCCTTTCCCTCCCCAGCCCCCACTCAGTGGCTGTAATTTCATAATCCTTAAATTCAGTAGTCTTGTCAATGCTGCTCCTCACTCCCTCCTCACACAATAGGTTGTGTAATACCAGCAGTGCATCAGACAGCTCAGGAAAGGAGCTGGAGTTACTATGGAAACACAAAACACCTTTCTTTAAAATTCAGGGAAAATTGCCAGCAGACTTTAATGAGCGTACATCAGGTTTCAGCCTGAGCCAAACAATTTGTCTGTTTAATGCCTGGATCTGCAATGGAAGTGTTTTGAAGTGTGAAGGTGGCTCTGTGTCTTCCCCACCACCCACAGCCATAGTCTACAATGGGCAGATTGACTGCTGAGTTGAAAAACATGCTGAATCTTTAGAAAAACACAGATCACATTTTGAGCTGAAGTAAATAATACGCAGTTTCGGAGGCATCACTGCCTTTGGAAGAGTTTGGTGCAGGAAAAGAGAGCCTGATAAACTAACTTTTTTTTACCCATTCAGAGAGATCTGATACACAGGTAATAAATGTGCTTTTATTTCGGTGGCTGGAATAGCTTTTGGGAGCTTCAAGCCCAGTCCTGGAGCGTCCTCAAAGCCAGGAACATGAAAAAAACTAAACAGGATCTTGTGAGCCCCAGGCTCTTGGTGCTGCAGGAGGTAAAGGTTACTTCTTCCAGAAGATGAGTCCATTTTTCCCCTAGAAAACAATAATAAGTGGTTAGGTAAGCAAAGCTCCTGGAAGAATTGTTAAGAAAACAACACTTAGGAGTTTCTGTATTAACATGTAGATTTTTTTTCCATTTTTTTCAATTATTTTTAATGCATTTGTCATCATACCAATATCAGAAGCAATACTATTAAACTACAGTTTTTAAAAAGTGGAAAGACAGCTAAAAATTTATACAAATTTGATTTTAAGGAAATTATTAAATGATTGCCATGACTATAATTGCTTTTCAGCTTGCTAATCTTCCAGAAGGGCTGAAGATGTGTTTCATCTTCAAGAGAGCTCTCACTGGATTATCAGAGTCTGAGCTTCAGCGGCAGCAGGCTGCTCCGTGCATGGCTAACTCTCTCCTTACTGGACCAATCCTCTTCAAGTTAATGGAGATGAGCTCTCTCATCCAGTTTGCTTTTTAAAACACACACCCTCTGCTTTAATAACAAGATTTGTTTGAGGGTTGTAGTTCTACACTGACCTCTCTGAGCTAAACACTGCACTTTGCTGTCAGTGTGCTGTGTTCGACAGTTTTGTACTCGCTCTCATGTTTGTCTCCATTAGCAAAACACATGCCAAGTGCCCCCAAGAGCTGCTGGAGGTGTTTTTGGTTATTCAAGGGCTCTGTCTCTGAGGCTCTGGGGTGGAGGCAGCCCTGGTCCCCCCAGCCATGGAAGGGGTGCATCCCCCTGAGCTGCTGGGCACAGCCCGAGCCGGGATTTTGGGAACAAGAACCGAGGCTATGCAACAAAGACACAGCACAGGCTGTGCATCTCTAGGCAGGGCAGCTGCTCCAGAGCCACATCTTTCCTGTTCAGTCATCTCACAAGAATAGCTTATCAAGAGCTCTATATTTCCAGCACTGTATGTGCAGGGTGAGCTCCTGCATTTCCTTCCTTGTGGCAGGAGCCTTCCCAAAACCACACAGTCTCTGCAGCCAACAGTGCCCTAAGCTGTGCCTCTGCTCCTCCTTACTGTACTGCACATTATTAAAATGTGAATATGAGTATTTTAAAAGTGTTCTCTGCAAAGTTCCTCCATGCTCTGTGGTAATTACGCTGCGCTGTGCTGTGCTGTGCCAAGCAATTGGTGTAGGGCTGCTCCACATGCTGCAGCTGAACTGTCACGGGGTGGATGCTCCTCAGGGCAGGTAGGGATAGATGCTATTTACCATCATTTCAGTCATCCACATTCTGATTATTTTTACTAATGCAAATTACCATCTTTTTATGTCACTTCAGCCTATTCACATTCAGAACTTGCCCGCTTCCCTTTGTTTTCCCAGCTGAGAAAATCTTTTCATTATCAACAATGATATAAAAGAAAAATCTGAGGGGATTATGTAAATAAGTGATTGAATCAGCACTTCTGCACTTATTGCCAACATGAAAGTGGTATGACATTTGCACAGGAGAAACACAAAGTAAATACAAATTCTTTTTTTTTGTCTATTCCCTACATTCAGTTAAAAAATTTAAATGATGGCAGCACTTGTCACAGCAGCCTTTACTTAGCAAAGAAACATAGGAAGAGATTAATTACAATGTCATTTCTCTAGGCTAATAAGAAATTCACTTTTCAGCAGATTGGTCATCAGCATCCATCTGAAGAAGTTCTGTCACTGGTATTGCATCCCTTCAAATAAACAGCACAGTTTTGACTCATGAGTTTCTGTTTGGGGCCAAACCCCAGTGGCTCAGTTCCTGTCTAGCTGCTATTCTGGCCTTGTGGTCTTTGATCTCTGGGGAAAACAAAGAGAAATCAATGCCAGTGGGCTGGATGGGGTACAAGGTTTACAATAAAAGCAAGCTCTCCAAATCTGGCTCATCTCAGAGACCCATTACATTACAGTAATGCAATGTAATGGCTTGTGGCTTCCTTCCATAACCCAGGCATTATTTTGCAATCTGCTGTCAGGAGTTACATAAAGCCTTTCACAGCAGAAATGCATGCATATGAAAAGGGCAGGCTGGGCAAACTGTTTACCTCTGTATTTCTATATTTGTATTGATATTTATGATATGAAGCAAATGGAGGGAAGTGCTGAAAGAGCTGTGCATTTATTTTATCTTTCTGTCTCAGTGAATCCACTCCTGACTTTTCTGCAGGCTGTGAGAGTTCAAGGTCCCTCTCTGCTAATGCAAGGTCAGTCAGGGCTCTCACACACTGCAGCAGCTGAGTCCCCACATCACATACACGGGGAGAATGCCCTATTCTGTGTGTGGTTTCAATTAGCGACATATGTCATGCTCTTGTCAGTGCAATCCCTGCTGCATGCCCCTTCCTTCGCCAAAGGACATGCTGCAAATACAAGGAACAGCAGCTTGTGGCTGAGGCAGGGGCTTCAGCTCTTTAACCACGGTCTCCAAGTCCACAACTCTGGCTTCATCCCTTGCAGCACAAAGAACAGCTTCAGCATTTGTTTGTTTAATGCAAAACTTATAAATAGCCTCTGCCAGCCCGGACCCAGCAAGGCCTCAGATGCCCTGCATGAATTGCTCATGGGGGAGACAAGGTCACTGCTGCTTCACACACTTTGCTGCTCCTTGTTCTACCCCAGAGAGCTTTTGCTGGAGGCACGGAGGCAAACATGCCCAAAAAGGAACCACAGTTCCTTCCTCATACAGAGTAATCCACAAGGATTGCTCTAATACATTCATGCTTCCTGTTTTATGTTCAAAGGGATCAGCACTAGAATGAAGTCACTATGAATCCAGAATGTGCTCTACCCAGTGCCAGCCATTTCATTCCAGCCTTTGCTGCAGCCTGCCTGGAAACACCAGAGCCAGGGAGAAAGGTTAAAGGCAAGGTAAGATTGTGTTTATGATACAACTCCAAGCATTTTTGTGGCAAAGTTCATCATTACTTGCCTCTGCCATTGTTGCTAAGCAGAGAGGGCTTTCAATGACCTCAACAAACAAACTGGGAACCCCTCCATGCTTTGGCTCCATTTTCTTCCCTGCCTGCTATTTTTGGTCACTTTTCCAAAGCACAAATCAAGCAAGCCCTGGATGGCTGCGGGCCCCTCATTCACACTTCACTGTGGATAGGAAATGAGGAGTGTTCACTCAGCACCTTGCTGGTCTGGGTCAGTGGCAGCAATGCAGTCACTCTGCAGATGCCTGCTTTAATTAGGAGATCTTTTATTTGCCAGCAGACCTGGGCAAAGAAAATGGGCAAAATGAAACCTTGGAGGCAACAAATTGCATTTTGCTCTTTTTTCTGTTAGCATTTTCAGCCTTTGTCAGATCTTTTCTTACCTATTGCATTTAATTCTACTTCCACTGGTCTCTGTCATGCCACATTAACAGAATTCTTTTCCTTTTAGATACATATTCCTAATAATTGAAAGAGCAGGAATCTCTGTATTCTTCTGTATCCAGGAAGCCATTCACTACCATTGTTTGTCCCTAGCAACCAGAGTATCACAAAAAATATTTCTCATAAAGAAAATTCCAACAATTCCACATACACAGAGAAGGTAAGGTGCATTCAAATCCAGCATTTTGCAAGGTGAGTCTGATACTTCAGATGACCACAAACACTGACATTATGGCAATATTTTATATTCTGAGCTTGCCCACCATGCTGATGCACTGAAGTGACCAAGATCAAATGCGACCAAGATGAAGTGTGTGCTGCCACTGACCATTATGGGTGACAGATTCACAGGCAGCTAAAATGTGCACCAAAGTCTTCCACTCAAATCAGGAGTGACAGCCCTTTCCCACAAAGGGAGATTCTGCCCTGTGCCAGAGATTTCATTCAGGTTTGGTCTCTGCTGGAGACAATGGGAGAGCTGGCTCTGCCCGCGCTGCAATCAGCATCGATTTTGTGCCGCCGCGCTCGGAGGAGGATGCGGAGCCGCTCCTGCCCTACTTGCTCTGTTCCCATGACAACTCCCTGCAAAGCAGCTCCTGCCGGCTTCCCCTGACTGCCTCATGCGCCCGACAGCGTGCCCAGGCTCCGGCTTTCAGCCCTGACAACGCCTCTCCCCTCGATTGCCAAAAGCTTTTTCCGAGGAGGAAAGATCTGTTCGAAATAGCGAATGGTGTTTTGATGGGCAGAGCAGAGGTATTAAGCTCCCCGGCACCCAGACACGGGAGAAAGGCTGAGTTTGGTTTGCCATTCATGCTTGTGGGTTGGCTCCAGGACTATATTCTTTTCCTCATTAGTGCTGCTTCTCTTTGCGTGCTGAAGTGAATTAATACCTAACGGCACTTCAAGTAACTCCTGATTTCATGTAGTAGATGGCAAATAGTTGCTTGGACTAATGTTCTGGACAAAACAATCTGCTTTTCTTGGGGGTAAGCCTTGTCCTGCCAGTCCTCCAAAAGCTGTGTGCCTCCTGGCATTCCATGAACAAAGCCTTGAGACTGATCAAGACAATGAGCAGGAGCAGATGAGAAATATGGAGCATAAAGATGAGTTCAGAGTATTGAAGCTGGGTGGAGGAAAGTAGGATAAGTTTTCCTGCCTTCCTGTCCAGTGTAATGCTATAGTGAGGTAGAGGATGGTATTCTTTTTTTTCTTTTCTTTTTTTTTTAACTTTTTTTCTGTACAGATTCTAAGCTTTTCATATGTAGACTGAGAGCTCAGACTGTGGTTTTGGCTGTACCACTCCCTATTGCTCAGTATTTGCCTCAACAGTGCATGTTGTTATCTGGCTAGGAGGGAATCAAAATCAGGTTTGATAACCAAAAAATGGCTGAGATCCTTGCTCACCAAAGGACCCACAAAAGGGCTCCTTCAGGACTGCCTGACTGACAGGGGCTTGCAGCTGATGAGGTTATCTATCCCCTTTCTGCCACGTGAACAGCTCTGTAACTGTGATGTTCTCTGGCCTGGCATGGCCATGGCTGTACCTAGGACAGGTTTTGTGAGGTATGTGACAGGGGCTCCCTGCACTGCACCTGAGGATGGTGACAGGCCCGTAGATGACAGCATACATCTCATCCTGGGCACTGAACAGCAGCACCTGAACTCACTGGGCCCTGGCTGAAGGGCTTTGCAACACAGCAAAGACTCAGAAAAAAATCCACTGCAAAAGCCAGTTACCTTGTTAGACAGAAAGCATTCTGTGAGTTATTGAGTTCAGGATATCCACTGGAAGGCTGATCATCCTGCTGCTGAGAGGCCACAACACATGTATTTTGATTTTTTCCATTGCCAGTGTTGTCCAGCCCAAGCATTTCTGTGACCCCAGCATCAGCCTGCACAGAACCTTCCACTTAACTCAATTACTGCCTCATTTGCTATTCTATTTTATTTGATCTGAGCCTTAAAGACCAAATCACGTGTACTGCAAATTACACAATGTCCACCCTTAACTTGGATGGCTTCAAGCAGGTGCTGAGGAACAATTAGATCACTGTCTGTAGAAGCTGCTATTAAACTAAGAAAGAAAAGACAACTCTAAATAAAACAGATGCAGAGAGAGCTCAAAGCTTGCTCACACTGATAATGAAAATTAATCAAACATCATTAGCAGTCTCCAGAGAGTTCAGTACATCATGTGCTTCTGAGATGTGCTTCTGGTTGTTCTCTGCCTGACAAGAGCACCCACTTCTTTCAGCTCAAGGGCAGAAAAGAGATTTGCTGCATCAATTAAAAAATTAAAATTTGGGGCCTTATTCAGAGAGAGTTGGGTGGCTTTCTTTGCAAGCCATTTGTGCCAGCCTGTGGCTTAGTGCTGGTGAGCAGCCAGGATCTCTGGGGAGGTCAATAAGTGCATGCAGATGATTCTACCAAATACACAGCCTTGCTTTTCCTCCATAGAGTGGGACTTAGAGACTTACCTCCATTCTGAGCAGTGCTCCCTGGCAGGCTGCTTCTACATAAATGCAGCTGTGATGGGTGGGCAGCATATTCCATGCAAAGGAGCTGTCAGGAGAGCTGGTCACTAATACCAGTCCCCTAAGGATTATTTTAGCACACAGTTAATTCTGCTAAAACCCCGTCTCCTTCCTTTTGCTATCCTGCCTCTCTTTTTGATTGTCCAAGTTGCCCTAATTTTAACTCATCAGCCTCAAAAGCTGGACACAAGTCCATTCCATTTGTATTGTGTTTAACAATACAAACGGTATTGTTAAATACAATTTAACTGGTTAGAGCTTCTGAGCTTTACAACAGCTGAGTGTTTTGTTTGGGACTTGTATTGGTGTCCTTTGGATCTGGTTGTTTACCCACCACCACTACTTATGTTTATAGTTTTGTATTGTAGGAATTATAGGGAAGATTAATAACTCACCTTGCTGGTCAGATTTGTTAGTTCAGGCTTAAAAAATCAAGAGAAAAGAATCTAAAAGAGCTCTATCAATCTAACCTTGAGAGAAACTCAAAGTTTGTGTTTTCACATGAGCACGTAGTGATGTAGACATGCAGCCCTCCCACAAACCAGTCTTAAGGCTGGTGCACGTTATCCCTTCATCCTGTCCCGCAGAGCCCTGGGAGCTTCTCCCTGAAGCTGGGCCTTGGGGATTGGCCCTTGGGATTCACCACTGACCTCCCTGAAATGTGGCAGTTCACAGTGCCAGGGATGGGGCTGTGCCTTTGCTGTGCCTGGCCTGTGCTGTGGTTACCTGTGACCCCCAGGAGCAAGCAGGACACATTTTTCCCCTGAAGCAATAAGAGATCACCTTAACTTGATTTGGGATGGCAGAGAGCGGAAGTGCAGGGTGAGCAGCTGATGTGAGCTCATTGTCATCAGTGTCTTCTAACACAATTTGTGAATGAGAGCATCCTATTAACTCCCTTTGTACAGACTGCAGGGATTCATTGTGCTGGAGCTTTCTCCAAGCAGCTTTTCTGCAGCTGCCACTGTGCCCAGATGCTCTCTGGATAGGTACAGGTGAACCCAGTAGGCACTTTCTTGCTGTGAGAACATTGACCAGGACCATGAGAGAGATGTTCCCACTGAGATATGTCTCAGCCCTCACAGCTAAACCTGAAATCTTCACTCAATCTTCACTGGAAGTCACTGAGCAAGACATTGGAGGGTGGCTCATGACCTTCATGTCACAGCATACAAAGCAGCAGGAGGAAGGAAGGAAATGCCAGGCAGAAGTTTTCTTGCAACAAAACGTGGTCTCAGTTGGAGCAGATTTAACCAGGAGAATGCTAAGCTGTAAATGCCAAGTTAATTAGCCCTCATGCATAATTTCTCTTTAAAAATACACTGTCATCTCCTGAAGGAACAAGAGCCCATTTCCCCTTCTGTTAGCCTTAAAAGTCAATGTGAAAAATGCCGTTGAAGTCTAAACCAAGAAGCATCACGATGCTTTCAGTAGAGAAGGTCTCTGTGAGTAGGAGCTTAAAATCCACAGATTTCGTCTCTAAGCCTGCCAAACCAGAAGGTTGAACAGCCTACTCCAGGGCACCTTTCACAGCAGACCCATTTCACTGGATTCTCATATGACTGCACTGTTGAGGCCCAGTTTCTTTGTTATTCCAACTCCAAGCCACATTTTACCCAGTTGTGGGTTTTCTACTTCCCCACCAGCAATCAAAAAACCTAGTGGCAAAGTCCTGAACATTTTCATGTGTCCTGATCTCTACTGGCCCGGATAAAACCAGGTCACTGAGATGCAGCTCACTCATCCTAGGCTTTGTCTTCCACGCAGGGATCTTGAAATGGGTTTTTGATTTGTGATCTAGGAAAGACCAATGATTAACTCCCAATTACATTTTTATTTTCAAATTATTAGCCAGTGCCGTCTGGTGTGGCACAGTTTCTCTTTGCCCCTGTTCTCCATGACTCAGTATGTTTTGCATCTGTCAAGTGCCTGATCACTCTCCTGATCTCTCCATGTGATTTTGTTTGTGGAGGAACACAGCACTGAGATTTATAGCAACACTTTAAAATATATTGGCTTTCTCACTGAGGTCACAGATCTCAGTATTGTTCTTTCCTTACAGAGTATTTTTCAATGCTGCCTTTGCCAGCATTGCCATCGAGATGCTTGCTAACCAAAGCACAGGGACAGCTCTGCCCCCAGCACGGTCCCTGTGCCCTGGCTGGGTACCACAGCACAGGGGCTGGGCCAGCCCCACTGGCAATGAAACCCCAGAGGCAGCTCGAGGTGTCAGGCAGTGATTTTCTCACCTGCAGCAGCTCCACTGAAGGGAGGAGGTTGTTTCTCCCGGTCTCTGAGAGAGAGGTGAGAGGTGCTGAGCAGTAAATCCGAGCTGGCCCTGGCACTGTCTAGGGAGAGGAGATGGAGACATAAGGGGCTGATATCGGTGTTATGATGCCCAGCAGGCAGGAAGAATGATGCACAGAACCCCATGATATCAGAAGGTTAATTAATTACTTTATTATACTATATTATACTATAACTATATTACACTAACAAGAACTATCACTAACTGACTAACTAGCAAACCCGTAACTCTCTGCCTGAAAGTCCTGACACACACATGGATCTAATTGGTCAATGAATCCAAACAACCATCACCAGAATCCAATCAAGCAATCACCTCAGGTAAACAATCTCCAGAACACATTCCACATGGGCACAAACACAGGAGCAGCAAATGAGATAAGGATTGTTCTGATCATTCTTTTCTCTGCTTCTCTCACAGCTTCTCTCAGGAGAAATCTGAGAAAGCCAAATCTCTCTCTGTTCAGAGGGCATGTGAGTACCACAGGCTGAAAGAGCATTAAGAGCCGCCCACCTTCTGCAGACCCCCACCTGTGTCTGTGTTCTGGGCAGGTTTAGGTTTAAAGAGCACATAACTTTACATCAGCTCTCCTTGAGCGAGCCCAGGCGCCTTTCTGGAGGATCCAGCCGTGTCTCCCTGCGGGGGCAGCCACGAGCTCCGCGCATCCATCGATCCCACTGCAGCCAAAACGAGGAGAGAAAGTCCCTGCAGCTTTCCCCCCAGCTAGTTCTCCCGCTGCCGTGCCTTCCTGTTGTTCCTAAACTCCCGATATTTTTAGGTTGGCGACTGTCTTCTCACCCACTTGGGGAGTGATGAGATCTCATCCTGGGGAAGTGGTTGCAGCAGCGCTCTAGTAACAAAATCATTAAATCAATTGCCTTTGCAGCAAAGCCATCTCTGGTGAAATGTCACTGATACCTGCAGTGTCATCTCCAGAGCCTGCAGCCCCTCATCAGCCATGTGCTTGTTAACAGAGGAGGAGGAGGAGACCAGCACATGGCTGAGCTACTGCCAGCAGTGCAGGGCCCATGGAAAAGAGAAAAAAAGAGGAATCTCAGCTTAGGAAAAGGAGCAGACTTTGAGTTAATGGAAACCCGATACTTCACCTCCATCTATTAAGCAGCAGGTGACAAAGCAATACAGGCCTCAGCTGATGTTTGCCCCATAAAATAAACCCAACAATATACAGCCCCAAGGCACATGTTTATGTAGAAATAAGTCATCAAGTTATTTGCTTCTGAGACATAAGAATTAGATTTGTTTTCACAACATGTTGAGCATCACTTCATCATCAGTAATAGAAAAGCCTGTAAAAAGGACCTCCCTGGAGAGCTATTAGATAACAGATTACCCTGGAGATAACTGTGAAGAGACACCCCAGCAGCTCTCATCTAATCAGCTGCTCTGCTGGTGATGAACAAATGTTGGTGGATCCCAGCAGGACCCCAAGTGCAAGTGAGTGATGGCTGTAGGGCTGCTCCTGGCAGTGGCCTCTGACTTTCCACTGCACAGTGGCCAGCCCAGAAGGAGTTAAGTAGCAAATGTGGTGGAAGGAGGTTGGGTTGTGGGGTGAGCCCCTCTCTGCAGCCCCACGGTGCTCCTCCTCTGCTGCCTGCCCATATGCCCTGGGGTGCATCACTTGCAGTGAGGTACAGACATGGGTTTGGGAGCTGACAGCCATTCTCCACCAGATCTCCAGGTCTCTAAAATTTTCAGCAAGTGTTGATGCCTTGCTCACATGGGCCATCTTAATTGCAAGGGCCCAAGAATCAAGATCCTGTATGTTCCACTTTTGAAGCTCTGCAATGGGCTCACCAGAGTTAATGTCTTCTTCTGTTTAATGTCTTCTTCTTTGAGTGATTTTGCTTGGCTCTAAGCATGACCAAAACAAAGACAAGATGTGGTCTTGGAGGGAGCAAAGGCATTCTGTCCCACCACATTCTGCTGACCACGTGAGCACAAGGGACAGTGCCTTGGCCAAGGAGCAGCTGGCTCACTTTCCCTGAGGCTGCTTGGGAAGAGGATTGTGCTTGCCCTCACCTGTGAGATGTTTGCATGGTGACATTAACCAGCTGAATAAAACATGCAACAAAACCCTCTTCCACCCCAGAGGCTTCTCATAATATCCTCTCACAGCTGTTTCTTTACCTCCTGAGTCCTCCTCACCCCACATGGCTGCAGGTATTGTCCTCTTCTCTGCCCCTACCTCCTGCTAATCTCCTTTGGGTACAAGGCCTTCCTGCACACCCATGCCAGGGAGAGGTTCCCAAAGGGGCACAGGCACACACCTGTGCTGGAGAGGAGCAGGAGCACACCCAGGGCTTGTGGAGCTGGTCTGCAACGCTCAGCTGCTGTTCAATTTTGCCCTGTGGCCATGCAAGTGCTTGACACAGAGATCTGATATTACCTCCCCTGTTCTGTAATCCCTCTAGACTGAGGTGAACGTCTCCCATAGCAGCTGTCCTGTCTTATCCTGTTCACAGGAGCCACCTCTGGAGGGCCCCCACCTCCAGGGCTAGTCCCACTGTGCAGAAGGGATGGAATTTTGCCCATTGATTTTCTCTTTGCCTGTGCTGGGACTCTGCTCTTTAGCACCACGAATAAATCTAGAATCCTGTAGCAGCTCCCAGAAGCATGACATTATTTTTGCCTGTACATTGATTCTTCTCATTTTTTTCTCCATTTTATTGCTGGAACCTGGTTTCTTTCCATGCTCAGAGAAAATGCCAGCCCTGGTTTCTTTCCACATTCAGAGAAAATTCCATTGAGGAGAACCAGTTTCATTGGGCATGCAGTATTGCTGCTCTATCAAAGGTTGTTGCTATGGGACTTGGAGTGGGTGAAAGGATAATTTCTCATCAGTAAGACAGAGCTCAACTACTGCTGAAGCATCCTAAAGCCATCCTGGCAGAGCTAGAAGTCCCTAAATCCAGACTCAAAGCTTTGGGGAGACCCTGACCTCTGCCTGTGGTCACAAAGCTGTGGCACTCACGCCTCACCTCTCATGTACTGGCCACTTTCTTTTCCCAGCTTTCCAGAGTTCACAAAGGACTCTCATATCCATCCTGCAAGCTAACTGAACACAACATAAACACCTAAACAGCTGTCCAGAGGGTAAACCTGGAAACAGCAGGATCTCATAGACCTCATTCCTCCCTCAGGAGGGAGAGCCATGGTGACAGAAGGTTGGGAATTCAAGTGCTCACCTGTTAGCCCGAGTGCTGTGTGCTATTGAACCTGCCCTGGTTAATTCATCCCAACTGCCAGTCTCTCTCAGTTCAATGGCAATTCCCAACAGCATTTCCAAAAGCACTGTAGAGCCCCAACAGACCTAAGAGTGAAACAAACCCTTTTCTTAACAGAGACATGCTCTGAAAACAAAATAAAAAACAGCCTATCTAGCACACAAGCAAATAAACAGTGATAAAGGTGTAACTTTATTTAGATTTAATTTGACATTTAGCACAGTAATATGCACAGAAAGAAAAAAGTACCAAAATACCAAACTCATAGCATATAAAATAATCAAATATATTTCATATTTAGTGAAATATTTCTACAACACATCAGTGGGACTACCCTGGGCAGCCCAACCTTGTAAATATATTTATATATTTATATTTATAGCTATGTTATATAAAATACTGTATGTAGAGAAAGCACTGAAACTTATCACCAAAATAGAAAATAGCTCAAAATACAGATAGCTCAGGTTTGCTGGATATATCCAATATATAAAAGAGGTTCAAACCCACTGCAGGAGATAAAGCTCCAGCTGAGATGTTCTGGCAGGCATGGGATGGCAGGGTGGGCACACACTGGATCTGCTGGCAGGAGCCTGGCTGCCAAAGGCCATGAGATGACAAAACTTTCTGATCCTCAGCCAGAGCCATCAAGAGGATTCCAAAGCGGGAATGCCAGCGGTGCTTGTGGCTGATGTGGGGCCAAAGCGCTTTTGGAAAGGCAGAGCAGCACAAGGGCATCCCTTAAGGATCCAGCTGCAGCAGGACTGGCCATCAGCAGATACACAACATCACAAGCAGATTATTCTGAATTTTAGAGATGCCTCTTCAGCAGATGACAGCGATTCATTCCCAGCAGGTTGTGAAAACATAAAAAGCCACGTTTGTGCAAGGCCAGGCTCCCCCAGGCAATACCATGTGGCACGGGAAGCAACAGCCCTGCTGCTCCAGGACACTGGCACCAAATGAAATGCTTGGCCTGGCAAAAACTCCCACCTACCCTGAGGGTCATCACTTAAGAGCCCAAGCAGTTTGTAGACAGGTATAAAAAACATGGCATTTCTGGCAGCAACAGTGAAGTGCAGCTGGGCTCAAAAACCTGCACCAGCCGTGGCCTGGGCACTGCAGGGGCTTCAGGCTGGGGGCTGGCTGAGCAGGGAGAGGCACAGGTCCTGCTGGCAGGGGCAGCCAAGGGTGTACTGCTTTCCAGACAGCACACTTCTGCGCTCGTTTGTTGCTTTTTGGCCGGGTGTAATGATTGATTTACTTGACTACCCCCACAGGAAGGCAGCCAAGACTTGCCCAGAGGATCTCTAGCCCTGGCACTGGTGCCAGCCCCACACTGGGAGATCACCCTGAGAGCCTTCCCAGACCCTGTTCCTGTGCCTTTGCCACACCACTGCAGAGAAGCCTGTAACCCATTAATAACTCTGCAATTGCTCTTTGTCATCAAGCCAGCAGTTGCATCCCTAATTACATGGCAACAATACTATGCTAAGAGGATGAGCTATAATTCCTAGGTGGTATTAACATTGTTATTTTACTCTGAGTAACTTCCTGGTAATGGCCATTTGAATGTGGCAATATCAATTAAGTGAATATAAATGCTTAGCCCCTGGAAAAATCATTAATAAAAATCTCATTCTGGTAGCCTGTAATCACAGCTAAGTACAATTACTCATAGGAGGCCACTATAAAAAGTATTTTTCTCATCAGAAGAAATTCATAAGGTTTTCCCAACTGTTTGTAATAAAGAGGACACTATATAGAAAAGTCCAGAAAATAAGCACACGTTTGTTTGTCAAAACCCATAGATAAACATGACAATATCTCTAAATTACTGGCTACAAACAGGATTTCATTTAGCTCTACTCAAGCTGTAGCCTGGTATAAACGTTTTCAAAGCAGCACGTTGCTGTTTCATCTGGAACATCTGCACAGAATTTCTTTGATATCAAGCTCCTGCATGGGGATGGTGTTTCAATTTCTCTTTATGCATCCAAACTGAAACAAGAAGGAAAAGACATTTAGTAAAACAGGTGCAAAAGCAGCATAATTTGGCCTTGAAAGCAGTTCTGAGAAATAATTTATCAGTGCAGTAGTGACAGTGCCACGCTGTGTCTGTCCGTCTGTGTCCCAAAGGAGGCAGCGAGCCCAGGCTGTGCTCCTGCCTGGCTTCCCCACGGTGTGTGTCTGGTGTCCCTGGGCTCACACACTGTCCCCAGGGCCAGCAGCTGTCCCAGCCACACGCCAGGGGGGTGACCTGGGCACGGAGCAGGGACACCTGAGCTCTGCTCCTGACATGGACCAGCCCCGGCATCCCCGCTGCCCTCCCCATGCACACAACCAGCTGAGGGAAGGGCGCTCCTTGCCCGCTCCCTCCGAGGCTCCTGGAGCCCGGCTGCTCCCAGCACGGTGGGTGTGAGCTACACAGGGCTGCGGGACATTCCAAACCCGGGGCTGAGGGACATCCCAAACCCGGGGCTGCAGGGCATCCCAAACCCCGGGGCTGCAGGGCATCCCAAACCACGGGGCTGCAGGGCATCCCAAACCCCGGGCTGTAGGACATCCCAAACCACGGGGCTGTAGGACATCCCAAACCACGGGGCTGAGGGACATCCCAAACCCCGGGGCTGAGGGACATCCCATACCGCGGAACTGCAGGGCATCCCAAACCCCGGGCTGCCAGACACCCCAAACCACGGGGCTGCAGGACATCCCAAACCCCTGGCTGGTCACGACAGGCAGCTAAGGAAGATGCTGACCCACATCACCCACCCACATCACCAACCAGACACACTTTGTTAAGCAGTGAGCAAAGGTTTTTTAGGTTGCTGAGCAGCCACAAGCGCTGCCTGCCAAGGCACCGAAGTGCAAACGCCCTGTCAGGCACTCGGTGCCCGCAGGTTTGGTGAGTCAGAGGCAGCAATCAGTGAAACATCTCCTATTCATAGCACCCTGCAAGAGAGACCCCCATGCAGTGCCTGGGAGTGGGGGTTTGCCCTGCCTGCTTGCCTGCAGAGCCAGACACCACACACATTTAAATATGAGCTGTACTTACAGCGCATATTTATCTTGCTTTAGTGAGATAAGGCTGGAAAAATCTGGGACACCAGGAGGAGCTGGCAGGAGGGCTGCTGGGGTGATGGGGGAGAAGTGGCAACACCGTTATCTGCAGGCAGGATCTCTCAAACATTCATGTGGGTTTGTTGGCCTTGCTTCATAAATATTTTCCAGACAGAGATTTGTTTGGAAATGCTGTCAAAGCAGCCTCAAGGAGTCTTCTTGGTGACCTCCAAAAAGTACATTTCCTAAGACATTCCCCTGTGCATGTCTTGTCAGACACCCACTTTGATGCACAATGTTTACTAGGAGAAAAAAGCAGTAAAAGCTGACAAAGGCTGCTGAAAACTCGGGACTCCATTTCAAAATTTGATGAGCTGATGCAAACAGTTTCTGCCGGGGCCACTGACCTCTCACTCACCTCCAGCAAAGGGTCTGGCAGCTCTGTGTGGCCCTGCCAGGGGGCACTGCCAGCAGGCTGAGGGATGCCCATGCAGCTCACCTCCCCAGGCTACTTACTGCTCTCCTGCCTCAGCACTGTCAGTGCCCACAAACGGGATTTCCTCCCTGTCCGTCTGCCCCAGAACCAGGTGGTGCTTCTCCATGTTTATGACACACTGGAGAGAAAAAATGTCCTTAGGTAAGAGGGAAAACTGCAAGTTAGAGTGGTCCCAGCTCCCCCATCAGCATCCTGCTGGAAAATTCCTACCTTCAGAGACTTCAGTGTCTGCAGCCCAAAGGAAAAGGGTTGGTCATTGTCTTCTGAAAACAAACAGGACATTTCAGATTTATACATTCAAAATGCCCTCCTGGGCTTTTTGTCAGTGACTCCATCCTTCCTTTGTGGTTGCTGTGCTAAGCAAAACCCTGTTTATAAAGGGACTGACTCAGAGGAGAACAGGAGGGCACAGGAGGGCAGGCAGATGTGCCTGCAGTGGTTGCCCCATCAGCACGGCAAAGCCAAGCTTGTGAGCACATCCTCCCCCTTCCCTCTGGGGACCCAAACAAGAACTGGCTCTATTTGAATTTTAGCATCTTCCTAGAGCTCTGTTTGTCCTGCTGGGGTGGGAGGAAGCAGCCCCAGCCCAGGGAGGGGGAGCAGAGGGTTGGCTGTGCACTCACCCACAACGAGGGCAGCGCACTCCACAGGGACCGCTCCCACTGTGAGCGCCAGACACTCGATCTGCCCGATGGCTTTCACCTTGTTTGGCAAGGAAACCATCTCCTCTTCCTCAGGGAGTGCCTTGAGATGCTCCTTTAACCTGTGGGCATTGAAAACACTCCTAACATCAAATGGCCATGGCTTGGCTGTTCCAGCAAGGAGCACATGGTGTTTGGATGGTGCTTACACCTGAAGTGCTCTTAGCTTGCTCATTTACCACAGCTTTGTTGGAAAGCTGCTTCCCTGGCAGGTTGTGTGGGTGCTCTGCAGGCAGCCAGCAGACTCAGCATGACCCACAGTGCTGCCCAAGCACAGCTCTGTGCTGCACTTTGGGTTTTACCAAAGAAATCTCTTACCTATATTTTCCTGAGACTCGGCGAATACAGAATTGCTTCTTATGCAGTGTGGGTGTAAGGAAGGGTCTGTTCACTCCAGCTGCTTCCATGAGTGGAGCTGACACTGTGTCCCCATGGCATCATAGAAATGCTGAGGCTGGAACAGACCTCTAAGGTCATCGAGTCCAGCTGTGTCCCCAGATGCCACAGCCACACATACTCTGAACACTTCCAGGCGTGGTGATGCCACCACTTCACTGAGCAGCTTCTTCCAAGGCCTGACCACCCTTGCAGGGAAGAAATTTTTCCTGATACCCAAACTAAACCTCACATGGCACAACCTGAAACCATTTCCTCTGGTCCTGTCACTCATTGCCTCACTTGAGTCTCCTTTTGGGGAGTTGTAGAGAGTACAAAGGCACCCTCTGAGTCCCCTTTTCTCCATGCCAAATATGCCTCACATCCAGGGTGGCCCAATCTGTGTTTGTTAGTTTGTTAGGTGCTGCTGGCTTTGTTCTGAGGAAATGGGGATAGATCAATCACATTCAGCCCAAAGAAAAGAAAAAAGGATGTCAGAGATACCTCAGGTACAGTTTCTATCTACACCCTTTGAAGCAGTCTGACAATACTAATTAAATATTTAGCTTCAGTTTCTCTTTTATACTGAGCAAGAATCTAATGGGAAGGCTGTTTGAGGTGCAGATCTCTCCCTCAGATAAAAGCCAGATCAAATTTCAGCTATTTGAGGTGCCTTTCTGCTGAGCCGCATTGCAGCAGCGCTTGTGTGTCTGTCTGTCTGTCTGTCCTGGGCGCCAGCCCCCTGAGAGGCTCCAGGACTGAGGTGGGCATTGCCCACACCCTTTAACACAGGTGAGGGGTTGCAGGGAAAAGGAGCTGGATTCCCCCTGCTGCTTTCCTGTAGTGGGGCCTTAAAAATCAGCAGGAACACATCAATGAGAAGTTCGTGAGTTCCTTGGCTGCCTCCTGCTCCTCCTACAGCTCCACAGGGGATTTCTCCTACTGGCAAGCTTCGAGCCTGCTCCACTGCTTTCCTCAGGGTGAGGGGGAGAGAGTGACTGGCATCATGACAAGACACAAAAAATCTCTGAAAAAGAAAGGGAGAATTGAGCCTGAGCATCAGATACACAAGTGCTGCTTTGAGACACCAGGTGCCCTGAGACCTGGGCAGGAGAAACAGGCTCTGACCTCTCTTCAGTGCTCTTTGAAGGGCTGCTGCAGCAGAGCAGGGCTGCAAGAACTGCACTGGGAGTTCTTAGCGTGTAAAAAAACATGTAAAAAACACAGGAAGCAGAGGAACTGCCCCAGAGCAGGAAATCCCTCCAAATGCCATCGTGTGGCCATGCTAAGCTTGTCTGAGCTGCTCCACAGGTTGTATTAAGCACAAACACCTTCCAGTCACTAAGCACTGTTGCTCAAAGAAGTTATTAATGTTAGGACAGGAACAGGCACCATTCAATCAGGGCTGTGCAGTAGTGCTGAGTGAGCAGGGGAAATTTTCTTTTTTTTTTTTTTTTTTCATAATTATTGCAATTTAGCTGCAAAAAGCAATAACTCCATGGGAATAAAGTGCCAAAACCTTGATACCCTGTGAGCTGGTGCCTGGTCTTGTTCCTCAGAGATGACGGGAAGTTTTGCTGCAAATGGCTGTCAGGCACCTCTAATAATCCATAAATACATTCCCTTTTCCTTTAACCAGGAGAAATTTGTGACTGGGGGCAGCATCAGACACCCAGTTCTGAAAACATGCATGCACACATCTTCTTTACATAGGAAAATGTAAATACATTACTGGGCCAGCAGCCTGGGGGCATGTCCTGCAGCCTGGTCCCTGCCATGGGAGCCTGCAGAGCTGGGCTGGGCTGCCCTGGGGACACAGAAGGCTGGGGAAGGTTCAGCTGTTTCGTGAGGCACTGAGTGACAAGCAGGCAGTGAAAAAATACAAATACATCCAGCCCTCTGAAGGGATTCCCTCAGAGGGGAATAGGGTGGCACCCTGTTCTGCTCCACCTCCCTGCCATTTGAGACTGGGACAGGGTTTGGTTGTGACAGGAGGGTCAGGGGCTTGCCCAGCTGAGAGAAGAGAGGGGTAGAGAGGATGATAGGGTAAGAGAGTAAAAGGGGTAAGAGTGAGGTTTTCATTACAATACAATAAATTTTCTTCTGTGTTGAATATTCTAATTCTTACTAATTAATTTAGTACAATATACAAATCTTATAGCATTTACATACAGCTTATAAGAATTACCACATTACTATACTGTGTTACATTTTAAACTTTAAAAACTCCTCTTTGGACTTTTTTTGCTAAGCTAGTAGGGTCTGCTCTGACTTTTGGACTTGTCTGCAAGCATAGGGTATTGTTTCATTAAAAGGGGATTACCTTCAGCTGGCTACACTATTGTTTTCTAGATGTTCAGTAACTAAGGTATCTCAAAGCTTGCTTTCATTTTAATCTCACTTACAGTTTCTATATTCTCAAAATCTTTTGCCAGGCAATCATATTTATAAGGCTTTCCTGTTTCATCTTCCCCAACACCCAGCCCTTCCAGAATGACCATCACTGACACAGGCAGAGCCCCAGCCCCAGGACACTGCCAGGGCTGCCAGGTGCCCTGCTCCTGCAGAACACAAGCCCAGGATATTTACCCCAGCCTGTCCAGGCAGGCAGATGACATGAGGTTGTGCTGCGAGCCGGTGTCCACCACAGCCTTCAGCTCCTTCCCCGCACACTGCAAGAGCAAGAGCAGGTGGGAAATGATGTGTGGGATGCAGGATGAGCACCAGAGTGCCCATGAGCACCAGCTCTGGTGCCCGTGAATTGTCCCATGCCAGCTCATCCCTGCTCCCTGCACACTCAGATGCGTGTGGGGTCCCAATCCCTTCCTGGCTCATTTGTATCAGGTTCTCTGGGTCTGCATTGAAGGCGCTTGAGACAGTAGCTCATGTTTGGCCTCAGGTGTTGATTATTTCCTATCAGTAAAACAGTCTCACTACTGTGAGTTGGGGAGCTTTTCATTAGAAGGCACAAAATGGCAAACAATCTCTTGTTACAAGGTCTTTTAAGACTAAACTATCAAATTAAGAACTGACACCTGGATTATTTTCCCTTTTAACCCAATAACTGATCCCAAAGAGCCCACAATGGGACTTTTCTGCCCAATTACAAAATGCCACCCAAACCCATGAAGAAGGAGGAAGAAGAAGCATGAAGAAGAAACCCAGGATGGCACCCTGTGCTTTCCATCTTGCTTCCATCCACAACACACTAAAAATCCCAAAAGCTAAATTTCTCAGCAAGTGCTACACCTAAACTACTCTCTATAATCTATTTCACACTTATGTGGATTCTAGTCTATCTTGAAGTCTGGGAAACTTTCTCCATGAATGAGGGTCAAAGTCAGTGCTCCCCTGGTCAGGGCACCCCAGAACAGACAGGGAAATATTCCCAGTGCTCTGGGTTTCCACAATTTGCCCCTGCAGAGAGCAGAAGGGGCAGCCCCAGGCAGGAGAGAATGCTGTGGAGAGTGGGAAACACAAATGAGCATGGGGCTAAGGAAGAGAAATGTGAAATTGCCCTTGGGCAAATAAAATAGGGATGGCACTTGAGGAAAACAAGCAGGCTGTGAGCACAGGGATTTGCCATGGATAATTATACTGCAGCATTTCAGCATGCTGCCCCAGCTTAGCTGTCCCCTCTGCCCTGAGGTGTAAGGGAAGACACCCATCACACCAATCTTCTCTGTGATTCCCAGGTGGGCATCTCTGCCACAGCAGCCTGGAGCTGCAGAGGGAGTGTATCCCCAGAGCTGTGACAGTCCTGTGGGAGCACAAACCTGGCTGGGAAACATGGAGAACAAGAGCCCAGCCTGCGACTGTGGGAAATAAAATCTGCAGGAAAATAACCCACAAAAGGCTGTGAAGGGACTATTACCTGGCAGCTCACCACTATGAGCTCTTCATCCTCAGTTTTCCCTGAGCTGCCCAGTCTGGTTTGGTTCAGCTTGTTGGTCTGTGATGAGGGATCCTTTGGGGCCCAGCTGCCTCGGCTGCCTCGGAACTTGGATAAGTTTGTCTCCATCAGGCGCTTCTGCAGGATGTTATGTGGTTGCTGTAAGGGAGAGCACACACAGAAGAGCAGGGTGAGGTCAGAGGGAAGCCACACAGTGCTCTGTGTCACCAGACTGCCTGTGGTGCCCATGGCAAGCACTGCTGTCATGGGAAGTAGGTCCTAAAGTCTCACTCTCCCTAATTCCCAGCCTACATCTATTCTTCCCAGCTAGTTCTGGCTTACCTGTCTTTGACTGAAAAGAACTTTGCTTTGAAAAGGGAATAATACTTTCAAACTATTAACCTTTGAGACCTTGGAGGGATGCCTTTCTTTCACCAAGCTCAAATTCAAGGTTTGATTGTATATAGGAATCCAAACTAGTCCAGCCTTTTCAAGCTGGTGTTTCAACCACAACTGCCTTCATCTCTTGATGAGGGGAATTCCGTAGTGATGTGAAAAGTGAAGCTGTAACAAATCACCTTTCCAATGATATTCACCACCTTAGTGTGGAGAATGTCTAAAATTGCCCTCTGTGCCTCTTTCCCCTGTACTTCTATTTAGCTGCTAAGGGTAGATAAAAGGGACCAATCCTGAGTGCCATACCAGGAGAGGAAAGGGAGAGGAAGGAAAGAGGTAAGCTCATCTGAGGCAGGTAGGTATTCTCCCAGAATTCCCAGTACTTCTCTCTCTCTCTGTTATTTCAATTTGCTCTGGGAGAAGCATGTTGCCTCTCAAGATCTCCCCCAACCTCTTTCCCAAAAGCCTTTTTATGTTTAATGTTCATCTCAGATGGATGCACACACTCTGCTGGAGGTGAAATGACTCTGCCTGATTATCTGCTCATTTCTCTGCCTGGCTAATCTGCCCTCCCCATTAATGCCTTTCCTTCTGATTTTAATTTCTCCATGGTGAGACATTTTTACTGGCTTATGCCTGAATTTTTGCATTGATGTTAAACATGCCTGTGTGCCTGCAGAGACATCTGAACCAGAAAACCTGGTTCGGGAAGGGAATATCAGAGTCGGGATAACTTTGAAAACCTTGGGCTGTGGCTCCCCAAGTTGGGCAGTGCCCACCCTTATGCACAGCATGTTAAATAACACCACTTCCAGAAGTCTGATGCAACCTGGCATCATCCTAAAATAACTGCAGCCACGCTGGTGTGTCAGATTGTGCTGTGGGCACAGCAGAGCTGGACCAGACTGGTGGGCTGGGGCAGCTGCATAGCACCAGTGGGCACTGGGACATGGCAGCTCCGTGTGTCCCCTCTTTCCACCCTCCTGCTTTCTGCTGCTTGAAATAAAATCCCATGGCCATTTGGGGCTGCAGGTGCTGTGTCTGACCAACCTGCCACAGAGCACGTCCTGAGTCTGAGCAGCAACTCCTGATGGGCAGGAGTCAGCTCTGACATGGTGCTGCCTTCCCAGTGAGGCCAAAGAGCAGAAACCAGCATCACTGAACTGCTCTAAAGGCAGGCAGGCTGCACTGGTACTGGGCCCTGTGTGGGGGGACAAGCAGATCCGTTTGGAAGCGAGGGCTCCCTGTATGAGGCAGAAGCTGCAGGTGCACAGTCAGCACTGTGATCATCTCCAGCGCTCCTCACCAGAGCAAAATGCAGGCCAGGGTTTTCTGACAGTGGATGGGATGTCCTTTTCACCCTTTAGGTTTGACTGCAGCTCAGGAACGCAGCTGGAACACTAATTGTTCACATAGTTTATAAACAACAAAAGGAAGGATAGGGGAGCGCAGAAATAAATGAGGAGGTTCACCCAGCTGGCAGAAGACAGCCTGTCACACAGTGTCACCTCCTTGTGCCCAGCCCCACTCAGGCAGCACCAAGAGAAATTCCTGAATGCCATCAGCCAGGACAGTCTGGGTGCTCTTCTGATCTGCCTGGCCTCAATATCCAGCACACTCCTCATTGCTATTTTAACTAATTCATCTACCATTGAATTCAACCCTTTTTTTTAAACTACAAGTTCTCCTATGGATTGTTAATCAGTAGCATATATGGGTTTTCTCATGAAACTTACATGGGATCCATCACCAAAAGGAACAAATCCATCAGTCAGCAGTCACAAGTTACCAGCACAAATGGGATTGCCTTTTGTTGACACTTGCCCTTCTGAAAACCACAGCAAATTCTGCCTCTGGGGAGACAAATATTCCTTATGTTGTGCTCCAATACAGCAATAATCTGGCAAGAGGGGGCTGAAAAGGTTCCCTGCAGCACCATCCTGTCTCAGGCTATTAATTAGTTTGCTTTAACTTGGATTTCCCTTGACTCTTGTGTGCATCAGAGTGAGGGATGTTAGTCACAGAGATGACTCAAGTGATGGATACGTACTTGGTAAATGGATAATGTGCCAGGGGACATTTGCAAATGCACATTTTCCTGGCAAACTGCAAGCAGACCGTGTCTGGGAGGGAGAGAGAGGAGGAAAACCTCCTCCTGACAGCAGTGAGGAAGGCAGCTGTGTTCTCCCTCCAGTGTTTGAAGGAGTCCAGATCACCTGGCACAATATTCCTTTGCATTGCAAAAAACTACTGAAAGTTTTATAAAAGTATAGAATGTTACATTTCATTGTGTCAGCAAGAAAATAAGTTTTCCTTTTATCATTCAGCACTACATAAATCCAAATCAGGATTTTTTTCATTAGATAGGTCCATTTCCAACCCCAATATTTGCAAAATGCTATGATCCCCTAAAAATGTCACAGTCAAAACCTAAAAAAGTAAGGGGAGACACTATCTACTGCTGACCTTATTTACCACTGTCTGTCAAAAGCGCAGATAATTCTGCCCAGCTTTGTTCCTCTGTGATTTGTGAGCAAGTGCATTGCTGCAGCTTACAGTATTCATTTCTCTGGCAGGTTTCCCTCTACTTGGCTTCTAGATCTGGAGATAACAAGATCCATCAACAATTCCACTGAGGTGGAGGTGAAGTTCAGGGAAGACACCAGCTCCCTTCCTCCCCAAACCCATCTCAGGAGGTTTGCCCTTTGTACCTAGACAGTAGAGGGGAAGGGACAAAGAGTTTTAATGCATCAACAGAGCTAATCCCAAGAAATAATCAATTTCTTTCTCTTCTTCCCACCCTTCATCCAA
Source organism: Melospiza georgiana (assembly GCF_028018845.1). NCBI lineage: Eukaryota > Metazoa > Chordata > Aves > Passeriformes > Passerellidae > Melospiza > Melospiza georgiana. Next base: position 19,728,334 of record NC_080435.1, read on the forward strand.
GCTCACATGTCCCTGACAGCATCCTGTGCTGTCAGCCCCTCTCCTAGGGTGATGAGGGGGGACAGAGCCGCCCCCTGTGTGCCCAGGCAGCAGCCAGCTCTCTCTCTGGGCCAGGCAGAGCACACAGCATCACAGATTTCTGCATTTCAGACAAGACAAAGACACACCAAACTCTGGGTGTGCACAGCAGCGAGTGGGGACACCCAGATGTGCTGCAGTCCATCCAGTGCTGCCCCAGATGTGGGGAGCTGGGGCCAGGGGGCACCCAGGGGTGTGCTGAGGGTGCCCAGAGGAGTCTGAGGGCATGATGGAAACGGGAAATGCTTGTTTTGCTGTTGCTGCTTTTGTTGTTATTCATAACTCTGCTGCCCAGGTTGTCAAATGATGTGGGGCTGCTCCAGACAAAACTGCTCGAAACTGGTCAGGTGGCTCTGGGGACAAGGGACAGAGCACCAGGAGGGGCTGTAAGAGCCAGCATGGCCTGTCCAGGCTGGGAAGGGGGCTGTGGTTACCCTGTCAGGAATCCCCATCCCAGCTAAAGAACATCTCCATCCCAGTTTTTGGGCTTCAGGAAAGAGGCTAATAGAGGGAAGGGTCATCAAAACAAAGCCATTTCTGCTCTCTACATCCAGCATAACATTTGCCAAATTCAGTGTATGCTTTGCTATGGCTTGGTGTCATACTGGACAGAGGGGATAAAGGGAGCGAGGAGCTGGAGTTCTGTCTGAGCCAGAGTAATTCCCTGGGAATGGTGAGAGCATTGAAATGGATGATCACGAGAAGCATTTATCAAACCTCCCTGTGCACAGCATCCCCAGGAGAGCTGGGTGGTGGCACACAGACAGGGCATGCCAGCACACCCACCCTGCTGACCTGCTGCAGCTTCACTGTGCTCAGAACCCCCACACAGGGACACAAGGAAGGGGATTTCTCCCCAAAGCTGCAGTGCCAGCTGCCTCAGTGACAGACAGGATCTGTTCTCACCACCTGTCACCATCTCTGAGGAGCTGTTCCCTCGTCTCTGCTCCTGCCAAGGCTGCTGGAAAAGCCCCAGGGGAAGCCCTGCATTAATAATGCCAGGCACAGCAGGAGCCCCTCCGTGCACCACGGCTGCCACGCAGCTCCAGCACAGGAACCTCTGCTCCGTGGGGACAGGCACAGCCATCCTCAGGGAGGCCATGCAAACACCTTGGGCCAAGAGCTCTGGTGCCCTGGGCCTCCTGATCAGGCTGCTCAGTCCCTCTGGGCATGGGCCTCTCAATTTGGGGCCACGCCAAAGGGAAGCCCCATATTCTGGAGCATCTCCAGTCTCAGAGATGCCCAATCTCCCACTCCTCCTGGGGACAGCCCTTGTGACATGCAGGCAGCCACAGCAGTGGGGACACACAGTGTGTCCTGTCAGCAGTGCCCTTTCCCACCCTGGCTGTGTCAGGGGTGAGTGTGGCAGCATCACTTCACTGCAACCCACCCCAGGGACACATCTCTGAAACCACGGGATCCTCTCTGCAGCTGTGGGAACACTCCAGTGTCAGTGCTCTCACTCTGGGGGCTCTCTGCACACCCCGTGGGGCTGCAGGCTGGGGCAAGGGAGCCCTGGCCACACGTGCCACCACCCCCACGGTGGCATGGGGACAAGGGGCATTTTGCAGTGGTGTGGCCCAGACCAGCTGGGGTCTCACCCCAGCCGCATGGGCACCTCACCTCTGCCACATTGCTCCTTCTTTTTGTTCTTGGAGAGGTCTGGGAGCTGTGGCCTCCCCAGGGCTTTGGCACATCCCTGGAGAGAGCCCCCGGGCAGATCCTCCTTGCAGGGGCTGTGGTGCAGCAGGGATGGTGCTGCAGCCATGGCACAGGAGCAGGGAGGACACCCCAAGGGACATTTCAGGGTCCAAGGTGGTGTCAAGGAGCCCCTGCTCTGCCACAAAACCTGGTCTTTGCTCTGCAGGGCAAGGGAGTTCAGTGCTCAGTGCCCCTGGCTCCTGCTACCTGTTGATTCTTACCTGGGCAGAGCAGAACCCATGTCAGGAACTCAGTCCCATTCACTGAGGGTCACAGAGCCACAAAATGTCATTTAGACTCTGCTGAAAACAGCAATAATGCCATCCCTCCCTGAAAAGCACTTCAGCTCCCTGCTGGAGAGCTGCAATTCAGTGGTGACCAGGAAAGCTCCTTCTGAGCCTTTCCCTGGGCAGGAGCTTCACTTCCTGCAATTGCAAAACCCTTGGGATATGAAAAAAAAATCACCTCCATGTGCACTGCAGAGAACAGCCAACTCACTCCACTTGTCTCAAGCCTAACCCAGCTGAGCAGGAAGGCTCTGACAAAATAAAACACTAAAAACAAAAATATTCACTCTGGTTTTCAATAAAACCCATAACAAGCACTGGAAAAAAAGAAAATACTGTTTTACAAAGTGCAAGATATTTTCAACACTGGGGCAAAAAACCTAAAAGAGGTTTCCCTGGTAGATATGGCTTCTAAATTTCACTCCTTATGTCAGAACTTTTGATATTACATTGGAGTATCCTTTATCAGAAGAGAAAGCAGAAACATTTGCACAGTATTTAAAAATGCTCTCCAGCCCCCAGACATGGTGAATAACACCAAGTACAGGATCACATAGATCACTGCATATGTAAATATTTTAAACCTATGTCTCATTGGTATAAGAAACCCTTGGTTTAAGAAACCCCATATATGCATTGGCCTTTACTGGAGCATGATCTTGAGAGTTTTATATTTTGAAATAGCTGTGACTATATTTACTGAATCTTTATGATTATGTGTTGTGTGTACATATAGATCACAGGCCAACATGTGTGTGTACCTATGCATTGTATGAAGCCATTTTGACTTACTCTGACCCAGAGAGGAATTCTGTACTGCAAACAGAATGCCATTTTCATGCAAAAGTTAAAAAAATAAAATTAAAAAAACTAAATGCCATTAACTCTGAATGGCAGGCATCTAAAAGTACTTACTAGAAGAAAACAGCTGTGGTTATAACTACCATCTTATTTCTACTCCCTTCCATTTACATGCTATAACTAACATCATATTTCTACCCCGTTCCTTTTACATATTAAACGTCCAATTTTTTACAATCAGTTTCCACATGCAACCAACTTCTCCTAACAGAAACACAGCGTGAAGAAAGACACAGACACTGCCCTAGCAGTCCTTCCAATAAACACAACAGAGCCTTACAGTATCCTTCGACGTGCCCAGCTTCTTCAGCCCGTCCAGAGGGAGCAGATCCGCAGAATCCTTGTGGATGAACTGCACCGCCTGCTTCATCCTCCTCTGCTGCCGGAGAGACGCCGCTTCCCTGATCTCCACTTCTTTCCTGCTCGGCTCTGTCAGGATGCCCGAATAAAACATCTCTGCTGCCTCGGCGAGAGATGGGTTAGAGGATGCGGAGCTGCGCGGCTCGGGAGCAGCGCTGGGAGATGCGGGGATGCGAGTCCCGGAGCGGCGCTGGGGATGCGGGGATGCGGAGCTGTGAGTCCCGGAGCAGCGCTGGGGATGCGGAGCTGAGAGTCCCGGAGCGGCGCTGGGGATGCGGGGATGCGGAGCTGTGAGTTCCGGAGCGGCGCTGGGGATGCGGGGATGCGGAGCTGTGAGTCCCGGAGCAGCGCTGGGGATGCGGGGATGCGGAGCTGAGAGTCCCGGAGCGGCGCTGGGGATGCGCGGCCGGCCGCGCTTTATACGCCGGGCGCGGTGACGCGGGGAGCGAGCGCAGGTAGCGCGGCCCGAGCGCTGCGCGCAGCCGGCACCCGGCGGGGGGAGCTGGGCCCCTCCGGGGATAACACACGGCAACACATCCCCGCCCTCCCTCCCTGCCGGCTGGGCTGGCCGCGGGCGCTGCGCGGCTCCCGGAGCAGGGAGAGCCGCAGCCCGGGCCGGGGGATGCAGCCCCGCTGGCCATGGGAGGGTTGGTGCCTTGTGCCCGGGGTGCCGCTGGTCTCATCACTGCATGGCCAGCGGCAGCCTGCATCATCACTGCCCTCTCAAGCACCCAGGAAAACTCTCTCAAAAGATGTCCCGGTCAAACTGGGGCACCTTAAATGTGGCTTTACACATTGAATGTCCAGGTACCCATCCAATGTCCAGGTATAGCACAATGTGACTAATCACCAGCAGCCACACCACTGATTGTTAATCAGAGCAAAGCTTGGCAAAGCAGCTGTGGTTTTACAGTTTTCATGCTGCTTGCCCAATGACCCAGCTGTTGCTGGGCCCAGTCTTGCTGTAATTACTTACCTCTGGTCCCAGACAAAGCTGGGAGATGTGTTAGAGGATGCTGGCATTACCTTGGCTGCCTAGAGGTGTCCTTTATTCTTCATGGGCAGCTCTAGGCTTCCAAGAAGCAAAGTCCCTTTTTCTAGGGCTGGCCTGTCCTTTAACTTGTTTTATTTAAACATGAACAAAGCCTCCAGTAAAATTCCTATACCTCTTTCCATTACTGTGACAGTGTTCGCAGGGGTTTTCAGGATGAGGGAAGAGACGTAGATCTGACTCTATATTTCAGAAGGCTTGATTTATTATTTTATGATATATATATTACATTATAACTATACTAAAAAGAATAGAAGGAAAGGTTTCATCTCAGAAGTTAAGCTAAGAATAGAAAGGAAAAGAATGAAAACAAAGGAAGCTGGCTCGGACAGAGAGCGAGAGCCAGCTCTGCGATGTCTGGTCACTAAATCCAAACATCTACACAAGACCAATCACAGATCTACTTGTTGCATTCCACAGCAGCAGATAACCATTGTTTACATTTTGTTTCTGAGGCTTCTCAGCTTCTCAGAAGGAAAAAATCCTAAGAAAGGATTTTCACAAAAAGAGGTCTGCGACACGTTAAAGTGTACAATATGAACTAACACACATCAACAAACTTAATAGAGTCTCATACTATAGAGACTGACTAATGGAATAGTTCCAGAAGGTCATTTTCTTATCAGGATTCACAGCACACTTGGGTTTCATTCACTGCAAGAGCAGGTGAGGGCAGCAGGTGCTTCCCTGAACTTTCTGCTTTCCAAGCAATTTGTTGCATGGACTAGGTGCAGAAAAAATGCAGCTCTGCCTCAGAGAGACAGCACAGATCTGTAAACACTCTCCATGGGCTTGGTTCTTGTTAAACTGAGAGACCTTTGACGTGCTAGGCAAAGCACAAGGAAAGCAGAGCTTAGCCCAGGATTTATGCCAAGCCAGACTTGTAGGACACTTCCAGAGCTGGGACACTGATTCCCCTTGGCTCTCCCCACACAAACAGAGCCTGGGCTCACACTTTCTGCTCACCAAGGCACCACGGGCACCTGCAGCTCCTGCTCCTGGCCTGGGGAGTGGGGCTGGCACAGAGTGGGGAATGATGATGCCAGAACAGCAACCCCCTTTATGTGGGCAAACTTACACATCTGGGCTCTGCAGCCAGGACAGACCACGTATGTTCAGCCCCTTCTCATGTGACCTGTGAGAGAGGAGGGAAACAAAGCAGCTGATGAGTCAGAATGCTGAAAACCCAAGCACATCATTGCACAGCCTCACAGAAAGGCCACAGCACACGAGCCAGCCCAGCCCAGTGAATGTGTCAGCCTACAGAAGGATAACAGGGCTGACAGTCTGAAGGGGAATATGATTTGTATTCCCTGTGCTGACTCAGCTCATTACACAGCAGGACCATTGCTCCACTCTGGCACACAGGGCCAGGAGGATGGAAGCACCTTATTTTTCACCTTGGGAGCTATTTGGCACTTTTCCAGCTGATTAAATAAAGATATATGACTGCATCCACGCTCTCCTGAAGGCAAGGAGGAAGCAAAAGGCCTGACACTGAAACCAGGAGGCAATTTTTAGTATAAAAGCTCCATGGAGTAGCAGCACTCTGCCCAATGCATTAACAAATGCCCAGTCAGCTCTGGTTTATTTCACAAAGAGTGAAGCTGCCAGCCCAGGTGGGGCATGGAAAGCCCCCTCACAGTGCAGCTCTGAGGCTGCAGCCCATTTCCCATTCAGCACACAAGCATTCTGTCTGAGCCCTGCAGTTTCACTTCTGCTGGATGTTACAAATGCACTTTGTGCCAACAGCTCTGAGGAAAATCTGCTCAGTGCTCAAGAGTAACAAACGAGATAAAAGCCTAATTCCTCTCGTGGTTTTTAATCCTGAGAAAGAGGAAAGGGGAAGAAGCAGTAAATGACCTGCTCAAATGGTGCAGGATCCCCTCTGAAGGAGGGGCTCAGTTTGGACAGCTCAAACCCTGGACTTAAGCTGGTTAAGTGGTTAAATCATTTGTTTGCACAGATTAGCTGGAGGTGTTTCTCCCCTTTCCCATACAATGTGTCTAAATAGGGGCACATTTCAGAAAAAAATCCCATCCCCTCATTCATTGGAGACAAGCCTGTGTGTGACCACTGTCCCTTACTCAAGAAAAGCTGAAGGGACAAACCCACTTTCCTTGCTCTTTCCTGCCTCCTGGTGAAGGGGAAAGAAGCAAAGCAGCAGCAGGCAACGCAGGAACTGGGTCGGTCCTTTTTTATTTCCCTCCTTTTCTTTGATTTCTCATCTTTCCCTAAAAAGAAGTGATTTGTTAGTGGTTGCCACATCCTGAAGAAATGCAGACATGCCCCAGAAAACTCTGAAGAAAGGAGAGAGTGGTATAATTTAATAGAAACAGAAGCAGGCAGTAAGTCTGAAAGGAATAATTTACTCAGTACAAAGAAAAAATTTCAGAGAATTCATTTCCAGAGAAAAGACCGTGAAGAGCTTAAGAAAATGAAATCACAATAATTGATGTATTAAAATTAGTATCAGTGCATTTGTAAGGGTCGGTTCTAGCATAATCAAGAAAATAACTGGAATAATTTAGAGACTACAAACCAGTCCTTTCTGAAAATGTTGGATACAAAAATCCAGAAGGATTTACTGAGCTACTTAATTATCACTTGTAGCTAGACAAAGACTACGGATAGAGCTGGAGAAACCCTCCAACATACAAAGGTAGAGTCAGGTTGAGGTTCCTGAGAGATGTAGCCCATTTTGCTGAGTAGCTCCACACTCACCCTCTGCATTTCCAGTGCTGACCAAGGGAAAGAACCTCCTGGGCTGGGATCTGGGCCTCATCACAGGCATTCCATGGACACAGCAATTCCCAGGGCATCTCTCTGTGTTTATCCTGGGTGCAATTCCAGCCTCCTTCCTCCCTGAGTGTGTTCTGTGCAGGGCCTGAGCTGTGGCATCAAGCACACAGCGGAGGCACAATGACACTGGGAGGGAAATGAGACCTTGCACAGCTTCCCCCAGGGAAAATGAAGTGAATTTACCTGTCTGGTTCTCTTCATACACACAGGCAGCAGGTGAACAAGAGTTTCAGCAACACAAAAGCTGCACATGTCAAAACAAGAGATTAAAATGGCAAGTCTTGCAAGAGCTCCCTTATCTTTATTTTTCCCTTCTTTAAAGAGGTTGAAATGTGAGAAGGGCTGGTTCCCTTCAAAACAGGAGGAAATGGTGTCCACAGAGGGCAGGTGATTTTCTCCCCAGTATGCACCCACACCAATCTCTGTTTGTTATGTGCAACAGCAAAATTATTTCAGTGTAAAATTTTCAAAATTATTAATTTGAAGGAACATTAATACATGCTAGTTCTCACCCTCCCAGATGTATGTTAGAGTAGAACTGCAAATATTTATTTTGAAGTAGTCTACACATATATTCAAAGTGCCAACCATAACTACATCACTCAGAGTTCCCAAACCTCAGGGGATTTCACTTCTCCTGCCCTGCAAAAGGCAGCTTGTGTGCTGAAGGCTTCCTCTGCTGCTGGGGCATTCCAAGCCATAAATTTTACATTCGGGTCATTAAATATATAGGAGGGATCTTGTTAAGGCTAAACCAGGGCGAGTCACCTCACACTACACAAACACGGTTTTCTCACTGCTCTCTAACTTTCCAGGAGCCTGACACCTGGAGACGGAGCGGGGCAGGACACGCAGGAACGCTCCCCGTGCTGCCGGGGATTTCTGAGAGCCGGGAGGGAGAGGGCGCTGCTCTTCTTCCCATCAGCTCCGGTGTCAGTCCCGCAGGAGCTGCTGAGAGAGAGCCCGAGCCTGCTGCTCTGTAAAGCAGGGGCTGCTGAGAAATAACCTGAGCCTGCTGCCCTGAGATCCTGGCTCCGAGGGGCAGGAGAGGGCAGGGAGACACAGCAGACACAGGCTCAGCGCTGGGTTCTGCTGTGAAAGAGATCACAGGTGGGATCGAGCAGCGGGGCTGCGATTTCCCGGCTCGTCCTGGAGCCAAGAACTCTGCTGTGGGATTGCTGCAGTCAGTGTCTCTCCCCAGACCCGGCTCAGAGCACCTGGACAAAGCAGAGCTTGAATACAAGCTGTAAAAGCCAGAAGTGGGACCCAACCATCTGAGCAGCAACCACACCACAGGCAGAATCTTTCTATTTTCTCCTAGAAACAGTTCCCAGCGGTCCCTAACTAAGGGATTGGGGCTCCCCCCACCAGGGGAGCTGCAGGATGCTTTCAGTGTCATGAGCCACTGGACTAAGGCCACCTAACCAGAGACATGCAGAAACAGCCACTGCAGGAGCAAGAACAGCACCCAGTTTTCTCCAACAGAGATGTGCCAGTGTTTTCACCCATATTTTCTTGTCCCTGTTGTCACCTTATTACAGGGGTTCCATACAGTTGTCTCCTTATTACAAAAGTTCCATACCTTCTTGGTGTTTTCTCATGGAGATCTCCTCAAGGCATTGACTCTTTCTTCTTCACAAAATAACCAACTAACTCCAGTTCCCTTCTCACCCAGCCACCCCAGCCACTCTTTTACAGCACTCTTCTTCTCACTGCTTACAGCTGTGGCCTGTTAAAGTCAGGCCTGTTCCTAATCTTTGATAATTGTCCCAGCTGCAACTCCTTAGGGGTAAGATTACTTTCTACACTCTCTTTATTTTCTTATATTCTATCCCCCTACATGTCCCATTAGTAATTTTTGCCCTTTCCTCTGCCTAAGGGACAAAGGCTGTGCACAGCACTCAGGACAAAGCCCAGCTAGTGATTTCTGGATACAAAGGGGTCCAGTCTTGGTCTAAATGTTCCAATACAATAAGCCATTTCTATTCACCAATTCACTTAAGCACCTGCCTCAATGCTTTCGTGAATATGAAAATTTCTCCTTCCTTACAAAATTTCTCCCTCCCAGCATGGTGAAAAGTCACTCCTTAGTACATAAAATATAAGTATGCACACCAAATCATGTGCAGTAGGTATACATTTCCCTTGGATACTTGGGACATTGTTTGCTTTTACCTCTCTGTGGCTAATCAATCAAAAGGCAGCTGGCCAAATTCTTCCTTGAGTCAACACCCTGAGCATTAGTGGAGATACAGTGAGGATGCATGGTGCCCTCAAATGACATCTGTGTCTATCTGTAGTCACAGAAGAAGTTCCCCAACTCAGTCCTAACTTGGCAGCAAGAAGTTTTAAACAATTACCCCTTGATTGTTGCAAGCATGGAACACTGGCTGTCATTTTCTCCATTTTGCTTTCTCCTCAAACCAATAAATTATTCTCAGAAACATCTGGTGCCATGAGCAGATGCCCACAATGGACCAGGAGAAGAACACACCACAATCACTTTCCACTGGGATCCTGTTAGCCCAGGTGCTCATATCCAAGATTTTCTCTTCCATAACCCCTTGTCTCCATCACTGTGAAATGCACACTGGCTCTGGGATAAAAGATGGAACTTGTGGAGTGTGTGAGGCCACAGACTCAGTGATCTGCCCTCTCCACACACCGACAGGACTGAAGCAACTGCTGAAACCTGACTTGGGAGTGAGAGCAAACCAAGGCACTCTGAGCAGGAGCAAGGTCAGGACAGTCCAGCAGCTCACACAGCACAAAGGTTCTTCTACACCTCCTGCTCTGGGCGACAAGGTTAGGGCTGGCACAGGGATCTGGGAGCTCCTGCCATGGGGGGAACTCTTAGTCCTGCAAGGAGCTGTGTAAACTCTTAAAAATCTTCTGCTTTTTCTGGCTTTCTATCCAGAGAAGTTCCCTCTGGCCAAGCCTAAATCTGCTGCAGAGGCATTTCTTGTTCCAGATGCTTTGGAGGGGTATGATTCCTAAACAGCAGCACTTGGGCACAGGGAGGGGAACTCCTCAAGCAAACTCTGTGGAATTTACCTCATGGAGAAGACAAATCTTAGAACGTAATTTAAAACCTTGCAAAAATAAGATCACTCTGCCTCTGGAACAGGACGAATTCAGGTCAGCTCTGAAACAGAGCTGCCTTTTGAAGGGTTCCTCTATGGCTTACCAGGTGATTGTGACAAAAATAACAAACTCCAGTGATGCAGCAAGCAAGTGAGCTGAACAAAACTGGAATTTCCCAGCTCTTTTGCAAAAGCCCCAAGAACAGGTGCTTATTTCAATTCATGCCAACTTGGGATTCACCAAGGAACAACATTCTTACTATGCTCTTTAAAAGACTGACTGTGAACCTTTCCTGCCACTACCAGTTAAAGGAGCATTCATAGAAGGGTTTTGTTTGACAAATATTTCCACCTTCTTATGGAGCTTGGATCTAGGACAGCTTTGCACCTTTCCTGCAGAGGAGAAGAGAAGGAGGTCGCTTGTTTTGTATATTGACTCTGAAATTGATCTGGTTTCACAACAGACTAATATCCAATGAACTCAGGGTTTGAATGCTATAAGTGAAAGATACATAAATTTTGGAATTTTAAATATTCTAATCTTAAATTCATGGAAAGCATCAAAATACCTTTCTTTTGGAACTTGGAGATAAATCCAAATCTGAACCCAAGATATTTACAGCAGCCATTTAAGATAAAAATATTATTTACATCAGCATTAGAGGGAGGGTCACCACAGTGTTAGTCAAACACAGGATCTCTCACCTCTGTGGAGCCCTTGTGTTTATTTTATGAAGTCAGGACTCCAGGGCTCTCAAGCATAAGTGAGCTCCCCTTGTACCCTCCTGCCCCAGCCCATGCAGGGCTGCAGCAGCTCCTGCCAGCCAGGAGTCAGCCAGAAATGTTACTGGATACTCAGGGCTAATATTTGCTCACCTACAGAACCATCAACAGGGCTTCAATGTGCCTCTCCTAACACAGGGGTTGTGTTTGCCATGTTGTGATTTGGGTAAATGCCTCCAAGCCCAGGCAGCTGAGGGACCCTGGAGCTCACACTGTGCCCAAAGGGAAGGCAGCTGCCCCAGGAGAGCAGGAGCACTGGGGCAGGAATGATGAGGCACACAGCACTTGGGGGTGTTTCTGCCCTGCCTGGGTACCATTTACTGCAGGATCATCTGTCCAGCCACCCACAGGAGTCAAACTGTGATCGAGCGGAGCAACCAAACCATGCAGGGAATCAGCAGCTGCCTACTGCACACACAATTCCATTTGCAAAGACAAATGTTCAGAGTCCATTATTGACACCTGTGAGGACTGAGTCACCTGAGTGATGGGGCCAGGCACAGTGCCAGAATCACTCACTGTTCTCAGAGCAACTGAAGTTACACATTCACGGCCCATTTCCTCCAGCTTCCTTTGAGGTTTGCTCTGCCTGGAAATCAACAGCTTCCAACCCACATATTTCCTCCCCGGCAATTTGGGAGAGACGGGGGAGCAACCTTGACCGATGGTCAGAGCTCGGTTCGGAAGGGCTCCTCTCACTGCAGCCCCAAGTGCAGCAATACTTGGCCCAGCAGCCCGGATCCTTCATTTGTAAAAACAGATTAACTCAAAATACCAAGTCATTTAGCAATCACTCTGCTCAGAGGCAGTGGTGGGGCCCAAGAGCTGCCGAGGTGCCCAAGCCCCAGTTTCAGCCGACCCTCTGCTTTAGGGCTCCGGCTGCAGAAACCCCCAAACCCCCCGGTGTTCGCCCGCAGGAATTGCGGCAGAATCCGCCTTCGCTGGGCCACACGCTGCCCTTCTGCTGCCCTCTCGTGGGAATCCCTGCGGATGGAGCCCGGGCACAGCACGCCGGGAGCTGCGCAGACCAGCGCAGCCTCCCTGTGCCCCAAAACCAGCACAGCCTCCCTGCCCCCCAAAACCAGCACAGCCTCCCTGCCCCCCAAAACCAGCACAGCCTCCCTGCCCAGCTCCCCAAACCCCAAAACCAGCACAGCCTCCCTGCCCAGCTCCCCAAATCCCAAAACCAGCCCAGCCTCCCTGCTCTGCTCCCCAAACCCCCAAAACCAGCACAGCCTCCCTGCCCAGCTCACCAAAACCAGCACAGCCTCCCTGCTCTGCTCCCCAAAACCAGCACAGCCTTTCTGCTCAGCTCTCCAACCCCCCAAAACCTCCTTATCTGAGCACTTTCACAATACCCCAGGCAAGAAGAGACCCTGAGAAGTGTCTGAGGGAGGGATCAGCCTCCAGCATCCCACATGAAGTTATGCCAGAGCATCCCTAAGCCAGATGTCTTTGACTTCTCCAGCCCTGCACAAGGAAACACCCTGCTGGGGTAGATGGGCCTCTTTTATCCACTCCATGGGCAAATGGTCACACTGGGCTTGTGTCCTGCACAGGGCTGGGACAGGATTTGTGCTGTGCTTGTTCCAGCACTGCTGCATCCCTCTCACACCAGGGCACTGCCTGCAGGGCTTTCTGCACAGCCCAGGGGAGACAGCAATGCCTGCAGTGTTGAGCACTCCATTCCCACTGAATGAAGGTGCTGTTCTCAGCGTGGATGAGCCTTTTCAGGGTTTTATTTTTGTAAGTTTGCTGAGAGAATTAGCACCTACGGGAGCCAGGGCACAATAGCTGTGCTATGTAAGCCAGACAGGCCCCCTGAGCACTTCTCTGCCCTCCTGGTTTTAATAACTGCTCTCAGCTTTTCCACACAGCCCCTCGCAGCAGCAAACCAGGAACAGCAAACTGGGGCCACCCAAAACCCATGAGCAGTGCTGTGTTACACACAGACACAGAGGTCCTGAACTTCCACTTCTCTGGTGTTGGGGAAGATGAAACAGGAAAGCCTTATAAATATGATTGTCTGGCAAAAGGTTTTGAGAATATAGAAACTATAAGTGAGACTGAAATGAAAGCAAGCTTTGAGGTTACTGAACAACTGGAAAACAATGGTATGGCTGGCTGAAGGTAATCCCCTTTTGATGAAACAGTACCCTCTCCTTGCAGACAGGTCCAAGGGTCAGAGCAGACCCCACTAGCTGGGCAGAAGGGGCACAAAGAGGAGTTTTTAGGGTTTAAAATATAACACAGTATGGTAATGATTCTTATAGGCTGGATGTAAATGCTATAGGATTGGTATATTGTACTAAATTGGTAAGTGAGAAATAGAATTTTCAACACAGAAGATTTATTGTATTGTAACGGGAACCTCGCTCTCTTACTTTTTTTACTCCCTTACGCTCTCACCCTCTCTCTCTCTCTCTCATCCTCTCTCCCCCTCTCTTCTCTCGGGCCTGCTCTGATCTGTGGCTGGCAGCTCCCAGCAGGGCCCTGCACTTGGCCCTTTGCAATAAACCACAAGTTCCACAACCTGGCTGCAGAGATCTCTCGTGTCCGTCTGTCCCAACTGTCCTACCCCGTGACGGTCCTACATCTGGAATGCTTCCTCAATTTCCACTTTAAACCTCACAAAAATCACCATCCCCTCCCTTGCCCTTAGCTGCTTTCTGTGGCTGGGTTTTGCTCTGGGCATGCCTCCAGGAGCCAGGTAAGCTGGCATTTTGCAGCAGGTGACAGCTGCCACTCTTGTATTGACTGAGGCACAGAGGAGGAGGAGGAGCCTTCCTCCTGTCAGGTGTAGCCATGATATTTTCTAAAAAAATCCTTTCCTTAGGATTTTTTCTCCTGAGAAGCTGAGAGGCCTCAGGAACAAAATGTAAACAATGATTATCTGCTGCTGTGGAATGCAACAGGCGCATCTGTGATTGGTCTCACAGAGTTGTTTGTAATTAATCTAAGCCAATCACACTCAGCTGGCTCGGACTCTCTGTCTGAGACACAAACCTTTGTTATTCATTCTTGTATTTCTATTCCTTGCTAGCCTTCTGATGAAATCCTTTCTTCTATTCTTTTAGTTTAGTTTTAATATAATATATATCATAAAATAATAAATTAAGCCTTCTGAAACATAGAGTCAGATCCTCATCTCTTCCCTTATCCTCAGACCCCTGTGAACACCACCACATTCAGGCATAAACTTGTCCAGCACAGAAGTGTTCCTTGGCTCTTTGCAGTGTGCATAGCAGGCAAAACCTGAACTAAGAACTACCAAACAACAAATAGCACCTCAAGTGACTACTTCAATATATTTCAGCTTCCAAAGTAATTTTTTTTCTCCTTAAAACTGTGGTCCCTTGATTTCCTGATCCCCAGAATCATCAGAAAGTGGAGACTTCATGGCATATGGTTTGTGAGCCTACATTGCCTACTGAATAAATTTCCCAATGAAAAAATTTAAAAAGGGCTTGGGCTGCATCAGATCAAGTTTAACAGCTAGATAGCATAACGGAGTTTCCTTGATGAATTCTGTATTTATACACCTCTCCAAAAATAAAAAAATAAGAAAAAAATCAAGGTCTTCTTTTCTGACTTTTTTTTTTCCTCACTGTGATTTGCTTCATGGAATTAAAAAAACTTACTCTTCAAAATGTGCTTAATCAGAGAAAAAGCTGTAGTACCACACATACATTTAAACAGAGAGGGATACTTCTTTTTTTTTTTTTTGCTTTTTTTAACACCTAAGTGATTTAATAAGGTAGTTTAGAGAGCAGCATAAGAATGTCATGCATGATTTGCTCCGACTTGGAGAAAGAAGAGATGAACTTACCTCCTGAGTGGCACGTGTCCCTTGAGCTCTGTGGCTCTGCTGTCCCCACTCCTGGCTGTTCCCCACTCCCCCAGCAGAACCTGTGCTGTGCAAAGCAGACTGCCACAAGGGAGAGTGAAAACCTGCCCGGGACCAAAAGATTTGTCCAAAACAAATGGGCAGCAGCAAGAGGGGTTGTGGGATGGGTTGGCGCCAGGGATGCCCAGAAACAACCCCAAGTTTGGCTCAAGATCATTAAAAAGCCCTTGTTTGTCTCCTCAGCACAGTTGGGGTGCAGCAGCATCCAAAGGAGGAAAGGAAGAGAGTTGACATTTTTGTTGTGACAGGTTTTGCAGTCCACATCTATTACACTTACAGGATGCAATCTATATTCATGAGAGGAAAAGCATTTGCATTTAAGCTTGTTTAATTCAGAAATGTTTGTGGACCACTATCCTTGCAGCATTCTGTTCCAAAGGATTATCAGAATGCTGTTCTTTGCTGCTTACCCACACCAGACCTCCTCTGGTTCCTTGGATTTAAATAAGCTTCAAGTCCTGCTCTCCACATTCCCCTGTTCATTATTTCAGTTATGTGAACACCCCAAGGTCCCAGTCAGAATTTCAGGAGTTCCCAGGGTGGCTCATACTGACATTCCCTGTCCCAGGGGGTATCTGAGCACTCGTGTCCATCACTGCAACCCAGCCCTGGCAGCACTCACAGAACTAGGGAGAATATTTAAATAACAGAGTTTTCTGTGTGATCAGCCTGTAGCCACCACACTCTTCCAGGACCTCTGTACTCCTGTATGTCATTTATTCCTTGCCACATAAACCAGCATCACCTTCCCACAGCAAACAGCTGAATGACACAGTTGTGTCTTCCAAAACCACACCAAATGAGCCTGGGTGGACACATCCAGTGAAATACAAATCAGTTCTTGTCACTGTGATCAAAGGAAGCTAAGGGCCAAGCAGGAAGTTGAATAAATTGAGGAGAAGATATTGGGATTGCTTTTATAAAAGTTTGATAGGCTGACTAAACCTAAAAATCTCAACATAATACTAAAAAAACAGAAAAACAGTATTAAAAATTATTATAGATTGACTTATTTTCAATTTCCTATGACCCAATTCTACTTTTCAATTCTAAGAAATTAAGCCAGTGAATTTAATGACATTGTGGTATAATCTTAAAAGCATCCAGGGAACTTGTGTCTTAACACAGGCTTTCACCTTGTTTTCCTCGGTTTGGGTTTTTTTTTAATTATTTTTCATTTTAAACCATGTGGTTTGGGGTTGGGTTTTTTTGTTTGTGTAGGTTTTTTTGTTTTGTTTTTTAGGAAAAATAATCAGATGAATCTACAAAGTAATAAAACACTTTGGAGTTACTTTAAGTTGTTTATCCTGTCTTCATGTAGCTTCTTACAACAGACTGACTGACTCCAGCTCATCATATAGGAGACATTTTTAGAATAATTTTTAGAATTATTACCAGGATAATTCTGGTACTTTACTTGCCAGAATTATGTGCACTGTTAAATATGTGAAGAATTGTATCTTTATGTGTATAGATGCAGGTTAGTAATGTATTACATGAAACAGAATGCTGTGGTAAGCAGATGTTCCCAGGATAAAGTGTATCTGATGTGCAATAACTTGTTAAACAACCATTAAATTTGTCAAAATTATTATTTAGCAAAGAAAGATAACTAAAAATATTACCCAAGAACTTAATGCAGCTAAAAGTTCACTGGTTTATTTCTCTTATCAAGAGTAACATTCTGAAACATTTTACATTAATTTACAACCATCAAAAGCTCCTTATGTTTATCTGACATAGGTGACATTGGGTCATCCAGTTAGCATTAATCATTATTCCAAAAATTCAATCTTTTTTATGAGGTTAAACATTTTTGAGTCATTTGTTGCCAAAACACATGATCAGTCTACAACCACACAGAAAGTAGAAATTTACATTTCTACAGAGCCGCTACCATCACTATGAAGACACAATGCCAAGTTTACAACATTCTGCAAGTTCTCACTCCTCCCAGCATTCAAGGCAGCAAAAATTCCCTCTTCACTTTTTACTGCACACACAGGAAACACAGTAAAAGGGGAAATTTTGATCCATAATGTCACATCAAGGGTAACAGAAGTGCTTCTGAGTCATTTGCTATTTAAGTAGGAAACGAACAGGGCTGTGGAACAATGAGGATTCTTCTCTGAGAAAGGGCAGGTTTTCTCCTGAGCCTCACACTGTGCACGCTCCTCTCCTCTCCTCCCAGCAGTGAAAGTGGCCTGAGCTCATTTGTGGGGCAGGAGAAGCAAAGCTGAGATCCCTGAGGGTCCCTGGGCAGGGCTGGGCAGAGCAGGACAAGGAGAGGAGGTGCAGTGTGACAACCCCAGCGCACAGAGCAGTGACTCACATGCAGAGCAGCACAGCCCAGTTTCACCCATTACAAACATCACAGCCTTGGTTTCCATGAGTCCCTGCTGTGTCCCTCAGCAGCCAGAGCAGAGCTGTTCAGAGCTGCTCAGCCTTCCTGGCAGGGAGCACCCCAAGAGCTGCCCTGTTTTCCCTGGCACCACCCTGCAGCCCACAGCAAGGCCCCTCTGCTGGGCTTGGCCAGAGGCTGGCACAGCATGGCCTGTGCCCACAGTGCCCAGCACAGCAGGGCTGCAGCACCCTGCTCACTCCAGAGAGCTCCACAGCCTCACAGGGTGCCTGGTGGCTCCCTGGGGCTCCCTGCACTCTGCTTCTGCCACGGGGAGCTTCCAGCAATGTGGGCATGGGGCAAAGGGACAGCAGCACGCTCCAGCAGGATGCAGCACGGCCTCTCACCACCCCTCCTGCTGTTCTGGCATTCCTCAGCCATTCCTGCCCCAGGCACACTGCTTTGTGCCCTCTGCCTGGTGTCCCTGTCCCCTCTCCCACAGAGGCAGCAGCAGGACCCTGTTTGGGATGAAGCACAGTGCCAGGAGCACACAGAGCTGTGTTCCTCCCCTCTGCTCTGCCAGCTCTCCCTGTGGCTCCTGCAGCAGCCCTGTGCCCTGCCTAGGCCATGCCCAGGGCAGCAGGGACACAGCTCCCTCCTGGCAGCAGCACAAGCCATTCCCCACCTCTGGCCAGGCTGAGAAACTCCTCCCTAGAGACAGGAGAGGCACAGCACCATCCTGAGGGGCTCTGCTCCCCAGCTGCAGCCAAAGCCATTGTCCCTCCCTGTCACACCATGGCCAAGATGTGTCCTTGCCCCACACAGCTCAGCAAGGCTGAGGCAGGAGCCCCCATTTGCTCAGAGATTCAGAGCCCAGCTCCTGGTGAGGGTTTCTGCTGTCACACTGTGGATGTGGTGTTATTCAAACTCCTCGTGCCAATGCAGTGAAACCCAGCAGCTCTGGCTCCACACCCTGGAAAGGGAGCACTGGCCCTGGCTGCCCTGGGAAATGTCAGTACTGCTCCTAAGAGGCCACAGAGGGGAGTTTGGTGCCCACTGCACCCCTTGGCATGGCCAGTGGCCAAAGGACAGAAGTCACAAGTCCATTTCCAAATGGATGGGACTGTGGCTGTCTCCCTTCAGGGCAGAAGGTCCTCGAGGTGCATTACTCAGAGAATGGATTGTATGGCCAGAGGAGATGTGGGTGTGGGCAGAATAGCACTGAGACAACATTTTGATCAGCACAGATTTCCCTAGAGGCCCTCTCAGAATAGATTTGTCTCCAATGGGAAGCACAGCCTGAGGAGAGGGACACAGAGCCTGGGAATCCTGAGGAACAATTTGCCATAGACAACTTTTTGTCTGGCTGAATCCTTGTCCCTCCTTCTCTCCAGCCAGACAGGGAAAGCAGCTCTCCTCTGCTCCACAAGGTGCTCAGAAAAGGTGGAGAATACGACAACTGAGGTTCATACAAGAACCTTATTCAGCTTTAAACAGTGCTGTACCAAGAGCATCATCTATGCACAGCCTGCATTTAACATGGGGCTCCTGTGTTCACCTGCAGGTGCTCAAAGGGCAGAATTTTACACAACTTGGAAAATGCCTTTTGCTGTCCCAGGCCTATGCATGGGGACAGCACTGGGATTTAGGAAATAATCTGATCTGCTCTAACAGCCCAAAGTGGAAATGTCCAGTGGGTCAGGGCCTGTTTTCCACTGCTGTGGTGCTCACAGTTTATCCTGGTATCACTCCGAGTAAGCCAATAGGTCACTAGCATGGACACCGTGTGAGCCAGACCCTGAACATTCAAGCTGATATTCAACCTTTTGCTTCATGCCACATGTAGTTCAGAGAAAAACTGCACCTTGTGCAGCTCTTGGCCTCACTGGTTTGAGTTTAAACTGTGTCAGCCTCAGCTCTGAATTTCCTGTGTAGCAAATGTTAAGAGAGTCATCAATCCTGTTCTCACTTTCAGCGAGGCTGAGCATGAACCCAGCTTTGTTGAGGCACCATGCATTAATGGTTCATCCCAAACCACACTGCTGAGCCTGTCTGTCCTCATCAGCTTTTAGAGGTGCTGATGAGGCAACGGGGCAGAGCTCTACAAACTTCTGCTTGGCGCCCTTCAGTTACAGAAACCATGGGCAGTCTCCAATTCAGGGACCCATGAGGTATCCTTTGGTACCCAAAAGGTATAATCTGGAAAGGAATCAAAATTCTGTTCACCAAAATATTTATATTAGCTGAGAAAGCCAAACTCTGCCAAGAAGGGAGCTGGCCAGCTTCCCTGGAGTGTCTCTGCCAGTGTGTAAAACACAGCCCCACCTACCACAGCCCCTCTGTGCTTGCCCAGGGCTGGTTCAGCTTTTAAGTTCAGTGCCAACTATTTGTAAGGCCTCAGAAATCTGGAGACTTTGGAGCGCAGCAGCCGAATGAAGGATCTCGGGAACATCTCTCTGGACTCCTGGGCTGTGTACTTGAAGTAGTTCTGGGGGTGTGCCAGCACGTCAAACAGGGCTTTTATCAGCTTCTTGTCCTGGGAAAAAGGAAGCAGATTTTATATCAGCTCCACAGAGGAGATATGGTCAGTATTACCAAAGTTTAATGCCTGTCTAACTCTAAAAAGATTATGGGGGATTTTACTTTTCAAGTGTTTAAAGGGTTTGGAAGCATAGCAGAGCAAGGCTGACTTTCAGGCTCCTGAAAAGTCACTGGTGTTCCAAATTAGCAGCTCCAGAATTTCTTCCCTCCTCATACATCCAAGAACAGCAAACAAACCACAAAATGAACACACATTTGAGCTGATATCCAGCAAAACAAAGGCATGCACTCAACTTGCCCATGGAAGTCCCCTAACCAAGGTCGGAGAAATCCACAAAGAGATTTCTTTTGCCCAGGGAGGAAAAGCCTTTGCTAACCTACAGGCTACAAGGAGCAGCACCCAGTGCTTTCCCAATAAATTTCCAGTTTCCCTGGTCCACCTTCAGTCCCCCTGAGCAAAGGGTCCCCTACCCCTGCTCTGCACAGCCGGGATCTGCTGGGTCACCCCATTTCCCTGGAGCAGCTCAAGGTGCACCAAGGAACAACCCTGATGCAGAGCAGGAAGCAAACTCACTTGCACCAAATAATGTGATTTCCAATCAAAACCAACATGTCCAGTGGAAGGAATGTACCTTAAGTATTTCTTGGTGATTTTCAGATGCATAAAGTCTGCCATCCCGAACAATGTCCTCTATGAGCTCCTGGTAATCCTCTGTGGGGAATGCACAAGAGAGTCATTTGCAGCTTCACTTCACTTACAGACTCAATACCTCCCGTGGTTACACATGGAAGCTCTGCCTCAGAAAAGCCAGTAGTACTTGACATATTAGCAGTAAGAAAATACTTCTAACACTTTTTATTATGAGAACAGTGTACTCTGCTGAGCTGTTCAGCATCAATCTGTCAAAAGCAAAGGAAATCATAAAGTACCCAAGATTGGAGTGCATGTGGTAACCAAGTAACCTGCCTTAAACCAACTGAACTGCAGGGACCCATCTGTACACACCCACAACCTGGTTATTGACTTCTTTCTACAGGAAGAAGAAATAAAAAGATTATGTAAGAGGATGCTTTCTTAAAAGTAACCTCCCTGCTCAATCATAACCTGAAATTCTTCAAAAGAAGAGGTCTCCCCTGAAAAATTACTTTTCCACCACTAGTGAAACTCTGCAGACCACAGCAGGGATGGCTCCCTCACAATTAATCCAGTGTGAGCAGAACATACAATATCACCTCACTTATGCTGAAGTGCAAATCCTCAGCTCCGGTTTCACACCTCGTGATTCTGACAAGGCTGAGGTGAAAATCTTTCCCCTCAAGCCTCTTTTCAATATGGGTATTTTGCTACCTGATTCTAGGCCACAAATGGTAGCAGGAACACCATAAAACACAGGTACTTGAGCTCTACCTAATTCCTAACTGGGGCCACCCAAAGAAGATGGAAAGGCACAGAAGTGCATGAAACTCAGATTCTATGTCTGAGCTCTGTAATTTGCAGGCCAGAGCCCAGAACTCCAGATTTTTGTTTGGAAGACATGGTGGCACTTAAAAGACTGCAGTGCACTGCAGAATTCTTAGATTAGGTTTAAATGGACCAGCTCCTGGTGACACGGCTGGGCTGCTCTGCTGCTTAGGGAGGGGAGCTCTGCCCTGCTGCAGCTGCACCAGCCCACACCAGCCCAGCTGCTCGCTCCCACTCACCATCATAGGTCACATAAGGGACTTGGAATCCCTTGGCACTGTTCCCTTCATTGGACTTGAACTGGATCCAGAGTTTCTTGGACCTGGAGGTGAAGGCTATGGGGCGCTCGTAGGTCTGGCAAGTCTCGTACGTGGTCACCGAGTTGGAAGAAGCTTTCAAAGCAAAAGCACAACAGGTAGCTGTGGGACAATGCTTCTTGCTGAAGGGTTGTTAGAGCTGTTTTCTGTTACCACCAGAAAAATGCTTGCTGGTGTTAAGAAAACTCCTCAAAATGTGGCAGGCCATCAGTGGATGGCAGGCCCTCAATGAGGGACTTCTTGGTGAGGGAATATTTTCCTTTCTCCTAAAATAACAGTCTACTGTTTGAAGGACGTGCCTACACTAGAAACTGAGGTTGTTTATCCACACATCAGGCACCTGTAAGGATTAGCAAGCATTTCCTCTTTCCTAACCCAGGCTAGAACTGCTTAGCATAATGCATGACTGGTTAGCTTAAACCCCTTCTTAACAATATTTCTCTCAGTTCACTGGCACATCATGGCCTTGTACCCTCTGAATTTCACTGAAAACTATGGGGCAGCATTGCCAAATAGAACTTCTTCATTTGCCTTCTAAAGAAATTTCTGCTCTTAAATAGATGCCAGGCAGACTACACTGAGTTTCTGCAAACAGCAATGCCTGTGTTTCACGCTGTGTTTCCCCCTGAGCTGTGCCCCAGTGGGTGTTCCAGACTCACAGCTTTTCCTCATCACCAGATAGTCTCCACACTCGTCCTCGATGGGCAGGAATATTTCCGGGACCACGATGAGGATGCGGCGCTTGGGCGGCGGGTTGATGCTCCAGGTGCACTCGGTGTTTGCAGGGTAGTCCCCAGGGTAGTTGGGTGATTCAATGTACCCAGTGTAATCTCCCAGCTCCCCTCCACACTGCCTGTCTGGAAAAGGAGCACACAGTGCAGGACAAGGCAAAGAGAGGCCGCCCTGCAGCCCTCCTGCAGCCACGGGGGGCAGACACACATTTCCCTTTTTGCACCTGCTGCAGGTACAGCTCTCCTTGCCAGCCTCTCACATCCCTGTGTGGGTGTGTTTACACGTGTCTCTATGTGTGCAGGCACTCCAGAGCTGGTTCTGGGCAGTCACCTCTCTGCCCTCCATTCTCCCTCCCTAATTTCCCCTCAGCTACCACAAATCCAGAGCAGTGGCTCCCTTTGTCATGGACTCTTTCAAAGGTTGTTGTTAACAAGAAATGTTTACTAGAGCTATTAAGTTCTGTGAGCCAGCTTCCATTCCTCTTCATAGGAGGGAACAAGTCAGGGTGCTGAGGACACAAACTCTGCTCTATCAAGAGAGCAAAGATTTAATAGCACGACCCCGAGGAACCCAGCACCAAGTGGCAAAACACAGCCATCCCTTACCTTGACAGGGCTGATGGAACCAATCTGCAGAAATAGTTTCTCACAGACCCCATGTGGGGTGAGATGCAGGCAGCAAAAGAGGAGCAAGCTCTGCCTTCTCTCCAGCTCCCTGGAGCAAAGCTGAGTTTTGCCCTTAGGGCCACCCCAAACAATAATGGCCCGGTCTTTTTATTTGTAAGAGAGCATCAAAACCGTCTTGCTGTACTTACTTTTGCACTGTGTTATGTTTGTTGAGCCATCAAAATCAGTAGTGGTGTTTCCAGGGCAGGCAATGCAGTAATTTTGTCCAAACTCAGGCTGGTATGTCCCAATTGCACAGCGAATACATCGGTGGGTTGAGGTGTTGTAAAAATGGCCAGGAGAACACTGAACTGGACAGTAATTAAATAATCATGGTTTAAAAGTGGCAGCAGCATACCAGAATATGCTTTTGTACATTTGTGCAAGACCTAGTGTCATCTCAGAAACTGAAATACCCTATTAGTAAACTGTGGGGGCAACAAAAAAGAGGTAATTAAGCAAATTTTAGTTCATCTAGTCATTCTGTGCAGGTTCAAATTTCCCAAATGAACACTGTAGAGTGGCTCTGTGTGAAAGCAGCAATAAAACCACAGTAATAAACAATGAGGGAAACAAAACAACTTCAGTTTATCAGGTTATTTTGTGCAAGTTTCAAAGATCTACTAGCAAATGTAGTTTTCTATGCTGCACAGTGCCTTTTTTTTTTTTTTCCTATTCATTTTAAGCTCTGCTTACTCCCAAATAATTCTTGCTGAGTTTTGGAAGCTAGTTCAGCCAGGAGTCCTTCCCTACATGCTGCCCCAATCCAAATGCTTCAGATAAGCTCCAAATAGTTCTTGCATCTGTGATTCCACATCTCATGTGGCCTCTTCCACATGCAAATTCCTCAGCTCTTCATTCCAGTTAATAGAAAGAATTCCTTTAATCTCCACTCCAATTTGAAAACTGAACCTCATTTATAGACTTGTTTTTGTTTATGTTAAATGAAACTGAAATCAGTTCCTCTTATCTTGATCCAGAGTTTTAACATCATTTTTCAGTACTTCAATTTCACAAAATTAAGTATGAAAAAGCAGTCTTTGTGGGTTCAGTGGTTCTACACTGAAGGAAAGTATTAGATATCACACTACTACCATCAATATTAATTCTTCAATGATATTGCTAAATTCTTACAATATGTTGTAATTCTCAGTAAACATAACTGAAATGAGACATCTCTTAATCCAAACCACTACCAAATGTTTGCATCAGGACCTTATTTCTATCCCTTATTTCTGTGTACTTGAAGTAGTTCTGCGGGTGTGCAGAAAATCTACTCTGCAGCAGTAGATTTTCTGTTAAAGACTTTGTCCTCTAGTGATTTATATAAGCAATTTTCTTTTACCCATGCTTTTGGTAACCAGTTTTAGAAAGAATTGAAACTGAATTTCCTCACAGCCAGGCCAGGCCATCTTACTGTGAGAGTCCTGCAAGGGCTGACCCTCAGAAGGAGAAAGAGCCTTCTCTGAATGCCCCACCAGAGCAGCAGCATTTCCTTTTGCCTGGGATCAATGCAGTTCAGACAAAGCTGGCTCACCTTTGGTCTCACAGTCCTGGAACAGGGCTGCCCCGCTGTGCCTGGTGGTGAGGGCTCCTCCACAGGGAAAGCAGGACACCCGGCCAGCCTCGGGCTGGAACGTGCCCAGGGGACAGGGCAGGCAGGGCTTGAAGCCATCAGCAGAGTATTCACCAGGGGGGCACGGATCTAGGATGGGAGAGCACACATTAGACATGAAGGAGTGTTGGAGAGCCTGAACAGGACCCACAGCCCCACGGGGAAACTGCTCGGCTTTGCTGGGGCAGCTGGAGCAGGGATCCAGAAATGGATGATGGCAACAGCTGGAGCTTCACACCCTCAATGTGCACTGTGCAGCAGACACTGACAGCCTTTGGGGCTGGGGAGCTCTTCGGGGAGCTGGGATGGATTTCACACCTTGTGCAAGGCCACACTGGACACCCAGCCTGTCCAGGGCTCTCTGCTCCTCTGGACAGTGCAATGATGGAGTGATTATCTCCTCATTCTAGCTAGAGAGCTCTTGAACTCCTTCCAAAGGAAATAATTTAGTATTGAACCTAAGATGCCAAAAACATACTTCCAGATTTCTGTTCAATCTTATTATTGAACATTCATATCTCATGACCATTAGTATTACTAATTGTGTGAAAACTCAAGTGCAACAAGTAATTGTGCAAATTCAGTAAACCAAACATTATGCCCCAAAGACTTTTAAAGCAGAAATACTCTTGTCACTCCTTTGATAATCTTG
This sequence comes from Melospiza georgiana, assembly GCF_028018845.1. NCBI lineage: Eukaryota > Metazoa > Chordata > Aves > Passeriformes > Passerellidae > Melospiza > Melospiza georgiana. The sequence continues at coordinate 19,753,572 of NC_080435.1, forward strand.
GGTAATGGTTATCTGTGCACGGGGCTGCTGTGTTCTGTATGTTGCACAGACAGCACTAACCCAATCTAACTGATTTTCCTTCATCACACACCTCAGTATTATCCAGCAAGCCCAGCAATATTCATGAGTATCTTTGAGAAGTTCTGGTTTTCAAACTCTTCACAAAAGAACTGGCTTCAGTGCCAGCATTTAATAATTACCCTGCTCTGGAAAGGCACAAAACACTGTTGCAGTTGTTCAGCTGTGCTGAAAAATTCTGTCCTTTTAAGACCTGTTACGATAATAAACTGTTAGTTTTAGTTTATAGCTCCAATAAATCACTCAGTGAATAGCTGTTTTGTTAGGGAGTTAAATTGGCCTTGGCTTCATTTCAGGATGTATGAGTAACAACAAGCAGGGCATTAACTACCGGTCATGATCAATGATGAAGAGTTTTGTTTGTGGCTGATACACCGGGAGGAATCGCTGGGTGCTCCTCCTTGGCTTAAAAATAAAATGCAGCAGGTTAAGCAATGCTCTGTGGCTTATCAATGAGAGCTTGTGAGCAAGTCCCAGCTCCTGGTTCTAACTTTTTCCACCACACATCACTCCTGCCCTCATAAGGACACACATTCATTTGCTCCCACACTTTTCAAGCCTTTCTCCATTTTATAAACATTCCTACAGAACACTCATCGCTGTACAATTTGTGCACTTCCACAAACATGAATGAATTCAGGCTTTCATTGCAGCACTCCTAATAAGGTAAGGAAAGAGCACTATTTACAATTCCATGACAAGGAAAGACAATTCAGGGTTAGGAAAGGTGATCCTGACAAGTGCCTACTGACTTCAGAAACCTGGAAGAAATGGAAAGACCTGAGCAAATCTCCTTTCCTCATACAACTCCATGGCTCCATGGGAAATCAATGCTCTGAGTGGCCTGGCTAGAAGATATCAGCTTGTCTTTTTCCATTCATTTTAACCACATGCCAAGTTTGGGATGGTTTGGGGTTTTTTAGGTTGTTTGGGGGGTTTTTTTTGCATTTGGGAGAAGGGGTGTCTCCGTTCTGTGTTTTGAACAGAAACACTGACCCTACAAATTCAGGCTTAAAACTGTGCTTCAGGTTTCCTGAACTTGCTCAGAGTCCAGCAGGACATCCACCAGAGCTCAAAGGAATCCTGCCCCAGGCAGGAATCAAACCCACAACTTCTGTGCAAATGTTGCATTTGAGAACTTATCCCATCAGATCTCTCTTGACAACTTTGCCATCTGCATCTTACTTGTCTTGAAACCACATGTTGAGAAAATTGTGGAGCTCCCTGTGGAATACAACTGAGTTAATCTAAATCTACTTGGGTTATTTAGCTAAGTGCCTAATTTTTGAAAATTTATATTGTGGAAGTAAACTTAAAAAAAACTCCTCAAACATCACTGAGATCCCCCATCTGAGCCAAAGGAGAACTTGTCCATTAAATCTGAACCGTTTGAGTCAAGTGTTTCCTTCTGATTTTCCTAAGAGAAAGAAAAAAGGCTGTCTAGCTACCACCACTGCACCACTGCACCAGGGTGTTCAAAGCTGAAAAAAGCTCTGACTTCTGAGACACACCAAACAATTCAGGCTTTGACTGATCCTCTGTGCATTTGAGAAAAGAGGTCAGTAAACCCACATACAGATTTTGCTATTTACAACCAAACAACTACTCAATATTCAATGCAAATATTGGAATTACTCCATGCCATGTCCAAGTTTTAATGCCTCAAACTCACAAATATTTCTGTTTCTTCACATGACTACATCAAATCAAAATTTTCACAGTGGTACAAGTGTCCAGACAGTTCAATCCATAAACAAATTCCCTGTAAACTGCTCCCAGCTCCTCCTCATCCTCCACCTAGAAATGTTTCCCTCATCCAGCCCCACTGGAGCACAGAGCTGGGGGAGTGAGGAAAGGCTGTTCAGAGCTCACAGCAGTCACAGGGGCCCAATTTAGCATAACAAATAAGACTTAGTGTTAGATTCAATTATAGTAACATTAACAATAGGTCTGTTATTTCAACACAGAAATCATCCAAACTCTCTAGGGCTGTGCATAAAATTAGGATGAACCTTCTCTTAAAAAGAAGCCCAACAAAATTAACAAAAAAAAAAAATCCACAAGAAACGCCTCTATGAAGTTAAACTTCTCCAGATATTCACTTAAACGAAACAAGTACAAAAGTCTGTGAGCTTCACTTCTCAAAATTAGAAACTGCATGTTCCCACCTGCCATGTGGGAAATACCCAGTCAGAACCAGATCTGAAGATTTGCAAATAATGACATGAAATCACAATTCCACTGGCTGGCTTTGCTCTTTTTTTTCAGAAACTTGATTGTTTTTTCTCCAAATGAACAAAAGAACCAATTGCCTCTGGTAGACTTCATTTCTGCAGCCACTGTCTTTGTTTATCTTCAATGCCCATTAAAAACCTGGTCTTGAGTCTCATGCAGCTGTTTTAAAGGGGGAAAAAAGTGAAAGCTTTTCTGATGCAAAAACAAGAAGAAAAGGGGGGTGGGGGGGAAGAGAGGGGCCCACAGGGAACCAGGATTAACAGTTACAAAGACATTTAAAGGCTCTTCCCCTCTTTTCAGCACATTAGCCTTTGAGCATTTGCTCCTATAGACAAACGCAGTAGTATCTCAGGGGCTGAGAAGGTGAACCTCATAAAGGAGGTCATGATCCACCAATTCACCATTTTCTTAAGAATGATGCCTTGACTTTATAAGGAAAATCACCAACAAGTGATGCAAATTGATTCTGAAGCGGCATCCTTTAAGTTATTGTGTTTGGGCAGGTCACACATTTAGGTCACATGAGATGGTTTCGCATCCCAAGGATTTATGTCTTCAGTCTATGATTTTCAGGGCAAGCAGGTTAGCAGGAAAAATGGCCCCATTTTCCCTCCATTTGATAAATTCATTTCTTCTTCTTGCATTTTCACAAAATTGTAAAAAAAGACCCAAAAAAAACCCAGTTGTGCAACACAACTATTAATTATAATGACTGCAAAGGCAGGCAGCACTTTGATTTTCCTTTTAGATGTCTCTCTGATACTTTTATAATGCCAGCATCATACCACATACAAAGCTTTGAGGCGTGGTTCATCATTTTGGATGAAATGCAATTATCTTATTTGCATCCTCTCAGCTGAGGGGACAAAACTGTTGAATGCTGAGCAATGAAATGCACTGACACCTCCCACACAAGATGAAGCTGCTCATCATCCCCATCCTGTGCCAGTGCTGCTCATGCCTGCTGCTCTCTGAGGTCACAGCCCTTTGGGGAAACCCACTTGCAATTGCTGTGGAGCAAAGATATGCTGTCATATCCTTTTTTGCATCCATTTCAGGAAACGGTGATTCTCAGAGCCTCCTCCCACATCTGAAAGTATTGGTGTGACCAACACAATAAAAAAAAAAAAAAAGACACACCAAAAAAAAACCAACCAAAAATCACAAAAACAAAAATATAGATCAGGCAAGGTGTGCTTTTGACACCATGGGATGTGATCAAGGTATGACAGAGTTTTAAGCAGTGCAAGAGCGGGTAGATTGCTTGTTGTTCAAACTTATTTTCTTTCAATACAGAGGTTTCTGGTAAATCACTTTCTGAAAAGGAACTGGTAGTGTTTAAACACTTGGGCTTTGGCTGTTAAATCTCTCTGAAGTCAAGCTCATACTGGACCAGGAGCACTTGTAGCCAGGCTAGAGAGTGAGATTGCATCCTCCCCAAGACAAATCTCCTCTCAAGGCAGCATGCAGCATTTCCAGCATGCTCAGAGGCCTCACACACAGACTGGATGCACTGACATTCCAAAATGGATCTTTGTTACCTTCAGATCTCCTTCAAGGCAGAAAAATCACACTTCTGCTAGGAGAATCCAGTTCTCTGGGAAGGCTGATGAAAGTTCCATGTTGCAATATGCATTTCATGGGATATCCATGGTTATGGACCTATCACTGGTTGCTCCTTGGAAGCCACATTCAGGACTTCATGGGATCAACCAACACAAGCCAGTGCCAAATGGGCTCATCATAGATACAGAACTCATACATAACAAGGTAGAAAAGTGCAATATTGGAGCCTCTAAAGCATCAGAAAATCCCAAACAGAACTGTACAATGAACAGCAAAGTTGAAATAAACCACACTATCCTTTGCAATCATCAGTGAATTCCCTTTTAACACCAGCAGCTGTTTAAAGAACAGCAGGCACAGAAGTGCCAGCATCCAGCATATTAACAATGATAAAATACCCTGGAAACCACATCCAATTTGTTCCTGGTGTCTTTCTAATGCTTTTCTTCTGCACTGTGCACCACTCAAGACTGTAGGAGTTAAGACAGGAAAATCAGGGATAGAACTGCCTCACCAGAAAAGTGAAACCAAATGAAATTTATCTTGCTGCTGCAATTGCAGGCCAGTCACCCAGCACAAAAACTGTCAGAGCAGGAGTTTGACTCTTTCTCTGACACTGCTGAAATACAAATAATGTTTCAGACAGTGCTGTGCCAGGGGAATTCTACCACAGGACCCAAACTGTACCTAACCTAGCCATACTCCAAGTATTTTAAATCAATGAACCAAAACCTGCATTTTACTCAGTAACTGTACCAAAGAAGACTTGTAAGTCCCTTTGATTTGCTTTGTTCCCTCACTGCTTCCTACACCCCAGGCCAGACTAAGCCAAAGTCCTTGGCTGTCCAGAGGCCACATCCACCACCTGCCCTGGATCCATCTCCTGGCCAGTATCTCCTGCTGTGCAGCCTCTTTCTCCCCAGAACCACCAGCCTGTCTAGGTAAGCAGACCCCAATCCCAGCCAGAAGCAGCTCTGCAAAGCAATCAGATCAAAACAAAGGAACAAAAACCAAAAGTCCCTCTCCCACACAGATCCCTGAACCAGCTTCTTGCCTTTCTCCACACTATTCCCACTCTATTCTCCTCTGCCAGCCTGTTTCTTAGCTCCTTCTGCCTGGCAGCCCAAGCAGCAGCAGCCCCCAGCCCCACCTTAGCCATTCACCCTGGGACAATCAGCTTTTCCAGGGAAATGAGGCATTCCTAACAACTCTGTACTTTTATGTCCTCTCATCAACTGGGAGCTAGCTGCCCAGCTCCAGCAGCCTGACAAGTGGTGTAGGAGGTGTCAAAGATGCTAATTTTCTGTACATTTAGTGAAAATAAGCAGGGGAACAAGTGCAAGGAGAGAGCCCTTAACACTGGTGTAAGGGAAAGGCTGTGGGGTGAGTTCCACCTCCTGTTTGATCCCAGGGAATCTCCACAAGGGTTTGGTCTGAGTGACTCGGCTGCAGAAAGGGAGGTTCACTGAGGCATTGCACCTTGTCAGGCATGAGCAAACCCAGCCTTTAGGCATGAGACACACAGGGCCATTCCAGTGCTCACAGCAGCCCTGTTGGGGTGCCCAGAACAAACTGAGGCACCAATTCAGCAACAGAAGAGCCCTGACTCGTACAAATTGTGCTTCAGAACCTTTGTCTTCACATGCTCACTGGCTCTGCTTCAACCATGGGCAGGCTGATTGGGCTCACCCCACTAAAGAGCTTTCTGGGCAGGCATTGCCCAAAATTCCCTTTTCTCTCTGCACTAGCACAGAAATGCCACGTATGCTTCTCGTTTGTGCTGCGACATTAAACTGATTCTGCAGTTATCTAAAAAAAATTGTGTTTCCTTCCTGTTCCAATTTCTAATTGTAATCCACATTGCCTTCTCCACCTGCAACATTTTTAGCTTGCTCATCACTGTTTTTTCCAGATGAAATCACAAATATCTTCAGAGTCATACTGTGCTCTGCACAATTGGAATGACAGATTTATTCAAAGCCTTCCTCTAGCATCCAACAAAATAGCTTGAAAATATTCTTGTAAACTCATCTTGGTGAACTTTCCAAAATTTTTCAGATTTATTGCAATGTTCCAAGAAAAAAAAAAAGAACTTTTAGAGCTTTTTCCGAGATTTCCTGAGTAATTCCCTGCTTGCTTGCACAGATGTTTTAAACAATTTGTCTGTTCTATGAACCCAAGTTTTTCTAGAGTTAGCAAAACTGGATTGGAAAATCTATTCTTAGGCCAAATGCTGCTGCTGGAAGACATACTAATTCACTGTGACAAGCATTTTAAAGGCTTGCTGATTCACAATCCACCTACAGGCTGCCTGCCCCGTGCAGCCTGAATTGGCTGTCATGGTTGTTAGGCCCCTGTGAGGATGTAACATCTGACCCCTCTCCTTAACTTTTGTGCTTTGGAAGCACTTACCATGGGCGGCATTATGGTGGTGCCCTCCAGTGCCATGATAATTAAGACTTTTCTCAGTGATGGCCAATAAAATCCCCATGAATTTCTAACTCTGTCATGAAGATTCTCTGGGACTCTGAGCTTAATCAGCAAAGTGAGTGTGACTGTATCAAATTCTGAGAGCATTTTCCTTGGGACGAGGGAGAGGTGAGGCTGTGCACAAGCTCAGGAACACAGCATTACCAAATTATTACTAAATTATTATTAAATTACTAAAGCATAGTAAATGTAGTCTTAAAAGTAACATTGGTGATGTCAAGGCCATTGGTGCCTGATGTTATTCCCAGGATTTCCACCTTTGAGCTTATTGCAGGCTGTGCCTCAGCTGTAGTGCAGTGCAGTGAGCCCTCGCTCTGCTCTGTAACACTTCAATTGCCAACAATACATTCACGGGGAGAATTTCAGCAGCACCCTCACTTCTGCACACCCAGCCCTGCTCTCTCCTGGACGGGTGAACCCCGATCCCCCCATGCCCAAGCAAAGCAGGGAGCACGGGAGGCGCTCCACCATGCCCAGCTCCCTCCCAACTCACCACATCTGAGCCCCGGGTGCAGCTGTCCCCCACCACAGGCCTGCTGTGGCTCTGAGGGCCTGGGAGCCCTCCTGGCCACCTCGTGGTCGGCGCCCGAGAGGCGGATGCGGAACTGGTCCCTGCTGACGGTCTTGCGCAGGGTGCGGATGGTTTTCCGGAACCGCTTCTCCGTCTTCTTGCGGGCACAGCGCACGTCGCACGTGTCTGAAAAGCACCGGGGGTGAAAGGGGTGCCCTGAGTGACTGTGCACAGGTCCCACCCAATTCCAATCACCAACCAACTCAAACCACTGAGAAACAGACTTCTGGGAACAAGTGTGAAATCCTCAAGGACAAATACACTGGGCAGCTCTTGGGTCTTTGGAGCTATCCCCATGCCTCACTTTTTCTGAAGCAGTGAAATAATGTTCAAAACAGGAGATACTTTTTATCATCATTTTGCATACAGGCAGAAGTGAAAAATACAGGAATTAAGGAGCAAACGGCAAGAAGCTTCAAAGCGCACCTGGAATTATTTCCCAACCAACCTGTCACCTCCTTCCGGCTCGTCTCAAGCTCAAAGTCCGCGGTGATAAAAATCTCTCTGGTCGCTGCCAGTCTACTGAGGGCTCCAGGGACTTTCTTGCTAGAGTTGCATGTTAGGTTTACATAGTGGAAGCTCTCCATTACTGAATTTTGTCTCTCTGCATGAACAAAATCAAAGGAAGCAAAAGCTTGGCCAGGCCTGTTATTGAACATTCACCAGTGGATCATCATGAAGAGTTAAAGAGGAGCAAACCATCACCTCCACTGGCCAGTGAAAGAGCAGTTTGGCCAGGCTCTTACCTGGTGCACCCTCACAGAGTCATGACCATTCTCATGGCTTCAATGAGGAAATAAGGTTTAGGCAAAGGAAACACCCAGAATAAGCTCTGGTTCTGGAGTACATAACTGAGCATTCAGCACCGTTCCTCACTGTTACTCTGCTAAGGACAAACAGTCAGACACACTGATTCATCATATCGTTTAATGACTCCTTTCCCCATTTTTTCTTTTATTTTTTAAAGTACTCCTACTAATTTTCTGCTGACTTTGTAAATTCCCAGCCTATTCTTTCTGCTTTGGAGCAGATGGAAGAGCTGACCCCACTGCATCCATCTGGGGCTGCTGAAGAGTGAAAGGAAGACAAGAGACAAGAGAAATAACCCTATGACAATAGAGTCAGCATAAAGGTCAGGAGATTTTTCAACGAGGCACCAGACAGCAAGGAGCAGGTGAGAAAGGAAAGAAGAGAAAGATAAAAAGAGGAAGAAAAGGAAGGAAACAAATTTTTAAAAAGTATGGTTGGTTTTACTGAGAATTTATCAGCAGTATTGCAAACAAAAAAATGATAAGGGCTTTCCTAGCAGGACTATGAGGATGGCACAAGGAAATCCTGGGATCTGAAATAACTGTTGCAAGAGTCATGGCCAAGCAGGAAGAAGTGAAGAACAGAAAACCTTCAGTCATCTATGCTTTGCTTGTGGTGTACTTCATATCTGGAAAGCACTTAACCCCTGAGCTTTGGCTCTAACCTGCTTACCTGCATTTTTATATCCATACCTGGTATCATCTGCTCCAGACCTTCTTGAAACATCTCAGTCTTTTTCAAACTACATTTTCCTTCATTTAATTTAAAGGTTACGCTTATCTTGATGGCTGAAGCATCTTCAGGAAGAAACAATGAAACACATTATTTAAAAAAAAAGGAGTAGAAAATTGAGATAGCCCTAATGTACACCACAATGATGACTAAAAAAATTATGCTGATATGAAGTGATCATCACAGAAAACCTAATGAGATGTCAGAACTCTCCTGCTGTGAAGCTGGTTCACAACTGGAATTAGAATGATGGGTAGTACATTTTATTAGGGGGGAAAAAAACGTGAGAGACAGAGAAATACCGGACCTACTATTGCGTGAATTAAATAAGGGTGAGCTGAAATCAAAGGAGACACTCCAAATCATTTCAGAAAATAGTTTATGTCTATGGCTGTAAATGCCTTCTAAACTTTACAGTCCAACAGCTCAACCTAAACACATTGTGTGTTGCCAACACTGTCCAGGTGTGGAAGACTAAAAGGAGACATAATTCCTGGCCTAAGTGTTTATTTCACCTTTTCTTTATTTTTAAGTCTCAGTTTGAATGATGCTGATGAAGCAGTATAAAGGGAATTTCCTGCAGCCATCATGAGCTACAATCATGAGGAAGAGGAAGGAAAAGAGCAATAGATTATAAGAGGAGGGGGAAAGTCAAGAGAAATACCTTTGTTTCACAGTTATCAAAGAAAATAAATCAGTCAAACTATGTAACAGTAAATGTGGTGATTACCCAGCCAGCTGGAAGCATTTGCACTTTGCTGCTTTTTCTTAAGCTGAGAGGACCTGCCACAGGTGAGGGTGTAGGCATCTTGTGTTCCTAACAGACAGACAGACAGACAGACAGTAAAACACAGGCACAGTGCACACACTGAGGACTCCTGCAGCACAAAACACATTGTGAATTCGTTGACTGGCATCAACACACAATGTTGTTCATACAATACTCCACATTAGAGCTTGTCTCTTCCTAAGCCATTCAAAGGATTCAGGAAAAGGGCATCAGTGCCATAAGCAGCACTGAGTCCTGTGGGATGGAGGGGCTGTGTGGGTAAAATCCCAGACCCCACGCAGGGCTGGAATGCCTTGGCCCCATTCACCAGTGCCTCTCAGGGCCAATTAAGGAATGGCCCAGGGAGCACAGAGAATTCTCCCCTGTCCTCCCCAGCTTCAAAAAGAAACTTGTGAGAAGGGAATCTGAGGGTAGAGTGTGGTTATAAAAGACAAGGAAAGAGGGGCTTTCCTGGACACTGCCAGGGATACAGCCCTTTATTATCTGCAGTGAAAGAGGAGAGATCTCTGTTTATTGACTGCTTCTTGGGGCTTTCCTGACAGGGAGGAGTTTGGCCTCCCTACACTGTGTACAGAATCACGTGCTCAGTTCTGTCAGCTCTGACTTACCAGAGAACACCTGCACATCTGGAGAGCAGCTCAAAAAGCATCTGTCACTCCCACCACTCTTGATGCAGTGCAGCAGCACCTTGGGTGACACACTATCAGACAAGGGATCTTTTGTCTCTGAATAGGATAAAACAAACACTCACAGGATTAAAACATCCACCTTCACCCTACCAATAAATCAGCATGCAGCTGCTTTTGTAGCCAGGACCTGAGAGCACCCATGCAATTAATATGCTGTTCAGACAGAAAATTCTAGCCAAATAAAATCACTGGAAGATCACACCACAAAAGAAACTTCCTTTATCATGAGCAAGCCTTCTCATGCAGAGGAACAAAAGGAAATAGAAGAACAAGCTAGATAAAAGCACAGGAAGGAAAGCATCAAAATCCCTCAAAGTATCTCCTGTTTTTGGGGTTGGTTTGCTGTTTGTTTTCATGAGTTTCAACATCACTACCATGATGCCTTGCTAAAAATTAAAGCAGAATACCAGGAACAATGACTCAATGACTCACACCACTTAACGGGACAGACCATCAAATTTGACTGTAACCACATGGCCCACCAGACACATCAGGAGCAGAAATGTATTTATTAGACACCTTACCAACACAGTCCTTTTTATTCCAGTGTAGCTTGTAGTTAGGCTGGCACAGGCATTCATAATCTCCCAGTGTGTTCACACACAGCTGCTGACAGCCACCATTGTTGATGCTACATTCATTAATATCTGCAGAGGAAAGGTAAAGGTGCTTTTAAAAAGTTGCTCTTCCCAAAGTTATGCACTGCAATTCCACCAGGTAAATGTGGGCACAAAAACTGCTCAGTAGGGTCTTGAAGAGACTCTTCAGGGATGCTACCTGGACACCCAGTTTCAAGAGAAACAGTTTGTCTTCATGGAAATCCCTGGATAAATATCAAAGCAGACCAGATACTGGTGGCTCATAATTAAACAATATCCAGCCTTAGCAATATGATGATAAAACAATTCTAAGAAAAGCAGATCAAGTCAAATCTGTGTTGCACTGTGCCTGGTTAATTAAAATTTCTAATTTTAAATAAAAACAGAGAACAGGGCAGGATTCACACTGACCAATGCTCCAAAGTGCTCTGATAGATGCAACTACTGTGGAACATTTTGGCTCTTTGGGCAAACACCACCATTGTGTCCTTCCTGTCTCTTTTGGCCAATTATCCAATTTTGGAACCTTGTCCTGCCCAGGAAATGCCAAGAGGAGGAGAAATTACTGCCAGCACAGCACATGCTGCCTCTGGTGCACCCTTGCATGCTGCTGCAGGATGCAGCATTGAGCAGTGCTGCATGCAGGGTCAGCACTGGGGCCAATGCAATTTATCCTCCTCATTAAACCTGCATGGTGGGACAAGAGTTCACCCTCAGCAAGGTCACAGATGAGACAAAACTGGGAGGAGTGGCTGATGCACCAGATGGTTGTGCCACTATTCAGAGGGACCTTGACTGCCCTCAGAAATGGGTCAATGGGAATCTCATGAATTTCAACAAAGGGAAATGCAAAGGTCTCTGTCTTTGCTGCTCAGATGCACCCTGAGGAGGGCTTCCCTTCTCTCCCAGGGCTTTATGGCAATTGTACACAAACCCAGAAAGCTGCCATCAGGAAGCCTGATCAAAGCCCCATCACGTTTGTCCATCTGAGGGTACGTGCTTCCACACACACTTATCTCAATGCTGCTAAGTTCCAGTCACTGCTGTCCCCAGACTGGACACCCTCTAAGTGACAATTTGTTAGAAAACACTGTGAAACACACTACAAAACCAGTCTGATTTGGGGGAAATGTGCTTTTAACAGAACTGAGACAGCAGGGGTAGGAATGAGCAGCAGAGGAATAATGGAGAAAGAAGGCAACACCTTAAACTGGTACTGCTACCTAAAATACCACAAATCTTTGGTTTTCATTGAGCTTTTCTTATGATTCCAGCGTCTTATCTTCAGCACTTACTGACTTCTCCCACAGAGGTCAGAAGGTGTATTCTGAGTGTCCTATCAGCTCTGACCAGCCTGTGATTGCCAGTCAATGAGGGACTTACTGTGGTATGAGGGTATGAGGATTAATTAACATCTTCTGCACGGGGGTATGACAAGAAAAGGCCAATTAGCAGCCAACAGCAAAATTACAACTCCTTTTCCTCACTGGTAGCCAAAAGAAATTGAATTAATGCAGAGGAATTAATCAGAAGTTGTCTCTTAACTAAGTAGAGCACATGACAGTGCTATTCCTTATCCAGATAAGTTCCCGTTTCATCAGGATAAAACACGGTGATGTTGTAGCTCTGTAATTTATTTGCAGAATTTCTAGAGGCAGAGGGTAGAACAGACAGGCACACAGGGATTTCTGAATTGTTATCTCCAACTGTGCTCATTCTGCCTCAGAAATAAACAGGTCTTACTCAGAATTTAGTAAACTTTGGACTCACTAAGGTCTTGCCTAAAGCTTATATAAAACAAGCTTGATTCCATTTAGTGTCCCAGTTATTCATGTTTCCTCATGTTAATTCTGGGAATTTGTCAAATATTTGAGCTTCTATGAACAACTTGCTCTTTCCTTGTAGGAAAGACATAAAAATTTAAGAGTATTAATCTTGGCCAGTGCAAAGTGGCACTACATCAGCTAAATTCCAGCCTACATCACATGAGGACCTGACACATGCACCTGCAGAATTGTAATTTTCAGTGTCATTCAGAGCTTCCTGTTCAAGCCCTACTCCACTGAATTTTCACTGAAGTCAATGACTCTTCTGCATGTGAACATTGCATTGAATTATGGACTTCAGATCCAAGCACAAAACCCATCAGTTTCTCCTAATAGCTACAGGTCCCTTTTGCATGCAGGGTGTAAAGGCAAAAATCGCTTGAGCAAAGCCAGGAATGAGCAGGATCAGTTCCTCCTTTTCCTGTGTCTCATTATCACAGCAAGGGGTAAAATTTACTCCCTAGGACACCTGGGTCTGCCTCAGAGTGTGTCCTGCAGGGCAGGGGGAGGCTGTGCCCGTGCCAGGGTCTGTGCTGTGTCTGTGACTCACCTCCACAGTGGGTGAAGCCATAGAGGGCGTATCCCTTGTTGCAGGAGCACTGGAAGGTGCCGGGCTGGTTGGTGCACGTGTGGTCGCACGCGCGCTCGAAGGAGCACTCGTCGATGTCTGCAGGGGACAGAGGGACAGAGGGACATCAGCACCCCCCAGGCTGCCCAGGGAGCCCTGAGAGCCTGCAGCTGAAAACTCTTATTTCATTAGGATCACTCTACTTAGAAATTAAAAGTATTGCCTCTGTTTTTCCCTCCCTAAATGAAGTTCTATTTGAATATACAGCGCCTGATTTAGGTCTGCTGAAAATCACAGTGCTCCCTGAGAATGAACATTCATTATACCATCAAAAGCACCAAAAATTTCTGTGCTAGTATATTTTGCATGCCAGGTAAGAACATTGCAAGACACAAAAAAAGTTTACATCGACTTCACTAGCACTTTTCATCAGTCTTTTTTCTCGGGCTTTGGCATGAAGCATGATATCACTTCTGAAACAGCCTAGGGAAAGCAACAGAAGTGACAGGGACAAAAGGGAGATGGAAGGCTTTAAGATACAGTCATAAACAGATTTCATTTAAATAAAATCCAAAAAAATCTCAAAAATCAGATGTTTATACAGTAAGTTTTTCCACATAAATAGTTGTCCTTCTTTGCCTATTTATAAGGGATAAGAATGCACAAAAAAAAACTCAGGTGAAAATTACTTTCTCTTGGTCAGTTCAGTTTTCTGAAATTCACCTTTAATGTCATCTGGTTGCCTAGGAAATCACATAATTCACCATTTGGCTGACTCAATTGACATTGTTTCATCCTGTTGCTTTTCCACAAGCACAGACCATTTTGATCTTCACATTTTTTTGTGCATTTAAGCAGCTTAATAGAATTGCTAAATCTATATGTACAAACCACTATAGAGCAAAGCAAATATGCTTTGTGAGTCTCACAGGAAAATCCATGTCATCCTCAAAAGCAAATGCTCCATGATGTTTTAGGGAACAGAGATTCCATTCTGTCTACAGACCCATAATTTCAGAGATCACATCATATCTTTTTCCTTTAATAATGAGCTCATGGCAACTAAATATCCTATTAAGAAATAATAGTTTCACTGCAATGGTGAATCAGTCAGGAAAATGGAGAGAGAGACATTGCCTAATTTTCCCTGTAAATTATTTTAAGATCATCAAGGCAGGGGGAAGCATTAACCTCATAGAGAGCTTTTTAATATGATGCTGTCTCTGTCCCTTCCAGATAATAGCTCACTGTGCCATTAAACTTATCTCCTACAATAGCATCAAGCCAACTGTATTAACTCAACAGCTGTTTCAGAAGAAAAAAATCCAAACTGAGGAACAGAAATTATTCTGGAGTCCATTATCACTTCATCATTGTAGTAGATGTCCAAGCCACGCTGCTTTGTCCTACTTTTGTTGTACCATTGTCTCTCCAGTGCACATACCTTGACAGGACTTCTCATCTGTTAATAATTTAAATCCTTTTCTGCAGCTGCAATCAAAACTGCCAACAGTGTTTTTACAGAAATGATCACAACCTCCATTATTGGACTGGCATTCATCAATATCTGTAACAAAACAAAACAAAAAAAAAGGCTTCAGCAAATTAACACAGAGCTTCAGCACTCAACCTACTCCCACAGCCAGATTCAGAAAATAGTCACGTCCAGTCACTTGGAGGAGCCCAGAAACAAAATCTGGTGAGACTCCCACAAATTAAGGAAGGAAGGAAGATCAGATCCAACTCTTAAGAATGATCCAGCCCATTCAGCCCCAGGACAGTGTTATTTGCTCTCATTTAATGTATTCCTGCCAGTTGCAGTTGGGTAACGCATTCATAAAAGACCATTCCCTAAGTTATGTTTGGAAACACTTTGGCTCCAAGGCTCTCTAAGAGGTTTCAGTATTTTAAACATTCTCTCCATTTCCTTTCTGTAAGCCCTGCAGAAATCTCAGGCAGAGATTTCCTGAACTACCCCGTCCTTTTCATGGCAACATTAGAATGAGGCCTTTATCTAATATTAATTGACTCAGGCCTGGGGATTTCATCATTTTTACTTAGCAGAACAGCCTTAACATCTAATTACTGGAAAAGCAATATAATATACAACCTAATCGTGCCTTTGCTACTTGCCAGAGCTCTCATTAGAGCTGCTTGGAGCAGTGCATATTTATAAAACACATCCCTGTTTACACACTGGTGTTTACTCACCAGCTCTCCTGATGCCCAGCCAGGCTGTTGGGTACCTGTGAGCACCCACACCTGCCAGTGCTGACCTCTGTTTGCTGGTTCAGCTCTCCCAAACCTGACCTCTGGAAAACGAGGCACAGGAGGTGGAAGTGGAGAGTGGGAGGGCAGAGAAGAAGAGATTCTCTGCACGCTACCCCTGGTGTGAAGGAAAGCACGGCCTCTACCCCTGTGCAATCCTTCCTGCGGTCAGACTGCACACAGCAGCTTTCCTCTGGGCTGCCTCTGTTTGGAGACGTGTATCTTGCAGGGCCTGGGAGCACCTAGCAGGGGTACAAAGCCCACCTTTGCACGTCTTGCCATCGAACTGGAGGGTGAAGCCCACGGGGCAGCTGCAGTGCACTCCGGTGGAGGTGTCCTTGCAGGTGCGGTCGCAGCCGCCGTTGTTCACCGCGCACGTCTCTGCAACGAGACACAGCTCAGGGAAACCACAGTGGCACCAGAAACACCTTGGGACACAAGGCACAGCCCCAACACACTGCTGTTCAAACATTCAGCCCAGAACACACCAGCAACTGCTAAATACATGTGTTGGCAAACTCCCTGCCTCAGCTACTTCCAGGCTTTTTGTGGGAACTCTACAAACCAAAATGCATTCCATTTGTGTCTGAAACACAAATCCCTGCTCCTTGGTGATGAATCTGTTACTGCCAGTCAGGTTCCTTATTCCCACAGTGGATTCTGGCTGATCCCCTGACACTTCCCACCAATGCGACACCAGGTTACACTCAGCACTACTAAATGAGTTTTCTTGAGTCCTTCCCAACTCCTCTTCCCTACGGCCCATGCTCCCAGCCATGGTGGGTAACACCCCCATGAGCATTCCCTCAGCCTGGGAGCCCAGGTGCCATTCCCACCAAAGTTTGTTCCTCTAACTTAATAACTGTCCTTACTTACTAACTATCCTTAACAAACTCCCTGCTATGCAAACCATGCCTGAATCTCACCAAACCTTGATAGTGAGCACTCCTAAACACAGTCCTTCACATCCAACCAAACAGAAATAACTCACTCTTTTTTGAATTCATCCTCTTGTCATCAGCCTAACCACCTCAGTCAGTTTAACTGGCTGGACAAATACAATTTTACATGGCATGTATTGATTGAGAGAGCTGCAAAGAATGCTTTTTTATGTCTGCTTTTTGAAATCTACTTTCTAGCTCTGTATCCTCATTTTCTGCAGCATCAAGCATATGCTACTTATTGCCAAGTTTTGAGAGCTTTACTGGTTTATTCCTTCCCAGTCTCTCATCTCACATGCAGTATTGGCAGGCTGTATCCAATCTCCAAGGAAAGACAGAGTGCATCTTCTTTCTTCCTCTGTCATTCTTTTTGAAAACAAGGCTATTCATTACATGTCTGAACACTAGGGAATAACATTATTTCCTGAAGAGAGAGTGGATCATCTTAGGCAGAATTCAGCCCAGAGCTGAAGGTTACCATAAAAAAAACCAAAAAAGCCCCACACTAATTCTTCAGTCTAAAAGGTTTCAACAAGCAGCAGAATTATTTTGGATCAGCACTTTTACCCATAAGCAAGCGCCGCTTCACTCTCTTGTCCACATCAGCTGCTGCTGTGGTGTTTCCCTCAGAAACTTCAACAGCAGCTTCTTCCCTCTCTGTAAGGAGCATGAAAAAAGCAAGTGAGTAAAGGTGCCCTGACTCATCTGACATCCAACACACACGAAGAGCTCCATCACACACTGAATCAGGGACAGTCAGAACTGACCAGGCAGAAATAAGTTATTTTTCAAGAGCAAGTAGTAATAAAAATCATGAAGACCCTTCAGTCAAAACCATGAGAATGTTTTGCTTTTGTGGCTTCCTTACAAGCCATGTTTGCTTCAGTGTCCTTAACAAAACAAAAGATGTGCTACAGATGTAGTGAACAGCAGCAAGATGAAAGAGCTGACGGAGCTGCTCTGTTAGGAGTGCCCTGTCATCATCCATCGTGGACTAATTACAACAACCAGCCAGTCATGCCTCAGCATTTGATTTCAATCAACAGACAACAAACTCTCCCAGAGACTGCAAGAGTTTATAAATCTTAAGCGCTTTCTTTACTGGATAACTGCCTTGCCAAAACTACACATTAATTGATTTCAGAGTCCCAGTTTTTACAGACGTATTCCTTGCTCACACTACTGAAGAAAATAAACCTAAAATGTCCCAGAGGGAAGGAAACCTGCTTTGGTTAGTGACAGGCCTCCTATTTCAGGGGGACCAGTGATAATTACAGGTTGCAACAGCATTAGGTAGCTGCTAAAATAGGGAAGCATAACTTGCCTGGACCCAACCAACTCACCCATGCACTATGAGGTTCCTTCATTTTGAACCCCTTGACATTTTCTAGCCATACCATTATGAGGAGCACTAATCTTGCCCACAGAGCAGCACCACACCCCCTGGAGCTGGGGATCCCCAGCAAAGCCCTTCCCTGCAGTGCATACTGACCCAGGCAGGTTTTGCCATCCAGGTGCATGACATACTTGGGGTGGCATCCACAGACAGGCCCGTGCTCAGCATCGTCACACGTGTGCTGGCAGCCCCCATTGCCGTGGTTGCATGTCACTGGGGAGAAAACACAGGGCACTCTCACTTCCAGCACTTCTGAGGGACCCTGTGCAGTCCCACTGCCACCTGAGCATGCAGTGCAGCCCTTTCCTGAAGGGCACTGTGAGACACTGCACAGCTCCCTCATGGAGCTGAACTTCCAGGTGTTATGAATGATGGCACAAGTCCCAAACTACAGACACTACAGCAATCAACAGACCTGTGTGACTGTGCCCAGAAAAGACACCAATTCTGGTTCAGTTCAAACACACACAGCTCAGGTGTGCCATGTTAGCTAAAACACACCAAGCCCCATCTCACTGTTCACTTTGGGAACCATAAGCACATGCAGAATGTTGCCTACAAATGCAGCTCCTCTGGTTCTTAGACAGCTCAAATCCCGGTCGGCATTCACAGGCAACTCCTCCTTTGGGTGTTTCTCTGCAGATGTGGGCACAGCCATGGTCTTTGTTCATGCAGCTCATGCCTTCTGTAAAACAGGAAAGGTGCCAGAGCATCAGCACCCTCAGCAGCCCTGTGTGCAAGCAACAAGGTCACTTCAACACACACAGACTGAGCCTCTGGCTCTGGGAAGGCTCTGCAGGGTTGGGACAAGAAGTTTCAGAGAGGAAAGGCAGTGAGTCCAGTCCTGCAAAGTCAATAACCCCAAGGTTTCTCCTTCTGTGATCATTTCTTTGACTGCAAGGTCAAAGAGCAATATCCACAGATTTGTACAGCACCTGCATTCTCATCCAATGCTCTCACTTTATACTTCTAGGTGTTCATAAAACCTCCTCATTCCTTTTACAAAAGTGGCAATGTCCAAGTCTAAAATGAAGTTCCTCTTTCTCTGCTGAAAAGAGCAGCCTGCTGACACAGGAATGTTTAGAACAGCAATCACAGGACTCATCCCAATTTCAATTCCTAGCTTACAAAGCAAATTCCCAGAACCATAACCTATCTCAGCAGTGACCAAGTGCTGAGTCCTATCTCAGAGCAGGCCAACATGCAAATTGCACACATGCTATACATTAATTCTCTTTATTGTTAATCATTTTCTTTTCATTTTTTTTTACCGATTTCAGTACACACCACCCAAGATAACCTCGCTGGGTATTATCACAGTGTTCTGTATTTCTACACATCTTCCCAGTTAGACAGAATTTAGTGCTAGTGTCTGCTTTAACCAAATGAAGAACCAGTGTGACACTAATGACTGGATTTCTATTGCTACACCTCCTGCCATTTTTATCTCTGCCAGCTCGTGCACAGCACTCAATTGCCAAAGTGCTTTTCTTGGCCTTTGCAAAAAATATAAAGTCAATTAAACAGGGAGGAGTAGTTTCTAAAATTATTGCCAGAGCTTCTTTCCCCTTGCTCCATGGCTCAGTGCAAGCAGTGTCTTTGCCATTTGCAAGAAGGTGGTGCAGCCTGCACACACACAACACAACAACACCCAGCAGCTGGCTGAGTTACCCAATGGCATCAACAGACCAAATTAAACAAATAGGTGTGCTTTTAACAGAATACCACAGGGTTTTGATGGAGTCCTCTACAAAACCAGGAAAGAGAGGACATCTGAATGCTGTCCTTGGGTGTACAGACAGCACACCTTTACCATCAAATTCTCTGTCTGGGCACATTTGGATCCCTTAAAAGGACAAGTTACACCAAAGTGCTCTTTCTTCCCAGTGAGAACATTCCATTTATGAAGACCAGGTGGAACATTCTTTGGCTGCCAGGGCTGATCCCACTCCACCCCAGGGAACTTCTCTGGAGCTGAGCAGAGGCACAGTCAGAAGCAGAACAGCAAGGGTGACCATGCTGCAGGAAAGGGACTGTCAGTTCCACACCCTGTATATTTTTTAAACTTACCCAGCCCTTTTTTCAAGCCTTACTACCAAGAGAAGCAAACCCCCTGCATTGTGAGGCAGAGGTCACCATTATTCCACTCCACTTCAATTAGGTCCTTTCTCCACACTGCTATTCTCACCCCCTGGAGCACCAGCTACAGGACCCTTTCTCTATTAAGACAGCTTTAAGCAACAAAAGAATGGACACTGCAGAGCCCAGATTATTCTGCTCTGCTGGCTTTTTGATTCCTTTCCCACAGTGAGGGCTCTCCACAAGTCCAGCAAGACAATGAGACTCCAAATCCTGCAGCACACAGGCACAGCCCAAGGAGCCCACAGGAAAGCTGTCACCCATTATTGTGTCAGTCAAGGAAGGAGACAACCCATGAGGCCACAAATTAGCCTCATTAGCTCTGGTGTTTTTGTCAAAGTTCTGCTCTTAAGCATGCAGCATGGTTTGCTCTGTTAGCTCGGAGGGGTTAGAGAGCATTAAGAGAATTAGCAGCTTAGTTTCTGTCAACAAAGTTATTCTTTTGTCTCTATTGAGCTACCAAAGGGGAAACTGCTCAAGCAGGTACTTTGGTAAAGTTCACTGGCACCAAACAAATGGTTTATATGCTCCATTTGGGATTGCTCCATTCTGAGGGAGCAGACTTCAATCAGGTCTCCATAGAAAGCTCAAACTGTGCTTTCCAGACCAGGATGGATTTTAATAACAAGGTATCCATTGTGGAACAAGGTACTCCACCAAACCCACCAGAATCTGGCTGACCTAAAAGGCAGTTCCATAGAGGATACCCACATCCACACATTCCAGCATTTACTTTGGGCCTGCTCTTGTTTCCAAAGCTGGTAGATCTCTCTCAGCCCCCTTTTACAAGGTTGTATTATTAAGGAGATGTCTGTAAAGCCATAAATGCTGTGTGGCTGCAATCCCTTGGTGCACACAAAGTCTCCCAGGTCACATTGTTCCAGTGCTATTGCAATGGCAGACTGTGCTCCACAAAAAAAAACCCAAGCAGATTTTGCTCAAATCTCCCCACACATTTCCCAGACACAGAATTTGTGCTGTAAGAGACTCTGCCCTACTGACCCACAAATATCCTGGGATGGATGGCTCTGGATTGTCCCACTCAGCCAGGAGAGGTGACTCCAGTGCCTTTGTGGTTGTTGAGCAGATCCTGAGCCAGGTGGGACCTTTCTGATCACTGGACCTTCTTGAAGTTACCAGGAAACCTGAGTACTCCTGTCACTGGGAGAATGCAGGCAAAAAAAGCCAGCAGTATTTCCCTATCAGGTCACACACTAAATTAATCTCTTACATGTATGATCTGGGTTTAAATATTTGTATTTTTTTGCACAGAAGGTGTCAGGACAACATTCCCAACCTGCTAAGAGCATTAAGGCCTAAATGGTTAGGGCAGGCTCAAGCAGGCATTCTGCAGGACAGAGAGAGAGGATGCAAAGAGCTACCAGACATTCTGAGAGAACAGAAAAATGGTGAGGAGCATCAGCAGAGCAGGACATCCCAGGAGTGCTTTAGTCTTTCATCCTTGTGTTAAGGCAATTTCTCCCCAAAAGCTCCCCAGCTCTCCCTGCTCTCTGCAGCCAAGGCTCCAGCAGGGACAGCTGAGATGTGCCCTGTGTGAGTTCACACAGGATTCCAAGGTGCCTTTCATCCCTCAGATCCCCTCCATTCCCACCAATCCAGCCCAGCTATGACTGTGAGATACCACAAGGGAGAGCAGCAAGATTTGCCAGCCAGAGCAAAGGCAGCCACAAAGATGCACCAGGTATTTACTCACAAAACACTCTGTTTTCTCTCAAGTTTTTGCATTCCCTATCATGGAGCAAGTGGAACCAGAAACAAGGTGCACATGCATGGCTGCCCTGCCAGCTGCTCCAACACCCTCCCTGGGTAATTCCTTCTCCCACACAGATGAAGAGCAGCCCATTCCAGCAGGAAAACAAGGATTAAAAACAGGACTGTGCACAACTTCCCAGGACACCCTCAGTTCCTGTGGTTTAACCTCCAGGTCCCTCTGCTCCTGTGTGTTTAAATGCCAATATTGCAGCCCACAGGGAAGGTGCCCCAGGCATTGATATATGGAAATTTTAATGGGACTGGGAGATATGGAAATTTTAATGGGACGGAAATATCCCCTCACTTTACAGATAAGAAGCAAAACTGAATGGATGGCCTAGGCAGTAGGAGCCAAAATCTGCTTTGATCAATGCTGTGATGTCTCAGAACCAGCAAAGTACAAACACTGAGCAATGCATACACGAGGCAGAGAGCAGAAATCCCAGAAATGAGCAGAAAAGCAGAGAACAAAGTGAGGGGAAAGATAAAGAAGTGAGATTTGGCTTACAACAGACATGCCCACCCAAGGGAAAAAAAAAAAGGTAAAAAAAAGGTAAAAAAAGGTGGGGAATCCTCAGCAGCACTTTACAGTAATGAAGGGGGGAGTGGGTAAGGTAGGCAGGAAAGAGTCACAGCATGAAACCTGAAAAAATGGCTTTCAAAGAAAGCAAAACAATCACCTCAATGTTTTACTAAGAAAAAAAAATGTATCAGGCAAAAGAGTGAGCTGAGGGTTTTTCTTAGGACTGGTTTGGATAAAGATGTATTTTATTAGGTAGATTTTATGGGGAAAATCCATCATTTTGTCCTCTTTGCTTTCCCTTTCAAAGAAAAATACCTATGTTTAATGGATGTTTGTTATTATGGAAAAAGGGCCTTTTAGGGGAAAAAAACATTAAGAGAAATTAAATGCATCTTTAAGAAAAGAGACAGAATTCCAAAGGTACAAAGAAGGGAGCAAATATTGGTGACAGGGAATGCTGCTGCTGTCAGTTCAAGAGAGTAGAAGACACTGAAGCAGCAGCAAGTATGAAAAAAGAGTTGGAAGTTTTTCCTCTCAGCATCAGACAAGACAAGGAGCTCAAGCAACCAATTTCAGTGCTTAGAGAGCCCCTCCATGGGTGCACACGAACTCAGAGCCCTGCTGTGCCTGGCCCAGCCCCTGCAGTGGCAGGCTGAACCAGACCTCTGTGGGACCAAGCACAGGGCCAGAGGAGCTGAGGACACAAATTCTTAACCCAAACAGAAGATCAGTTCAGCTCTGTCAGATGGCAGCCACCTCAGCACCCTCATCTGTGGATGGCCATATATGTCTACAAATGTTGATCTCTTCACTTTGGGGATTTTTAGAGTGAGATTTGTTTATTCATGCTCAGATTCCTCTTATGGTTATGCCAACAATAAGCCATAGATTAAAGACAGCCTTGCAGCTCTAAGCACTTCTTACTGAGATTTTCACTGTACAGTTCAATGGACAACTCCCTGATCTGAGCAACCACTTTAAAGCATCCCCTGAGGGCATCCAAAATAATTTTGTTCCATCTGATGCCTAATCAGATATCCAAGACTCTGATCTCTCAAAGGTCGCTTCACAAAGGTTTCACTCAAAACAAAGCACGAGATTTGAATACCTTTGGGGCTGACAAACAATAAATCTCTCAGCTGAAACCTAAACATTCTAGGGGGAATCTAAAAGGTATCTGAAGGCAGTGCAGCTATTGCCCTGTAACTGAAAATGGCCGGAACTTGCATTTGTGGCCATTCTCTGGGTTGGGGCAGAGTTTTGGTGCCCAGCAGAGCAGCAGGGAGCCGGGGTGCAGCAGCACAGCCTTCAGCAGGCACAGCACCGCACACACAGCTGGCATCAAAGAGAGGAAGGGATGCAGCTCTTCAAAGCCACTTGGAACATCCTGACACGCTGCTCCTTTCAAAGGCAGCAGGACTCCCAGCCCCTTCTCAGCTTTGAAAACCCTGAGAGCCCTTCAGAAGGGGTTTAGAAGGGCGGGCGGTACCTTCGGAGCGGTGGATGCAGGTGTGCTGGTTGTCGCTGAGGAAGAACCCCTCCTTGCAGCGGCACTCGTAGCTCCCCACCGTGTTCACACACACCTGCTGGCAGCCACCGTTGTTGAACATGCACTCGTCTGTGTCTGAGAGAGAGGGGGAAAGGCAGAGATGAGCTTGGTGCCCTCACCGCGGCACAGACAGACAGACAGACACCAGCTGGAGGCACCCAGGCACCCCTTGGTTTGTGATCTTTGTGATCCTCCTCCCTCAAGCCTGGGACATCATCGCCCATCATCACTCCTGTCCTTGACTGACTGCAGTCAAGGACAAGAGCAGAAGTTCTGGGAGCAGTTTGAATCTTGATTTTGCAACAATCAGAGTCTCAACAACACCAGAGAACACAGAAGGGCTCTGCTTGCAAGAGAACCAACACAACCAAAGAGTAGAAAATCTTCAGCTAAGCCTCTGAACAACAGGATGCCCATCCCAACCTCCAATTCTTTGGAATTTTACCCCTTAATAAGCACAAGTTTTTGAAACCATGAGTGCCAAATACTTCTCCTAGCCTAATTTTCAGAAATTTTTAGCAGGAACTGAAAAACACTCAATCCCTTAAAAACAGAACAAAACCTTGCTGAGGCAAAGCACTGGTCTCATTTGCAAATTCATCTGTAACACCATGTTTGCTCCCTGTTCTGTTCATCGTTCCTGGCTAATAGTACAATGTTTTTAATTTAACATTGTTGCATTTCTGGCAGAAAACAGCTGTCTTGAAAAAAAAAGAGGAGAAAGAGAGGCTTTTAGTAAGAAGCATAACATAGTATTACAACAGATTTAATGTCCACTGAAGGCAGTGAGTAAGGCAATTGGAGGCAAAGGAATGTGACCTGCTGGAGAAAAAGAGCGGCTGACATATCTCCATCACAAAGAAGCTGAGTATTTTAGAGTTCTGCAGCGATGTGAATGTGCAAACAATCATGAATAAACAGCCACCACGAGCCCTTAGTGCTACAGTTTTGAACTCCAGCAGATGTTTCTGTCTTACAGACTTTGGAAAGCTTTCAAAAAAATCATCTCTTTCCAACAAGTAATTGTCTATTTGGCTTAAACCCAGGCACACAGCAGAGATCTTCAAAAATAAGGGTGAGAGGAGGGCAACCCTGGCGTGAACAAAGTAAATAAACAGATTAAGAGAAGATGTGATCCAATTTGCTGCATGCCAAAATATTTATTTAACGTTTACATCACAACTCAAAATTGGCACATCAGTGGTAAAAACCTCGCTGTATGTCAATGACATTTTGTTTTGTTTTATTTTATAGCTCTGCCATGCAATGCTGAGCAGCTCCCCAGCCACATAGCAGGTGGGAGATTTTGGCCTAGGTTGTGTCAGTGGTCACAAAGAGCTCAGCTGAAGCACGCCCTGGGTACAAGGAGAACACACACAGGCCTCTGGTGCCATTGTCAGGGGCAGTGTGCTCCTCCACATCCAGCCCCTCGTGGTAACCTCAGCTGAACTCCACTCTGTGTTTACACAAACGCAAAAATAAGATGGATGCTCTGTTATTTTAAAGCATCCGCAGATATTTTGTTTCCCTCTCTACTTTATTGAGATATTTGGAAGCTGGGGAGTTCAGCCTCTCCTCCACCTACACTGCAGAAAGCTGGGCAGGCAAGCAGGTAAAACCCAACCCAATCCCACTGAATACTCCCGAGTTTCCTGATTTGTCCCTGCAGAAGTTACAGCCTGGGGATGGTGTGACCCCCAGCTGATGTGCCACACACCAGTGGGAGCAGCCAGCCAAATTAGCTGCAATCATGCAGGGAGAGCAAGGCTCCCTCTGGCTGCCCTGGGTGTGGAGGTGTGTCAGGCACTTCCACAGGAGTGCAGTACTAGAGGGAAACTGAGCCATCCCTGGAAAAACAAATGGCACAGGGTGAGCACACAGGGTGCCCAGGAAGCAGGACAGCTCCACCAGCTCGAGGCTCAGTCCCTCTGCTCTTCAGTGGCCTCCATCACACACACTCCCAGTTATCCTCCCCTTTTAGGAATACTCAGAGTGAGAAGCCCCCAAATTACAAGTAGATTTGAGAGAGAAGATCCTTAAGCCTTGAAACACACCTGGACAACTGATCCTAAGCTAACTGTGGGACAGAGAGGACAATGATAGCACATGTTCCTTTATATAAACTCATTTAGCATAATAACAGATGGCATTTGGCACACTTAAACCCAAAGCACTCCACAGAAACATAGCACAGTTATCCTCATTTACAGAGGGGGGAAAGATCCACACTGGGATGGTACCTCAATACCTGAAAACCCTTAGACTCACAAGCAACATTTCCTCTCTGTCTGCACTGAGTGAGCCCAGGAGATGGGCAGGTGTTGCCCAGGGATGTGTTCCAGCATTCCCCACCCTGCCCCTGAGCACACCCCTTACCCAGGCAGTTGTGGCCATCGTGAGCCAGCATGAAGCCATCGTAGCAAGTGCAGCGGTAATTCCCTGGAATGTTGAAACACTCGTGGACACAGCCCCCATTGAAGTCGTTGTCACATTCATCAATGTCTAAGGAATAAAGCAAAAGTCAGTATGATGGATGCTCGCTTGAGTGTTATAGACAGGGATGTGACTGCCTAAATGTGAGCAGCAACTGCTGTCCAAAATGGTCATTGTCTTGCAAACACACTATATTTAATGCATTTCTTGTGAATGACTGAGAAAACGCCCTGAAACCCCCTGGCAGCTTTACCTTATGCTTTTTAAGGCCATAAACAACAAACTCATTATCAGGCTGAGTGAAATGAACAGGTGAAAATCCATGCAAGGTTTGCCTTTGATTTTGTAAACAAGAAGTAAATCAGATGACAAAACAATCACTATTTTGATTTTAAAACCATCCTTTGTCATTTTCAGTGGCTCTGTTTTCTCAGAAATGCTCCACGCTGGCACAGACAGAGCGCTGTGCTCTGCTCCTTTTACCTTCACATTTCCTGCCTTCGCCGGTGTAACCCATTTTGCACATGCACTTGTACAGCTTCGGGGTGTTCTGGCAAATGGCATCTGGGTGGCAGTCATCCAGCCCCAGGGCACACTCGTCCACATCTGTGAAAAGACAGCAGGCTCAGGAGGGATGTCAGCAGCAGCAGGAGAGCAGGGCGTGGCTCCTGAGCACATCCCTGAGGGGATGACAAGGCTGAGCATCCCTCTGTGGTGCTCACAAGAATACTGTGTGGTTTTGTGTGCCAGGACAGAAACAGGCAGAGACAGCATCTGCACTTCAATTTCTGTCACATTCTACCTGCACATAGATATATTTGTATATATCTACAGATATATTCAGATAAGCCCGTGGTAAGCTTTTCTGTAAGTTTATAAATGCACCCAAAACAATCTCGTAAGGATTAGATGCTCTGTGAAATTCAGCTGATAGGTTCACAGAGATTCATCAGAGATTGTCAATCTTTCTGATTAAAAGAAGTCATTGAAAGAGTTAAAGCAAAGAGTTAAAACATTAAAAACAAAAAACAGTCATTGAAAGAGTTCTTGATCACATCCATGCATCACCTGCAGCAAGCCCAAGGATTTTTAAAATAACAAGGGGAGAGGATTGAAATGTGCTTTCAAAGTCACCACCAACAAGTTAAAAGACTGACTTACCATTAAACAGATGTATAATCGTAAAATATTATTTTTTAATACAAG
Source organism: Melospiza georgiana (assembly GCF_028018845.1). Classification (NCBI taxonomy): domain Eukaryota; kingdom Metazoa; phylum Chordata; class Aves; order Passeriformes; family Passerellidae; genus Melospiza; species Melospiza georgiana. The sequence continues at coordinate 19,780,754 of NC_080435.1, forward strand.
AATAGTGTCTGGGCAGCAGCATTGCCAAATCACCTGGCCAGCCATCTCACAGCACAGCAAAATGAAGCAAAATATCCAGGTGGAAACTTCAGAGAAGAGGAAATGAAGAGAAAGGGAAACACCAACAGGAAGAACTCCTGGAGATGAAGAAGTGTAGACAGAAGAGGAAGAAAAGTTACAGGCAGCAGAAGACAGACATCAGCACAAGCTTTTCACACAGCAGAAGAAAACCGAAGCATGGAAAGAGGAAGATTTCCAGCAACTGGCTAAAAGGGAGAATTGTAGGAGCAACACCCCATGCAGGTACAAAAAGTGCCTCATAAAACAAGAAGTAGTGCATGAGTATCAGCAGAAAGCAACTACTTCAATAGCCAGCAACTTTTTATGGTGGGGATCACTTTCCAAATGGAAACTTCAGCCAGCACTTCTCCCATTTACAATTATAGCATTCATTCTGCTCTTTTTTTTTTCCTTTCCCCCAATCACAAAATATGCCTGTAGGTACTGCAGCAGCTGCCAACTGCAGAATGTGTTCACTTGGTTTTAACTCCTAGTGGGGTTTGGCAGTGGGAAATGAGGCAGAGAGCCAGTGCCAGAGCAGCAGTGCCTGCCTGGCTCTCAGGTGCACACAGCTCCAGGGATGGGGTCCCAGACACTGCCACCAGCAAGAAAGGAGAAGGTGGCAAACACTGGGAAGCAGCTGGGAAGGGCAGCAGCATCGGCTCTCTCTCAAAGCAGAGAGGTCAAGCCATTAAAAAATATGGGAAGCAGAGAATTGAAGGAACAAGTCGTGCAAGGAAAGGCGCAGGCAATAGCTGAGGGGTCTCCAGCTCGTGGGACTCCAGTAGGTAGGGCAGACAGAAAGGATGAGCAGGAAGGACAGACGGACAGAGGGCATAAAGGAGCACCAGCCACATTGCGTGCCCTCGGCACCTCAGCTCTCCCCTGCCCTGCCCGAGCCAGGGGCACCGAGCTGCCCCGGCAAGAGGGGTCCCAGAAAACACCGGCAAGGAGGGGCTTCCCTCTAGGGCAGGACACAGAGACAGGGAGCAGATCTCGTGGCAGCAGCAGGACGGCAGCTCCCAGCTCAGCTGGGTTATCTTTACACCCTGCTCTGTGATCTGCAGCGTGCGGTAAAGAACCGCAACAAGAAGCCGCATCTCTAATGCATGCAAAGGCGTGGAAAAGAGGGCTAGGAAAAATCCGTAGGCACAGAGAGCGAGATTTCCCCTTGAAGTGACAGCGTCCCGAGCACAAGGGAGACCCTGCAGGAACGAGACTGTGAGCAAACACCGCAGCCTTCAACTTGGCAGGAGGTGGCGGCGGGAGAACCCCGGGGCTGGTTCCGCGGGGTCCGAAGGCAGCTTCACACACCATCCACACCCCGCTCCCGAGGTGCCCGTCCCGGGGCTCTCCCCGCTCCCGGGACAGCGGGAACCGCCGGGAAAGCGGCGCTGGCAGCACCCGCGGAGCGCCCTGCGAGCAGCCCGGGCACGGCCGCAGCTCACACCGGCACCGGCCCCTTCCCTTGGCCGCCGGCCCGGAGAGGAGCCGGGACCGCGCGGTGCCTGCGGGGGGAGCCGCGGTGCGGGGATGGGGAGAGCGGGGGCCGGGACCGGGCAGGGAGCGGGAGAGCTCAGCGGGCAGGGAAAGGGAGCGGGGGCACTCACCGGGCAGGGGCGGGGGGCACTCACCGGGCAGGCTAAGGGAGCAGGGGCACTCACCGGGCAGGGAAAGGAGTGGAGGGCACTCACCGGGCAGGGAGCGGGGGCACACACCGGGCAGGGTAGGGGAGCGGGGGCACTCACCGGGCAGGGAAAGGAGCGGGGGCACTCACCGGGCAGGGTAGGGGAGCGGGGGCACTCACCGGGCAGGGGCGGGGGGCACTCACCAGGCAGGGAAAGGAGCGGGGGCACTCACCGGGCATGGTAAGGGAGCGGAGGCACTCACCGAGCAGGGAAAGGAGTGGAGGGCACTCACCGGGCAGGAAAAGGGAGCGGGGGCACTCACCGGGCAGGGAAAGGGAGCGGGGGCACTCACCGGGCAGGGAAAGGGAGCGGGGGCACTCACCGGGCAGGGGCAGCGCGGCGGGCCCGGCCGGCGCGGGCAGCAGCAGGAGCAGCAGCGGCAGCGCCCTGGCCCCCGAGGCGCCGCGGCGGCCGCCGGACCCCATGGATGGCGCTGCTGCCGCTGCCGGGCGGGAGGAGGCGGCGGCCGAGGGAGTGTCTGGGGCGCCCGGCCCGCCTCGCACTGACAGCGGGCGCGGGGCGGCGAGGGCTGGGCGGGCCTCCCTCCCTCCCTGCCCGGCCCTGCCCCGCTGCTGCCCCGGGCGCGGTGGGCGCTGCCGGCGCACGAACCGCCCCAGCCCGCCCATGGGAGCCCCGGCAGCCGCACACCTGCGGAGCCACAAACACAGGTGTCCCATGGAGCCGCTGGAAACCCGGCAGCGGGAACACCTCACACTCGGCAGCCGGAACACCTCACACCAGGAGCGGGTGCTCCCCGGGCCCGGGAAGCATCTCCCGGCAGGACGAGCCTGTGGCAGCCCGAACACGCCCGATGCGCTCCAGTCTCCATTGCGCTGGTTCAATACAATATTGACATTTTTACCGTGTAATCACACCCCGCCGCAGAGCGTGAATCCCCCCCGGCTGGAGGCCATGCCAAAGCCACGCATCACCCCACCCCCAAGCCAGCCCCATCCCACCTCCATTCCCAGCCAGGGATTGCTCGCAGCTGTCGCTCCTTTGGCAGGTAAAATTGGCTCATACATTATTCACTGAAATTATCATTTCCTAAATAATGTCTGACCTTTCAGGCTGCGAGCAAGAGCAGGCAGTATTCTCTCCCACCCCTCCCTCCCATCCCCGTTTCACTGCCCTTTCCCTTTTGTTTTGTTCTGTGAGAAATACCGAGCTGTTTCTAGTTGCAAGGGCGGTTTATACACATTAGTAAATCTTCAGAATGAAACTTTCCCTCAGTCTTTGTCTTTGTTTCCTTAATGGCAGCTATAAATTACCACTCTCCTTTCTCACTGGAGCATCAGGCTTCATTGCTTTTGAAATGATCAAAGTTATTCTCTTTTTGAATCCAATGAGAAGCAACCTTTTGTGTCTCCTGGACGGTTTCAGTCTTAGGCAATCTCATCTATAAATACATAAAGCTGCTCATTAAACACTCCAAGGATTCTCCAGCCCTAAGCAATAAATGAATGAAGGGTTTCTCGAGAGTTTCCATGATCTCCTGAATAAACCTTCATACTTGCGGTGGGAACTGGCACACCTGCACATCTCTCATGCAGGGATATCACTCAGGTTTGTCTCCATAAACAGCTCTCCCAAATGGACAGAGAACCCATCTCCTATCCAGGCACATGGCTTCAAACCCCCTCACAGAAAAGCTGCCACTCACTTCAGGCACTGCCCAGTCCCCTCAATGAACTCGACCAGTATTAATTAAATTAACTTTCATCACAAGATTTGCAAAAGTCAAAGTAAGAACACATATGAAGAGTGCAGCAGAAAAACCAGCAAGAGACACTGCAGAGTCGTGTGACCAAAATATCCAAAGCTTCCTGAGGCACCCTAAAAGCAAAGCATCTTTCTTACTTCTGTAAACTAAAACATAAAGGGAGACATAAATATTTGGGAATGCCTGAGTTAGATCAAAAGATCTCACTGCAGCTTGGAAAACAAACAGAACAATATCAAATTCATCTTAGCTAATGAAGCCGTTTCTTACACATAAATCTCAAAGTGTTTTGTGAAGGATCCTGGCTATTATTTCACATTTAACACACATTTGTTTATGATGAGGAATTGCCATTAAAATATCTCTTTAAAGACACAAACCAGACAAGCTCAGACCTCAGCTCAGATGCCTTTTTGCAGCCTTTTTAACTATTTCTATTCACCCACAGAGTCACAGTAACAGATGACTGCTCTGGGCACGAAGACCTTTACTGGGGGAGAGAAGCTACAAAAATTCTTGAGATTCAACTTCAGCACTACGTGTGAGGAAAGGAAAACAACCACACCAGGGCAGTTGGACAGGAAGACAACCAAATAGGACTGTTGGGGGATTTTTTTTCCCAGCAATTTTAAATAAAAATCAAGTAACAAAGTTTCAGGGAGTAAAATAGATCCTGGAAAATAGCTACTTCCATAGAGGTAAGACCCTCAATTCCCCTCTGCTCTCCATTTTCACCATCACATGCAGCTGCCCCACATTGAGAGATGGAGACTAACCTGCCACAGAGCAGCTGGATATAAAATCTGCTTCAGGAACTGCACACCTCATGTCCTGAGGAGAGATGAATACTTTTGTCTACCAATTTGGGTTAAAAACTGCTTTGTTTCATAACTCTTGTTAAATTTCATTATTTAATGATGACCAAACAATACCTGAAGACATGCAGATTGAGATTTCATCTGCACTTCAATGAGAAGTAGCAACTCTACTGGCCTGCATCATATTGACCCAAAACTGAGCATGATGAGTGCTTGTGACAGCAGCTGAAAACAACTGGGAGATGCCAGAATGGTAAAAGCAAAGTAGGATGCTGACAAGTAAGGAAACATTCTCAAATATTTAATTGTTCCAAAGCACACACAAAATGTCTCAGTTGTAGTTTCAAGCCTTGCTCATCTCCAGGTATTCACTGAGTTTTCAGAATTGTTTTTCTTTGAAATGTATCACTCAAATTTTTGCACTTCCCATCTTAGTGCTCCAGGCTTGCTGAATTCTGTGTAAAAATAACACATCCTCAGTAACCAGCAGGACCTGCACAGGACTCATCTGAGACAGAGGAAATTTGTGCATTCTCTGGTCACAAGGGGCATTAGAAACCCCTCCCATGTAATTTATATGTCTTGTCCAAGTCTTTTTATGCTATTTGTAGAAAAACATTCCCCAAACAAACATCAGATCCACCAGTGACACTTTAAATGTTGCAGGATCTGCATCTTAACGTGCCACTGTCACTGAAATGAAGAACAGCTCCTGTTTATTGCAGAACTGAACACAGCATGGCCTATTAATACACACACATTTCAGAGTTAATAGGGGAAAAAAGGAGACACTTTGTCATGTGAAATAACTTTTAGACATTTGTGTTTCCTTGTGAGAACTTTCCAAGTCATTGCTACAACAAATGGTAACATTTTGGACCAGAGCAGTCAGTGAACAGCCCCTGCAGTTGCACAACACACTCTGCCCGCCAAGGCCCTGCTCTTGGTGCTCCTTTTCCTTGGAGGAAACCTGAAAAACCTGAGGTGAGATGAATGAAGCTGCACTTACCTCAGCCCCACGTCCATCCCTGCAGAGGGTCAGGAGCAGCAGGTCCATCCCAGCCCAGGAGCAGAGCTCTGGTGTCTCTCACAGGCCCAGCACACCCACAGCAGGTACCAAATCCACAAATGCACTCCAAAACCTGCCCAAGGATGAGGCCAGAGCATGGCTCAGGCCAAGCTCACCCTCTGGCATCCCCCAGGATGGCCCCAGCTCAGGGAGATCGATGCCTTCCCCCAAGAGGGATATTGATATTTTTATTTGTTATTTCCCTTTGCTTACAAAAAGCCTCCACCACAGACCAGGTGCAAAACCTCCCATGCAAAACCACCCCAGGGGTGTGAGAGGTGAAGCACCAGAGATAGCTCCAGATGAATGATCCAACTCCTTCCTTCTGTCTTCCCTGGTGGAACAGAGCATTCAGAGATGGCCTCATGTGGTTTGAAACAAAGGGAACCGCAGCACATCTGAGGGTGTGTGTGCTCACAGACCCTCCCAAGGTCTGTGTGGTCCCTTTGTCCCCATTCCCTGACTCCTGAGCAGCATCTCCTCCACTGCTGGCAGTCTGACAGACAGGGATGGCCTCTGTAGCTGGGAGGGAGCAGATGTAGCTGGGCAGATCAGACACAAAACTGTACAGCAAAGATCTCCTGAAATGAGCCACTAAAATGTCCCACAGACCTGCAGCCAGGCAATGAGCCAGATTATCAGCCAAATTATACCAGACTTTTTGAAAATAGCACATTAATGCTATTTTTTTCATGTTAGAAGACAAATTTTATTGCAATTCAGCAAATGAGCTACACCTGTAAAACCTCTTTGTATATCCAATTCACATTTAATATCCAATGGATTGAAATGTCACAGGAAAAATAAAAAAAAAGGAAAACAGTACCTGGTTTTGTCATTATAATGTAAACTTCAACACGGCCCTTAAAAATAACAAGCCAGTGATTTCCCCATGTAGTAAAATATATAGTTTATAAGGTATTGATGCTTTATCTTAGTTTAACAGCCAATCTCTAGGTATAAAATAAAGAGCTACAAAGATGCGAAGTACGTGTACAATTTCTTCAAGTATTTTCAAGTATCCTATAGTCTCCTCACTACGGACAAAATTCATTTGACAATATACAGAAAATGTTAAATCTGAATAGTTTCACTGCAGAAATCTTAACATATGCATGAATTTAAAACACATAAAAAGTATGGGTCATCCAGCTACTAAGTCCAATTTAAACAGTTTGAAAAATACTCTTTGTAATGGAAAAAGTTGTGGAACAGTCTCCAGTTCATGAATATGTTTTCAGCTACAGAATATCAGGTGGTTAAAGTTTATGGCAGGTAGAGGCTTTTTTTTCCTTTTGTATAAACTTACCATCATAGTATTTGATTCCATTTAAACCAAACTTTGTTAATTTGCATTTTCTTTTTGTATAAAGTATCATTGTAGCATTAACCAAAGAAGGCTAAATAATTGATAGGTGATAGCCAAATTTTTTCTCTCAAATCAGGTATGATGAGCCTGTAAAAATGTCTGGCTAGTTTAGCACTATGTACTTACTGCATGATGAACTGCTTACTTTTTCATCACTGCATTTCTCTCTTTAGAATGAATGTGTGCTGTTAAAAAGATTATCTTTTCTCATTAACTGTTACCAAAAAATCCCCACTGAACAACAGAACAGCACAGCCACACTAACTGTACCAACCAAACCTGCCCCCTTATTTTGGAAAAATAACAAGAAAAAAAGTTAAAACCGCATTACTCTGAACAAAGGGAGAAGGATTTTACAAAGCTCTGGATAAAAAGGTGCTGATTACACTCCTTGTTCCCATAAAGTTCAGCAGAATGGCATGGCAGGAGCAAATGCTGGATCCTGACCTTATCCTGTGGGACTGCTGCCAGAACAGCCATGAGAGAAGGGCGTGGGTTTGAGGTGGGATTGTGGCTGCTCCTACAGCCTGGGCTGTTCTTACTCATGGAATCTCTTCCCAAAATCCTGTATTTAATATCTTGCTCTTCCTTGGTTGCCTTTGGAGCTAACAAAACCAGCTTTGGTTCTGCTGCATCTCAGAACCTTCCACTGCTCCGTCAGTGGAGCAAATCCCTGCAGCCTTGGAAGGGCACAGCAGAAAGTGCTTTGAACCCCAACAGGATCAAGCACAGGCCCCCTGTGAGAGGAAGAGGAAGGTCTATCTCAAACTGGGTTTTAATGTGGGAATAAAGTAACCTAGGAGGTGGAAGACGATCTTTGTGTCTTCCCTTTGCACTGGACAGCCAGAACTCACTGATGGGCAGCAACATCCCCATGGGCCAGCCAAGGAGCTCACCCTTGGCAATCACCAAATCCCAGCCTCTGCCCATCCCAGCCACCTCAAACTCTCCTAATGAGGGCAAAACAATCCACACCAAAACAGCCATTGGGCCAATGGTATCATGTCTCACTAGGTCAATTTGTGTGAGGAAAAAAAAAAAGATATAAAAAGAACCTTAGTTCAGGGTAATTACCTCATGCAAATAAAATTAATCCACCCTTAATCCTATGAGATATATGGTTTTAACAGGATCAACTCAAATGTTAAGGTCAAACTATGGAATCTTCCTTTCTTACTTAATATTCCCTGTGAAATACACAGGCCTAGTAAAGTCATTGTCAAGACAGCTGAAATAAAAACTACAAAAGAAAACAAATGAACAAAAAAAACCCCAAAATAAAACAAAAAAAATTGCTATTATTAATGCAAGAACAATTTAGGGCAGGTGTAAAAAGACTATCCTAACATATTAAGTTGAATATATGAAATTCTTAGAATGCAGTAAAACTGTTTTTTATTTTTGCCCTTCCAAAGCAGGAAGAAAAATTTTAAAAGCACCAAGAAAACCAACCCTGCACACACAGAGAATACTCCTGTGAAATGCTCCTGTAAGCTGTGAAAGAATTTGCACCCACCCCATGTGAGGAGTGGCTCAGACATTGCCCTCACATCCTCCTAATGCTACTGTGAAATCAAAGAAGAATCTTGCTCTGATAAGTAGTGACAAAGGAACTTCTCAGTTTAATAATGAAATAAATAGGACAAAATTAAAAATAGTCAAAAATTTAATACATGTGCTATACTCATAAATTATGGAAATAAAACTATCACAAGATGTGACTAAGCTGTAGGTAAAGTAAAAGTGCTACAAAATTGTATGAACCAAAAAACTCGGATTCTGTTTCTCCAAAGAGAGACAATACTGAGATAAGTTTATACAGTGGAGACCTCTTAAATACACAGCCCTGAACTTCTGTACAGTAATTTGTGATGCTGATAAATCAGCCTGTTCTTAAGTCACATATTCATTTCAAAGAGATTTTTATCAGAGGATTCAAATGAACAGAGATGCCTTTAGGCATTTGCCAAGTTGCAGATCTCCAATAAATTAAGCTTTCAAAATGTTTGTGTTTCATAGCAGAAATGGCCTAAACTTTCTTTGCTAAAAACAAAAGCATCCCAAATGAAGCAGACTGTGACAATGGGATCCAAGACATATGCACTCAAAAGGAAAAGAAAAAAACCTTAATACCACTGTCCTTTCAGAAACATTAAGAAATCCTTTTAGTTGTTAGTAAGGTATACTGTTATTACTTTAGATGGGGCATAAAGATTTTTATTTAGTCATCTGGCATCTGGGGAACTCATGTCCCTCTTTATTAGCAGTTAAGAGAATTACCAGCAGCAACCAGACACCAAGCTTCAAAAGGCTGGTTTAAGTGGAAATGTTCTTGTGTTATGAACAATTATTCCAGATTTTTCATTTAAGTGGGCTACACTGTAAATTCTGAATTGCAACATAATATAGCCAGTTGTATCATAGAAGACTTTTTTTTAAAGACAAACTTACAAAACACAATGATAGGTTAAATAAATAAAAAACATCAGTTAAAAAACAGACTTAATTTCTTCTTCTGTGCAATTACGTACCAATATGAAAAATATTACTTTGATCTCTGGACATTTCACGGTTCAGTCTCCTGGATTTCACTAAAAATAATACTGACAGCAAAAATAAAGGAAAAAAATTATTGTTGACAAATCAGTGCTTTGGAGCTATTAAAAGCACAGATCAAATCTGTAGTTCCCTTGCAGCAGAACATGACCCAACACCTTAAAAATCAAACATTGGTAATAATGTTAATATATAAAATATTAGTTTAAAAACTATAGAATGACCTTCTCAGCAGAAATGGAGTGTATACACTGGGGTCTATGACATACAGCATATCTGAAGGCAAGTTCACAGAATGCTGAAAGGCTCACTGCACATTTTCTATGGCAAGGAAATACTGCAGCTTTAAAATAAGCTGCACAATACTCATCTCTATCTCTTTCACATGAAAGTGTGTAAAAAGCAAATCAGCAAATAAACTCTAAAATAGATTTATACCAAAATCCTCTTTTTTACATTGAGTTTACAGCTTCTATCCATTTGCCTGTACTATTTCTGGAGTTTCCTTCAAGAAAAGTCAAAGTTGCATTTCTGGGCCATGAACAAGTTCACGATACAATGTACTGGCAAGAACTTTTGCATACTAACGAGATTCACTCCTTGTTGCTTTTTGTTGTGTGTGTAAAGACAGTTTTTCCTGTGGGACAGGAGGTCAGATGTCGATTCCTTTGACCAGAGATGCCTCCAGGGTGATGTTGAACTCCTGCAGGGTCTGCAGCACCCGAATCAAAGAATTCACCAGCGTGTGATCCTTAATCAGGGCCATGTCCTCATACATCTGGGCTGTAATGGGGCAGTCTGCAAGCAGGGCGATCCAGTGGTGCAAAAGGTGGTCTCTGACAAGGGGCCAGTGGGCAGTTTGGGAATAAAAATAAAGCCAAGTTAATTTCACATCTGCACAGACATAATTTTTATTCTTTGCTTTAAGCAGACTACCATGCTCTCCCCTTCTCTTTATGAGACAGGAAGTGGGGAGTAACTGCCCCATGTGCAACATCTTTCTCATTTCATTAAAATATCACTAACAGCAACAATTATAAAGAAGTTTTTTTGTACCTGGCTCCAAGACACACCAGCATCTGAAACTTGCCATCCTTCCCAATGTTCCTGGGGGTGTTGTTGATAGCAGTGATAAAGCGACAGAAATTCCTGGCCCTTGTCTGCCAGTTCTCCTCTGGGACCATCTCACTCTGCTCAAGGGTCTCATAGTATGTTTGTGCTTTTTCTAAAAAGAATGGTGGGAGATAATGAAGTTCCATCAGTGCATTTAGGAGAGAATTAAAATTGAAATGCCTAGGATGCATGAATTTCCTGAATCGTTACTTTTAGGCACTGCTTGTTTCAGTCCTGTATAAAACTGGGATTCCACTACCTCCCCTCTGAACAGTGCTAAAGAGGATCACCTATGTACTGAATGTGAGTGCAGTAAAATGATCATGTACGGGGAACAGCAATGTTAATGTAGCTACTCAAAATATAGAAACAATATTAAAAATAATTCCTTTTTTAAAAATGTGTTTGTGAACTCAGTTGACTTATTTAGCTTTGTGTCAAGGGATCTAGACCATTGTGTGAAACACGCATGCTTATAACACCTTTATTACAATGTCCAGTACATACAACAGCACTAAATCCATCTGCTGTGCTCTGAAAGACAACTCAACCTCTTACAAATGTGATTTCTTGCTTTCTCTGTGCTCAATCAACAAAAAGGTTACCCCATGTCAATTCACCACCTTGTTTATGTGCCTCTTCCCCAGTAAGAAGGGTTGTTTTACACTGTTACTGCCAGAATGACAAAGCCCAGTTGCTGCATTGAGTACAGTCAGCTTCGGCAGAAGACAGGCTCTCTCTCTCTCTCTCTCACAGCAGCACAAGCAGGTAGGAGCTCTAATGGCCACTCAGCTGCTGAGATGCCTCCAAGAAGTCTGCTCTTCACACCAGCTGAGACACAACAGCAGTGATAAGGAGCACAGCTGGATGTGTTTCAGACACAAACAGGCTCTGGGATGTCAGCCTCCCACTCACCTAGAAAGTCCCAAATGAAGACGTTCTTGAAGAGTCTTGGTGATTTAAATCCATGCTGGAACACTTGCTCCAGAGCTGACACAAGTCCACTTTCTCCACACAGCAGCAGGGTCAGGCTGCCTCTCTGCCAGCACACACAGAAAGCACACACACTCATCACCTCACCTTGGGACTCTGGGACACAAGTGTCCCACTAAGTTTTTAAATAATCAGATGCCTAAAGTTCAAATCTGCTGTCAAACAGTGACCCTGAACAGGATGGCTCAGTTCTTACAAGTCCTGAGCATTCAAAAATTGATTGACTTCTCTAAGAATGAGGCTGAGGAAAGCATTGTCAGGGCCTCATCATCATCATCAAACAAAGCCTCAAACAGGCCAAGACAATGAGCAGGTTTTACCTATAATAATTATCACTAAAGAAAATTAGGAAAATATTTTCCTCTTTTTTTAAGTAACAGATCACAGACCCAGTGTAGCATGTGCCTCTTATCAACAAAAACATTTAATGCTCAGTAAAAAACCAAGTCCTGCTTCAGCACATGATGGTAAATTCTATTCTGCAAAACCAGTGCATGACCACTTGAGATTATTACCAATGTGATCACTGACTAGAATTACACTGGATATGAATCTGTCAGGCCATAATGAATTTACAAGTCAGGTGTTACAGGAATGTAAGAAAATCCTGACTGTCAAGAGCCATTCATCCAGACCCAGCAATGCACTACACCTCTCTGGCTCACAAGGGCTGGACAGGGGCAGCTACTTAGGTTTGTTTCAAAAAATCACTGTTCTGTCAGCTGATCACATGTGTAAAGCAAAACAATCTTGAAGAGCACTTCTGCTTCACTTTCTGGGGGATGTGGGTGTTTTAGGGGTGCCCTTTGTTTCTGTCCCTTTTTTTAAAATGGCCCATGAGTTTTCGTGTTTTAAGTAGCAAGGAAAATGCAAAACAGACATTAAAAACCTACTTAGAACTCAATGCAGATGCAAAATATCAGTTAATTCAGAACAAACTAAACAGTAAGCAGTGCTCTTGACAGTGTATGGATAGAATCCTTGGTGGAATTTGACTAACAGCACAATTTCCAATACCAGAATGTTAACATTCAATTTAACAGAATGCTCCACTTAGCAGAAACACACAGGTATTTGAGGCTGTACTACCTCAGTATCTCATTTTTGCTGCACTTCAGGAATTCCCAAGCACATGGCTGTTCATTCAGTCTGGTTACTTCTGCTATATATTCTCTCATGTTTACTAATCAGAGTTTTAGGACAGGAATGCCATTACCAAGACAAAAATCTCTCACCTCCTTCTCTGGCTTGTGGAAATGCTTGACAATACCATTAACAGCTTCACCAATAGCTTCTTGTATCTGACCAGTATTTAACTCTGCAAAACACAAAAATATATCCAGTTACAGCTTCAGAAATTGTACCTTGTGTGTGAGGGTTATAGTACAGCATAAAGCACAGCAGAGGAGCACTAATATCAATCATTCTGTTAAGGAAACAGTGCTGGGTGTGGGTAATGGAAACCCAACTCCACATTTATTTATTGTTGAGGAGGTAGGAATGGAGATGGTTTGGTTTTATATTGAAGTTAACACAGCGGTATTTCAAAACACCAACAGTGGAAAGGGTTTTTACACATTATGTGAATGGCCAGACCAGGACCCAAAGCTAAGAAAAGAAGCAGTGCTTTGCTCAGGACTGACAAACCTGGGCATCCTGGAAATACCTCCTGTGGTAGTTTTGCTGCAAACCCAAGAACGGCTGGGAACAAAGTAACCACCTGATTTATCAGGAATAAGACAACCACAGAACACTGACCTCAAGAGAAAACAAAGAAGTCTGTGAATAGAAACCACTAGCAAGAGTCTTCATCCATGAAGAACAGACAGAGAAAAGGCAGCAAATTTCTACCTTCCTCTGTAGCATCCTTTCCACAGGTGAAGGACAATACAAAAAACCAGGAGCACAGACACATCTGCGACCCTTTCAGAATGACCCTGCCATCAGATTTCAAAAGTTAAGTACACAGAACAGGATGCCCAGGATTGTAATTTGGAAGTGAGCTGGAGTTCAAGCAGGACACTGGGCTGAGTTTCACAGGTCCTCTCCAAACCCCAGTTGTGTTTGCAAGCCCTCAGGTGATGATGCAGAACACGACAAGACAGGACAAGCCCCAGCACTCACTTGGCTTGTTGTTTGGTGAGATAGTGACAAATCTCCTGATCATGCTTGGAGACTGCTGCAGGGGAGGCGTCCGGCACTGCCGCTCGTCGGCCTCCGTGTGGGAAGTCAGCAGCTCTCCCACCAGGATCCTCTCCAAGCTGCCATCATCCATCCCCTTCCCCAGCCACCTTCCACAGGGAAACCTAACAACACCAGGGAGATAAATGCATCAATCCAGATTCAATTCCATGCCAAAGACTTTCAGCTGCAGTTGCCTAAAGCCCAAATCCTGCTAGCATAGTTATTAGAAAGACTTCATTCATCCAGCACCAAGTAATAAAGTCTTGGCTTTGGCTTTTGCCAGCACAGGCAGCAAAAGTCAAACAGCTTTTCAGTTCCAAGTTTGTGCTGAGTGTTGCAGTAGATGATCCATCCACAAAGCAGATTGTGCCTGAGTCCCACATGTAGCATGATTTGAAGAAAAATGGGTAAGAGGGGAAATCCTACATCCTATGGATGGGTGAAGAAATGCACTGAATATGCTACATAGCAAGCCAGCTGTAAAAGAACCCCACAGCCCAAACATAGGCTTAAATGCCAGAACACCAGTACTTCTACTGAATTGGGGTATTAAATCAGACACTAGAAAGCACACATGCTCATTTGCTCATTATCACTTCTTCTGAACCAATGTTGATGGCAGTTTAATCAGCTTAATTGGAAAACTGAACAGCATCCAAAACCAGAATCTTTCCTCTTCATTTAATTACAAATGAACTGGCATGGAGAGCTGAGTGGACTTGCCCACCGATTTGACATCAACATGAGCCTGACAGTTTCCCTAAACAAAGGACAGGGCATCAAACTGTTCTGTATCTAACACAAATAAATTTAATTCTCACTCTAAGTTCCATTCCTTTACTCTCCCCATGTAAACACAGGTTTCTAACACTCATAAGGCCTTGTGTTCCAGCTTGTGTCCAAACGTGTCTCTGTAACACCTGGAGTACCCAGTCCTAATATAAAATATCACCTATATTTGGTAAGCAGCAAGCTCTGACTTGCTATTTCTTCCTTGGGCTCAAGGCAGATTATTTCTAAGCTGCACAACAGTCAACTCATCCTCTCCACCAACAGTCTGATATGAGACATGAGCATCTGCAAACTGCAAACCCTGTTTGAATTCAGAAGAACCAGGATTTGTTTAATGCCAGAAGCCAAACAATCTTTCTGTGCCTTCAGGCTGAGGCAACTGTAGACACAGAGTCCCAGGAGATCAGACCTTTCTAATCAAACAAGCCCTGCTGTGCCAGCTCCCTGCAGGAATTCTACTTACCCATATGAAATGTCAGGATGATACTTACTTGTAAGTATGCCCTGTTATTTCATTTCTGACCATAACATATTCCACAAGCCACTTGGCATACAGCCCTGAATTATCATGTCCTATTTGCACTGTGGTCAGTTTTCCCAGGTTCTGGCACTGCAAATTAAGCAAAGAGTTTGTCAGAGGAAACTGAAAAAGAAAGCAGCATGTTGGGGGAATAAACTATTAGGGAAGGTGCTCAGACAGAAACTCAGCAATGTGGTTCCTGTTTCTGATTCCATGGTTGGTTCTGGGATTTTTAGTGGTAGGTGGCTTTATTTGGTTTTGTTTGCTTGTTTTGTTAAGTACTGTTTTGATCTGCACAGAGCACGTTAGCTGAACTAGATTCTTCAATTCAATTTCACCCAATGAACACAACACACATGCAGAAATCAGAGCAGAATCACTTCTTTGTTTCCCAACAGAAGAGGATATGACACCTCCCACAGTTGTAACATAAAGACAGTCTTGTCTATCCCTTGCACTAAGGAATTGTCAGTCATTTTACTCTGCATGTTATTAAATATAGGTCAAATGTGCTATGCAAAGGCACAAACTATCTGTGACAAGCCACAAAGATATTCCACATTCATTCCACAGGTGAAGGACAAGACAGAAAACACCACTGGACCAGGAGCACAGACACATCTGCCACCCTTTCAGCTTTCAAGGTGCTACAGCAAGCGGAGAATTTAAAATTGAACAAACAGAACACTCAAATCAGGCTTTGTATCAAGTAACACAAACCTCAAAAGTCATTTCCAATATGTTCCTGGGAATCTGCAGGACTCCTGTTTCACCCAGCTCCCCCGAAATACAGATCCAAGGATTGGCTGTGAACATTGAGCCACCGAGTTTCTTGCTGGGAACAATCAAAATATGGTATGGTATCACTGCAAACACAAAAGAAATAACACTTCAAAAATGAAGAAGAATAATTATGTAACCTCTTTAGTCGAGAGAGGAGCAAAAGATAAGCCATAAAACAGCACTGCAGCACCATGAAATTAAAAGAACAGAGATCCCAGTTAATCACGCTGACACTTGCACACTAAGCACTGACTGACAAAGGGGAAGTGTACACATGCACAGCAGCCACTAAGAAGCAGAGCTGACAGCAGAACAGTGTCAACTGAAGAAAGAAATTTGGATGGAATAATGCCTTCTTATGAGTGTAATCCCTTTTTATTTACCAACCTCACAACATGGCACAAAGACTTACTTATCCTCAGCTTAGTGACAAGGAAGCAAAGACATGATATTGCTGTACCCAGGAGTGCACTGTACAACTCCCCCAGGTCCCACTCAGGTTCTAACTGCAGCCTTTCTTCACAGGCATGGATGGCAGCAGCATTCACTGCCATGGCTGAACAAACCCAGTGAAAATACAGCATAATGCTGCACATTTCTCTCTGCCACATCACTCTTTTTATACTAACTTTAGGATTTATCCATCTCTCAAAGAACAAGCAATTTTTTTCCCTTCTAAACAGCTCCACACATACGCTCAAGTGCCTTCTGGTCCCCTGGTTTACCTGTGAGTGATTCCATGCAGTATCACCTGAGCTGCTGTCCCTCCTCTGACTCTCAAGGCATATCCTCTTCCACCACCCAGCATCTCCTGCCCAGCCCTCTGTTAACCAATCTTTTATAATAAAATCCAATTCTCTGAATGGTCACTGTGTTTCTTGGCTTTCTGCCCTTCTTTCACAGTGCATAAGCAGATTACAGTCAGGGCTTTTCAGATGAGGCATTTAATGCATTTCTCCCTGAGCATCTCCTCAGCTGTCAGTGCCCTCGAGAAAGCATTTGGTGGTTGGATTTTCTTAAAAGCCCAATGCTCACAGCATTTAAGAATGAATTAAAATGCTTCCCTTTTTATTTTCTGTGCTGATAGTCCTAAAGTAAGTGACAATTTAACTGCATCCAGCAGACCAGACTTTCACATTATCCAGAACTTGCCTGCAGACCAAAAGCTGTTTTGCTTGGATGTCTGTTTGCTTTGTCTTTCATACACACAAGTGTGAATCACAACACAGCACCAAGGGTAGCCTTTCACATATCCCACCCCCAATTTCATAAGCCTTGCTAAAGTCTTTCCTTATTTTGCCTTCCAGTGATGTCCTGTGGCAGTAGGCACACAGATCTTTGAGAACTCTGTAACACAGTTCAGTGTTATAGCTATCAACAATAGCTTAAAAGTTTCTCTAGGGTATCTTTTTAACAACCAGAAGAAAAAAAATGCTGAGGAGTTCTGATGCAACCCTCAATGGGCATTTCATTGTTACCCCAAACCCAGAGACAGGCATGCAGCACAAAAAATGAGGTTTGTTTTCTTTTAATTCCCAGCATGTATTAATATTATTGATAGTGAACATCCCATACTATTATTATTACTTATTATTTAGTATCATGCAATCAAGCCCACCACAAAAATTTCAGTTGGGAACTCACCCCTAACTAAAATTATTAGAGCTATGTACTTCACTAAGTTAGAAACAAAAGTGACAGGGACAGAAGCTCCTGCCCACCAGAGAAGATCATGGAAACAGCAATACAGCACCCACAGATAGATCCCAGGGGAAAAAAGCAGAACCATTACATTAGGGCATGTTGCTCAGAGCTTTTTAGAATTTTGGACAAGGACTCAACCAAGTCTAGAAATCAGAGTTGCAGGGAAAGGAAATACTTACAGATTGTTGTGAAAACATTGGTGAAGCAGAAGTAATCCACAGCATTGAATGACAGGAGATGATACAGGAACTGCTCCTTCTCATCATCGCAGCGGAGGAACGCGTAACGCTTGTAGAGCTTCCTGACAAAGCAAAACACATAATCTGTCACAGCAACAAGATGCTCCCAGGGAAATGTTTTCTACTGTGCACATTTATTAGGTACACTGTGAATAATGGGCAAGCAGTTACAAATGAGGAGTGATACTGGGAGAGCCAAGAGTTTTCAGTGTGCCAAGATACACTGAGTCTCTGCAAGGCTGACATCTCCAAACTGAATCAGTCCAGTTGTCATTATCTTCCACCTCTCAAATGTAACATTTGGTTTAAGGGTCTTCTCCCACCCCCAAGATGGAAAAAGGAATTTTGCACTTTCTTGAAAAATATTCTGACTTCTTTTGACCATGTAACATGACAGAACTGAAGAGAGTTCTCCTAAGTTACTTCTGAGCAGAGAGTGCCATGGGAGAGCTCTCCAGCACATGATATATGACAGAAGACTGTTCTCAAAGGACATAAGGCAAGAACTGGGGCTATCTGCTTGTATCTGGCTATAAGTGATCACCCAGGGCCTACAACAACCTGCACATTGATCCAGGGAATAGTTCAGTGTTGATAGTACACAGCTCCTGACATAACCAAACTGACAGGCAAAGGTGGCAACCAAGAAATAATACAAGTGCTGGGCATAATCATAAAAGAAGAGCATGCCAAAATATATAAAAATCCAACTGATGCTGCAGGAATATCTAAACCCTCCAGAATGCAGGAATTAGGCACTAGAAATGCTGACTCAGCTGTGGACAGGTTGTTCCTTTCAGGAGGGCATCCTGACAACTCCCCTCGGTTTCAGGTATCAATTTACAAAAAAAGTCAGCAAGTCACAAGACAGAAACTTGCAAAACAAATCAATGATAGTCAACAAACAGGCATGTTCTCACTCACATAACAAACCTGACACTAGAGACTGACAGGAAATGTTCAATGAAAATAAAGAGACTGAGCCTTAAATTAACCTGACCTGCCAGCAGCCACAAGACTGACAAAACCACAGAAGTCTCACAAAAGGTGGCCATGTCTGTGTTACATTTGCACAATCTGAATCACATGTTTGACAGCCAGTCAGGGTATGTGCTGTCCTGTTTCTTCAAAGGACAAGGTTTCTCTGTTTCCCTGAGCACACAAAGATCTCAGGACATGTGATTTCTCCCTGCTCCCTTTGCAGATTAGAAAGAAACCAAACATGAAACATTTTCCTTATATTTGCTAACAAATGTCAAGTAAAGAGAATGGGATAATTAAAATACCTAACAGCTGCTTCAAAAGGAACAACACACAATCTTGTTAACTGTAAAATGGCAGAAGTTGCACCATTACTTTTAGTACCTCACTGAACTCGGCACTGTTTCCTCTAAAAACAAGTGGGGCACACTTTCAAACCACACTGCCTACAACAGCTCTCTAAGTAGGATATGTAAATATGCAGCACAAAGCACACAAGATTACAGAGAATTTATGTCATCCTGTACAAGTTGCTCCTTTGTTTGTCATTTTCATTTTAAACATACTTTTGCTGCAGTCTCCCTCTGTTCCAAAGAATTAGAATCTGTCTGATAAATGAAGAGAACACTGGCCAGTGTTAAAAGAGGTTTTTTTTTCTTCTCTTTTGTGGGGGTACATGGAGTGTGGTGGTGTGTGGAAAGTCCTCTCACAGCATGTGCTCTGCATGGGACAAGCAGTGCTAAATTTAACCTGATCCGAACTGTTGACTTCACTGGAGAGGCTTAATCTCAATTTGGACATACAGGCAGATTTGTTAGCTGTCCTCTCTCCATCCTTCAGCTTTTCCTCATTCACTGAAGGCTACAGCTTCATCAGAAAACACAACATAATACAAAACAAGGTAAATCTCAAATAATTAGCTGTTGGGGTTCAGGGGGATAGGGGAAGAAATTCCTTGGAAGATGGTGAGTGGAAGGAGAGGAAAGGAAAAGCAGACAGCATAGGTTAAGCTGTCTCCAGACAGAAGTTTCAATTAAAATTAATGACAATTACTATGGCTTTAATTCCCACACAGTAAACACTGTGTGTGATTATTATGAAAGGAATTCACCTTATGTTGCTGAGCAGGCTATAAATGTAAAAACACATGTCAAGAACCCCAGCATTGAATCCGAATTCCCAAATAACTCACACACTTAGAAGGCCAGTTTGTTCCATGCCTTCTGCACACTGCTAAGCAGATACAAAAATAGGCACACCTGGACTTCTGAAACCAAACAATTATATAGATTTTAACTTTTTTTAAAGCTTTGCCCAAGATAACCCATCTTACTTTGTAAGTTCATGATCTGAAAGCAACTGCTTCAGATGCCTGGAGAGCAATTTCTTCTCCATAGAGAGGCGAACCCAAGCTCTGGCCTTGCCAACATCTGTTTTGATCTCACTGATATTCTGGATATGCCTGGAATTAAACAAAAAGACATGCTTGGTATTGTCAAAGCATGACAACTCTTTTGAACCAAGCTCAGCTGAAGTTTTCCAAAGAACAGAAAATATCAGGTAAATTATAGAAAAAGAAACATAATCACCTTAATACTCAGCACAGTAAAAAAATCCCTGCAATCTAGCTCAAAGAGAATAAGAGCCTGAAAAGGAAATATCTGCAATGCAGTGCCCTATTTACAAAATTCTAAACCAGGCCCATTGTCTCACATGATTTAGGACTCATTCTGGACCTTATCACTGCAATATTTATGGCTGAATGCTTTGGAAAATTAAACACTGTCTTTGCATGCTCTGTAGAAGCTTTTCTTGCACACAAGGCACAAATGGTATATTTTAATAAGGCAGGCAAATCCTCAATTCACTCTTCCCTACTGAAAAAAATGGATGCTGTAAGGAAAAAGAAGGAAAAGACAATTCCTGCCAAGGTTGTTTCAGAAGTTCTGCATATTGCTTTTTCAGTGTACTGAAAAGAAGGCATTGGGCAGTAGTTTTATTCACACTACAGTACTGAATGTTAGATAAACCCATTCTTTAGATCAAACAAGTTTTTTAAACTGCATTCTTCCTTAAGAAGTAAAAGTGGTCTCAGAGCTACACAAAGAACTCAGCAATGACTGGGAAAACACAAATACTACACCCACACCTCTGTGGAAATAAATCAATACACAAAATGTTAAAAATACGAAAACCTTGTCATGGTATTTCCATAATTTAATAGCTCAAACAATATAAAAACTCCTCAGTATGGAACCTGTTTCTGTAAAGGTCAGTGAAAACACTGAACTATCTACTTTAAAACAGTTCAACATGTTCCTTCCCCACAGCCCCTCGTGCTGCATGAAACACAGGATGGTGCAGACACAGAAACAAGACTGCAAATCTCAGGGGGTTTCTGGTTTGTTTAACAGCTCAAACTCACCTCATATCCTGGATGAGAGAGATTCTGAGAGGTGACATGGCTGGACTTGTATCAGACTTTCGTCTTTCTGAATCAAGAAGTATTCCTAGATTCAGAGGAAAACAATTTCTTATTAGCAGAAATTTATCTAAAGATTCTAAAATCAATATAAAAAAGAAGGTGAATTAATGCCAATTTGCACTCTTGTACTACTGGTGACTGTGAAGGTACTGTAGTGTATTTCCACTCCAAATTACAAGAAAATCTAATTTGCTACACAGATAGTTCTACAGATCAGCATACACTGAGCACCAACCCATTACTGAGTGCAGGTTCAGCTGGAATTGCTATGACATCAAATTACTTAAGACATATAGTAATCAGGTATTATTTTCTAAAGACTGCCCTGTTTTCTGGCTGTGTAGTAACCCTGAGTGGCACTACTGACAGCACAGAACAGTGTTAAATATGTTGTACTCAGTACAACACACATTCTGTGCTACTGAGCTATTACTTTGCACACTCCTATAGCACCACCACTTTTTAAATCTCACATTTTGGGGTTTTCAAGCAATATTATTACTCTTATCTTTCAAATTAAACTCCAGAAGTTCCATGTTAAATACAATCCTTGCCCTCAATAACAAGTTAGAAAGCAAGGAACAGATTGTGCTTTATTCTGATACACAAAACCACTACAGACTAAGGGACATTCAGGAGACCTTAAAATTTCCAAATCTATGGTTTTGCTTGCTTACAGGATCTTGTGCACGTTACTAATACTCAAATCTTTGCTTACAGCAGCTTTAAAAAAATAAAAGGCACCCACTGCCTCCCCAAAACCTATTACTCTCTCCAAATTTATATCCTATGTCCCCACCTGACACAAGAAGTAATGTTTACAAATTACATTAATAATCCTAAAAACATATTATCAGTGGATCTTATGCACAAAACTGCTTCTACTGCAACACCTGATGCAACAAAAATTAAGATCTGTTTCTTCAGCTGAAGTTTTTAACAGTAAGCCTCCTGTTCAGTTGTTTTTCAAGCCATAATGTAAAACTTCAGGGTGTACAGCACAAATCTCTGTGCTTGCACTGTTTTCCACCCTGACCCATAAGATCATTTTGCTCTGCAGTCATGCAGGGCCTGTGTGTCTCATGGAGGATGATTTACCAGAGCAATCCATTTCAAAGCATCAGCTGTTTCTGGTTTTCTGACTACCATGGTACTCAGATCCAGACCCAAACAAGTGGGCACAATACAAACCAGTTAATTTCCCATATAACATACTGAGACAACACACCAGGCCCATATTAAACCTGTAGTAGCCATAACACTTGATTCAGTGATATGGAGTGAAGGGTATTTCCAAGGGAAAAAAACTGTTTGGTGTAAATCTGCAGGCAGCTCTTACTCACAGCTTTTAATCATCTTCTTACAGCAGATGCCAATCTTACCTGAGGTACTGAAGCTGCCTGATGTGGTTCTTCTTTGTCTGTTCTCTAGGTAATGTAACAGATGAGACCACAGAGCAGACTTTCCCTAAAATGAAAAAATATTAGTTAAAGAAATCACTACCAGCTGAATTTAAAAAAAAAAAAAGAAGTCTGAAACATGATTGAAAGTACCAGCCACGACAAAAACTTTCTTTAAAGATGTTTCTACCTATAAACTCAATGATAAAAACCAAAAATAAGACAAAAGTGGGAGGAGCTTGGGAGCTGTAAAGAGGCTGAGAAGGAAAAGCAAGAGTCAGACTACTGGGATCTAATGATTCTGGTAACAGGAAAAAGTCAATGGAACTTCTTCCCTCTTAGTTCATTACCATACAAGAGAACACTCAAAGGCTTGGAAAATGCTGTGGAGCTTCAAATCATAGTCTGTGACCTGTCCTGTGGGTCTCTCCCTGCCTCTCCAGAGTAAATGACAAGGGACACAGAGCCAGCCTGAGACACCCAGGCCAAGCCCTGCTCCCCTCAGGGTCATTCAGAGCAAAGGATAAATGCTGCCCATTTCTACAACCTCAAAAGATTCCCCTCAATTTCATCAAGCAAAGCACCTGCATAATCACAAACACAGTAAAATAACCCAAAATAAAAGCAGGACAGTGAAAGCTTATCAGCAAAAATACCCCAGTTCTACACACTGTAATACCAACTTAAAAGTTAAAATTTGGGATGTAGTATTTAGGCCAAGATAAATCCATCATCTGAAGTTAAAAAGAGCACCTTGCTCATTATGTTGCTTTCTTAAACCCCTGGTGGCTTAAAGCAGAGAGTGAGAAAATCTTTCACTGGGCAGCTTCATCTTCACTTGGATTCATCATAAAATAGTTCACATAATAAACCATAAGCTTGCAAACCTGCAGAAAGGCAGCAGTAAGCAAACAGAGGCTCTCCGGCACATAAATTGGAATTACTGGCAGATAATTAGTATTACTTATCTTCCTAAAGTACTGTATTAACCTGAAATCCCAGTAAAGATCTAGCAATTCTGCATTTCAGAAAAGCTGTCATATTATGAAGCCATATTTTTATTTACAGCTTTGTGCAGAAAGAAGCCATGACTGTAAAGCAACACTTGTCAATTCCACACTATCAATTTCATCTAAAATTATCTAAGTGCCTTCCCAGAAGTGCAGTAATGATAGTTCATCTTTAATTTTTTCTTTTTTTAACTATATTCAAAAATCTCTAACCATTTCCATGCTATAGCTCCCTGCAGCTGACATAATGAACTATTGATCATGAGGGATTATTCCAGATGTGGCACGCCTCCAGAAGAATAAATCCTAGACTGTCTGTAACATCTGTGATGACAAAAATCTATTAAAAATATGCATTCAGTGGTGAGGATATAAAAAAATCCATTGTGCCTTGTGTGTACCTGACAGATCCAACAGGGAAAGTCAAAATTCCAAGTCTTATTATGAACAGATAAAAAAGAGCATGAAAATACCACCCAGCAAAGAGTTACATCCAGAACTGTCTTTTCTCCCAATAAACACACACATGCACACACAGTCTAGTGTTCAGCAACCAGCTGCCATGGCAAGGAGAACTGCAACAGATCACAGAAAGCAGCAACAAAGGGTCCTGCAGCAAAGTGATGCCAACAACCATGATGGATGGGAGGACTCATGCAGTGTCTGCCCGCTACTCCAGCACCGTGGACCTCTCCTTTAACTTCACCAAATAGCAATGATGAGGCAAGCTGGATCTATAGGGGGAAGGAAGACAGCCTAAGGAAAGTAGTGGGATAGAGAATGGGCAAGGGAATAACCAAGGCCTTCTGAAAGTCCAGACTGCTTCAGCCATTAGATCCTGCATCACAACTGCCCCGCGTCGCTCGGGACAATGGAAGGCATGGATTCCCTTTGCAGGTGGAAAAATCAGTAGGTAGCTAATGTAGAACTACTGGGTTCATCAGCAGGGAAGAGGGAGAAGCAGGGATGGGTGGAAGGAAAGCCATCCTCATTACTATGGTCAGTTGAGAAAGAAGAGTCTCCCTTGGCTCATTATTGAAAAATGGAATCAAATCGATGTATGAAACAGCAGGCTTTTGCATATTTCATAAAGGCCAGAGCACACAGAGAACTGGTGGTGCTTTTTTACTTTTGATTTTTTTAAACTGTGGATCATACTGTGAGATACACTGCACTTCCTCCATCAGGCCTCTATTCTATTCCACCACTCTATCTATTCCAGCATTCAGCACTGCTTGCCAACATCTGCAATCAATCCAAAGCATTAACCTTATGAAGGGTTGGCCGTCTGCTGCTCTGAAAGGCCCAAACCTGGCTTGAGGCAGAGTAAACTGATGCTCTGTCTTCTAAGACGAAAGCAGTACAGCTTCTATCCTAAGTGATATACAAGAGGGAAGGGAGAGAATCACATGGTAAATCTTCACATAGAAAACTGTTGGATAGTTTGAAGGAGAGCAGAGTTAAACACTGGTGTTTGGCTGCTGGGAACAGAGATACTGGATTACAGTTGGCTGGATTATGAACATATATTTTTTTTTAAAAAAGTTATAATCTTCTGCACCCTTGCTACTCCTTTGTACAAGGGAGGAGTAAAGTTGGTAAAGGCCCTCCAAACTCCATCTTCTCCCACAAGTGACTCCAAACAGAAGAGCAAAACAATTATTAATTTCACACAAAACCCAACACCTCTAGCTAGTCAACTTGTAACTATAATTTAAGTACCCCTACAGCACCCAGGAAGAATCAAAATAGCAAGACTGTTACTTTGAAGTACTAAATTATCCTTCAGGAAAACAATTGCCCCATCCCACTGAGAGCACATTTAGGATAGGCTGCCTTGTAGCCCATGCAACTTCATTAATAAAAATATTAATAACACAGCAATAGTTGGAGGTTTTTTTACCATCCTATTAAATAAAACCACCAAAACCCACCAAACCAAATGAAAACCCCAGGTTAAATGGAGATTCCTCCAAGAAGTCATCTGTGGAACACATCTGCAAGTGCATTTGCACATACCCAACAACAAGGAGACACACAGGAGGTAGGAACTGACATAAAAAAGACTGCAGGGCACACAAGTATTTTAACACATCTACGCACACACTAAAGGTGTTCTCTGAAAGCAGAGACGGAACAGAACAACACAACTTCAGGAAAGTGTGCTCTGCAATGTGCAGGAATATTTATTCCTCACCTGTTTGACTTGCAGACCGTGGCTCCATATTCTTTCCAAGAGGTCACACAGACTGGCTATCAGGGTGTTCTCTTCCACTCCTGTGATATTCACTTCACCATGACCAAGCTCCACAGCTTCTCGACCCATCTTCTCAACCAACATCCTCTTAGTCTCAAAAAGACAGGGCAAAAGAGAGGTAAATCTCTCCCAGGAATTCCCAAGATCACTTACACTTTGAAAATGACCAATAAGGAAGCACATGGTAAAGTTTTGGCAGAAAAACTGGCTGTATATATGTATTTCTGGCATTAGTGCAGACCTGCCCTTCCTTTATCCCTGGTTTTCAAGCCAGGACAGCAGCAGTGCTCACCTTCTGTTTTTCTAAAAAAAGGGTTTGCAAATGGGCACATCATCCTCTACAGAGTGACCCCAACAAAGGGAACAGCAGGTCCCACATTAACAAGCTGGATGCTCAGCAGCAAGGCCACAAAACAGATCTTGGTTGCTTTGGTGGCTACTGGATGCACTCCCCAAGAGCAGGACACTTTGTCCCCCTCCTCCCAGGGGAGGTGAATGCACCCAAGTGTTTCCAAGCAGCACAGGTATGTCCTTCCTGGGAGATGCTGCTCTGCCAGAAGGGCATTTGGATCAAACCAAACCCATTCTGGAGTCCACCTCTTGAGCTTCCCCATGAGCCAGTTCTCCTAAACTGTGCACAATTTCATACTGCCCACCAAAACTTTCACCAGCTCCTGAAGTACAGTCTTCCAGTCACAATATATCCATCATACAGCCAACTGGAGGGAAAAATGGTGAGGGAAGCAGTTCCACGCATCTCTTACACATTTTTTCATCTTTGTTCCTATTCTGGACTTGCTTTCAAATGAGGAATACTCCCTTAAGCACCTCTGCACAGTCTTGCTGGAGATGAAGAAGTCCCAAGTTAGTCCCTGCTGCTTCTCCCCCGCACTCCCTCTGGCAATTTCTCACTGTCACAGAGCCAAGTCCACCTTCAAAAACTTTCACCATCTCTTGTGCATCTATTAAGGGATGGGGATTATTTGGACAGTTCCACAAATTGAAATCAGAAGTTTTATGAACATAGAGTTTTATGAAAAGTTGTATATAATTACTGTAGTACCTCTACTACTTTAGGCAAGAATGTGTCTATTTCATAATTATTCTCTTTGCTGTATTTTTATAAACATTAACATTTGCTTCAGATTATTATGTTGTCAAATATGTACTGGTGAAGCATGTCTACAAATTAATGCCAAATTTCTTTCTTAAGCGCTTAAAAGCATACACCTCAGAAATACAGTTATGAGAAAAGCTGCTGTATCTTCCCCACAAGCCTCTCTTTTGGACTATTCCCTCCTGTTAAAATTGTACTGTCTCATTAGTTATAACTGCAATGTGCTATAATAGACTTGGGCAGCAGGATGGTAAAGACCCTTCAGAATATTTAATCTCTATCATAAATCTGCTTGATAAAGTCTCTGCTCCTTGCAGAATTTCTGAATACATTATCTCTTCATTAATTTCTCACCACCATGCAAAAATCCTTATAGGGAAAAAGCAGAAACAGATGGTAGAAAAGTGGGGGGGTTTCAAAATTCCTGGATACAAAATGGTCCAGAAAGGATGGATATGAGGTGCAGGAGAGCAGGATTATTCTCTGTATTACCTTATTTCTGCATTCCTTCAACAAGCCTTCTACAAACTTCCAGTTTGTTTGTGCAATTACTGATGGAGAGAGGTTGGAGAGCTTGGGCTGCCGGATGGTGCTGCCCAGGTTCCTGGCTTCCTGGATGTACTTCTGCATTGGGGGACAAAATGGACACAGACAAAAGTGCAAGTGAGACTTCTTGGCTGAGAGAAAAAGGTAAATTTATTTTTATAACCCACACCTCTGGAGTGAGAAGAAAAGTATCTCCTCTTTCAGAAAAGGCCCTTTGTTATATTCAGAATTATTCAGGGCTGAGACACTTAAAACTGCTATTTCACCAGAGGTCAAATCCCCATTTATAGTGGCTACACAGTATAAGAACACACACACTGCTGAATTACAAAACACAATACAAACTGCCAAGGATATTCAGATGCATAGAGATTCAACTACACCCTACACCACTGCCAATTGTCTTTTTATTTTTTTTTCACTTAAATGAAAATTTGCTAAAATTGCCCAGACCAAGAGTATTCAAGAGGCAGACTGGTCTACATGAAGACTGCAAGAAAACTTTGCTCTTTCAGGAAGCAGCTGCAAAATGCAAATGATAGCAACATCTCTCAGCTGTGAAGCAGCTGCATTTTTGAGGAAAATCATTTCCTGAACCCACTCTACTCGAAAGAGCTATTCTGCTCCTATTACTGCCATCAAGGAGCTGCCTTTGTTTTCATCCCAGGGACAAGAGTGACGTGACAAATATTTTGGAAGCCAGGTGATCACAGGTTGGTTGGGGCACAGCTAAATGAGAATTAGTGACCAAGTCCTGTACAGGCACTGATGGAATACTGAGGATTAGTACATACATCAAATTAAAAGGAAACCTCTCTAGCTTACATTGAAATAATGATCAACTGAAATGTGTCTGACAGATCTATTCACTGACAACAAAGAGGGAAAACCCCATTTTCTCCACTGGCCTTGCACTAAAGAGCTATGATATATACATTAAATTATGCATCTTTATCCAGAACTATGATTACAGTCATATTGTGCATTGGACATACCAGATAATGCTCTGACACAGATTTTATAGAGGGCATGAAGGGCCAATCATGCTGGTCCCATAAACATAACTGCAACTGAAGCTCTGACATGGAAAAGTCCAGGTGCTGGCAGGATAAGTTGGTAGCAAAAAGCCAAGCAGATGTAAAGTGAGAGTGGTAAGACATATGAAGTAATAAAAGCAAGCATGCAAAACAGAAAAGGAAAAGAGTGAAGACAAAATACAATGCAGAACTCCCAAGCATTCAACACAAACATAAATTCGTAAGTAATGAATCTGAAAGGGAAAAAGAAAAGATGGTGTTACATCAGTGGATTGGGGTAAACTCTGCCCTCCACTGGGCACAAATGTTTGCAAGTAAAAAGTCTCCATTGCACAGATTTTTGTTGGCTGCCACAAAGCTTCAATTAGTTTAAAACTCCCAAGGCTGCAGTTTGACACCTCCTGCTCAGCCTGACCCCTGTGTTCATCTCAGCAGAGCTCCCTCCCCACTCTCAAATTTACTGTGGAGTCTGAGGTTCACCCAGAGAAGGGGTCCATGTTCAACCACCATTATGTCATCAAAGAGGTGCAGCATAAACCCCTAAAACAGCAGCACCATTACCACTGGCACTCAGTACCCCCAGCTGAGCATGCATTTTAAAGTATTTATTCCTCAGATATTTTTTGCCTTTTGCAACAGAATAACTCCTATAGGAAATGAACTTGTGAGGAATCAGTTAAAAAACAAAACAAACAAAACACCCCAGAGGTAGATTTTTGCCTTTGTAATTAGCTCAGAAGTTTACATGCTTTAACAATTGTGTTGTTTAGCACAGTAATGAGGTTAGAAATCAACTATTATTCATTTCTGTTACATCTAATAAAAAGCACTTTAGAGTTAGCTGAGCATATGGAACATGTCAAAGCCAGAAACTACTCGTAGAGGTTTTTTATTATGCAGACATTTTTCTGTTACATGGTTATGGATGACAGAGATGACACTATAATTCAACAAAATTTTAACAAACCAGTAAGTAAATTCCAGAACTGAGTACACTAGGAAGACAATTAAATCCATCACTACCATAAAAGGATGAACTGAACAAACACACTTGAGTTTTAAAACACTATCCTAACAGACAGAAGACCACTAAAATTCAAAACTAAGCTTTTCTAAGGATATTTAACAAGGCAAAAGAATATTATTTTCAATTAACAACACACAAACAAAAGCAAAACTCTGGGATTAGTAAACAAATAAAAAACCTGTAAAATTTTGAGCCAGTCTATTCTTGGAATTACCCATAAATCAACACCTGGTGTAACAGTTTGCAGTCTGTACCATATGAATCAGAAACTGTACTGTAATTAGTTCACTTCACCCAGATCTTTCAAAATCACTTCACCACAAAGAAAAACTGTGTCAGCTGTAGGAGCAGTGGTGAGAGATGTTTATCAGTTCAGAAGGTGGGTAAATCAGCATCAGACTGCACTGTGCAAAAACAGGCAGCCACAAACGTGACAGTCTGGGTGGGCTTCACACTTTCACCTGAGCAATGAGGCTGTCTCTCACTCTGTCACCTTAATACTTTTGTTATGGTCTACAGAAGACACTTAGGCCAAAAGGCAATGCTCCTGATTTTAGGATGAAATTAATCCCTTTCTAGAGATGGTTATGTTTCCTCCATCAAATACACAAAAGAAACACAGGGTCAACTACGTTATTCAGAGATAGGAAATAGATGGCTGAAAACTATTAATTCCCCTCTTCCCACTCATCCCCTTTAAAAGAAAAAAAAGAAACACAACAGAACAACTTGAAATCATATGATTATATTTTCAGAGAACTCTCCTATATGTAGGATGAAATAATTTTGTCCTGAGAAGGGGCAAAAATGACATAACTTTTATAATAAGAAAATTAAGTATTTTTGGTCTGCTACTTCATTTGTATTAAATACACTTAAGGGAGAGCAGACAAGAGCTGCAAGTAACTGTCTAGACATTTCATAAAGGTTGCAGAGCATTTCTCAGGCCATTAGGAAAGAAAAAAAATCAGATCTCTAGAGCTGAGCAATTTTCACCTCTCTCTGGTCATTGTCCAGACGCAGGTGTTCCGTGTGCTGCTTCTGCCTGTCCTTGCGCCTCCACTGAGCAGGAGCATTCCTCTTTGTCCACCTGCACGTGGGGAATAACATCAGCCAAGTGTCAGGAGGCAGGGCAAGGGCAGAGGCAATCAGAGGTTTCCACTTTATTCTATGCATTCTACACTTTGTGAACATGCTGACATCAGTTACATCAGCCAAAGCGCAGCTGCAAACACACACACAAAGAATCTCTGGAATACTGGGCAACCAAAATGGTTTACAATATTCAATCACATACATTTGCTCTGTATTCTTCCTTTTTTTGGTCATTTTAAGCATTGCCCCTCCCACTTCAAGGTTTTTATAAGAAAATATCCTAAAATATTTGCTAGTTCCTACATAAGATCAAATAAGGGGATATTGACAATATTGAAGTATTTCAATACTTTTATATTGACAATAGCTTTTATATTGACAATAATTGAAGTAACTCAAAGTACAAAAACTATCATCTCAAACATAAGAGTGCTTTCTTGAGTAAATAATTTGCTTCAAGAAGTCTGTATTTAAAAAGAGAAAAAAAAAAAGAAAAATCAAACCACACATAGCAAAAACCCCACCCCACATCATCTGATCTTCTCCCATTTGAAAAAAGCAACCCCAAAACTGACTTTGCTTTCTAAGACTTTGCTTTAGTACTGTTCTATAAATCTTGCCAAGATTCAGCACCTGTTGCCTTAGCTTACTCACTTGTTGCTTGCTGGGCCAGTGGATAAAACATCAGACTGAAGCTTAGGAAAAAATCCAAGCTCATATTTCCCTTGTCCAATTTTCATGTCCAGCAAGTGTGGGTGAACTGCAGTGTGATCTATTTTTGCCAGCCTTAATTCAATAGATTTCTCTGAAATAGTAAGAAGGTTAAATTTGTTAAGGTGTTTTAATCAGACATGTATCTACAATCACATATTTTCAATTAAAAGCAGATGTCAAATTAAAGAAAGAGGTGGAAGTTGCTTACTGATTTCAACAGGGACATTAGTACAAGAGTGTTTCTGACATCAAAGAAGGCCACCAAAAGGAGAGAAATGTTTATCTTCTTAAGCTCAGACATCTTTCACACACCAAGCATGCAGGAAAACATCTGAGTTCTACCTTACATTAATTTCATCTCACACCTCAACATCACAGCAAACGTTTAGTCCCCCATTTAAGCTTTACATCTCTACTATTTTGGTCTGGGTGTTTTGAGGTTTCAAAGCATGAATCATTACTTAATCTAATGTCTACAACAAACAGCACTGACCAGTTGCACTAACTGTCAAGCAAGCGCCTCATGGCCCTTACCAGCCTCATCAATGGTTGTGCATTTCTGATACATAGATGTGCGCAGAGTCGGTGTCCTGACATTCAACAGCCTGATTTTATCCACCCTGGAATCAAAAACTCTCAAAACAGGGTCCTTGTCATCTTCATCATGGCACATAATCTTATTGTCAATGAAGGAAGCAAACATTTGGGTCTCCAGGAATCTTGAGAGGAAAGGCAAGTAAGGTTCAGGCTGGTCAGACAAGAAAGAAGCCTAAGAGACAAGAAGAGATAAGAGTGTTTGGAGTCTGCAAAGAGAGACACATCCACCAGAAGCACCAATTTTTCTGATCAAGGATGTATGAGAGTGCTTTGGTGCCACTTAAAGCCTGGGTTTATTATACATATCAATTCTACCCCCAAAACAGGCAGTCTGTATGAAATTTTCAGAATCAGGACAATCACCTACTGTACAGCACAATAATTGGTACACTGTGATTTTAGCATTTCCTTCATCTCCTAAAAATTTCAACAAGATCCCAGCAAACCACACCACCAAATACTGCAGGTGTGCATATTTGCTACTTCTGAGTGGGCTCACAGCTTGTGAAATCAATGGGAATCTTTTCATACAACTTGGGGGGAATCACATGAATATTTTAGCAGACAGTGCTGCAACAATCTTCACCCATGTGAGCTCTCCTGCTCACAATAACTCCAGCAAAGAAGACAGAGCACAAATTTGAAGAACTGGGTCTTATGTTTCTCTATAAAAGACTTAGGAATACATTTGGTACACAGGTACATAAGCATTATTTGGGATCATGACTTAATTCATTAACATATATGGCAATTCCTCTGGTTAAAAATCAAACAGTTTCCACTTGTAATATTTAATCTTAATGTGGAGGTTAGCCCTGAAGACAGACTTTCTAAGCTATTCTTGCAAGAGCAAGCTGCATTTTAATACAGTATTCTTGAGAAAATCTTTAGCTCTCCAAGTCTGTATTTCTATATACTTTTCCACATACCTTAGATGTGACTTTTTTGGGAACACTGAAATTTAAAGAAGAAATTACCATTTTTACAGTAGTTTTCCATCTGATGGCCCAATACACAAAGCCTTAAGTTTGAATACTGTTTTACCTCTTATATCAATGTACCTTTTTATGACAACTTACTTTATCAAAGTTTTGCATCTGTTCTCTGTTTGTAAACCAGGATTCCTTGTCCTGACTGGGCTGAATGACAAACACTTCATAATCTGCAAACATTTGTGTGAAGCGGTTGGCAAAAACTTCCCGAATCTGAATGTTTAGCTGGTAAATCTTGAATTCTTCTTCATCACACTGAATTTTAAGATCCTTTTTGCTACTGGTCTCTTCTCGTACCTCCAGCTGAAAAAGTAAGGGAAAACACAAATAATTTGTACTGATGCTTTGTCAGGTATTCCAGGCATACAAGATTTTCATCTGCCATTCAGTTGCTACTCTTCAAGTCAACATTTCAATAAAGAAAAATAATTACTGTAAAGAGCAAAATCAAAAAAATGCAGACAGAAACTTTTGCCTAGAAAATTTCTCATAATAAACCAAAACTTACTTTAGTACTGTTAGCACTAGATATGTTTTAAATTTAAAAAGGGTAAATAACAACTATATAAATGCCCATGCATGCCACAGCCTTAACTTTCTCTTACCCTTCAACCACCTGTACAGGCTTTTCAAAGGTTCTCACTACCCCTAAAAACTTGCATATTAGGCAAATCTATATCTGGTGTCAAATAACTCCAGGTTTAGAGCTGCTAAACACATACCAGCTTTCAAATGAAGACAAATGCACAGTAACAAGAAGCTGTGCATGACTAGCACCCAACTGCTGTAGCCTCAGTCCTTAGCAGTGTAAATCACAATTCCCAAATATACAACTCAGAGCAACCTTAATGAAAAGGCATTTTCAGTTAAGATGTGGGCTAAAATTTATCAAAAAAACAATAAAATTAAGATATTCAATTCATAGGGGAAAAAAAATCACCAACAGTGAAAGTCTTCACTCCATTCCACAAAAACTAAAAAACTCCCAGGCCTTTCAGCTAGTATATTTGATACACAAAGGGGTGCATTGTGTTTTTTGTTTCACAATTCTAATCACTCAAAAAATTCAATCAGGATGACCAAGTGCATGTCCACTTGCAGGGAATCAGACAGTCATGAACTCTGCAACATTAACCAGAAAAAAGCATCACAGTAACCTCATGGCAAATATATTACATATAAGCAAAATAATATATATTCTTGACAGAATGAATAAGGTATCTATAGAAGACTGGATGCAAACTTCAGCATTATCTAAATGTCAATTTTAGCCACTAAACTCATTAAATAGTGGCGCCAATTTAGAATAAATCTTAAAATCAAGAATTAACAAGGCAAAGTGCTATTTTAAAACACATTATTTCGGTAAAGAAACACTTGGTGGATAGCAAAGATTTTCCCAGATGCTGCAGGGTTAAATCCATTCCCTCTCTCTCCTAAGCCTGTCCTTGTCTCTACAGGTGCTCACAAGGTTTGAGAACATGAAAGAACAGAAAGTTCCTTCTAGTGAAGACAGACATCCAGCATCTGTGGACCATGACTTCAGCCCATCTGCCACTGCAGGACCAGAGAGAGTACAGCTCATTTCATATCTTACCTTTTCCAGACTCACACCTGTTCTTTTAACAAGTGCTTGGAGTCTTGCAATAGTCTCATTTTCCTTTAGCAGCTCATAGGAATTCAGAGGTGATCCTGCTATGTTCCCATTTCTTTTATCAGAAACCAGGTCACATGCTCTGAGGCTCTTCATCTTGGAGGCACTTTCACTGCAGTGCAGGTTTCCCTCAGGTGGAATTCCAAAAGCCATCAGAATCTCTGAAATTTCCTGAATGAACTCAAGTTTATTTGGAAACTGGGGTAGATCTTCTGGCAGCTCAATGAAATGGTTGTCTACATCCACAAAGCACAGGTTTGCCTGGGATTTAATTTAGAACAGGACACCATTACAGCACCACTAAGCACATTATTAATCTTTGGGATTTGAGCTTATTTAAAGATTCAAAGACATTTGCATTTGTTTGGTTATTTTGTAAAAGAGAGCTGCCCCAACCATAACTGAACTGGTTGGTTGGCTTTGAAGAATGTAATACAAAACTTACCTTTCCCGGTCTTTTGAGGAGGTAACTGAAAAAGAAGAATAACTTTACAGACATTTACTATGTACAAAATAGATGATAACCTAAATTAGATGTGTGATTTTTTCATCCATGTACAGGTAAATTTTAACTACAGGATAGATGCAATTCTATTTTATACATGTTTATATAAAAGCAGGTGACTGCCTGTTGTTTAGATTATCAGTGCATTTCTCTAAAAGATTTAGCAAATTTCAATCTAAAAGATGTGCTGATACTGCAGAAGTGCAATGAAGTTATCTTCTCTTTTTCTGTAAGGAACAAAAGGCAATTTCCTTGACAACTAAGGCAATTCTTTGAATGAGCAAGTTTGTTTCCAAGGGGAAAAATGAAATTAACTAGTTTCCATTCTGTTTTTCTGTTCCAATCTCCAACTCACCACCAAAAAACACCAAGGTGAGGGAAAAAAAAAAAAAAAAGAAAAACCACCTATGTGGCTTCCACAGCAAGATCAAAAGCTTTGCATCTTTCAAGGTTTACCTCACTCTTTATTTGGCAAGGAGGGAGGTTCCCCTTTTGCCTTCTGCATTGCAAAATCAAATGGGTTCAAGACATTACATAACTACACACATCACAGCAAGAACCCCAGTCATGTGTGAAACCTGCTGGAAAGTTAGGAACAGAGAAGTAACTCTGCTCTTCTCTGGAAGCATTTCAGTTTCTCTTCCCTGCAGAATCAACATGGACTGTCACTGTTCTGTTTAACCTTCACCATACAAAATATTTCACTCAGATTGTGGGGTACTTCCAACCTAACTGCATGGCATCATTCTAGGAGCCATCTCTGAATGCAGGCCTCACTACAGCTTGGCAGCAAAAACACTTTTCAGGTCTATGAGAAATGACATATCTGCAGTTACTTCCTGTGATTCAGTAAGTACAAGAGGATGGAAGCACTACTACAATTTAATTGGAAAGAAATAATTAGAAGACATCAACTTCACATGGAATGAATGGTGAATGATCCCAGAAATCAGTACTACAAGGAGTTCTGGTAGGAATTTCTGTGGGACTGACCATAGGTAAACTAGAATAAGCTGTGCCTGATGAGATTTGTTGCTCTAAGTAAACTTATGAAAATATACATTTAGTACTTGTGACAGGTTTCTATAGAAGAGAGTGTGTCAACTCTCCTTAAAACACAAATATCTTATTGAACTTCAACATTTAAACTGAAAAAATAATTCTTAAAGCAGAACTCCACTGGACATATTACACTAGCTTGTACAGAACTAGTCCAGCTCATGCCCTGCTACAATATTACCCATAGTACAAAGGAAAGCATAAATCCAGTTCTCTATTTCCTAATGTTCTAACATTTCAATATGGAGATTGATTTCTTATGCTCAAAGGAAAGCATATAAAACAATTTGATATCTCTTGTATAGATGCTTTACTGGAAATTAAATCACAAATTGAATTAGGTGCTGCAAAGGAATCCAAGGTCAATAAAGAGAATTAACACATTGATTCTCAAACAGTTTCTAGTGCACCTTAGAAAGTTTTTATGCAGGGCAGGTGTGATTGCTGAAATTCCCCAAATACCAGCACTGCTCCGAGGCAGCATCTGAAGCAAGCACCTCAACTGAGGAGCTTCAAGGCTCCCACTGTACCCATGGTTCTGTGACAATCACAAGCCAAATCAGCTGGGATTTGTCAGAAACACTGCAAGCACTTCAAGACAGGAGAGAAATAAAGCTTTGAGACGAGGCACAATGCCTACCAATCAGTGCTGAGGGAGAAACAAAAAGCATTGAATTTGCCTCAAGCAGTCTGCAAAATGGCAAGACAGACTCAATAAGAAACTCTTCAAACAGTTTAATTGTATTACTTCCTTTTACAACTTTCTTTAATTGATGCCATTCAACTTTCCTTCCTTTTTGGATCAGATTCTGCAGAAAACATCACTCTTGCTTAATAAGCTTGGGTGCACCCACAAAGCACTTGGCCAAAGGGAAATCAAACATTAACCTTACCCATGCAGGAACCCTAATCCTCACACTGAAATTAAACTCCTTGCTAATGGAAGGAAAAGCCAAATTCATTGTTTGCTAAAATTGCTTATAAATATCTGGGCTAACACCTGGTTAATTCTTCCAATATGTGATTTTCCCTTCTGCAGGGCTCCTCTCTAAGAGCAATACACACAGTTTAAATACTCTGAGCTCCTAACAACGATTGCTTATCATGCAACTTGTAATTACATTTTCCAGAAACTGGCCTATATGGAAGCATATTTTAAAAAGTCAGTGTGCAGCAATACTCTAAATAGACTGTAAAAAATATTTTCAGGGACACTCTGTAGTTATCCAGTGCCTGGTAAATAACACATAAGATAGAGGACTATCCGTAAGCAAAGATTCCATAGGTGACTTCAGCCTCTCTGAACTCAGGAAAGCTGAGGTCATCCTCAAGAATTTCACAAAAACTTCTGAACAGGCCATGCTCCTCA
The DNA here is from genome assembly GCF_028018845.1 of Melospiza georgiana. Classification (NCBI taxonomy): domain Eukaryota; kingdom Metazoa; phylum Chordata; class Aves; order Passeriformes; family Passerellidae; genus Melospiza; species Melospiza georgiana. The sequence continues at coordinate 19,818,210 of NC_080435.1, forward strand.
GGGAACAGAAATGGCAAAAACACCTCTATGCACAGCCCTTCAAGAGGTACCAAACCAGTGTTTTTTCTGTGAAAATGAAATCTGAAGTAAATCAGAGACAGACACCAGAGCAGTCAATCTCACTATGCTGCCACACTGGAGATCCAACAGAATGGAATACAGTAAGGAGAGAGGGCTCCCCTCCTCAAAAAGTAAGAAAAAATTACAAGGCACTCATTATTTATGAAATCATGGTCATCCAAAGCATTTTGCATGCTAGGAACTGGCCAAGTACACAAAGCAGAAAAATAAAGGAGCTCTTTGGCCACAAGGCTTTAGTTATTCTGTCTCTGGAGGCAGCACAGCTGAGTGGGCTGTGAATAGCTGACAGTTCTCAACATGGATACAGTTTATTATTTTACTCACACAAAACTAAAGTAATATAAAGACAAGATCTTGGCAATATGTGTAAGTAGAGATATAATTGAAAGAGCATCCTTAAGTTAGGTACTTGGTATTCCAGGTTTCTACAACAGTCATATTCTTTTATTTGTTGCTTACATATCAGTTTTCTGATCAAAAGAAACCCCAAAACAGTTACACCCCACTTCACTTCAACAGCAGCCTGTCACAGGAGAGGACACATTACATCATCTACAATAAAAGGTTCTCCTGAGACATTACACTAAGGAACAAGGATGTCACATCCTAATTTAAAAACCTGTCCTTCCCATAAACTTTCAGCATTCCAAGTAACAGGGTGTCCAGGTGAAAGCCTTACAAACCTTAGAAATGTGCATCTAAGCAAATCAGTGTTTGTGTGCCTGATGCCAGTGCCTGGTTCCCTCAAGCCAACAGCACCACTTTCCATGGCTTTAGTGCGGTCTGGAGCACACCCATCCATTCCAAAAAGCAAAAGACAACTGCAATTCTTTAGTCTGACCTCAGGTACAGTAAGGGCCAAAGCCCTACACAGATCTAGCAGGGCCTGCATCAAGCTCACATCCTTCCTATCAGCTCTGCTAAAAAGCACAGAAGGAAATTATTCAGCTTCTGCTTGAATACAGCACTGAAAGGCCAAAGCCCACTGATCTCCAGCCTGAATCACCTTTGAGCATTTGGCCCCCACCTTGCAAACATCCCCCAGTGCCCCAGCACACAGAACAAGGATGTGCAGCTGTGCACACACATGGCTGACTTGGGGCAAGGGTCTCCAGAGAGCCTCAATTCTGCAGGATGCTCCTGTGCTGTCACAGACATGTTTTATGGAAAATCCTTCCCTTGGGATTTTTTCTCCTGAGAAGCTGAGAGACCTCAGGAACAAAATGTAAACAATGATTATCTGCTGCTGTGGAATGCAACAGGTGCATCTGTGATTGGTCTCATGTGGTTGTTTCTAATTAATGGCCAATCACAGTCAGCTGGCTTGGAAGAAGCTTTTGTTATCATTCCTTTTCTATTCTTAGCCAACCTTCTGATGAAATCCTTTCTTCTATTCTTTTAGTATAGTTTTAATACAATATATATAATAAAATAATAAATCAAGCCTTCTGAATCATGGAGTCAACATTCTCATCTCTTCCCTCATGCTGGGACCCCTGTGAACACCACCACAATGTGACACTGCTGTGAGCCAGTGGGGACCTCCTGCACTTATTGTCAGCACTGCTGTCCTCCATGCCAGCCCACTCCCAGAATTTGGGAGTGAGAACAGCTCACAGCCCAAAGCCACTGCAGCCTTCAGAAACTCCTCAGGTGGCTGCTTACACTGCAGTACAAGAAAATATAAAACTCTGGTTTGCCAAGAAATTTGCAGTATTATCAAGGATCAAGCCAGCAGCAGACAGCCTGAGAATGCAAACAAAGCAGTGATTATCTTTCAATAATTATCCTGGTCTAATGTGCTAGCATCAGAAGAAAAAAGGCTTTTCAAGAGACCTTTCTTATCTTCTGAAACAACAGTCAAAAATAAAAACCCACAGAATTTCTTCAGGTTTAGCACTGAATCATCCTTTTAATGGCTGAAATAAAAACACTGAGAATACATATAATCTGTCTTATACTAGCAGCAAAAATGCATTTTAGGTTTTAAAGTCTTTCAACTTTTAACAGAAAAAGCTACTGCCCAAGACCCTTGGGATCACTTCATTAAAAACAGGCTTCTTAATGAGGTACTACTTTGATTTTACCAGTGCTGGAAACTCAGCATTGCTTAGTTCCACTGAAAATAATTTAAATTTCTACCATTCTCCTAAATTAGAGTAGTGAGATATACACACAAATCCTGCTGCATGAAATGGTTTAACTTGCTTGTTAAAAATGTATTTCTGTAGCACTGCAGAAGTTTCTTTAGAAGGAACTGCAAACACACATCAAAAAACCCTATCTTAGTTCAGTACTTGCTAGGTTTGTGATCTGAGAGGAAGCTGCTAAAACCACTTTTATTGATGAGTTTCACTGATAAACAAAGCAGACTTCTGCCAGCAACACCTAAAACAGCCACAGGTTGTTCCCTTCCCCTCTGACATCTGCAGCACCCCATTCTAGCACAGCTTTTCCATGCCCAACTTTCCCTCCTGGGCTCCTCACAAGCCAGGGAAAGCACAAGAATGCTCCTGCACACACAGAGCCCTCAGCACAGCAGCAGCACCTGTGGGAAGGAGCACTCTGCTGCTGGCATGCACAAGAAACTCAATTCACACCAAACCTCAGCATTTCCTGGTTTTACTGGGCTGCAGAGTCAGCTCTGCAGGTCACTGCTGGTCTTCAATGAATTCCCCATCAGGGACTGTTCTGATGTACCCAAGGGATAACCTAAAACTGAATTTTGTACTAACACAACTTTTTTGTTGGAGATTTTAATCATCATCTGCTGCAAGCATTAACTTCTAGGATACAGCTGGATTTCCATGCTCACATGGTAAAGCATCTCCTGGAAACACCAGATGTGACCCAAATATGGGAGGCTGCCACCAGAACAAGCCTTAAGGGCATATGTGTGCAAGACTTACACCAAACCAAAACCAAAACCTAACCAAGTTGGGACAGACAGTATTCTCACATTATTAGCCTAAAACACTTTGAGCAAGACAAATTAGTCCTTTTAAACTTCACTATAAGACCACAGTGAAGAAGTCTACAGTGGCACTGTGCTAGACAGCAATATTGTTTTCTTCCACAATGCCCTTCAACTGAGAAGCACTAACTAGATTTTCTCTCAAAGCTCACCTCTCTGGCCCCTGCTTAAATCTGATATTGCTTTCTTTTCCAGCAGCTGTCCCACACATCCACATAAATAGATTAGGAACAGAGATGCAGCTTAGGCAGTTTCAAGACAAAGAAAAAAAAATTTTTTGCAGAACTCAGAATAAATTACAACACAGAACAGCTCTTTGTATACCCTTTGTGCCAAGTGAGGAAAATTCTGCAATCAGGAGCCTAGATGAGCTCCTCATATAACCCTGATGAGTTCATACAGGTTGATATGCATTCCAAACTTCAGAGATAAACAATGCTAAATGTATTAATAGCCCCTCTGATACTGATGATAAATTTGTCTCTATTGAAGTACAAATAATGGAATCCATATGCCCTCTCTACTGTTCTACAACAACACATCATTCATGTTGCTTGGCAGTTTTTGTTTGCTGTTCTATGGGGGTCTGTTTGGGTTTCTTTCTTGGTTAGCTGGGCTTTTCAAAGCAAACTCCCTATGATGAAAACCTCAATAATAGTCAGCTCCTGTTCTTCCCAGCCTACTTAACTCCTTGAATAAACAAATCTATTGGTCCAGGATAACTTTTTAGTATTTCCTAAGAGAATGGACTGTCCAGTCCACTTCTATGCCACAGCTACATCTCGAGCCTGCAATGCAAAGGATTCAAGAGCTCACAAGAAACCTTACCCAGCAGTGACTACCAAGGGAAAGACTTTTCACACTAGCTCAAACTCATTGTGCACAAAGTTTTAAGAGCTCACTCTCCAAATAAGGAAGAGAAAAGCTGAAACTTCACAAGCACAAGGAAGTCTCACAGCAAATTCCACCACATGGGGATGTTGCTGCTGCTTTCTGCCTTGCCTGTCCTCCCCTCCCAGACAATTCTCATCTCTGTAAGATACTAGCAAAAATCTACTCCTCCACATAAAAGGCCACCTGTAAAACAAAATGTAAATTGAGGTGTGTGATCACTTTTTAATAGTACTTGGATTTCATTTCAAACATCTAAAAATAGATCAACTGCCTTACTTTAAACGTCCAAAATAACCTGATAAATCTCTTCCAAAAACTATTTCTCTTTTAAATAACTGAAATGTCTATTTGAAATTAAAATGTTTATTTAGTTGAAAGTATTACAGTGATTTTAAAATGAGGAAGCTCTTTACAAAAGCAGAACAATCTTTTAGAAGCTTGTGGTAACAGTGAAAATATCCATGGTGCATATTAACATGCATATCCACATATTCATTTGATTTCATCAGCTATTCTCTCTAAAAAGTGTACTAACCATATTAATTAGGCCTGTCAGTGCAGCCAAAATTCTGAAAAAATAGTAAACCAAAGCAATAGACTGTTGTTTTCATGGCAAGAACATACAATACTCTGTTATTAATTATTCCAGTGGAAAATAATAAAAAAAAGAGCAAGACAATGAAGAAATCAAGAGATTAAACACTTCAGTTTTCATAGGAAAAAATAGTTTGGAAAAAAAAGTTTTACTTTGAACTTGCCAGGAAAAACAAATGAAAACTACCAGCATATGGATTTGAGAAAAAGAGCAATGTTGGCATGGAGACCAGACTGGAGGTTCACAAAAATATCTTGTCTTTAATTTCACGCAGCTTTTCTAAAAAGGAAGGGGTTTTTTGTGTCAAGCTATGCTGCAGCACTGTCTGATAATGAAAACAAAAACCAGCACCACCACAAAACCCTGGACCTGCCACGCTTCTGCTTTCCCAAAAATGCAAGTGGTAATAGAAGAAAAAAAGAGTCAGAGAAAAAGGCAGAGAATCCTACCAGGGCCTGTAAGCAGGGTGTTCCCCATGACTTACACAGTTCCTGCCCTGCAAAGTTACACCTACCAGTAAGCAGGGGTCAGACACTTCCTCTGCTGCCCTGGGTAGTGCCTTGACCCTCCCAAGCAGCCCCTAAACTCTCTGGGCACGTCCCTACAAGGAGTGCTGTGAACTGAACAGGGGGATCAAACAAATGAGGACAACCTCCAGGCAGGCTGAAGGCAGTGCCAGCCCCAAGGAGGAGCTGCAGAAGCTGTACAGAGCATTTCCTTCTCCCTGACCAGGGCTGCTGCTCCCAGGGCTCCTCAGCAGCACCCCAAAAAGCAGCAGTGGCTCAGGGACACACTGACATTCTGCTGCACACTGAAGCTGGCACTCTAGGAGAAAATCTGAAATGGTTTTGTGCACACACCTGGCAGGCTGGGTCCATGCAAAGCAACCCCAAGAGAGAGTCCAGGGCAGGGAAACCCAGCCTAAGCCCACACAGCAGGAACCAGCCCAGTGCTGATGCCAGCTGAGGTCTGCTCACTCACCACCACAACCTTTTGGCCACAGCTGGGGAATTCACACTGCGCTTCCCAGCATTACAAGGCTAATGTTTCCAGCACAAAAATGCTCTTTCATGCTCACTTCATGACTTATTTTCTCTTTAATTATCCAACCCAAACTTCTGTCATTCATATCAATAAATCCCCCCTCTAGCAAACCACCCATCAGTCCAAGCATATCCCCTGAACCTGACCATGAACTTAAGCTTCTTTGACCAATTTTCAGTACATCAGTTCCTGTAAAATTACAGTTGAATTCTATCAGAGCATACAATTTCAAAAGCAGGGCTTTATCTTTTTCACCAATTTTTTGTCAGCATCTCCAAGAAAAAAAGACCTATCCCAAATCAGAGCCAGCAAGAACTTGGCAATGGCTGGTACAGTTAGCACTTGTGTTTTGGATCATTTCTCACCTCCCTCATAGTCATGGACAGTATTTAATCAATCAATCAAACTCCTCTCACCTCTTGAGGAAGTTCCAGCTTAGACCTATCATCCAGTCCATTAGAGTGCAAGCCCATGAGGTAAGGGACAGGAGCATCTAGAAAATGAAGGAGGGATGCTGGAAGGATAGGAACATACACATGCTGCCACTGAAATGGAAACATTAGTGCTGTGATGGTCTCTGCCACTGTCATCAGCCTCTGATAATCTGAAAAACATCAAGAAAATTAATTTTTTTTTTTCACAAATACTTTTAAGTAAATGAATTTAAATTAAAGAAATGAGAAGTTACTTGAAAACAGAAACCACAAAACCCAGTGCTAGCTGAGTGGCATCATAATGAAAACCCAGACCTGCACACCCAGCACATTTTGCTGAAACAACAAAGAGAGCTCAACCCAAAGTAGGTCACTCTACAAGTCATATGGAAATGAGCAAACTAACCCTTAATGCATGCTAAGTCACTTTCTGCTACCTATACCAGGGTCACCAGGAGCACCAGTTTCAACACAGAAGCAATACTGTAATCAGCTAAGAAACACAGCAGAAATAATTTCTTTTCTCTGTGCTCAGGGCTTTCTATGGAAGCCTTGGATGCAACCCAAGGCATCTGGTATCTCTCAGATAAACATTTTTTCAAAGAGTGTTTAAATGTCCATAAAGCATGCTGTATAGCAGCCAAGCCAACAGTGTGACTGAAATAACTATGCAGAAAATGAAAAGGATCAGCTTTGTTTAGCCTTTGCAATGCACAACCAAAGGCTCAGTCCAATGTAAAAACAACTCATGTCCTCCTAGAACTTAGGAGCAGTGTTAAAATACCTGTGCAACACACAGAGATCTTTTCATGCAGCACTGGTGGCTACAGCAGTTCACAGTGCTGGGCAAACATTGCACCCTCCTCATCTGTAACTACAGAGTCATCTCCAAGGGTTTTTGAAATCCCATAAAGGGGGAGGCAGCACCAGATGTGTGTGCCAATACAGCTGCTGAAACATCCCAACAGCCTTCCAGCTGCCAGGCTGGAAAGGGTATGAAACACTCACACAACTAGGGCAATTCCTGCCTTCTGCCAGGCTATAAATACAGCACTAACTGGAGACACAGGATGCCTTTTCATGAGACTGCACCAACATCCAATTCCAGCCAGGAAAGGGGAGGGAATACAAGCAAGATAAAAAGTCAGTAACCTTGATATCTGAGTATTAAGGTGTGGGGGATGCCTGTCTTCTCCTTTCACAGAACTACAGACACTGTGAAACTGAAAAACACCCTTGAATGGGCAGGCTCAGGTGCTGAGGTTTCTGAAGCTGTTGCACACTGTCACAGAGGGCAGATGGAAACTGCAAGAATAATATTTTTCTAAACACTCTGGAGAAAAATTAAGCTTAACTGTGCACTTCCCAAACTGATGGCTTTGATTCTATCTTTTAGCCAGCCTCCACTCAAGACTTCAGACAGCAGGGGGAAAAAAAGGCCAAGAAATTCAATTCTTGGCATTCATGACTAATTTTGTCTGGGGAAAAAGTTGCAGAGTTTGGGGTTTGCAAAGAGCCCCACAACCTAAGAGGAACTCAGCACAGGTTTTGCTAACATCACCCATAATTCGGCAACTTAGGTTTTTAATTTTTAATTTTCACATCAAGTAGTGGTGGTAGAAAAGGTTATTGATGGAGCTACCTGTCACTGCCTCAGAGCAGACCTGCCAGGAAGGATCCTTCAACCAGATGAGAACAACTTAAACAGGTTAAAGTTTTTGCCAAAAGCTGATTTGGACTGAAACACCAATGAACACCACAGCAACACTCCCCTACTCTGCCAGGACACCAGCCTCTGCCTGCACACCTACATATTGGATTGCAGCTTTAATCACAGCCTGACTGCAAAGAAGTGATGAATTAATGATAAGCTTTGGGAAGAGGAAGATTCTATTCCATCCCCTATTTTCTTCAGTTTTTAAAGGACCTTTAAATGCAGCCATAGATACACAAACATTGCAGCTGGTTTGTATTCAGCTTGTTTATCTGGAAGTACAAGTCTTAAAATAGAAACAGTGTTTTCCTACTACACACAACCCCTGTCTGATCCTGGTGGATAATTTAAATACAACCTCTCCCTCTGTCATTAGGCTAACTTTAGTATCAGCCTTCCACATTAATTATAAAGTAACATCAATAGGTCAGAATTTCTATCCAGTGGGCAGCCACCTCCTGCCAGGGAGCTCTCTGCAGAAGCAGCTCTGATCCTGGATATTCACAAGGCTTGAGCCATTCCCAAAGATTTGGCCTGCCCAGCTGCAGCCTGCAAGTAACAGTGACTGCATTCTGCTACGGGCAAAAGGCAAGGACAAGGGCAAGAAGCATGAAAATATAAACCAAAATAACTCCTATGTTTTCATCAGCTATACCTACTCAGAGAGGGTATGGAGGGAGTTTTGGGTTTAAAGAAGCAAGCAGCACAGTTCTTGTACCAAAGAATTACAGTAGATTTAAAAATAACAACAACAAAAAGATTAAAAGAGTGAAGTGTTTCAGCAGTGCTGTTGCTCTTGTCCTTGAAATCAGATTTTGCTTTTTCTGGTGTCAATGACATGATCTTTTGGCCTAGTATTGTACACAAGCACTGGTAGGGAAATAATGACATATGACTAGGGCACTGTTAGATGGGAAATGCTTAACTGATCACTGGGCAAGGAAAATAAAATCCACTACTTTTTTAATATGGCCACTTAAGAACACAGAAAAGGCATGATTTGTTATTCTAACCAACTGCTGTAAATAAAATACGTTATTTCTTAAAGTGTGTATGAGAAGCTACACAATAATATTTATGTGTAGAAGATTTAAAAAATAAAAAATAAGTAGAGAGGTCCTATGCCTGGAAAAAGAGGAACAGGATGGGAAGAAGCTGGCAGCTTTAAGAACCATAATTCCACCTCCCCATTTTCACATTCTACCAGAGAAAAGTCTGTCAAGTGCCCACAGAAATCCTCTGACTCAGCCAAATTTAAAACAATTTTACCATCACATTTTGGAACATTTTTTGCTTTTAATCTTCCTACTTCCTGGATCCCAATGGAATACTGCTGTATTTGTCAAGTAACTCACAAGTCACCTCAAAAGCCCTGTAGCTGCAGTAAGAGACAGCTGTGGTTAGCAGAAGCAGTGGGGTGCAGCATCTCCTGTTGTGAGTCTGGCACAGGGACTCAAGCAGCAAGGTTCCTAAATCACTGGAGGCATAACCAGAGTGTCCTATGTAAGAGATCAGAGCTAAGCAGCAGAGCAATACTGCAAAGACATTAAACTAATACTCCAGGATGAACATAATTTTAAACTAATGAAAAACTGTCCTAGAGCACAGTCTGTGGCAGCAGTGCATTACATTTCTCCTTTTTTTGTTTCTAGCTGTTTAGAAAAATTACCTCCAAGCAGATTTCACAGCTGTCTCAACTCAGTACACACTTTTCAGAAGAGCTCTAGGTGCTCTCTGAGATAAGGAATAAGTCTATTTCACAGTTACAAGAGCAACATAAATTGCAGGAATGCAAACCAGCTCCCACAGAATATCTGGCAAGGGCACTTCCCACAGGCCTCCAGCACCACTGGCTCTTTCCAGAGTTCCTCAGCACTTGCAGCATCCTCAAATTCCTCCCTCTCTGGCACTTTTCCAAATGTTGGACAGGTCTCTCAACAGGACAATCCAACTGAGGCATTCATTCCCCACACTTGGCTTACAGCAATCCAAAATACACAAGGCTGTGCCAACATAGTGGGACAAAAGAAGAATTTCCAGAAGCATCAAGTCAGAAACATGTCAAAGGAATCTTAAACCAAAACACTTCCTCTGCCAAGTGAAGTTACTCCTACTCCAAGGACTGACTGAAACTTAAAACACTAAAATAATTTGTTTCCAAAAGAACTGCACTTGGCAACAAATTCATAGAGACATATAATTATGAAAAGGTTTGGGTTGAAAGGGACCTCAAGATCATCTAGCTCCACCAGACCTCCAAGAGGTTTTGGGTTTGGTTTTTATTTTGGTGGTCTTTCGTTATTTTGTGTGTGTTTGGTTTAGGGGTATTTTTCCAAGTAAATCCTACAAATCTGCTGATCCTGACATGTACTATTCTAAATCTAAATCCATTCAGTGAGTATCACAGTCTTGCCTGACCTAGGAGAACAAGAAATTTCTCAGTCACCTCAGCTGTCTTGGGTTGAACAAACTCAAAGGACGTTTAAAAACTCAGTATTTGTATTCTGAAAGACAACCCAAACCTCACACTGATGTGCATGCAAGAACATGAAAAAGCCTTTACAAAAGTAAAGCAACTCCTGATTCCACTTAGAACTGAGTGCACAATCATCTGTACCTCCATTCAATATTTCCTGCTTTACAAACAGCAAAAAACAGATGTTACTCAACCATACTGAAGAAAGAGGAGAATATACTAGCACCATATTCCAGTTGAAAAGAACAACAGAGGCAAACAAACAAAAACTAAACAAAAAAAAAGCAGAGAGATTAAATCCCTCAGAAAGTCCTTAAGGGAAGCTATGTTTCAAAAAAATTGCCTGCTATTACTGAGAAGGCACTGTTGCAGCCAGTTCACCAAACCTGAGGCTCAAAAGACTGCAAACAATTAAGAAAAAATTATTTTTCTACTGAAAGAAGACTTTTCAACCAAAAACTAAGGTAAGAACTTGACAGAGAGACAAGACACCTCCATAAAATGTACAGCACAGCCCAGCTGAGCCCAAGCTTGGAGTGAGGCAGAGAAAGAGTGGGCAGAAACTGTCCCAAGTGATCCCTCATCCATCTGAACTCCAAATGGCTGAGCCTGCAAACAAGAAACTCAAGTGTTCCAGGGCTATTTTAAGCCTCTTTAATTTGCCACTGATCAGACACCTGGAAAGGGCCCAAGACAGAAAGCTGAACCTATTAAAAAGGCTTGGAAAGAGAAGCCAGAATCCAGCAGGCCAGCCCAGAGGTGAGCTGAGCTCCAGGCTGGAACAACAGAGCACTCACAAGGGGATGGCCTGGAGGGAGCTCCAGGAGCACTGCTCCCACCAGGTGATGGACATGGGGAGCTTCCAACCCTCCACAGGAACCTCAGACACCTCCACAGACACCACCACACCCTTCTTCATCAAGGGTGCTGATGTTGGAATCCTCCACTGGTATCCACAGAAACTCTCCTTAAATATATCTCAAACATATCCATGCCTAATCCATTTCAGGGGAAACCACAAAGAAGCTTGTTTGCTAGACAAGTATTTCTAGATTTGCTATGAATTTGTTTTTTAAATCCAAGAGAGTAACCACTACACAATTCAGTAAGGTTTTTTTGACTGCATCTGAATTACTGTGCAGTTTTTCTCTTGCAGTTCACAGTGTCTATAAAATGATACAACTGAAATTTAACACAATGATGCCATTACAGACTTTTAATCACCCTGATTGTACACACAGAGCCATCCTTGGCTTTAGTCTATGCACAGATCTCAACACACTTAACACAAAATCTGTATTTCATGCTTGGAGAAGGCTGCTGATAAATGTAGGTAATATTTTGTAAATAGTTACCATTTATCTTCCACCTATTTCAAGGGAAGTAAACACTGAAAACAAATTTCAGTAAGACCATGGACTAGCCCTAAATTTGTCTTGGGATCTTTTAGGCTTCCTAACCACTGCTATAAAGTAGTGTTCAAATGCAGGCTGTGTGCTTAAACCACACCATTCTGAATGGGTGAGTCTGGACTAATGTTAGTCAGCTTGGGACCAAAAAGAAAAAGTACAGAAATTATCTTTTGGCATAATTCCACATAGTCTTAAAGTCATAGTGTTAAAGCGACAGGATGTGGAGTAAGAAGGCCAGTATCCACAAATTTCAACACAGAAAATAGATACCACTCCCACACTACTCGCTAATTGATAAACATGCTATTTCAGCTCAGTTGCTGCCCATCCTCTTCAAAGCAAGCTTTAGCTCTGTGCCTTCAGAGCTGTCACTGTTTCAAGGCCTTCATGGGGATTTGGGATTTGAGCTCAGTCAAAACTTTTTTCAGGTACTTCTCTTTCAAAGTAACAACTGAAATGTGACTTTGGGTACTCGAAGAGAAAACTGTATTTGCACGATTAACTCTTCTTCAGAACCAGATATATACAAAATTAACTGTGTATTGTTTCAGAATGCATGGCTAGCTCTGCAGAGATAGCAGGGAGTTCAGCTGAGCAGCTAGGCAGGAACATGGAAAAGGCAAACTGCTCTATCCAGGAGCACAGTTCCAGAGCCCACAATAAAGAGGTCAGCCAAACCACAAATAGAGGAGATGATGTGAAAAGCCAGTTTTAAGTTTAGGTGTCTAACAGCAGGAGCCAATGCAACACTCTCCTTACAGTGCTTTTCTTTACCTGAAGACCTGCAGACAGATCAGCCAGACTGCAATAGCATGCTCATGCCACTTTAATGCAGCTATTCTGCTGTTTGTGGTGCTCTTAGCATTCAGGACACAGTAAGACCTGGTGCCAGTACAACTACAAGATAAGAAAACAAAACCCAAGTACTCACGCTGTGAATAAAGCAGTATCTGAAACTCCAAAAGGGCACAGGTAAAGAGTTGAACCACATTTTCTACTCCAAGCAATTCAAAAACTTCTTTAACAGGAAAATCAAACAATGGTAGTTCATTGGTGCTTGGCCTCTGGCAGATAATTGGTCCATAAACACCTGAAAACTTCAATGACCTTCCTGCTGGAGGAAGAGGAACCTCATAGAGAATATTGTAGATGTAGCTCTCTAAAGGTAGTGGCGGTGGCTGAGGCGAAGTCACTGCTTGGTGAAGCTGTTCCAGAACTTTCTTACAAGCTTTCATGAAAGACATTGGAGTAATCAGACAAATGCACTTGGAGACATAGAGAGTGTCTCTGCTGATGTCGTAGGAGTTAAACCGCTGCAGCTTTGAGACAGAGGTGCCATTGCAGTCCCCAGTGCTGCTGCAGCTCTCCTTGTCATTGGAGGGAGGGCTGTGAAGAATGTCATATTCAGCATTGTGCATGTGGTACAGGGTCTGCATTGCACTGCAGATCTGCTTGCTAGTGACCTCCTCAAAAAACGTGAGAGAAAATCCAAATGTCCGCGAGCCATCTTCACGAGTGATAATGAAAGAGTGGAACTGAGGTTCTCTGCAATCTGCTTGTGTCTTGAAAGCAAGCCCTTTAGGCATACACAGCTACAAAAAAGGGGAAGGAGAGACAAAATCCATTAAAAAACACTTTTCCCTCCCCCTGCCTGCAGAAGCATTGGTGAAAATGGGATTTAAAATCCACAGGCTGCCATCATATCTCACTTTAAATTCTATTAAGTGTTACATTTCTGCACAATAAAGTGATATGGGTCTAAATCAGAAAAACAAAAGGAATGTATCAAAAGGGCTGCATGCAATTTCTATTGAAACTTATTACTATTTTGTTACCAGCCTCATATTTTTAGGAATAAAATAATAAAATTCAAACACATATAAAGGAAAGTGCTTTTCTGGTCACCAAGACCAGAAACCTGAGAGAGAAAACTACTATATTTTATCTAAATTAAGATACACCACATTCCATTAAATGGAAAAATCATGCACAAAAAAGGATTTATTAATTGCAGACTAATTTATTTCTCTACTAATTCTCTAGAAGTAACAAAAAAACCAAAAGCCATGAAGTGATACTGACCATTCCCACTGCATCCTGGTCAAAAGGGTTCCATTCAACATTCTCAGGATAGCGAGCAAGAACTTTGGATTTAAATGTGCGTCTTAACGGAGTCTGCTCAAAGTTTTCCCCTGCAGATGAAAGAAAAACACACAAGTAAATATTTCATTCCCTTTTTGAGCGAAAACAAGGCCAAAAAGCAGGACATCAGCAGGTAGACTCGAGGGTAAGTGAATTAAGGACACATTCCTTTTAAGAGAAACAGAAAATGCAGACAGTTGGTTAGCATATAGTCAGACTGCAGATATTAACAAGGATTAGCTTTGTAACATTTCTGTGTCACTGAGTATCTGTGCTTTTCCTTAAGTGTGGCAATCTTGAGATTGTGGTCATGACAGCAATTCTCTAAGCCACTCTCCAGATATTTCAGATTCTTGTTAAAACACAGCGAAAGCTTCAGTTTCAGTGCAATGTTGTTATTGAAGAAAAGCACAAATAGACAAAATGCAAAGATGATGCAACTTTTAGATAGACATACAAGTGACATCATGAGATCTCTTAATTTCATTTTCAAGACTCAGGAAAAAAGATAACCACCATCTATTGCAAGAAGTTAGCTGTGAAGGAAGAGGCTAGAAGGTTAGAAGGTCAAGAACCACATAAACGTCCATGAAGAAAGAGTATTAGATGAACAAAGTGCTTTTTTTTTTGCCCCACACTTTTTCCTTTACCTTCTGTTGCACTTGAAATGAAACGGCTGCCACCATCTCGGGTTTTAGAGGCCTGTATATACTGGCATAAAGCTATATAACAAATAAAAACAACACTGCATTATACATTTCATACTGTTGCTTGTGATCCCGTCACTAACACACACCAGAAAAAACATGTAAATATCCAGAATTAGCATGCAGGACAGGCTACTCCCCTAATATGCTTTTTCTACATACATAACTTACACAAATTTCTCATTTTACCTACAAATTTCTAGGAGATGATCAGTATGTAAGAAAATCTCACTGTTCCTGTACACACAGTCAGAACACTGATGCAGGAGGAACAAGCTGCTTGTGAAACTAAAGTTTCACATTTTAACTACAAAATATTCCCAAAGAGCAGATGATGAAACTGACCCCAAGGACAAGATCATTTCAAGGCCTTTAGAATTGTGTGAATTTAAGTGGCATGGTCCAACTTCCCACAGGTGCTATCCATACACTAGATTGGCTGAAAGCCTTGTGTGGAAGCTCTGAACTTTCCTCTAGGGCAATGACAGCCCATTGTGATAGCACAGAACTTTCTGCAGTAAATACTCTGAGTGTGAGCAGTTGCTTTAAAAAAACAAAAATGTACAACTGTGTATCTTAAAATAAGCTTAGCTATATTACTAGAATGCAATTAGCTAAATGAGCATGCAGCTGTTGACAGCTGCACTAACAATCAGGCACAATTGCATGAAATCATATGCTTTAAATAAATGGAACTATTTCGGCAACACCTGCAAAAGAGAAAACACACTCCAAATCCTCTCTTATTTTCTTACATGCAGCAATTACAAGGCAATAGAAATTGATTTCAGAATTGGTTGGGTTTGTTTTGTATGTCTAGAGTAATATTTAAAGTTCAATTTCAAAGCCAAGTTAGAATCTTTATTTGGCACAACACTTACTTGCACTAAGTAGCCATAGACAGAGATCTTGCAGCACTTCTCTGCACAATACAGAACCCAACACAACACATTACACCAAAGCAAACAGAATTTCCAGTGAGTGCTTAACAAGTCCTTTGACAGCTGAGAAGCCTGGTAACTGTGGATTTTCTTTAAGTCTTAAATACTATCTCAGACAGGGAACTTACCCTGAATCAGGACCTAGGACAGGTCTCACAATACCCAAAATATTCACATCTATTTTGTTAATTCTCTGGGGTTTAGCATGAAATTGAAGGAGGCATTGCTTTCATTATTTGTCTGAAAAATCAACAGCTCAGCTAATTTTCATACAAAACCACACAGCTACATTATTTATTAATCTGTTCAACCATATCATTCAATAATATCATTGTTCAGAAAGAAAAAAAAGCGTATTTGGGAAAATCTGAAACCTGCAGAGAGAGGAATAGTTAGGAATAACCAGGACACCACTGAAATATAATCATCTTATGAAAGAGTAGAGCTAAAGACAGAAACGATAACAGCATCTCCACAGCTAACACAACCATAAAAGATGAAAATAAACATTTAAAGAAACTTCCAGTCTCCCAGAAAGAAAAACGGACATAATGCCACATCTCTACTGACACAAACATCCACTCAAGTGAAGTCAGTCCTCTGTAAAAAGCTTTTAAAAGTATGTCAGGAGATTTAACACACCTACTGTTTTCTATATTTACATCTGTGCAGATGATGTAATGTCAACTTTTAGATAATTGAGGAAAAACCTCAGACATGTACTAAGCTGTTTTGTTCTTTGGCTGGTTTTTTTTTTATCTTCCACATACGTCAAGGAGAGAAAATACACGAAGGCCAAATTTTCTCCTGAACTTGGAAACCACACAGCACAAACACTGAGTTCACCTATGTGCAAGGATATACATTTTGAAATTAAAAAGGAAGATCTGTGATTCAAAGACCTTTTCATTAAGAGTAGTAACACTGCAAAATACATGATGCTGCATGATTAAAAAAAAGCCCAAACGCTAACAAACACTGAATGGATGTTCACCTATTTAAAGAAGCCTTGCACCATCTCCTCCCAAGAGACATTCTCACCAATACACTCTTAACTTTTTAGAGCTGGAGTCTGGCTGTAATTTAATGAAAGAACCAAAATCGATTTCTGGAAACCACTGAGTCCTGATTCAGACAGAAACATAAGGAACCCTGTCAGGCCTTGCTGCCATCCATCAAGGCACTCAGCTGTTGTACAGACACTGCTGCTGCCACAGTGCCCCAGCAGCACCTTCCTCTCCTCTCTCCTCTCCCGGAATGCTGCTGCCAGCTCTGCAGGATGCTCCTCTGCCCTTCCACAGCAGCACAGTCTCCCATCCCCAGGCAGCTCTTTTGGGAGAGCCTACATGCTTGGAATATCACAAACTCCCTGGACCATGCTGACTCCCAAAGATCCTGGTTCAAACAAGCAGGGAATGTCAAGGGACAGCTCAGCAACGCTGGAAAGTTCAGCCCAGGCAATCTGTGCAAGCCCAGGACACTGGACACTGTTTTCCTGCCATTACAAGTAAAGGGAACCTGAGCACCTCTATTTCCTTTTCCTGAGCTTCCCCTTCTCTCCTCTCTAGTGATTGTCACTAGACAGTCATAAGCAGTGGGGAGGGGGAAAATCCACAAACAATATTTACTTACATCCAGAGGCAAAAAGCAATTAACCCTAAATTTCTACATTTATGATCAGCCTCAAACAGAGACACCCTGCTACAGCAAAGCACCAACTGCAGCACATCTCCAGCAGCAAAAATAACTCAAGGTTTCAAGATCTGTCTCTGTGTGAATTACAGAGTGACAGAATTAAAAGGATATTCTGAGCTGGAAGGGACCCACAAGGATCATTGAGTCCAACTCTTAAGTAACAGGAATCAAGCCACAGCCTTCATGTTATTAGCACCATGCTCTAACCAAATGAGATAATCTTGGTTTCCTTCAGTTAGTTGATTAATTCAGGAATAATTGAAACGGTTTTGATAAAAAGAGTGAAGAGCAATTTTAGCAAACGCAAGAGACCACCAACCCACCAGCAGAAATGGACAGTTGTATTCTGCAGCTAAGAAAATGAAGGCATAAGAGGAAAAATGAAGGCATGAAGGCATAAGAGGAAATAAAACTGATAAAAATATGATGTATGCCATAAGTTGAGATAGAGCAAGTTCCCACACTCAACAACCATCAAAGGACTGCTATCCTCATATCATGTTTTTCACATGGTTTCTCTCCCTTAGCAGAAGTAATAGCTAGAAAGTACTTTCCTTATCCAAGTAATAGTAAAGAGTTCCTTAGAAATTATTTATCTAAAAATAATTTCTTTCTTTTATACACATTCCACGCCAAAGGAAAATTTTGGGGATTTTTAATTGAACATAGTATTTCCTGCTGAAGACTAGAGAGGTCTTTCAAACACCATTGATGTTCTCCACATACACATTTACCCCTCAGGTGTTTGTTATATCAGAGGAAAAGCTCTACAAAAATCAAGATGCAAAATGTCCCACACACTGCAGAGTTGCAACTACCTTGGACTTAAATCAGAACCAATGATGAAACAGCTACAACTATAAGATTATTTGTCAAGAAATGTCAAACAACATATGAAATCCACAAACACCCAGCAATACTTCAGGAAGTTTCAGGCGAACATCAAACCTTCAAAACAGTAAGAATCCCACTGCATTTTGCAATGTAAACAATAACATGAAAGCCTAGAGAAATATAATTTAACCAGACTCAATACAAATCCACAAGCACCACTTTAGTGCAGCCGTGACACTGCACCCAGCAGGGGAATGACAGTGACACAGAGCATCTCAGAATTTGTCATTGGAAAAAAAAACACTCCCTGTGTCATTCCACTCAAAATAGGATCAGTGAAACAACATGGATTAAAAATAAACAAATAGAGAATAAAGAAAGGGTTAACAAAGATTAACATTTCACTAATCCAGTACAGTCACACAAACAGCTTAATTAGCTCATGGTGATTCCCCAAAACAGGAGGGAAGCAGAAAGTAAAGCACAGGCACAGGGGCTGTGAAAGTGGTGAGCTGGAGAAAACACGTGCTGGAGCTCTAACACCTGCTGGCTCCTGAAGCCAGCCCTCTCTCCTCCTGAGGCCCAGCTCAATACCTGCTGGCTCCTGCCATGCCAGGCAATAAATAGGTTTTTCAACACCAGCAACCATCACCAGCTCTGGTGATGCCCTTTGCTTCCTCTCCCATTTTTCACACACTTTACCAACCCTGCCCATTAAACATGATCTATCCCTGCTGTCCTGGAGATGGCTGAGCACCTGCCTGCCCTGGGGTGGTGGTGAATAATTCCTCTTTTGCTTTACCTATTAAACTGTTTTTATCCTGACCTGAGAGTTTTCCCAGTTTCAGATTTCTGATTGTCTCACCCACTCCTCAGGAGGGGAGTGAGAGGCTGTGTGGGGCTGGCTGAAACCACACCACCGTGTAATTTGAGAAGACATGCATGAAAGACTTAAGTTATTGGAGGCAGCTTGCTTATCAAAGGGGAGGTCACCAGCTAGACACAGCCTCTGAGGAAGTCTCCTTGGCTGAGGGGTGTCCAGGATTGCAGGTTTGGCCTGGCTCCTCCTGGGCAGGCAGAGCTCAGCTGAGAGCAGGCTCAGACCACAGAGGGGGGCACTCAGCACCAACAGGATTAAATCCCACATCCGAGGCTGGTAATTCTCCAACACCACCCTCTCACATCTTTTCAGCAAACTGAGCCTGATGGACTGAGTTGCGTGCATAAAGCAAACTACAAATCTGCTCAGGATGACCAGAGAGTTGAAACACATTACATTTATTTGGAAGATCCAGCTCAAACAGCCCAGCTCCCCTTTTCACAGCAGCTCACACCACTGCTCTAACAGCCACCTAATGCTGTTTGCAATGTATGGAACCATGATGGGCTTTCAGTTTCAACTTCATTTGCACCACCTGAAATTATGCTGGCCTACATATCTGTAATTTGGACTTTGTAATTGCCAGCACATTAGAGCAGCTAATGCATGCACTGCAAGTATCCTACGCTGAACTAACAAGTACACCTAATTTTATCAGCCCCTTCCTGAGTCACCTAACACTGAACATGAGCCACACCACCAAAGAGATCTGTGGGGTATGCTGGAAACCTCCCTGGCTCTCATTTTCACGCTGCTCCCCCTTCTCACCTGTGTTACTTCTCTTGCTGCTCCACCTGTGAGCAGTGGAGAGCAGTGTCTGTGTTTGATCTGACGAGAATTAGGACTTACAAACTCATGGAGTCTCCAGCCTAGGCTGGACAGCATTGCTTTGGAAGTCTCATGCATCACTCTGC
The DNA here is from genome assembly GCF_028018845.1 of Melospiza georgiana. Lineage (NCBI taxonomy): Eukaryota > Metazoa > Chordata > Aves > Passeriformes > Passerellidae > Melospiza > Melospiza georgiana. The sequence continues at coordinate 19,837,947 of NC_080435.1, forward strand.
ATGAAGCTATCCATACCAATGGATATGACTTTTTTGTAAGATTATAACAAGGGGGGGGAAAGTTCTATAAACTAAAATTAAAACATTCAATTCAAAACCTGCAAATGCCATCTACCAAGCTTTCCTCAGCTTTGAGCGGGAATAAAAAGAATGAACTCAGAAGGTCTAATTTTAGCTCTTTCCTGATTTACCCAGAGAAAAATATGATTCACTGCCTTCTGTATTCCTCTTCAGGAAAAGAAAGGAGGGGAAAAAGGGTCTTCCCAATACAGTAATAAGAAAAATGGTTAGGTTATACAACTTGCATATTCACCTACTTATGACCTTGCATAGATGCAACGTTTCCACATGCATTGCTTATAAATTTCTAATGCACATTTCCAAGAAAACTTGTACATGATTCTAACAATTCAAATTTCCCTGCTGACTAGCTTGCTTCTTTGTAAGAATGTTTTTAACTCTGCATTTTTTGTCTTCAATATCTCAAATCGTTCTCTGTAAATCCTACACGGCCATGAAAAGTTTTCATTTACATAATAGAACAGTGGCTTAAGTTGTCCTTAATGAGAAAGGAAAAACTTGTTAAAAAAAAAAGCCAAGGATACTTTGCAAATAAAGCCTTTTTTAAACAGACATGGCCTTTTGAACATGCTGTCAATTCACCATTTGGCTTTAATATTTACAAAGTGACTGCAGTGCTGCAACACTAAAACGTATGCAAGACTAAGAACTGTATAGGAACTTCTCCCTGCATCTCATCTAGGAAAAACATCTTTGAGCAGCTATCTCAGATGTAGACCAGTTCAATTTTCCCTCTATGACAACAGAGAGCAAGTCAGAATAGGTTAGCCTAGTTACCAGAAAAAGTGCCCCAAAAACAAACTAAATGGTGGTGGCAATACTGATTTTAAGGCATCATTAATACTGTCACCTTTGTTTGCTCACTGAGTCCACTCATCTGCTCAAAATAATTATGGAACAAAGATCCAGAAAGCTTGACTGGTTCTGATTAAGTGGTTTGCTGCTTCTACCCAGACAGGCAGCTTCTTTCTTTAAATTCCTGTGATACAGCCTGCTATTAATTCAATTCATTCCGTCTCAGTGTACATTTATTGTATACATGACATCTTCAAATAAAAAATTCTTAGATACATGCAATTAAAATATTAACTTTATATTTTCCACATAAAGACACTTACTGGGATCTTTTAGCATACAGAGACTCTATCAATTTCTGCTGTCACTAAAATGAATGTCTTGAACTAAATATAAAACAGCTTCAACATGAAACAGTCATATTGCTGTAATTAATAAATGAATAAGAACAGTGAAAATTTGTACCAGCAACAGAAACTATGAGCCATGCACTTAGGGCAGCTTTCCTGTACTACTCAGCACAGAGAATCCAGAGAAAATTGATTTAGAGAAGACGCTACAGACCCTATAACCACACCCTTGAGCTCTGCACTTTCTGCCCCACAGCTCAAAGGACCTGGGAGTGGTGGGAACTCTCCAAGTCCTGCAGGGTGGGGAACTGGAGACCAGACTGGGGACCATGTCTGTCTGACCATGACAGACAAACAGCAGAGGTTTGCACACATGAGGGCTGCAAGGCAAAAATCAGACAACAAGGGGATTTGAACAGCACCTAAACTATAAACACCATTCCCAGAGCAGCCTAATTCTACCCTGCTTCAAATAAAAAACTGCTATAAAGCACAAAGCCATACCTCAGTGAAAAGGCCATCATAGATTATTTTCAAAATGTCCTTTCTCATTCTTGGGTTTCAGGTGAGAATTTTTTAAGAGCAAAACCATACCTGTCAAAGCACCTAATGAAAAGAAAAAAAATGTTTCCAAAGATACAATTTGCCTTAGTTCCAAAGATAAAAGTAACACTCCGAATGAGGTGAATCCAAAACCAGCAGCATAAACAGCAATGGGATTCCCAGTTCTGCCAGCAAACATCCTCAGTACACAAAATAAGGGTACAGATACTACAGTAAATAATTATGTTTATCAAACATAAAATTACTTCAGCTCCAAAATTCATGGTCCAAGTCTAAATAAAAACAGCTGACTGGCAAAACAGATAGAGTGCACACACTTATGGAACCCACAATCTAGAAAAGATGAAAGTATGGAGTAAATAAAAGCAATCTGGGGAGAGGGAGGCACTGGGGGAAAGAGATGGTGCATACACTGAGAGATCTGAGGACTTCTGGATTACTCAGACTGACACATGACCAGCACCTGGCCTGTGAAAGCAAATACAGGGGCTTAAGATACATGAAGGGATGCAAAGATGGTCAAGCCAAGAATCAGTCTCTTAAAATTAAAGGCAAAAGAGTTTAGTTAAAAATAAGATTTGCCCTCTTTTAACTTGCCAACAAAAATGGTGAAAGAGTCTATTTTCAAGTCTTAAGAGAAAACTGGGATCATCAAACAAGCAATTAAATTATATGGGCTGAACCATAATACCATAATAGATGTGAAATAAGATGGAAATCTGTTGATTCAATCTAGCCTTTCAAAAACACACAAGAAACAAACAAAACAAGAAAAAACCCTAAGCCAAGCCTTCTGGAGAACACCACCATTCTGATTTTTAGGATACTCTATTATAATACTAAAGAAAAATCCTTTCAATAAATACAATACATACACAGAGAGCTATTAACACAGTAAGAATTAGCCAAGGTTTACTTGTAAAACAGAAAAATTCTCTGATTCCTTCTTCAACAAATATTAAACCATATGTAACTAGAGGGGAAAAAAGCACCTCTCTAAAATGCAGGAAATAAACATTCAAAGTCTGGCAGACTAAGGTAAGAAATTCATTATACGAGAATTCTTGGAATAAAAACCATGATTCAAGAAAAGCTGCAGCTGCCAAGTCTGTAAGCAAAGAGCCACTCCATCAATAGACAAATGCTTTCAGATTATGACTTGCTTCCTTCCTTCCAGTTCCTCCTCCTTAAACAGAGCTGCACGTATTTCTCATTAGAGAGGACTCCCTTCTCCAGCAAACCTCTTGCTCAGATATACACAAAGAAGAATTCTTCCCTTTTATCCTGAAACACACAAACCCTCTGTCCCACACTCCCTATCCCCCTGCCCCCGTTGGCAAGACCACCTGGCAAAGCACAAGCTGAATTAGACCACTTAATTTGATGTGGAATTGGGACTTGAACACTTTTTAAAGCAGGTTAAGTTATCCAGGAGAAAAATCTTCAGGGTCACTTTCACTTCCCTGCAGCACTGTTGTTGGAACAGCTGGAATCAGGTGTTTGAGCCACTGTCTGCAGCAGCCTCCACCCCACTGCATTTGTGACACATCTACCACAGCTGGGACTTCCTCCAAAACCTTCATTATTACAGTTACTGTTCCACTTCCCCTGACAGAAAACCTTGAAGGCAAAGCAAGTTCACTGCCTGCCCTTCTGAAACCAAGGTGCGAATATGAGCTGCAAACACATAGGTATGGATCCCAGGGCCAGTGAAATGAGTGTGGATGGAGTGCCATCCTTCCTCTGGGAAAGCTGAAGGATGTGCTTCAGAGGGAGGAGGGAAAAGACAAAGAAATAACCAGTCTAAAAGGCTCTGATTTTTTTTCCTGTTTGTCATCTAGGGAACCCATAGCTGCTTGTAAAAATCCCTTATCCCAATTCAAGGAGAACATACTCCATTGAACATTCAACTGACTATAAAATTCCTCCTTCTGCAGACTTTAAAAAGGTGAGAGAGACAAAAAAAGAGAGTTAACCCTAATCTGTTGACCATTAAAGGTCCTGTTGTTTTCCCATTTTCTTTCACTTCCCAAAATTCAAGAGAAGTAATGTTTCAAAAATCATAACACAAACAAACTCACTGTGGAAAGAAATAAATAAAAAAGAGGTCATTTTGCTAACTGGAAATTCAGTGTAAACTCTGCCTGATACAAATAATTGTTTATTCCTTTGATAGGTAAATTCTTGCAAGCCCTTCATGGCAAATGAAAATCTAGGAGTTAATAGATAGCCATTCATCATTTAAGCCCCAGCATTCATCTAGTTGATAACAAAACATGTTGCCACACACAGCCGGGAATCGTTTCAAATGCTGCAACAATGAATTTAAAGCACCACAGAAAAACAGCTGAGGCCATCTGCATTCTGTGATTGTAAGGTCAGGAAACCAAAAGCTTTTGTTTATATTGTTCTGCTCCTGGTGCAAGGAAGGCGGGAAGAGGTGGGACAAGGAAGTGGCAGGACAGGGTAGGAGCAGAAGAAACCACCAAGAATCTAAAGCAGCTTTTAAAATAGTCCTCAGCTTGCATCTTTAAAAATATCCTAAAGATTTTTTTCCTATAGCTTTTCTTTTTGTACTCTTTTGTATGTAATACAGGAAGGCAGATGGACAATATAAAATAAAATGTATTTTAATCAAGACTGTCCAGCAGAAATTTTCAATGGAATGGTCCTAAAACCAGAATTGTTTTAGTAAACCACTTTTCTGCTCTAGCCCAAGCAAAAAGACTTACAGAAAGATATTTAGGTCTGTTTCCAACTAAACAGCAGCGGCAGGGCTCAGAATTTCAATGAAAGGCGTGTTCACAGCCACAGGGGTCAGGAGGGACACACTATTTCCATTACACAATAGATCTGCAATATGTGCGACAGAAGACACTAAGAAAGGAAAAGGGTGGCTTACCTTCAGAATAGAACCAAATTCTTTTACATGTACTAAAAATGTGTAACAGAAGTGGAGACAAGCATATTTTAAGCATATTTAACATAGAAACCAGCTGCTCTCCTCATGCCCCCCCAGGACTGGCAGATCCAGTGGGACTCTTCAGGAAAGTCTGAGCACAGATCATTCCAAACAACTCTTCCCAACAACCATGGTCTCCTTTCACAGTGACACACCCCATCCACTCAAATGTCCCTACTTTTTGTGCTCCCACAGCCCTCTGGCTCTGAGGACTGATGAAAACACATCTGTGCAAAAAAATAAGCATCAAATCTTACTGAAGCACTTTTCCAGTCCTTCAACCAGGATATCACTGAGGTTTTGCACCGAAAAGGAAGAACGTATTTTACAAAACACATTAAGTCTTTCAGCAGGTTTCAAAACCATACAGAGGTCAGAAAAACACAGAAAGATTAGCAATGCAGTCATTTCAGTATACCAGCCCTGGCCAGTGTGCTTCACTTTACTATCTAACCTTTGAAAGTAACCTGCCTTAACAAGGACTGCTCCCTTTCTGAATAAAACAAAAGTTGTCCTGTAAGAAAGTCAGGTTGCTTGATAGGAGTGATTTCTAATCACAGAAAACTAATCAGATGTGCTGACAGTTTGGTCAAGGGATATGACAAACCCCAAAGCTTATCTCTGCTCTGGCTGGATCCTTCTTTATCATCTCTCCATCCATGCCTCCTGAGCTCTCTCCCTGTTACACATAAGCCTATCAAGATCACCTTTCTTGTCCAATTAAAAAAATTCATGTTTTGTTAACAAAAAAAAACCCCTCGTGTTTTCAAAGACCTGAGAACAGAAGTCTCAAGTCCAAGTTAACCACTCACAACTGTGTATCACCACTGTGGTCCAGGTCATAAACAAAGACCTCAGTAAGGACAGGAAACAGAGACCACAACACCTTACACTTGGATTGGTCTGCACTGCCATAAAATCTCTGCCAAAAGAATTCTGAGAAATGACCAAGATACTGGTAAACAGAAATTTTACCACTCTTTGGCAAAACTTTTGAAGGAGTTACTTCACATTTCAATTTAAAAAGGAGCTTACTTGACATTTCCCAGATCCCACACATAAAAGAGACAGAAAGGACATGACAGCCTTATGCTGGCACCAACCTTGTTGACTTAAGGGACTTATGTTTTCCCCAATGCAACTCTCATGGCAGCTCAGTAGGACATTGCTGGGCTTGGGGGCCAAAATTAGGAAACAATAATTGGCAAGGCAGCTTGCTGAAAGTAGCAAGTTAAGGAGGAATAACAGGCAAGAAAAGCTCCTAAAAGTTTATGCTTGTACTGCAAAAAAAGAAACTTTTTCAAACTCACCTGAAGCTATGTGAAAGAGTATCTGTTTCTGTAAAAGCAACCTTTTTTCCTCACTCAGATACTGAAATGCTGCTTTCTCTGAACAGGTTCCTTTTGCCTGCCATGTTGTCTCTAGATCACTTACCCATGAAATGAGATAAAGTTTCTTTCTCAAAATGCTTCAATATCCATATGTAAATGACTCAGTACAGGTGTACACATGGTACCTGACTGTGGCTGATAAAAGAGACAGTAAAAAAACCCAAAAAAACTAAATAAAAAAGCCAATATTCTACACTTCTACAGGAAAGTTTGCAACCAATGAGCTCTTGCCCATCAAACCATAAGTGGAGTAGCATTTTCCTGGAAAGACTAAGAAACATGCCTTGAGCAGAAACACTCCAAGTAAATTCTACATCCATCACCAGTTAGTGCTGGAATGCTTGATAATTTCTCTGTGCAATAATGTTTTAAGCCTCACAGGGATAGCATTCCAGCTCACTGCAAACTTGACTGCAAACCACAAATCTGAAATGGTTGTCAAGAAATTGAGAGAGTAATTAGTGCACAGTGTGCATCACTGAGTAATTGCTTCTGACACTGTCACTTCATGGGCATCATTTCTGCTACATGAGCCCTGCAGGTTAGTGGGAATTCAAAAGATAACTATGAGAAGTCATTACCAAGAACACTCAAGTAGGACTTTCCTAAGTCAAAAGGTGGATAAAAAACAATTGTGGTGTTTTGAAACTTCAGAATCAATAATTTGAAGAATTGGGAAAAAAGTTATTATTTGCAAAATGGCAGTATTTCCCATCCAATTCACTTCAGAGCTCTGTGTGTAGCCTCTCTCTCGCAAAATAAACTGCAAAGATTCCCAAATATAACAGGAAAAAACAAACTAGCACCAAAAAACCCTAATGGACAGAAAGCCAAACGAGCCCATCTTTGTAAGCCCTGTCTTAATAAGCTAAAATTCCTATGGCTTTTTTTAAAATTCCTATGGCTTTTTTGAAAGCCATAGGAATTAAGCCTTTTAAAAGGCTTAAAAAACAGACTTGTAAACCTTGGTTCTTCAGACAATGTTTTAACACCTTAAATTTATTCTCAAATCAAGAACTTGTAACCTTTCTCCTTCCCCACACATTGCCAAAGAGCCTTCCAAGTAAACCAAATTTATAACTGAATACAGAAAGGTTTTGAGGGGAGTATTCCATAAAGAACCCAGCTCAATTGACCCCAAAACACAAATATGATAGAACGAGATTGGCATTACAGAAACATCCCCAGCAGCCTGTGGTCCAAATGCAGCTCAGCAGAGTCCAGCTGCTCCCCCCTTACATCAGCTCTGCCTTTCTTTATCCACATATCAGCTACCCTGGCACGTCTGCCTCAGTTCCCAAAGAGACAAAAGACCTTTTTGGCACTCAAACATGGCAAACAGCTCCAGCTTCTTGGGAAAAGATAGAGGGGGTAGGGAAGAGTGGAATAAGCTATTATCTGGATTTAAACATTTCACATGTGCCCATGTAAGCCCAGCCAAAAGCTGCTGCTATCTGCTGCCTGCCACAGTGCCCTGAGTGAAACCAGGTGAGCTGTGAGCCTTGGGGAACTGCAGGGGCCTCCCACAGGGTGAGCACCTTGTCAGCAATCCCAGAGAGGCAAGGGAGCTGCAAACCTCCCCTCAGCCTCAGAATGAACCCCCGAGGGAAGAGGCACCAGTGGCAACTGTGGGAAGCTTGCATGGATACCATCCACATGCACAAAGGGAGGAAGAGGGAGAAAAAAACCTACCAAAACCAAAACCCCACAATCACAGAACAATTCAGCCTTTGGTAAAATCAAGCAATAGCTCCCAGCAATGGAATTCACTTCTGCAGCAAGTGCTGGTGCCACCACCACAGCAAAGATAGAGGAATTTACTCACATGCTATTTTACAGTATTGCAGAAGGGCTCCACTGCAAACACCACAGCTGGCTCCAACCCCACATGTCTTAATTCTGAGATTAAAATTCCTAACACAACAAACTACAAAACAGTCAAATGTCAATCAGAAAATTATATCTGCTAATTTAAACTGTTTGCATTTCTTCTTCCTCCTCTTTCCCTTTAGCCAGCCCTTACAAATACCTTTGCAGCAAAATAAAAGCCTGGAAGTATTTAAGTGTGTTTAACTTGGAAATGAACATGGGTGCTGATAACAGCCTTACTTCATGGACTTCCAGAATGGAAATAATTCCACTAAGCAATTTATTGGCTTACATATGTGGCCAATGCTTTCAATCATGTCCTCACACACTTTTTTTTTTTTTTTTTTTAGTTTATATCAATACAGAATTCCATTAAAACAACCCCTAACAATGCACAAAGATGAGCTGTCATTTTAAATTTGAGGCCAACAAAATAGAAAAATAATGACACTTCAATTACAGACAGGGAAATGAGGTGAGACAACATTTCTGTTTTCCTGGTGAGGAGAAACACTCTCTGAGATTGTCAGAATAATTTTGAGTGGAGCTAGGTGAATACCATACACCAGGTATCATCTTCTTTTCACACACTAGCAGCAATCCAGTGGCTCCTGTGGCAACACAGAGATGCCTCACTCATAACCAGTCATGTTAATCTACTTAATCTACATGCAGAGATCTTGCCTCAACACCATTAAAAAGAAAATGAAAAAAAAAAAAAAAAAAAGGTACAACAGAGGAAGAACCATTAAAATTGTATCAGATCATCATACAAGAGAGTGAAAGCAGACCAAACATGAATTCTGAAAAGGCTCTTGAAGGGTCTCTACAGGAAAGATATTTCCTGGACAAATGGGATTCACCTAACTCTGTTTTCATTCTTCTGTAAAGATGAAGCTCATGATCAGGTGGAAAAACTCAAAGCACCCTGATAAGGACTTGAGCAAAGGAACACAAGTTCACCTACCAAATAAAGTAATTTTTAGACCAAATCTTAAAAAAACAGTTCAAACTGGGAAGAAAGGCAGGGAAAAAAGTACAGGTAGCAGAGTAGTCATTGGGTTTACTCTTCTTTTTTTTTTTTTTTTTTTAAAAAAACAGACCTATTATTAAATAATCGATCTTTTCTTCACAGATCATAGGCTTTTTTTTTCTTTACACTATTTCTCCTTTGTAATATTGCTAGTTCTAAAATAACTGTTATCATCTTTATACAACATTCAAGACTACCAAGGTATGTTCAGCAGAAGAATTTAATTAGAACACGGGTTCCAGATATTTAGATCTGAGTTCTGTATTTTGTAAAAGCAACCCCAACACCACATTTCACATAAATGTAAGGCAATGGCAAGTTAATGCTCTGCTTTGCCACTCCATAATAAACAAACTCTGCTGACAAGTGATTGCTTGTAAAAATCCTTTTATTCCATGTTTTTTTCCATTAAAACCCCAACAGTTTCATATAGTGCAAGGCTTCCCACCATCATTCAGATCACATCTGATTAACTCAACAGACAAAGGACTGCAGCTGAAAGATGAGCCTCAACTCCATTCTCATTACCTTTCCAGGGCACAGTCACACAATCTGAATGAAGAAATCCTACCATAATGTTGCAGCATTACAATACATTACATTACATACAGTAGATTTTTGGTGATGTATTTCATCATCTCCAGATGACCAAGGGCCAGCAATGTGCCCTTGCTCCAAACAAGGCCAATGGTACATGGGGTTTATTAGTCAAAAACATTTGCAGCGGGCTGAGGGAGGTGATCCTGCCCTGGAGGGGCCACAGCTGTGCCCAGCTCTGTGCCCCTTAGCACAGAGAGTGCAGCAAGGGGCCACAAACACGAATAAGGGACAGAAGCCAAGGCTGACAGAGCTGGGACTGTTCAGCCTGCAGAACAGAAAAGCTCAGGACACAATCTCAGCAATGTATATAAACATCTAAGAGAAAGCGCAAAGGTGATGGAGACAGGCTGTATCCCATGCCAGAGCCACAGGTAATGGGCACAAACCAAAACTAGGAGGTTCCATCAAACATCAGGACACAGCTTTTCACTGTGAGGGTAACTGAGCCCTGGCACAGGCTGCACAGGGAACGTGTGGAGTCTCCATTTCTGGTGATACCCAAAATCACCTGGACATTGTCCCAGACCTGACAACTGCCAAAGTCCCTTCCAACCTCAACTCTTCTGTGATTTGCTCTGTGAAGGAAATACACCTGTGACAGACCTCAGCAGTGTAATGAAAAATTCTGTCATCACTTCTGGTGTATCAACACCATCTGGAAACAGTAATGCACCGCAGTTCCTCTCTCTGTCACCCAGCTTAGCAGCTGACACTGGAGCTTAAGCTTCACCCAGTGCTGGGGTTTTGTTTTGTTTTACCATCACCTAGCAAATATCTTCTGTGTCCTTTAAGAGGTCACCCACTGGGAACACAATTACCAAAATAAGAAAGGACGCCCAGAATTGAATTTAGGGATAAAAAAGCCCTAGCGATAGAGACTCTTTAACCCGTGCTAACGACAAGTCATAAATACAGGATTTTTCATTGCATTTAAAGAAAACAAACACATTTATATATCCTGTGCCTCTCCAACCAGCCAGCCAACTTTTTCAGGAAAAAGCCTTACAGCTGTGCTGTTCAGTAAGCTTCCAACATACAAAGGGAAAACGCCATCAGAGGTGTCTCTTCAAACAAAGTAACTCGACCGAGCACCAATTCCTGAGCTTATGCCTCATTTCCAAGCCTGAAGCCAACGCTGTAGCACCCACATTAGGGCCGAACACCTGAACTGCGCGGCTCGGTGAGCCTGCCGAGAACAAAGTGTGCGGGCAGCATCCCCGGGGCCGCGCAGCGCGGCGGGCTCCGTGCGGGGAGGGAGGGAGGGAAGGAGGGAGGGATGACATCATGCGGGGCCGCTCCGGAGCCCTGCCGCAGGAGAGCCCCGGGGGACACAGAGGGACACGCCGCGTCCGGCCCCACAGGGACCCGCAGGAGAGCCCGCACGGACCCGCCGTGCCCTGCCCCACAGGGACCCGCCATGCCCGGCCCCACAGGGACCCGCCGTGCCCGGCCCCACAGGGACCCGCCGTGCCCGGCCCCACAGGGACCCGCAGGAGAGCCCGCACGGACCCGCTATGCCCTGCCCCACAGGGACCCGCCGGGACCCGCCGTGCCCGGCCCCACAGGGACCCGCCATGCCCGGCCCTGAGGGGACCCACCGGGACCCGCCGGGCCCGGCCCCGGTCCAACAATGGGCACTCACGGAGCCAATTGTCTCAACAGGACGAGGATTCAGAAGCTGTTTTGCAGCGCAGAAATCAGAAGGAGGGGGGGAAAAGAACCAGCGCACAATGACCCTTTCATTGAAATAAGAAAGGCTCGCAGGAAGTACAGAGTGTTTCCAAGCCTTATCCGAAAGCCGCTGAAATATAGCAGAGGCCTCTCCATTTTTATCAGTGGACACTGGAGGAGGCTATAGCCCAAGACACAGTTTGAAAGCATTATCAGTCACACTATAATGCATTATTAATAACACAACAAACTCAAGAAAACACACCCGAATTCCACCTAGCCCTTATGCTGTGACATTATTGGAAATTTTCCCCACCTTCTTTTAAAATCTTTTCTCAAATCATGCAAAAATCTGTCTTCCCCATAAACACAAACCTCTTCTCCCCCCAGCCGCACACCTCGTCACAGGTAACACCATGGTGGAACAGCAGAGACCAGGATACAGCACACACTACAGTTCTACATACCATAGATAGAGTCCTTGACCAGGAGAGCAAATACAGAAAGAACAGCACACTCCAGCTTTCAGACCTGCACACTCTGACAGGCTATTTTAAAAAAGGCACTTATACCTTCCAGTTTACTATTAGATAGCTGGCCCAAAGTAATGCACTGTTGGTTTTAAATTGAATTATGTGCGGAGAATTATTCATGTGCCTATCAAGAGCAGGGAGCATTACTGAGTGTGCCTCGCACCACATTACACAAATAGATTTGTAGTAAATTAATCACAAAATTAACATCTTTCTAATTGTTTTTGATCTATAACCTTCGTTCATTTTCCATTTAATTAAAAGAAACCCTCACATATCTCTCAATGAAATTGCATTGCATTTTGTTCTCTTGGATTTCTTAAATCAAACTGATACTGTAATTTGCAGTGCCATTGCAGAGCACACTGTTATGCTGTACTCACTCCTCAAGCCTCAAACTGTAGCCTACAGTCACTTTAACATTAGACAAACAAGAATTCTCATAGGGAAGGGTACTGCTCAGCACTAGGGACAGGTGAGAAATTTTGTTTAAAGTCATTAAACAAAAAAAAGAGTTTATATAATAGGCAAAATTTAGAGGAGCTCACTCAATGCAAGAAGTCAGTTCTAATAACACAAATTCCACTTTACCAGGAACAAGCATTTATTTACTGAAGGACAGCTTAAACGCATCAATATGTAAAAAAAAAAAAAAAAAAAAAAAAAAAAAAAAAAATTAGTAAAAAACCGAGGCTGGGGGTGAGAGAATGTACTACCGGTCAAGTTCAGAGCCCAAATAGAATCAGTGCTGATGTTAGGTCAGGTTTTCACCACCACATTCCTTCCCCTTTCTTAACTGTTAGAGATGCTAAGCCACACTCCGATTTAACTGAGGCCAGACTGAAACTGAAGAGAGGTGCTGCTAAAACACAACTGAATTATTTTTTAACCTTAAAAACACTGCTTTGACACAGTGGTGTGGTTTAGATGGATACGGTTTAGTTGCAGTGTGAACATTCTCACCTAACAGCAGAGTAATCACTTCCTAATCCGATTTCTTTTCGGATACTCCTGCAAGAGAATTCTTATTCTGAGCTACGAAAAAAAGGCAACACGGAACACGCAAAAGGTTTTCGCTCTCTCCCAAACCCGACTCGTTCAGGGTGCTCGTGTGTCTCAAGCGCCCGGCTGAAGTTGGTACGCGCAGGGAGCGCAGGACATCGCCGCTGGGGCTCGGACCGCCTAAAGCCAGGGCAGCGCTCAGGGCGCGCTCTGCCCAGCCCGTCCAACGGCGCTGCCCGGCCGGCTTCGGGGCAGCTCGGCCACTTGTACCGAGCCCGGTCCGCGCCTGGCCGGCCGCTCCGCATGCCCGGGGAGCCGCAGAGCCCGGGGCTCCCAGCGGGGCACGGGCAACCACGGCAGCGCCCGGGGCTGCGGGGCAGGGAGGTACCGGTGCGGGCAGGGCAGGTACCGGTGCGGGCAGCGCGGCCGGACCCCGCCGCCCCTGCGCCCAGCGCCGCCGGTCACTCACCGGAGAGCTCGTCCGGCTCCAGCCCGGTCTCGGTGTCCAGCCCGCAGATGACGAAGTAGTCGGCGAAGCGGCCGGGTGCCGAGGAGCCGCCGCCGCCGCCGCTCATGCTGCAGGGCGAGGGGCGCGCGGAGCTCAGCGGGAGCGGGGCCGGGCGGCGGGGCCGGGATCTCCGGCTGCGCCCGCCGCCTCCATGGCGGCGCGGGGCGGGCGGCGCCGCGCGGCATTCTGGGAACGGCCCCCGCCGCTCGCGGGGGGGGCGGCCCGGCCTCGCGCCGCAACGCCGCGTCTGCGCCCTGCGCGGGGGGGTGACGTCATGCTGCTGGTGCTGGCGCTGCCGCTCGCTGCTGCCGGGGCCGCCTGAGGGGGCCGCCATGGCGGGCGGTCACAGCCGTGCCCCCGGGGAGCCGCGGGAAGGGCTCTGCTCCCTCCGCAGGCACAGGATCAGGGGATGGGTCGGGCTGGAAGGGACCAGAGCCTTGAACTGCCTGCTCAAGCAGGGTTACATGGCACAGGAGTCTGTCCTGACCGTTCTTGGGTATCTCCAGTGAGGGAGACCCCACACGCTCTCTGGGCAGCCCGTTCAGTGCTCGGTCACTGTGCAATAAAGAGGTTCTTCCTCACATTCAGTTGGAACCTCTGTTTCTTCCTTTGCCTCTTGTCACTTTGCTTGGCACCACCAAGCAGAGCCTGATCCATCCTCTGTCACCTCCACATTGATGACGTCCCTTCCCAGACCTTTCTTCTCAAAGCTGAACAGAATCACAGAATCAATTAGGCTGGAAAAGCTCTGTGAGGTCGAGTCCAACCTGCTGTGTCCAGGCCCAGTTCCCTCAGGTTCTCCTCACAGGAGAGCTGCTGCAGCGCCTTGATCAGTTCTGCAGCTCTGCTGGCTCCCTGTCCCTGGTACTGAGGAGCCCAGAACCAGACACAGAGCCAGGAGGGCCCTGCCAGGGCTGCTTCCCCAGAGCAGGATCAGTGCTGGTGCTCTGGAAGCGCCTCTGGGCTCCTGTCCTCCTGTCACCTCCACCTTCCTGTCCCCACAGCCCCGGTGGCTGGCCTGGCTCCACAGCTTTGAGAAGCAGCTGCCTGTGCAGGGAAATGCTTTAGGGATTGTTTGGCTCTAAGGTTGTTTTCTTTTTCATATTTGGATTAACATCACTCACATCTCTGTTAACAGCTGGGCTTTCACAGAGTGAAATCCACTCTCCCCTCTGGCTCAGTGTGGAAAGGAGAACAAGCCCTGGGGAAGGATGACCCAGCAGAGCTGCAGAGAGACAAGTGACACAAACCCATGCTCTGCCCTGAGGGTGCTTTTTTCCTCTGGCTATAGAGGCAACTGGGATGGCCTTGCCAGCCTAAAATTAGACCTAGCAGTTCCCCTTCCTCTCCTCTCTCAGTTCTCTATTTGTGGCATTTACATCAGAGTCCTTCCATATCTTGTAGGGCTTAGAAGAGGAGAAATTAAAACTTTGCAGTCTTTAATGATTATTATCCAGGACCAACCAAGTAGTTAAGGTTGTATCCATAATGCTGAATTGATCAGACACCAATCTAAGCATAGGAAACTTCACCTATTTGAGTTTCCATTGCCAGGACAGACCAAACTGTCTGTAGGGAGTAGAAGCAGCAGGACATGTAAGAAGACTTCACTGCCAATGGTTTACAACCTTTTGCAGTACAACAACTAAACTCTTAGGCCACTGTGCCCAGTGAATTGAGGACAGCTGGACATCCTCTGGGAACCAGGAAAAACTCTTAGGATAGCACTGGTGCTATCAGTGTTCACCTGATTAAGACTGTATGGTCTTAGAGAATGGGTTAGCAGTGGAGGAAAGCATTGCTGAGGTTTGACTGAGAGGTCAGTTTTAAAGCACCATTTAACTTGGGAGAAAGATTTCAATAGAGATGGCAGGGCAGGAGCAATATTAGAGTGGAGGGTTTGAGTTTACTCTACAAAAAGCACAGTTAGATTGTGTTGAGCCTGCCTGGTGGTGTGTGGAAGGCACAACAGAGAACAGAAATAGCTAAATCTGGTTGCTCTTACTCTACTGTGTTCTCTAGCCACTTTTTGCACATTTGTCTTCTCAATCTGCTTTCAGTGTGGCAAAGGACAATGTATTCAGCACGTGGTGAACCTCTTTTAAGTAAGTCTGAACTGTAGTTTAACCCTTAAGACAAAATCCATAGCCTGAGGGTCTCTTCTGACACTAGCAGGAAATTCTAGGGAAACAGCTCAGATATTGGCAGGGGCTTTTTGTCAAATAAAGAGTAAAAGGGAGAAATAAAAAGTTGTTCATGCACCTCACCTGTTCCAGAAATAACCAAGAATTTTGTAAATAATCAGTAAATAAAGTTAGATGGGCCACTAAGTAAACAGAGGTTTACCAGAGATACTGTTGAGCTGCAGTATTTAAATGCACACATACCTTGCTATGCAACAGGGTAAGGAACAGGAAATATTTTTTTAAAGGAGAGTCTCAGACTAAGAAACTCAGATTTGCTTTGAATTGCTATGAGAAATGGACAAGATGGGTAGAACTGTGTGAACCAGAACCAACAAAATGTTAACCCATATTTTTTGCTGTTTTGTCAGATAAATTCTCTGCATTCCAGGACAACTTGCAGGGTAGTCCCTCTCAAATCTGTGCCTCCAGCAGATGAACCTGAAAAGTTACAGCTTTTTCCTCCCCAATTATTTAATTTCTGAAATACTCTTGCCTAGTCACCACACCAAAGAACATCTGTGACATCTACTTCAAAGGCCAGTAGCTTTAATCTGTCAGTCATCCTGACCAATGTTCCCATGACAGGAAACACCAAAATACGGCAATTCTGTCAGGAGAGTTTGAAAATGGCTTACATGTCCTTGAGTAAAACAACAACACTCTAGACAACATTATGAATTCTTGAAAGGGATCTTTATGATGTTGAGAAAATCTGTGGAATTGTGAATTCTGTGGAAACTAGGATTCTTTAGCCAGAGAATCAGAAACACATATTAGTAAATAGGAAGAGATTTAAAAGATTAATTGTCTTTGGCAAGACCATCAATGTTGATTCAGCTGAGGTTTTCTATGGCAAAGACTTGTATTTTCAAGCTCTGACCTTTAAAATAGTCTTTGAAATAGTGAAGAACAGGACTTGATACAAAGATATCTTGAGTATTCTTCATACTACCTAATTCAGATTTACTTTGCCAACAATTCCAGTCATGATTTTTGGAAGAGTTTATTTACTAAGCAATAGGAAAACACAACAGCAAATTACAGTTCCATTCAACATTGCTCAGAGAATTGAAGAAGTCTGCAATGGGGTATTTCTCTTTTTTCTGGGCAGCTGTTTCCCAAGATAAGCTAAGCTTTGAAAAGTAACAGAGCTCAGGGCACAAATTGCTCCAGTTGTCAGGGTGCTGATTGTATGTGATGTCTTCTAATGACTCTGATTAAGATATTTACCCTGGATTCTTTAAGAAAACAAAAATCCAATCAGTGACTCTTATAATTAAAGCAATCCTCTCCAGTCTGCAAAACCAGACACTTGAACCTGGCTGCAACTCATTTACCAGGTATTTGGTGTGACATCTACATGGCAGACTTGTGGAATAGAGCCTGCACACGGGATCACCTAACACACAGATCCTCACACATCAGGGCACAGCTCAGAGCAAAACTGCACTTCAGGGGGTGGAACATTTCCTGAACTCCCATGCAGCACTGTCCCTTTTCTCCCCAGCTCCAGGAGCCCACACTATGGACTGAAGCTCAATTTACCAACATCTGCAATCCCCAGCTCCCATTCCACGGTGCTGCTCTGCAGCATCTCATTGCCCAGTCTGTCCATACCTCCAGGGCTGCTCCATACCGAGGGGCAGAATCCAGCTCTTGTCTTTATTAAACTTCTTATGGTTGGTGATTGCCCAGCCCTTGCCATGGTCTCTGTAGGGCTCTCCCTCCTTCCCTCGAGGGAGTCTGCAGCTCCTCCCAATGTAGTACAGTCAGTATAGCAGGCTTACTTGGGGCTGCTTCCAGTCCTTACCTAGCATTCCTTCCAGTCCTGTGTCCGGATCATCAATGAAGATGTTGAAGCAGTGAAGTCCCACAGCTGCATGAGAGCAGAATGAAGATGTTGAGAATGGGGCTGAGGAGGGAACCCTGCAGAACCCCACTAGTGACAGGGCCCACAGGTGCTGTCACCCCATTAACTACAGCCCTGTGAGCCAGTGACTCACCTGTCACACAATGAGCTTACCCAGCTGAGTGCTGGGCATTTTCTCCAGAGGGATACTGTCAGAGATGGTATCAAAAGCATTACTGAATCTTCTCCATGATTTTATTAGGCATGGAAGTGAGACTGACAGACCTGTAGTTGGCATGGTCATCCTCTTCTTGCCCTTCTTGAAAACTGGGGCAATATTTGCTAGCTTCCAGTAGACTGGGACCTCTCCAGATTCCCAAGATGCCGAAATCATTGAGAGAGGTCTTGTGATGTCACCATCCAGCTCTCTGGGTACTCTTGGATGAATCCCATCAGGCCCCATAGACTTAGAGGGATCCAGCTGAAGAAGCAAATCCTGCACAAGTTCAGGGTTGACTGGGAGTTTGTCTTTCTCACAGGCATGAGGAATCAGTTTAACACAGAACAAAGAGTCAAACACAGAATGATTTAGTGATCTGCTCAGAATACTTCTCCATGATATGGAATTCTTCCAAGTACAGTTAACACTGCAAATTCCAGGTTTTAAATACAACTCCTCAGGGCAAGGTTGTAAAAGAAAAATCAGGAGTTATGAGTGTAACATTAGATCTCAATTCTGAAGCAGAATTTTAAAAGCTATTTCCCACTGAAGCATTCCCAGCCCTCCTGAGGGTCTAGGAACCTCTAAATTCCCACAGCTGCACAGGAGCAGGATCCTCTGTGTTTGGAAGAACATCTACAGAAAGGAGCTTTTATGAGCTTCTCACATATACACCAGTCACTAACTGAGCTCTCATAATCCAGACCCAGATTCTTCCTTGTGCACTCTAAAACAAGGAAATGGGAATTATCACACTAGGTGGAGCATTTTTAAAAACTGGAAGGGGAGTTATGGTATGTTAGTAAATGTATGATGCCATTATTTATATTAATTGCCAGTACTAAAAGGCTGTAACTTCTTTCAGTTTGGGTGACCTGGAGCTATAAAGCCACCAGCTGAGAGTTATAGATTCTGTCATTGCAAGACATCAATTGGTCATAAAATAGTCAAGAGTATTTACTGCTCTTTGTTGGAAATTTGAAGAAGTTCCTCTGGACCCTGCTTTCCCATCAAAACCCTTTTCCATTTCCCCCTTAGCACAGCCATACTCAACCATAGGGCTCCCAAACTCCACACTACAGCAGAAGGAAACAACACATGATGAAAATTCTAAGAAACACACAAAAATCTTCAGCTGCCTAAAAACAAAAGATATCTTTTGACTTTGCATAACAGCATAATTCACTAACAAAAGCTTCTTATTTTTGACTTTTACTTCTTTTGTCTTACCCTTTCAGCAAGTTTTCTATACAAAGAAGAAAAAGCATTTCATAAACTGGCCTTGACAGAATATTAAGGGAAGGTGAATGAAGCTGCAGTAACTTTGGCACTAGGGTTTTCCACAAGGGATTAATGAAAAAAAAAGGCACTTTGTGAAAATAGATGTATTAGAAGAGACAGAAGTTAGACCCAGTTGCCTTCCAGTACAAACCAGAAAAACTTTTAAAAATTACTGCTGTATGTGAGAAATTAATTTCAGAAATAAAAGGAAGTCAAATTTACCTATTTATTTTGAAATAAAGATAGAAACAGAATTAATCTCATCTACAGAAGTAATCAACTCAGTTTAATTTTTAATCAATCATTTAAAATCCCATTTAAGAAGAACTCAGCCCTTTAAAACAGGTTAATAAAAATTTCAGCTTAGTGGGAAGTTCAGAATGCTTCATTATAATAAAAAATACAGTGCTTCAGATTTTATATAACAGCTTTATTATCAAATGGCAAGAGACACTTAGTAATGATGTCATGCAGGTATCACAAAAAAGCTTCCAAAAGATAACCAGGTCACCTAATAGCTCAAAAATCCCTTGCAATTAAAAAACAAAGCTACATCTTTCTCATCTCCTGGTTTGTTTCATGGTAGCCACTGTTTTTGTGTCAAAATGTTATGGCTATCTCTTGGATCACTTGCTGGATTCCCTAAAGCAAAGAGTAGGCTAGAAGAGTACCCACAGTGCTTTTTTTGCTTTCCACAAGGCCTGCCTTACTCTGCACAATGCTCAGAAGTCCTCATGGGATAGGGAAGCACCTCAGGCTGCTGGCAGCTGAAGATAAACACAGAAGGGATGGGTTAAAAAAATGTTAAAGTTTTGAAAAAGTAAAGAACCCTATTTTGAAACTTTTTAAGGTCTTAAGGCTTTTAGTTATTGTGATGGGAGGCCAGTCTTGTGGCTGAAATACAGCAGTAACAAAGCCTGATCCCATCTCCATAGTGACACAGAACCCAGTGAAAATGTCAAGTGATAGCACAAGTCATGTCAGATTGAAAGAGAGTTCAGCTCCTCCTTTAGCAACAAGGTTCCACCAAAACATTGGCATGGGAGGGATGTTACAGCAGCTTCTGTAACTGACCAGGAACTGAGACAGATTTTGAGAAAAGTCACTGTAAAATAAGTGGTAGGTAATTTATTCTGAGAGTTCATCTGCATGAGATGTTACCTCTGCAGAAAAGGAGGCTGTAAATCCACAGCAGCTTCACACTCAGTAATCCAGGGGACACTTGCTCACATGGCTCAATTCACATCCAGGTTTACTAGGGAATAAATCCCCTGGGTAGAGGAGCTCTGGAGATTAGAATGGCAGCAATAAAAGTAATCATTGATCAGTTTTCAATGCCAAAGTACACTTTTAGAGTAAATTCTAAATAACAAAAGAATTGCTGGAGCTGAATCATCTTACAATAAACTTGCAAACAGAACCGATATAAATTCCTTTATATACTTATGTAAAAAATAGCATTTACTGTGCAGCCTGGATTTAAATAAAAGACAAATGGTGTATCAATAATATTTACTATATATTTACAAGTAATACTGTGATGAGACGAAGCAGTCAATGAACATTATGTTACAAAAATGAATAAACCCTTTAAAGGTACCAGTGAGTATCTTTTACATTATCACATTCATGAACTGTTCTCTTACATCTCAAAGATCTAGGATATGATCACGAGTTAACAGAGGACACAGACAAAAACCCTGGAACTGGAGCCCATGCTGATGTGCTGAGTCCCTGTCCAGCAAGACACTGCAGGGGCATCAGCTCCAACCACATGAGCAGCACTGGTTTCAGCAGGATAAAACAGCCACGTGCTGCCCAGCTCCTCACTGCCCAGGGCCTTCACTGGCAACACAACCAACAAGCACAGCTGGAAGCACAGGGGAAGGTACCTTGTACCTTACTGACAGCACACACACACTGCTACTGAAGGTGAGGCATGGCTGCTCACTGCCTTGGCAGACAGTGGAACCCCCATTTATATACACTGACACAAGAGCCTGCTGTTCCATGATGCTCTGAACATTATTTGGGATCAGCTGTCTGACAGGAACTGCACCAGTTTGTGTACCTGACATTTCTTGTAGTTAATCAAGCTGCAGTGAGAAATTTTATACTCTTTACATATTGCTTGAGAAATGGTAACATTACACTGCTTAAGCGTTTTTAAATCACTTGAAAACTGCAAGTTTTATATAATCATACCATTACTTCCTTAAGTTGGCAGGATAAATCTATGCAGGTGAAATATTGGCAAAACAATCAATATTAAAAAATGAAAATTAGAGCTTAAAAATCATCAGCTAGCCAAGATATGAATTCTAAGCTGCTCCCTCCCTTCCTGTATCTGCTCCCAGAATAAAACTTTATAGGGACCAAGAGGGAATGAAGTGACACTTTGCCTTTGTTAATCCAGTAAGTAAAGCAGATATAGGTTCAAGTATTTAATTGCATACAGCACTAATAAATAGAAGTAAACAACCAGGATGAGAATAACATTGTAGTTAAAGTACTGCAGAGAACCCTTGTTTCTGAGTGAGCACCGTTACATTATTTGGAAACTCCCCAAGGCAAAAAAGAAGGGAAATATTGTTAGTGAGAAATGCTCTCAGAGCAGATGACATGCAAGCCTACAGAGAATGTTACAAAGTTGGGCTGAATTGTTCAGGGGGTTTTCCTGCAAGTGTTAGAGAGCATCACCTGTAGGTTATGTCTACATCACAGTTTTTGCTCTGCATATAACCAGAGCAAAATGTTTCATCTATGTTCTCAATTCCCTCACCCTGAGGGCCACACACACACCATCTCAAAGTAAAACACTGGTGTTTGGTTACAAAACTATATGCAGTACATTTCTGAACACATCTCCTTCACTCTAAGGCCATGTGTTCATTTAAAGACATTCTTATCAATCACAAGCCTCCCCTATAATTGCTTAAGATCCAATAGAAAAGCAAATATACAAATATCAGAAGTGCTGATCCTGAGATGAAGTATGGGAAATTCTGGTCCAGTCTGATCCTTATTCAAACTTCTGTTTCAGCTTCTTCTGGAACAGAGCTGGTAGGATGGAGAGGATGGCTAGAATCATGAGGACAAAAACAGAGTTCCAGGAAACAGCTTCCCCTGCTGTTGTAAGCTGGTACAGCGTTGTTCCTGCCTTAATGGCTACAAAAGATGGTGGTGCTACACCTGGAGCAAGGAAAGGATGAAAAAACAGCTTGTTAGGGTAAAAAACACTTCAAAATTAGTCATCCCAATTTTAATACCAGAACGTTGAGATTTTGTTGTCTTGTACTTCTTTTTTAAAAGAGTGCAGCAAATACAGAATTCAAAGATAAAAACCTTTATTAAAAAAAACGGTTTTAAGCCATTCTTAATATTTTTAATGCAGACTCAAATACAGGAGACTAAGCAAATAATCTCTGTCCTTTAGACTCTTCAGATTTCAAGCTTTCTCTTTACAAACTGACTTTCCATAAAGGAAAAATAATAAACTTTTTCATAAAGTTCATAAAGGAAAAATACTGGATTGTTTCCTAATCAGATTAAAAAGTATGTGCAAAAACGTGCCGAAAAGCACATTAAAATTAAAAATTTAAATAGCTATAGTGTATGCCTCTTCTTCTGGCCACCCCAAACTGTGGCTCACTAGCCACAATTCTTACCTAGGAAAGTGCCAATGAAAAACACTTTCAATGGCACGTTGATTACAGGAGATGTGATATTGATAAACCAGTTGGGGAGGAAAGGTGTTATTCTCAAAAATATAATGTAGTTAATCAGATGTTCTCTATGTCGTTCAACCTGCCAAAACAAAACCAAACAAACAAAACTTTGGTTAAAAAAATCTCTGCCTTGAAAATACACAATCATTGAGGTTTCAAGAGTTCTATATTTGGTAGACATTTACATGTTGCAAACATAAAAATCAGTTAAAAATGTGTGATGTGGGGAAGAGCGCCCAGTGAGTCACCTGTTAAACACACTGAGATCAGCCTGTTAAATACATCAGATCATGGAAATAGCAGTGTGTGGCAGAGCAGTGATGTGTCTGACTCAGCCAGCTCAAGCAGCAAAGCAGTCACAGGCAGAGCCACAGCCCAGCCAGCACTGTCAGCCTGTCACCCCACTCCTCAAGCTTTTCCAGGACTAGCAATGAAGTTTGTTCCTCAAGCCATTCTGTCCTAACTTGTGATTGAGCCTGAAACACAGCGACATTCTTCACCTGGAAACTCAGCCAGGTCACAGCTCTGAACTCCATGAGGCAGCTGCTCCAGCACAGCTCCAGAGCCAGAGGTCACAGTGCCCAGCCTGAACATTTACCCAGGAGCAACAACACCCCCAACTTCATTTACAGTCCTAATGATGTGCTCAGGTCTAGCCCAGCTCCTCACACCAATGCTACAACAAAGAAAGCCCCTCTCCTTCAGCCCATCTCAGCCCTTTCAGACAGCAAGTGCAACTGCAGCCAAGCTGCCAGGACAGCTGAGCATCCACAATTCTGGCCTAGCCTGGCAGACCTGCACTCAGCTTAAGCCTCAGCCAGTTGAAAACAAACCTGGTCTGATAGCAATTCCACCTGAACTCTCACATGGCAGCTCATCCCAGTCACAACCCTGTTTTCAGCTTTAGCCAAATTTAGATTTTACTGTAACATCAAAATCAGGAGCACTGTGGGTTTTTTAAACCTTAATAAAGGACAATATTTACATGTTGACTAATGCTGTATATAAAATGGCTTAACCTCAATATGCCAGCATGATAAGCATGACACAGTCCAATTAACCTGGAAACAGTGAGATATGAGCTGCACATGCAATTTTAAATCACACATTCAGTTCTACTAATGGCAACAGTAACCATCTGCTACTCAGAATAGCCTCAAGATTATAGTGCAATGTTAAGATTTACTAGGGTCAAGAGTCAAAGTGGCGCTGTAAAATCTAACAAGGTCAATTGTGCCAGACACACCTCCATATCTTATTCAATGAGGAACAAGCTTGAAGCATTTTTATGTGATTCAAAAAAATCTTGAACAGAGTACATGTGCAAATGTTTCAGAGTATCAATTAAAGACACATAAGGTCAAGTACAGCTCACACTGTATTTCTGTACTGCAAAACTTTTAGGTTCACCTCACAATCAAGACCTGCTGAAACTAATGTAACCAGATACTCTAAGAAAAATTTCTAAATGCTCCAACTACAATAACATGTTCAAATTAAGGTTTTTCAATCAGACATACAGCTACAGGTTCCTCCAACACAAAAATACAAACCCAGCTTTCATTAGTGCTAATGCTTAGAGAGCAATTACTTGAAATGACCTGAAACTGGAGAGGTTTCCTATTGACACTAGATAAACCAGGGGGGTGATCAGCTGCAAACGCTTCCTAGGTAAGAACTACTTTCTCACGGGAAATACCCTAAAATCAGGAATGCTTCCAGAATCCCTTCTGTGTAACTGGATACATGAGCACAAGACCTCCCAGTTTTCCACACTACTCCATGGCACATTTTGTACAATAAGTTCCAGCACCTCTAGAAACCTTACCTGTTCTGACCATTTGACTGCTTTTTCTGTTAAATATCTGTACACAACGGGACGCCCCACTAGGTATGACAGCATGTAGCAGAATGAAGCCCCAAGTCCTGAGCACTGAAAAAAAAAAACAAACCAGACAACAAATGAGCAGAAACTCTACTTAATGTCAGCCTTGTGTCTGTATTAACTACCCTGCCTGCCTAGAGCAGGTGTCCATGCAGCCCTCCATTAGGGCTCTCCTCCAGCAGTATGAACATACTCCCTAAGAATGTTGTTGACCCAAGACAGTTTATTTCCAAGGCATTTCAATCAATCTCAACACTCAAAGTAGACAACATTGATTACTTATCAGTTAATATTGAGTGCTTCTGCAGTTTTAAGACTTTGAACAGTGAAAGCTTTGCAAATAAGAAGCACAATGCCATTAAAGACGTTCAAACATGAAAACTGAATAGGGTCCTCCCTACCTTCTCAATACTTAAGGCTCACTACCATTGCATCCTTTGTACATGACATATTTTAAAGCTGGTTGATAACATACACTTCAAATCTTAAACTAAGCTTCTTGCATATTTAAGCCAGTTAAAAACCAGATGTATTTTGCAGTGTGATAATAAAACCACAGTAATTGTGTAATGAAATTACAACTGGGTTTTGGCAGATGCTAAACAAATTTTGAGTATGGGAAACTCTGGCTGATTCACACTCCAATGTCTTCATTATAAAGCAAACCTGGAGGAACAGCTCAGTGGTTTGGATCACCACCCAGTGCTACAGTGAATTTTTTGTGTAATGCCACCCCTGCAGCAGAGCTGAGTAAGAACTCAATAGTTATCAGAAACTGAGGTGTATGCCAGTCTCAGACTGATCATTTCCAGCAGGAAACTGCTCAGGTGCATGGCTGTATTCCAAATGGATAGAAATATATGCCCTCATAAACTACTTGCCATACTTACCAAACAAACAAGAAATAAGGCCAGTGGGAAGGGATAAAGAAACCCTGACAGGATACTGAGGAATATAGACCCAGGAATAGCAAATGTTTGCAAGCTGGATGTATCTTAGTTAAGGAAAAACACATTTCTAAAAAGCTACATGCTGCTTAGTTTTGTAAGCAGTCAGGATACATTCTACAATCAGAAAAAGCATAAACAGGCAGGGCCTTCTCAAGACCCTTACTTCAAAAAACCTCTTGTAGAGTAGCACAAGAAGTCAAGCAAGAGCAGCAAGGTGCAGATCCATCACTACACATACAAAGAATAAGTCACAAAGTAACAAAAGCTGATTACACTTTTCTCTTTGTCTGGGCTACAACTGCCCCAGAGGATTTACTGTGACCTCCAGGAAACACTTACTCCGATTTTACCCTGTTGACTGGAGATGTGCAGTTCCAGACATTCTCCCTGGGAAGCTCACAGGCCTGTCTGAGCCCATAAGCACAGCTTTCATGGAAGACTGAAATGGATGAAGGCAGCTATTCCTTCCTTACAAACAGGCTTGGGGGAGTCACCAGCTACAAGAGCTGATCACTAATTTCAGTCAGAAATGTTTTAAAAGGCAAAAACTAGGTTTCTGCAGCATAAGCAAGCAGGTTGTTGGACTTAAGGCTTGCTAGGCATACTTGAGGCTATGATGTATTGCCCACTTTGGATAGAAAAGTTATAAAGCAAAAAAACCCTGTACACTATTTCACTCAAGCTGAACTGACTGAAATATTAAAAAGCCCAATAATTTTCCTGAGTGCATTCCAGCCAGTAGAGCTTTTGCTAAGCTGTGTCAAGGTTCAGTTACCCATGCCTGGAAACTGAGCACAGCCTGCTGCTGAGACAGTAAAGGTCATCACAGCTAGAACTGCTAGAGCAGCTCAATACAGAGCCAATGTATTCTACTCCTTGTTAATATATAAACTAACATTTTCATTTTCTTCCTAGATCTATAATTTGGGAAATATTAAATACTTTTTGTGGAATACTCTGAAAGAATGAGCTGAAGGATAATTACTAATGGCACATTCAGTGCTGACTCTCCTGAGTTACAAAAGGCTCCTGCATTAAAACTGTGACACAAACTCTTCTACAGCTTTAAAGTTCTTAACCTTTAGTTAAGTGTTCCAGTTAGGAGTGTGCTTAATTATTAATTAATATATTCAGCACTCAGGAAAAAGAAGTCAACACAATTGTGTCTCCTTGGGCAGAAAGTACTTCAGAAATTTGCTTCTCTAAAAGAAAACAGGTTTGGTTTTGTGAATTTGGGCAGTGGAGAGATGAAAGATGGCTCAAAATACTTTCCTTCAGAAATACTGCTAAATATTCTATACATTACCCTTTTGTGGAAATGCCTTTGAATGTCTTAAGGAAGAGTAAAGCAGTAGTCTCAGTTTTCTTTTAGAGCAAACAGTAATTTCTATCTCAAAATTTACTTTATTTTAAAGGTTATCATAACATTAAAGTAAGACCAAGCCTAATGCAAAGAGAAAAGTTTATAGATTTCCAAGAGTTTAAAATATTTTTGTCCCTTTGTAGACACTCCTAGGTATGTTAAACTTCACCCACGACCAATAATTTATCAAATTGCATTTTTCATTTTCAAAGCAGCATGACTACATCAGAACTGCCCTTTACACCAGGAAAAGGATACAAAACATATGTGGCAAAATAAGCCACTAACACTTGAACATAAAACGTGTCCTTGTATTTGGACAAGACTTTTCCCAAGGCCTTTGCATCATCCATATCTCTGGGAACCTTTATACATTCTCTTTCTTCTCTGAAGAGGAAAAAAAAAGCAGGAATGATATAATATAATCAGACAGTGCAGTACAATTACTTACTGAACACAGAGATAATTAGATACACTACAACACTAAAGTACAGCTTCAGCAAACAAACCTTGATTATTGTTGCAATAATGTTCTCAGATGAACACCTAATATTTACAGTGTGGTTTATATTAGAAAATCCCCAATTTTAGGTATTTGCAAGCTGGGTTTTTTATTCAGTACAGTAATGTGCTTCTTTTCTAGTTTTATTTTTTTTTTCTTACCAATTACTGATGAAAAAGAAAAAATTGCGCAAGGCAACCCTTGGCAAGTGAAAACAGCAAAACTTCAGCCAAAACCAACTGCAGCTGCCTCAGAACAGCTGAAGTGCAGCAGGAGTGGCAGAACTTCACCTCACAAACAAATAAAGTTCTAAGGGCAAAATCTCATGTCACACCTTAATCTGGTGCAACCTGGGCAGCACACTTGAGTGTCTTTGCTCCCTCTGTATCAGGCTTAGGGATGGGCCATTGCAAACTGACCTTGCTGAGCAAGTTCATCAGACAGAAATTTAACTAGTAAAAGTGGAAAAGAAAGCTGTCACACAAGCAGGCTCAACCTGCCATCCCAACACAAGCACTGGGTGCAACAAGGAGGAGAAAAAGAGAGGGCAAAGTTTAGCTAGGAAGGAAGGATTTCCCCTTTTGGTGACAGCCTCCAGTTTCACCAAGGCACAAGGAAGTTTCAAGTGAACTCAGCCTGAACCAAACACACTCTGCTCTCAGCTGAAGGTGGCCAAGAAGAGTCAATCACCACTGATAATGTACCAGGGGATAACACCTCAGAACATGGGATCTCCACTGTGCAACAGAAACCTCACAGGAAGAACAATTCTCTGAGTTTATGTCATCTCCTCATGCAGGCTCCTCTACAGTCTGATACTGAAAATCCAATAAATTGATGAATTAAACTTTCATAACATACTTACTCACTAAGTTGTGGGAAATTTTTATATACCAGGAACATGAGGAAAGCAGCTGATAAGAAGATGGACACTAAAATAAGAAGTGATGTCCGAGCTGATCCACCTTCTGCAAGGGCTTTCCCTGAAATTAAACATGAAACAAAGTTAGAAAAAAACCCAGCAATAGCAAAGCAATGTCTCACAACTTGCAACAGATTTTAAACTTATCCTTTAAGGGAATATTAAAGTAAACTCTCTGTAGACATCTCCCCAACCAATGCTTTCAATAACACACATTGCTCACGTTCCCTGAAAGCTTTCAAACAACTTTGAAGTTTTTATGCAGGCAAACATTCCACAGAAGTCACCTTCTATGATCCATAATAATTTAACCCTCAATTACTAAATACATTTGTAAAGAGAAAAAACAGAGTTGAACAACGTAAGGCATACAAATGTTTTCCTTTTTGCCAGAAATCTTCTGCCAGGCTAATTAACTACAGATTCAACTTGAAGTTAAATTTCCAGGATGTACAATGTAACTTTAAAACCTGCTCATTAACAAGTTTTGGGGTTTTTTTTCACCCTCTAATGAAAGACTGCCAGATACAGCCAGTTGGGTGAGATACACTCATTAGGAAGAAACCTACATAAACACACACATGCTAGCCTATGATATAAAGTGCTAATCTTGGGAATTACACATAATTTACACTCATGTGGGTATATAAGTATATATATACATAAGTGTTATTTTAGCTTTTAAGTCCTTGTGTCGTGGAAGCAATGGGAGTACAGTAAGTGACACAATGACATTTTAGGCCTCTTCTGTATTTTAGATTTTTATCAAAATGACCACATAAGTGCAAGACATTCATTAACACAGATGTAACTACACACATAAAGAATAAGAACTGAAATGAACACCATGCTAAATACTCTCTGTATCCATACTGGGCTGTGTTCTGTACTAAACCACTCTCTCCTCAGGCACTTGGAGGCTCACCCAGCTTCACACCCAGGGTCACCTGGGGAACACTCCAAGAGCCGAGGCTGTGTTTTCCCTCGCAGATGCCGCTGGCACAACTACAATGCCAACACACAGCACTCAAGTGGGTCACGCTGACTCCTCACTGTTGTGAAATGCAGCGACTGGATGACGAAACCCACGGAGCCCGCTGGGCGAGCTGGCAATTTTATCGGCTGTGAGGTTTTTTAGGTTTAAGGTCAGCGCGACCCCACAGGTGTGCACCGGGTCAGCCGAGGCCAAAGGCAGCATCCACAAAGCAACTGCAAGCACGGAATCACAGGGCTGTCAGCCGGGAAGGGACCACAGTGGTCAGCGGGTCCAAGCTCCCAGCTCAGGGTCATCCCAGGAACAGGAGGCATCCACACGGCTCCTGAGTATCGCCTCTGAGGGAGGCTCCACACCCTCTCTGGGCAACCTGTTCCACTGCACTGTCACCGGGGTTATTCTCGCAACCCCTCCTCCAAGGAGCAAAATCAATTACAGATAAATAAATAAATAAATAAGCAACTCATAGGGCAAGAAAGGAAAACTCAGCCCACTGCGCTTTCTGCCACTTCCACTCTCTGTACTCCAGGCGTGCCGGTAGTGGAATAACACCAACTCACACACACAAATACATACAGACATGGAACCACGCGTCTTCCCTCACGCAAAGGAAAAGGGAAAGGGCTCGCTGCCCCGTTTCGGCCGCCGAGGGGCGGGAGCCGCCTCACCCCACACGCACCGTGAGGGGCCCGGCCCGGCCCGGCCGCCCCAGTGCCCGCGCGGGACGGGGCCGGTGCCCGAGGCGCCGAAAGGCACCAACAGCCGCACCAGGCACCGGCCCGGGCACCGACACCCGTACCGGGCACCGTCCGATGCCACGGCGAGGTCACCCCCGCTCCCGCCGCCCCGAGCCCCCGGCACCTTCCAGAAGCTGCCGCTGGTGCCTGGCGCTCTCCGCCGCCGCCGCCGCCGCCGCCTGGCAAGGCCCGCGCTCCGCCACCCTTCTCTGCGCCATGGCTCTGCGGCGCCCCGGGGCCCGGCGAGTCAGGGCCGGGGCAGGCCTCGGCGGCACCGGGAGCCGCGGGGAGCAGGAGGCGGGACCGACAGCACCGGGAGCCGCGGGCAGGAGGAGAAGGAGGAGGCGGGACCGGCCGCTCCTCCTCTCCTCACCCCACCGGGTCGCGGCCGCACTCCCGCCCCCGCCGCCGCACGGCGCATGCGCTTTTCTCGGGGCATTACGGCTTTGCTGTGGTGTGCGGGAGCACGTGTTGGGCTCCACGTCCTTGAAATGCGGCGGCGGGTTAGTGGCGTTAAATACGGTAACGCCGGGTTTTGGGCGTACCGGTGTGGGTATGTACGGTAACGGGGGTGCGCTCACTAGTGGTAAATACGGTGCGGGGCGGCGGGAGATTTCTCCCGGCTGCAGAGAAATCACATAAATCCCAGGAATTTGGTTGGGAAAGGCCTCTGAGATCATCGAGTCCGCCCTATGACCGAACACCGCCGTGTTAACTAGACCATGGCACTGAGTGCCACGTCCAGTGGTTCCTTGAACACCTGCAGGGACGGTGACTCCACCACGTCCGTGGGCAGTTGTTCCAGTGTCTAATCACCTCCTTCTGTGGAGAAATTCCTCCTGATGTCCAACCTGAACCTCCCCTGGCACACGAGGAGAAGTTCTATAGGTTGTGTGCTGTTGTCCTGTCGCTGCTTGCCGGGGAGAAGAACCCGATCCTGCCCGGCCACACCCTCCTTTCCCGGGAATTGCAGAGCCATAGGTCCCGCCTGAGCCTCCTTTTTCCAAGCTCCCACCTCCCTCAGCCGCTCCCCACAGGACTTGCGCTCCTGACCCTTCCCCAGCTTCTTTTCCCTTCTTTGGATACACTGCAGCGCCGGTCGTGTCACAGGGCAGCGGGATAAAGCCCGTCTGCGAGCCCGTTTTCCTTCGGTAATGGCTTTACACCAGCCAAGGGAGCGGGATCGCCCCTCAGGGAGCGGGAGGCGGGAGACCCTCGGCGCCCCTGGCGCTGGAGCAGTGCCGGGCTTCCAGGAAAAGGGGAACCTTGTTGCGTTTGTTCTCTCGTTCGCAAAGAAAGCCTGTTTGCCGGGAAGAAGGAAAATTCCTCTATCAGCCCCAGAATTTTCCTCACGTCCGTTCCTGTCAGTAAGAACGCTTGAAATCCCGCAGAAAAGCCAGAGGGGCACGTCCCAGCGTCCCCAGATTCCGTGGCCTTCGAACCCAATGTGACCTCGGAGCACCTTTTCCTCTGAGACCTTCTGGCAGCGGCAGATCCTGGAGCCTTCCAAGCGCCCGGGCAGCTCAGAGTGTTTGTTACAGGGAGAGTTCTCCAGGGAGGGCGCTGAGCCCTGCAGACAGCCCATTGCGCAACTTTATGGGCTGATGGAGCTACTGTGGCTCCCCCTTGTCTCTTTCCCAGCTGTGTCTGCTTATAAATGTCCAACCTTTCCTCAGGGTCTTCTGGAAAGGAAGCTCTCCTGGGAGAGCTGGACACTCAGATTTAACTTCAGCCCCGTTTCTCTGATTACTCCACCTTTACACCATGACTAAAGAGCTCTTAAATTGCTGACACAGGACCCAGCAGATCAGTTGTTTCACAGCAGTGGTATTTACAGGTCGTGTTTCCTGAGATCACAGATGTTTCCAAAGCCACGAGAGAGATGCAGACCAGCACACAGCAGAGCTCTCCAAAGCGTGCCTTTATTGCTACGTGTACAAAACTCACTGGTGTTACAGGAAGTTGATGATTCATTTAAGATGTAAATAGTCTAATATGCTATTACACAAGTGCAGTCCCTGCCAAATCTAGTGGCAGGAAATGATCCAAGCTATAAATTGTGGTCAGATTCCACATAAAGCTTCAAATCATGAGCAGATTCCATGGGAAGCTATAATTTACTCAGAATTTATTTCTTTTAGAATTAAATTATTTAAAGTTATTTCATTTAATCATGTAATTAGCTCTTTTAATATTTGCAATTGATAATTCAGGGATTTAGTGCCATGAGAAGCCAGTTAGGTCTGTGAACTTGCTGCTCTGGGCATTGATGCCAGATGAGGGAGTCCTTTGTTTTTTCAAACCCTTTCACTAGAAAATTGTACATACTAGCAAGATGGGAGTTGCTGACACTGTAGAAAATGGCACTTTCCCTCCTATTGTAAATGCACATGATGTTTGTAATCTCTTTTTGGTTGTTACTTCTGAAACTCCAGGTAAAATTATTCAAACACTGGGACTTCTTTCCTCTCTGACTAACTAACTTCTGACAAATAGATACTAAACTGAAGAATGTTGGAAGCAAAATCAGAAACCAGATTGTTATGCAGAGGAATCTTTACCAAGTCATCCTGAAACAGAAGAGGAAGGATTCAGACTGAAAGACATAAATAAAATAAGTACCACAATTTAAAACTGTAGATGCTAAATGCTGCAAGGACCATGTCTCATTTTGGTGAGGTGGATTGTTCATTCAGTGGGGTATCAATCCAGTTTGGTGTTGTTCAGTAGGCACTCAGAGCCAAGGAGCTGGGCAGAGCCTGCCCCAGGGGATGTCTGATTTCTAATTAACCTGCTCTGCATTGTGTAGCCCTGTGTGTAACCCAGCTGCAGGGGAACTGACACACAGCCCAAGCAACTTCTGATTCTTGCTGAACTCTCTGCAGTTCCCCTGCCCAAGACACCACTGTGAAATGCCCAACAATTTCAACAGTATAGATTTGCTCTGTGTTTCCCCTTCCATTTAGTAGAAAGCACACGGCCTGCAGATGATTCCCAGGATGCTGATTCTGCAGGAAGCTCACAGTGTTAGGATATGTCTCATTAAAAATAGAGAAGATAACTCTAATCATTCACTTTTAGGGAGCCCCAGCTCTCTGAAGTGCTGCCAGAGTGAAATTTAAGGATTCATTAGCTAGATCACTTTGCAGTTGAGATGTACTGCACAAATTATATTTGTTAGACTGAACTAGCAGCAGACTTTTAAACTGTTCTTCACTGTTCTTGGTTCCCCTTGCTGGGGGGTACTGCTGGTGTGAGTGTTGTCTATTCCACCAAAGTTTGAAACTGTCAGCAGTGTTTAGTGTCTGCTGATAATATGAACAGTCCCCTGCAAAGATGTCCACACCTAACAAATGTCAGCAGAACCTCTGCACTCACTCAGGAAAAAAGAAAGGACATGTCTGGGGAATGTTCTTTATGGCTCATTCTGTAAATAAAATAATTCAGAAACTCTGTTTAGAAGATTAACTTCGATTTATTTACTGGAAAGAAGGCAGAGAATAAAAAACACTGCCATAGGCCACATCCTGTATGTGTTCAGAGGATAAAGAGTTTTGGTAGCTGGAACTCAATGAGTACCAAGGAAATTTTTGACACATGGTTGAGATCAGCACTGCCAGGAACAGCTTCACTCCACAGCACACCAGGAACCATAGCTAGGGACTGAAAATAGAT
Source organism: Melospiza georgiana (assembly GCF_028018845.1). Classification (NCBI taxonomy): domain Eukaryota; kingdom Metazoa; phylum Chordata; class Aves; order Passeriformes; family Passerellidae; genus Melospiza; species Melospiza georgiana. The sequence continues at coordinate 19,871,598 of NC_080435.1, forward strand.
TTACTCTCATTGTGTATAAAGCACCCCTGTATGTAATGTATAACTGAAGAAACAGCACAAAACCTGCCCTGTCTTTGGAGCATCCCCACCTGGCAGGGAACACATGCTGCAGAATGCTTTGTCCAGCACAGAAATGAGAGGAGGACCCCAGTCTCAGCTGGAGCTTGCTCAGTGACTTTACCAGTGGCAGCAGCACTCTCTGTACTTAGAGGCTAGAGACTGAATGGGCCAAAAGCTTTACATGAAATGGATTTTGGAATATACACCTTAGAGTATCTGTGAACCAAAAAGAAGAATGTTTTTCTGACCTGCTGGAAAGTAACGAAATAGATTGACAGCTGTCAGGGCAGCAGCTAAGTGGTCAGCTCCATGAAGTCCCTTCCTTCTGGTGGCTGGTTGAAATGCTTTATTTCTGTCACATTGAAAGAGTTGTCTTTCCTCAGCACAGAAGTTGTGTTTGCCTCTTTTCCAAATCACTCCTAGATGGACTGACAGAGCCCATGGCACACAGCTGAGGCACTGACACTGCTGATGCTCTGTGGACTGTCATGCTAACTGTCAGCAAGAGAAGGAGGATGAGACTGAGAGTGATCCTGCTCCTGAGAGCTTCTAGCTGGAAATGATACAAACCAGGAACATCAATCAACAAGTAATTAATACATATAATTTCTTGAGAAGTGCAGACTCAGGACCCTTTTCCCCCTCTAATACTGTCTTATTTTTGACCACCACAAAGTAAACTGCATTGTTTTAATATTTTTATTTTGTAAAAATATGGCAAGAAATTAAACCTTAAACATTTATTGTCATTCTATCTAAATTCCCATTTAAAGCAAATAAACCTGTGTGCTTGGAAGGGGGCTGGTGTGTTTTACTGAGCTCATACCTTGATCAGTTACAGTGAGGAGTCTGAGGATGTAACTGGAGAATAACCAGCTGCACAAGAGACAACTCGGGGTAGAATGCAAATGCACTGATCAAAATTAATAAAAAATGTCACCAACAAGTGAGATAAATAGAAATGAGCACTTATTTGTAGCTGTTTGTGTGAATGAAGGATTAAAAATTTCTTGGAGACCAAAGCTTTTATTTATAAAGCTTTTATGAAAGCTTTTATTTATAAAAGTGAGTGCTCAAGGACAGAAGCTGAAAAAATTACTGAACAGCAAATGAGAGCAGATCTTGTATGCATTAAAATGAGATGAATCTGAGCTTAGGGATCATAAGTATTCAGATTTGTTTCTCTCCTGGTATTTTTTATAGAAGGTATGTTTCTTAAGTCCTATTGTCCATTTTACGTACATTTTGGCTACATGCTGCACATATGTACAGACAATACACTGTACAAATGATTAATGTACAAATGTACAAAGTGCAGATTTTTAATAGGGTGCACCTATTTTCACTCCTGCTTAATTATTTAGGAACACAGTGAAACAGATAGCTATGATATTTCTATTCCAAGTGGTAAAAATAAGAGCCAGATTCTTAATTCTGATGCACCTAATTAACAGTTAATAAATCCTCTTTAACAGCCAGCTTCTTTTTTTTTTTCCTATTGCATGTGTCAGTGAAGTACATGACATGGGGAAAGAAACTTTTCTGGTCAGTCTGCTCATATCCTCTATTTGAATGCAAAAACCAGGAATTAAAGGTTCTTTTGTCTTCCTGCAAATTAAGAGTGAAACATACCCTGTCATAAGCTTATGCCACCCCCACTGAGGAACATGAAAGCTCTGTCAGGTTCCTTAAATGTAGCTCCAACTTTCAGAGACCTTACTTCTAATTTTATTATTTTTCCCAGCCTTAGAAAGCACTTTCTCTAAACAGTCAAATCTCTTACTAAAAACACCAATAAAAAAGGGAGTTTTCATCACAGTACAAGGAATCTCAGGTGTCCTCCTGGCAATAATAACCAACTTAGTCTTTGTAAACAATTTACAGCATCTGAGTTCTGGGAATGGGCTCAGGCAGCAAATATGTTGAAGAACTCAGACAATGTCAACTCTTTAAGATAGGTAGGAAGGGAAGCAAAAATATTTGCAAAGCAACAAAATATTCCTGGCACCTTATTCTAGCTCAGTCTCCTTCAAAGCTCTTGGGGGTACCTGTGGAGCACAGCAGAGCCCACACAGAGCACAGCAGGGCAGAGCATGGTCGGGGGAGGCCTAAAGGGAGGCAGCAGGAGAGGAGAGTGGGATGAGGACAGTCCTTGCTTGACTCAAAAGCAGCTGCACAAGGCTTCAGCCACGCAGCTCTGCTCTGCAGCTGAGGTATTTATAAGCTGGTGTTTATTGCTTGTGATAACGATCACAGTTGTAAATTTCTGTGTAGGGAAGGCACAGGCCCTGATCCCAAGATACACCCATTAGTCATGATTCATATTTAATGCTAGGGTAGGATTCAATGTAATGATCAGATTTATACCCTGTTTAAGCTGAGTTTATACTAACATAGCTGGAAATTCAAATATTCCTGCTAAGAGGAGGATGTTCCTTCAAGGACTCCTAATTTGCAGCAGTGTTGTAGCTGGACATATCTGTCTGGAGGGCAAAAGTTTCCAAATATAGGTTTTTCCATGTTAATAAAAACACCACCTTTAATCTGAACAAAGACCCATTTTAATTTTTTCTTTAGATGCCATTACAGATTCTGCTCATACAAATGTGGAATTGAAGTCTCAGCTCAGTTAAACCAAAGACTGTTGGTCTGGAGAATCAGCTCCAGGCCACCTCCCAGAGTTGAACACATGCTGGGGTGTGTAGCTCTGACCATGTCTGATCTGCTGGAGTAATGACAGAAATTAATGCTGCAGAGTGCAACCAAGTGGTTTTTAAGGTGCTTTTTCTACTGTCTTCAAAAGGCCCAAGTGGAACCCCCTGCTGGAGCTCATCAGGACCTGAATGATCTCCTCTTGCTGCTAGGGTCTTAAAAATATCATTGCAACTGTCTATTGACATTTCCTTTCTGCATTTTGTTTGTTGACTGTAAGTAGGCTGCACTGTGCTAAAGAAAGCTTCCTTTTATTTTAATTTGCACTGATTTGAGGTCCTAATCCTGTCCCCTAATTTTAAGAAATAAGCTAGATGAGGAAACATCAGGGGCACTGGTTTAATCAACCTTCCTCCCACACTGACAGTCTGAAGTGTTGCTGTTTTTCGTGTTGCTTCTGAATCTCTCCTTATCACAAATAAACCCAAAATTATAGCAGTTGGTCAATCCAAGCTGTTCCCTACTTGTGCTCACAAATACAGTTGCTTTTGTTGCTGAAGAGGATCCTTGCTTTTGATAGAAAAATTCTTCTATCTTAAAGGAGTCAGAAAAGAAAAAAGTTTGGACCTTTGGAAGTGCAGACCAGCAAATATTTGGGAAAAAAAGTGATATGATAGACACTTGATTCAGAGAGAAAATGTGGAACAACGAGTCTGATGGGGAAGGAAAGATGCAGAAGTGTGAAACAGGTTGTAGAAGAAACCAGAATAAAGAAAAAGGAAAAGTAGAAAAATTCAGCATTACTTTAAAAAAAGGCAAAACTTCCAGAGAAAAAGTTTAGAACTTCTAAATATTTCCCATATTGTAAGGATTTCTTGCAACCTTCAGATAAATTGCATGAATTGCATTTGAAACTAGAATGGAAGAAGTTTTTTTTCCTGTAACAATGTATTTCACAATTTAAGAATGCACGGTCTACTCATAATATGTACAAATGTTGTGCTGTATTTTCATCTAGGCTGCTTTTCCTGTGAGGTACAAAATGTCTGCAGTGAGAGTGCTCAGTGCTGTCCTGATCTGACCTCCAAGGTCTAAGTGCTTGCAGTAAACAGCCATAAAGAGTGGGCAATAACCAGTCCACAAGGAACAAACCCTTGCTGTATGCAGCCACACCCACAGCTAGTTTTTAAGAAATATATTCAGGTCATCGTTAAACCAGTAGTCTGCAATGGAAAATAATTAAAATTTAGAGCAATATCAGAAGGGTGAAAATGTGATTTAATTGAAACATTTTAGAAAAGCTGCCAACATTCACAGAAACTATTTGCTGTATGTGTATTCCTAAGGGAAATTATCAAATTAATTGAAAAAGCTATAATATGACTGATAGCACTTACTATCATACTAAATGAGCATCACAAAATCAGTTGTTAATCAGGATTAAATGGGGATGGTCTGATAAGAATTGACTCTTTTCACCTAAGGCAGTTCTGTGAGGGAAACCATTTCAATTTTGAACATTATGCACCCAGTCCTAGACAGGTTTCCTGTCAGATACCTTGGCTGAATGCAGAAATCCAGATCTACAAATATCAATAAAGAAATTTGCATGTTTTCTACTGCATGAAATAGTAGTTCCCTTTTGCCTATGGGTTTATCCATAGGCAGCTTTTTGGCCTGTTCCCTGCAACAAAATTAGCTAAAACCAGTGACTGCAGAAAAGAAGTGTCAGGTGCTTCAGTAAGACATTATTAACTAATATGATGTAATCATTGCTGAATGAGCAAGACTAACATGGAGAAAATAAAAGGAGCCCAGAGAAAGACTGATAAGTGGGGTTATAATAACCACAAGAAGCTGGTGTGCCATTATTCTGCAAAAATCCTTACTGCAGCTGAACCAGCATCTTTGATTTTTGTGTGGAATTACTTGTACTGGCAATACAATAGCATCCAAATGCTTTAATAAACTCTAACCTTGATTTAGTTATAGCAATTAATGATTTTACCTTGTCAACCAACAGAAACATGAATGAAAATCCATTTCACAATCTGAAGTGAGGAATCCCTTGAGCTCAGGAAAGGCCAGGAGTGGGACAGAGGGACGCTGGCAAGCAGAGATTACGAGGAGTGCCCAGAGAAGCTGACACAGCTCCCTGCTCTCCTGAGAACATGATGTTGTCCTGCATGCATCACTCATGTGCCTGCCAAAGGTGAAATCAGGGGCAAGCATTCTCCACCATGTCACTTCACAAAACACCTGGAAAAGACACAGAGGCTTGTTCACATAAAGACATGAGCACTGGCAATGTGTATTTCATGTTTCCTGCCTTGCCTTGCTGCTGCAGATACTGGGATTTCAATGCAGCTGTTGGATACCTGTGGCCTGGAAGGCACAGGAGTGGGGATTGGTGAGCAGCTGCTCCAGCTGTTCCACCTGCTGCTCTCCATAAACAGTGAGTGGTGCACCCCCAGCCACCAGGAAACACACACCTGTGCACAGCTGGAGTAGCATCAATTTCATTGCTTGTTTCCATATCTCTATTTCTTTAGCAATTTACACAAAGGTCAGCATAAGTCCTATGTTTGCACATTCCAATATTATGACTGCTTTTGATCACATTAAATACCAGTATTTAATGTGATACTGGTATTTAAAACAGTATAACCAAATTGAAAGCATATTAAACCCTTTTGGACAGCAATAATGAATTGTATAGCTTTGCAAGGAATAAAAGCTATGAGAGTCCCAATAAAAGTGCTAATTTGATAACCTCTTAAATACAAGTAAAAGAAAATTAAGATAATTTTGTTTTATAAAAATGTATTTTTAATACACTCAAATTCTGTTATTTGTCTTTGTTTTACATAGGATATCTCCATGTTTGCCAATCCTAATTTTGTTATTTTTGACTCTTTTAACGTAAGCACTATCTAAGACTTATGATTTATAGAAATATTTCTAATAGCAAAGTAATTTCATAAAAAGTAAGGTAGTTTTATGAAATGTTATTTATTTTAAAAATGTATTAAAAGCTATGATTCACTTAATGAATCAGGAATCAAACAGGAAAGCATAGTTATTTTAGTACTTTTACATAAACTTGCTGGCTTACTTGCTGCTCACAAACTCTGTATCTCACGTCAGTTTTTCTCCCAGTGAGCTGTGAGCACTTCCTTGTGTGCCCCTGGGTCTTTCTTTTATGTCTGCCTTTACTGAGCTTCCTCTGAGCACGCAGAGAATTCACCCTGCCTCAGTCGGGCTCCTCCCTTTGCAGCCAGACCCAAGAAACACACTTGGCTCTGTAGCTCCAGTTCTCCACCTCTGCTGCTAACACAGCTGTGATTATCTCAGCTGTATATTCTGCAAGACCTTTTACACTTTTCCTCCATAAATTACTCCTTTTCTATCTTCCTGCTCCCCCTGTGCTATGCAGAAATCCAGAAACTTTACTCTCTGAGTACTTTGTTTTGTCTCCTCAATTTTAGAAAGGACAGAGGGAAAGGCAGATGGGAAAAGATGAAAAAGTAAGAAAAAGGAATAATGTACCATGCCAGCACAACCAAAATGTGCTTTCATTTTTATAATAAATCCCAAAGGTACAGTTAAGGCTGTGGCCATCACCAGAGGTCAATCATTTTCACTGATGTGAAATGGCTCACAGGCTCCTGAGGAGCCAGGCTGGCACACTTCCCACACACAGGTGTGTCCTGGAGGCACTGCCTGCAGTTGTGTGGCTGGAAGAGTTCACACACTGAACAACACTGTGCTGCTGGATTATTGAAATTCTTAATGTGTGTTTGTAGCTCCTTGCATATGAAAAGCTCTCCCGAGGTGCTGGGAATTTATTCTGAGTGAATTTTTAATAGAATAAAATCCTGTTCTACTGTACTCATTGTTGAATCAATCTAAATGGAAAGAGGATAGGATTATAAAGACTAAAATTATTCTAAACAGAACTCTCTGTCTTATTAAATTGAATGAAATATAGCTTGATAAATTACATATAGCTTGCATAAGCCTCGCACACACAATTAATTATACAATTAAAGTTATAGCTTAAATATTCTTTTTTACTCTTCAGAAGTTCTGGAAACTTTTGCCTGTTCCACAGCGTGATTATTTTCACAATTCTTTCTGAACAATTCCAGTTTATTTTTGCATCTTGGCTGTAAAAACTGCATTAGAAAACTTGTGTTTTAAAAATCAACACCTTCTTGAACCCTAATTCATAGATATACACTCCTTATACTTAAATTTTCTTTCCATTTGCTTCCTCAAAATGTAAAGTCAACATTACATTGGATTCACAGCTGTCCATCTGAGCAATCATAAAAAAATAAATAAGCTTGCAGTCCTATTTAAGGAACAGTAAAGAAAGGACATGCTTGTTTCCTTGCAAAAACAAAATAAACCAACTCCCATCATGCATTTAAAGAGATATTCTTGGAGAACACCATGATCACAGGCATTATTCTGAGGTCACACTGTAATTCTGTGATCCTCAGCACAGAGTTTTCATTGAGTTTTCATTTCAAACAGTACAACCAATTCCACTGATGCCTTTGTAACTTCTGTGCCTGTGCAACTGTATCAAAAGTGTGAAAAAAGGCATGAAGTGTGAGTGTCATCCTAATGCCACCAATATCACTTGCTGTCTGCTGCTTTTCTCCCCAGAGTGTCACCATCCACCATTCTGCAGCTCTCTAAGTGGCATTTTCCCTCAGGGCTGTGAAATATAAACAAACAGGGTGGAAAACAGAGCAGGAGGGAGGAGGAGGAGGAACTGCCATAGGTTACAGACACTCCCACTCCTCTGTCTGTCACCAGGGCCTGGAGCAGGCTGTGGGCTGCATCACCTGCACCTCCACACAGTGCAAACCTTCAGGAGCAGCCAGATCTCACCTGACAGCAAACAGCAAAACCCAAAATACTGTGCACTTCATCATCACATTATCTACTCCAACATCCTGATCAAGGTTTATGCACATGTTTTTTATTAAAGCCCAAATCCTGTTGGTTTGACTGAAGCACAGACTGTGTTTTCACAAAAACTTATCTTCCAGGACTGCACCCAGGCTCACTTGGAGAATAGAAAGCACCAATTAGTGCCACTGGGAATTTTCTTCAGTGACTCTCTAGTTTCACCTGGTAGGCATTTGTTCCTCTTACAACTTTATTCACTAAAGAGATGTTCAGTACCCACTATTGTCTTCCTGATCTTTCCCTTTTTCCTCACCTTGCTGTCCAGAGTTAACTGATAAAAGTAAGAGTTGATGAGGGACTGCTGCATCTTTGAGAGATATTTAACAAGATGTCCAGTTTTTCTGACCTCAGAAGAATCACACATCAGAGATTTTTGTATTTCCTGGTTTTGGTAGTTTGTTGGTGTGTTTTTATTTTTTTTTTAGTAAACTATTGATCTAAAGCTCTAAGACGGCTCTAACTCCTTGACATTTCCTCAGGACCTTAATAACCCTGGCTGAATTACAGCAACTGATTCTTTGCTGCTCCATCTCAGCCTTGCTACTCCTGCTGTTCCACTTGCAGGCACTTCCACCAGCTAATGGCTGAATCTTGTTTTCAGCATCTGTCCCCTGGGAAACCTGTTTGGATACAGGGTTTAGCATCTGCTCCAACCTTGCCATCTGGCTGGGGGGTGGGGATGGCTCCTGGGGGTTTTGGTGGGGCGAAGCAAGGAGACTAGTGCCTTCCTCACTAAAAAAATGCTGCAGAAATTTCAGCAAAGTTCTCCTTAGGGGTAAAGCCAACTCCCAGCTGACTAAAGGAGATTAAAGGGACTGTGAAACCATGAGCTGGGCATGCAATGGCATCCCATTTTGGTAAAGGTAGCCCCAGATGAGCGACTCTGCAAGGAGCCACCCTAATTCTGCCTTCTAAACCTCTGTTTCACCTCAGCACAACTGTAGTGACAAACAGCAAACAAGACCCCTCAGATCTTTTGTCTTAAACCTAACTGGACATTTCAAGTAGGTCTCAGACAGATGAGGAGAATAAACTCTTCATCTCAGACAACTTTTGGGGGTATTTAATGCATTGCAATTTGTAAATATTTTTTAAAAACGTGGTGTTTTTCTCTGGCAATGAACATCCATCTCTCCCCACTGGAGGGAGGGACAAACCACTCTCCCTCTTCAGACAGTTGTTTTAAACTCAAAAATGGTGATTTTGCCACAACATCCTGCTGGGAGCTCATGCCAACCTGCTCATGCAAACCTGCATGCCCATGGTATCCCTGATCCTTCCAATCTTTCATTTTCTGTTTTTTTTTTATGTGTAACTTCACATTTGGCCGTGTTAAAGTGCATTTCTGTTTCTTTTCAAGTTACACCCCTGTCCCATGCACATAGGATTGTTTTGCTAATCTTACATCATTCTCACAATGATCTGCAGTGATTTTTGTATTTATTTCAAAACTGCCTAAAGTACCAAATAGTCTGCTAGTGTATCAGGAGAAACTGGCCCTTTAAATAATCACTCTTCACTTATCACCTTTTAACTGAAAATTGTAATTTAGCCAGTTCTCAATCCCTTCAGTGTGTGCTCAGAGTCATAGCCTACTCTGATATTTTAAAGAAAAGAAAGGTACTTATTTTGTACTGTTTCCCTAGCCAAACTGAGAACTTCTCAAACAATCACCTTTGACAATTTTACACCAAAATATGTTGGCTAGCATGTTTCATTTTGTAGTTTCATATTTTAATCCCATTTCAGCTTTTAAAAAAAGATTAATAGAAATAGTTCTTTCCAAACTTTGCACATCAGCACAATATTTCTGTGCATAACTTTTTCTTCCTGTTGCCATCTTTGATTTATCAAAAATAGTTTCACAATAACTTTGGGTGCTGGTGATTCATCCACTCATTGCTGTCCAAACTCCCTTTGGATCTGTAGGATTGGTTAAGTACCTTCATGTGCAAGTATTTTTTTTCTAAATCCTAGGTTGACATTTGGAATGCTGTTGATGCAGGAATATGCTCTGAATAGCTGGAGTTAATTTGGCTGCTGTCAAATCTGTTCCAGCACAGAACAGCTGATAGCAGCATTTATCAGTTACTGTCTTTGGGTTTTGGTTTTATTTTTTTTTTTAATAAGTAGAAGGCATAAAAAATTTATGCCCAATTCTTTAGCAATATCTGGTAAATGCACCCAAAAGTGGTGATCTTGGGTAGCTGTGCTGTCTTTATATCTGATTTCTGCCTTTCCAGTGACAGTAGAGAGAATGGTACCCCAGAAAGGTACACAGGCCAAGCAGTGCTCCACAGCCAGCTCCAAGGAGCACATTACTTTACTAAAGCTGACAAACATTGTTATTGCTCCAGCTTTCCAGGGAAAGTACACATGGCTGCAAACCCCAAGACAGACAGGCTAGGAGAGCATGTTTATCTTCAGGAGTAATTGAGACCGATTTGCATCCAATATTTGAGGCCTGTGCAATACCACATTGCCCTTTCTGAGATAATTTGAGAGGCTCTGCTCTCCCACAGCAGCCTAAGGTTGTCTGTGAGCATTCCTACACAACAGAGAGCAGCTCTGGGCAGCTAATCCCTGCTGCAGCACGTACACTTCTTTTTGTTCTCTTCTGAGAGCAAGAATTTGATGAGGCTTATCTGCCTAAAGGACATCTTTCTTCCCAATGTTAACTCTAGTGATTTGAATTTTGACTTCAAAATTAAATTTTTCTATCAGCACATGTTGTTGAATCTTGCAAGATATTGATTCATGTCCCCCTTGTTTGCCAAACAGGTTTGGCCAAAGTCCTCACCAATTGCTGCACTGTGATGGGTGGGCCTAAAGTCTCTTTTGTCCTGCTAATACTGCTCGAAGAAAGTGTCTGATGGAAGTGGGTATATTTATCTAATCAAAACTTCACTGTTAAGTATGCCACAGCTCACCAGTCCCTTGAAGTCATTTGCCACCTCTTAGGCTGCTCCACTCAAACTGCTGGTGTGTCAGTTTTTGTTCAGCTTTACTATTTCATCTCTAACACTAAAATACCTACAGCAAATGTGATCTGCCAACAAATTGTTCAGATGTGTGAGAAATTGTAATTTAACCTCCTAGATGTTTCCTCTTAAATTTGGCTTCCTGTGGACATGAAATGTCCATCTTGACTGAATCCTGCATTTATTTTTTCTGTGAGACATTTATGCAATTAATCCTGCTATGAAGTTAGCTGATGTTATTACTTCTGGGCAAGCAAAGTGCAAGTACAAACGCCCTGGACAATGCCAACATTCCTGCACATACAAGGTTTTCTTTTTCAGAGTACTCAGGGTGGACAGCTGCTTACACATTCTTTTGCACAACTTTTTTTTGTCCTCCTCACTTTTGTATCCAAACAGGAGCAGCTCTGGCACAGCTTCCAGAGGCACAGCAGCTTTGCTGGTGATGGCTCCCACCCCATTGTGCTTGTCTTTGCAGCATTTCACATCTGTACCTCTGACACAGAGCATTATGCACAACCAGCACCTCAGCAGCCCTCTGCCCTTTGAAGCACTTACTTTTATTTTTAGAGAAGATACATTCTGTTTCATAAGTTGTTGGATCAGCTTAGCACCCTGGCTGAGGGCATGATTGCTTTGCTCCTTTGATACAAAAAGATTTGATGTTGTTATCTGTGCTGTGACAGAAAAGCAGGGAAAAGACTTTGTTGCAGCATTTTGTAATGGTATTGAACCCACAGTATTTCACTTTTTTTTTATTTTTAAACATTTTGTGCAACATCTAGAATTGGAGTATGACTGCAGATCTGGGCAACTCATATAAGAACAGCATATGACATCATGTCCCAAAATTATGCCACATTGCTACTTGGGTCATCTGGGCCCATATGTCTCCTGTGCTTACACAGAAAAGCAGACATTCATTGCTGCTTCACAGTTTAGTTTCATAAATTAGTTGCTCATTTTTAGTTTCATACATTAGTTGCTCATTTTCACACTTGTAATAAGAAAAAGCTACATAGTGTAAATAATAATTTTTAGCATTATGTTAAAAAAACCCCCAAACTACAAACAGTAGCAAGAGAAACTGAGAAACCCAAGTTTTAGTCCAGTGACAATCATAGAAAAATCACTAATTTGGGAAAATTATATACAGAAGCAAGTCTGTTATGCTGTTCCATATATGCAAAGACAATATTAGATAAGCCTAGATTTCCTGAAGCTGTTTAACTCAACTATAAAGAGATAGAGCACTTTCTAAATTGTATCACTTTTAAATTTTCTTATTTTCTGCTTTTGTCTTGGATATGTGCCTAAATTTCAGAGTCATTCCAGGATGACTCCCAAAATTTCAAGTACATTGCTGCATGCCATCCCCCGAATGAAGGCATGACAGTGAATGACTGTACAGTGCCAATTAAATTCTACAACTCACTGACCCAAATATAGCATTGCTCATTTTATCGTGACTACTCATGGAAGTGAAATTACTTCAATGTTCAAATGCTCGTGGGATGAAGTGACTTACAGAAGTGACTTACAGAGGACTAAGTTAAGCAGCTCAGTCATGACTCTGTGACTGAGCCAAGGCCTCCAGAATCACTGAATCATGGAATTGTCATGGCTGGAGGAGACCTTCAGGATCATCCCGTCCAACCACCAACCCAGTTCTGCCTCTGTAACCTTCTAACCCAGTAACCCACATCACCCAGCACCACTTTCAGATGCCTTTTGAACCTGGGCAAGAACCTATTCCATTGACTTCCCACCCTGTCGGTGAAATATTTTCTATCATCTAATCTGAATTTCCCCTGTCCCATCTTTCTTGGGCTCCTGTGCCGGCAGAACAGCACAGACGGGCCGGGCCTGGCTGGGCAGGGAGTCAGGCCCCGCCTGAGGCTCCATTTCTCCATTTCCTAGACCCTTCACGAGCGGCAGCTCCGTTTATACTGATTTTTTGACACATCTTCAGGATTTTTGCTCTCCTCTTTTCCCCCACCACCCTAAAGCCAGCAGGGCAGCACCCCATGTCCATGACAAAGCAAACCCAGTCCCCACGCACCCCTCCTTCCTCGCTGAGCCACACGAGCCTCTCCGAGAACGGGGCGCGGATGCGGGAGGGATTTTCGCTAAAACAACGGATCCCTCACAACGCTGGCGCGGCCGACGAGCTCGTTCGGTTCGGTTCGGTTCGGAGCGGCCGGTGTCGGACCGCAGCTCCCGTGACGGGGCCGTTCGAGCCGGGCCGCGGCTCCTGAGGCGGCTGGTGCGGGCCGAGACCGCCTGTCCCGCGTCTCCCCGGTGCCGGTGCCCAGCCAAGTCCCGGCGCTGGCGCGGCCGCCGGACTGCAGATCCCGGGGCGCCCCGCGGCGGGGCGGGGCGGGCCATGCGGCGGAAGGGCTGCCGCTCCCGTCGGCGGCGGAAGGGGCGTCGCTCCTGTCGGCGGCGGGGGCAGCTCTATCCGGGCTCTTGGCGCTCTCCCTTCCTTTCGCGCCGGCGGCCGCTGGAGGCGGCGGGTCCATGTGCGCTCGGCGCGGCCCCGGCCCCTGCCCTCCGCGCTGCTCCCGCCATGGACCCCAGCGGCATCATCGAGGCCCTGCGGGGCACCATGGACCCGGCGCTGCGCGAAGCCGCCGAGCGACAGCTCAACGAGGTGAGGGCGCCGCCGGGCCTGGGCCGGGGCCGCGGCGCTGGGGAGCGGGGACGAGGCCGGCCCGTGGGAGGGGGAGCGGGGCGGGGGCGGAGAGGGTCCCCCCGGCCCCTCGGCCCGCCCCCCCGCCGCCGCGGCCCCTTCCCGCCGGCCGCGTCCCGCCGGCCGCAGGCCGGGCCCGGCGTGCATTGTCCCCGCACATGGCAGCGGGGCCGCGCCGGGCCGGGCGGGGCTGCTCGGGCGGGGGGCAGCGGCACAGAGCGGCCGAGGCCCCCGTGCCTCTCTCGGCGGGAACAAATTGCCTCCATTGTCTCCGTGCTCAGCCGGGAAAAGGGTGATCGCGGAGGAGGTGTAAAACCGCCCTTGTGCAGGCCCTCGGTGGCTCCGCTGGACACAGCCCTGCCCGGGACCGTTTAAGCGACAGCAGTCTTTGGGTGCTGAATGCACTGACTGGGCAGTGGGGAAGGAGGCAGCGAGAGCCCCAGCGCTTCGCCAGCAGTGCCGCCTGTACGAGTGGCCTGGACTGAGTTCAGAAGCAAATCTGATGGCCTGGGCTGAGCTGAGAATCAGATGTGGCAGCCTGGCGGTGTTCGGTGTTCCGTGGGCCCCGGGTTCAGCGGGGCTGCCGGGGTAGCTGTGCTGCTGGGTGGATGCGGACACGTGTCCCAGGGACGGGGGCAGACGGGGTTCCAGCCCAGTGTGTCATCCTTGCACTGCGCTCACCTGCCTCACTCGCATGTAACATCCCAGCAGCTCCCAGCTCCAGCGACTTCGCTTTTGGAAGATTATATCTTTGTTCTGCTTAACCTCACCTGGTAGATGAAAACTTTATTGATGAGACACAGCCACGGGGCTTGTAGACATTTGGAGAACAAAAGTGTTTTAGTGTTTGAAAAGAGGATGTCTTGGTGGAGGAGGTGAAGCATAAGCCTGCATGGCAGCTCTCGTGGTGCCTTTAGTTGCCTTTTTCACAAATATTTTTCCTTGTTGCTCTTAAGCAGACTTCAGGCCTGACAATACTCATGTAATGCAACAGATGTTCAGCAGAGCTTAGATAAAGGTGGGCCAAATGTTCTGCTGGCAGTGGAGAAAATTAAAAAAACTAAAGGTGGAGCTTCTCAGAAAATTAAAAAGTGACTCTTGCATGTTATTAAATAAGTGATTGGCAAATAAATATTAGGTACCTTTGAAATAAATAGCTCTATAAAACTATTCAATGACTAATTGAGACTTGTATGAAGTAATTGCCTGTCTTTTCCATGTACTCTGTTAAAGAGTATGTTAGTGTTTGTTATTTAAATCCAAAATGCAAAAAATATGATGGCCTATATATATGTAATATCTATGAAATCCTAAGCTGGTCCCAAAATGTATTGTTTTTTCATATTCAATGAAAATTTCATATTTATATACAGTAACTTGCTTGAAATCTATTCTAGTTCTTTTCTGCAGGTATTGAGTTGCTGAAGGTGCAGGAAATTAGCATTCACTGCCGGCTGGGGTCTTCAGCAAATGGCAAACTCTTGCAGGAAGGATCGTGCTCGCTGGCCACTGGCTTTTGTTCTCACTTTGCAATCAAAACCCCATGGCCCATCGTGTACTACACATGTGCTAAATTGGCATAAAATCTGAATAGTTGTGCCTCTTTAAAAGCACCAGATATTACTGAACCAGTGTGTAAGAATTCTTTGTTGTGGGAAATGGAGCATCACTAATCTCTCACAGATATTTTGTGATAAAAGTGTGTGCTAACCAGAAGTCTGCAAGCACTTACACATTCAGCTTTATTCACATGCATGGTCTGGGTTTCACTTAGGTTTATTGAAGTCAGCTATGCATTTTCTTGCAGGATGCTGGTCTGAATTTGTTGATTGTTAGAGCAATTCTGTTACCAGTTAATACCTAATTACAGATATGGGGGTCTCTTTCTCTGTAAAGATGAGATCACAGCAGCAGTGAACACTGTTCTTGCATATGGCCAAGCTGCACAGGTGTTTTTATAGCTTAATGGTTGTCCTTGGTTGACCTTTCAGTTTACTTTAATTTGTCAGAAGTGCCTCTGTTGAGCTGATGAGACTGGCTTTCAGCAGAATGGTCATTTTACCTTAGCAGAAAAGACTGTGCATCAGTCAGTAATTGATATTCCTGATTAGTGCAAGAGATATCTAAGTAGGTAAGAGTTAACCAAGTATTTGTATCTGTCTTCACCATATCCTGTCAGTCAACAAAGTTCTCCTGGCTGGAGGAGGGGACTGGAGAGTATGATTCTTGATTTGTCCAGGCTCTTGTTATTTTTCTTTTGACCTTGGCTAAGTGATGAATTATTCTATGCTTTATTTCTCCTTTCGCTAAGTTTTATCACGTTATGTTGCCTGCACATAAGAGGCTGTGAGAACTTTCACAGTTGAGATAATGTTTAAAAGCAAGTATTTCAGTCTCCTTGTCTTTACTTTTCTCACTGTGAAAAGAAGTTCCAGGGAATGAGATCACTGGCGCTTGTGTCTCAGCATTTTCAGCTGATGGGGTACCCTGGGGTGTTCACCCATCTCTGTCCCTGTCTCCTGTGTTTTACCAGGACTTAGAACCAGACTCTTCAATTAAGCTACTGGAGAGCAGCAGGAAGACATTGCTGCCTTTTGAAATAATCTTTGTGCTTCATTGTATAAAGAGTTTCTCAGAACTTATGATGAAAATAGATATTTTTAACTATGCAGTTATGGAATGACACTCTGAAAACAATATAGAGTGTTGTTTCATCTTCTAATATCAACATATTTATAAAGGTGCAGTTGCTAGATAATACTTTCCTTGCAGGTTTTTAATTTGTAATTCCAGGGAATTTATTACTTCACTGTGAGATGTCTTGTAAGTCTCTGAGATTCATCTCAGTGTGTGAGCAAGTAAGACATCTTTTTAGATGTCATTAAACGTTTTTTAGAATTTTTGTGTCTGACAATGTTAAGGGGGGAAAAAGTGCAACCCCTTATAACTCATCAGTTTTTATAAGTCAGAGCTCAACAGAGTTTGCTTATGAAGAGATTCCGATGCTCTACTGGGAAGTGACTTTCAGAAGTTACATTTAAAGTTTTGTGTCCTAATGTGAGTGACAGGGAAAGGATAAAGAGGGGGTCCTGTTGGCTGGCCACCATCACCAGTGATTTCACAGTGCAGCAGGGCCTGGTTCAGTGCCTTTCTCTGCTTCCTCAATAGCTGCAAATGTCACAAGGATGGAGTGGTTGCATTAAATGATTGGACTCTTAGCTGCTGAGGGTTTAGGAGTGGAAGGTTGTCAAAGGGGAAGAGGCAAGCTTCTTCTTACATGGAGTCTTTCAGACAAGATTTTTCACATGCTGAATGCTCTGGATACTTTGGGCGAGGTTTTTATAATGTTACCTCCAGCTTGAATTTTTTTTAACCTTTTCTAACATGGTCTGCATGTGTAACATGTAGAGCTCTGTATTGTAGTGTAAGAAAAAGAACAGAGCATGAGTTTCTTGGCTTTGGTTATCAGATCATGGGGTCTCTTTTGAAGTTGTTGGTGTGACATTTTACCCAAAGTACTTTGTGACTTTCACTTCCCTCATGTTCCATCTGTACATTCTGGTGCTGCTAGGTTGGGGTGCTTTGGGGTGTTTAAAGCTGCATTTGCCGGGGCTGGTCCCACCCCAGGAATCCCCTTGGGGGCAGTAAGGAACCGGGGGAGCCTTGGCTCCTGGGCAGAAGTTTCCTTCTGGGTGCGAGTTGCCCAGCGCGAGGTAAAGCCCGAGCAGAAAGGGCCACTTGTCACTTTCTCATGACTTAGCAAATAGCTCCTGTGTGTGCCTGGGCAGCCTCTGCTGGGAGCACGGAGCTCTTTCCTCAGCCGGGAGAGCAAATACTGCTGCAAACTTGCAGACAGCGTGAAAGGAGCGGGCAGGGCTGTTTGCGGGAGCTGATAAGTGTGTGTGTATCTTTTGTGGCCGTTCAACTTTGTTTGCATATACATTGTAGCTGCGTGAGAGGTGGCAAAACTGGCTTGCAAAAAAACCCGAGGTCAGAACGACTTCCACACCTGCTGAGCTCTTAAAGAATTAAAAGAGTGCTACAGGGCAGTTTGCTGATTCAGCGTGGCCTTACAGCTCCTGACCTTACCTTTCTGTAAGAAAACAGTTTCATCTCAGTGTAATAGTTACGTGCACCCTGTCCTGCCATGGCCCAGATCAAAAATTGCATGTAGTTTTTTTTCCCCAAAACATGAATGGAGGAGAAGCATTGAATTCTGTTCTTTTTTTTTTTCCATCTACTTTATTTTTAAAATGTTAGTTTTTATTCACTTGTGCTACTTTGAATAGCTATATAAATAACCTGGGGTTCCAGTTCAGCAGCATTTAGTAAGTGTTGCTCATCTGTTCTGCTGTTTTGGGCAGCAGTAAAGGAGGTGCCTATTGTAGTGTGTTTGTTATGGTATGGCAGCTTCCTCCTGATGCCTGAAAAAAATGCATGGAGATCTTTTTACCCAAGATGAAACTTGGTTTTAAGATTTTGTGTGAGAGATGAATATTCCAGCATTAAAGATTAGTTTAAGTTACTGCAGTAAGTATCATTACTGGAGGAAAAGTGTTTTTCCACGTTGTAATTACCTGTTCATAGTTCACATGCCATGAACTGGTCTCTTCAGTGTTAACTTTGAACTTCTTTCCTCTTTTGGACTCTGCAGCTCTGGTGTGACACTTTTCTCAAAAGTCTTATAGCACATGTCTAACAAAGCAAGCCTGCTAGGAAAACCTGCAGTGTGCAAAAGGATTGTGTGTTCTGGGGCAGTGATTGGTGTTAACAGACAGTGGTGCAAGGCTTGTGGTCTGATAGAACACATTCCTCAGCAGGCCAGGCTGCATAGCAAAGATTGCTCTTGGGAAAAGTCCCCGAATTCTTTGGCTCTTAGACAGCAAAGTCATACCAGTGACATGGCATGTTGGACCTTTTGTAAGGGGGAAGGATTTGAGATGAGTTTTGGTTTTGTTTTTCTTGAAATGCTGAGTTAAGTGCTGGAAAACTGACTTGTGTGACAGAACTATTTTTGAAATAATACTGTAGTTCTCTAAATGTAATGTTTATTTCTAAATGGTACATGTTAACAAGGAGCAAGAGAATAAAAGTAAAAACTTTATCAATGTCAGAACTTTAAAGTCTTGAATTTTCTGTTCTTCATGCAGTTTAGTGTATGTGACTGTGACCATTGTGAAATCCTGATTTTAGTTCAAAACTGAACCTAAAATAGGTGTGGTTTTTAGTCTGGTTGTTTTTTTAGCAGTGCAGTCAGTGAAGAGGAGCATGTTGTCCTGAGAGGCAGCCCTCTTGGGGCAATAAAATTATTAAAGATGGAAATAGCTGAAAGAGATGTGGATTCAGTATTTTTTAATGCCGTGGATACAAAAGGCACCTATGGTGGTGTCTTGTTTTAGGTTCAGTTGTTTTTCTCCAAGTGCCAGTAAAACACCGGATGCTCTTTTTAAGGGTGAAGCAGAGCAATGAGAGGTGATTGTAGTACCTGGTGTTTTATTTGAGCATTGTACACCCTTGTCTTCATGGGACTGTCCTGCTCATCCCTGCAGCTCAGTTTCTCTGCAATCACCTTCCTCTCAGTGCTTTGGGAAGGAGTTTGGGAGTCCTTTACATTGCACAGAGAATGCACGGAGGTGTGAATGTAGCTCTGTGTGAATGAAGGTCTTAGCGGAGAGGATTAAGAGCAGGCTTTGATTGGCAAGTACAAGGTATTTTACTTGTATTAAAAGCACCGATTATATCTTGGCTGAATCTGCTTTGAGCCACTAAAGGTGATAAAGCAGCTCATCCTCCTGGTTGGTTGGAGTCTGATGCTTCAGATGCTAATAAGGATGATACTTGTAAGATTTTTAAAAAACCAAACAGATAATGGTGTAGATGTTTCAGTTTTGTCCCCTAAAGTTTCCTATAGTTCAAAGAACCCAGTGAAAATATATTAATCCCACATACTAATAGAATTGGTATTTCTGGGGAGCTTCTGTAGCCTGCTGTAGGCACAGGCTCAGTGCTATCTTTGTAAATAAAAAAGCATTTTATTAAATTTCAGTGTGTGGCATTTTTGTTCATTGCTGTCTGTTTTTTCTTTTATGACATAAGATTTTTAAAATTTCATTTCTTTTGGTTTTCCCATTGATTCCTTAGTAACTCTTAAGCATTATTTCCATATTTGTTGCTGAAATGGATGGTTTTTACCCCAAGAATAGTGGTCATTTATCATGGCAAAGGGAAAGTAATCCCTCATTTTTTAAATTATAGGATAAAATGCTTTTGAGTTTGCAAACATTGCAAATTTTCGCTATGGAAAAGGTATCTGTTAAGCTTATAGCCCTTGTGGAAAGACATTAGTTTGCACTTTGAAGTCCATTTTATGCAGACTAATATGACCTTATTGTAGGTGAGTTAAAGGTTATGGAAACTGAAAGCTTTCCTCAGGTTCAGGCCACGTTAAACACAGGAGCACTTCCTCTGCCATGAATGTTGAGCGTGTAATTGAGTGCTGTGCTGAATTAGGGGCTGATGTCATTGGGAATGTGCTGCAGGACTCTGCCTGTCTATTAATGTTCCTTAAGGAAAGCAGCAACCTAACGGGCCTGGAGCTGTGGGGAAATCAAACCCAACTAGTACATTTTATTTTAAATTCATTTATTCAACCATTACTTGGCAGTTGAAGACAATTGCCTTTTTTTTTTTTTCTTTTAGTTTGAAAATGGTTTTGCTTCTTGAGGACTTGAGGAATATCAGAGGGACATGGGTCAGCAGGACGTGTGCTCATATTGCAGTGTCACTTACTCTCAGTTCATCAAACCACACTCTGTAAATAAACATTTCAGTGGGACCAGGTGCTTCTGGAGCCTGGAGAGTTTTAGTGCACAGGATGAATGTGTACAACAGTGTTTTAACATTTTGGGCAGATTCTTAAGTGAAGTTTGTCCTTCATTTCAAATCTGTTTTAAAGAACAGGGTGTAGACAACAAGCTGCACTAACCAAATCTGAGTACCAATGTCACGTCCCAGGCTGTCCCTTTCACACTTATTTATACTGGAACCTATTGGAGATACTTGCTTGGGAAAATAAAGGTTGAAGAGAACATTCTAGTACTGTAGGAGTGAGCTGAGCAGCATGACACACTTAGGAGGCATCCTGTCATCATTTCATTCTGTCAGAAGAGTTTTTGGTCATACTAAAGGAATGGAAGGATATGGAGTTGCTGCAGTATCTGAGGCAGCCATTTGGTTTTCATCAATAGTGTGTGTAATTTCAATGGTTTTGAAAGTAACAAGTGGGTAAGAAGTATTTTCCTAAGAGTTCAGCAGGTTAAAATATATGGGTCTATGCAGTTGTCTTTGGTTGGGGAACTGCAGAGAACATAGGAAACAACATTGGCATGTAAGTGAAGATAAAGCAGAAGAGCAAAGCTGTTTGGACATGGGATGAGGCAGATCAGGACTTGTCCAACAGAGTATCTCCAAGGATGAGGTCCCACAGCCTTTGTGGATAAGTGTCCCAGGCCTTGGCCTCCCTTGTGAGTTTTTTTTCCATGCATAAAAGAGGGATTTCCCACTGTAACTCATATCCATGGACTCTTGACCTCAAGGAAAATTATGTTGGGTTTCAGTTAAGAAAAGCAGAGATATATTTTAAGGATTGCAACTCACTTTCCCCAGCAAAATTAATTTGTTGTCTGGAGTTCTTGATGCTTGGGAAAGATGGGTAAAGGGTGTTATAGTAATGCTAAGGTTTGTTTCCTCATTGAAAATGCAATACAGTCCCTAAGGTATCAGTGACAGTTCTCATTATGGTAAGAAAAAGCATTTTTGTTTTCTAAGTGGAACTCCTGCACATCCTTGGGAAGTTGTTCCTGTGCAGATGGGTCTGCATTTGGATCTCCCTGCTGCTCTTAGCTGTGGTGTGGCTCTCTGGACAGCTGCTGCAGTAGTGCATCAGTGGTCCCCCGAAATTGATTTTTCAGAAGGATGAAGTAGGACTTGGACTTAGTTTTAAAACATAGTCCCCATCTGTTTCTTAGCTTATTATCTCATTATCTCATACCTTGCTAAAGGTCACTGTGAACTTGCTGTGCTTGAGTTTTTTGGGCTGTTCAGGTGCTCTTGCTTCAAGTGTTTGTTCTGAATGGGGAACGTATTTGGTGACTGTGGAAGGCTGATTCCTGTTCAGTGATTTCTTCAGCTGTTACCTTCAACAGTAGGGTTTTTCCTCACCCTTGCTGTCTTCAAAATACAGTGAGCACAAAACTTTGGAATGCTCTGGCTGATTAGCTGACTCCTGTGCAACTGGCTGAATTGCTGCTATTCTATTGATTGCATTACATCATTATAAAGATATTGTAAAACGTAATGGAAGTATTCTGAAACTTAACTCTTTTTTTTCCCTTCTCTATAGGCTCATAAGTCAGTGAACTTTGTTTCAACTCTGCTTCAGATCACTATGTCCGAGCAACTGGATTTACCAGTGAGACAGGCAGGCAAGTTTTCAAATATTTTTGTCATTGTATGTGAAATGGTGCATACACACAAGTAGACATGCAGATACTGTTAAAGAATTCTAATGGTTTTAAGGTCAAGCACTCAGAAGTTGGGAGTTGCTCACATTACAGTCATCACAAGCTTTTATCTGGCACCAAGAAGGAAGACAGAAAGAAAAGGTGTGTCTGGCTCTTGAATGATTCTTCCCCTTTATCTCTAGTGAACATTCCTGGGAGAAGCAGAATAGTTTATGATGCCGGTGCACTTGGTCCAAGGAGGTCATTTAAACTTGTACTGGGAGCACTTAGGTTTCTAAACTTACTAAGTGGAAGAAAACAGATTATGTCTTTTGGAACCCTGCATATTTGCACATGAGCCATCAGTAAAATTGGATGTTGATTATTGACAGCTCCAAACATCACCTTAAAGCTGCTCTAAGTACTTGATAGAGGTTTTTAGTGCACTACTGCAGTGGGTTTTCTGACTGGTCGGGAGGGTGTGGTCTGGACTGCTTATATGGACTTTCTGTGTAGTAAACTACTCTAAGCTGTAGCCTAAACTTAGCTTGCATTTTATTCTACTGCTTGGGGGTACTGTTCAAATGATGACTCAAAAACACACTGCCCTACAAGTGTCACATGCAGAAAGAAGTTTGAAGAAAACTTGTGAAGTTTCACCCTCCTCCATGTAAGCCAGTTAAACCCAAAGCATCCCATGGAGAGTGAGGGTGGCTCATTCAAGGCCCAGCTCACAAACAGGGTGTGTTTGCAAAGCAATTATTGATAAATCTCTCTGAGGGCTGGCTGAAGTCTCATTACTTCAGTCCTGTAATAATCTGCTGAGTGTTTCTTGACCTCTGCAGACACTTTCACCTCTGAATCTTCAAAAGGTGCATATGAAATTTAGGAAGAGAAGTTGCTTTATGGACTTTTATGTGGAATTAGATTAACAGTAACTTTGTTACCAGTTTGCCATTTTAGATTACCTGTTGCATGTTGTAAGTACTTTTCCAAGTGCTGTGATTTATATTCTGCCACACAGCATCTTAATTTGGTTGTCAAATGGTAAATGCAGGGCTTGTTCCAGGAGCCTGATTGCTACAAATTGCTGTAGCCCATAACCTGGGTATAAAGGAACTCTGTTTCTCTAGCATTCATTCCTGGATCACTAACTTAGATTTTTTTTTTAGGTTGTCATTAGTATTGATCAGCTTTTTTTTTTCAGTTTTAATGAAAATATTGAGAAAATCATTATAATGGATTTTTCAGAAGTGTGTTGCTAAATAGTTCCACAACTACTTACCTGAATCACAGCTAAAAGCAATACCTGTAGTATTTTTATATTAAGTGGGTGAAAGAGTATCAGTTAAGTAAATTATTGGGTTAATAACTTGCATGGTTTATGTATTTTGATTCTCCTACTTAGGAAGGGACAATGGTTTTGTAATTTTGATCAGTTTTGTTCTAAAAAATATTTGTTTGCAAGATGTGTTTGTTTTGTGCTTTGAATGGCTGCCAGCTGATTTGGGACTTTGTTTCACAGGGGTTATCTACTTGAAAAATATGATAACCCAGTATTGGCCGGACCGTGAAAGTGCTCCTGGGGAGATCCCACCGTACTCCATCCCAGAGGAGGACAGGCACTGCATCCGTGAGAACATTGTAGAAGCCATCATCCACTCTCCTGAGCTGATCAGGTGCACACTTGCAGCCTCTGTGTCAATTGCCTCTGGATTCTGACTCTTGGCTTTCTTTCTTTTTATATTTTTCCCCCTGCCAAGATCACCCACGTGCTAAGCATCATTGTCACACACTGTGTATCCTAAACATAGAATTAATCTGGATGGAAAAACAGTTTTCAGCTTGTGTAGCATGTAGAAATTTGTAGAATATTGAGCAGAAACTACAGAACCTAAACCTTCTAAACTAAAAGGAAGTCTAAGTATGGACAGTATCTGTTGACTCAACACTACAAGAATATTATTAAAATAATAGTAGTAACTTTTTAAATTGTTGTGCATTTGATTTCCAGAGTGCAGCTTACGACTTGCATTCACCACATTATCAAGTATGATTATCCAAGTCGCTGGACTGCAGTTGTGGAGAAAATTGGATTTTATCTCCAGTCTGACAATAGTGCTTGTTGGCTTGGAATTCTTCTCTGTCTTTATCAACTTGTGAAAAACTATGAGTAAGTTCTTTCTCCATATAAACCAACAACATTAATATATTGGTGTCTATTTTTTGTATTGTGTATGTTGTAACCATGTAGAATTGTTTATGGGACTGCACAAAGGTGATGGAAATGTAATCTTAGAAAGTATTCTTGGTTACTTGCTGTGCAGATGCTGGCTCATGTATCTTCTCAACTAAAAATGACAAAAACTGCCTTCATTAGAAGTTTGAATTCAGAAAAAAAGGGTGTTTTAAAACCTTAGTGTGGTAGTTGTTTTTTATGGTTTGATAGCAGTAAGAAAGTCTGCTCAAAATCATGACTTTTGCATGATTATTATTTAAATCAGGTTTAAACTTCTAAACAATTGGCACTGTAGTACTTGGTGACAGTAAAAAGGTACAAAGGTTTCAAAGTGTGAAATCTGGAATGTTGGGAGCTCTGAATTAGTTAACTGACTTTGGTATGATCACTTGGGTGATCAGAGAAAAGGACAATCCTGGAGTTAGGGAATTGTGGTAGGAACTGATGGGATCCACATCTTACTCTCTCAGAGCATTGGAATGCATAACATTTCTGTTTCAGGTTCTTGATTTAAAATGTTGCATGGAAAAAATTCCATCTAATTCAATGATTTTTACGTCAGTCATTGTAAAACAGTGAATGTCAGTTTCTCAAAAATACTTTTACAGGAATGCCATAAAAATCTTTGTAATCCCAAGTGGGAGTTTTCTTAGTGGCTGGAAATTTTAAGTCCTGGTAGGAAAGGAAAACAAAAAATTTCTCACTTGATTTTCAGCTTAAATATCTTTAACCAGATATGCTGCAGAGATCTGGGAGCTGTAAATGAAGAAGTGAATTCTGATGATAGAAATAAATACATGTTTAGGGATCTGAGTGCACTGTGTGATAAGGCACCAGGTGTGTGTGTAGTCTCAGCTGATCAAACACTTCAGCTGAGGCCAGGAGCTGCTCCTGCTTGCTCAGCTTTCTGGTGGAGTCAGCAAGGGTGAGTTTCATGACACCAGTCATGTAGGAATGTGCACATTTCAGTGTTGCAGTCAGTTTAGTGGGACACAAATCTGTGTGATGTTATGACTTTGATCAGGTTTTTACTGCCTGAGATGCAGGAATATTTAAGTTTTGGGGTTTTTTTCCTTAACACAGGACATAAATATCTTTGGAGCTTTTCACTTTTTTTTCCTTCCAATTCAAACAGCAAGATCAAATGGCTGCTCTTTGCATAGTAATTTTTTTCTAGCGTTTTTCCTGTGAAAATTAGAAACGGGATTTTCCTGAGCAACATTTTATTTTAATGTTTGGGTTTCTGGTTCAGAAAATGCATGAAGACTGTATTATTGAACAGGATTTTGGAGCTCAGTATTTTGTAGTAGTTCTTACAGAACATGCCATCTGGCAGCACACTGACTAGTCTTTTTTTGGTTATATTTTGAAAATTTCCACTGTTCAGGAAGCTGAGTATTGATATTTAATATTAGTGAAAAATACAAAAATGTGTTTGAAAAACAAGCCAAACCAAAGCTGTAACCCAGAAATCTCCCACAGGAGTCCATGAGTCTGACAAGTATTGATTGCTGAATCAAGAAACAAATGTACAATCACAAAATGATATTTTACCTTGTTATTGTCATCACCAGTATAGAAAAGATCCTACTCTGCCGTGATAACTCTTGAATCAGTTAGGAGTTTCTTGTGTATAAGTTAAAATCTGGGGCAAAAATTTCAAAATGTGGCTTCATTTCCTTTCAGGAATTTAGAAGTGTTGGACAAGGAAGTGGAGCCTTGTTTGCAGCATGGGCAAGCTAGTGGGCTGTCCCTAGCATAGAAGGTGTGAGGTTTTACTTCAGGGGTGGTTGCCTGCTTAGAGTCTGTCCCACCCTCCAGAGCAGGAGGGAATCCAGAGCCTGGAATGCCACCCTCTCTATCAGATTGTTGTCTTTGGGCAAATCAAATGGGGAGATGTGAGAGCCATAAGTGCCATGAGGCTGTGAGAGGCTCCCCAGTTTGCTTTATCCAGTGTCAGTGAAGCAATGTAGCTTCTGCAAATGTTTTGAGAAACTGTGCACTCTGGTTAATGTATTTCTTATCTGTAACACCATCTGGCTATGGCTTTATTTCCCATTCTGTCACAGGAACTGGCTGGGGGTTCTTTTTAAGTGACAGGTTGTTATGAGCTGTCATATAACCTACTTGTGCCTACACTGGGGCAAGGTGAGCTTTTCAATTTAAAGGCACCTGCAACAACTACAAAACTGGTTTTGTTCTTCTCTAAAGGTACAAGAAACCAGAGGAGCGGAGTCCCTTGATAGCTGCAATGCAACATTTTCTGCCAGTCCTGAAGGACAGCTTCATTCAGCTCCTGAATGATCCATCAGACCAGTCTGTCCTCATCCAAAAACAGATCTTCAAAATATTTTATGCCCTTGTCCAGGTAAAAAAACATTGTATATACTTGAACAATAATTTAAAGCATTATGCTTTTCCTTAAAATAGTGAATGACAGAAATATTACAGTATTAGATTACAGCTGAATCATTTTCTCTACTACTCAGCTCCATGAATCACAAGTTTCTGATTGTCTTGTGCTTTTACTTTTGAGCAGTGCTATTCTTGTTGGCATTAGATAGAAGTTACACATACCATCCTCTAAGGTAGGGTGTTTGCTGAAAACCAGTTAGAAAATGAGTTTTCTGAGGACAGATTGTGGAGGCCAGCCTACAGAGAGTTACCAGTGTAAATATAGCAGTTTGGAATGGAACTGCTGTTAAATGCTTCAGAAAGTAGAGTAACATCCATTTAAGTAGCATTTTAGCATTGCATAAGCACAATGAATTGGAGCAAAGACCTCTAGCACCTTTGAGGATATTTAGGATATAGGTTAGATGGTGTTGAGTTCTTTAGCCTGGTTTTTGTGGTAAATTTCTATCTTTTGTTGTATCGGCAAAGATTTGAAAGCTAAAATTTGAACTGTAAAAGTAACATAAATTTATTATAAAGCAGGTAAAAAATAATTTCTTTTTGTTTTTTTTTTTTTTTTTTTTAACCAGTACACATTACCTCTGGAGTTGATAAATCAGCAAAACCTGGCTGAGTGGATAGAAATCCTGAAGACTGTTGTTGATAGGGATGTACCAGCTGTAAGTGGCTTTTGGCTATTTATGTCTTTAAGTATTTTTCATTCACTAGAATGTAATTTCTGCATTCTTTTTTCTCTACAGATGCCAAGAAAATAATAAATAAAAAAGATTAGGCTGTATGGGGAGTTTCAATGAGACTAAACAAATTTTAAAAATATGTAGCTTGTATGCAAGTTCTATTTTTAAATTATAGCAAAGCTTATTTTGGCTTCTTGTTTCAAAAATTTATTGATCATTTAGGCATATTTCATGGGATTTATTTTTAGATATGCTCTGCTTCATACTTCTGTTAAGCTAGAAGTTCAAATGGCAGGTTAAAAACAAGATATACTGTGTAGTTGTTCTAAATACATATAATTTGAACTCTTTGTGAATAATTGGTAAATAATGTCTCTTTTTTTTTTTCCCCCCCAAAGGAAACCCTTCAAGTTGATGAAGATGATAGACCTGAGTTGCCCTGGTGGAAATGCAAGAAGTGGGCTTTGCATATCTTAGCTAGGCTCTTTGAGAGGTATTTTCTCTTCCATTATTATTTTTCAAAAAACCTCCAAGCAAACATTCAAGTCAGTAATATTGCTGCAGCCTTGAGTGTACATACTTGCTTCTAATTGTAGGTATGGAAGCCCTGGGAATGTTTCCAAGGAGTACAATGAGTTTGCTGAAGTTTTCTTGAAGGCCTTCGCTGTTGGTGTTCAGCAAGTAAGAAACACTGAGTGTGGGGGGAGTGCTAGGATAAGTTTGGAGTTAGTACTGGTTGCTTATTTCATTATCTGCTGAAAAGGCTTCTTGCTCCTATTCACATTGGTATGCAAAGCAGTGATGTCTGGGGGCTAAAAAAAAAGAAAAGACTGATAAAGAAATTAGCAATTTGCCACATATCACAATCCTCTTTCCACTTACAAGCCCTCAGATGAGCTTCAGACAAATGCTACCAATTTTTTTCCTTTCTGAAAGAGATTGGGTGTATGTGGTTTAGTTGGCCTTCAGAACCAGCTCTTAAACTCTGATACAGGTTATTTTTACTTAAAGTCTGTAAATGCTAAATTTTCAGCCTTCTGCAAAAGCCTGATCAAGCAGAGGCTCTCTTAAGAGACAGGTAATTCTGATGTTCCCTTTCCACTCATCTCCCTGTTTTGGGGTTGCCACTTCTGCTGCGTTTTACAATCTGCTGTATGCAAATAATCTTTGGATTAATTAAAAACTTCAGGTATGTTTTTATGAAATTATCTCCTATTTGGTTTATAAATACCTTTATTCTAAGGTGATTAAAATATAAATATATATAAAATATAGAATAGACTATTGATTTATGAAAATCTCACAGTGCAGAATGTTTTCTTCAAAGCCTTCGAGTCAGACAAACAGTTCTTGGTTTACTTTCAGTTCTCTTAATTTCTAATTAAATTATAATGAATTACAGGACTTTTAAAGAGGAAATGTAGAGAAAGTGTCTCATAAATCCATGCATTTTGAACGTTGGCCAAAGTATGGAAAGCATTTTTCATATGGAGTGTGAGGCAATATATCCCAACCTTCTGCTTAGGGAAGTGGTGTCAGCTTTGCTTGCTGAGGTGCTCACCTGTCACCTCTAGGGGACATTAGACAGATAATTATTGCATGTTCTTTGGGGCCTTACTGGTTGCTTTGCACTTCCAAGATAAAATCAAGTTCTGACAAAGGGCTATGGCCAGTAGTCTTTGAAAAGATAATTTTAACAGTTTGACAAAATGCTCATTTTTCTTTACATTCTCTTTGAATCAATTTTGATCCTTATTGTTATTGCAGCGAGAAGCACCTAAGAATTCAGGTATTTAAAGAAAACTGCTAAAAAAATCAATATTTGGCAGGCTTAGTTTGTTCCTAAACAATAATGTAACTTGTTTAGGAAGACAGACTGTGTTAAGGTCCTGCCCTCCATTTTTCTGCAGAAGATAGATCTTGGGCCTCTGCTCAGGACATGGAATCTGCCAAACAAATGTTGTGGAGGATTTTTGAGCAGGATTTCTTCACAGAAATTGTAAATCTATGAATTACTGAAGAATATAAATTTGGATAATGTTTCATGGAGTTCTCTCTACTCTCCAAAGTGTTTGCACCCTTTTAATAAAGGAGTAATAGATAAATATAAGGCATAAGACAACAGGTGGTTCAAGTATAAACTTGAAATACACTGCTAATATTATGGTCATAATTACTTCTCATTGATTAGCCCCCTCAAAAAAAAAAAATCCTGTACATTCAGCATTCACTTTAGCTGAACTTTCTTAGTTTGTCCAAACCAGGCTGAGCTGCCTAACTGGAATACCCTGAATTTATCCCTTGTGTTAGCAGCTGTTTTGCTCAAGACACTTCTCTGGAGCCAGAACTAAGCCCTGGTTGGACAGTGCTGCTTGTAGTTCCTTGGCACTGTCACAGAATTTTATTTTATTTGCCCCAGAGTGTCCATGCTCTTTTTCCTCACTGCAGTTCTTAAAAATTTTCTTAATTTTTTAATATCTTTACCTACTACATCTGAATAATGAAAATGCATGCATCTTCTTGGATAATCCTAAAAATCCCGGCAAGTTTGATCTTTTGCTCTTTTCTTTTCTATCCTAACTCAATGCCTAATGCCACAAAACCTTGTACTCAGGTGTTGGTACCAAGTAATTTCTAAATCCTGAAGGTTTTTAAACATGAGCAGTTCAAACTTTGATAAAGCATCTAGAGCATAAAACTGTTTATAAAGCTGTGAATGTTTTGATGAATGAGTTCATCCTCCTTAAACTGAAGTACAAGGCAATTCCTTTGGGAAAAACACTTCAGTCTTTGTGTAATCAATGGTATGAACAGCATTCATTTTCAAAATGATGAATCTTGTTTTCCCTAGATTTTTATTTTGATAGTATTAGAGATTGATCAATATCTTTCCAGCTCCTTTCGGTTGGGATTTTTAAAAAATGCTTCTTTTGTGTGAAAACTGAAATGAAATCCTGGCAATGGAATTTGCCATTTCTCTCCAGTTAGTCATGCTGCTTCTGAAGGTGCAGTGTTTCCACTGACCTGGATTGGGCTCCAGGGAATTCCCTTTGCATTACCCGTGCAAACCTCTCCTGTAAGCTGTAATTTAATTACTAGTCATGATCCCATGTCCTTTTCATGACCTTATTTGTGGAGAGCCATACACTTGAACACAGATGGATCCCTGTGAAGGAGTTCTGGATGCCACTGCAGAAGAGTTGAGGCCAGAAAGGCAAAGGGAGTGACTGGAGTGTGTGGATCACTCCACACACACACGTTGCTCACAGCTCTGTGAGGCAGCTCAGGCACAGATCAGACTGTGAGCGTAGAGTGTTCTGATCCAGTGGCTGGGTGGGAATTTCTGCCCCCAGAGAGTGAAGATGGAAAAATAAACCTCAGAGGCAGAGGGCAAAGCCCCCTGGGGTGTGTTGGTGGTGACTTAGCATGTATGGTTTGTGTTATTGAAGGATGGTATTTTTAAAAGATGTGCAAGCACCCAGTATGAGCTGCAAATTGTCTTATAAAATTAACAATGACATTTGGTAGAAGGCTTAGTCAGTACCCATTTTAGCCTAATGAATAAATGGGGGTTTTGTTCAGTTTTGAGGGGTTCTTATGTAGGCTGGTGAGGGAGGGTAGAATTGTGGTGAAAATGGGCTGTGCTCAGTATGAGACACTGATGAGATCTGATTTCTCTAGGTGTTGCTGAAGGTGCTGTATCAGTACAAGGAAAAGCAGTACATGGCTCCTAGAGTTCTGCAGCAAACACTAAATTACATCAATCAAGGAGTGTCTCATGCAGTCACCTGGAGGAATCTGAAACCTCATATTCAAGTAAGCCATTTTTGGGGTTTAATACTTACATGACTCAGGAGTACATTAGTCAGTCTACTGTAGAGTGTTTCCAGCCTTGCTACAATTCACATTTTAGGCACTTTTCTTATAAATTGCTGGTGGAAAGAGTTTAAGCCAGTTTAATGAAGGTTACCTTGAAAGATGAGCAAAGCTACTAATTTATTGCTGTCTCTCCTTTGTGCTTTAATTTATTAAAGATTACAATCTAACACAGCATATTTGGAGATGGTGTTAGCTGCTGAATTTATGGCATTAAATCATCTCCACATGCCATTATCCAAAACCAGTCTAGTATCTTGTGTTGTATTGTAACTCTGCCTAAACACAAAAGATGTACTTCTTTGTAAAGTGCCACATAAATCCACTCTAAATCCAAATAGCTTTAGAATGTTACTGACAGGATGGAGAAAATCTATAAAATACAGGACAGAATACAGAGATTGATTTAGTAGTGCTAACCTGCTTTCAATCTCTTTATTCCAGGGAATCATCCAAGATGTTATTTTCCCATTGATGTGCTATACAGATGCTGATGAAGAGCTTTGGCAAGAAGATCCATATGAATATATCCGCATGAAATTTGGTGAGCCTTTGAAATCTACTCATGTTAAAAAATGGTTTCACGCAAAGGATGGGATTTTATGGAGTGTTTTTGTGAAAACAGGTGGATTTAATCTTAAAAAAAAGAGAGAAACACAGTGTATTAACCAAATAAAAGAAGTTGGACATATTGGTGGAAAGGAGAGAGGATACAACAGTCAGCAGTGGCACAGGAGTGAAAGTATTTCATTTACAGTTACAAAGTTTTTATTGCAAATCAAACAGTCCTGGTCTTGCTAGCAACAACCACATAAATTTAATGTCATTTAGAGGTTGTGCCATAAACAGCTAATATTTCAGGCCCTGGATTTCTTGGGGAATTTCACCCATAGCACAGTTCAGAGCAGATTTACCCCAGTGGTAAATGACACATTATCGAGTAAGCCTGGCATTCCAGACTTGTCCCATTTCACCTCCTGTGCTCTGCTACTTTAGTTGGGGTTTATTCTATATCTGTCATTCAGTCCTCTGACGTTGGGAACAAACAAAAATACTTCAGACTCCTTGAACAAATTCTTCCCTTTACCATGGAATATTTATGTGGCTAGAACAAGGAATCTTGAGGGGTTTGGGAGTTTTTATCCCTCAGGTCAGAGGCATACCTGTAAACACTACAGGTATTGCACAAGGCTCTGATAATCCTCTTCTGCAGAGAAATGAGAAACAGAGCATTTTTTAACACAATTAGTTCTGTGTGCTGGCCTGTAGAGCAAATAACATCCATGTCCAAACTTGACTGTTGTGTCTGCTTCTACTGTTGAAAAAGATTTATCTTAAAAATAAGAGACCGAGAACTTCAAATTAGACATGTAGAGGCAGTCATCATGAAAAACATAACCCATATGTATCCAACCACATGTTACTCTTTGGTCTTGGAATATCTTGGAATATAACCACCTGAAGGGTGCTCTTTTTTCATATTAAATACATTGGGATCATGAACTGTAGTAAAGGACTGGTATTTAAAACTGTTACAATGTTATTTAACAGATGTATTTGAAGACTTCATTTCTCCAACAACTGCTGCTCAGACATTATTGTTTACATCGTGTAGTAAAAGGAAAGAGGTAAGTTGTTCAAGGATTATACTGAAATACCACCAGCTAAATTCAGTTTATTTGCTGAAAGAGCTGTTAATAAAAGTTTTACTTTTCTGCTCTCATATTTGAAATTCCAAATTTATTTTACACTGGTCTATTTATGGTTTTTTGTATTTGCAAATTCCCCTAGGACCCATTCTTGACAGAATATTGTGTGTTTATTACAAAGACACAAAACATTGCCCACATTCCAGGCTTGGAGCAGGCTGTTAGATATTGTAGCATTTCAGAGCACAGAGAATGGTACCTGGGTGCTTGACTGGAATCCTGTGACTGACCTTACATGTAATCTAGGTCCTGCAGAAGACAATGGGCTTTTGTTATCAAATCCTCACGGAGCCAAATGCTGATCCTCGCAAGAAGGATGGTGCTTTACATATGATTGGTTCTTTGGCTGAAATTCTCCTAAAAGTAAGCAGAACAAATCTAGTAGTTCTTTTCATGCTTTTTTTTTTTTTTTTTGCCCCTCCTATGGTATTTCTAACATATAGTGCCTTAGAAGAAATGCACATAGCCCAGAGTTCACAAGTTTCTGAATTGCTGCCAGTTTTTTTTTTAAGCTGTTGAACTTAATTGTTTTGGGTTTAATGTTAGCTTAATTACTTAATTACCGAAGTTTTATAGGTCATGTTCAAGTTCAGTTATTAAGTTCTTTTTTAAGTTCTGTGCTTCTGGTGAGAATTACTACACCATTTCTGTGCTTCACTTAATTAAATTCCCTTTTTTGTGGAAGAAAGGAAAAAAGTGCTTCCAGTGAGAGGCTGTTTATTTAATGACTGGGTTTTGTGTCTAGAAGAGAGGAAATAAAATGAAATTAAAGATGTTACTTGGTTAAGATGGTAGCAAAATTCATGCATAGCATGGACTTGTATTTGGACCACAGCTCTAAGCACTTTCCCTGACCACTTTTCCTTTTGGTGACAATGTGCTGCCAACAGGAAGGTGCCTCTTGGGGTCAAAAAGTGGCTGGGGAGAAAGGTGTCACTATTATGACTGAAAATTTTAAAAATCCATGTAGGACCCAATTTAATTACTAATATAGGAGATCATTGTTGCATAATTGACTTAAAAAAGGGATAAGTGAAAAGTCTGAGGGTTTGTTACATTCTTCACTCTTCATCATGTGTGACTTTTTTAATGGGATAGAAATACATGTTTATATGAAGTTTAAAATTGATGTGCTTCCTTTCATATTTTGACAGAAAAAGATCTATAAGGATCAGATGGAATATATGTTGCAGAATCATGTGTTCCCTCTCTTCAGCAGTGAGCTGGGTTACATGAGAGCTCGGGTAAGAAAGTGTGGCCTTTACTGAGATACACTGTTCCAACTGAGGAATTCAGAAATCTGCAACTTCTTCCTTCTCACAGATGCTCCCTTTCTGCACCTTTTCCATAATAAATTGTACACCTTTTCCAGGGATGGGTACTCATTTTTACATGTGTAGTTCTGGAATGGCTGCAGCGCTGTGTGCACAGTTTCCCATCTGTGGCTGGTGGTAGGGTCTGTGTGTGTTTTGCACACAGACTGTACTGCTCACACAAAACCTGTGGCCAAAGATGAACCTGAGATCATAGTACTGGTTTAGTGATGTCTGCAAGACAGCCTCCCACTGACCAGCCTCCACACTCTCAGACATCTTCATCCCTGACAACTCTTACAGTATCTTTATTCATCAGGAGTTGCACCTCAGATTCAATTATTTTTGTAGCTTATGGGTATACAATCCTCTTTGTAGCTTTTGCAACTCTGAATTTCTTCACTGTTTTTTTTTTCAGGCTTGCTGGGTTCTTCATTATTTCTGTGAAGTTAAATTTAAAAGTGACCAGAATCTCCAGACAGCCTTAGAACTCACGAGAAGGTGTCTGATAGATGATAGGGAAATGCCTGTGAAAGTGGAAGCTGCAATAGCTCTTCAAGTTCTCATCAGTAATCAAGAGAAAGGTAAGAGCCTTTTCTTACAGCAAGCTTTAATGGAATAGGTGTTAATTTTGTGATGTTCAGGCAGACTTGTTCTCTTCTTCCCTGATGTTAATTTTCCTCTTGCAGTTGTAACTTGTAATCATTTACTCTAATTTTTCAGCTAGAAAGGTTTTATTTTTTAAAATAAATTTCATTTTAACATTATAAGACATTATGATTATGAAAACACTGTAAACAAGAGCTTCATGGTACAGTAAATCCAGTTTTATAGCACCTAATAATTGAATCAGAAATACAGTGGCAATATCTGTCTTGGCATATATTCATTCGTGTTAAAATTTAAAGGAAAAAAACAATCCTGATCCAGGCAGGTTTTACTTGGCTTAGTATTCCTGAAGCTGGCATAAAAGCCACAAAGCAAACATAAACTATATATTTAATACTTCAGGTAATTTGACAAAGGTGTATATGTACCCATTCCCATTCAATTAACATTTGCATTGATCAGTAATGTTGCATTTTATTAATTCAGACCACAGTGCTCTGGTTTTCATACTTTAATTTCAATCCTCTTGTTATATATTATTAAAATTTGTTCTGAATGGTAGTATTGCCATAATGATTTATTCTACTCATGGTTTTGGTGTGTTAATGCTGAAGCAGTAAATAATGTTATTTGAGATGTAGGTTCTTAAACTGATCTGTGGTTTTCTAAGAATGTTAATTCAAACATTCCACCTGTTTTACAGCTAAAGAATATATTACTCCATTCATTAGACCTGTAATGCAAGCTTTGCTTCATATTATAAGAGAGACTGAAAATGATGATCTTACTAATGTGATTCAGAAGATGATCTGTGAATATAGTGAAGAAGTTACCCCAATTGCAGTAGAAATGACACAGCATTTGGTGAGACTTTACAGTGGCTTGGGAAGATCTTTAATATGGGAAAGATTGATATTTAAAATTGATAGTTGAGTATGACCATCAATTAATAGCTGTTGTTACTCCAGTCTAAGTGCATTGATACAAGTAATTTTCTTCTACATTTAGACAGTGTTTCATCAGAAGTGGCTTCATAACTTACACTGAGTAGAAATTTCTCTAAGAGCAATTCTAGAAATGTTTGTGAAATCTTTGCATATTTTCTCCTGATAGTGGTAATAATGGAATTGGTAGCATATTTTAGGTAGTCTCTAAAATGTCACTTAGGTTGTCTGCTTTAAAATATTAAATGAAAGAGTAAATTCTAAATTAAAAGTTTGGTGCAAAAATAAAGTTGAATCTGCAGGAGAAATTCAGAGCTTGAATAGCCATATCTAGCAAATTGTATTAATGTTTGCAAAAGCAGAGGTCAGCTCAGTGCTTCCCTATTAAAGGCCTTGGAGTTCAAATGGAATTGTTAGTGTGTCCTCTCTGGGAATGCCTGCCAAGTGTTCTGGTCTAGTTCAGCTGCTGAGGAAACCTTGTGTCAGAAGAATTTACCATGGGAAAATGTATTTTTTGCATGGGACATCATGTCAATTACATATTTTTATTCAGGAGTAGATAATGGGTAAAGACAGCTCCAATGGTTTAACATCCAAATTTTATTATCCCGAGAAGAAATTCTGGAGCACAGCAGTCACCTTCTATTATTTGTACACATTTTCTCAGCAGAAGTCCTTCTGAAATTGTGTAGGGTGCCAGACTTTCACAATTCAATGACATGTTTATGGGTTGTTCTGCTATTACTTGCAGGCAATGACATTTAACCAGGTAATCCAGACTGGTCCAGATGAAGAGGGCAGTGATGACAAAGCAGTGACAGCAATGGGAATCTTGAATACTATTGATACACTTCTCAGTGTAGTTGAAGATCACAAGGAAGTAAGTAAAAATGACTTCAAAGCTGATATGTATGGTGTAAGAACACTGTAAGTCTTTTATAGTCCTAGCATTGTTACATGAAAAACCGTCCTTTTGGCCAAAAAGATATTAGAACAGAAAATAGTGAAGTACTTACCATGTAGCCAAGATGTAGCAGAGTGGGTCACTTTTCTAATGCAATGCATGCAGTAATAGAGCATAAATGTTGCCACAGCATTTCCCATAAGAATCCAGCTTCTTGTTCACACAGTAGAAGCAATGTGTCTGTAGCAGGTGGAGCTCTGTCAGCTCAGCTGGGAACACACGTCGGATTTGATGAGGTCTGCCCTTCAAACAAAGCACATAAAGGTTCACATAGCTGCAAACATTGACTCTGCTGACTGGGTTTGCTCTCTGGGACAGAATCAATGTGGGTAAATACAGCTCCAGTGGCTGTGCTCGGAGATGGGGATTTCACCTGCCTCATCTGCCCTGGAGAATTTTCCTCTGGGATTAAAACTTCTGTCATTTGGTTTTGGTGTACTGAATGGAGTCACTTCTGTCCAGAGTACAGCCAGTTTCAAAAGATGCTATTTCTGATTAAAATCTTTCTTGACAAAGTCAGCTACAGGCTTTTAATAAACACATAGTTTTTTAGTGACTAAAAAGTTCAGTAATAAGCTGTAGAGCTCTGAAGGCTTCACTAAAGAAGCAGCATCAGATTCCCAAGGGAATTCCCAAGAATTCAGTGCTGCCACACTAAGGACCAGCTCAGTTGCTACAGCTGCTTGTACTTGTTTCTGTCAGCAAATCTTTGCCTTCTAAATTAAAAGTCTGTGTAATGATATGCTAGTCCTGAGGAACTCAGTTTGAAAATGTTGACCAGTAAACATTTATGTTTAGAGACATCTCCCACAGGATGACCAGTGTTCCAAGAGATATGGTATTTAGCAAGTTAGGTTCAAATCCTGTTCTGCATAGCTAAAACCAGAAACTCAGCCTTTACTTGTCCCTGTGCAAGGTGAGTGCCCTCAACAGGTTAATGACTGTTTTGTTAGCTATAATTGGCAACATTGACTGAATCTGTAGGACCAGCATTTACACTGGTGGTCTCCATACCATATGAACATCCTAAGCTAGGTTTGGGAAGTGGTTTGGTATCTAGGATTTTTTTTTTGAGTTTTTTGTTTTTTTTTGTTTTTTTTTTTTTTTTTTTTTGTTTTGTTTTGGTTTTTTGTTTTTTTTTTGTTTTTGTTTTTTGTGTTTTTTGTTTTGTTTTGTTTTTGTTTGTTTTTTTTTGTTTGTTTTTTGGTTTTTTGTTTGTTTGTTTAATTTCTTTTCTGAGATAGGAAATACCTCCTGTGATTTCAATTGTTTACTCCTTTTGTATATAAATATTTGCTCGCAGTGTTTTAATGGGACTGAGCTGGTGCAGAGGGTTAGTCAGGCTTTTCTTTTTAAAGGATTCCCTGTAATGAGAGTCTTCCAGTACTCAAAAACCACCTTGTATTGAAAGCTATCTTGCAAATCCTTAGTTGAGTGCTGAGCACAGCTGAGCTGTGCTCTTACACATTTAGTGCTCTAAAATGTGAGGCGTTTCTGATAGTTCTTAAAAACTATATTGTATATACAGAAGCTGCTTTGACAAATTTTAGAATGTGTTTCATTTCAACTCCAAAGTATTGAAAACAGTCATTACCTGTTCTTTTTGATTTTATTTTATTTTTCAGATTACCCAGCAGCTGGAAGGGATCTGTTTGCAAGTGATTGGAACAGTTTTGCAGCAGCATGTATTAGGTATCTGTACTTCACCTGGCTTACTTTCAGAAGTGCATGGCATTGGCATGCTGTTTACCTAGATTCTGTTTGTTTTAGAGTTCTACGAGGAGATCTTTTCCTTGGCTCATAGTCTGACCTGCCAACAGGTTTCTGCACAAATGTGGCAGCTTCTTCCTCTTGTGTTTGAAGTCTTCCAGCAGGATGGTTTTGATTATTTTACTGGTAAGTAATGTAAATAAATCAGGGAGCCAGAGGGTTTCTTGGATGCAATTTCAGCCATACAATTAATTGCATCATGATTGAAATCTTAGGAAAACACTCAAGTGAGGTTACACTTGAAATATTTTTATTTTGCTGTTGCTGCTACCAGACTTGTTTTGCTAAGGCACCTATGACTTGCAGGCTTATCCTGGAAAGCATTAAGCAAGAACTGTAATTATTAATACACAGATTTCAACCTGATTTTAATAGCACACAGATGATACCTAACTGTGATCATCCTTCTTTTTAACACAGATATGATGCCTCTCTTGCATAATTATGTGACTGTTGATACAGATACACTTCTGTCAGACACAAAATATCTTGAAATGATCTACAGTATGTGCAAGAAGGTGAGTAGATTCCTATGTGGTAACAAAACCTGCCATCTCTGAAGAAATAACCATGTTAAACTGGGTAGTTTTTCCCACAGCAGCTTTTGACTTCTGCTCTTTAAAGCATTTTGCCATCTAATATCCTCTAAGATTCCTGAAATTAACTAAGTTATTGCAGAGAAATTTAAAGAGATTGCATCAAAATTTCAGATACATGCTTTTGGCAGAAGGGAAAAAGAAATCCTACACAACAAAAGCAGAATAAACAAAGCAGGTTTGGTGCAATACACTGTGTGCATAAGGGCATGCAAGACAGATTGCAAAAGGCAGGTGGATTCTTCCATCTGGGATTTGTAGCCTCCCCATGGCCAGGATACACGTGCTGCATGTGTGCTGAAGGTCTGACACCTGTGTGCTAAAGAAGTGTGCAGGGATGGAAGATAAAGGCACAGGAATGGGAAGTTGTTTTCCCAAGTTTGTGCCCTGTCAGTGGTGAAAGCTGGGAGCAGAATGCAGTAGGTCTGACTCTGTCCAGGCACTTCTGGGCAGGGTTTCTGTCTTTTGATTTGTATTACTGGGCTTTTTTGTCCAGCCAAATTCTAGAATATACAGCTTTCCAGAGTGTTAGCACCATTGAGGAAAGGAATACTTTTTTATAAGATATGTGTTAATGCTTTACCATCTCTAATAGTAATATGTGGAGATTTCAGATTTCCACTCCTGGATATGGGGTGTGGTGTCTATGTAAGAGCTTTGGTGAACTGTCAGCTGTGCTGCCCATGGTATTTCCTGAGTAATTCTTTTGAAGATGTTTAAATATTACAGTGAATAACTATTTTAGTATTTTATAAATACTAGTGAATAACTCTTGCCAGCCTTTGTTTGAAAATAAGTTGCAGTCAGGTCAATTGGGGTGTTTGTAATTTCTTGGAATCTTATATATAAAATTAGCCTGTCATGACTGCTTAGTGATTGGTGTTAGCTGAGCACAGTGGATTTTTAACACAGGTTTTAGGTATTCCATGGCCTTCCACTGGATAGCCCATTTTTGTAAATAAAACTTCTACAAAATTCAGTACATTGATGGATAAGTAAAGTTTTTCTTTCGTTTCTGGAAATAATCCTTGGCAAAATGGCAGCTGATGCTTTTACTGTAACTGTGGTAGGCTCAGCATCCATAGAGCTCTTGAATATTTATACATTTGGTTTGTTTTGCCCAATTCCAGCAGTTTCCAGTCCCTGGTTGTCTGTAGATCTGGCTGCTTCACTGATGGCTGTTAATGCTGGCATTGTTAGAGGGGTAAATTCATACCAGCTTTTCAAAGCAAAGCAGTGTATAGAGAATACTCCTTGAGGGGATACACCACCAGTAATGGCTGTGCTTCAGGTCCTTACAGGAGTTGCTGGAGAAGATGCAGAATGTCATGCAGCAAAGCTGTTAGAAGTAATTATTCTTCAGTGTAAAGGGCGTGGCATTGATCAGGTTGGTAATGACTTTAGTTGCTAAAACTAATACTTTTAAAATATTTATCGTGTAATATGAATTGATTATGTATTAAGATGACTTTTGTTAGGAGCACTTCATGTGGTGCAACTGATAATCCTGTCGGTGTTACTCACTGACAGCACTGCAGAGTTCCTGCATGCTTTGGCTCCAGAGTTTAGGACACTGCAAAACTGGTGTTTTTATGAGTCTGGAAGAGTGCCACCCCAGGAGCATCTTGGTTCTAAAAAGTCAATTAATTTCATTCTAAGTTAATTATAGTGAATATTTAATGAAAATTATTCTGTCAACCTCATAGCTTTGAAATAATGAAGAATGAAAATGAAGTTCCTAGAATCCAAATCAATATAACAGAGGGACCAGGGACTTCATTATGTACATATGGCAGTTGGAATTTGAGAGATAAATAAGTTGGTTTTTCTGGACTTTGTCGTGTACACATTTTCTCTATTTTCCATTTTTAAGGAAAATGGAAAAAAAATTTTATACAAGATTATAGAACCAGAAGTTACATTTGCTGTGCAGGATGTCACAAAATCCATGTGATTAAATATTTTCACATTTTCATTTCATCTTTGTATCTGACTTCTGCTGGCAATTCAAAATGACTCAGTTTTATGCCATCTGTGTTTATGTGCCACACTGTTGAAGTACAGAATGACAAGTTTTATTTTTGATCACTGAGTGTGAATGTTCTCACTGTCCAGTGCATCCCCTTGTTTGTGGAAGCTGCCTTGGAGAGACTGACCAGAGAAGTGAAAACCAGTGAGCTGAGAACCATGTGCCTCCAGGTTGCCATAGCTGCTTTGTACTACAATCCTCATTTACTATTAAACACCTTGGAAAATCTTCGTTTCCCCAATAACGTGGAGCCTGTCACCAATCACTTC
Organism: Melospiza georgiana; assembly: GCF_028018845.1. Lineage (NCBI taxonomy): Eukaryota > Metazoa > Chordata > Aves > Passeriformes > Passerellidae > Melospiza > Melospiza georgiana. The sequence continues at coordinate 19,912,880 of NC_080435.1, forward strand.
ATAACTCAGTGGCTTAATGATGTGGACTGTTTCCTGGGGTAAGTGCTTGTACTTCTGGAGATGATTCTCTGTGGTACACCTGTGTATCACCTGCTTGGAAATCCTGACAAAACTTGCAACTGTTCTACTCTTCTGTTTTGTAGACTCCATGACAGAAAGATGTGCGTCCTTGGCTTGTGTGCTCTTATTAATCTGGAGCAAATACCACAGGTTTTAAATCAAGTTGCTGGGCAGATCCTGCCAGCTTTTATCCTTTTATTTAATGGTTTGAAAAGAGCATATGCCTGTCATGCAGAGCATGAAAATGACAGTGATGATGATGATGAAGCTGAAGAAGATGAGGAAACAGGTATGGAGACAGATCCTTTGATGTTATTTTGTATGTTTCATTTTTTCTGATGGAGATACTGAGTTCCTTTGTGAAATTATTCTGAGTACTCTAATTCCAAAAATTAAGCACTGCAGTAGAACACTGGACATCTTTTGACAACTTTTAAGTAAATCTGTATAGTATATATAGTGCACAGTATATATTACTTTCCACTCCCTCTTCCACTGTATAATAGAAAGTATATATTACTTTCTACTCCCTCTTAAAATCTGACTTCATCCAGGGCAGAGTTAGAAGAGCTCCCCCCTTTCCAGTGTGCACAGTATTGTTACCACTTCCACTGCCTGTTTTACCTAATTAGCCACATTTCTAAAGAATTGTTCTTGACATTTTCAATATAAACTTTTGTTTGTTTATAATTAACTCAGATGAGCTTGGGAGTGATGAAGATGACATTGATGAAGATGGTCAAGAATATCTTGAAATTCTAGCAAAACAGGCAGGTGAAGATGGAGACGATGAAGACTGGGAAGAAGATGATGCTGAAGAGACTGCTTTGGAAGGTTATTCCACAATTATTGATGATGAAGATAACCCTGTTGATGAATATCAAATATTTAAAACAATTTTTCAGAGTAAGTAACTGTATTTCTTCTCCCAGCCAACAAGTTACATTTCAGCTTTAGTGTACACTGTTGTTAACTAGAACCTGTTCAAAACTTCCAAACAGGCTTTCCAATATGGGCTTGAACCATTTCTTTCTTTGGAAAGGAGATGCCATTGTTAAACCTCTCTAGCAGAGGGAGTTGCTTAAATGAATTTATAGTGGTAGGGAAGAGGTCAGAAGCTGTACTAGTGTTTAAGTGTCTTGAGTTATGTAACTGTAACAGAATATGACTCTGATGAAAAGGGCAGTGAGTGAGTAAGGTTGGAGCTGTAGAACATTTTAATCAGCACTTTCCTTTTGCTTGTGTTTTGTGTGTGCTGCAGCAATTCAGAACCGTAACCCTGCGTGGTACCAGGCTTTGACACAGGGCCTGAGCGAGGAGCAGAGGAAGCAGCTGCAGGACATCGCCACCCTGGCGGACCAGCGGCGGGCAGCACACGGTACTCACACCTCACACACACTGCCTCACTGCCTCCTGGGCCTGCCCTGCCCTGGGGGGCCCAAGGAGCATGAAAGTGGCACTGAGGATGATGATGATGATGGTGTGCTCAAGGAGCACAGCACAGAACAGGCCTTGCAGTCAAGCCGGACGATGGCTCCATCAGAACAGGGTTGTTAGAAATCTCTTAGAATTGCCAGTCTCCATGCACAAACTGGGTGGCAAAACCACAGGTGAGAGGAGTGCTAGAAACACCTGGGAGGCAGCCAAGGAAATAAAAGCATATTTGTCCTCATTTCTTAGACTTGAAAACAATTTATTTGATTACCTGAAGGTAGTTGAACTCCAGTTACGTTAACAAACACATCAAGTGGCTGATGAATGATTTCCTGAGATGTCACATAGTCCAGATGGGATAGACAAGGATTCTGTGGGTAGGAGAATACTAAATTATCAAAGTAGTACCATCTGTAAAGCAACATCATTAAGCCTATTGAATATTACATAGAATAGGGATTTTTAAATCTTTATTCAGTTTATATATTTTTTTTCTTTTTTCCTAGGTTTTCACTTTGGAGCATAAACCAATATATGTAACTCTTAAGTCAAGACTGCATGTTGAGGGATCAGTCCAGCCTCATATCCTGTGTCTTAGTGAGCAGCAGTTGCTACAGCTGTTTCAAAACAGAAATTCATAATTTTTTTAATAAATATATTGGTAGTAAGAATATACCAGCCTCATATAATCTTAGTGAGCGGTTGCTACAGATGTTACAAAAGAGAAATTCATAAATTTTTCAGTGAAAATATTGGTAGTAAGAATACACATTTAATAAGTGCTTTTTATGAGAGAGCAGCCTAAATTACCTCACAAAGCTTGTTTGGGTCTAGAATGATCCAGTTTTAATGATTATAAAATACAGTTTCACTGTGACTCCTGTCAAGCAGTAGACATTTTTGATGTAATTTTATACTACTGCATTTTATGGAGACAAAAGAATTTTGAGGTGTATGTTTAGTTGGTTGGTTTTTTTGTACTGTTTTTTCAGAGAAGTTGTTAAGTTTAACTTAAGCAACCAGATCCCTATGGGAAATTCTTGCCTACTATGACAGCACACTGATACTACATTTAGGCTACTTACCACACATGGGGACATCCTGCTAGAAGGATTTGAAATACAGTTCTCCCTTATTAATATACTTTAGAAGAATTTCCATATGCTGAGAGATTTGTATTCTGTGGAGCTGTGAGGGATTCTCCCCCCATGCTCCATTAGCCATGGCAACATCTTTGTGGCTTGTTTCCAAAGAAACAGAGCCAAAATGCACATTTGCCAGATAATATGAGCTGACCTGCATTCCCAGAGAGATTGCAACTGTTTTGATTTAGGAGAAAGCTCTAAGACCAACATAAGGCATTAATAAGTTGTTGTTATCTTGGGAATAATACAAGCCACCTTCTGCATTATCTAGAGTGTATTAAAGGTAAAACCTAAATTACCAACCTGATTTTCAGTTGTCCATGTATTAGAGCTTGTTAAAACCAGTTTACAGTAATCTCTGTCCTACAGCAGTGTTTGAAGGATGGTAAAACCAGACACCATAGCAATCACTGGTAGTTACAGTGATGGATTTGTGCACCTCACATGTCTAAAGATCTTAAGTTCTGGTTGAAAATGAAAAGTGATCAACTCGGTAGTTTTCTCTCAGAATTAGGTTTTGTGGTCTAGTAACCTAAAGTCCAAATGACCTGCTTGGGTAGCAGCATGTGTAAAAAGGCTTTTTCTGTTGCTTCAGTGGTGGTTTCTGCTTATATTGTTGAATTGAGATAGGAACACCAAAAATGTAGCCAATATCTGTGTACTGCTTTGTTGCATGTGCTCTGTTACTGATTAGACTGCAGAGTCGGTTGATGTTAACCAGAAAGAATTGTGTGCCTGTTACCAAGTTTATAAGTGCAAGTTTATAAATTCTTTCTGTTTCTGAAGTAGAGTCATGTCCAGAAGCTAAAGTGTGGTCTTTTTAAGGTACAAATTCATGAAAGTATGGTGGTAACAATACTGAGAAGTTAAAATAAGTAAATAGTCAGTCCATCTGTTCTGTGGTGCCTGGCACATGTCCACTTGTGGCTGCTGGTTCCTTGGTTGGGTATCCCCAGGTTAAACCTTTATCTCTGAGAGACTCAAAGTGGTCAGTCACAGAATCTTGGTCTGTCTTCCCCCCTACACACACTAAAACTTCTTCTGTTTTTTTTGTTTTGTTGTAGAATCCAAAATGATCGAAAAGCATGGAGGATACAAATTCAATGCTCCAGTTGTGCCAACTTCATTTAATTTTGGAGGCCCTGCCCCAGGAATGAATTGAATTATCACTTTTCCTGCTACTGTGTGATTGTAGTGAAGAGCTTGTGTTCCTCCCAATAGTGGTTCCAGAACTGGTTCATGTTATCTACAACTCACTCTAAACTAATTTATAAATAGATTGAACAAAGCCCTAGAAGTGGGACCTGATCATTCAACCTGATACTGGAAAGCAAACCAGAGGTTTTTTTGAAGATAGGAAGAATCTGAATTTAAAGCTTCAAATGACACACGTTGGAGATCGGAAATCAAGAGGGGATGTCGTGAAGGCAGCTTTTCTTTTTCTGAGGAAAAAAAACTAGACATGGGCTGCAGGACTATTTAAAATGTCTCATTTACAGTACAAGCTAGAAGGCAGACTTTAATTTTTACACCTGTGGCAGTATGAGTATTTGCCCAGTTTCTTTCCCTTTTATCCCTACTGGGTGTCTATTCTTTTAATGTAAATAAGATAAGGTAATCAGATAGCCTTACTTAATCTTCATCATTTCCATTTATCAAGATTGTTCATATGTAGAATATTGGACACTTAATGTAGCACTACATAACTGATAAATCTGTAAATGAATTAGCACTTTCATATTGAAACAAGCCTGCTAGCCTATGTACAAAAATAGCAAAATGTTTGCTGTTTATAAAAATAAAAAATAAGGGATGTATTGGGGAAAATAATTTCAAGTTATTAATTTAAAATGAACTAGCAGTTTTGTACCTGGTGACTTGGTGGTGCAGTCACCTCTGGTTGTGACTTGAATTCGGATATGTAAAAAGGGGTTAGTGATATTTCATTGCTGCTAAAGAAAAAATAGCAACACCCTCCGTGTCCTTTGTTTTTTTTAAAGATCTCACTGTACGAGCTAGAAAATGGAACAAATATGTACTGTAAGCACAAAGAAAAGTTATCCTCTCTAAGGCAGGTAAATGAGACGTGAAGTTCTTAAGGTCACTTGAAGTGTATGGGTGAAACACCTCCATATGCAATCTATAAAAAACCAGTGTCATTGGCTGATCTGGGCTATGGTACAGAAATGCAGTTTTTTTCCCCAGATGTGCAGAATATTCTTTTTCCAGATCATGGTAGTGCAGGTGCACTACTCCTGCATTTCATTCCCCCTCTTTTTGCACTTGCAGCATTAGTGTGTGCTGTTGTCTGCCTGATCCAGACAGTGTATTTGAAGTTTTGCCAATCTTTCAGTTTTGAAGCCACAATTTTCTTCCTTCAAAGTTGCTATAGTAACTAGTATTTTAGCTAGAGAGGCAAAATACAGTTCCCTCTGGGACCACTATCAAAACCACTGTATGAAGAAGCCAGCAGGGAGAGGCTGTGAATGGGTTGGCTTAAATGCCCCCTTTTTATTTTCTAAAAGCAAATCCATTGGCGTTTGATCTTGCCTTGAGATCATTGGTGTCAGGTCTTTTAAATCAAATGTTTGGGTTGTTTGTTTTTTTTTTCTTTAGGCTGTTTTTATATAAAAATGTCACCTGCTGTTACAATTGATATTAAACAAGCTACCTTAATTTAATGTAAGCCTCCAAAATTTAAATACAGGTTAAAAATAAACTGAGTTTTTATCTGTAAAAATGAAATGCACATATATATATATTATGATACTCAAAATGCAGTCTTCAGAAAATTGGTCTGTGTGGTGTGGTTTTTTGCATCAGCAGAGTAGCAGCATTTGGTGGTGCTTTGGGGTTTCCCTGCTGAGCTGCCCAGCTGCAGGCTCTGCCTGGCTCCAGCAAAGGGGGACAAGGTGGGACACGGAGCCCTGGCCCAAAGGGACACTTGGAAAGCAAAGCAGCTGAGGTGGAAAAGCCTGACTGCAGAAGCCTTGGATGGGAACATCCATCCTCTGGTGGTGTGACACCTGGGGTGGTTGCTGTGCATCCTTAGGGGCTGCACAGAGCAGAACTCGCTGGGGCTTTGTGACTGTAACTCACGGACACTTCCAGACGTGCCCCAGCCCCCAGGGAAGCTCTAGACAGGGTTTTATTTTTGTAGAAAAAGCTGACAGATGTGCTTCCAGCATGCCTTCTCCTTGCATTGCTTGGGAACACCCAGTTTGACAAATCATTTCTGAACATCTGCTGGTTGGGTATCTGCTTACCTTCACATGCATCCTAAAAATGCATGAGAGGCTTTGAGGGCAGAGCAGCCATTCTGGGCCTCGTGGCAGAAGATGTGACAGCAGCAGTGAGAAGGCTTCATGTATAAAGCAGATGACAAAAAATAGGGGGAAATCACCAATTTTAGTGCTGGTGTCAGTTCTGGAACAATTCTATTTTACAAGTAAAGGGAAGAACTTTACCTTGGTGTGAGGAATACAGTCTTCAAGGGTGCTTTTATGTGTCACTAGACTGGCTAGCAAGGAGCATCTTTTTTAAGAATGGATCTAGAACTTTGCTTTCCTTTGCTCCAAGAAATGTATTTATATAAATTGCAAAACAATTTTGCATTGTTGTTGGTGGTGATAGCGCATTTTGTGATGCAATATATCAATTTCAGTGATACACATATGTCAAATTAAAAGCTGATCTTCCTCCTAGAACTTGCACTTATCCATTCCATTTTCAAGGATAATGCAACTCTAAAGGAAGAGCTGGGAAATTTGAAATGTTTTTTTTTCTATTATGGAAGATCTCCTTGGATTAATAAACATCTAAAGCAAATCCTTATCTTCACTTATTTCAGTGTGGTGTTTTGAATGTAGCTGTATCCTTAGAGTCCTGCTCGAGTTGCACAGCTCTCAGGTTTGTATTTCCCTCCAAAATATTCCTCCAAACAAATGTAAGGTATAACCAGAGTTCTCTTCAACTGTGTTAAATATAAAAAAATAGGTAGTTTTTTAAAATGCTGACATACTGGGTTAATATTTTTCCCTTAATCACTGTCTTCAAAGAATTATTAATATATAGCAGCCTAGCACCACAAAGCTCTATTCCAATCTCCTATAGCCTAGGACTGTTACTGTAAGATTTGTCAAGTCTGCAGTGGAATAATTACTGACTACCTGCCAATAAACATGCAGGTCATTTTAATTATGTCTAGTAATGGATACCTGATAAGTTTTAATGGTTATTTTTTCTGTGGAACCTTCTACATAGCCAGAATGAGCCAGGTGGAAAAGCTTTGCCGCTGATTTTCAGTTACTTTTCAGTCAGTATGTAACTTTATCTTAAATGGTGTGTCACTGGTTTGTGTTTTCATAGCAAACTGCTGATGGTGGAAAGAAAGCACTTCAGAATGGGAAGCAGAGATTGCAGTATTTTGCAGATATTATAATAATCTATTATTGGGAGTTGGCAAATCAGAAACAGGATTTTATCTTGGGTATTTCACTGCTGCTGTACCTCGAAACAAACTGATGCCTGCAGCCTAGATTTGGCTTAACATTTACAATAAAGAAATAGTAAATTAAAGAAGAAAAACTGTTGGCCATTAGGCCTGTTAGGGAATAAGGGTGGGGTTTTTTTGGCTTTTTGTACAACTGCAACAATTTTGGACTGCAAGAATTTCAAACTATTATTCTGGAGCAAGATGTATTTTTTTTTTTTACATCTCTCATATTCAGGAAGATGCATTAAGTCCATCAGAGCATCAGAGCTGGGCTTACTGTCCCATCAATGGGAATAATTCACGTCAACTTCACAACAGGGTTTATGATAAATCACCTACGGAATTAACCGTAACACGCTTTGCTTGCCTTACACTGGGAGCTCTTGGGCTATTTATTACACGTTTCCATACCTAAAAATCTCCTAAGGACAACACTCCCAAGCACAGCTTCAAGCACAGCGTCCTTGTCCCTCAGAGCCGGCTGGAATGGCAGCCGGAGACACCGCGGCAGGAGGCCGGCAAGGGAAGGGCAGAGCGCTCGCTGGCCCGGCCCGGCCGTGCGGCCCCGCGGGGCCCGCGCACGGCCCAGGGGAGAGCGGATGGCCCCGGTGGTGCCGGGTCCGCTCTCCGGCGGCCCGGGGGCCGCTGTCGGTGCCCTCCCCGCGCCCTGCCCGTCCCCGCCGCCTCAGGCGCTGCCGGCGCGCGCCGGGGGAGGGCAGGAAATGGCGCCGCTCCCCGCTGGCGCGCGGGCGCCTCGCTGCCCGCTGCACAAAATGGCGGCGGCCCCGCGCCCGGCACAGCCGCGTCGCCATGAAGCCGCGGGGCGGGGCCGCGGGCGCGCGGCCAATGGGCACCGGTGCGCGGCCCGCAGGCGGCCAATGGCGGGCGGCGGCGGCGGCGGCGCGCGCGGTGCGGCCAATGGGAGCGGCGGAACCCGGGCGGCCGGGCCCCGCCCGCGGGGCGCGGGGCGGTGCCGGGCGGGCGGGCGGCGCCGAGCGGCCGTTTCCTGTCCTGGTGCATGGTGGTCGGACGGAGGAATTGTTGGAAAATTTCTCGGCGAGGTTCGTATATAAATGTGCTTTTACCCAGTGTGCCTTATGCTCCCTCCGCCATCTCCGGACGGGGCCGCCGCGCCGCGCCCGCCGCGCCCGCCGGCGGTGCTCGGGGAGGCAGGCAGGGGCAGCGGGGCGCGGGCGGCACCGAGGCGAGCGGCAGAGCTGCGGCGATAAAGCCGCTCCGCGGGGCCCGCCCGGCCCCTCCCCGCCCGCCGGGCCCGCGGGGGTCCCCCGGGCCGCGCCCCCCGGGCCCGCTCGGCGCTGCGTCACGGGCGGGGGGCCAGGGGGGCGCGGGCCGGGACGCTCTGGGCCCCCCGCCCGCCGTGCCTCAATCGGGGGGGCTCATCAATTTTTGCATTTTCCCCGTTGTTTGGCTTTTTGGATTTTTTCCCCCTATTCTTTAAATACATGTTTTTTGTTGCTCTTATTTTCTGAAGGTGGTATTTCCATGCCGTCGGCCGCCGAGCGGCATTAGCAGCCCTGGCCGGGCCCGCGCAGGCTCCGGCGGCGAATCCGCTGTGCCCGCCCGAGCCGCGGGGCTGCGGCGCGGCCTGGCCGCGCTCTCACGGGAGGGCTCCCGGCGCCGCCGGCCTCCTCAAACCCTGCTGCTCTACTGCATCACCTCGCCACAATGCAAAAGCATCTCCGCCTTTTTCTTTCCTTTTTTTTTTTTTTTTTTTTTTTATTGCTCTCGTTCCCGTCATGTTTTTTTTTTTTTTTCTCCTCTAGAACTTCTAATAGAACGAGAAGCTGCTCCTCTATAATAATGGCCTACAATAACGCAAAGATTTTTATTTTGTTTTCTGATAAGGCCTTATTTGTGGTGCTTTTTCACGCAGAAAAAATTACGTGACTCCCGTGCAAGTTTAATTTTTCTGTTAAAACAAGGCTAGGTTGAGCATCTCTGTTTAAGTTTTAAATTTTTTAAGGTTTCATTTTGAACTATTAGAGAATTGCATTTGCCATCATATGCAGAGTGATATCAGTATTTGTAAGGAATGTTATTTCTAGTCCAGTGACATAGAAACTGCAACCTTCCAGTCATTCAGACACTTCTTCTTGTTTTATCGACAGTGTGCATCAAATATTGTCTATCAGCTGTCTTTGCAGACTATATACCGGATATTTCTGTTGTAACTTCTAGGTACCTGAAAAATGAAATTAGATTATGCTAAACTGGCAGGTTTTTAACATACACTTAATAGATAGTTAGCTTTGTGCGTTTGCCATACGGCTTTTAGAATGGCAGAGTACGGTGTAGCCGTGTTTTCATGGCTCGTTTCTTTGTATTTTGCATTAATGCCTTGAGCTTTCAAGCTGTGTTTGTGTCAAAAGCGATTTGTCTGTATCACTGTAGAAAAGGAACCTCTGGAATATGTGGTCAAATAATAGATGATTGCTTTGGTGATGGATTGCAGCTTAAATGAGATGTAAAAATAAACATTTTGAAAGAGTTTTGAGAAGTGTATTTCAAATTGATTTAATAATTTATTTAAACTATTCTCGTTGTAATTAATATTTCATTAGTACTACCCTATCTGAGGAAGGGTAATTTTGTTTTATATTAGTGTAAAAGAACTTGAGGTAGAAAGTCACACTGACTTCACTCTGTCTTCATTCTCGTGTAGCTTTTAATGCTTTTCTCAGGAGACAGGCACAGATAGTCAAGTGATGAATAGTCCCTGGTAATAGGTGCCAAAATTAGGCTGTAAATTAGTTTATTCTTTAGAATATCTCCAGTCGTGTGCTGCTTCAGCTCGGTGGACGTTTTGCTGATCTGTGCCATCCAGGAGAAGGGACTTGCCAGGAGTTTGAGCAGTGGCCAGCTCCAAGCGCTGGCTGCTCCCCTCCCTGCAGCTCTGTGGGATGGGCGCAGGGATAATAATAAGGACGAGGGTTCCTCGGCTGTAGTTTGATCAGGATGGCTTCATTTGCCCTACGGGATGTTGCTCTTCCCTTGCTGTTGCTCATGATCTTCACCTGAAGAGTTTGGCGTTCACACATGCTCAGCGTAGGTGGGGTCCTTGAGAAGCACTGTTGCGTTTGGGGAGTCGTTAGCAGGCATCTGTGAGGCCAATTGTCTTCCAAAGGGCTTGGATTAGTTTGGATGGGTTTCTACACACACAGATAATCAGGGCAATTCTTCCAGTTCCAGGCCTTACAATGGCCAGAATGCAAATATTCATGAGGAGGGTGGGACCCATCTTGGTGCTCTTGTAGTTACTATTTTCCTGTCTGCGTTTTGGCTTGTGCCTGCTTCCTTGGCCATGATGTGTCCTGTAACTCTTCTGCCTTGTGTGTGTTCATAGCCCAGCACCCGGGCCAGCCTTGCCTGGATGCTCACTGCCTTTTCCCGTGTTGCTGCCACATCTCTGCAGCTCACCAGCGGTGCTTTTTGCTCAGCATTAAGTGGGGACAGCTTGGGGTTTTATCTCCTCTGTGCGGGGACATCAGCGCACCTGGTAACGACAGTGAATTGAGCAGTCTGTTCCTGTGGCTTGTATCACAGAAGATCCCAAGAGATGGGGGGAAAGTTTCTGTTTAGTTTATGGATCCCTAAGATACACAACGATCCGAACCTATGGATCCTCTTGAACCCAGGAGCTGAGCTCTGAAGTGCAAATTCCTGTAACCCGAGGTGTGCGCAGCTCTTGTTCTGAGCCTGGAGAGTGCGTCTGAGCCAGGTGTCTCCCCATGGACACCATTGCTAGGCAGGACGGGAAGGAAGCCCGGGGACCCATCTCAGCACTCTGGGGTTTATGGGGTTTTGCCTGTACCTAAGTGTAACTTCATCTTAGTTGTATTTACTGAAGGGATTGTGATTTTGCTTCTCCTCCTCTGTGCCCCAGGGATCATTGATCAGTTACTCCAAACCAAATTGGGCTAAATTAGTAGATGCTTCCGGTGACTTAAATGTTCTGGGCTACATGGCTGATTTTTAATTGTATAGTGGGATTGTACTTTGGTCCACCAAGATAACACTTGTTAAATAAATGAAATTTTCAGTTTCAAAGGGAATTTATAGTTCCAGCAGGTTTTGCAATTTTCAAGGTTGACATTAGAGTTACACTTAAAACTACAGGCTTACTTCGATCTGTATTTAATGTCTGCAGAATATTTCCCTCTGTACACACTTGAGCAGAAAATTGTGTTACATGCTTTATACTCTTGGTCTTCATTTCTGATGACAGATTAGAATTGGAAGATGGGTCTGTATTTGCAAGTTAGTTGGTTTGCTCATATTTTAAGTGTGTTCATACATAGTTAACGTGGTGCTGCACAGAGTTTTGTAGGATGTATTTCAATGTCCTGTGTTCCAATTTCTGTTTGTAATCTGGCTTTGGCCATCCAGCAGGCTGTCCCTTTAGCTCCTGAAATACAAGCTTGTGCTAAAGCACTGCCATTAACTGTCATGGCTAATGCTGATACATCTGTAATGCACTTACCAGATTGCTAATTAACTCATAGCCACACAAAGCAACCCACTCAAAATTCCTTTCTTTGTTGGTAGTCTCAGTGGATTTGCAGGATTTGAAAGGGCATGGCCAGGATTCATTTGTTTTGGTGATGTAATTAAGAGACTTTTGTGGTTGCTTGACAGTTAAAAAGTTAGGAGTCTGTTTGGCATGAAAGTAAAACAACAATAGAAATAGTAGGTCTCAGTTTCTTTCAGATTTTTAGCCCTTAACTGTACATCTAATCACTAGATGTTCCCAGTTTTAAATAAACACCGATATAACTGGTGTTTTATAAGGTTTTATGATTTAAGGGATAAGTAGCCCTATGAAGTGTTTCAGAAGTTAACATATATATTTTTTGTGTAAATAGACATCACTGCTCATTTCTAGGAGTATCTGAGATGCCATTGTGACATGCATCGGCTGGATGCCTTCTGCATATGTATTTTAGCTATATATACACTTGATGGTAAAAACAAACCAAAAGCCTGTAGTTTTAGAAACACACTGATTCATCTATTAGGGGCATTAAATCTGTTTCCATTTATACTTCCAGGGTGAGAATCAATTTGTGCTGTAAAATTATTTAGGATTGGGGTTTTTTTCATCTTTGTTAATCATGTTCTGAGTTTTTTCAGAAAATCAACTCACCTACCATTCAGCTTTTTTTCTGAGTGTGCATATTATGATTAGTTACCCAAACCTTTTTTGCCTATTAAAACACACACAAGTAATTTATTACCAGTCAGTCTGCAATAAAGAAATGGGTTTGAGATTCTTTAGAAAGGAAGGTAAGTCTGAGCACTGATAATACAAGTTTGGCCAGGAGAGAAGAAATGAACAAGAAATACCACCTGCATGGAGAGAAACTTGATGGGCAGTTTGGGTAGGTGAGTTCTGCAGTTGCATTTGCAGTAGGTCTGCAAGCAATTCCGTGCACACAGCCCAGCATTCCTAATGATCAGGGATGTTTCAGGCATGCTGGAATCTGGTGTTTGGGACAGATTATATGGGTGGCTCTTCCTCAAGCCGGACTGCTGCTGCTGTGTACTGCTACAGCTAATAATAATAATAACCGAGTCATTAGAATGTTGCTCATTGACCAGCTGCATTAATATGGTTTTTTTGTACTTAATATAAAAGGTTGGGAACCCTGGTGTCTGTACCTCTGCAAACAGTGCTGCGTGAGTCTCAATGACTTGTCAGCTTCCATGCAGGATTTTTGGAATTGTCTCTGTTGGCAACTCCCAAATGTGTTTCAGACCTCTGGCTCAGGAAGCCATGCTGCGGGAATGGGGCACGCAGGGCAGATGTGGTCATGGAACTGGGTGTTTGCTGTGAGCTGCTTGTCCCAGAGCTGCAGAAGGAATTCAGCTTCTGTCAGCACTGCTGACAGCTCAGTGCTGCTGGAACTACTCTGGCCTCCTTTCATTAAACAGTAATTTCTTCTCTGATATATTCAAGAAATGTGTGAAGTTAGAAGTCATATTTGGGATCAGCCTGAGTGTTCTCACATGTGTAGGACTTGTTGGTGGGTGACTTTCTAAATCTTCCTGTGTTTAAATGCCATACCTTCAAAAATAATAGCAACCTTCACATTCCCACAGAATGAAAATACACACACATAATCTCATTAGTTAGAGTAAGGATTTGTAAATATTCTTTATTTGCACTGGTTAATCCAATTTTCTTTTTATAGCTATAAAATGCAAGCATTGATATCAGACCATACTTTCAACAGTCACAATTTGTAGATAGCATTTGCTCTATAAACTGTATGGAAATGGCTTTTGGGGGTAAAAGACTGCTGGAACATGAGGTAATTTTGTCAGGCTAAATGTGGTTTCCACTGATCACACTTAAGTCAGACTGATGTGTGGTTAAAGCAATGATAAATTTGGTCCTGCATTTATTTTTTGTTTCTGAAGAAATACCAAACACTGTGGCAGTGAATTAGTCTTGAACTGCATTATTATTTAGGATGTATTTCTTGTGGAACAGAAACATGGAAATACTGTAAAAAGAATAAAAAGGAGCCTTGAGTTTGACTGCTTCAGGGTGTGTATGTTGTGCTTGTGCAGTTGACAGTGCTCTCACTCTTGGTCAGGTTTTTCTGCAGGCCAGACTTAGGGACTGTTATTTACTATTCACAACACTTCTTTACCATGTAGGAAATTAGAAAGTGATTGTGTAATTTGCTATGAAATTACCTGAATCCAGCTGATGTTACCAGATTCTGTAGGAGAGGTTTATATTCTGTATTTCAGCCTTGTTTCCATTTTATACTGGGGATGATTAATGTGGTGGAAATTGCTATTTAATTATGTTTTGCCTTTATAAGAGACTGTAGAAAATACAGTAAAAGAAATTGAGATTATGTGAGAAAGTACATAGCAATTAAGAAGTTGTTGTGTTTACTGAAAGTCAGTCTGACTGACAACAGCACAAACTCCAATTTTTCAGTGCAGTAAAATCCTGGAAAAGGTAAGGGCTGTTGATGAAGAAGGAAATCCATGTCTCCTGAAGTGTTTGCTCAAAGCACCCACAGGATCTAGATTTAATTTCTGACCCTGTTACAGATTTCTGCTTAATACTGGAAAAGATGATCATGCAGCTACGTAGGGGAGCAGAGGTAAGATTGTAAAAAGAGTCTTAGTTCTCCTGTGTCTATTTCTGAGCTTAAAGATGACAAGTGACTTTATGTAATTAGTGGGGGAAGAAATGCTAAAAGTCTTCTTAGGTTGCCTGAAAAAGCTTTGTGTGGAATAGTTAGTTTTCCAGTCTGTCAGACTTTCTTTTGCACTGAGACTCAGGAGGCTGTAACACAGGAATTATCAATTGAAGTGTATTTAACCAGATTGTAAATTATAGGTACTATTTTTCCATTTTCACACATTTGTTGCTCATACTAGTTTTGTGAAATTACTGCTGTTTGCAATCATATCAGTTGACAAGGACCCTAAGGTAGGCAGTATTTAATTCAGAAAAATCTTCATAATGTTACACTGCGGACATACTTGAGTTGATTTTGGGATCCAGTTTTGTCAAACATAGGAATACACTTTTCTTAAATTCTTTAATAAAAGTTTCACTATTATGAGGCTATGTATTATTTGCCATATTACCCTTCTTGATTGGTTTTTTTTGCTGTTTTTATAAGTTTTATAAAATTACAATGGTTTTGTACATTATTTAGAAGTGTATTAAAATAAAAATGATGTTTCCTTTCAAATGAAATAAATGCATATTATTTCAAACTTCTCAGTGCTGTCTGCATGAGGGGAGTAAACAATCACAAGGTTGGTGAATGTCTAGAGTAGCTTTTTTCCTGTCATTCTTTCCCAGTTTGCGCATTGTAAGTTTCTATTTGTAACAGTAAATTTTCTTCCATGCCTGCTATTACAAACTTTATTCTATTTCCCGTTAATCATCCTCCTTCCATTAAGCATCATCTTTGTCTCTCTAAGGAGTTTCTGCTACTGTCTCTGCAGGATTTTTCCTTTGTCCAGCAGTCCAGTGGTAGTTATTCTTTAAATTGCTAATTTCTGCTTTTTTCCAGCCACAGTGGGCTCTTCTCTCACCTGCTGGAGCTCCCAAGTGTCCCAAACCCCCTTTCTGCTCCAGAGCAGCCATGGCCTCTGCCTTGCCCTCTGCCAGCTCTCCCCTTGTTTTTCAGTTGCCTGAATCCCACCTGCTGTTTTTTTAGTTGCTGATTCCTAGTTTTTAGTGGAGATTCCTGTTTCCAGCTGCTACGTTGAGTTTACATAAAAGCCTTTCTTCTAACATTGCATCTTTTCTCCTAAACAAGTGATAGCTCCCAGAAAATTGTATTTGTTTGAGTGTTGGTGGAGGAAAAATTACAGGAGGTGCTCTGGTAGAGGGGCAACTTCTTGAAAAAAATTATTTGTTTTTAACCATCCTTTCCCCCCCTCACATTCCTTTATTTAATGTGTCCCTATTTTTTTTCTGTTCAGATAATTTGCAGGGGGTGGTGGCTTGTTTTTTTTTTTTGTTTTTTTTTTTTTGTTTTTTTTGTTTTTTTTTTAATAAGAGTTTGCACCTCTGTGTCGTGCTGGATGCTGTTTAAGGCATGGATCAGTGCTAGAGAGGAGGTGGCTGCCTGTGCTTGGACACACTCTTCAGTTCAGAGATTTTCTGCCAAATTTTTTTTTGCCTCAGGCTGATTTTTTGAGAAGTGTTTGAACCATCTAAAAGAATGGTAAGGTTTTCTCTGCATGGATACCATAGACATGTTTTGGTGACTAATCATGTCAGGAATGCAGGATACGTTAGGGTCCTTGTGAAAGTCTGCCCAGATATCGTCATTGATGTGCCTTTGCAAATTGACAGTTGCAGCTTGCCTGGGATCTGTGAAGATCTGCAAGAGTTCACAAAGTCAGCTCACAAGTTTTCACTTCAGTGAGTGCTTGGTGACTGAGCCTGGATTTGTCTTTTCTGTAAGACAGCTCTTGAGATGGAGCAAACTCACGTGTGTCAATCTTGCCAAGCTGCTATGTAGGCTCCACCCCAGGGATCCTGGCTTTTCCTAAAAATGGTTACTTTACCTGCCTTTAACTAATGAGCTGCAGTATTTGAAGTGGGTAAAGGAAATCTCTCCTAGATTTTTATTGACAGAACTCCTGGCAGACAGGAGATTGAAAGAAAAAAGCTAACTGACACAAATGCAGATGAATAAAAGCAATGATGAATTAGGGAAAGAAGCTGGTGAGATTCAGATTGAAAAAATGGTGGAGACAAATTTGATAGAAACTGAAGAGAGTGACTGAAGTGGAGGCAAGGATGAGATTTGAGTTTGGTGAAAACCAACTGGTTTTGAAAAAGCAAATTATAAAATTTTAAGAGAGTAGATTTTGCAGGGTAGATGATACATGAACAGCAAGGTGATGCTGTTGTAGATGAATGCATGATTGAAAAGACTACCAGAGAGCAGATCAAGTTAGAAGGACTTTCAGAAATTTATCTGGCTCAGGCCTGATCAGAGCAAGTCCCATTTGCCCAGGTTGCTCAGGGGGGCTTTGTGTCAAGGGGCTTTGAACCTCTACAAGGATGGAGAGTCCATACCTGGCTTGGCAATTTGTTCCTGTATTTGATTACTCTCACCAGGTGACATTGTGGCATCATTACCTCTGACAGATTGACTATTTTCTCTGCAACACAGGCAACTCTGCATCTGTCCTTCCTTCCTGCATCTGTCCTTCCTTCCTGCATCTGTCCTTCGTGCCCTGTCTGGCTAGTCAGTGTTCTCCAGTGGGGAGGAAGAGGAGAGCCTGGAAGAGCAGCACATCTCAGTCACTTTGGCTGAGGGCTCTCTTCCCTGCACAGCAGTGTCAGAGCAGAGCTGCCGTGTCCCTGCAGAGGGAGTCACAGCTGGGGCAGGTGTTTGGGGGGCCCCAGTGCTCCAATCTCTTGTGGGGGATGTAGTTCCCAGGTGGGTCTGAGCATGAGCTGGTGACACAGAGAGGAATGAAAGGGATAGACAGGGGTGTGAGGGGGTCACAGAGCAGAGCAGCACCAAGAGAAGACTTGGAGACTGCTTGCAGAAGGAGTTGGTGTGGGCATGGAATTATTTTATATTATTCTGACAAGAAGGATGGGATTAGAGGCATGTCCTGGAAATTTGGTATCTAGGACTGAAGGAGAAAATTGGTACAAGGAGAAGGGATGGAGCTGGGGATAAGGAACTTAGTGGAAGGACAGAGGCTTGAGAAAAGGCTATGTTGGAAGTGACCATTGAAAGGAGCTGGAATTGGGAGAAACAGGCTGCATTGCTGCTGAGATCTTTTGTGACGTTATGTGATTGTCCAGATCCTTTGGAACAGGAAAGTTGTAGCCATGGTTCTGTGTGCAGCAGTTCCTTCAGCTGTTTTCAGCGTGTGAGTTGATAACCATGCTACAGTAACAAACACTGTGAAACAATTTAAACAAAAACTATTGCTTCTGCAGCCCTTGAATGTATCTAATGTATCTGGCATTGGATTTATTTTCCTTCCAAAGTAGCTACTCACCCCTTAAGCCATTAGTTCTGCTCAGACTCAGAACTCTGCAGCTGTCTGCATGGACTGCCTCCCTCACTGCTGCACTGGATAAAAGTCCTTTTGCTGCTAGATTGTTGTTGAGAGTGGTTTTTGTTTTGTTTTGGTTTTTTTGTTTGGTTGGGTTTTGGGGGGGGGGGGGTGGTTCTTTCTCTCTCTCTCTTTTTTTTTTTTTTTTTTTTTTTTAACTGCAACAGTTTTCTGATCTTGTTTGCTGCATAGTCCATGTATGCTGGGCTGCTTTGCTTCTGTACTGCTCAGGCTGACTATGTAGCTACATCATGACTGATTTTTGGTTTGTGAGCAAACTGCTTCCTAAGTAAAAGTTTTCTGCCTATTTTGAGATGGGGATGATAAATGAGTAGTAGGAAAAGAAGTTACTTTTCCAAACTCAGTCATGGACAAGGAAAAAGTTGAACTCAGAATCTCCTATATCCTCATATAGTTCTTTGTCATAGATTATAGTATCCAAACAAATTTTCCTATTTCATTTTCTACAGAGACATCTCTATAAATGCAATTTAGTCTGGATGGCTTCTCCTTTTTATGTGTATTACATCTCTTTTAGAGGCCTCATTTTCTGTAAAAGCTTTTTTCCTGAAAAGGATGTTGGGAGGAATTACCCATCTTCTCTTGGATGCTAAAAAAATCACTTCACACCCGTTTTGGATTATATTTTGGTTTCTCTCTTAATTGTATCTTTTTGATGCCAGTTGTTCAAGGTTCAAATTCCTTATTGCAAGCCAGTATTTTAATTTCCTTAATGTTCCAGGGAGAAGTTATGAGGACATGAATCTTGGAAGACTTATTTCTTACAGAATTATATAGTGATCATTAGTAATGTTATAGGTTTTTTTTGTATGATTTTCAGTGTCACATGTGAAAAAGACAGGAGGGCTTAAAACTTTCCCAAAGGTACCCTTGCTTTCCACTTCCTTTGTTCACCTGTATCTGTTCCATTAACTGGAAATAAGAAACTGAGCCTGTAGCTCGAGGAAGAAGTCTGGCTCACTTTATACACTTGGATGTATTTGGAAAATACTGCTTGGGTGTAGTTTTCAACTACTAAATTAGTGTGGCAACCTTTTTAGATACTGTAGGCACACTAGAGTACCTGCATGGTCTAATCTTGTGCTTCTTATTCCTTAGTTTTGAGAAAAGTACAATTTTCTCAGTGGTCTTTGAGACTGTTGATGAATTGCTCATTCAAGAGCAGATATCTGGACTGTAGAGGTAACAATAGCTAAATATATTTGTAAAGGTAATAATAAATAAATTAAACACCCTAGATTATTCTTCTCAGCCTTGAATTATAAACCAGCAGGTCATAAACCACACTAGATTAAAAGCTCTGGTGTGATCTCACATAGTAAAACATGCCTGGGTAAAAATGTGAGTATGCAAAGGGATGGCTCTGTCTGGTTCTGTGAGGTACAGCAGTCACTCCCTGATCACTGGCCTTTTGTCTAATTAACAAATTTTATCATGGGATGCTTCATTATGTTAAAGGATAGATTGTTTTGTTTTTCTTTAAACAGAAACCTTTTTGGAAGAATCTAGGGAAATAGTTGAATTGTTCAGTTAGACTTTTGCACTGTGTCATTGTTTTTAAACCTCTTACTGGCACTGGAGAGATCTTTGATTTATACAGATAAAGCCCTGCTGTTGTCATGGATGACTATGGGTGATTTGTCAGCTTTATTTCAATTCTGGGGACAAACAGGTATCATTAGCTGTACTGTCACTACCACCATTAGTCTTTGTACATTGGTTAAATCATTTATATTTAACTGAAATTTAAATGTGGTTGATGCACCTCATATTAATAACTGCTACCTGAAGTCCTTAACATCTAAGTTAATTGCTAAATAAAGTAAAATACTTATCTATTTCAGATAACTCTTATTCTTTCAAAGTATTTTCCAGATAAATCAATAATTTTTGCAGCTATTTAATGCAAAACATAACATAAAATATTTGTAGCAGCTGTATGAAAATCACAATTAACTGAGATTATGGCCCTGTACTTCAGTGTTCTGATTTTTGAATCCTTTCTTTCTAGGTAGACAATGTTATTAGCTCAGATCAATCGAGACTCTCAGGGAATGACGGAGTTTTCTGGAGGAGGAATGGAGGCCCAGCACGTGACTCTGTGTCTGACAGAAGCTGTAGCTGTGCAAGGTGACCCTTCAGGTTAAAATACCTCTACATTATTATGTCTTTTCTCTTTGAAACTCAGATAAAGCACTGACGTGCATGTTGTTTATTCTGAATTAAAAATCCATCACAAAACAGTTAACTGAGATTGATCAAAATCACTAATTTAATTCTAGATGGAAATTGATCAAAATCACTAATTTAATTCTAGATGGAAATTATCTTTTAATTAAGATAATAGAAATGTAAATGTGCCAAAAATATATGAAATATACAATCTGACTTTATTCTCTGTATAGTCCTACTGTTTTATACTTTGTAAATTCAGTTGATATGTAAGTATGTATTAAGCAAATTGAGTTTTAAGATAGATTAATGACTTGAAATTGGCTTAAACTTGATGTTTCCTGACAGCTTTGTTATGATTTTATATGATTACAAACTCTCTCCCAAATCTGCATTTTAATCTAAATAGTTTTGTGTGTATTAATGACAAGTAGTTTGTACAAAACAAAATTATCAATACAGTATGTGTGTCATTATTTCACTGTTGGCTCTGATGATTTAATTCATAGTTCTCCTAAAACCTCAGCTTTGTAGTTATTTATTCAGTGACATTGTATTTTTTTTAGTTAAGGAAAATAACATTTAGCTGTCATGTTTACAGAGCAAAATCTAGAATCTATGACCCTAGTACATGTCTCAGGCTTAGAAACCAGAAAGCAAGTAAGAATTACAAATAAGAATTCTTCTTATTTGTCAAATCAATGTGCCTTGAGAAGATGTCATAATTTATGGAGGTCTCTAGCTGAGATTTCTAGGGTTCCATGCTGATTGTAGTGAAGGTGAACTTTTTTCCCTGCTAGATGGTGACAACTTGGAAAACATGGAAGGTGTAAGTTTGCAAGCAGTCACCCTGGCTGATGGCTCCACTGCTTACATCCAGCACAATTCTAAAGGTAGGTGGAGCACTGACAGCTGATGGCCACTGAAGTGGTATTCCCCTTTCTAACCCTCTCTTTGCATTGTAAAGTCAGGCAAAATCTGTACAATGTTTCTGAAGCTCCAATTCCAGTGGGGAATTATGGTAATGCTATAAAATAAATGTTTCTGTTTTGCCGCTAATAAGATGTAAAAATGAAATTCAGAACGAGTCAAACAAAAGTGAAGAGATCTTTATTGTTCAAACCCAGATATCAACATTCTGCCTAACAAATAGGACAGCAGACATTTTCTGCTTTTTTAATCCCAGAATGTTAAAAGCTCTGTACAGTCATGCTGTGCTTTCTATTTACCAAACATTATTTCTTGTTGATATTTTATTTATATGTTAATCTAGAAAGTATCTACTGTGTATTAAAACTGTGATGTGTTACACAATTAGAATTCTTAACAATATTCTGTGTATTTCAGATGGCAAATTAATGGATGGCCAAGTGATTCAATTAGAAGATGGTTCTGCTGCTTATGTTCAACATGTACCTATGCCTAAAAGCAGTGAGTGCAATAATACAAGAAATATGTTCTAAAATAATGTATTACTGATAAATATTGCTGTTAAGTAATTAACATTCATGATAATAGCTTGATTTCTTATTTTAATGGAACTGATCATGAAGAGATCTTGGGTATTTT
The DNA here is from genome assembly GCF_028018845.1 of Melospiza georgiana. Taxonomy (NCBI): domain Eukaryota; kingdom Metazoa; phylum Chordata; class Aves; order Passeriformes; family Passerellidae; genus Melospiza; species Melospiza georgiana. The sequence continues at coordinate 19,934,372 of NC_080435.1, forward strand.
GTAATCCTGGGTATTTAGTGTTTAATCTTTCCATCTAAGGAGTCTCTGAAGTCTCTAATTGTTCTCCTGAGCAGGGGAGAGCCTGCGCCTGGAGGATGGACAGGCGGTGCAGCTGGAGGATGGAACCACAGCATTTATCCATCACACCTCAAAAGGTAACTGCTCTGCCAAGTGCCATTTGCCACCTCAGTGTCCAACACAACTTCAGCAGTGTTTAACTCAGTGTTTTACTCTCTAAAAACTATCATCTTAATGGGATTCCCAGTGTCAATTACTTGTTGCTTTAACTTTGACAGCCGAAAATTGTTGAAATGACTGTTTCAGTTCTTGACCTGGGCCTCCTATAACAGTTATAAATGAAATCAAACCCAGTGTATTTCACTGTTTATTTATCCCAGGATCACATTAAAGTGAGTTTATACCTTTAGGTAGTAGGGCAGAAAATGTGACAGCTGACACATTTAAGAATGTGTCAAGAATGCAAATGTAGTTATTCCAGATAACATATGTTTCTGCAGAAGATGATTACACTAGTCTTGGGAATGGTACTGCTTCTCTAGAAAAAGTGATCAAGTACATATTTTAAGACTGTTTAAGCCAGTGTGACGATTACATTTTACAACCAACAACAGTAAGAGGAAAGAATGTAATATGGAATTTTTTTGTTAAAAGTTGTTTTGTATTTTGTAGTTCTTTTGCATATTTGCTCTTCTTAAAACATGAGATCTATGAATTCTAAAATCTGAAGTAATGATATCAATAGATCTGGTATATTATTTTCATTTTATTATAAGTGGATTTGAAATGGAAAGTATATTTGTGTTCCTGATTTCCTTTATAAATAAAACTAGATCAATATAATTTTTTTTAACTTTTTGAAGTGTAGAAATAAAACTATAGGAGGTGTTGTCTTGAAAACAAATTCCTGTGTTACTCACAGTATTATTTTAAGTGTTTATATATCTCATATACTAGTGGTTCTATTTCCCATATATTTCATATGTGTCTATGACTTCAGGAGACACCTCCTGGTGAGCAGTAGTTTCCCATGTAACACACTGCTGCTCCTGTCAGAACCCTAACACTGTGCAATATCATTCCTCAGACAGTTATGACCAGAGTGCCCTGCAGGCTGTGCAGCTGGAGGATGGAACCACTGCCTACATCCACCACACAGTGCAGATGCCCCAGTCTGACACCATTCTGGCCATCCAGGCTGATGGCACAGTGGCAGGACTGCACACAGGAGATGCTGCCATCGACCCTGACACCATCAGTGCTTTGGAGCAGTATGCAGCCAAGGTACTCTGCAAGGCATTTTCTCTAGCCATCATGTCTTAAAAAATACACAGCACAACATACCTGGCAGCATAGCACAAGCCAACTATTGTTTAAGAAATGAAATTGTAACTGGGAGAGTTTCAGACTCCTAGAAAACACCAAATTGTCATGACAGTGCTTCACTGTCCTGAGCAGCTCTGGTGCATAGTGTTCCATAAAAAGGAGAAAAGATTGAACACTGAACTGGAGTAGGATTTAGAAAGCCATTTAGACATTTAAATGATAATCTTCTCTATTCTATAAGCATTGTAAAGGAGTCTTTTGGAAGGACACTGTTTGCAAAGAAGGACAAAGTTGAATTATTCTTGTTCAGGCACTGTTGCTGGATTAATTTTTTTCCCTGAATGGGAAGAAAATGGCCTGGTGTACTGAGCAAGGACAACACATGGTATGAAGTGTAGAAAAGACAATCAGTTCAGAAAAAAACTTCTTTGATCTATATTTTCAATAGTAAAAATGCAGTAGGATGCACAAAATTCATGTTGTTCACTTTCCTGGGCTCTGTAAAGCATGATGTAAGTATGGTAATGGGTGATGCAACTTCCATGACTGTAGTTAAGCTGTGTCCCAGTTGTTGGATAATTGCCATCAGTGCTTGTACTGCTCTGGAAAAAGAGCAGAATATATTTTAAAGTCTGTCCTCTTAATGTCACAGAGAGTTGTCAAAATCTGGGAGGCCAGTTAGGGTAATTAAATAGCTTATTCACTGTTCTTTTCATTATGCTTCTCTCTGTTAGAATTGAGAGATCCTATGGCAGGCAGTCAAATTGTGTTGTGATGCTGTGCTTTAACATTTCATGAAATAAAAGGTAATTCAATGTTAATTGAGTTTGCCCTTCTTAACAAGCAGCTATATTAATCATAATTTCTGATATATATATATATATATATATGTTTTGAGAAGGTGAAAAAGAAACAGAAGAAATGCAAATAAATTTGCATTTTCATCCTATTTAACTCAATATGGGGTTTCTAATTCTGTAATATGAATTTGTTTCCTGTAGTGCACTTGTGTGTTTGCTTAGGAAAAAATGTTTTCTTTAAGCTTTCATCTCAACTTATTCTGACTGGTACTGCTGGAACCTTTAGGAGACAGTCAGTAGAAGTGAGTTTCCAAGCACTACACCTGGTTTATGGGGTTTTTTGTTACAAAACCAAATATTAGCTCAATGGTCAGAACCCTGTATCTTTCTTAAAAGAGGAAATGTGGTTTTGTGATTCCTCTCCATGTCCGTGCACTCTTCATAGTAAGGCAAGGTACTCTTTTCATAGCTGGTGTTTCAGACACCTTGAGAAAGATACAGGAAGAAATTAAATACACAAGGTAAGTATATGGTAGGATTTTATAAAATTTTAGGTAGCCCAAAGAAGAGTAATGCCTTGTCATTGGCTACACCAGTTTCAGAACTGGGAAACATCAGGTGAAGCTCTCATGTGATGGGTTCAATGAGAATGAAGATGCTTTTTCAAACAGCTCCAAGTTAAGCCCTGCTTGTAGGATATTGTGAACACTAATATGTCCTTGGATTCAAGGAGCAATTTGATAAATTCATGGAAGAAAAATGTGTCCATGGCTATTAGGTAAAAACCCGTTCAGGAAGTTCATAAACCACAAATTGCTTGGAGGTTGGCAGAATATTATGGGGAATGCATCACTACATGCTTGGCCTGTTTGTTTAGTGTTCTCCAGCATCTGCTGTTGGCTGCTGGTGGAACTGAAATGGTGCAGTGGTATGGCCTTTACTTTGACTCAATGTAGGTGCCCTTGTGTTTTTATTTGAAGGCAGACTAAATCTTTCTTTAGCATAAAGGAGATTATTTTAGGAGGAGCTCAAAGATCTGCCCTGGAATCCTTCCAGAATTCTTACAATACTGCTAAAGAGAAGTTCAAAGTTGGGTGTCTTTTTTTGTTGGTTCTTTTAAGGCTTTCTTTTTGAAATTTAAAGGGCAAAGAAAAGAAAGGTGAATTTGGAGAGTGGTGGTTCTTCTTTGTTTCCCTGTCCTATGCAACAGGCAGAAACAGAAAGATCAGTGGGGTGCCCAAGGTGCCAGTGTAGAATATAAGAGAGTTCATACAAAGAGGCCCAAGCAGACTCCCCAGAAGCTCACTGGAAGTGGTGGAACATGGACGTTTTTCCTTGTCCTCCCTTCTCCTTGAGCCAGGAAAGTGCCACTTTCCACAACATGCAAAGCACATGCAGACTTAACTTGAGCCCTCTAATTTTGGGCTGAGTCAATGGCACCATCCTCCCAGAGGAGAAAAGGTCATTGCTCTCAGTGATGGAATGGTGAAGAGGTTACAGCACATCCTTGCCTTCCATAATCTGCTCTCCTGTGCCATCCCAGCTGCTGGCAGAGTGCAGGAACTGGGATTTGTGCCTGCCTCAACACGTGCACACACGTTCTCTTGGCATCATTTGTTTCCAATAGTTGATCAAGTTATAATTTCATGTCAGCAGTTCTTCTCTCTACCAACAACAGGAAGTTCAGGATGAAGTAATTCAGGTCTCCCTTCTGTGCAGGTTCTCTCCTCTTCCTTTAAAAATTCTGAGGGAGATGGTCCCACAATAGCTATTGTTTCCCTCTGAAAAAAACACCCCAAAATCACCTGCTTTCTGACACGTTTTTCAATCTTTTTGTAATGCAAATTTACCTCTGTTTGGGCAGTTTCCTTATTACTGTTGTAGCTCAAAGTCCCCAAAAGTAAATGGCTTAATTTAGAGAGGGAGTGTGAAAACCTCTCCTGGGATGAGTTCTGCCAGTCTCCAGGCAAACTGCTGGGGCTGCTGCTGTGGGCAAGGTGCTGCACACAACCCCAGTGATCTCAGGGCCTGCTGTGCTCTTGGGAGGGAGGGGTCCTGCCAAACTGCTCTAGAGAAGAATAAAATCACTCAGACTAGGCTTAGGTGCATCAGTCTTAGCCTTGAATATAATGGAGGCAGAGATTATTGTGGATGCCTGTGGTTAGTGCAGAGACAACTTAGGGATGGGAAACTATGCAAAATATACTTTCATTTTTTATATAGTGACCAGTAACATGCTGTTCTTTGAGCTGCTGCTTGTGAGAGAGTTTGGGGTATTTTTTTAAACTGGTTAATTACATTTTTATTTAAATAAAAATTTCACATTAATATCCAACAGTCTTTCAAATATTTTTGTGAGCTCCTTGGAAACAGCAATACCTTTCTCCTCCTGGAGACTGTCTTTAAAAACAAACCTATGTAGCAATACCCAAGTCTTTCCTTAGTTGTAATTTGACTTGTTCAAACTGAGATGTAACACATTGTCTTACGTATTTTGATTCAAAAAGAATTGTGCTGTTTAAACAAGTACATTCTGCTTAACTAGGAGTGAGAGAAATATCTTTATTATAAAATAAATAAATGTTTGATTTGGGTTTTTTTTGTCAGAACTCAGTATTGTTAAATTTATTGATTTATTGTAATACTTTTGTCAGTCTATTAATTTAACATCCTTAGTTCTTGCAGTCTTTCCTAGCCTGTTATAAAACAACTTTGCTGTGCTCACTTGGTCTGTTGTGTAATGCAGGTGCTGCAAGTGGTGATTTTTGTGTAAGTTGATGTACTATGGGATAACCATGTTCCAAGAGGGAGCTAGAGAGCTATGAAATAATAAACCCAGGAGCTGTCTCAGGAACTCTGTTTCTCAGATGAATAAAAGTAACTGGTGTAAATGTTTTTCCCATTTCAATTTTGTTTTTCAGGTGTCTATTGATGGAAATGACAGTGTTAGTAGCACAGGAATTATAGGTGAAAATGAACAAGATAAAAAAATGCAGGTATGTTCTTAATACAAAATAATTAAATATATTTATTTATTTTGTCTTTTCTGCCCAGCAAGGTGCATGACAGGGAGTCCTGTAGCCATGAACTATGGTTTGCTTCTACCCTTCAGAAGTTGTAGATTTCAAATAATACAGATGGATTATAATATCTCACTCTGTACAAGATCCTGTCACAAGAGTTATAAAAGGTCTTTTAATACTTACTGTTGTCTAGGGGGTTTTCCTGTTAAAAGGTAATTAAAAATTAGGTTGGCTTTCTAAGATTTTTCAAGTTGACCTGAGTATTTCTTCAATAACAGTGTAAGTATTTCAGAAGTTCTTTCCAGAGAAGGAGCTGACTTTTGATAGTATTTAAAGCAGAAAAATGCTGTCTCAGTTATTAAATTTCTGCTAGGAGAGACCATTTCAGGCATAGGTCTGGAACTGTTCTCTCTCTTTAATGACTTATTTTGATTCCACTTGCCCTGTTAAGGTCCCTGACCTTTACAGCAGGTTTTATAAAGAATCAGTAGTTAAGAGTGTTGCTCCTAGAGAATGCTTAAAGAAGAGAAAAAGACTTCAACTTCTTCTGGATCCATATTGTTTGTACACAGAATTTACAAACCTTTAAATGTTAAAAGATTAATGTAAAAGCTTAAAGGGTAATGGAAAATACAGGTGCAACTTACTAAGTCTGAAGCTTTTTTCCCCTAAGATCCATAAAATTATGTAAGGAGAATGGTATTTGGCATTATAATGTATTTTATTAAAGAAAAAGACAAAAATATATCCTGGGCTTCAAATATACAACTAAAATAACACTAAAAACTCTATATCCTCACATGTTCAGATGACAAAACCAAAAAATGAAAAGTCACTGCATTGAGAATGGGGCTTCTCTGGGCAAACTTTTTCTCCTTTTTGCTTAATTTAAGAAATAATGAAGTAGACAAGGAGGAAAAATGTCTTCTTCCAAGTTCAAAATACATAATCTGTGAAAGGAATAATTATAGGTTGACCTCTCACAGCTCAAATTTTCTGGTTTTTTTTACAAGTGAGATCCCACACTATTTAAAGCTGCAGACACTTCACTTTTGCCTGTGTGGCATGACTGTGGAAGGAGAGAATAACTAATACTTGCATTATTTACTGTATTGGACCATGTTCCAGAAAAAGAAATGAAGAAATTTAGAGGGTTTGCACTTGTAGGTTGGAATAGAGGTACAACTCCAATGAAAGGCAAAATTCAAGGAGGAGTAAGATAAAAGTTTTGTTGGTTTTACCTGAAGTAAGAGCCAATTAAGCAGAATTACTTGTAATCAGTATCCGCCTAAATATTGATTTTGGCTTCAGCCCCAAAGCAAACTGAATGTGGTTTTATCTTATACATATATGGCAACATATGTGCAATATGGAAATGTGCCAATCTGTGGAGCACTGCATGTTCCAAACAAAACAAGATCTGATATTTCCAAAAGGTAATGAGGCTTAGGCTCAAATTCTGACCCTTATAAGGTGACTACAGTTGGCCTTCAGTTGAAGGGGCCCACAGCTATCAGTTCTGTATTAAAATAGAAATCATTCTTATATCTTGATTTAAGTAGATACCTACTTGGAGCTCATTCTGTATTCATATGTATTAATCTATAATTTATAAAGTAGTCTCACACTTAGATGCAGAATTAAATAGGTGTATATTTATAAACTTTTTAATTCCACAGGGAACAGCATAGAACAGATGTCACACTGCTAAGCAGTCACTCAGACTTGCATGTGGTTAGTTAGGTGTTTCAGCAAAGAAAAAAAAGCATAAAACCTCTTTGTGATTTCTACATGGGAAAACAAAAGACTCTGTGTGCCCAAATGGATATCTCACTATTTCCTTTCAAACCTGTCATACCCATCTGCTCATAATACACACTTTGGTTATATGATTCTGCTTTTATGTATGTAGTAGAAAAATCTGATCCAAGATCTTTGTTTTTCTCCTGTGTTACCTTTCTGAGATCAGGATGCATTTGTGATCTCCTAAAAATACAGGGTTTTAAATTCTCTTTATTTATTCATTCTATTTAAAAGTATTTGAAGCACACAGTTCCTCTCAGTAAGTTCCACATTATTAGAAAGATGCTTCCTTCCCAGTTTTTGTATCCATCTTAATATTGGTAGGATTATGGCTGGTTATTTCCTTGCAGATATCAGCACATTACAGAATTGTTTTCATTTTCTTTTCAACTTTGGCATACTTGAGCTTTACGGCAGAACTTAGCACGTATACACATATTTTATATGAATTTTTTTATATGCTGGAGCAACAAAGAAATAGTAGTAGAGATATAGATAGGAAAAAAATAATTAGTGCTTCAGTTTTCAACCAAATGTGTTCTTTATGATCCTTAATGTATTGAAGTGATTTCTGTGATTCATGCTGTCATAGGTTAAACAATAGTAGCAGTAATGGTTTCTTGATCCAGATTATTTTTCTCTGTGGTTCCAGAGGAGACTTTCTGAAGTGATGGAGTTAAACATTTCAGCTGATTAAAAGTTTTTTTATTAAACTTTGCCCCTTTAGTCTTACAAATATTCTGAAGGTAACGGGTTATTCCATTGTCTCTGAAGGATCTGTAGGAAAGGTGTTAGCAGTGAAATGTGTGATTTTTCTGGAAGAGGAAATAAAGGTGTGTGCTGCTGCTGCAGTCTCCCTGGTGCAGGGAGCTGTGCTGGGGGCTCAGGTGGCTGAAGTGCTGTGATGATGGATCCAGGCTCTTTAAAAGGGCCAGCTGGGAAGGAGAGCAGCAGGAGCTGCCCTTCCACTGGGAACAGCAGGAGTGCACAGGGTTGTGGGATGGGAGGTGGCTCAGCCCAGAGCGGGTGCTGAGCTGGTGACTGTGCACAAGGTCATGGTCAGGAGGAAGATGAAGCCTTCTCCAGACAAGTGGAGCAAGCCTGGAGTGCGCAGGCCCAAAGCCTCATGGGGAATTTTAACCTCCTCGGTATCTGCAGAAGGAATCACAGCAGGGCACAGGAGGAGGGAATGGAGCTCAGGGATGGCAAGGGGCAGTCTGAGCAGGCTACTGAGCAAAGGGAGCCACTTTGCAGAGCCTCAGTTGCCAAAAGAATTAGTTGGGAATGTGAACATAGGGAGCAGACTTCAGGAGTCTCCAACCTCAGAGATACTCAGAAACTTTTTGGATATGGTGTGAGCAACCTGCTGCAGCTGACTCTGTTTTCTGCTGAGAGTATTGTCTCCTCATCCACCCTGTGAAATCTTTTGACAGTTTGGAATAGCATTGGATTTGTAACAGAAGGGAGGTGATTTGAAAGGACAGACTGTATAAAACAGTCTCGACTGCTTTGCACCAAGTTGTGTGCAAGTGCTGATGTTTGGGCTGCTGCCTTTGTGTTCTGTATGAATGTCAGGTTTTTTTCATGTTTCTTGCATGTCAGTGTAGAAAGGAGCCTGTGCAACGGGTTTCAGGTGCCTCCTGAAGCTGTGCTGTTTATTTTCTTCTTGTCATGCCACAAGGGAGAGTAGAACCTGGCTCACAACGCTCCAATTAGTTTGATCAAAGTGCATGCATGGCAGACCAAGTTCAAAATGCTTTACTTCATTTTCAAAAAATGCTCATTCTAAGGATATTTAATTATTGTTTGGCCTTTCCATGAACTTATATTTGAAGGTGGTCTGATTTATAACTAATTTCCCTTAGGAACAGATCTAGCACCTATGACTTGTCTACTAATTTGGTCATTTTACCACTGTGCTTATATTTAAAATAGTTTGTCTTTGTTATTGGACTAATTAATGAAAGCTTTTAAATTTGCTAGGTACAAGTAAATGGTTGACAGTTTCCATCATGGTTTTCAGTTATTTATTTTTAGTTTATTTATTGAGGGCTCAGAAATACATGGCATAGCAGAGCAAAGAGAAACAAAAGAAACCTGTCAAAATCAGCTCTGGCTTGATAGCAAAATGAAGTGTGTGACTTTTCTGATCCCTTTTGGTTGGTTTTTTTTGGTTTTTTTTTTTTTTTAGTATGTGGTTGGAGTTTTTAAAACTTTTTTTCTCTTTCCCTTAAGATTGTCTTGCAAGGACATGGAACAAGAGTGACTGCAAAATCTCAGCAGACTGGAGAGAAAGCCTTTCGCTGTGATTATGACGGCTGTGGAAAGCTGTACACAACAGCTCACCATCTTAAGGTGAGGAGATGTAAAATGTGCATTGCTACTTTGTAAATATGATATTTTTGGACAGATTATGTGGTTAAAAGTAATAGAAATTGAGAGGGAGCCAGTTGCAATGAGGCTGTTTTGTCAGATGTTTATTGGATTGATTTTACAGTAATTGGTGGTGCTCAGCTGAGTTTACTTTGTGTTCTGGGATCATGTTCAGCTGCTCATTGCCAGCATGGTGAGGTTGTTCCTACCAGCAGTGTCACAGAAATTCTGGAATCCAGCATTTGTTTTATCAACTTTACATGTATGCATGATCATGAAAAAATTCCATGTTTTGAAATATTTCACCATCATAGTACAAAGTGACACTCTTCAAAATTAATATTCAGAGTGAAAAGATGGTACATCTTTTCACAGATGGTGACTTGTTAATTCTCTTCCTTATTTTAAATTAAGTAAAGGAATTACTGAAATGGTGAATGGTCTAGGGCTGCTGACATTCCAGCTGAGGCTGGCACACTCCCTTGCTGATGAGGTAACCTGCTCACAGTGCTGCTTTGTCTCTGACCACAGGAGCCAGTGAGTGGCTGGCTTTAGGAGTCATTGCTAAAATGATGTCCTTGCTCTAGAGGCTTCATGCACTATTAGAGCATCATTGGAAGCATTCATTGGAGTCAAAAATCAGATAGAGAGTGGGGTCTGAGGCATATTTACCTCCTGTCTTTAGTGTAGTGCATGATGGCAACTGTGCATGTATTTACAGAAGTGTTTTGTGCCAAACTGACTGGCAGGATCAGGTTAGACCTTGCAAAGAGACATCTTTAGTTTTAGGGAAAATGTTGTTAGCATATTTCATTATTTTTTCATCGCTGACATAAACAGACACTTCAATGTGAATCTTAGTAAGATAAATAAAATATGTGGGCTTTGAGAATGAACTGTTTCTGTGCTGAAGTAACCAGATACAGCATTTCATTAAATCACTGTATTGGATGTCAACAGGTGCATGAAAGGTCTCACACAGGAGACAGACCATACCAGTGTGAGCATCCTGGATGTGGCAAAGCCTTTGCAACAGGTAATCTTGTGCAGACTAACTCCTCCTGCTTGTTAGTGTTTGTGTGTGAATAAACTAAATTTTTAATATTGCCTTTTTTAACTGCTGAGTTGGTTGGGACAACTGGAAAAAAAAGTTACATTTTCATCTAGTGTAGCAGTAGAAAGGACAGAGAGGTTTAACTCTTACTGAAGGGGGAAGGAGGTGAAGCACTCAACACTTTCCTCACTCTTCTCCTGTCATCTACAGTCAAATAATGTTAAAAATAGGCTTTTCTTACCATTAAACTAATAGCAAAAGTTAAATGAGGTGATAATAGAAAGCTGAACCTTAGGCTAGGGGCAGATTCCTGATCTCTGGTCTAAATTTGAAAGGAACTTTGAGAGAAGATGCTAGTTTAAGTGTTCTTTATTGAATTTCTATCATGAAGGGAACTCCCCATTTGTACAGATAACTCTGCTCATAAATGATGCTCTCCCTGAGATGGAATTTGATTGTGCAAAATGCAATTATGAGGAATGAAACATGGAAGGAAGTGGAAGAACAAAACTTGTTTCAAATTTTGTTCTTTTATTTGGAATGTAAATTAGTATCATGCTTAGAAAAGTCAGACTCTGGTTTTTTAATAAGATATTTTGAGATAACTTAATCTGATCTAATACATTTGGTACAATTGCTTTGAATAGAAACAAGCAAAATAAATACTGATGCAAAGAATCAAAAGGAAAACGAGCACACTTTTAAAGGGCTGCACCTAAGTTTAATTGCATAGTGTTTGTAAAGGGATTTCAAAACTATGTCATGAAATACTCTCTTCCTTTGCAACACACTGGTGTATGGCTATAAACAGCTGCTTGTTTATAAACACTGTATTTTTGATCAGAGCCATTGTACTGCTGTAGTTCAGCAATCCTTGCCTTGGCCAAATTCACTTTAAGTACTGAGTAGTCTTTGGTTTAAATGTAAAGAACTCTCCTGGGTTGAGTCATGAAATTGAGTTTATTTTAGATATAAATGTGAATTAATGCTCAGCTTGGTTAAAATGCTTAATGCTTTAAAAAACATCAAGAACAGGAATTTCAGCTGTTTTGGGGAGAACTCACTGAAATTAAAGCAGATGTCATTTTCTTACAGACTTTATTTTGTACAAATTCATACGTCACTTGTGGATACAAGTGACATTCAGGTTCATTTTCTAAAATGGCTGTTTCAGGCTTCTTTAGTCACTATCTTTTCAGTGAAGTGCTGAGAGGCAAATTTTGGTTAAATGCCCATTGCAAAATAATTTATAGAGGGCTTGATACAAAGTTCACTTCAGACTGGTAGAGCTTTTGATGATGATGAGTTCCTAAAAGTAATCTTAACGAGAATGAGTGTCTGTGACTGCTCTTGGTTAGCACCTGTATATGTGATTTTGCTGCTGACTTTTGTAGTTATTGCTTTTCCTGTGAGCAAATAATTAAATATCATTTTGATGACAGTAGTGGGAAGAGGTAAAAACTCAATGGAATGCACAGCACATGGCTTCTTCAGAAGGCAGAATAAATATTTGTCCACATAATTGCAGTTTATCCTTCTGAAGGGAAAGAGAAGAATCATGGAAATAAATAAAACAATAAAAAATAAAGAATCTAAGAATTTCTAAACTGTTACCTAGAGATCTGCTGCTCTGTCGGGTAGAAGGAAGAGCTTGCAAAGAATGAAAGAGTAAATTTTACTCATCAACATTGCTGAGTGGAATAGCAAGCCCAGCTTTTGCTGTTGATATTTGATGAGTGCTGTGATTGTGTGTTGGTTTCTGAGTATCCTGGTTGTGTGCTGGTGCCCTGCTGACACCTTTGTGTCACCCTTTGATGAGTGCTGTGATTTTGTGTTGTTTGCTGAGTGTCCTGGCTGTGTGCTGGTGCCCTGCTGACACCTTTGTGTCACCCTTTGCTGGGTGGTGGTGTGTCTTTGTGTCACCCTTTGAGTGCAGTGGTTCTGTGTTGTTTGCTGAGTGTCCTGGCTGTGTGCTGGTGCCCTGCTGACACCCTTTGTGTCACCCTTTGATGAGTGCTGTGGTTGTGTGTTGGTTGCTGAGTGTCTGGCTGTGTGCTGGTGCCCTGCTGACACCCTTGTGTCCCCAGGGTACGGGCTGAAGAGCCACGTGCGCACGCACACCGGGGAGAAGCCCTATCGCTGCACCGAGGAGAACTGCACCAAGTCCTTCAAGACTTCAGGAGACCTGCAGAAGCACATCAGGACACACACAGGTACCCTCAGCACACATCTTTGTTCATTCACCTCGGTGCATTTTTAGTTCTTTATCTTTCCTCATTCTGTGACTTTATACTGACAAAATCAGCCTGTGTATTCTCTTTCTGAAGCCCAGTGAGCTCAGCAGCATTTCAGCATGGTAAGCATTAAATCCAGCATGCTTTTCTTGGAAAAAGTGCTAAAGCATTCACACTGCTATGGCAAATGCACTTATAGCAGTGCCTCATTTACATTGTCACTGAGTCACTCGTTGCTTTTACAGTTTCATCAGCAGCTGTAACAGAACAAGGAACTTTTCCTCAGTAATCTGTCTTGCCTTTTAGAAATGGCTTCAGTGTTCCTCAGTTTTGGTGCTTTAATATAACTCGCATGCCAGCTCCATGACAGTTGATATTATGAGCTTGTTATCCTCATTTCCCATCTCTTCTTCCAGCAGAAAAACCAAAATGTCAGAATTTTCTATGGCCATTGTTTTCTGTCATAGAAAACCAACAGCTATTAAAACTTGCAAAGGCACAAAAAAGAAAATCTTCCATTTTGTCTAAAAACATTAAATTGAAAGCCAAACCATAAATTCTAGACAGCACACACTACACTCTGCAAAACTCTGTGGCTGCACACACGTGTAAACAAGATTGCACAATGTCTCCTTTGTGCCTGTGATCTTCAAGAAAAACAACCCCTAAATGTAGGAAGGACAATCTATCACTTGCTAACCCATTCCATTAAATATATTGATGTCTGTGCTGGAGCACTGACAAGCTTTTCCACTGAACTGTCTGAATCTGTGAGTCAAGAAGAAACAATAAAAGAAGTCGGGGTTTAGGGTTTTTTCAAATTAGAAATACTTAAAATATGGCAGGATGGGATGTACATATAGGCAATAAAAATTGTAAAAACTCAGCATTACATTAGGATATTTCTGCTTGTTTGGACTTCCATACATAAAAAGATTATGTTGGGATTAGTACTGTCTTGATTTTTAAACATCAGTGTGAACACATCTCAGCTCTAGAAGAGGACTGTTGATATGCCCTGCATCAAGTACAACTATGAACTGAAAGGTTTCCTATCTGTGGACTGTTTTCTTTCCTTTTTTATGGCCACAGAAGGCGTGAGGTAATTTAATCTGTTTAGCAGTTGAGATAAAAGATTTGAGCCAGCCCTATGTAACCTACCCACCTGAACAGTATGAGTAATAGAATCATACTCTCCCAGCAGAGCAGGGGTGTCTCATTTTTTAGATTTATGAGTTTCCAGGAAGCTGAAGAATGAGAGGAAGAGTGCAGCACAGCTCTGTGCAGGTGGATGGAGCAGCGTGTGCTCACGCCTTTGCAAGCTATAGCAGGGCAGGGGGCAGCTCTGGGCTCTCCCACCGCTCAGAAACCTTTCCCTTCTTTAGGAGGCACATCAGGGTCAGCACTTCCTTCACTTTCTGCCTGTTTTAACCAGAAGTGACTTCTCCCCCCATCAAACGCTTGCCTTGGCTTCCTCCATGAGCTCCCCAGACACGCAGCTCTGGCATCGGGAGAGCTGCTGGGGATGGTGCTGCAGAGGGGTACAGCCTCAAGGCTTTGCATTTCTGGAGCTGGAATTCGCTGTCACCTGGAAACAGGTCGCTTAGCTGGGAAGTACATTAGAATTTGAAAAGGCCCCTCCAGGGACCGGTCTGGTGACATTCCTACGGGCATTGTTTTGGAGGATCTGTCCTGGTTTCTGGTGCAGGGTCTGTTGCTGGGTGGGGCTGGCCCTGCTGCTTTGGGACTGTTTGGGGTCCTGGCTGCAGCGAGGATTAGGGGAGCCATGGTAACACAACACTGAGGTGTTCGGGGAATACACACTGCCTTGGCAGGAAGCTGCAAAACCTTCCCAAACAGCCGCCCGAAGGAGTGAATTGTAGTTTCCTCTGCCAAGGAGCGATTTGCTTTGGAGTTTTGTGGTATTACTGTCTATCAGGACTTGTGCTTTTATTTCTAATTACCTACAATTGTATCTGTAGTGGTGTTCTGCTCTTGCTCTCAGATTCTGCTCTTTGGTAAGCAGCTCAGTGTGTAGAATGTACTTGGCTCTAGAAGTGGGAAATTACCCCAGGACATCCTGTCACTGGCTCCAATGTCTCCAAATTTCACCCCCCTTGCTCTCCTTCTCTGTGTGCTTTGGTAGATCTGAAAGGTCAGGGTTATTGCAGTATTATTGGTTGGCCTTGTCTGCTATTCATGGTGAAATGCTGTGGTGCAGTGATGTAAGTTACTGTGCTTAAAATTATATTGCACAAAAAGACTTTAAAAGAACCTGTATTTGTGATTTGCTCTGGTCTGGGGGTTTGAAACTTGAGTTTTATGGCTGCTTCTCTTTAGAAAGTTTATTCTTTTTTAAGGTTATACTTTCTATAACAAGTTTTATTAATACATGTTTATCCTGGTTATATGTTAAATCATGAAGTTTTTTTTTCATTTGAAGAATTAACAATTGTCAAATATCAATGGTATGATACACTTGGTTTGGAGAATATATGTATGGATTGGGAAGGTTGTTAAACAGTTGCTAGATTATGGTCAGTGTGCAAGCTAATCCAAGCAACTGATTCTATGCATGAATCAGTTCTGTTTTATACTGTTAAAGTATAAAACAGTCTGTTCTATACATGTTAAAGTATTAATCTAAATGCTTCATAATTTAGTTTACAGACTGTATGATTTTCCTGAATTTTGTTCATTTTGGCTAAACTAGAACACTCCACAGTGGCATGTTCATGATATTTCTGACTGAGGATCTCACAGATAAAATTAGGTAGCTTTAGGTTCCTACATTCAAGTCTAAGTGTAATTTGGCATTTTCATTCTTTTGTAACCTTTGTTTGTGCACCTTTTCTTGTCTTCTTTTTCAGGTGAAAGGCCTTTTAAGTGTCCCTTTGAAGGATGTGGCAGGTCATTCACAACATCTAATATTAGAAAGGTTCACATCAGGACACACACGGGCGAGAGGCCTTATTACTGTACAGAGCCAGGATGTGGGAGAGCTTTTGCCAGTGCAACTAATTATAAGAATCATGTGAGAATACACACAGGTACATGAGTGATTTATTGTACTTTGAAGTGGAATCTGCTTGGGAGAGGCTGTGTCATTCTCCTTGTGAACAATGTTTTGGTGTGCTGTAATTTGGTATAGTCATGTTTTATGACTTGGCTTGGTAATTCTGTTTGGGTGTCCTCTCCCCTCAGCTGAGGATATTTAAGCAGTTAGATTTCCCACCTTGCTGTCAAGGCAGAATCATTTTGGTGTGGATACAAAGTTTTTTAAACTGGGCATTGAGCTGAATCCTTAATATGATTCTGGGGCTTGCCTCCCTTGTGAGCTGTTTCTTAAATAAATACCACTAAAGGACAAGTCTGAGCTTAACTTTGGCTCACTGTTATGAGTCACCCTTTCATCCCAGCTGTATTTTCCTTGCTGCTGGAACTGTGGTCAAAACTTCCTTTTTCATAGTCTAGATGTGAAAATACTTATCTAGTGAGCAGAATACTTATTTGGTGAGCAGAAATAATAAGCACAAATTTGAGGATTCTAAAATGTAAAAGCCAGTGATGATAGGCAAATAAGCTTGGCAGCATTATGTATGTTATAGAAACACAGACAACGTTCATAGAGCAACATTTTATAGCTTAGTTTATATTTTTAGTTTACAGTGTAATTTGGACACTCATTCCATTGATTTTTAAATGGAAGGTTTATGAAACCATAATTGTTTATACACATGCTTCCTATGGATTTCCTCAGAGCTTTCAATACTCAAGTGATACTAGTCAATATATCTGATCATTGAGGAAAACTATGGGGCTTCCAGTAATAAAAGAACAAAATTCTCAGTACAATGACAATAATGGCAGCTTTCAGCCTGTATCATTCAGCCTTCATCCAAAGGATGTTTTAGATGGAATGATAGGGAGAAAAATGGGCCAAATTTACTGGCAGTAATTCTTAAAGACAGTAAGATGTTGATAAAGTTTATCATTGATAAACTTTGTGAGGTTGAACTTCTCTGTTGCCTTTGAAATGAAAGTATGGTTGGCAATGAAGGTATGTCCTCAAATATCATTTGCTGGCAATTTTTCCTGTGCATCCTTAATAAAGTTAACTTTATCCTTTTTGTTTTCCCACACAGGGGAGAAGCCCTATGTGTGTACAGTTCCTGGCTGTGACAAACGTTTCACAGAGTATTCTAGCTTATACAAACATCATGTTGTACATACTCATTCCAAACCCTACAACTGCAATCACTGTGGGAAGACCTACAAGCAGATCTCTACCCTTGCTATGCACAAACGGACAGCACACAACGACACAGAGCCCATTGAGGAAGAACAAGAGGCTTTCTTTGAGCCACCTCCAGGTTAGAATTGCAGCCTTTGAATCTCTAGTTGGGGGATGGTATTTTGCTGGGGGATTTTGGTAGCCAAGGAAATGAAAACATAGATAAAAATTTAAAGTACGTAATAAAGATATCTTAATTTCTCTGTAAGACTTTTTAGGGTGGTAGGCAACTTGTAAACAGAAATTGCATGGTAATTGGCCAAAAAATAAACTCATTTATAGCAGTCATGGGGTTAAGAGAGAAATTTGAGTTGAAATCTCAGCAAACCTGCTAAAAACATGAATGTGGCTAAGGAACCAGAGAGACTCTAAGCAGATTACAATTTACTGGACTTTGTTAGGGATTTTTCAAAGAGTGTGTATATATATAACACCATGGCTGGTGACAATCTGTTGAGTAAAGGCTCTGCCTTGAGAAAAAAAAAATCTGTTTCTGCAGTACAGTGATAGGGGCTGGCTTTGCTGTGGTTTAGAGCAGTTTCTGTAAACTGTCCTAGAGGCAGAGATGGAAAGGAGCTGCTGGGCTGCAGCACTCCCCAGAGTTTGCTGCTCATGGTATCATGAGTATTGAATCCTGTGAGTATAAAGGATCAGACTGAAGGAAACGCTGTGAAAGGACAAACACCACTGTCAAATTGTGATTTTTGGATGTGTCTGAAGATCAGAAATATCCCCACAAACTGTTTTGGTTAGCAAAGTTGTTTTGCACCATGTTCGTGGGAAACTGCACTGAACACCTCAAGCAGACTTGCTATAGCTTAATTCCTTCCTTTAAAGGAATGATAACGTTTATTTGCTGAGGTTAAACATTTATAAAGATAATGAATTTACTTAAATCTTCACACAAAGGCATGTCACTAGATTCTTCTGTATGTTGGTTAATTAATAACTTAAAAAAAAATCCAGAGTTGTGTTTGCATGGAGTCCCTTGCATGGAGAGGTTAACATTTAATGAATAAATTAGAAATGTTTATCACATTTTGATATTTGCTTACAAACTGAATGTTTATGTAGTATTTATGTGTCTTTAAACTAAGTGCTAGAAGATCATACCCCATGTTCCCAAAATAAGACTTTCTGACTTGCTTCTGGTATCTTTCCTTCTTTTATTTTTCTCATCTTTCCACTATTTTTTTCTGTTGGAGTGTTTAAAACCTTCAGACAAGACTGGGACTTGTCATTGGCTCTCCTGGGAGCATTTAGAGTATGGAAAGTAACCTCTTGCCTCTTTGTATCCAATAGGTCAAGGTGAAGATGTGCTCAAAGGCTCCCAGATCACCTATGTGACAGGTGTAGAGGGAGAAGATGTCATTTCTGCACAGGTTGCTACAGTCACTCAGTCAGGATTAGGCCAACAAGTAGCACTCATATCCCAGGATGGAACCCAACATGTAAGTGACTCAGTGTCACCTGCTGACAAAACCAGGCTGAGAATTGAGGCACAGGTTGTAGCTTCTCCATGGGCTCTCTGAAATCACACAGGATTCTGGATAAATGTTGGTGGAAAGAAGCTTCTTTGGAGCTGTGTAGGGATATCTTTAGAGATGTGCTCCTGTGGAGTACCTAAGTGAAACCACATATTTTGACACATTAAACTGTAAAGTTTTCCAGAGTTAGGGGATTGGTCTGTCCTTGTTATCTTTGTCACTCTGAAAAGAACTTTTTAAACAACTGCTATATATACAGCCTGTTTCTGAGGCTTCTCACAATTCCCAGATTATGCTGTTAATGTCTGATGGGCATCTTCACTGTCTTGGCTGCACACACTTTGGGGGGTTGAGGGGTGGGGGAAGTCTTTGCAGTCCAGGTGCTTCCTTCACAGGCAGTTTGGTTGGTAATGTGCAGTTTCTAACATAAACTAAAGGATAAGGAATCCTTTGATATTATTTTCCACTTGAACATTCCTATGGCTGTCTTTTTTTAATGTTTTCCATGGATACATGTTTTTAAGGATTTCATATGAAATTTTTTTGGAAGGGGATTTCAACACAACTCTTTTGATTCACTGTGGCAGTGTATTGAAGGCTTTTGGGAAAAAAAATTCTGTATCAGCTAGCAGGGCAACTGAAGTACCAGTAATATATGAAAGATATATTCTGAATTCAGACTGAAATAAAATATCCAAGAGGCCTGTTACATTGCCAGGACATTGGAAATTCAGCAATACTAAGTAACTGGTAATTTTTACCCTCTAAAATGAAGGCCTGCAGAAGCCTTGACACAGAATTCTTATATTTAAATTATCATTCAGCTTGACTTCAGTTCTGGGATTTATTAACTTGTAAATCAGACATCAAATTATATATCTGATACCTTAATGCATTTGTACGGGAGACATCAGTAATTTATGTCATTAATTAGTTATGGATTGTTTATTTGTGGCTTAAATTCTAAGCCCTCATAGGGCTGTTTAGTATTTACATCAAGATCAAAGTATGTCAGGTGGTACAAACTTAAATCCCACTGACCTCTGTGGAAGACACATGCATAGATAATCTGTTATGCTGTTATTTGGGATAACATGGAGTTGTGGGCTCTGGGATTAGGCTTGCATCCCCTCCTCCTCCTGAGGGCCATTTTCTGTTCTGTGAGCAGGTCAGTGTGTCTGAAAGGTCAGAGCTGTTGGATCCCAGCCAGTGGGGCAGAGGGAATGAGGCTGGAGCAGCTCTGAGCCCTTCCCTGCCTCAGGAGCTGCTGTGTGTTGCAGGTGAACATTTCCCAGGCAGACATGCAGGCCATCGGCAACACCATCACCATGGTGACACAAGATGGCACCACCATCACCGTCCCTGCCCACGACGCCGTCATCTCCTCGGCCGGCACGCACTCGGTGGCCATGGTCACTGCAGAGGGCACCGAGGGACAGCAGGTGAGGACACTGCCCTGCACTCCTGCTCCTGTCCCCTCAGGGCTGGTGGCAAAGGGGCCCTGAGCCACCACACTGCTGGCACTGATGCAGATTTAGCTCAGCAGTTTCCAGCACCTGGCCTACACATCCCCTCCTAAGTGCCTGATGTGTCCTACCCAGGGCTGTACATCTGCAGGTTTTAATGTTTTAAAATGTTTTAAAAACAAGGAGGCACCAAGAAAAAAATCTGAGGTACCAGTCCAATGATTCATTTAGGTGTCTGTAAAATAACACCTAGAAATGCCAAGCTTTTCCCCCAAAGTCACACAGTAAATGTGTGACAGAACTAAGTATAGAATCCAATATGAACTATAATTTCATTGGTTAATATTATGGGACTGTAATTTATTTGGCAGATGGGAAACATTTGTGTAAGTCTATATCTGTGGGTTGGTTTTTAATGTACAGATAAAACAGCTAACTTTTTAGTACAAATATGATATCTTCAAGTTGAAATTCATTCTACTGTTCTAAAATTGCACCACATGAAAATAAAGATAGTTATTAATCTCTGTGTAGATAATCACAGGTCTGTAGGTGCATTTATTGAATTGCTGCAGTCCTGAGGATATTTATATTTTAAGAGCTAGTACTAATTTGGAGAACACAATTATGGCAACTTTTGTTTTGCACAATACAGTTATGCTGATGAGTGATCCCAGCTTTCAAGGCAGTGGTGGTAGGAGGTGAGGGGCAGAACAGATGTGCCAGGCAGGTGACTGTGTCCCTTTGTCCTGAAGGTTGCAATTGTGGCCCAGGACCTAGCAGCATTTCACAGTGCCTCCTCAGAAATGGGACACCAGCAGCACGGACACCACCTAGTGACTACAGAAACCAGACCTGTCACATTGCTGGCCACATCCAATGGGACACAAATTGCAGTACAGGTAAGATGGGGAGAAATGGTTTTTTTGGAGTGTTTGTTACTTCTAGAGCTAGAAGCTACCTAGTCAGGTAACAAAATGATTTGAATAACCTTGGTTTCCTGAAAAAAAAAAATAGCCCACAACTAAACTATCACATATTTAAAATAATATATAGGGTTAGGAAGAGGAATAAACAGTATCTGATTTTCCAAATCTACTTGTAGAACTCAGAAATAAGGGGAAGGCTGGGGGAGGTCTAAACTTCA
The DNA here is from genome assembly GCF_028018845.1 of Melospiza georgiana. Classification (NCBI taxonomy): domain Eukaryota; kingdom Metazoa; phylum Chordata; class Aves; order Passeriformes; family Passerellidae; genus Melospiza; species Melospiza georgiana. The sequence goes on from NC_080435.1 coordinate 19,955,397, forward strand.
AGTCAACCAAGTAGTTCATGGACTCACAGGTTTTCAGTGAAAAAGTGCTTTTGTTCATCCTTCAGCTTTGCATATAGGATTGACACATATAAATCCAAACCCTCAAGGATAAATTGCTATGAACTTATAAAATTAGCAAATTTGTTATTTGAACCTTGAAATGCTAATAGCAAAATAGGGCAAACAGTTATAAAGGAAGATTAATAATCAGAAATCTCTGGAAATAGTGACCTTCTGTAATGTGCCAAACCAGCACAGTACAAACAGTCTCTGTAAATAGTTCCTCACATTGTTCAAACACTGTCAGGAAAAGGTAATTTCTAGGTATGAAAGAGCTCTTAAGAGCTCAGATTGAAAGGAATAGTATTAATATCCTCAAGCAGAAACAAGAGATTGTTATTTTACCCTTTGTTAAATGGAAAGTAGCAAGTGAGATGCTGTTGAAAGTTGAGAGGCCCTGAATTCTGAACCCCTCTCTTTTGAGCTAAGTTGGCACTAATGAAAACTGCCTGTAAGAGAAACCATGTCAGAAGGCAATTTTTGCATGAGGAAAAGAAAAAAGTAGCTAAAAGGGTCCTTTGAATGAAAGGAAAACAGGCACTCTCTGCACAAGCCCCTCTTCTGTTACCAGCAATGGAGCATTAACTTGGGTTGCTTTACATTAATTAAGCTTAAAATACACAAATAGAAGAGAGGGATTTTAAAATTAAAATAGTGTTGATTATTCCTGAGAGTTTGATTGGCTTTTCTCTTGTACTTCAATACTAACAAATTAATCCATTTGGTTTCTAAGTCCTGGTAAAGCCAGTAGCCTGATAGTCCTATTGAAATCCTAACGAGGTGCAAACAGAGCTCTTGATTTGAGTGGATCCTGAATGTGATATGCAGCGACTGTAAAATAACAAGTGATACCTAGGATTGTCCCATTAGGTCAAACAATTTGGTTTTACCTTTCACACTCTCCTATGTGTTTCTTCTGAGCCAATAGGTAACGACCAGCTTTACATTTTTTTGTGAGGCTGAAGTTGTCCTCAGTGTTCCCATAAACACAGTATAAAACTCCATGGATTCCTTCCCAAAATTGTGTCAAGTTGTATTTATTCAGGGTTGCTTATCTTACTTCTGGTAGTACCAGATAGTTTAGAGAGGAAATTAACTGTAGAATCAAACAGTGTCATCACAACAGCTTTTTTATGCAGCTGGGATTCTGCAATAAATGAACACTTTTTTAATAAAATAATGTCAGATGGTGTTCCAAAGAGCTGACTTTCTGTTAAGAGAGTTAGGAAAAATGAAGATGTTTGCTTGCTTTACCAGTGATAAAATGAAATGCAACAGCCACTGGGACTTCTGTGCCTGGTCTGAACTTTGTAATATCTGCCAAGTAAAATATCACCTACTTTGTGGGTCATGAAGTGTGTTTATCATGCAGCAGTTCTTTGAAGCACATGTATTTGGTGGTTACACATAAACTCAGTGTAATCTCCTAGCAGCAGCTATCTTAATTGTCAAGCTGATTAGATAGCTGCTGGTATATATTATCATCCAGGAGAGGTGTGACAATACTGATCACACTTATTTGGGCTGAAGTACTGTTTGGTATCTAGATCTTTGCTTTCAGAACTTTTTGGATGCATTTATTATCTGAGTGTAACGTTTTGGATTTCTTTCTGTTTGAATGTGTTTGTTTCAGCTTGGAGAACAACAGTCTCTGGAAGAAGCCATTAGAATAGCCTCCAGAATACAACAGGGGGAAACACCAGGGATTGATGATTAACTTGTAAAACTGCTACCAGAACAATAGAGTGAAAGGTATTTTATTTTCAACCAACAAAGGTCCATGCCAGCAACAGCCCGTAAAAACTTTGAAGTCCCCCACTCACTGATACTGTACACATTTTATGCAAGAGTGAAGAACATTTTCTAAGTTTTGTGTACATAACCCTTGGAATGGACTGACATCATCTACTTCCAACCGTTGCATTCAGGAATATGGAATTAGGATTATATAGTAAACTTCCTTGTTATCCTTTCATCAGATTTCAGACTGGTCTACAAGCAAGTAAAAAATAGAAGTATTGGAATTAATTTTTAATGTCATGTACAAATAATGAAGGCATTACTGAAGATTTCAGCTGTTTAAATAGCCATTTCAGGAACCCTTACAAGTAATAAAGGCAACAAAGCCTTTTTAAATTGCATTCCATTAATGGAAAAGTCTTGGATTTTGAGCCTACTACTGTAAATCTTCGTATTTTGATTTGTTTCATACAGATTTGAATACTCTTTAGATTATCTACCCCATCTCATTCATTGTAAATACAGACTGTTAATGCTGGAAGTGCTAATTATATTATCTTTAAATTGGATTATGTACAAAGAACTGGTTGTTGAATATTAAAGAAAGTAAATCTAATGATTTTGTTTCTTTACATATTTTACTTAAGATGTTACTCTTGAATTATTATGCAATAAAATATAGCAAGATTGTATTGTTTAGATAGGATGATATTGTCATGTGACATACTGTTTTACTTCTTACTGAGACTGAAGTTTAAATTATTTATTTACGGCCTTGTATAAATTTTTCCAAAGTTTATTTATCATAAACTGAATTTTTTGGCATTAATTTTGATCGTAATCCACTATAGTGTATTAAGCAAATATTGGTAGTAGTTATTTCAGACATTCTAAAACACTACAAGAGTGATTTTTCACTAAAAGGTGAAGTTCCCCATTTCCAAGTGAACTATTTTCAAATGGTGCATTTGCAGCAAAAGTCCAAGTACTAATAGCTGTTTTCAACAGTTCTGAGTGCCTGCTGCTATCATTCAGTACCTAGGATGTGCTTGATAATCAGTGCTTTTGAAAATCAGGACACAAGTTACTAGGAAAAAGGGATTAATAATGATGTAAGTACAATGCTCCTCTCCAACTATTATTCTGTAAAGGAAACATACATTGTAGATATGTCTAAAATATACAGCAAAATGTAACTTTCAATTTTTTTTATATGAAGAAGTGTTTTTACTCTTGTCTTGTTAGCAAGCTGGTTAAGCAAGTTAAACATTTTTGGCTTCCTGTAAGATTCAGTGCTTATTTTAGATTAGTGTCAAGAGCACTTCTGAAACTGAAGCCTCACCTTTAGCTTTCTCAAGGAAAGGATTGAACAGCCTCTGGACAAAATCTCTATTAAGGAATCCCAGATATTGTGAGGTGCACGTCCTACATGAAAAAATAAAGTCCATAACTAAGTACCTTGAGGTGTTTGACCTCAGAAAGGCCAAGTTTGAATAGAATGAGCCAATTTATTGTGAATTACTGTATCAGTGTGGGTTGTAGCATTTTATGTTTTCTACACAGAAGCAGTGAGAGAATACAGTACTGTGGGATAGATGGGGACAAAGGAAAGGCCATTCTCTGCATAAATTACAAAGTAAAACTTGAAAACATATAGGTTGTCTGTAACTTTTGTATAGGATTGAGGTTGCTTGCTCACTTAGGTGCCAGTTTTCCTGAAATGTTGTAAATCTTGATAGCCCATGGAGATAAATGTACTATGCAAGGAGGATTAATTGCCTGTCAACTAGATCAGTTTCTTAGTACTTATCACCTTTTAGAAATTAAAGTTGTATCATTTGATGTGAATGTTCAAGGTTTTTTTTTTTTTTTCCTTAAATTTCCTTGCTAATAGTTTCTGAAAATGGTGGCTGGAACGGTGACTTTGACTTAGCAAAGAAATAACTTCAGTTCTTATTTCTTTTCATTTCCCAGAACATTTCCTGACCACTGTACAAATGTGAGTATTCTTTTTCTTTCATACAAGTTGGTTTGCTGCAAGGTGTTCATTCACAACCAGCTCAGTCAGGAAACCTGTAGTATTTTAAAAATTATTTCTGTGACTGTTACCTTATCAGTTACTCTTGCAAAACTCCCAAGTCAAAGGTGGTGCTCCCATGTTTTGCTAGCTCCCTCGACACAAATAAGGTAAAATGCTTAGTGTTTAAAGAAGAGCTGAGGTGATTATGTGTGCCTTAGCTGCAAGGCCTGCCTTCATAATAGACCTTGGTGGTTCTCCCCTGCTGCTTCCATGCAGTGGAAGGAGCTGTTCTGGTAGCTGAGGCTGCACGTTGGTGTTGGAAGGTCCTGTAGCAAAGTTTAGACAGGACAAGATTGGGTTAGATAGACAGGAAAATTGGCAAAAAGGGTTTCAGGAGGAGGAAGCAGAGATTATGACAGCACTGGGTGTTTGGCAGTGGAAATCTCTGTACTTTACCCACAGATTCAACCCCTCGTTTGAAAACTGTCTCAGAGGGAATGCTGTGGCACACACAAAGAAGTAGCTTGTAGAAGATGAGCCCTGTAAAGCAAATGAGCTCAGTGTGTCACTACTGCCTCTTGCAGACTGACTCCCACATTTCCTGTAGGATTTTTCTCTTGTGTGTCAATTCCGGGTCTATACCAATTCTCCCCATGAAGGAATGAGCCCCAAGTCTTTCCAGACCTCGCAGTCAACTTTTCCCTTTTAAGTATCTCTCCAGATTTTCCCTCTGGTGGCGTTTGCTTTACGGTCGTTTAGTGTCTCTCCTGATAGTGAAAGAGGTGATTATTTTCGGTGCTGCAGGCTGGTGACTATTGTGCCAGACACACTCTGCATAACAACAGGACGGCTTTTACCCCGAAGGGCTAATGGTTTTCATAGGAGTAAATCCTGCTGCGAACAGCCCTCATCCTGCTGCTGTGGCTGAGGCCGGCTCAGCTGACCGATACCGCAGGGCCGCTGTGAGACGGGCACGTGGTGTCTGCTCAGCACAGGGCAGGATAAGCAAACACAGGATCTCATCGAAAATGCTTCTGATTCTGGCAACTCCAGCTCTACTGCTGCTGAGGTTTGTCACTCTGCACCTTAAGCTGACCAAGATGCAGAAGTGCCCCGCAACAAACCTGTTCTGTTCACTCTGAGTTTGTCATTGAATGAAAACAAAATTTCTGTGAAATTTGCAAACAGCACTAATATCTGTGTGATATGCAAACTGATTTTCTTAAGTAGTAAGGTTTTGAGAGACTGGAAATGACAGGTAACTTGTGTCCTGTTCAGCTATTAACTTAGAGCTGTTTGAAGCTTTAAAAAATGTATTTATTCAGCATGCATCATTTTTGTCTTGAAAAAGTGGAAATTGCCTTGTCTTTGCAGATGCATAAAATCAAACTCCAGCCCCTTGTTTATAATAAGGTACTCCTACTTTTTTATTTGCAAAGTATGTATTTGAACACCATTTTCCCAAAAGTATCCTGTGTTCTATGGATAAAACCCTCTAAAGCATAGACACCTATGACAACAAAACAAAAAGCAAGAGCCATTTTCAGTTCCTTTGTTGGAGGTAGTAAACTGCACTCCAGCTGAGGCAGGGAAGCAAGCATTTTTCCTTGTTATGTGTATTGTAAATTGTGCCATCAGTTTGGCATTCCTTTGATTCTGTTTTTCATTCTGCTGGTGGAGTTCACTTGGCCAGAGGAAAATGTAACAATCTCATTAGGCCATCACCATTAGCACTAAGTTGTTGACACCTCACCCTAGCGGGAAGGGGTGATATCAGACTTTGTAACCGAGGGTTATATTCAAAGCAGACTTTAATTATCCCAATAAACATAAAAGCTTATACAATTATCCTAATAAACATAGAAGCCTATATCAACAAGTGAGCACTTGGTCCTATGCAGTCTGTGTATTTATCTCTGCTGGAAATGTGACCCCCTTAAATCCAATCCATCTCAGGTTCTGAAACAATAAGAGTTTTCTTTGGATTATTACTGTTCTGTTTAATTATTTGTAGCACTTTGCTCAAAGGAATGACAAACCATTTACACTTTCAGGGCACCAGTAACTGCCGGGAACTTTTCCTGTAAGTAAAGAGTATCTTATGTGGTTGTCAAAACCCCGGTGTTTTACCCTTTCTTTTGTTTAAATCCATCATCAGCCTTTAGGTTGATTTGCTGCTGCTTTTTATTTTTCAAGAGACTTTTGGACTCTCCATCGTGTTACTGCTTGGTTCTGTAGGATTTGCTGAGAGGTTCCTGAACAGTCAGCTTAGTGAGGCAGGACAAGGGCAAGAGGCTGACTTTCCAACACCTGGCAGGTTTGATGGCATAACAAAAACAACCCAAGGATGTAAAAAGCTCCTGGAGATACAACAATGGTCCAAAGCTACATCTCCAGTGGGAGTTTTTTCCCTGGTGTGCAATAACTCAGGGCTAATTCAGATTTTAATATTGGTTGGTAATGACTGAAAAATCAGAAAGTGCAAGAATGATTTGTGGGACAGATGGGATTAGTTGCTTTTTGTTTTTTAACAGATACATTCAAGAGACAGATTTTTTTAAAAATCTTTTTATCTGCACACCTAAAAATGTTTGTAAAATGTCTTACCTTAAATGATGCACTTAAGAGATTATTAGAAGAGTAGTAGATTTGAAAAAAGGCACAGTACCTCTCTTATGGTTTTGCATGTTCCCTGAAGGGGAAAAAGGAAGCAGGCAGGTTAGTGATAGAGGTAATTAGTAGTGTAGTGACTGCTTAGTTTATGTGCATTAGACATTGTGACTTTTTAATTGCTGGTACAAAATCTTTCTATTTTGATCATTTTTACTTGGCTTCAACAGAGAATTGGGACATTCTAATTGTACAAATTTCAGTCATGGCAATCACTCTGTCTTTTCCATTCTTCAGATGTTTTGGAGGAAATTTCTTACCTGAATACAACTCTCAGGACCAGACTGTTTTGCCATTTTCTGGTTAAGCAGATGTCAAGTGTTAAGAGGTAAACTTAAAAGCAAAAAAGGGAGTCACTAAAAACTGTCATGAGTGTGTGCTCTCATACTCATAGAGAATTACTGAATTGTATGTGACTGCTTGGCACAACCTGTACTTTTTTAATGTACTTTGTACATTTTAACTTCTGAATACCTTTGGATTTTCCTTGAAATTCCTAGATTTTGGATCCAGAAGCTGTTCTTTATGGAAACCTTGGTGCTGTCAAAATCACTGTTCTATTCTCTACCTTGTTCTCTTGCTCTTATTATTTAGAGTCCCTGGGTGAATAAATCCCTGAGCAATGTTCTCTCTGCCTGCAAACTATAGACTAAAAAGAGAACAAGGACTGGCAGCACCAGCTGTTGGCGTGTCTTTGGATATACAAAGTCCATTTTTGATGGGAAACACATTTAACTCTGGACCTTGTAATTGAAGAGAAAGAGGCTGCCAGCTAACAGCAGCTAACAGCAGCACAACCCCAGATAAAACAATCTTTAAACTGCTCACCTTTAGGCTGTCAGTGGCCCAGACACAACATCTCCCAGTTGGCACACTCCCACTGGGACTGTTGTCCCTGAACATGCCAAGTCCTGTGTGAGCACTGGAATGCCATTGCTGGCACTGGTGATAAGCACACTGCTCCCTGGGTACCTGCTGAAAACCAAGATAAAAGCTGGGAAAACAGCAAAGATCTCTCTCTGCTTTCGGTTCTCCACCAGCAGCCTTGGCACAGCTGCCTGTTGTGTTTCTGTTTTTCATAGAAGCAGCTTTACCTTCTTCCTCTTCTGCTCTCTCACTCCATTCACACCTGCCCTGATGAGGTGAATTATGCTGGCTGATGTAAATGGGTTTCAGCCAGATTTTGGCAGAACTCTTCCTATTTGATGGAAGTGGTTTTGGAGAATTCCAGATGAGCTTGCAAGTGCAGGAACCCTGACAAGATGGCAATGCCACTTCTCTGGCAGTCCTGACAGCCAGACAAATTGGCCATTGTTCTAGTTCCTCCTCTTTTTTGACTTCCCCTGCTACCCACAGAAGTTGGAAACAATGGTTTCCTTGAGCTTGAAAACTCCTAGTTAAAAGCAGCTGTTTGCCGGTGAATGTGTGCAGCTCCAGATAAATATTTCTAGTAGCAAAATATTCAATGCACCTTAGGAACAAGTATTATAAAAAGGAAAAGAACCAATTTTGTAAATATATCTCCTGAAAACTGTTAAACCACTCAAATTTATAGGAGTATCAGCCAGGCACTGCCTAGCCATCAGTTTGTGTGCTGTTACATCTGTGGGAAGAATCAGGGCTTGAGTCTGCAAGATCTGTAGCAGTTCAGAGGTGCAATTTAATCAGCTTCAGAGAATTTGGGATGATTTGGCATAGTGTGGAAAGCTGCAAAGCTCCTCCTCACTGAGCTTCTTCCTCCTCTGGTCATGTCCATTGCTCAGGTGCTCCTTGGGAGGGAGTTGGCTCTGTGGGGCTCCTCATGTTCATCACAGGTGTCACAGGGGAGCAGAGCTCCCCTCAGTCTGGGTGAAAGTCACCTCTTCAACACCACTGCTCATGGTCCTGTCAGACTACAGCAAAACAATGGGTGTGAGTTCAGATCAGCACATAGACAGAGCCTGTGAACTCTTACACAGCAGCTGTGCATTTTGTTGGCTACATATTTATTCACTACTTCCTTTTCTTAATTGCTTTCAGATTGCAAATAAACTTTCTTTTAAAATCACTGTGTTACTGTTGTCTCCTTATTTCTCTATTCCTTTTTTCATTTCCTCTCCTGTCTTCTCCTCAGAAATACTTTCTTCTCTGTACAATTCTGAATTGTAGCACTTGTTTTTGTCTCGCTAAACTGTTCCAGTGATTAGTAATTCATTGTAATTCATTAGTAACTCATTCAATTACAACAGGGCTTCTGAACTTCATTTTGTCACTTGCTGTCACCAAATACTGTGTCTGTAGACTCCAGAAAATATGAGTTACATCCGGTTGAGTTTGGGAAGGAAACTGCAGGCTTTGACATTACAGGGGGAGGGATTTATTGAAAGCTTACAGTCTTTAAACTTTTTCAAAGAAAAGGAAACTTCATTTATGACTGAAGCAAGCCACAGATAGTGGCTGGAAAGTTTTGAGTCACTTATAAGAATTGCTTTGCATCTCCCTCTGTGAGCTCTGATTGGAGAAAAAGGTGATGGAAATTCTAATTTTACAAAACCTTCTCTTACATCATCTGTTCTAAAACTTGAATGCTTCAGTTAGTACTTGCTGCACAGGGAACTTAATTTTTAAAAATGAATATTTTAAATGGAATGTTAGTGTGGTTCTGCAGCAAGTGGGTTTATACTTGACTTGATGTAACCCTATCTCTGTCCCATTTTCATAGGTTATGCTGGCTACTTTCAGTTTTCTCCAAAATGCAAAACTCAAAACTTGTGTTCCTGTGGCTCATCACTGCTTGTCCTAAAACCAGGACAGCTCTCTGCAGAGAAATGGGTATTTTCAGGCAGAAGAGGTTAAAGAATTTGGCATTGCCAGAAGTGGAATAGGGGACAATGCCATCCATCCCTGTAGGTGCGAGGTTCTGCTCCCCAGGAGTGTGTCAGGGGCAGCACATGAGGATTGTGTGCCAGGCAAGGAGGGGAGCTTTGTGGAGGAGGCAGGAGAGGGGCTGTGCTGCAGCGTCCGAGCACCCCAGCTTGGCTCCGAGCCATGAATGGATCCCGGCACTGCCTGCGTGTCCGGGGAATGCTCTGCGTGTCCGGAGAGCAGCGCTACAGGTGTACCTCGCTGGGTTTGGGCTCCCCGGGGCTCCCGTGGCTGGAAAAACCCCTATTTTTTCATGTGCCTTGTTACCCAAGGGGCTCGTTTTAAGGCGATTTGGTTCAGAAGAGAGGGGCAGGTTTATCTGTTGGGTGTAACCAGACAGAAAACGGGGCCAAGAGGCAGAGTGGTGACAGCATCCAGCATCCACGGCCTTCGCTGTGCTGGGGCTGGGTCCGTCTGGAAGTGTCCCACGGGAGCGAGCGGCGCGGGCAGCGCCCCGGCCCTTTAAACCACGTGCGTGCCGCTCCTGCAAATACAGCAATGGGTCTGGCTGCGCTTGGGAAAGGAAAAAGGCGCCTTTAACTGGCACAGAAGGTGCTGTTGCTATTATTATTATTAATTAATTAAATACTGTATTATTATTATTATTATTGTCATTTTTGCGCGCTCAGTTCCAGCAACTCTACGGGAGCCAGACCACGTTGCAGAGGAGCGGGGAGCGGCAGTCCCGCAGGGCGGCGCGCTGTCCCCGCGGTGTCCCGGGAGTTGCCCGGCGGGGCGGGCGCTGTCCCCGCGGCGCTCCCGGCGCTCCCCGGACGCCGTCTCCAGGCGGTTCCCGCCGCCCGGGCGGGGCCGCCCCGGGGCTAAAATGGCGCCGGGCGCGCGCCTCACGGGCGGACACGTCCGCGCGGCCGCCTCGGGGCGGGGCCCCGGCCCGGCCCCGCCCCCCCGCTCGCGCCAAAGCGGCCCGTGACGCGACAGCCCGCGGCCCCGCCCCCGCGCGCCGTGTTTTCAAACCCGGTGGGCGGGCGCGATTGGCCGGCGTGCGCGGCACGTGACCAACGGTCGCGGGAAAGCCGCGGAGTCCGAACGGCGCGCGGCGGGACCGTTCGTGGGCAGCGCGAGCCGAACCGGCACCGCACGCGGGCGGAGCGCGGGCAGCGCAGCGGGAGCGGCACGGGCGGAGCGGCCGCCATGAGCTTCCTCAGCCTGCAGCGGGCGGCGCCGCCGCGGCGCGTCTCGGCCCGGCGGGCGGCGGCCCCGATCCGGCAGAAGCTGCTGTTCTTGAGCGGCCACAGCGACTGCGAGGAGGAGGAGGAAGAGGAGGAGGAGGAAGGCTGCGGCAGCAGCAGCGCCAACAGCACCGGCGAGGACTCGGCGTTCCAGGAGGCGGACTCGCCGCTCTCGGCCGCGCGCACCCCGGCGCGGAGCGACCCGCCCCTGCTGGAGGAGGAGGAGGAGGAGGAGATGGAGCCGGCGGCGGCGCCGCTGCCGGACGAGGGGGACTCGTGGGAGGAGGAAGGCTTCGGCTCGTCGCCGGTCAAGTCGCCCGGAGCCTATTTCCTGCTCGACTCGCCCTCGCCGCTGGCCCCGCACAAGGGCCGGCGGTGCTGCGAGCGCTCCCCGCCGCACCCGGCGGCCGGCGGGTACCGGGGGGCGCGGGGCGAGGAGCCCGGCTCGCCGCTGCCCGACTACCCGGGCACGCCGCCGCACAAGACCCTGCGCAAGCTGCGCCTGTTCGACACGCCGCACACGCCCAAGGTGAGCCGGGCTAGTCCGTTATGTAACGGCGGGGGCGCCGCTCGGGACCGCGCCGGGGGCTCCGGACGGGACGGGGCGGGACCGGGCGGCGCCGCCTCCCGACGGGACACGGGGCGAGCCGCTTACTTAGGTGTTAGTCATATAGAAACAAAAAAGTTTCCCGAGTTTGGCAGTGTTTTGTGGAAAGTGTTTGAAAAGTGCGAGTGCGAGCGTGGAGTGTTAAAGCTCCTGGAGTGCGTGCTGGAGCGTGGAGTGGGCGTTGGTTGGTAGGGGTGTAGCCCGAAAGTTAAAGCTCGGCTTGGGGTGTGATCCTGAGCGTGTCTCGGTGAGCTGGCCTGTCCTAGGAGGAGTTTCTTCACAGGAAGGGTGACTGGACATGGGAATGGAATGCCCTGGGAGGTGGTGAGGTCACCGTCCCTGGAGGTGTTTAAGGAAGGATGGACCGATGGCTCTCGGTGCCGTGGGCTGGGTGACACGGCGGGGCTGGGTCATGGGCCGGGCCCGATGATCTCAGAGGCTGCTCCCTTCCGATGGGCGCTGCTGCCATCCCGGCGTGTTGGAGCGCTCCTGCCGTGCGCCAGCGCTGCTTCAGCCTCTGCACTCCTCCTGCATCGAACGTGAAACACTTCGGTGCTCGGAAACTGGGAGAGTCCAAAGTTTAGAGGGAAACATGGGTAGCAGCTCTTAACTCTGTCAATAGCAGACTTTTGGAAGGCATTTCAACTTTTGAACTCGACGCTGTGTAAAATCCCGTATAGTGAATTTAAATCAAGTGATAATTGGCTTCCTTTCTTCATTACTTTTCATATAGCCCTTTAGAAGTAATCCTGGGATAATCCCCGGGGATAATCTCCCAGGGGTCTATAGGCTATAGATGGAAAACAACTGACTTAAGGTGTGAGGAAGGCTTCCTTCTTAATTGGTTTTCTACAGCTTCCATCTCCAGTGAGGGTTCTCTGGTGAAGATCAGTGGTACAAGTTTGTAAAAGGTGAAATTGGTGGTGATTTTACACCTTGTCAGAGGCAGACACTTCAGAGCTGCAAAAGTTTTGTGGAATATGATACTAGAAACAAGTTTTTAACACAGCAGTTCAGTGGGGTTCTTAAATTAGGTGGCCACATTCTACATAGGTCATCTTTGGAAGAATCAGGTGGTTCAGGTATCCAGTGGAAGTACAGAAGTGTGTCCTGAGAAGCACAGGTCTTCATCTAGGGCAGATTTCAGGATTGCAGTTGACATTCCCATGTACTGAGTGTGCTTCCCTGTGGTGGTTTAGGCTTTAGTCCTGTCAAGCCTTTATTTTGTTGTTAGGATAAGGTGATGCTCCTGCTTGTGATCCAGTCATCCCTGCATCCTCACCAGGATGAAGGAGACTCAGGTGCAGGGGAGAGGTTTTGTTATGTGCCTGGAAGATGCCTGGTCTGGCAAGTTACCACCCAGAAGATGAGTTTTGGATATTTAACTGACTGTGCAGCCATGCTGCCAATTCTTGAAACGATTTTTGTAGGCTCAGAAGATGCATCAGTGCATCAATATTAAATGTTGCATTTGCCATTTAAGATTGTCACTTAAATTTGTAGAAATCAAAGATCATTTCATGTCTGATCTAGCTTCCACATTATGCACGTGCAAATCATAGTGATACAGTACAGGATTGTCCTTGAGTTTCATCTGTGTTCATTTAATGGACAAAGATTTGTCCAAGAAGTTTAGGTGATTAAATGATTAAAGACAGAAAAAGGTTACTTTCATCATCAGCTTTGCTGTCTTTTAATTTTAATATTTGTTTGCTTGAACTGTTTCTGTGTAGAGTAGAAAGCCTTATGGTTTCTTAGGCTTTTTGATGGAAATGCAGGTATTTAAACAACTGATGCTAACTTTAATTAGGCAATAGTGTAATGATGGCTTCAGGCATGACCTGACTGTTTAATGTCTAAGGCAATGTCAAGGTTACGAATGACTAAAAATATTTTGGTTTTGTTTCTTTATTTTAAATACAGAGTTTGCTTTCTAAAGCACAAGGTTTAGGCTCCAGCTCAGTCAAACTTCGAGGGGGCTCGCTGTTTATGAATGTTGGGAAATCAGAGAAGCAAGAAGAAGATTTTAGACAAACACCTCATGTGAACATCAATCCCTTCACTCCTGACTCCATGTTCCTTCACAACTCTGATGGCAAATGTCGGAGGAGGAAGAGGATACACTGGAATGAGTGAGTGACTTGTAGCTTCCTTTGTTAAACTTGTATTTAGAGCTACTTTTGACTGCAAAGATTTTGCTACAAATTGCTTCTAAGAATGTATTTTTGCTTGCAGGTTGTTAGTAATGTATAATACAGCTCTTAAAGGATGTGCTTCAAGGGGCATGATAGCATGAAATAATCATTTAGCATTAGATCTTTTGATTACTGTGCAGAGAGAATAGACTAGGCTCTGTGCTGGTCTTTTTCCCCTCACACAATGGGCCATGCACAGTCTTTTATTCAGGAGGGGAAAAAATGCATTAAATACAAGTGTGAAACATGAAGAAAGAAATGACAAAGATATTAGCATGACAATTTTATGAGTTTGTGTTTACAGATGTCTAGTGTTCAATTAGTTAACTAAAGTTAGATAGGAAAACTAGATCTCAGAAAAATTCAACAGCTTCTGGGCTTCAGTTCTAAGTTTACTTAAACCATGTTATTTCTGGTGTGAATTTCAGCTCTTGTGGGGAGGACATGGAACCAAGTGATGGAGAGCCTGAAGAGGAAACCATGAGACCTGCTAAGGTATTTCATCTTTAAACCTTGATACTAATTTCAGCAGTTTGTGTATTGTCAGACCTAAATATTTTCCTTGGTAATCTTTGCAGAGGATAACAATAACAGAAAGTAACATGAAGTCACGGTATGCAACCGAATTCCATGAACTGGAGAAAATTGGGTCTGGTGAATTTGGCTCTGTGTTTAAGTGTGTGAAGAGGCTGGATGGCTGCATCTATGCAATCAAACGATCCAAGAAACCCCTGGCTGGCTCAGTGGATGAGTGAGTACTTCCTGCTCTTAAAACTTAAGAGTCTTCTCTTGGTGTTTCTTCTTGGCTCTTTGTGTTGGTGTCTAGAGAAGGCATTTAAGAGGACAGTACAAAATGAACACGAATTAAATGTAAAAGAGATACAATTTTGAAGCCACTTGATTTTTTTCTTCCCCACCCACTCCCCAGGTACTGTGCAGTACTGGGGAGAAAAGGCTGATTGGCCTCTCTCCTGCCAGATGTTTGTCCCAGTGTTCTGTGTGGAAACAGACTGCTCTCAAAGTGAGAATAACCCTTGCTTGCAAAGGTCATCTTTGAGAGATGGAAGGAGGGCACTATTTCCAACTGAGTCCTCATCCTTGTCAGCTTGAAGTGGCATGTAGATAAGTTAAGTCAGTTGGAGGGTATTTTTTGGCATTTGTGAATGAGCCTGTGATTCAGGACTTTCCCCCACACTTCAGTGTGGGGAATAGTTGTTTGAATAGTTTATAAGTATTTGAACACACAATAGTGTGTTCAGATAGTTATAATATAAACCTCCTAAGTCTGAGTTGCACAAAATTGCATACCAGATTTACAATCTAGTGAATGTTGAGTTCAGTCAAACCCTTGGCTTATGAACACTTTTATTTTTTGCCTAGAACTTTAGTCTTGCATCTTAAAGTTTGCTATTCCTACTGGTTGGCAAGTATGTAATGGAAGTGTGGCTCTCACACCAAACTATTGTTTTGATGTTCCATAGATTAAGTCTTTTAATATAATGTAAATTATTTTAACTGTTTGGACATAAGTACAAATCCAGCTTAGGGTGCCACAGAATTGAATAGGAAGATTTTAATTAGAAATACCTACTGTAATAAGAAATGGTACTAATTTCACTTCACAATACTCACATGTGCTGTTTTTTGTGACTAACAGGCAGAATGCTTTAAGAGAGGTCTATGCACATGCCGTTCTGGGACAGCATTCCCATGTCGTGAGGTACTACTCTGCATGGGCAGAAGATGATCACATGCTTATACAGAATGAATATTGCAATGGTAAGTAAAGAAGACATACAGGTATCTACAAGCTGTTAACAATAGTTAGGAACTGATTACCCTACTCATAGCCCATGCTGTCTTTCTCCCAAGTGACTGGTTTTCCTTTCTGGAAAAGGCTTAGCAGATGGATGAAGCAAAAATGTACAAAGTTGCAGACCGAGTCATGCATGTTCAAGCATACTGGAAGTATGTGAGATGTTTGTGAGCAGAAGAACTTTTCTTTCTTCTGTACAGTAGTACAAGCTGGAATAGAGAAAATTGCTAGAGTTTCCATTAAAAAGGAGATTAAACTTGATTCGGAAGCATTTTGCTATTGTTGATGCCCTGATGGAGATTTGGAAGAGAGAGAGAGCCCTTTTCCTTGTGTTGATATTCTGTTAGTCTGACAACTACAGGAGAAAAGAATTTTATTATATTGTTATATGGCTGAGAAGAGGATACAGCACCATATTTTACACTTACTGTATATTGCCAGCAAGTTCTCTGTGATATATTCACTTAGTTTTGGGAGCTAGTTGTAGTTACATTGTCAGCTGTTTGATGCAAAAGTATAACTTGTTTTTTTTAATGGTTTTCCAGGTGGCAGTTTAGCAGATGCCATAAGTGAAAATTACAGGAATATGCGTTACTTTACTGAACCAGAACTGAAGGACTTGCTGCTTCAAGTGGCTCGAGGTTTAAAGTACATTCATTCGATGTCCCTGGTACACATGGACATCAAACCTAGTAAGTTTGTAACTACTTTACTCTCTATTGACAACTTGCTCAGTTCATTTAATCTGCTGTAGAAAAATGAACAGTTAGCCACACCTTACTAACTGTAAATTCTTCCCTGAAGCTCTGAATAGGAGCACAAAGATGTCAGTTATAAAATTGGCCAGCAGACCTAAACTGTTGAGTTTATCTTGGGTCCTTTTTGTGTAATTGACTCTACTTGCATAACACTTGGCTGCCTTCCCAGCAGAGGGGCCACAGCGAATCAGTTATAGCTTCTCACTCTTTGAACAGGGTTTATATACAAATAAAACTTCTGCATGGCTAAAGGAAACTGTAGTGAAACTAGGTCAAGTACAAATGGTACAGGAATGTTTGTTTTAACAATTCTGCTATTTTTCAGGTAACATTTTCATATCTAGAACATCAATCCCGAGTATAACTCTAGAGGAAGGCGATGATGATGACTGGTCATCTGACAGAGTAATTTTTAAAATAGGTGAGAAAAAACACGCTTGTGTGCAAAAGAATTGCATCATCTCGTTGTCTTCTGAAAATTAACTTTCTTTCCTCCTTGCAGGTGACCTGGGCCATGTAACTCGAGTCTCTAGTCCTCAAGTGGAAGAAGGTGATAGCCGTTTCCTTGCAAATGAAGTCCTACAAGAGGTAACTGTTCTGTTTGTGGGAAGCAATGATGTTAGGCCTGCATGCTGTTTCCTTTAGGGAAAAAATGGTGAATTTATTTTTCCTTTTTTCTTTTGAAGAACTACACTCACTTGCCAAAGGCGGATATCTTTGCTCTCGCTCTGACTGTTGTCTGTGCTGCTGGTGCTGAGCCTCTTCCAACCAACGGGGACCAGTGGCACGAAATCCGGCAAGGAAAGCTGCCCAGGCTGCCACAAGTGCTTTCTCAAGAATTAGTAGACTTACTAAAAGTAAGAACTCCTGTGTACTAGTGGCTCGCTGATAAGTGTGATTTATTGTCTTGCTGGCCTTGACAAGGATGCCTTGTGTTGTTTTTCCCCAAGGTTATGATTAATCCTGATCCTGAGAAAAGGCCTTCGGCTGTGGCCCTGGTGAAGCATTCGGTGCTTCTCTCTGCCGCAAAAAAGAGCGCGGAGCAGCTGCGAATAGAGCTGAACGCTGAAAAATTCAAGAACTCCCTCTTGCAAAAGTAAGTAGGGCCTTGGGGTCCTTAACAGAACTTCATTTCTAACAGGTTCTCACCTGAGAGTGAAGTGATGGTAAAACAGGGGTGTCCTTGTTTGTGGGTGAGATCCACAAATCTGTATGCATGTGCGTACCTGAGAGTGCAAAGTGGGTCGTGGAACTTTAAAAGGAACTTTCGCCACTGAAAGAACTCTTGAACGCTCTAAGGGAATCTCAAAAGCACTGTTAGTATTCAAGGCATACAAAACATTATGGCTTTAAACAGATGTTTCAGGACAGTGCACACTTCTGTGACAGGTATAGCCTAGCTTACATCTGTATGATTTGAGTCTATGTTTTCCTAGGTCATTTGTACATTGAAATGTTGGAAAATGACTTAAATTGCCTGTTTTGAACCTAAATGGAATGGCACATCAGGAATGTTATTGGACTGATTGAATTGTACACAGCAGTGTTACTGGGTCACCAGAGAATCATTTGTATCTAGAGGTCATCTTGTCCTACCCCTTGCTCAAACACTCACTCTGAATTAAAGTTTGGAAAAAGAGATTCCCTTTAGGAAAGTCTGATTTCTGCTTGAATTTCAGGGAAAGAGCAGCCATCTGTCACTTTGACTTCAGTTATCTTTGCATGTGTTATACATAATGGGCAGGCTTTTATGAGGGAATATAGATCACTGATTTATTTTGGAGTGGTATGTCTTGAATGAAGATGTTAATTTCACATTCAGGTTCACTCCATTGTTACCTGCTTATCTTGCCATTGCTAGTCTGACCACAGCCAGATGTACTGGATTAGCTGGTTATCTTCATAATATTATGAATTACATTGAAAGAATAATCAGACAATTTGTGCAGGTTGCTAAAGGGCAGATTTGCTGAGGTAAGTTGCTTGTGTAGATTAAGACAACATCTTTTTGCACCTCTTGAAAAAGAAAAATGGCAAAGCTAGTGTTTTGTGAAGATCCCTTCTAGCCTGGCAACAAGGATACATCCTTGTAAATCTAAGAATGATTTTAAAACAACACTTAGCCGCAGTAATTTTTACTGTTGTGTGGCATAGTGCTCCATAAAATACTTCAGGTAGTTTGGGGGGACAGGGTTTTTTCTGTTGAGTTTGTTTTTTCTTAAATTTCGGCATTTGAACCATTTAAAATACCACTTTAGTGTGTAAGTCATCTTCAGTGAAAAAAATCCTTTTAAGGCAACTCAGCTTTTCTACTGTGTTGTCCTCTTCAGAGGAAGGAAGAATTCAAGATTTCTAGGCAAGAACTCAAGACTTCTAGGGAAGAGTGGAAGGATATTGTAAAACTAAATTTCCTGGTAAAGTGGTGTGGTGGTTGGGCAAGCACACGAGTGTGTATTTGTTCACAAGGAAGAGGACTGAAAATTGGTTGCATTCTCTTCCAGTGAACTGGCACAGTGATAAATGTGGGGGTGATTATATGGGGCACAGGTGTTAACTCTGGCTTACAAGAATGGGAATTGCTTATTAAAGTAAAACATGTAGCTTAAAACTGAATACACCACCAATGTGCAGCAAGCTTGTAACATTTCATTTTGCTTTGCAGCCAGGTGTGAAGTGAGATTACAAATACTCATGGTAGAGAAAGTTCTTTAATGGATAGTTTGAGATTGTGGGAGGGAGAGAGTATGGGGGAAGGCTGAGGTTTAGCCATATGTCAGTATTTGAAGAAAGGAGAAAAGCAGCGTATGGGGGAAATGTTTATAAAGATAGCTGTGCTCTTTTGTTGGACTACTTTATAACTTTATCCTGAGTTAGATTTAACTTTGTCCTCAGGCTGGGTATTGGTAATTCTCTGAAACAGAGCAGCTAGCAGAATCTTGCACAGGGGCAATGGCCTGTGCTGCCTTCAGTGACTCTGCCTTGCAGGCTCCCATTTTTGTTAGGCAAAAAATGTGGAGGTGGTGATCAGCTTTTGATGTGGGTATGCAAAAGGAAAAGGATGCTTCCTGAACTGTGTGTTGTCAGTTACACACATCTGTGTTCATCTAAGTGTCTGACTCCCACAGAAGTTCAGGTGTGGCTGAATTTGCTTCCTTTGGGCAAGCCTTGGTAATGAACTCTGACTTAACACGAGCCTTGTGCCAGGAGGTAAAAGTGTGATGGTGTTCACAGGGGTCTGAGGATGAGGGAAGAGACGAGGATCTGACTCCATGTTTCAGAAGGCTTGATTTATTATTTTATTATATATATTATACTAAAACTATACTAAAAGAATAGAAGAAAGGATTTCATCAGAAGGCTAGCTAAGAATAGAAAAAGAAGGAATGAATAACAAAGGCTTGTGTTTCAGACAGAGTCCAAGCCAGCTGAGTGTGATTGGCCATTAATTAGAAACAACTCTATGGGACCAATCACAGGTCTACCTGTTGCATTCCACAGCAGCAGATAATCATTGTTTACGTTTTGTTCCTGAGGCTTCTCAGGAGAAAAAAATCTTAAAAAATATATTTTTCATAAAAGATGTCTGTGACAAAAGCACCCTCCTGTGTCCTGGTAATTGAAGTGCTGAGCTGCTTGCAGCAGGCTAGATTTCAGAATCTGAGTTGTGTGAATTTTTCATTTCCTTCCCTTGCTTTTCAAAAGAAAGAAATCTGTACAAGTAATGAGCATGCCACCTCTGCCGTCTGGCTGGAAACAGGGGGATGTGAATCATAACGCTGTCAGTATGACCTAAACCTGACCCAGAGTTGTGGATGGTGACTGCTGTATCTGTGTTGCTGTCTGTGGCTGTGCTGAGCCGTGTCCCTGTGTTGCAGGGAGCTGAAGAAGGCGCAGCTGGCCAAGGCGGCGGCCGAGGAGCGCGCGCTGTTCACGGACAGGATGGCCACGCGCTCGGCGACGCAGAGCCGCCCGTCGCGCCTCATCGGCAAGAAGATGAACCGCTCGCTGAGCCTCACCATCTACTGACCCACCACAGCCAGGAACTGGGGGAGCCTTCAGCTCCTCTTCCTTGTCCTGTAGGCAGTATCACCAGTTTGACAGCTCTTGCTTCTGGTTTTTACTCATACCCTATGGCTGGTTCTGCATTCACCATCGGGGCTGATGGACTCGGTTACTCTCCTGGATGTTGCTCCATAAGCCTTCGGTTACACTGTTAGATGTTATGTTGTCCCAGGGTTAACCACTATAGTGGTGTGCTGCTTTGTAGTGTTACAGCATTGTAATAAGAAGCAATATCCCTAATCTTTTAAGAAGGAGGGAGGAGGCCTTACTTTGATAGTTAATTTTTTTTTTTTTGGAGCAGAGGGGGAATAAATTTTAAAAGACAGGCTTTAAGGCCACCTACAGTCAATGTACCTGATGTCAGGTAGACTTCTGTTGTGAATTTTATTTGTATATTCAACTGGGAGCACTTTGTAGGCATTGCATAAACCACAGCTTAGGAACCTGTGGAATTAAGTGCCATGTGGAACTGCTGCTATTTTTAGTTCAATGTCCTTGCTGTAAACTGTAGCATTAAAACAATCATTCTTGTGTTAATAGGCTTCTTGTTAAAGCAATTACGTGAAACAAATGTAAGCTGCATTTTAGTGAAGGCAGCATTTTTCTCTCAAAGCTAGTGCATTGTGAAAAAATGCACCAATTTAATATTTGGACTCTGTATTAGTATAGTGCAATTGTTAATGTCTTTGCTATTGATGTTTTGTTCTACTTTCTAATAAGGTTCTCTGAATGTTCATATTTTCTTCAGTTGCCCATTCTTGGGCTATTGTATGTTTGGTTTTTTTATGTTGGAATACTTGTAAATAGTTGTTTAGTGTGTTCAGGTTGTTTTTCATTGTTTATGTACATAAGTTTGATCATGCTTATAGTGTACTATACAGAAACTGCAGTCTGGGATGCCAGCAGACACAGCTTAACAATTCAGTTTGAAGTTCCAATATGTGGAACAGAATGTGGCCATGGAACCAATGCTGATGTTGAACTTAGGCTGACAGAAGAACTGTTCTGATTACTGGCTTGTCTCTTCATTCATTTTACTTAAAACAATGTTTCCCTTTTGTGCTCTATTTGTTCTTACTAGTGTTGAATTTGAATATTAAAGTTAAAAGTTCTGTTTAATATTGTGTAACACTTATTTAACTTTGTAGTTACAGAAATAAAATACTGAGTTGGGAATATAGTATGGCAACTCCTGATGAGATCTGCTTCCCACTCATGCCTGATGCTTGTGACTCCCTCTCCTGAGAGTGGGACTGAGTGAGATAAGAGACTTGCTGATAGTTAGGAGAGAAGGCTCCTACTCCCTGGGTTTGTTAGTGCTCATAGCAGTCTGTCTGTGCAGCCTCAGGAGTGGTATTGCATTGGCAAAGATGAAACCCCTGGAAGAAGTGGAACCCATGACTGATGGTGGAGGAATAGAAACTGTGTGAAGGAATAGCTGGGTCTGAGGTAAGGGAAACATGCAGGAACTGATGAGAATAGGAAGAGAGCTGCTGATTTAGAAGTTGGGAAGAAAACAGTGGGAGGAGTTGGAATATTTCAGTGATGGCATGTTCTGTGGCATGGAGGCAAGTGTAAAGAAGAGACACAGTAAACAAAGGCTTAACAGATCAGTCCGTTGCGGAAGTTTTTACCTTGTGTTAGAGCCACAGGTGACTCACAGAAGCTGTGCCTGAATTCTATAGGCTCAGAAAATTCAGCTTTGTAGTTAGCAGAAAATAAGAGTTCTCAGTTCTAGTCATATGACAGTGAAATTCAGAGTATTGGTTTAAGGGATATGAATACTGGTATTTTACTGATAACTGAAAAATTACTACATTGAAATACCTTTAGGTTTTTACTTTATAAGATAGCCCTGTCTTGTTTGTGAGAGAATTTAAACTATATGGGTTTGTTGCAGTATTTTAATGTTCATTAAGTGAGACCTTTAAGCATACTTCTAAACAGTCAGAAATTCCTGTTGGTG
Source organism: Melospiza georgiana (assembly GCF_028018845.1). Taxonomy (NCBI): domain Eukaryota; kingdom Metazoa; phylum Chordata; class Aves; order Passeriformes; family Passerellidae; genus Melospiza; species Melospiza georgiana. The sequence goes on from NC_080435.1 coordinate 19,977,385, forward strand.
GGTTATCAGTGAAATTAAGTCTTTTTATCTCTACACTGTAAAAAAATCTGTTATATCTATTATAGTTCTGTGCCCCTTATCACCAATTTTCAGACCTGTAACATCAGTAGAGGCATTACTGTGCAAACAAGCTGTGCTCGTGGCTGGGTGAAGAATGGCCTGGATTGCTGGGCCCAGGGAGGTGGTGGATGGAGCTGCTGGAGGCCAGCCACCAGTGATGCTCCTCAACGTCACTTTTCATCGATCTGGGTGAGAGGACTGAAAGCTCCCTCAGTTTGTAGATGACACCAAGTTGTGCAGGAATGATGATCTGAGGGAGGGATGAAGGCTCAGCAGAGGGATCTGGACAGGCTGGATCGATGGGCTGAGGACAGCTGCAGGAGGTTCAGCAAGGCCAAGTGCCAGATCCTCTCCCTGGGCCACAACAACCCCAGGCAGTGCTGCGGGTGGGGGAGGAGTGGCTGGAAAACTGCGCAGTGCAAAAGGACCTGGGGGTGCTCTTTAACAGCAGATGAGCACTAGATCAGAGTGTGCCCAGGTGGCCAAGGCAGCCAGTGGCATCCTGGCCTGGATCAGCAATGGTGTGCCCAGCAGGAGCAGGGCAGGGATTGTCCCCTGTGCTGGGCCCTGGTGAGGCCACACCTCGAGTCTGTGTCCTGTTCTGGGCCCCTCACTGCAAGACAGACATTGAGGGATTGGAGAGAGTCCAGAGAAGGGAAACAGAGCTGGGGAAGGGTCTGGAGAGTCCTGTGAGAAGCAGCTGAGGGAGCTGGGGGTGTTCAGCCTGGAGAAAAGGAGGATCAGGAGAGACCTTACCACTCTCTACAACTGCCTGAAGAGAAATAATAGCCAGGTGGGGGTCGGCTTCTTTTCCCAAGTAACAAGACATAGGACAAGAGGCAACAGTCTCAGGTTGTGCCAGGGAGGGCTTAGATGGGATTTGAGGAACCATTTCTTCACTGAAACATTTGTCAAGCATTGGAACAGGCTGCCCGGGGAAGTGGTGGTGTCACCACCCCTGGGGTTATTTAAAAGCTGTGTGGATGTGACACTTAGGGACGTGGTTGAGTGGTGGGCTCAGCAGTGCTGGGTTAACGTTGGATTCCATGATCTTAAAGGCATTTTCCACCTAAAAAATTCTGTGGGTCTATTCTAGTGCTGGTCACAGGTTTTGTGTGCCATTGAAGGGGTGCCCTGCTTAAACCATAGAGCTGACATGACTTTAGACATTTTAACTTTTTCCTGTGTGCCAAGGACAGTATTTAAAAAGGCATTTCAGAGTTCTAAAGTAATTTATGGGAGCAGCACAAATCGTGAAATGTTATCTCAAGTTTTCATGAGCCTTTCTGATGCAGGTGGTGAGGCAGTGAATCCTGGCTGCAACAATGGCTGGTAGGAAGGAGCAGAGAATTTGGGAAGTGTGTGTTAAAGCTTCCCATGAAAATTCCCAGCATGCAGTGATTCATGATTCAGATGTTTACTGAGTAAGAAGTGATATCTATTTTTACTGACATTGAAGGGGGTTTCTTTTTTTTAATAGGAACAATCTTACAGTAATTTTGGCAGCTTACAAATTAGTGCAAAAAGAAGACTTGGGGCAAACTTATCTGTAGTTGAGCAGGTGGAAGGAGGAGCTTCTCACCTCTCACAAAAATGTAGAACTGGGTATTACCTGAGATTCAACCAAGCATGGTGTAACAGGATGAGCTTCAGCACTTGGAGAGGAAAACTGTAGCTGAATCTAAGAAGCATGCATTAGAGTTGGGTGGCAAACATGTTCTTCAAAATAGCCATATTTAATATTTAACCAATTTCTCCTGAATTCATCGAGCTTAAATTTCCCAAGTTTAACTATTTGATCAGACTACACGACTTCATGAAGAACTCACAGTGAATGTAAAAATACTTGAAAGCAGGTATTTCATACCCCCAGGTCCTCTAGACATTTGTCTGCTCTCTCTGTCTTCTCCATCTTCTAATGATGCATTACTGGACAACACCTCCTGCTTGGTCTTTCTCAGTCTTTCTGCATCTTCTGACCAAAATGTGAGTGGTGTGAAGGACTAAAGCTTCTACAGACTCAGTTTCCTGTAAAGACACAACACCATTTAACACAGAAAAATTAATGTCAGGTATCAAGGACTGATTCACTGTTTGGATAATTCATCTTGCAATTCAAACCTTTCCATTGTCTGTAGAAATATTGATGGGTTTGCGGGCTAAATAATTGAATTGAATCATAAATGGTATACTTTAAAAAATATTTAATCACATCTGGTGTTCAAATACTACATGAAATTCTGTTTATGCCATTACTGTCAAAATACAATTGGAGGTCATTTTTGTATGTTGTTTTGTTTTGGTTTTGGGAAGATATCCCCATACAGCAGTTGTCTAGGGTTTTTTTATAGTTTTTGTTGGGTTCATTTTTCAGTTTCCAAGTATCCTGTTGCCCTATTAGCTGGAATGGATCTGAATCACTATAATGTAGAACCTGAAATCTTCCTGTCAAGTTGGCTTATTTTGGAAGTCACAGACAAGTTTTACCTCCACTTAGAAATGGAGTTAGGCACTGCTTGTATATTCCAAATCTCGATTTCAATGTCCCAGCTTGCATTACTTGATGACACTGAAAAGTTTCATGAATAGAAGTGTACTTAGGCACCCTGTCCTTGGCACTATGTGTTTGACACCCTCCCAAAAGCTGGCCAGCTGCACCTTGCCTGAATGTGTTTTGTAGTCTCCAGCAACACCTGCTGGACAGAATTGTTAACTGAGCACTGAATTTTGTCTTTGAAGTGTTTGTGTGCTGGTGTGACACTCGACTCTGATTGTTAGAAGGCATTGTCTTGTTCTGCAGCAGTGACTGAGCATTCTTGCCAGCAGTAGCTCAGGTAAGAGTGTTTCCATTTGTCCATCCCCAGTCACCCCTTTGGCTGTGTAGGCTTGGAAAGGGCACCCTCACCATGTGTCTGTATATGTGGTTTGGCGTGTAATGTGTGCATGTGCTTAATAAACCCCTGTGTGTGCTACCTACAAATATCCCTGCTGTAACTGGGCTTGGGGACCTGGCTCTAAACATGGTTAGCAGAGTGAAACCAGGCTGAGCCCTGCTGAGCCCTCCCCTCTTCCAGGGAAGCCTGGAACCCTCGGAGGGAGCTGCTGAGCACAGCAAAGGCTCTCAGCTCCAGAAACGCGGCACAGAGAAACCAGGAGGAAACTGGGCAGGACAGCACTCAGGAAACTGCTCTTGGCTGAGAGCTGGAATGGGATGGAGATTCTGTCTTCCCAAAGTATAATGGGACTGGGCTAGGGGAAAGGGAGGTGCCCCAAGGAGAGAATATTGCTGGGCCTAATTAAACAGGAAGCAATTCATTATTGTTTAATATGTTGCCCAGAGATCTGAGGTTGTGCACGCCTAAAAATGAACTTGAGATTCTGGACAGTCTTGAAAAAGCTGCAGCATTGGCTTCAAAGATCTTCCTTTTGCCTGTCATTTGACTCCCTTACAATACACAATATGAGCATTTAGCATGACATCTGAATTATCATGCTGGTCTAAACTGATTTCTCTTTGAGTCAAGATGAAAGCAGACTAAGTGGCCTGACTGTGATTAATGATCTCCTGTGTATCCCTCAGATTGCTGCCAGACAAGGGAGCTGATGGACATAAAACCTGCTGCTGCTGCTGAATTTATACACAGGAAGATTCTTCGTGTTCAGCCTGCATCCTGATGGAGGAGATCTTGTTCATCTCTTGATTTACAGACAGCAGAAGGCACCACTAATGGAAGTATTTTAGGCAAGGTGTTTCACAGGATAGGGATGGGGGGACTGGAGAAACACCTGCTATTCCCAACCTTTAGCAGTCTCACCAACCCTAGGTGATGTTTCTGCCTCTGCAGCTCTTTCCTCTTGCCTCTTTCCATTCTCATCTACTTAGGTTCAGGGCAGAATCTCCTCATATATTTGATCCATGTCTTTGCACATGGGATTTTAAACTCCTTTTGATCCTGTAGACACTGGGTCAAGGCTGGATTGATGGGCCAAGGCCATTGTATGAGGTTCAACAAAGTGAAGTGACAGTCTCACAACAACCCTGGGCAGTGCTGCAGGCTGTGGGCAGAGTGGATAGAGAGCTGCTCAGGGAACAAGACCTGGGGTGCTGTCCACAGGGGCTGGACACGAGCCAGAGTGGGCCCAGGTGGCCAAGAAAGCCATAAATAGGTGGGCAGCAGAGCCAGGGCAGGGATTGTGCCCCTGTGCTGTGTGCTGGGCACTGGTGAGGCCTCACCTCCAGTGCTGTGTCCAGTCCTGTGAGGAGCAGCTGAGGGAGCTGGAGGTGTTAACCTGCAGAAAAAGAGGCTCAGAGGAGACCTGGTTGCTCTCTGCAACTGCTTAAAAGGAGGCTGTAGCCAGGTGGGGATCAGGCTCTTCCTCCAGGTAACAGCGACAGGACAACAGGGAACGGCCTCAAGCTGCTCGAGGAGAGGTTTAGATGGGACATCAGGAAAAATTTCTTCACTGAAAAGGTTGTTAGGCATTGGAACAGGTTGCCTAGGGAAGCGGTGGAAGCACCATACCTGGAAGTCAAAAAATATGTGGATGTGGCAGTGAGGGAAATGGTTTAGTGGTGAACATGGCAGTGCTGGGTTAACAGGAGTGCCCAATGATCCTCTTTTCCAACACTGAAGATTCCTTGATTCTGACTGACTTTCTTCTACATTAACCCTGCTTAAATGGCTTTTTCCATTGGCTATTTCTCTTTCCAGTTTCCACTCCAAAAGATGGGATATTGCAGCACACATGGGACTGAATTTCCTCTTCCTCTCTGCAGGTAAGGTGTCTGTGGTATTTTGTTCTCTATGGTGAATCCTGTAACTTGGTGAGAAACACCTTATCAGCTGAAAGTGTAGAGTAAGAAGTGTGTTACCAGGGAGGAACTGAAAGGTAACCTGTGTTTTACCCCTACATTATGTTTGTTTTCTGAAGTTTAAATAAAAATGCATGTATTGTGCACATGTATAAATAGTAGAAAACCATAGTGAAATAGGTATGCCTTGCTGTAATCCCTTTAAAGATGGCTCTGAAAGTCTTAGAAATGAATGGAAAATTCACCTTTTTTTCTTCTTTTTTTTTTTCTTTTTTTTCCCTAAGAGAGACTAAACTGCCATTCCGATTCAGCATCTAATGCTGCTTCTTGTTTCACCTAAAACTACTGAAGTATTTTAAAATAGCAGAAAAGACAAATTCCTCAGATGGCTTGAGGATTGGGTCATGCTATTATGTCAAATATACTTACTGCTTTTTACACTCTCCCCCACTGTTTCCTGGAGATGTTTTATGGCAGGAGAAGTCTATTCAGAAACTAACACTGATAATAAACCCCAGCATTTGCTTCAGTTTTATTTTCTCCTGAAACATTGCTGTGAAGTGGCAGATATTGGAAACACAGTTTGCTGCAAAGTTGCCTTAACGGTCTTCAATGTCCGTTTGCTTCCATTTAGTTTTCCTGTGGAGAATGAAAATGACTGTTCCAGCCAAGGCTGGGAAGATTTTCCCTGGGCTAACAATGAGCAGAGAACTGAAGTGCTGGAATTCTTTCCTTGATGTCAGTTTAACTGACTCAGTGGCATAAAACAAAATTAGTAACGGTTCAAGTGCGTAATCTTTCCTCTGGTTAGAACTTCCCTGACAAATACTTATTATTTGGCTAACAAGGAGTAATTAAGCTTCTGCAAAGAGGACCAAGAGAAAAGTGATTGACCCCTCCAGGCTGAGCCTCAGCAGGGTCCAACTAAAGCTCCTTCCTGAGACTGTGAGTCACTCCGTGAGACAGAGCCAGTCTTCCCTCCCCTCAGTCATGTTTTTCACTCTGGTGAGGAAACAAAATTAGAATAAGCACAGATTTTAAATGAAGTTGCTGAGCTCTCAGACAACTTTCAGGAAAAGCAGAAGTATGTGAAGTTGCATCAGAACTTGCTTTTGAACCAGGCAAGCAATTTAGAGTTTATGTGGTGCTATCAAGGGTTTCTTGGTTAAGTGTGATTGCTGTTAATTAATGGTTAATGCATTACATGTCAATCTTATCTTCAAAGGTTCAGAATGTAAAGTCTTTGATAAGCAAAGATCCAGATTAGCATATGAAATAGAAGGGTTCCTTAAAATAACTCACACTTTGGGTGTGGATGCAGTTAGTCCTGTAACTTTGTTAAAGCTATTTTGGGTAAGCATAAAAAACAAAGGTTTCTTTCCACAGCAAGTTTTTCTGAATATGATCTTCACTTTAACTGGTTTTGCTCAGTTAGCTCAATCCTATAAAAACACTGAGGATTTAAATATGAGTATGGCTATATAAAATCATGTACTAGGTTTATGCACAACTTGTAAGCATCCTCTTGATTAACCTACCAAGTGCTGGAGCAGCTGAGACTTGTGTAAACCACTCATTTTAATGAAACATTTAAGCATGGACTGCTAACCTAGTGACCTGAATGGGACTATTTATATTCTGGGTGGAAAACAAATCCTGTTCTGGCAAAGGATTTTAGCATGTCATTTAAATCAGGAGTAACAGAAGCCAGCAAAAAGAAGGAAGAGAAAATGAAAAGCAGTACACAGGGTTTTAGTGTAGTTTTTTTTTTTCTGTTTGTTTTTCTGTTTATTTTTTCTGTATGTTTCTTGTTTGTTTGACTCATTGGTTGTTTGGGGTTTTTTTGTTGTTGGTTGGTTTTTATATGTGTGGGTGTGGTGGGGTTTAATTGTTTTTTACCATTTGTGGAGCATTTAGTTTGCATTTTGTTTTTCCACCCTATTGTTTTTACCAAAAATCCAAACTGCCAAAAAATCACTGAACTCTGTTCAAAGCAGAGATTAAGTCCCTGCCATTAGAAGATTGATGTGTGAACTACATTAATTGCTTTTCTTTAGTGACTTTGCACTGAATCTAACTGCATTTTAATGCACTTTAGGAAGGGTCTCCTGTGTTTACTGTGACCTTGTGAGTGCTCAGCTACCAACTCATCTGCATGTATAAAAGTTGTCTTTTCCCTTCTTAAGTGGAATAGCTGTCTTCTAATTGGGGAAATGTTAATGTATTTTAAGATGGCAGATGTTTCTGTAATAGTAACAGCTGTAATGTTAGCAAATCAGATTCATTAGGAAATGTTATCAAAATAATTTTTTATGTTAATAATTTAGTTCAGAGTATTCATCTTGAGGAAAGAGCATAAATAATTATCTGTGGATTCCAAAGTCCTGAATAAACTATGGAGCAAAAGGTTGGGAAAAAGGAGGGGGAAAAGGCTGTTAGAGTATGCTCAGTGAATAAGGCAGATTGTGTTGGGCAACTGACTGTGCTACTGGGAGGCCATAACATCTCTAAAAGATATCTCTAAAGAATAAAAATCTGTGGATGATTATAGTCTCCATCACACAGAGAAAACCAATCTTATGATTTATCACCTATGAGAATTAGCAATACTTCCTACAGTGGGCTTTGCTGCCTGCTCACCTGCCCTGCTGCACCCAGAGGATCAGTGGTCCATGCAAGTTAGGCCTGTGACTACCGAGCCTGTGCTGAGCTGTGCTGTCTGTCCAGCCTGGCCTCCAGGCCCACAGGGGACAAATTTCCCCGTCTGATTGTCCCACGGGATTATTGGGGCAGGTCCTACGTGGTACCTGCAATGACAACCCCTGCATGCCCTGCACTTCATCTGAAAATGGCAGCAAAGGGTTCTGGTGTGAACACGTTTTATGTATGGCCATCAAACAATGTACAGAGTTGTCTTCTTGTACAACACTCCTGTAATAGCTTGAATGACCAGAATGGTGTCAATTTTCCACGGGCAGGATGTGTGCGACGTGCTGCACCTGGTTGATGCTGGACAGCCCAGGGTTCCTGAAGGAATGTAAGGTTATCTACACTGTTCTCTCCATTATAATGTTGGCTGCAATAAATGGTATTTTAAGTGACACTTTAGAATCTGAGTGCCTTTCTTACTGGAATCAGCGCCACCTGGTATAAAACAGTTGTCAAACTGTACCTGCCAGAACTATTTCACTTGGAGTGCTATTTTTGTTCTGATGATGCAATTGACTGAAGATTAAAAGCTAATTTTTTCCCCTGCTGTTTATTATGCGTCTTGAGTTGGGACTTTAATGGTTCTGTGTGAAATCCATGAAAATAAAACCCTCAAGTGATCATGGGCTGTGTTCTGTGAATGAATGACAGTCTCAGTGCTCAGAGCAATGTACGTGGGTTACAGAGAGACAGAAAAGTGTGAAATTTTCTATCAATTGCAGGAAATAGTGCATGCAGGAGTCCTATTTCTCAGCCTCTGTCAGTCAGTAAGTGTTAAAGAGTTCTGCACCATCTAAGACCATGCCCATCATCCCTTGCTTGTTCCCCATTGTCCTTTTCTGCAGGGTGAGCTCACAAAGATGCTCTCAGTGTGTGGCTCCTCTTTGGGCCTAGGGCTCCAGTGCATTTGGGGTTTGGATTCTGGCTGTGCTGCTGACATGATTTATATTTTATATTTATATGCTGAAATGATTTATAGTATTTGCTCCTCAGACTGAAATGCTGAAGACATCCATCAAGATGTACAAAAAGGCCATTCCATTTCTTTCCCCAAAGCCAGTCTGAAAAGGTATTTTTGGCCAAGCAGAACAACTAACACAGCACTTAGCCAAAACTATAGGGAGTCCTAAGTTTTGACATGGAAAAAAGACCATTGAGATCACAGCACATACATCATAAATAATAATTTGCTTTTCCTATAACATGCAGAAGAAATTATGCATAAATTTATTTAATAATCTCTGTTGAAGTCCTTGCACAGCTGCTGCCCTCACCAGAGCTTATTCCCATCCCACAGCTTTAAAGAAGACTTAACACAAAAAACCTACCCCTAACACCCCACAACTCTCAAAAAAACTTCCAACAACACAACTCCTTCCTCTTGGTCACGTTTTGCCTGGCTTCAGCTCTGGAGGCAGTGGAGCAGGAGGTGTTTTTAGCTCTCCCCTGCACTGGGATTGCACTGCGCTCTCTCCACTGTGCGCAGCCTTCCTTCCCAGCTGTTTGTGGGGCAGAAAAAATCCGGGAGGAAAGCTGCTCTCCTTACTGTGAGGTACACCCTGCTGGGAACATTGGACCTGAGGCTTTCATAAATTCCATTCACAGACTCAACTGTGTTCCTGTCCTTCAAAAACCCACAGTTTTTTCTAGGGGGGAATTATTTGGAAAGACAGAACAGTATCAGGCTCACTGACATATTCATGACAGCCTGCATTACCATGTAGTGCTTATTTTATTTATCCAGCAGCATGTCACAATGACAATTTTTTAGTTTTATTTACTGCGACCAATGTTAATTTATCTGTCCAGTAGCATGTCACAATGACAATTTCTTATTGTTTTATTTACCATCTCATCTGAGGTGAAAACCCTGAACAGTGTTTTAACTGTGCTGAAGAACACGAAAGCGACCAATGTTAATTTATGCACCCATGTTACACCGAGTCATCAGAAATAAACTGAAAGGGACAGGATGCAGCACTTGGCCATTTAACCGAGCGCATTTCCTAGTACGAATAAAAGGCAGACCTGGGGCAGCAGAGGAAGCCTGGCGGGCCGGAGGACGCTGAGCCGCAGGGCCGGGCGGCGCTAAGGGGCGCGGGCCGCCCCCCCGGGTTCCTGGGCCGCCGGGGCGGGACGCGGCTGCCGGGGCGGCGCCAGCGGGGCCGGGCCGCGCCCCCGGGGCCGGCGCAGGCCGGGGCACAGCGGCGGCGGCGGGCGCGGGCCGGGAGCGGGCCGGCCATGGTGGGGCTCAAGGAGGAGCTGCTCAAGTCCATCTGGCACGCCTTCACCGCCCTCGACCTCGACCGCAGCGGGAAGGTCTCCAAGTCCCAGCTGAAGGCAAGCGGGGGGCGGCCGGTCCGGTGGGGTGCGAGGGGTCGGTGCCCGCCGAGCGCTGGCGCCGCGGGCACGGGGCGCGGGCTGGGACCTGCCGGCGGCGGCCGCGCTGGGGGCACACGGCGCTCGCTTTGGGGCTCTCTTTGGAGCGCTGTAAATCGCGGTCTCCCCGCCGTTCGTGCCACGGCATCGCTGTCCCCGCGGGCCCCGGCCACCCCCGTCCTGCAGGCGGCTGGCGCGGAGCCGTCCTGGAGCCCGGGCAGGCTGATTTTCATTCCGCTCCGTCCTCCCCGGGATGTCAGCGCACAAACCCTTGTTGTGCTTCTGGTCCGCTTTCAACCGCATGTCCTTGCTACCCTTTCTGGCCAAAATCTTTTGTGGGGTAGCCACAAGGTCCCATCTATAGGGATTGGCTGCGTCCAAGTGAAATTCACAGCTTGCCAAGGGGAGAGAGAGGTTCCACAGTGCCCTCTTATTTGGATATAAACAGGAGAATTAGTCAAGAGGCTCCAACTGTGCCATTCTTTCCTTAGCTTATACGCTGAAGTAGTGTTTGTGCTCTTAAAAGAGCTCTCAGGCAGCTCGCTGAATCCAGTCCCGTCTTGGCCCTGCTTTATGGGACCGTCTTGGCCTGGGAATAATAGCAGGAATCTGGCTAAATAAATATTTTGAATAAGAACGCAACACCTGTTGACACTGGAGACTGTGGGTCCTTGTGCTCGGCGCTGGGGCTGCGTGGGCAGCAGCGATCAGCCGAGGCTTGTGCCTTTCGTGCGATTCACTCCACCAGCCGCAGTGCCCGTGCTCTGGGTGCTGTTCCCTGGCGTGGCTGTGGTCGCTCACGGACTTTATTTTTAGCATTATGTAATGAGGGTCCAGAGCGTGCTGCCAGCAGCCTGTTCCTCTTCTCCTTTTCTTCTGCTGGGGTGATGGGGCAGTGAGATAGAGCCGGACTCGGCCAGAAGTGACGGCGGGGCAGGAATCGGGCCAGACGCCAGACCTGGCTGTCAGCTCCAGCTGAAATGTGTGCAGGCCCTGGGTTCTTCACAGGGGTGTCAATGAAAGCAAGTGTTTGTGTTCAGCCTTGCAGGACAAACCAAAGCAGGTTGCAGAGAAGCTTTTTTTTTGTTTTTATCGTCCTGCTTTTTATAGGAATCCTGTTTTCCTGTCATGCTGCCCACCACACCTGGTGTGCTCTGTGCACGCACCTGAGGATGTCTGCAGATGTCATGGTGCAGGCCAGTGCAAAACCTCAGGTGATAGAATGGTCTCTTTGAGCTAATGGTCTCTTATAAACTCTGGGAGATCTATATCACACCCGAGATAGCTCACTACTTCATATGGTATAAAATCAGCAGGATGGCTTCTGTGGCAGTGTTGGAAACAGAAAAGTTTTTATTAAAAGGCAAAATAACAAAGCTCATTACAGAGAAAAACCAAGCTAAGTGTAAGAGGCTCTTGCTCCTGGTAAAACACCTCACAAAAGTGATTAGTTCCTTTGTTGTCTTCTTTTTCTAGTAAATTGCTTAGGCAGGACTTTTTGGCTTCTAATTGGCTATCCTTAAATCCTTAAATTTGAGGTGAAGTCCCTAAGGTCCTATGAGGTGTCTTTTTACCTAACTGAGGAGAGAAACTTCTGAGCTTTTTTCTTTTTTAAGGAGACAAAAGATAATTTTGTCACTCTGACAACAAAGGGCACATTCCTACACTCAGGTGCTGCCCTGAAAAAAGTGGCTACAGAAGCTGCCAGTGTGCTGGTAGGCTGGTACAGTGTCATCAAAAAAAGCAGGGCTTTGTGTGTTTGTGCAGTTCTGTCTGTGACATAATTATGTCACAGACATAATTAATTAATTCCCACAGAATTATTAATTCCTGTGGAAATAATTAATATTCAATCAATATCCATAATTATTCCTGTGGGGAGTGTCAGGTGGAGGATCTGGGAGTGCAGAAACAAGTCTGAAATGAGGCTGCCACCTTCTCCTGTGGCCACCAAGAGTTAGTTTTCAGGAGGGAGTAGAGGGTGTTCTTACATAGACTTTTTGTGGCAAATGCTGAATGTGGTGTCAGACTGATGGTCCTGCTGGGGAGGAAAGGTGTGCAGGGTGGCAGTAGCCCCACATGGTCAAAAAGGGCAGGCAGGACAGCAAAAGAGAAGTTCCTGTGTGATAGAGATAGGACTGTGTTGTCCTTAGAAGGTATTTCCCAATGAAGTGTTTCTCATCAGCATGAGGAAGATACAGCACTCCTGTAAAATGGAGCACTGATAATGCTTGGAGACCAACAGGTTAGTAGAGATCTGTGACATTAGAAAAATATGCTTGATAATTGAGTGGAATGGCTGTTTTTAAAAAATTATGAAAACCTTTTTGTTTTGTGAGAATGGCAGTGTTGTAACCTGCTGAACACTTCCCTTCTTAGTAAGAAAACCTACTGGCCATGGGTCTTTGGTTTCTGTAATCCAGTATAAGGTGGTGCCATCACATTTCAGGGAAATTCCTAAGGATAATACGTTTGGTTGTTAGAGGAAGTGATTTTTAGTTACTCTGCCTAGAAGTGACCTTTGATCCTTCCATAAAAATAAATAATTAACTTTAAATACTATGAGAAAAATAAATATGTGTGTGTGTGTGTTCTGTGGTTGAGGCCCTGCTGCAAAGGGTTTGCATCACACATTTGTTTTCAGTAGATCTAGAGCAGATGGATGGAGGTGAGTCAGTTTGGTCTGTTTTGTAGTCTGGAGAAACAGCAAATGCTTGAGGGCAAAAATGAGACTTCCTTGGAATAGTAAGGATGTCATGAGATGTCTTCTATCCATTTGTATCTTCTGTATATGTTCTCAGCTGCTGAGAGAGGAGACAGTCAAATCAGTCCTCAGTGTAATTTTGAATATTGTCTGCTTCCAGTATGCACTGATTTTTTTGTTCGTTTGTTTGGGTTTTTCTACTTTTTTTTTTTTCAACTGGTAGTCTTCAGAAATTCTACTGTTATGTTGGCTGCAGCTCTTAGTCTTTTTTTCTACATCAGCTGAAACATTTGTGTATTCTGTTCTTAAATTACAGCTTTAAAGCTGGACACAGTCATTGTTTTGCCAGTGTGTTTTTTGGCATGTTCAAAGTGTAAGTTCTGTGTACACAGTTACAGCTGCTGCTGTGATTCCAGCACGAGCTACATCCAAATTGCTTCCTTTAGATTGGATTTTGTCAGTCTTACAACCTGCAGTTTTAAAATTAACTTGTTAATTCACTTTTCATCTGGGTCTTGAAACTCTGTAGTTTTACATATGGTTCCACCTGACAGCAAAATTGCTAGTAGTGTGTGTCGGTATGATTGGATCTTGGAAAAATCCACCAATTAGTTTTTACCCCCTCTCTGGAAGCTCTTCCACTTGTTGCTTTGTGACTTGTCTCTGCTTAGGCAGTGGGTTTATTTTGGTGTTCTTGTCTTCCATGCTGCATTGGGGTTTGTTTTCTAAGTCCTGGGGTCTTGGACTCCTGGATGCTATCTGCAGAATGTGGATGGTGAGCCACATGTGTAAATACTGTCTCACTCAGGCCTGTGTTATAACTTTGGGTGACCAAAACTACTTGTCAGGCTTAGAAAATCCATACCTGTTCTCATTTCTGGAGTGTTAGAGGCTTGTTGTACCTCTTGCCTTTGCTTTTCCCCTAGATGAGAAGTTGGTGGCCTGTGGGAAGAGGAAGAATGGTGTAATCAGGGGTGAGAGGGGAGGTCTGAGCACAGAGGAAGACCTTGAACAATGCAGTGAGGCAGGGGCAGGGTGGGAGCCTGGCCGAGTGGGCAGGACCCCGTGGGACAATTGGCTTTGTGCAGCGGTGCAGGGCAGTAGGAAATTACTCACTGTGACTCAGGGACAGGGTCCTGCTCCGGGGCTGTCAGCAGGGCTCACAGTGTGTGAGTTATGGTAGCAGTGCTGTCGCTGAGGCGTGAGGGAGGGATGCTGTTGTGCCAGGAAAGCCCAGGCAGCCTTTTAGCCTAGACTAAAACAGGGAGCCTGAGGAAATGACAGGGCCATGAGGCTGTGCTTGAGAGGAGCAGCTCCCAGTGGATCAGCAGCCTGTTTAGCCTTGAGCCAGCCTGTGCCCAGGTGGCCAAGGCAGCCAGTGGCATCCTGGCCTGGATCAGCAATGGTGTGCCCAGCAGGAGCAGGGCAGGGATTGTCCCCTGTGCTGGGCATGGTGAGGCCACACCTCAAGTGCTGTGTCCAGTTCTGGGCCCCTCACTTTGGGAAGGACATTGAGGTGCTGGAGCAAGTCCAGAGAGGGGCAGCAAAGGTGGTGAAGTGTCTGGAGCACAAGTCCTGTGAGGAGCAGCTGAGGGAGCTGGAGGTGTTTAGCCTGGAGAAAAGGAGGTTCAGCAGTGACCTTACCACTCCACAACTGCCTGAAGAGAACTTGTAGCCAAGTGGCTTGTAGCTTGTCTTTTCTTCCAGGCAACCAGCAAGAGGACAAAAACTTAAGCTGCAACCTTAAGGAGGTTCAGGTTGGACATTAGGAAGAATCTTTCCACAGAAGGGCTGATTAGATATTGGAATGGGCTGCCCAGGGAGGTGATGGAGTCCGTGGAGGTGTCTAAAGAAAGACTGGATGTGGCACTCAGTGCCATGGTCTGGTTGACGTGGTGCTGTTCTGTCATAGGGTGAACTTGACGATCTCAGAGGTCTTTTTCAGCCTAATGGATTCTGTGATTCTCTTTTGTCAGGGAAGATGTAGAAGAAAGTTGCAGTACAGGGAGTATGTTTACATAGAGCTCTTCCTAAGGGCTGGGAGCCCCAGGACAGAAAGGCTGTGGCTCCTTGGGCAGGTGCAGGCTGACACCAGGGTGTGACTGGAGGCCAAGGGGGATTGTGCAGATAATGAAGGCAAAAGAAAGAGTGAAGTTGTTGAAAATGGTGATGAGGGGTATGCAAGTGCCCAGGGATGAAAGGAGCAAATGAAGGAACGGGAGCTGATGTGGATGAAGGACACAAGTGTCAGGAACCTGGGCTGGAATACACTCATCCAGCTGGGAAAGAGGCTGCTTCAGAAAACCTGATGTTGAATAATGAGGCTCCAGGTGGGGTATGTGCTGCCTGAGTGGATAAGGAAGCTGGACCTTGGGGATGTGGTGATGCAGGATGTGGTGTGTGTACGGTGTGCCCTGGATGAAATGACCTGGTGCTTGTGACGAGGAGCTCATATGATGCTACTTTTAGCACTGGTCATAAAAGAAAAAGGGAAAGTGCTTGTGAGTAGCCTTATTTTGGCTGGCTGGCTGGCTGCTGACATGGATGTTAGGGAGAGATGAGCCAAGAATGTCTTGGAATGAATTCACACAAAGCCACTGAATGGAGCTGTCGGGATCTGGGATGCCAACATCTTAAAATCTGAAAAAGAGACAGGGGAGTGGGAGGACCCCCCTGAAAGATGGAAAATAAAAAGAGAAAACTACCAAGAAGCTGACAATGGCTGCTGCAGGATTAGTCTGCCTTGGTAAGGCTCCCATTGTTATCTGGGCCAAATTTTTGTCACTGAGCAGTAAGTAGTCTAGCATTTCTCCCTCTCTCTGTAGAAATGCAGATCACTTTTCTGGGACCTGGTTAAATGAAACTACTCAGATGGTAACAATTCAACAGGTGCTGAAAGTTTTGGAAGAAGGGAACCCAAGAGGGGAGCAGCTCTGGCAGAGTAGACCTGAAGGTAAAGCAGCATGAAACAGGGCATAATAAAGTAAATCCAAAGTCTGTGATGACCTTTGGCATTCAGCTTGCTTGTATTTGTATTTGGAACAGAACACTTCCAGTGTTCCCAGGGAAAGATGGGATGCCATCAGGCATCTTTCTTAACAATTTTCCCTTGAAAGTGAAGGAGTTGTTGTACCTGGAGTGCACTGGTGTCATGAACCCCCTGCAGGCTGCCTGTGCTGTCTCAGACCCCAGTTTGGGGACCCCACTGTGCCCGTGTGCTGCAGCAGAGATGAGTCTGTGGGCTGGGGCAAGAACTGGCCTTGGCACGAAGGTAAATTGTTAAATGTGGCATCCAGAGCATGATAAATGCAGAAGGAGAAAGCTGCCTAGCAGCCCTGTGGGCACTGGGGGAATAATCCTGACTGCTGCAAAACTTCCTCATGCTTGATGCAGCTTCTGCAAGGCAAGGAGATTCTTTTGTACCCCAATTAGTCTGGTGCTCAGCTGCTTGTTGGGGTTTTTTAAAATGGTTAATTAACATAGAGTATCTTCAGGTCCAGATAATGTGATTTGAGAGAACAAAACCAAAGCAAAGGAGACCTCGGGGCAGAATTTTTCTGGCTTACCCTGCACGTGAAGAATTCAGCTGGCGCTTGGCCGCGTTAGAGAGCGGCAGCTTTGGCAGGCACCGAGGAATTTCCTGAGTTATGAAAAGAGCCCTGGGCACCAGAGAGATGGCAGATAAGGCACATCTTAGAAAATCATTGAAAGTGGAATTCTTTCCTGGTAAGTTGGTCACTTGATGTGGAAAGCACCTAGGTTTCTGTCAACCCAAGCACACCAAAAAAAGGAGAAGACAAATATGTAGAAAGCACACGATAAGAAAGTATTTTATCAAGACTTTTTAATTTACTTTGGTAGTAAGCTGAAATCAGTCATGCTTTCAGAATATTTTTGTTAGCTGAGTATTTTTTTAGTTATAGTATTAGCAACTCCAGTGTGGTTGGAAAACAATGATCATCTCTCTCTCTCTCAGAAATTCAAGAATCCCTCAGGCTTCTATAAATAACAGCAGAAGTCTTAAATAGAAGGGGAAGCACACATGATAGTACATTCCCCCAACCCCATATGTAAATCACATGGACTCAAATATTTGATCTGGTTAGAGACAAGGATGGATTGAAGTGTTGATGGAGAGTGGTGTGAAGTGTGATAACTTCTAAATGTTCTTTTGCTGCTTTGGGAAGTGCAGCTTTTGTTGTGCTATGGCTGATGCTGTTGTTTAACTCTTTATAAAATTCTAGACCTTAGAATGTTAGCTCTGATGTTGGCTCTGATGCCTTCGTGTTAGCATACATCTGTGAAAATATGTATTTCTCGTGGAAATGTCTCCTTTTCTGAAAGCAAGTTTAACTTTGGAGGTATATAGAAAGGAATGCTCCTCTGAACTGAATATACATCTTGGGCCATCTTTGTAATATTTCCTGCTAACTAACACTTAGATTCTGCTGTCTTCTTTAAATGCATCAGAATAGTAAATGTACATTTTCTTCTTTCTTGGGGGTAGGTGGGTGGGGGAAAGCCCAGACATTTTAAGTGTGTAGCTTTGGTTTGATTTCCTAGGCTTTGACAACTTCAGACTTTCACTTCTTCTTTTACAACTACTTCATCTTTGAGGATCTTTTATGTCTACTCACCTAAATAGACATGCTTATAAGTTTTCTGCACATTTGGTTTTTTTTACTGTTTTCCCTTTGCATCATTTTGGTATTTTTTAAAAATTCTATATAAAACCCACAAAAGTCAGTTGCACTTCATTCCATGTAGTTGTCGATTAAAAAATAATGGCAAAAATAAAAGCATACCTTTTTGAAAAGATGTGATCTGTTTTACCTTTGTGTAATTTTTTTAGCTGTATTTTTTTGCCTTTTTTGCATTTTTTTCTGTGCAAACTGTGCCAGGGTGTGTAATACTAAATCCTTAACCCAGCTCATGTTGGTGGTACATCATCTCCAGAAGCTCAGCTCTGCATCATGCCAAGGGGTGATGTGGGCAGCCTGTCACAGGTGTGACCTGACCCCAGACAGTGTGAACCGCCAGGGGGAGGGATGATGGTGCTTTGCTGTTTTTTGGGAAGTGCTGGTGGCACAGGAATCCCTCCTGGCCAGGCTCTGCCTTCCTGTTGGTACTGAGGTGTTGGTCAGTGCTTGCAAAGCTCAGCTAGGGCTGAAGAGCTTGAGGTGTGCTGGCTAGTTTGTTTTTAGTAATTCAGTACTTCCTTAAAATTAGTCAAGTGTGTAGTCTCTTCTTGAAGGTCATTTCTCAAGAACAGACATGAGTGTTAGTGGGTGTCGAGTTCGTGACATACTTCATGCAAATAGCTTTTTAAAATAAAAATTTGAGAAGCACACCTAAACCCTTCCTCTTTCTGTAACATTACTTTCCTTTGCAGCTGAGCCATGGGGTCAGGGTTGAGAAGCAGCCCAAAAGCAAGCAGATGAAAGAAATCCATAGTTAATGCTTTAATCTGAATAGTCTTTTCTTTGTAAACTAAAGCTACATATTAAATTGTTTTCTTTGTTACTCATTTTCACTAGAAATAAATATTTATAGTTTCAAGAGCTAGGTGTTTGTGGTTGTTTTGATGGCTGTCTGACTTCACTCTGCAATTATTATTCTGGTGTTCCTGCATGCCTCTCCTGGTTTTCAGCTGCATGGGGATATATGTACAAAGGGGAGCTTGTGTAGCTGCATTTGTAGCTCTCTAGGGCTGGACCTCTCTGCTCACATTGCTTCTGTAACAGTCAGCTCTCTGAAACCATCAAGTGAGGATTTTTTAGTTATGTTTTGCAAAACTTTGTGGGGCAGAACTTGTGGTGACATCAAAGTGTCACTTTGCACATGGTTTTGGAGTCACAGGTCTGCTCTGGAGGGAACCCACCATGGTTAAAGCTGACAGCAGTGTCACTGGTTTCTCTTTTGTCCTCAGGTCCTTTCTCACAACTTGTGCACAGTGTTAAATGTTCCCCATGATCCAGTGGCCTTGGAAGAGCACTTTAGGGACGATGACGAAGGACCAGTTTCCAATCAGGGTTACATGCCTTACCTAAACAAATTCATCTTGGAAAAGGTAAGTTTTGAATTCTCGTACTTTCTTGTATCAGCTTTTGTTGTTAGAGTGTCTTTGTGGTAGCTGGTGCCTGCAGGAGGCTGCTGCTGGTGTGGAGACACTGGTTGGGAGTGTGTCTGTGGGGTCCCCATGGTGTGGCTACTCTGGGGAGCCTGTGCCTAAAAATGGAAGGGTGCACTGCTCTCCACATCTTGTATTTCCTGTTACATCTGGCCCTTGCCTAACGGTG
Organism: Melospiza georgiana; assembly: GCF_028018845.1. Lineage (NCBI taxonomy): Eukaryota > Metazoa > Chordata > Aves > Passeriformes > Passerellidae > Melospiza > Melospiza georgiana. The sequence continues at coordinate 19,996,349 of NC_080435.1, forward strand.
TTCATGCAGAACTGTGCTCATATTAATAAAGAGTAGGCACACAGTTTGTGGGAATTGGGAGTGGGGCTGAGCCCCATCCCCAATGGGCTGCAGCTGTGAAAGGCAGGTGAGCAGTGTTGGAGGTGATGAGCCAGGGAGTGCTGAGGGGTTACTGACCAGTCACCAAAGGGAGCAGAGGGCTCACAGGTGCAGTGCATGAACTTGAGGGGTATGAAAGGTTGTGCTAAAGAACAAGAAGGGCAGAGGCTTGTAGCCTTCTGAAATTGTGTGGTGATGCTCTGTGAATTGTGGCTGTCTCAACTGTGACATGTGCTGTGACAATAAAGCACTTCAGCCTGAATTTATCTGAAAGTGTCTGGGAGCTGTGGGTTGTCCCACATTATACTGCAGCTACAACAGATGATTGTCACAGACTCATTTGCAAACAGAAAGGGTAAAAATATCTTCACTGTGTCACAAAGTACGTTAATAAGTAGATCCCTTCAGAAGGTTACAGTGGGTGACATTAGGGTGTGTTGTGAAGTTCTGCCTTGCAAGTTCTTTCCTTTCCTGTCTGAGCATTAGTCAGTCTTCTGTTGTGCCTTGTTTCAGGAGAAACTCTGGAAAGCCAGCAAGGCTCTCCCTCTCCTCTCCATCATGTTGTAAAATAGGTGCTCACTGGGTTGGAAAGTGAGGAAGCCCCAAACAGTGATCTTCCTGCTTTTTTTCTCTGTTCACCTACTCTGTTCACCTACTGGGCTGGGTAATGAAAGCAGCTCACATGATGGTGGAAACAGCAGCTTCAACACCACTGATTTCTTGTACACTTGAGGGCCAGCCCCAGAAACCCTCAAACTTTGATGTTGTGGCTGCAGAGATGCAGAGCTGTTTGCTCTCTTTCATCATGTGAAGAAGTCCTGAACTGACACTGCCGAGAAGTCCAGTGCAGCAACTGCAGATGATGCAAACTCCTCAGCCCCATTTGCTGATTTCTGCTCCTCCATTTAGTAGTGGTGGAAAATGTGATATATATAATGCAGTCTGGCAGCTTCTATCTAGCTTATCAGCTTCTATCTAGTTTATCAGCTTCTCTGCCTCTCTAGTCTGTGTTTCTCTCCCACCCAAAGAGTATGAGAGACATGCCAAGTGTCCTGTTTGATGTGTGGGAGTTGTTGGCCTTTGTTACACGTCAAGGTAACTCTTTAATGTCTTGGTTGTTTGATGCTGAAGAATCCTGCTTTGTCCCAAAGAAGTTGTGATAGCCTTTCTGCTTCATCTTGGCTGTCTGAGATCCTGTGGAGACCAAGCAGTCTTTTTTTTCAAATTCTAGGATAAAAGAATAGGCCTATATTATTTTGACCAAAGGATTACAGTGGGAGAGGCTGAACCACAGTGGGTTAATGCTCTTTGTAGACAGTAGGAAGCCATTAAGTAAAGAGAACCCAAAAGAGATACGTATGGCTTTTTCAAATATAAAAATGCTTTATTGTTAAAGGGTGTTTCTAGGGAGAATAGTTATGGAAATGAAGAGCAAAATGGCATTTAAGTAACACTTTTATATTAAAATTACAGACCTGGCTATGTAAGTAAGTAGGTATGAAAGGGAAGAGCATGACTGTATAATTTCTTGGTTTGTTTTATTCATATACTGATCTGGCTTCCAGTGATTGCCTGATATATCCATATCATCAGTTAATCTTAAAAGATGAAAGTGTTAAGGAACAAGATTAAATTATCTATAACTTGATGTTATTTGATCTTGACTAAATGCTTGTAAATAAGAAAATTAGTGAAGTTGTTTGGACAGAAGGCTGTCTTTTTGGACAGGAAAAACCTTGTCTGTGACTTCTCTTCTTTTAGAGATGAGTTTACATCAGTGCCAAAAGACAACATGCAGTGGGATGAAGTCACTGATTCATTGCGTGTCTCCTTTGTTTAAAACAAACAAACAAAAAAAGCAAACAAGAAACTCCTTCTTTATTTTTCCAAGGCCTAATCTGTTATTTTAGATGGGGTGATAGTAGAAAATTTGCTCTTAGTATATTCTAGTCAGTAAAGCTACTAAAAAAGAGTGATGCTTTATACCCCAGATACACAGGAAGTTCTCAGTTTCCATACAGTGAATTAATTAATTGATTCAAGCAAGAGCCACTGGCTCAAGAAAGGTTTTTTGATCTTAAGATATTTGCTCTAAGACATTCATAAATATTTTATGGATGATTTCTTAAATTTCTTTTAAAATAGTTGTATAGCTGTGACTTAGAATTTTATTGAGAGGACTTTGTAACCTTTGGAAATAACTTGTACTCTTAAATGCAGTTGTAATACTTAATATTTTTTTTGGTGCTAACTTATTCTGCAATAAAGCTTCCTTATATAGAACCAAGGAATCATAAGAAAGGGACAGTTGTGAAGAAGGACAAGGTAGTTAAGTGAGGTACATTTGCTACAACTAATTTCCTTTATTCACATAGGTAATTTCAGTAAATGATTTGAGTAATTAGTACTGTCTGATTGATGATTTCCAGTGTTATGCATCTTGTTACTCAGCAAATTCATCTGTCTAGAATTTTCTTGTGTCAGAAACAAAACCTCTAAATGTCTCTTTCAGGAGGGAGCTGTGATTTGCCGGTATAGTGTCTTCATAATTTGTTTTACTTGGTTCCTTAACCATATTTTAGCATGTTCTGTTATTTACAATGTCTGCCTTTAAATCCCAATTGGAAATGTTTCCCTTTCAGTGATGGCAGTGGTGTCATTTTACAGCAGGCCTTATTCAGAGCAGGGAACAGTCCTGGTGAGAGGAGACATTGTTCAAACCTCAGGTTATCTCATCTTCCAGGCAACTTCATGAGTGCAAGTTACACTACCAATGCTTGTTATATTTTTGGAACTGTTATTTTGGAGAGCCAGGGCTTGTGTGCTGATGTAATTATTGTCCTGAATAATTCCTAAACAGTGTCTCTGTTCTGTATGACATGTGGGCCCCACAAAGTCCTTTTCAGAACCAAATCTGGATTCTGAAAAAAAGGGTTTACATGTCTAAAGTGGGATTGCTGGCACTGTGGGACCTCTTCCCCTGTGGTAAGATGGTTCTGAAACCTCCTGCTCAGCTGGTGAACAGTCCTGGTGGCAGGGACGTGCTGCGGGTGTCTGAGGGGCTGCACTCCTGCTTTGCTGTGGTAGCAGAACCCATGCACCACCAGGGCATTTCCTGGGTGGAACTGCTCACTGTCAAGGCGGGAAAAGCACTTCTAGAAGAGAAGTCCTGGTTCATTGGGCAAGGTGGAGAAGACACAGAAAAAGCACAGGCAAGAGTAGCCAAGGAGTGAAGCTGGTGAATAGAACAGAGAAGGAATCCTGACTTCTAGCCCTCCATCCAGAGGGTGTTTGTCCATTCAGTTGGTGTTTCAGTCAAGATCTGTGTTTCTTGTGCAAACAAGACAGATGCTGAGCTTGTGGCTGGAGCAGCTCTGGCTCCTACAGCTGCCACCTCATTCAAAGGACAGCTGTGGCCTCTGCAAGCATGTAAAGTCTATGATTTTTGTTGATATCTCACTCTTATGCCTGGAGACTATTCTTGTCATCAGGTTGGTTTCTTGTTTACTTCTGTATTTATTTTTTTATCATTTTTCCCCTCTTTTTCCCCTCCACTCACATCAGTTCATCGACTTCCCATGTCTGCCACTGACTGAGCCAGTGTGGTGTGGTCACTGTATTTGACTGCTTGCCGACTGGGCAGGAAATCAGACAGTTTGCACTGGTGCTCTTGAGGCACCTGAGATCTGTGGTTTGGCTTATCTTTAAAAAAACCACTGACCATTACTGATCTCCCTACCACAAGAGGTACAACAACCTGTTCCTTAGATGTGTCTTCCAGAATCTCAAAGGGGCTTCCATTACAGTGCCCAACATGCTTTAATCAGTAACACATTGGTAAAGAAATAGCATTGCTAAGTTATAGGGAGATAATAAATAGGTTTAATGTATAACTTAAACAAGGGTTTGAAAATAAAACAGTAAATGAGAGCTCTTACCTGTATAAATAATTCACAGATCTGTAGATGCAGCTGTTAGATATGATAAAGGATAATGAAAACAAGAGGCATTTTTGTATCAATGAGGTGAATGTTTGCAAGCAAAGAGAAAAAGCAAAGATTTTAAGTGGATTAGCATTTGAGGAAACAAAATTATTCTGTGTTTATGAATACTTTTGAAGAGTTAGTTTGAGTAATGTGAAGTAAAAAACATACTAAGGGTCCTTCCCAGTTGTTGCTCCAATATTGCTTTTAGCATATCCACATGTGGATTTGGCTATGCTGGTTTCCAAATTTGCTATATAAAATCTCAGTAAGCCAGTGCAATAGGAGGGCAGCTGGAACTGAGTTCTGGAGGTGGTTTTGAAGCTAATGTGCCAGAGGAAACACAGAGTGCACTGTAGCCTCCTTTCCATGGAGTCAGAGTGTAATTAACTCAACCAGAAATTGGAGGTTGGATGTCAGTTTTTGCTAGGAGGAATTCCTTATTTTACCCCATGCAGGAAGTCAGGCTAGGTTGTTACAGTGCTCTTTTTGGGCCTTGGTGTTTCATGCAAACTGCAATTTTCTTGCTGCTTTTTGTATGATGAAACCTGTCTGTCTGCTATTCTGTGCCATTTGTGCATATCAATTTGTTGTTCTTCAATTTCTTCTCTTTAGGTTCAAGGGAACTTTGACAAAGTTGAATTCAACAGGATGTGCTGGACTCTCTGTGCTAAAAAGAACCTCTCTAAAAGTCCTTTGCTGATTAGTGATGAAGATGCATTTAAAGTGTGGGTTATTTTTAACTTCTTGTCAGAGGACAAATACCCTTTAATCATTGTACCTGAGGAGGTAAGAAACAAAAATTTAAGCTCTTTAACTCCAGTTTGCCAAATGTCTCAGTTGAACTGGTTTAAATGTGATACTTTCTAGAGATTTAAGAGGAAATATTGTTTAATTTAAAAGTTTTATTCCCCTCTTTTACTATTTATTGTAAGGCCAAGGATGCATTTCTCTGTCTTCTTCCAGGGTGGATATATGGGGATTTCCACAGGATACTTGAGATATTGATAGCTCTGTGTGTCTGTCATTTAAGCAGGCTGGACTAAACAGGATAAACAGGATATGCATGGATGTGATCTTTAATCACTGCACTTGCTTATAGGTAGTTACAGTTTTACAAGGTCCATGTGATTCTGAAAAAAAATGCCCTCATGTTCTTTGTTATTGTGACTTGCAAGATGAGTCTTCAGTCTCATGTCACTCTCCTGACAGGACAATACAAAATTTTCTGGTGGTGTCTGTTTCTGATAAAACCAGCCAGCCACTGAACACTCTTGCTTGAAATGTCAGAGGGAATAACACCAGAGAGATCTCTTTATACTGAACAAGTATTGGCAGCACTCAAATAGGTATTTTAACCCTAGAGCAAGATTTTGGTATCTCCACTATTCTCCCCTTTGGGATGGGTGGGGAAAGGAGCAGAAAGATCAGAACTGTTGGCATAAATAACCCCTTGCAAAACTGTGTATGCAAATCTCAGGGGTTTGCAGTTCAGCACTGGAGGATGGAATAATAAATATTTGCAAGTGTTGAACAGCCAGGGATCAAAACAGTCTGATTAACATGCTACTCACAACATAACTGTTGGACTCCAAGGTGTTGTGCCAAACCCTCCAGTACAGATAGCTCTCCTATCAAAATAAACTCTTCAGTTTTGCTTTCTCACTCACTTTTTAGCAGGACACTTTCACTCTTCACATTTCTAGTTTTTGCCAGACTGGCCCATGCCAAGGCCCTACCTGGCATGCTGTATTCCCATGAGAAATGAGACAGTCTTCTTGCTTGCTGTCCCATTTGTTTCTGTTGGTTCTGGGAAGCAGGGATCATGGTTATAAAAGCTAAGACACCTCCTTTCTTAGTGCTGCTATATTTGGCTTGGTAGGTCAGAGCCACTAAAAGATGCCAAAACTGGGATTGCAATCCATGTCTCTGGTTTGGCAGTGTGTCCTGCTGTGCAGCCTGGCTTACCTGTGGGCAGACATTTCACATCTCCTGCATTGCTGGCATGGTTAAAAGCTTCAGCCCTGCCAGTTCTGGGGTGTTGCTCCCCACTTCTTCTCCACCAAGGAAGCCCCAGATTGGTGCTGCCTTCTGTGGCTGCTGCCAGGTAATGTTGGCAGATGTGCTGCAGAGTCAGCACTGAGCTGAGAATTTCCTGATTCCCAGATTTTGTATGTGCTGTTGTTTGCTTTCCTTCCTATCCTTCATGTCCAGGTTAACCTGAACTGCTCTTCTACTTGGATTATTTTAAAAACTCTGATTGTGGATCTGTGTCTGCATCTCCTTGATTACAGCAAGATTTAAATTATGCAATATGTTTAAAGAAAGCCTACAGAGCCTGACTGATAAAGAAAGGCTGCTCTGTTCTTATCATATACAATGCCTGTATTCACTCCACCTTCCCTCAGACCACACAGGTAATGTAATCAGCCACCGCAGGAATGCTGCCTGTTGAACTCACTCCTTTCTGCTTTGCACTGCTCCTGCATCAGGTTCTCTGTACTTCTGGAAAATTTCCCATTTACTCATCTGCTCTCTGCACAAAATTCCCAAAGTAAAAATGCAAAGTCTCAGTTTCAGCCAGTTTTGCTTTTTCTCAGATGTTTTGTATCTGCCTTTTTTTACAAAATGCCTTGCAGGTCATGTGTACAGTGAGGGGATTTCTGTGAAGTGAAGGAGAGGAGGAGGGGGATGGAAGCCTAGCTGTTTGTGCTGTTGATGTTTTGCTGAGGGCAGTGTAAACCTCTCATGTGTGACTACCCTTCCCACCCAGGGAGCAGGCTCTCCTGCCCTGCCCTGCTCTAATCCTTGGCTGAGAGTATTGCAACACACCATCCACTGCAGTTCTGGCTCAGAGATCCAGCTGTTTGTGTGGGATCCAGCTGTTCCCCCTCCTGCCTCCCTTCCACTTGTTGGCTTTTGTTTTGGTTTTTTTGTTTGTTTCTTTTCCACTTTATAAATAACTGAGAAACTTGCCACATGCTTTCAGTTTGGAAGGGTGATCCCTTGAAGCTTTTTGCATACTATCTTGAAAATTACAAGACTTCTTTTTGTCTCCATTGAATGTATTAACACAACTTCATGTGGCTGTAAGGATGCCTTTTCTTCCTCCTTGGAGCAGCTGCTCTTTGAAACATGCTTGGGAGTCTGAATTTCCTCCTTTTTTTTTTTTTTTTCCCTTTTTTTTTGCAATTTTTAAAATGAGATAAGTGGTTTCTGCTGTCACTTCATAGATGTCATTTCTCATATCTGGAAAAGCCTCCTGCTTGAGTGCAGTTTCACCTTATTTGCACTATGCTGACTAAATATTGAAGCCACTGTCTTTCCTTCTTGCCCATGTCATGTACTTTTGCACTGCTGCTGCTGTGCTGGGCCTTTCCTTTTGGACAGCTGAATGTGGCAGGGCTGTTACCCCCAGCTACAAAGTGTAGTACTACAAAGTGTAAGTCTTGATTCCCTGCCCAAGGGTTCAATGGGCAGCATGTGGGGAATGGCTGCAGCTCATCCAGAGAAGGGAGAAGAGGCTACTTTGGAAAGGATTCAGAGATGCAGGCTGAGAAGAGCTTTAGGCAGAGCAAAGTGAGGAAAGGAGCTACCAGGAGAGCATCTGAAAGCAGTGGAGCGGTGGTGCAAGGGCCAGAAGCTGCTTGTTCAGCAGAGGCCAGGCTGAAAGCCAGAGGCAGGACTGGCCTGTGCTCCTCACCTGCCCTGGAAGGAGGGATGCCAGCCCTGCACTTGAGGGAGATAAGGTCTGTAAATCCAGTGTGGGGAAGGGATTGGGGTGGGGTGTGCAGTTTTGGAATGTGACTTCAAACTTGAGAGGATCCCTCTGTGTTACAGGGAGAAGTCAGGTGACAACAGAGACAGGAGATGGTTACAGATGGTTACAGGGGGCAGTGGGCACAGCTGGGAATGGCTTTGCACTCCAGTGTTCCTTCTGCTGCCTACTGGTGGGCAGCTGAGAGCCCTTGGAAGAGCTGGGAAGGAGCAGAGATCCATGAATGTCTACTTTGCAAAGGTGCTCATGTGCCAAGGCAGAAAGCAGGGACTGCCTGGGAGCTCCTTCCCCTCCCCACAGCCAGATTTTCCATTAGATCATCTGAGATGCAGACATCCAAGTGTGTGTTTCCTTCAGCTCTTGCTGGCATTACCTCTTCCATGAGAAGGAAAAAAGGTGGAGAGAACTGAATCCATAAGAGGAGAAATATTTCTCTTTGTCATGAGCTTTCCTTACAAGTCACCTCTTAGTTGTTACAAACTCATTTGTGTGTCTTGGTAATTTTTAACCAGACATTTTCTGTTTCATAAAAAGGTTTTCAGGCACTTCCCCTTTCTTATTTCTGGACATGTGACTGCAGCCTTGGGAATGCTTTATCGTTGAGAGCTGTGGTGTGTGGTTAGTTGTGTTTCTGGGCCATTCTTCGTGGTGAAACTCAGAGATACACACACTGCAAGCTGCATACTCAGTGTTGTAATCCAGTGTTCACAGTTTGTTTCAAATAAACCAAACATATTTTCTGCTTTTGGCTTAGTGAGGAAAAATTGTACAGTCATTTTTCACTTGTCCTGTATTCTTCAAATTTATTAACAGATGGCATTTCTAATCCTCCTAAGATGAGTAACTCTTACGTGGCTTTTTGTGCATGTCAGAATGAGGTGATGTTTTCTTAGCCTGGGGAGGTGAGAATCTGATCCAGTGGTGATTCTTTTGGAGTGTGTTTGTATGGCCATGTTTGCTTCCTTGTGCATTCTAGTACCAGAAACTGAAAGAATGAATGAAATACTGGGAATTGACCCTTGGCCCTTCAGAAATGACATTGAAACTGATATAAAGAGAATGAAAGCTGCTTGTGTGGGGTTTTAATTGACTCATGATCTCTAAAACTTGATGACAGTGGTTAGGAATATTTTTAGTCACTTGGTTAGGAGGACTTGCTATTCCCATTTCACTGCCTTCTTCCTTGGCTGCTGCATGAAGTAGTTTTCAGCTCACACAGCAGGTTGTTTCTTGAGTTCCCGTTTACTATACATCACTTAACACTGATTAAATATTAAAAAAAAAAGAAAGCAGGTAGTGGCTTACACTGGATAATGAATACAGTTTTGCTGGTGGAAAGGAAGAAACAATTATTGACTTAAAAGTAAGTGATGTTCTGATGGGATGAAGAAAATGAGTTGATGATGACTTTGAGAGGGGCTATGACTGCTTTTAAGGTTGTGGCCCAGTAACATACATTCCCACAGAATTTTGTGCAATGTGAGTGGACTTTTAACATCTGCTCTGTTAATATCACAAACCTTATTTGAATAGTGTGAACCAGAATAGCCTTGTCTGCTGTGCTCTGCTGGGCATGAAGGCCTCCTTGGCATTCTTTTTCTCATTCTAAGAGACCCACTCATATAATCAGAAATATTTGTGAAAAATCTGATGCTTCAGTCCCCGTGGAAGCAGGAGTACCTGGAAGAGAAAAGCAAATAGGCACTGAAACATGGGGAAAATAAAGCGCCCTCTGAAACAAGCTCCCAAACAGATTCGTGTTAGAGCTCTGTTCTTTGTTACTGTTTGATTTCTCTTGGCAAAATTCTGGCTGAAAAGTTTGAGATGGAAGCTGGTTTTGGTAGTGTGGGTCCCTACTGGTGTGTGTAGTGTTAACAACTCCCTGGTATTTTTGCACCTGTATTTTGCATACTTTTGACCTGAAAGCAAGGCCCTGTTAAAATAGCAGCAAATGTTTCTTCACTTTTGATTTTTAGCCACAAGAGTAGTTTATGTTTGAGACAGGAGACTTAATTTGTCAGTTATTTGCTGGGTTGACATGTCTCTGTGGAGGAGGGGAAATGTCATTTGCTCTCAGGGGTTCCTCATTTGAGCACCTAATGGGTGGTTGCTATTTGCTTTCACACTGCTGCAACTTATTTCTTTGTATTTACCTCATACTTCCATTTTCATACTGTGCAAAAGTCACTGTTGCTGTTGAGCAGATAGATCAGATAAACCTTTTCTGGCAACTTTGGTTAGCCATGTATGTGACTGAATTCAAGATAAACCTTTAATTTTTTTTTTAATTTTAGAAATTGAATTGCAACATGCACAGGTCATTTTTCAGTTAAGAAGAGTTAATGTAGTTCAAAATAATGAGTATTTTATGTACTTTGGTGAGGTTGTAGGATATTTGTATTCATGTAAGTGACTTGTAGGTGAGGGTTGACAGACTTAAATGGTTAAATCTAATCTATGAACCAAAAAAAGATAAAATGTGTACAAATGACAGTAAAGGAAACAATGTGTTGACTTATTTTTAGTGTATTCTATGATAACATGTACTAGCCAAGAGTTCTGCATTGCATCATTTCCAGACCATTAGTTTGATCCACATTTTACTTATATGGCTTGAGCAAAGATGGGAAAAAATTATTCTGGTGTGCTCTTTGTGTGTGTGTTCCATTGTCTGCAGGTGAGACCTGATACTTTTAGATAATTAACCAAAGGAATTTGAGAGTTTGAGGCCTTAAGTTGCCATGCCTCAAGCAGTGTAAGAGGTTGTGAAATTCTGGAACAATGAATTTAATAGTTGGAGTTCTTTTTTTTTTTTTAATTACTATTTGTAGCATTTTGGCAGATATGTTATCTACCTAATGAAGTCTGAATTATTTTAGCTTTCTTTCCAGTTAAAGTCCAGGATCATTGTTCAGGACTGATGCTGCTCAAAGGGAATGAGCAGATAGGCAGAATGTGTTTTGAACATGGGTAAAAAAATCAAGGTTTTTGGAGGTTTGAAACAGCTTTTCAGTGCTCCTGTTCTTGCACTCTGTGAAGGCTTTTTTTGGGTTGGGTTTTTTTTTTTTTTCCTATAAAACATGTCTGGAGTAGGAAGTAAGCTGCTTCCTGCCAGTAACTGAATACTGAGGATTTATGGTAGTCAATGCTTGAAAACCTTGAATTGTCTTTTTGACGTAAGGATTTTGGAGAGTGGAAATCAGCAAAGCTTATTTTAAAGACTGAATTGGAATGCCACTTCTGCAGAGGCCTCTGTTTGACCATATCTTTGCTGGTAAGAACTGCACGAGGAGCTAAAACTTACTGAACTGTCTTGGTAAGGCTGACCTGAAAAACAATGCTCTCCACAATTTCTGGAGGCACATTCTGTGCCTGGCTGGGCTGTCTTCTCCTAAGAGAGACTTGAGGAGGATGTGCCAGGCACAACTTGGAGGTGTGTGCACTTCCAGCTCATTCAGAGGAGCAGAACCTTCCTCCTGGTGCTGCAGCAGCTTTGCAGCTTCTCCTTTTGCTGCAGCATTACCACATGCCCTGGAGCAGGGGCTGTGACACCAAGAGTCACTGAGCTGAAATAGTGGGAAAAGCACATCCCTCTGGGGATTTGGGATTTACTGTGCTACTGCACACTTGTGTTTCCTGACCGCAGGCATGGGAGAAAGGAAGGGATTTGACTGTTGGAGGAGAAACAGCAGCCACAATATATTGAGACCTGGGAGTCCTTGTGGTGAAATGTGTGGGGGACAAAAACACTTCTTTATTTCTTTGTACTCCCAGATCTCTTGCATAGGGACTCAAAAGCCTATTAGACCAGCTATTAGACTCAGATCTCTGAGCTGTCGCAGGAAGGGCCTCACCTATTATTTCATTTAGAGAGTCATTAAAAGCATTTTGCATGTCCTCAAAGCTGCAGGTGGGTTTACTTTAAAATAATGCAAATGAACATTGATGAGTTTAAAACCAACAGAAAAAAAAAAAAAAACAGACTAAAGAGCCCCAGCCTTCTTTGCTTCTTTTTCATTCTTGTGTTTGTTTTGACTGGTGTTACTGGTGTTGCTGTCCTGTGCATGGTAATGCTTGCAGAGTGATGAAAGATGGAAGGACAAGGAGAATTTATTTGGGAAACAAAAGCAGATGTGAAAGATTTCTTTTATTTCTTTTGATACAACTGTCAGTATTGTGTCCAGGGATGGAGTTCTTGAGAGCTAGAGAAGAGGGGTCAGGTGTAAATCATACCATGGTCATTTTTCATTTTACTTCTAGTCCAAACAGCCTTCTTTTCTTATTTTTTTTTTTTTTTTTGTTATTTGTTTGCTTTTTTCTTACAAAATACTTTCTGAAGCTTCTTGCTTTCTCACCCTTCAGTCATTCACAGTTTGGAAGCTGTTGCAGGGAAGGTCCCATGTGTTCTGTAGGAATCTGAAATATTAAATGAGGCTGTCAGGTTCAATTCTTTGTTTTCATGTGAGGAGAGTAGCTGAGGGATGGGCTTGGCAGTGAAGAGTTCAGCTGGGACAGGAGTTTAAAACCTTTGTTAATTGAACCACCTACGTTTGGGGACCTACATGTGAGCATGGGAAACTTGCGGTAATGGGAGTCTCTGGAGAAGCTTCCTTTACAGCTCTCAAACACTTGCAAATGTGTTTTTCTGCAAATGATGGATTTCTGCTTGTGTTTCTGCACAGATTGAATATTTACTGAAGAAGATCACGGAAGCCATGGGAGCAGGCTGGCAGCAGGAGCAGTTTGACCATTACAAGGTTGCTCTCAACACCAGTCGAGAGGGACTCTCGGCGTGGGAGCTGATCGAGCTCATCGGGAGTGGGCAGTTCAGTAAAGGAATGGACAGACAGACAGTGTCCATGGCAATCAGTGAGGTCTTTAATGAGCTCATTCTAGATGTACTCAAGCAGGTAAGAACCACAGAGAACCAATGTTTTAAAGTAGACTTGTTTATTGCTTTAGTTAGAAAATGTTCAATTTGTGCTCAAATTTCTTTATCCTATTGAATGATGAACAGGAGGAAATTTGGTAAATTATCTGTAAGGGTTCTTTAATATGAGCTTATTTTTATAAAAGAAATTGTCCTGTTGTTCAGATTGTTGTAATTGTAGCAGTATTATGAATGAGTTGCTTCTTGGGAGAGCTTGCTTTTAGAAAGTGAAAGAAGTGGGCTCTGACTTGAAATATTACCTTTTTTACACTAGTACCAGCTGCTTGTTAGTTCACAAAATAGCTGCATCATGCTCTCAGTTCTGTTTACAGCTCTTCAGTCTTTGGAAATGCTATTCTGTAGTTTCAGTTATGCTGTAGGAAAGGCAGCTGTGCTGGACACAACCTCTATATTTAAACAAGGGGGTCTGGACCAGGGTATTTTGGCTTCTCAAGTGCCCCACTTCAGCAGGGCAGAAAGGTGTGCAAGAGCTCCAGAGGGCTGTCCCTTCTTGTTCTGCTTAGCAGGCTACATGACTGACAACTTATTTACCTGCACTCTGACTCCAGAAATCATGCTGGCCTTTGTATTCTTAGCAAACTTCTTTCTTCAGGTTTCCAGTGACTGGATTATCAGTTTAGGAGTGCCTTTAAAAACTGCATTTCTTTCATGGGAATTTGAAGTACCACAGGGACTTGAGGGGTCACAGCAGAGTTTACCTAGACAGCTCTTTAAAATTGATTTTTACCTGACAAGAGAATTTTTTTAATCTTTGATTTCTTGGTGAGGAGAGAAACAAAGGATGTCTTGGCAGGCTTTCCTAAGCTGTTCTGAAGAAACCATCAGAAGGTCTTGGCACAGGAAATTATTTCAGAATACCCACAGAACAATGCAAAAGTCTATTTTTGTTAACTGCTGGTTGCCTGTTGGAGATGAGGGCTGGTGACACACACACGTAAAGTCAGTTGAGGGCAAAATGAAGTCATTCTGCTGTTTGGTACCATGAAAATAAATTAACCAGTGTCCGTTCAATCCTACTTGAAACTTGTGAGGAAATCTGATTTCTTTTCAGTTTTGATATTGCGTTGTGTGTCTTCCCCCACACCTTTTTTTTTTGGTTGTTGATTGTTTTGTGTCTCCTTCTTTCCTCTCCTGGGCTTCTTTCTCAAGGATGTCTGAGTGCCTTTGAATGGATCCTTGGCACTTAAAAATAGTTTGTGTCAAGATTTGGCCCTGTGCCTCCTGGGCAGTTTGGACACTTACTGGCCTGGTGGAGGGCAGAGTTCTGTGTGATTTCAGTATCCTCACACCTTATCCTCACAGAATTGTCCTGTTTATTGCAGTAATCACATAATTGCTTCAAGGTATTAATTGATGACACATGGTCTCATAACCAAGCATCGTGCTACCCTTCTAAACACATCCTGGATCTGTAAGGCTTACAGAGGGTAGCAGCAATAGTTAAATTTGTGGTATTTAATGTTCTGAAAGACGTTTCTTTTGTGTGATGGTTGGAGTGAAAAAGCTCCTGCTTTTCAAGAGCTCTCAATGGGTTCTTGGAAGGTGAGAGGCAGCTGATACTGAAATAATAGGTAAATATGTTGCAGAAATTTGAGGGGAAAGTATTAGTCTGACTTGGCTTTGAAAGCAAATTTGGTAATTCAGGAAAGGAAAAAAAACCCTGGCTATGACTTAGACTGTGCAAAGCATGAAAGATTGAAGCTGCGGGAGTCCTTCACATGACCTTGCAACCAGCCAGATCTCAGCCCCGAGTGTGGGGGTGGCAGACAAAGCTGTGCATTCCTGGTGTGGAGCAGAGGAGTGGGATGGCACCTGGGAATAGGCACGGCCTTGGCTCTGGACACGTTTCAGTGGCTGGAGAAGCTGAGCACAGATAAGCTCTATGTGTAGGGGTGGCTTGGGTTTTTCCTTGGTTTGGTTTGTTTTTTAAACAAGAAAGCTTCTTCAACTGTTCTGAATGTTTTCTTACCCCTCAGACCTGTAGAGAAAGATATCTTTGGATTCAATATGCCACAGCACATTTCTTTTTATATATATATATTTAATACAAGCACATTTGAGATATATATATATATATACACACACACACACCAGTTATAGATTAAAGTAGATTAAAGCCATCCTCTTAATCTGGAATTCTCTGGATACAAAGTATACTTACTATATGACTTGTTCATAGTTTATATTGATGTTGGTGTTTCAGTTTTATCTGTGATTTGACTTTTTTGGAAGTTAACTGTCAGACAAGAGTATGTAAGTATTTGGGGAATATGATTACAGAAATGGAAGGTACAACTGAAATACTGACTAACTTTGAAATTGTTTGGGGCTATGAGGTAACTTTTCTGTGGGCTTTGTTGGGTCTTTACATCTTTACATAACCAAAAGACCAGATGGTTCAACAGAGGACAGGCATTTCAGCTGCTCTCTTGCTTTTAACAGGGCTACATGCTGAAAAAGGGTCACAAGCGGAAAAACTGGATGGAACGATGGTTTGTGCTAAAACCCAATATTATTTCCTACTATGTAAGTGAAGATTTAAAGGAAAAGAAGGGAGACATCATATTGGATGGCAACTGTTGTGTAGAGGTAAAAGCACTCCAAAAACAGTGTATGTTTCTAAAGATCAGAGTGAATCCTTTTTTGTGTGTGGGATTGACTCCTGGTATCTTTTAACAGAGCTTTTTTACTTCATATGACACCAGCTCATAAACACCCTTTTAATAAATGCTCTTAGTGCTGGTATTTGTATCTCTGTGACACATAAGTGCATAAATGCTATTTGACTTTATAACTTAGATTTCAGTGTTTGCAAAGCTAATCTTTATTGTTACCCGTTCTAGGCCTTGCCTGACAAAGATGGAAAGAAATGCCTTTTCCTCATCAAGTGTCTTGATAAAACCTTTGAGATCAGTGCCTCTGATAAAAAGAAGAAGCAGGAATGGATTCAAGGTGAGGTTTCAAAAGTGCTAGTTATGTGAAAGTTAAGGTCAGTGGAATTCTTACAGCAGTGCTTTGTTCAAATTTGAAATTCATAGTCTTGTGATTTTTTGCTATCTCTGTTTTGGGCACATCTGTTTTGGGATCTTTAAGGGGTCTGAGACTCGGGATCCGCATAAGGGAAATCAGTCATGTAGGTGCCTCCATTCAGGCAGCCATAACCAAAATGAAATGGTTGTTATTGTTGTTTTTTATATTGACTGTACTTCTAGGGATGGGGAAGGGAAGCAGTTTTGTAAATCATTGCTTTTGGGGAGAAGGGGAAACCTTGTTCATTTTGGCACTGTAAAATACTGGCTTTGGTTGTACAGTGCTGCTTGAAGTAGCATGGTTTGGTGAGCTGAGGGTAAAGCTGGGAATTAGGGCTTGCTTTTCTATTCCCACAGTCCCCCTCCTGTGAGACCTTCCCAGCTATGTGAAGGGTACATCCATCTGCAGAGTGAGGTAGAAGCCCTTGCAAAGCTGTTGTTGCCAATGCCATTGAAGAATGTGCAGCAGTTAAATATTTGGAGCTGTGGGCTTTCATTTGCACTTCCTTCTTTACCTGCAGCATGTGTTTATTGCACCAAAGTCAGGTGTATGATGAATGATTCAAAAGGAGACTTTTTTTTCATGGTTGTGGTATGTGAATAAAATACCAAAATCATCTGCCACTCCTCAGCTTTGCTTTCTTAAATATTTTGTCACTGTATGTAAGTGAATGAGACATACTGTCTTACTGGGAGAAGTTTTCCCTTGGAGTATCTGTAAGAATTCAGGGTTTAAGGTTGGCTCTAGGGAAGACAGGTAACACTTTACTCCTTGGTAAGTCACTGAGTCTAGGTAGTAAGAAATCCTCAAGTGTTGGGTTTTTTGTTGCAGCCGGGTGTATGAGTGACTCCTATGTCCATAGCCTGTTACAAATCAATATTGGAATTGACATAGTGCAGTGGAATTGCATTATGTCAATTGCGTTAGACTTATCCTTGTGGCACACAGCCAGCCCTGAGAGCTAAGTGCCTTTCACTTCTGTCAGCACACCTTTGTGCTGACAGCCAGCCTGATGAGAATTAGGACAACTGACAGCAGTGCTTCTGATTTAAAAACCCATTGAAAAATCCCCAACCCCCCAGCCAGCAGAGCACAGCACTGCAGAGTCTACCCAGAGAGTTGAGCACTGTCCTTCCCGGTTCCCTCTGTCCCTGCAGCCATCCAGAGCACGGTGAGCCTGCTGCGGGCGGGCAGCGCTCCCCCGCACAAGGAGGCGCGGCAGAAGCGCAAGGAGCTGCGCCAGAAGCTGCAGGCGGAGCAGGAGGAGCTGGAGCGGCAGATGAGGGAGCTGCAGGCGGCCAACGAGAACAAGCAGAAGGAGCTGGAGACCGTGCGCAAGGTGGGAGCGGAGTGCCGGGGCTCCAGCCTGGAGCTCAGTGCCTGTGGCTGGGCTGGGCCCAAAGCTCAGTGCCTGTGGCTAGGCTGGGCCCAAAGCTCAGTGCCTGTGGCTAGGCTGGGCCCAAAGCTCAGTGCCTGTGGCTAGGCTGGGCCCAAAGCTCAGTGCCTGTGGCTGGGCTGGGCATCTCTGTGCTGTTCAGGCACATGGAGCAGACTCCTCCAGGGCAGCTGTGCTTGTTTCAAACCCCTGTACTAAGCAGTCTGGTGAAAAAGAACCTGCCAGCTCTGTGGATGGTGTCTGCAGACAGGAGAGACCAATATTTTCAGTTGCTTTTGGGCTTTTTGTTTTCTTTTTCTGACAGACACATATGTCAAACATGGGGCTTGCTATGAAGATTTTCTTCTATAGTTTACCCCAAGTTTTGTTATGGTATTTGTATGTTTATGGGAACTCTTCTCACAGATGAATTTCTGTAGCTTCTATTTTTAAAAACAAAATATGGCTTTTCTTACTTTTAGTGTGGGGTGTGTCTTGAACAGCTCAATATTCTAATTCAAGCCCTCCCCACTTGCTGCCTTACATTTTGGCTGCTGAGTCCCTGCTGCTAGAGCAGTCCAGGTCTTCCTTTGTTTACTCTACATGTCTCCACTACCTCCCTAAATTAATGTAAGTTTTTTGCATTCCCATTTAGGACAAATCTGTATCAATGCTTGAGTTTTTCATAAATAAAACCCATCAGTTTAAGCCCTTAGGAAACACTTCAGTGATCTTTGCAGCTATAAATATTGTGAGGGCATTTAGGGTTTTAAGTCTAGAAAGCTAACAAAATTTTTAAAACCCACAATTTTAAAGTCTTGTCATTGTCACAATTTGTTGCAAGGAGAAATTTGTCTTTTTTAAAATTGGTCTTGCACTGACAATCCTGATGTAGGTATTATTCTGTTTGTCTTAAATGGAGTCTGACAGTGGAAAACCATCTTTAAATTTAATTTTGGCACCTGTAGTCTGCCATGTGTTTAAGATTCAGAATGCAAAATAGTCAATAAAGGATAGCCTATGTTACCTTCTACTGTTAAGTAATGTACCCATTAACAGAAATAATAAGGTTGGATTTCTGCATTGTTTAGTGCATGGAAAATATTTAGGGAGGAACACAACATGAGAGCAGCCCCAAAGGAGCAGGAGGATCTTGGCAGGGTCCAGGGAGTTTCATAAAAATCACAGTGGGTAAACTAAAGAGAGTTGTGGCCAGAAGCATCTTTTGAAGTGGGCTGGATTAAAATGATTTCTCAAGGAAGGTGTCTTAGGCTGTGACATGAACTACTGCACTTTGCCTAGGTGGAACTAGGGGAAAGGCACATTGTTGGAGGAACTGAAAGGGTTTGATTAGTTAGAAAACTGTTCTTCAAGGAAAGGGCTTTGTAAATGCTTCAGGAAACTGGATTGTTCTGGGAAGCTCAGAAGTTGATTTGCTGCTGATGGCAGCGAGCCACCATTTATGTAGCATCTGCCAAAGTGCACTCTGGGACTGGTCTGTATTCTGGTAGCTCCTGCAGTAGAGTATTCCAAAAGAATAAATGCTTTTGTCTAAAATAGATTTTTTTCATATTTTTTACTGGAATTTTGACATGTGCACATTGAACAGACAGGAAGGTAAGTTTTTCCTTGTGTGAGAGCATGCACAAGACGTGTGACCCTTTTTGTTTCAGTTTGGGGTCTTGCATGGCCTTTGGGGACTCTGTGCCTGCTGGAATGGTGTGTTCCTGTTCTCTCCCCCCTCCAACACTTGTGGCTTTTCCCTGAAGTGCACAGTTCCCAGTAACCTTACCTGCTGGGAATGGTTTTGTGGATGAAGCAGGGAATTGCTGATACTGAGTGGACAAAGATAATTTTCTTGCTGGCTCTCTGGCCATGGCCTGGCACCCACCTGTGGTGGTTTGCAGGGGTCCCAGGATGAAGGAAGAGACAAGAATTTGACTCCATGTTTCAGAAGGCTGATTTATTATTTTATGATATATATATTATATTAAAACTATACTAAAAGAATAGAAGAAAGAATTTCATCAGAAGGCTGGCAAGGAATAGAAAAAGGAATGATAACAAAAGCTCGTGACTCTTGGAGATTCTGAGCCAGCTGAGTGTGATTGGCCATTAATTAGAAACAACAACATGAGACCAATCACAGACCCACCTGTTGCATTCCACAGCAGCAGATAATCATTGGTTACATTTTGCTCTTGAGGCCTCTCAGCTTCTCAGGAGAAAAAATCCTAAGGAAAGGATTTTTCATAAAATGTCTGTGACACCCACCCTTGCCTGTGACTCTGCTCATTCACCCTCTCAGCTCAGTATTGGCAATGTTTGTTTAATTTCAGAGTGGGGAAGGAAATCTAGAGGAGATTTCACTTAAATAGGTATCTTGGATTTGATTACAATGACATGCTTTTGAATGCCCTGGCAGAGGAAGAATGCTGCTTCTCAAACACTGGCATCATTTAATCCTTGCAAAGGAGAGCAGTTCTGTGCTGTGTTCTGCAACATAAACCCAGAAACCTGAACCTTCTCCTTCACTTCTCATCTGAGACCAGAGTGGTACTACAAGCATGTAAAAGAGTGAAAGTTGTAGCTTGGCAGTTTTAATCATTGGAGCATCTCATTGGTTCATCTAGGTTGGTGAGGGAGTGTGGTTTCAAAGTGGTACCTTCAGGAGCATGACAGAATCACAGAAAGGTTTGGTTTGGAAGGGACCTTAAAGATCCTCCAGTTCCAGTCCCCCTGCTGTGGGCAGAGGCACCTTCCACTACACCAGGGTGCTCCAAGGCCCATCCAGCCTGGCCTTGAACACTCCAGGGATGAGGCATCCACAGCTTCTCTGTCCCTGTGTCACCTCCTCTGGGCTTGCTCCAACAGGTCCCTGTCATCTTTTTGTTGTGCCCTGCTCTTACTAAAGGTCTGTGGAAGCTATTTCCACAGCCCAGCATATTAAAAACAGCATCAGATAAGTTTCTTAGGAAAATTTTGTGAAAGAATGGTTTTGTTTTCACTACTGGTAAAGTTTAGGCTGGTACTTGAAGATTTCTAATCTTGTGAGGATTGAAATCTTGACGAAAGGAAAAACTGGGACCATGTGTGAAATCAAGATGCAGCAAAAGTAAAATAAGATGCAAGAAGGTGGAAAGGTATCAGCAGCTCTTTCCCAGGCCTTACCTAAAGTTCCTCCTAATTTCAAGTGATGATTATGGACCAGGATTTTATTTACCTTACTTGGCAGTTTCGGGGATGTTAGAGGGATGATTCACAATAGCACAATCACTTATTCTAGTCAAAGTTCCTGACACTTCTGCTTTCCCATGGCAATTCAGTGCTTCTCATTTCTGTTTCTGTATGAACTCTGTGCTTGCTGGCATGTTTTCCCTATTGGAAGTCCTATGCACTCCTGCTTGAAATGTGGTTTTTCATGATAGTTTTCTATCCTATTGAGGTAGAGGAGGAAATACAGTGATTTCTATCACTTGAGCAAAGCAGGACTCAGGAAACTTGGAGATAGCCAGGTAATTGCCTTTTCATTGGTAAATTTAAATTGTCTTGTAAACAATCAAGATAGTAAATTATATTTATAGGTTGTGAATAATCTCAGACATTAAAAAATCCAAACTGGTGCCTTGATGCTTTTGAAGGCTTCCTCCATTTTTTTAAGAACCAAAAATTTTTAGATAAAGTTCCATTCCCTTAAAATAATTTAGTTTTGACAATTTGTTTTCTTCCTTGTTTTCTTCCCCCTACCCCCCACCCTTCTCTTCCAGCAACTGGAAGCAGCAGCTGCTCGTGCTGCTGAGGAGGAGAAGAAAAGGCTTCAGACTCAACTTGAGTTACAAGATCGCTTCAGTCTGGAACTGGAGAGAGAAAAAATGGTGAGAAGTGCACGAGGGGTTTTGCTGCTATTCCACATAGGCAGCCATGTGTTCAGCAAGGACCTCCCTCACAGGCAGCCACTGAAAGGATTCCACAGGTTTTGCAGGAGCCTGGAGAATGGAATCTGTGTTGCATTTATTTGAGATGTAGGAATAAAATACTTTTACTGATGAATTCAAATACTGGAACAGCTTGGTTACAATTTGTGCAGCATTCAAGATTTAAATATGATTGGAAAATTGGGAAAGAAATAGACTGTTTGAAGGATAAATGCAAACTGAAGTTCCCCTTGGAGTTTTCAGAGATGGAGGACCTGAGGCCAGTACTTGCTGTATGGATAAGCAAAATGAATCAGGCATAATCAAAATGCATTTTATGTGTTCCTAGAGCTGTTGCTTTTTAATGCTGTGTGTTTTTTTACAATTATACACACACACAAATATAAAAACTAAAAAATATTGCTGCTTTACAATACTGTTACTATTCAACTACACTGAGGATTCTCCAAAGAACTGATTTTCAGGCTTCAGGGGCTGTCTCAGGTTGTTCTGTTAGCTGGGGAAAAGAGGTAGACAAAGTGATGTGATGGGACATCTCAGTACATGAATGCACATAGTGCTGCTTTATGGGCAGAGCATGAATTCCTGATTACAATCCCTTTCTGGGTCACTGGGATTTGGGTCAGCTGAGGGGAGCAGCCTGCAGACCAATGGGGCAGGACATTCCAACCCCCTTTATCCATCCTGTGCCATCATCCAGAGACAGAAGTGTGTGAGATACACTGCTGTCAAAGGGGGAGTGAAAACAGTGCCTTTAAAGCAGCCTGACTTTCATGTCTGGCCTCTCCACAACCTTTCTCTTCCTTCACTTGTGTATCTGTAAACTAAGCAACAAGATCAAGCTGACTAAAATTAGGTTTGAATCCCTGTAGAAGTCCTGTGTTGCAGGAAGTAGGTCAATATAAGTGGCCTGTGTTATTAATTATTTTTTAAAATGCTCTTAGTTCTACATCTGCAGATCTAGCCTCAATTTTATCAGTTCTGCTCTGCAGTCAGCAGGAAGAGGTTTGTCTCTGAAAACATGGCCTGAGGGAAAGCTGGCAATTCCTTTAAAAATTGGAAAACTGAGTTGAATGGTAGTTTATGTGTCGCAAATTTGTGCTGCTAGGTAAGGCAAAAAATGGAAGAGCAGGTTGCTCAGAAATCATCTGAACTGGAACAGTATTTACAAAGAGTACGTGAACTGGAAGAAATGTACAAGCAGCTCCAGGAGGCACTGGAGGATGAGAAACAGGCACGTCAGGATGAGGAGACTGTGAGGAAACTTCAGGCCAGGTATGGCTTTGACCAGGTGGAAAAGTGTTTGTCCCCCTGCCAATAGTGGGTGTCTGTGCCCTGCTACTAATGACTGCTTGCCTCTTGGAATGGGGAACTACATTCAAGTCCAAACACAGTGCAGATTTTATTTTTCCTTAACATATGAAGGCTGAAGCTGCTGTTTATGATTTTTAAAATATGTCTGATTAGCCTTTAGCAGAGGGCAAGCTCAGCAGTTTTGGAAAAGCAGGTGCAGTCATTTTTCCAGGTGTTGTGCATGTCAGCATATGAAAAACAGAGATCACTCTGTACAGGCTTTTCAGCTGTTTATTTTATAAAGCAGTATCTGTATAAATGGCTTTCTGCTGTATTTTATCACAGGTTTAAACTGTAAGGATAAAGGGTTAAATTTCCTCTTACAGGGGCTTTGTGGAGTGTGGTTTTTTCCTTGATATACTCAGTCCTCCTAAGACAATGAAGATAACTTATGCATGCCTGTTTCTTCTGGGGCTCTGTGTTGTGTATTTGCATTATTGACTACATTTTCTGAATGGCCCTTTGTAACAGTCAGACTGCCTGCACTGCTGGCATGACACTGAAGGCAAGCCAACTAACAATCACTTTTCCCCTGCTTCCCAAGCTTTTTAAAAAACTATATTCTCTTTCCCCGAAAGAAAAAATTAATTATTTGGCTTCCATGCATGGATACAACTCATGTTAAAGTGCAGTTAACATCACAATCCCCGTTGCAGATTGCTGGAAGAGGAGACAGCAAAGAGAGCTGAACTGGAAAAATGGCATTTGCAGCAGCAACAGACCATTCAGATGACAGAAGCAGAGAAGCAAGAGCTGGAAAACCAGAGAATGATGAAGGAACAGGCTCTTCAAGTGGCCATGGAGCAACTGAAACAACTTGAGTTGGAAAGGAAGGAGGCCCTTGAGCAGTATGAGGTGAGCTGCTCTGGTCATCAACCTCTCATCCCTATCCATAGATTGAATTTGAAGCTCTTCAGTATTATACTTCTTTAAGGGTTAGCATGGCACAAAAGTTATAAGAGGTAGGATAGTTGGGTTGGTTGAGTTTTTGTTTTTGTTGGTTTTGTTTCTAGTTTTTACTCTATTTCTAGCCCAGTAGATACATTTGAAGAAGAGGATCTGTTTCAGACACACCTCTGAACCTCTTTTATTTATTTTTGTCACAATTTGCATGCAGGCCAGCTCAGTCACATCCTGAAATACTCTGTGTACATTTGTTTTCTACTGCAGTCTCACTTCATATGCAGTCCCACTGCTGCCATAGCTGGGTGCATTTTGCTTCTGATGTAGTAATTCTCGCAGTGTTTGGATTATGTCATGGCACTGCATTGTCTTCTGCAGATGAAAAGTCAATGTGTTACTGTAGGCACCTACTCCTCCAAAATGTATTTCAGCCCTGGATGGAAGTTAAGGATAGGTAGGAATTAGCTCAGATTCTCAGTGTGCAGCCTTGAGTCCCATAAAGCCAGGCCTGCTCTCTGCTCCACTGAGTGTTTCTGGGGAAGGTCAGTAGCTGTTCATGGAAGAAATAAGAGCCAGAGTCCAGCAAGTACAGAGGCTGAAGTGCTGCACACTTCCCAGGGCTAGAGAGTGTGTTGATCCTGCATTTATTTAGGTCAGGAAAGAAAGCCTGGCTGGGTTTGTGTTTAGCAGGGGAGGGTGTTTATGGGGTGAGCTCTGAAGGACAAGCCTGTCTCGCCTGGCACAGAACACAAGTGCTGCACTCACTGCAAGCAAGGGCCCAGCTGAGGTGGCTGTGGCCACTTTACAACTTCCCAGGGTGGTGTTACATCTCACAGCATTACAAGATTGCTTCTGGCCAGTACTTGGCTCTTTTTTAGGTGACATCTCAGGCTTTTTGTATGTGAAGCATCATTTACTACTCCAGAGGAATTGCTGAATGCAGTAGACATATAAACCACAAAAAACAAATCCACGAAACAATTATTTTAGAAATAATTAAACATAAATTCTAGCCTTCCATTTAGAATTGCCCAAAAGACCAGTCTAGGCTGAAGAATGAAGACTAGCTTCATTACACAGCTACACAATATTGTAAAACCTTGTTATTTTAGGATTCTGGTTTGTCAACTTTTTTTTTTTTTTTGTGGAGTGTGGTGATGACCAAATTACTTAGGATGGTTCCACATTAAACAGAGAGCTGGGGGAATTAGCATGGTTCTGGCTTTTGGTTTGAAAGGTGTTGTATCTTCATATAAAAACAGAGTAAAGCTGTTGTTTTCAAGTGGGCTCTGTCTTATTTTAGGAGGTTAAGAAGAAGTTGGAAACAGCAGCTAACAACACCAAGAGTTGGAAAGATAAAGTAGCTCATCATGAGGGATTGATTCGACTAATAGAGCCAGGTGAGTTATCAGCAGAAGAGTTACAAAAATATGTATTTATTCTGTCTCATGCACTGATACCACTTGGTGGCTTACTGAAGTCTGCCTTTTCCTGTAGTTTACTGGTTCATAGCAGCCTCTAAGTACCAGCCTTTGTGACAACTGCTGATGGGAGCTTCCAAGTCTTTCCCTCTATTGGCCCTACTATAATGATTTTATTATCATTATTGTTTGTTTCTTTTATGTTTAAAACAAAGCAAGGATCAGCCTGAACACTGCATTGCGGGAGTGTGATGTCCCTGTCAGAACTGCCTGTCTCAGGTCTTGCTCTCTGTCTTCCAGGCTCCAAGAATCCTCACTTAATCACAAACTGGGGCCCAGCTGCCTTCACTGAAGCAGAACTGGAGGAGAGACAAAGGAGCTGGAAAGGGAAGAAAGCCACTTCCACTTCAGAGTGACAGTGGCAGCTGACACATGGCCCGGAACAGGAGCCCACCTCCCTCGTTCTGCTTTGCACAGAGCAGCCTCTTGCTTACAGAGTTTAGTTTGCTCAGCAGGTTGGGCCTCTCTGCTCATGAAATGCTGTTTGCCACGCTGGAGGGTCTGCTCAGAGCTCAGCCGTTCCAGTGGTGGAGTCTGACAGGAGTGCTGTTTTCCCTCACTTTTCCAAGACTTTGCAACTGAAAGTTTGTATTGAAACATAGCTTGTGACAGACAGAGTTGTTCCTATAGTAGCCTGTATCTGACAGCAGCTAACCAGTCAGGCAGCATCACTTTCATTCCAGAAGGTCAGGGAAGCAGTTGTTCTGCTGGTTCAGTTTAGTGTCATTTCAGCCCAAGGTAAATCAGTCCTGGAGGTTGTGTCCAACTCTGAGATGGAGCATTACCTTTCTTTCCTCCATTTACTTTTGCTGTCCCTCTGTTGCTCTCTGCATAGTGCTTCCCTTGGCAAGGGGGGGCTGCCATCACTGGGTGCCTGCTGCCTGCTTGGATTTGGTGTCCTGTTTCCCTCTCTTTGCAGGAATCCAAACAAAAGAACTGGAGATAGGTATGTAGAAAACACTGCTGTAAGACATTTGGAAAAAGTAGTTATGCAAGACAGTTTCTGTACTGTCTTATACCTGAGAAGAGCTAAATTAAGCCTTGAGAGTTCTCTTCATAGTATGAAAGATGAAGTTTTGGCTCAGATTTCTGAAGCAGATCAATGGAAGGTAGTAGCACACACAGGGCAGATAGCTTTTGTGTCAAGGCTGTGTTTGTGCAGGAAATCTGATTATAACATCCCACCATTTTTAGATGGAGCACTGTCTTACTTTTAATTGGAGGCCAGATTAAAAAATGTAAGAAGAAATGTTCTTTAAATAAAAGTGATAAATGTGTAGTGATACTGCTTTAGAAAAAAAAAAAAAGTAATTCCTGTCAATAAAATAACTTCACTCTTTCTAGTACCAAGGCTTCCCAAAGAGCCTGCTGTTGTGCCTTACCATTCTCTCCTGGGACAAAGCCAGTTATTTGTTTTTGTAGGGGAAAGGAACAAGGCTGTGACTTTGCTTTGCAGCTCTCCCACAGCAGCATTGCTCAGTAAAACAGGATTCCTGCCAGCTTGTACAGACATTTTGAGATGCCCCCTCGAGGAGCAGGTGCCCACTGGTGTGGCTTGTGAGCGGCTTTGACTGTACCCCGGCCATCCATCCCTCACCTGCTTGTTAGTTCAGCTACATGTTAAATTATTTGTAGTAAATAAGTGAATTTTTCAGGAGGATAAGCAGTGCCTTGCTGTGCAGCACTGTGATACTTGGGTCTTGGAAGAGCAGAAGCTGTACAGAAGTGGTGTCCAGATTTGGAAGTCATGAATAGCATTTTATTTGCCTATTAACTAAGAACTCACTCAAATACTGAATCTTTGCAGACATTTATTCTCTGGTTGTATTTTTGTACTAATTGAAATCTTTAATGTTTCAGTAAATGGAGTGCTGATTAGAATGGCAGGAAAATCCAGGATCTTCCTATTTATACTCACTGTACAGGAAAACAGTAGTTCCTTAAACTTGATAACAGTGCATTTTTTTAAATTGATCACATTTACAGAAGCAATGTGAATAAAAAACCCACCCACCTGTAACAGAATTACTAATGTACACAAGGCTAAACTTTGCTAAAGGAGCTGGAATAGTATTTGTAACTACCAAACATCTTATGTGGAGAGCAGAAGGGGTATTGGGGCTAAACTTGTTTAATTTTTCTAACAGTCTTTATTTTGGACAATGTTTTTTTAAGAACACCAAATGCTGCATGTAATCATATTTTTTACTGTTCTTTAGAAATGGCTGTTTAATAAAGTAATATAAAGTCATTTACATTTTGGAATTAATGGATGTCTTATTGCTGGGTTTCTTTTGGCCTGTTGGAGTTCAAAATCCAGTGACTGTTGTGTGGAGGAAGTTTAATGGTCGGATCAATGGGATGTTAAAGGCATAATAAAGGCAGTGGTCACACGGTAACACAAACAGCCTTTGTTTTAGCAGCACTCCTGCTCTTAAATGTTCATATTCAGTACTCCTTGCTGCAGGATGGGGCAAGGGCAGAGCAGGCTCAGCAGGGAGCTGTAGGGGCAGACACACAGCAGCCCCTCACAATGTGTCAGCCCTATCTGTCTGTCTGTCTGTCTGGCAGAAGAGGAAATGAGATAACGTTCCTTTTAGTTTCGTCGTTTCTGCTTGCTCTGGCAAATCAAAAAAGCTTTGTGTGAAGCCTTGCTCGGTAAAGCTGGGGGGTGTGGTTGGCTTAAAAATTAAACCATTTGCAAGCCGAGCAAAAATACCACTTGAGAATGAGCCCCTTAGAGCGGCACTGAGCAGCATCCCAAGGGAGCCCAGAGCAATGAGTCACTGCCGGGGCATGGAAATCTGCATCCTGCTGTGCCGGCATCTCCTGCTCCCACAAAGCAACGAGCCTGCTCCTGGTCAGGATATCCCGCTGAACTCTGGGGTTAGGGATGCCACTGCTCTGCCCAAGAAGCCCTAACTACACCTCAGGCTTACACAGAGGCCAAGGGAAAGCTGTGCACTTGTTTTTCTCTGCCAGACTGAGGTTTCATTTACTTGCTGCTGCTGGAACAGTCCTGCAAACCACAGCCCCAGTACCGTGCTGTTCCCTCTACAAACAGGATGGGGTTTTGTTTAGGGTTTTTGTTTGTTTTTGTTTTCTTTTCCCTGTGACCATTTTATGGGGCTGATTTATGAGCCGTGCTCACTGGATCACACATTCCCAAACTGTAACAGGCTGGCTTCCAGCAGCTCATGTTACTCCTGTTTCACGGTCCTGCATGAGCAGCCACAAAAGCTAAGCCTCTATGGGGAACAGTGTCTTGGGACAGAATCTGTATCCTGGGAAGGTGGGGAATTGGAAGCAGGTGACCATTAAGGTCCAAAAGAAGCACCTGTTTGGTCCTGTTATTGGCAGGGGAATTGGAAGCAGGTGATCATTGAGGTCCAAAAGAAGCCCTGTTAATGGTAGAGAGATTGGAAGCAGGTGATCATTGAGGTCCCTTCCAACCCTAGCCGTCCTGTGGTGCTGTGTCTCAGTCACGCAGGACACCTGGAACAGGAGCTCCACCATCCCTCTCAGTGAAACCGAACAGAAAATAACTGCTCTGATTTTTATCTCAAATATGCGAAGCAGTTTGTAAGTAATTTCTGAGCAAACCGGTGCAGGGCCAGGAAGGGGATATCCACAAGGCCTTTCAGCTGCCTTGGGGCGAGAGGTCATGATTTGTTCCCAAAGGAAGCGGTGCTGAAGGGCGGCAGGTGTGCCGTGCACTTGTCCTCTGAGAATGGCAAATTCCTTTCACACTTAACAAGATTTTTAGGGGCTTTCCTAGTCTCGTGACTTGAGAATTTTGTCTCTGCCTTTGTTTTGTTTTTTTGCATTTTTGTTGTTTGGGGGTTTTTGTTTGGCTTTTTTGGGGTGGGTTTTTTTTGTTTGTTTAACAAATCATTTGGGGTCACTGTGGCAGCCCCCGCGCCGCCCACCCGGCTGCCCACGCCGGGACACCGAGCGGGGACAGCGGGAGCGCTCCGGGCCGGCCCCGGGGCTGCCTCATCGCTGGGCTCCGGCTGCCACCTCGTGGTGGAGCAGCCCAGCGTCCCTCGATGGTGATCCCGCGGTGCTCCCGGCCGTGGCGGTGTCCCGGGACAGCCACCCTGGGAAAAACGCCGCGGCTGCCGCACCGCCACCGCCTCCCTGCCCTGGCCACCGCAGCCCTGACCCTGCTCCAGGAGCCCGGAGTTCCTCTGCTAGCTCAGCGTGCCCACAGACATCCCGTCAGCCTGGGAAAAATGGATCTTTTGTTGTTGTTGCTGTTACTACGGGGCTGTGAGCTAATTCAGACATATTTTCCGAACAACCCGTGGACAATGTGCGCAGTGGGATGCAGCATCCCGCAATCTCGCATCTGCAGGCGCAGCTCGGGCTGCCGAGCGGCTTCTCTGAAAGCAGAACAAGGAAAAACGTGCGAGGGAGGTTCCTTCCCTGCACACCGCCTCTGCCCAGGTGCTGTGGGCGCGCCCCGAGGCTGCAGGAGCGGGGCCGAGCCGAGGACGTGCTCAGCATCACGTACTCCCCTTTGGGAGCGGGACTCGGGCTCGCCCCTTCCAGCCACGAACGGGGTGGGCGTGTGTGGGGAGAGGATATCAGCTCATTCATGTGACCGTGAGGGACAAAATAAAATAAAATAGATATAAATAAATATAAAATAAATTTTAATATATAAAATAAAAAAAATTATATATATATATATATATATATATAAAATACAAATAGAAACTTTGTGGCTTCCACACTTACTCTCACAATGAACTCCAACTACCTGGAAATGGCAGGATTCAAATATAGCTGTGCTGTGAGGGCCCTCACAAAGGAGGGATGATATGGAGGACTCCATTGAAAATAGAAGGCTAGTTAATTACTTTATTATACTATATTATTCTATACATCTAAAGCTGAACCTGCCAAGCACTCAGCTCTGCACACCAACTGCACACACTGCACTGAATCTTGTGACTGTCACCCAACAGTCCCAACACACACTCTTGGCACTGATAGGTCAAGGAAACAAAACACCATGACTTTGGGTAAACAATCTCCATGTTGCATTCTACTTTTGCACAAACACAGGCACAGCAAATGATAAGAATTGTGTTTTCTTTCTCTGATATTCAGACAATGTGAAACCCAGAAATATTCTTGGGAAGAACTGTGCCTTGCTTTTCTCTGTGAAAAGAAATGTGAGGCTACACTCAAAAGTGAAGAAAAGCTCTGTCCTATGGACTGGCTTCCTGGGTGTGCCAAAAGTACCATCCTTTAAAAAAAAAGGAAAGGCCAGTGGTTGTTTTAACACATAAGATGAAATGATGTTTGGCAAATGTAGCTGCATCTCACCTCCAGAAGAAATTAAAATTGGAATGGTGCAATGCAAAACAGTTCAACATCCTGAAAGGCCTTGAGAGGGAGATTCAATGAGGCAGTTTTTAACACCTGTGTGCACAGCCCTAGGAGAACCACTTTACAGGAGTCCTTCTCTTGCCTTTTTTCTCATATTTTAGCCTAATTGACAGAGGAAATGTAAAATGATATGAGCAGCAGGGTCAGAGGAAAGCCCATGTATACTGGACAAAATATTGATAACAAGGAAAAAAGAAATCACAATCTCCAGCACAAATGCACTCACTCTCCCCCATAAGCCTTTACTGAGTAGGCTATCAATCCCTTAGTGAATAAAACCAAAAAAACCCTTTCTACCTTACTCAGTGTTCTCACAGCTCACATCACTCTTCTGCCCACCAAAGGGGCTTGATCTACACCAGCTTTGCACACAGTTGTTAAAGTAATTGCTAATTAATAGAGGTGCTTGCTGTGCCTTTAACAGGATCCAGGCACAACAATGTCCTCATGCAAACACTCCTCACCTGCTGTCACTCCTGTTGTTGCACTATTTCTGAGCACACCTCGATATCTCAGATGGGATTGAGAGATCAGGCATAGACATGAGGCAATTTCAAAAGCAGCCTGGACTTGGTGTTGACACAAATTAGCTGTTTCAATGGCTGCTCCAGCATGGAGATTTCTCTTCTCACTCTGAGGAGGCTTGTGCAGCTCAGCCAGGACTCAAAGGGACATGCTGGGGACATGCAGGTCCTCTGGGGTGCTGGTTCTTCAGTCCTGAGTGAAAAAAAAAAGGAAAAAAAACCAAAACAAGCCATACTTAAAAAATTTTATTTATGGTCACACTTTGCTTAGACATTTTCAGAAAGTGCCTCTCACACTGGGGCTGATTTTTTGCATTTGGAGCAGTGCAAGGTTGTGTTCTCAGAACCATTTCCTTTGCCAGTGATGCTTTGGGTTGCTTACTCTCCCCATACCATGAAGACAACCACCACATCTCTCTTGTGAAGGTGGAACATGCCATCTCCAGCCAGGCTTTCCTCCCTGGAAGAAACATCCACGTGGCCATGCTTATTCCTAGACAGGAGGTGGGAAATGATGGGAGCAGGGTACAGCCTGCTCACACCCCCAAAAGCTGAGTGTTGTGGCACTGCTCCCTGTGGGGATGGAGGTGGCACTTTCTGTGTTTGTTGGTTTGCTTTAGTGTGGCCATTGCCTGCCTGTGAGGGCTGCACCATGTCCAGGGGAGTCTCTGCTGTTTAGTGGAGCTTCCTGGGGAGATGGCTTGCCCAAAATAACCAACACAGGACAGCTGGGCATGGCCCCTGTGGTGAAGGAGAGCCGCCCGCCCGTGCTCCAGCACAAGCTCCTTGCTGTCACCATTACGGATGGCAGGTGCCCAGCCTGCAGTGGCCCTCAGCCACCTCCAGCCAGCAAATCCTTCCTGCCAGCAGCAGAAAATCCAGAGGGTGCATTCCTTGAAATCATACTTCAAGAAAGGGCGCAGGCATGGGGTACAAGAACCAGTCAGAGGGGAAGGGACCAGGAAACTCCACCATGTGCTGGGCCAGGCTGCTCAGAGCAGCTGTGCCCTGGCTGCAGAGCAGAGACCAGCCCTGCCCAGCTCCAGGGCAGCTCTGTCTCTGCCCCTCAGCCCCCTCTGACCAGTCCTTGCCCCTGGTGTCCCCGGGGCTGCCAGCAAGGCCCAGGTGCTGTGTGCTGCACTCGGGCTGGCACTGAAAGCTCCCGGCTGAGGCCGAGCCCGGGCCGGGCCTGCTGAGCCCACAGCACCTCCAGGGGAGCGGAGCCGCACTCGCTGCTCTTCCAGTTTTCCATTCTTTTCTCATTTTCATCGAGCCCCAAGTCCCTACGTGCCGAAGCAGGGTGAGAAGACTGACACGATTTTTCCAAAGCCCCCGGCGAGCCGTGGGACCCGCAGCCCAGGGCCCCGCCAGCTCCTGCCCCGGCAGGCCGGCCAGGCAGCGGCAGCTGCTCCCCCAGAGACGGGGAGAACAATAAGGAATACCAGATCTGCCGCAGGAATGCGGGAGATACCGTGGCGGGGGGCCCTGGGAGTCTGGGCAGAGCTTGCTCACGGCTTGGCCGCAGCCCAGGGGATGGCACTCGGGCCGCGCTGTCCCCGGCCGCGGTGGCGGGGGATTCTCTGGAGATGATCGGAGGAAGCGCGGGGGATTCTCGGGGGATGCTCGGGGGATGCGCGGGGGATGCACGCGGAATGAGCGGGGGATGAGTGGGAGGTGCTCGAGGGGTGCTCGGGAGATTCTCGGGGGATGCGCGGCCCCCCCGGGCGCCGGACAGCAGATGGCAGCCGGACACCGCCGCACGGCCCCGCAGAGCCCGGGGAGCAGGGCCCTGCCCGGCAGGCTCCTAATGAATCACATGTGCGGATCCCGCCCGGGGAGGCAGAGCCGGGGATGCGGCACCGCCGGGCTTTCACCGCGGGCCGGCCCCACGCTCCAGGCCGCGTCACCCGTGTACGTGCAGCACCACAGCGCTGCTGCCTCGCCGCAAACCCACACTCCACAGCGGCCAAAACCTCCGGAGCAAGGAGGGAGAGGAGCGGGCAGTTGCTGCCCGGGCTGCCGGCACAGCTGGGCACCGCAGCCCCGGGATTCACCCAAAGCCGGGCGGCCGCGGTGCCCCCTCCATCCTGGGGACACGCTGGGCACCCGAACTGCTCGGGGCACAGACAGCAGGGTCTGCACCCACCGCTGGCAAGGCCTGACACGCCAGTTAGAGAGTCATTACTCTGTTGAGTAACATTTTCCCTCAATGACTTAGGAACTTTAACCCAATTTTGAAATGTAGGGGAGGCTAAGTTGCATTACCTTAGCTCAACTGCTCGTGTCATAAGCCCTTGAGGAGGGGGACTGGAGGGTTTCTTTCTCCAGAAACCTTTTGTTGGCCAAAAAAATCCTTGTTTTTTTCTTAGCTCAGACACCAAGAGGGAGAGTTTTCAACTTCCAAAAATAAATCAAAGACACCACAATGCCTGCAGGGTATTTGTTTCTCCATAGGAACGTGAACCTGGTGGTTTAGTTTAAGGGAGGCTAAGCTAACTCTCGCATTTTCTACATTCCTCTTTTTCCTGATAGATCAAGATCGACAGGTTTGAACTGTTGTTTTAATGAAAACCTACTACTCCTGAGAGGGTTTCCTGTTTTAGAAAGATGATCTTTCAGAGCTACAAAATTCCAAACAATTTGACTTACTATCACCTTCGTCAGGTCCCTTAACCTCCTTGTGCCTCTGCTGGGCACTGATGAAAGATGGGTGATCTTTACCCATTAAAGAAGCACACAGACATCTGCAAAACAGCAAACTGTCCCTGAAGGGAGGGCTCTTTAAGTGATACTCTGAACCTGTGTTCACCAGGTGCAAATCAGAGATTGCTGAGTGAGGCCTGCAAAGCCCAACTTACACCAGGGCACAATCAGAGCTCTGTGGCACCAGCTCCTTGCAGTGTCACCTCCAGCTCCTCCACCTTTATTCCTGACCCCTGGCAGCCAGAAAACCTCCTTGGAGCTCTTGGGTAACAACCACAAATTGAAGCAGCCTTTAGCCTCTAATTAACTCTAATCAACGCTCAGCTACCCCCAAAGTTTCATGGAAATTAGGCCAGCACTCCAGCCAAGCCCTCTTTTGTCATCTCTCATTCAAGCTGCTGCATCAATTCCAGGTAGGTTTTCCCCTCCCCTGTGTATGTGGAGCCCTGAAAATGTGCTGGGGTAAATCTAAACATGACCAACCTCAACAATGCATCTCTGGAGAGTTTTCAAAGCTTAAGCTCTGCATCTCAGAGCAAGTTTGGGGGTAGGTGCAAATTCCTTGTTGAAGGTTCAAGTATTTGTTTTAAAGTCACAAGTACAACAGGACTCCCTGAATAAATTTTTGGTCCAGGAAACTGAACTTCAGCTCCCAGTTTTGTTAATTCTGCAATTCAAAATGTTTGCTGCTTTTTTTTTCTTGACTTTTAAAGGCAATTAGGATTTTCCAACTGTTCTAACAATTTAGAAACTCTAATATGTAAAAACACTTTCTTGTGTTACAAAAGTTTCTCCAAATTGTAAAATGCATTACAAAAGGGAGGGAGCCAGCCCCATGTACACTGTTTGGGCTGCTCTTCTGGCAGAAAATGACCACTGGCAGCATTCAAGGCATGGAAAAAGGACTTATCACCCAGATCCTTCAAAGAGTCAAAACCGCCTTAGCTGGGCAAACCGGCCCTGATTTCTCAGCACTAATCCCTGGAGGTGCAGGTCTGCTGACGTCAGGGCTGCTGTGGTTATTGCAGGGCTCACAGCCCTTCAAACATTCTAGCTGCAAGCCCCAGTCCAGCCCACTGCACACAGAAGCTCTTCAAAAGCTTCCGATAGGGACACGGCTGGGATATGGGAATGTCGAGTGCTCTCCCCGCTCACCTGCTCCAACTGTGCAGCCAAGGGTTTTAGGGATCTTTGAAATTCACACCTCAAGTTGCTCTCCCGATTGACTCAGAAATCCTCCTGGAAGACTGCTGCTTCCTGTCTGAGCTCCTCCTTTAAAGCCAGGTTTTCTGCCTGCTATCTGAAAGAAGCCTATATAAAAGGAGAAGACAGTAAAGCTCAGGAAAGCTCTTATCTGACATTTAGAAGCTCACAGGTGCAACAGGAAGGAATGCACATGCCCGTCAGGAAAATGGAAAAGACATTAATGATTTTCAAATCTAGACTCTCACTCTAAAGAGCTTTTTTTTAAAATCCCTTTGCATTTCAGGTACATGAAGCACTTCATAACCTGTTCTCTGAGTACTGCTCAAGGGTGGGAGTAATTGGGATTTTGGGGGATGCTGAGACTTATCAGCTTGCTGGAGGAGCTGGAGCAGAGCCAGCAGCTGTGAGGAACCAGCCCTGTGCCCGTGGTGGGATGGCACATCCCTGCCCCACAGAGCTGCCAGGGAGCTGCTTCCTTCTGGATGCAGAGCTGCACGTGGGCTCATTTTCTGCTGCCCCCCTGCAGTGCAGACGTCCCCCGGTGTCCCAAAACTGCAGGATGAAAAACTCATCCTTCCTCCTGGCCCAGATCCCGGGCAGACATGTGCACACGCTTTGTGCTAAGCATGTGAGTAGCAACACCGACCTCCACGGAGCAATCCACATGCTTGAGCCTCTGCACATTTGGGAGCGGGGGAGAGGAGGACACTGGGTTCTCTGCTTGCCTGTTTTACATACCACTCCTGGAGATCCCACCCAAACGAGAGCGGCGCAGCAGGACGGCGCTGAGCTATACAGCTATTTTTATTTCCATCTCTCGTGGCCTTGCTGAGACCTGCTATTATCTGGGATATCACACCCCAGACGAGTCCAAACAACAGGTCTTGCTGCAGACTGTCTGTGTTCAGAGGGGTGATTTAGTTGCTGCTTTCCCCCCACCCCGTCTTCTTCTTTATTCCCATTAGTGACACGTTGGCTGCAGAGAAAACTTATTCATGCTCTAGAAATGTAATATTTACTCAAAACAATTTTTATTTGGCTTGGCTTCTTCCCAGTGCCATAAAGTGATAGCCAACCCCAAGTGCTTACATAGACAACATGTGCGTCTGAGTCATATTTATGATCCCCGTTATAAAAAGCACACAACCTTGTTGTTTGGTGCAATAGGATGGGACTGAAGGCATCAGCACGTCTTGAGCATAGCCTGTCTCTGGAATCTGCAGAAATTTGCCATGCTCCAAATTTAGAACTTGTGGGTGGGAGCTCGGTCAGGAGCCAACTTTTTATACCATTACATCACAGGAATTGAGGGCTTCGTGCCAAGGATCCAAGGAAATTAATAAAGAGCAGAGGCTGTCCAGCTGCTTGAATTTAAAGTCATGGCAGAGAGGTAATTATTAATAAATACGGCTTTATTTGGAACATCGTAATCTCACCGCTCAAATTGAACATATCCCCTCTCTTTACTGCAGCTTACCGTTCTGTTAGAGCTTGCAAAGACAATAGGAGGGAATTGACTCCTGTGAGAGGGAGGCCCAGGGAAGCTGGGATCCTTCTCCACAGAGGCCAGGCTTCAGCGGTGGCTCTCAGCTGAGCACACGCGTTTGCCAGGGCATCGCTGATTCCCCGCTGTGGGAGGGGGCTGGAACGTGCGGTGCCTTCTTCCAGCTGAAACACACAAGGCCTCCAATGGATCAAAGCCACAGACAGCTAATTAGAAGAGAAATTCAATTTGTTTGACCTCCCCGTGCTGGGGCAGCCAGTGCAAGCTCAAATGTCACAGCCTCCAGGGAGCTGATGGTAAAGCACAGGGCCGCTTACCAAGAGGCACAAGGTGACCTGAGCAACCTTCCATCCTGTTTGGGATGCACTGTGTGTGCCCACAGCCCAGGCAGGGCTGGGCCCTGGCAGAGTGTGGCTGGGGCTTGGGGAAGGGCCGTGCTGGTGCTGGGAGGGGATCACTGCCCCATGCCCCCACAGATTGTGGAGCCCAGGTGTGCCTCACGCCGCTCTCAGGACCTCAAAGGCACAGCACACACCACAGGCACCTTCCCAGCTCCAGCCTTCAGCCCCAGCAGGACAGGCTCAGCAGGAAAACACCTGGCTCTGCACACAGAAAGGGGTCAGGGGTCCCAGTGCTTGGTCTGCATGCCAAGGGCTGAACACAGGCTTGCCATGAAGCACACAGCCAGGAGAATACAGTGGTGTCTGTGGAAAAGGGGCTCCCCTGATGCTCAAACCACAGAAATGTTGGTATGCAGCTTCAGAGATTTACAGCTTATACTCGCCTCAAGAGTATGCAAAAGCTATGAATAATTAAAAATATGGCTCTGGGTTCTCTAGGAAGTTCCCCATTTCCATTTTACAGATAAACAAGCCGAGGTAGAGAGCAACTGAGAGCTGCTTCAGTGGAATGGTACTGTCAGCAAAGCAAACAGAGCTCCCAGGGAGATGCTCCTGCACCCAGATACCTCATCCTGCTTGCACATGTATTTCTTGCAGCAGCACATACCAAACAGCTTTACGCATCCATGCCTCACCAGGAGCCAGCAAAGCAAAGACCTGCAGCTTCCAACAGCCCCTGCTTTTGTCTAAGCACACACACACATGAAATATTAAAAAATACTGTTTAAAACCCCTAACCAGCAGGTTTAAAAAAAAAAATTAAAATAATCCCTTCAGTGGTGTGGTCACATAATTTCCACAATGGAAAGAAGACAGTCACTGATAGGGATAAAAAGCAGAAATCAAGTCAGTTCAACTCAGTGATCTTAGATTCATAGAATAGTTTATGTTGTGAAGACCTCTAAGTCATTCCTCTCTTCTTAAATGTGGTGTTTCCACCTGCAACACAGGCATGGACATGCAGGGGGTGTTACAAGAAGCCAGGCTGCTCTGGACTCAACAGGCTCTATTACCGGGCAAACCTCTTGTATTTTACCTATAAAAATACAGTGGCAACCACTCATTCCTGCCAGAGAACCCACTTGATCAGGAGACATCCTGACCCCTGATCAAGTACAATGCTATGTATTTTTTCTCGCAGCATGCAGCTGCTCATGCTGGACTGTGTATTTCATGTTTTTGTGAACAGCTGTGAACATCTAAAGATTAAAATCCTCAGGTTTATTAAACATCTCACTTATGGTCAGGAGAAGCCCTCCTGTGATGCCTGACTCACAGAGAGAAGCTGGGACACTGCAGTGGGTGAGAAGAGCCTTTGGATGCTGCTTCCCTGTGGGATGGGAGACCTCTCTGGGCTCTTTCTGGAAACCTGGAGTTGGACTGGCTCCTGGAGCTGGCTTGTTCATGCTGAGAGTGTCTCACATGCCTCTGAAGCACTTCCCCACCTCACAAGTGGCACAAGGAGACTTTGAGGAGGGACAATGCAGAGTTTTCCTCAGCTGCTAAAAATACCTGGAATACAGGACTGGAAAGGATGAATAGACTTCAGTGATTGGATAACTTGCAGAGAAATTTTTAAAAAAAAA
This sequence comes from Melospiza georgiana, assembly GCF_028018845.1. Taxonomy (NCBI): domain Eukaryota; kingdom Metazoa; phylum Chordata; class Aves; order Passeriformes; family Passerellidae; genus Melospiza; species Melospiza georgiana. The sequence continues at coordinate 20,034,540 of NC_080435.1, forward strand.
TTATTGAGGCAGAAAACACCCCAAAAAGACACCCCACAGCAGATATTTGCCAGAGCAAAAAGGCAAAGGAGTTTTTATTTCCAACATGAGTGCCCCAAGTAGGTTCAGGTTGAGGAGTGAAGTAGCCACTACTGTAGTTACCTGCAGTCTTATGTTTGGTACCCCAAAGCTTTTTGGTGCATGGTCCTTTTGCATGAGAGAGTCTGCAATGGCAATGCGACTGTTCCTTCCACATGTGGGTAAAGGTGGAAGAAAAAAGTCAGCAGAATGAGCACTCTAAAGGGTACCTCCAGAAGCTGGGAATGCCTACCTGTCAGAGCCAGGCAGGGATGCTCATTGTCCCCAGCCCTTCCTTTCAGATTTTGCAGGACAGTAACCTGAGCACTGCATTAGACATACAATTGTAATTAGCAAGTGATTCCATGGGAATAGCTGAAATGCTTCAAGCTATAGCCCAACAAATTTCTAACCCATGTCCAATCTCCAACTCTCTTCCCAGTGAAGTCAGAAGCAATCCCTCCTGCCCATCTACAGTTCCTAGAAATGCAGTGAGCATTTAAAATTGTGGACACCTTGCCCATTCTTATAACAGGGCACGAGTCAGATTTCCAAAATGCTACTCATGCTGCATGGAAACTTCCTTCCCAGAAGTCCCCTTGTTTCCAGCAGACAATCCCTTATTTCACTGCTAGCTCTAGATGCAGCCAAGCATCATCCTATTTAAAAGTCATCTTCCAACAGCAGCAGCAATGAACACATTTGGCCAGCAAATTCACCTTCTGCAGTCGCGGAGCTGGACTCACAACCTGCTTTTATCTCCTGGCAGTGTAGCTGTAAAACCAACTCCAACTGGTAGCAGAGAAATATATAAAACACGGAGAAGGGTTTTATGAGAAGGTGGGTTTGTGGCTTCTTATTTTGACTTGTTTCCATGAGATTCTTAAAAGTCTCAAGCCCTGGAATTAAGGAACCTTGCTTGAGCCTTATTTTCCAGCAGTTTCTTTAAATGATGAGTCATTTGGAAAGCACGGGAAGCAGCAGAGTAATTGCTTTGATGTCTTTTATGGAAATTTGGGATGGATTTGAAAGAAATGAGGGAAGTGCTGTTATTTCCTCTTGGAATGGCAGGCTGACATGACTGGTGCTGTTATACAACCGAGCAAGCAAACAGCAGCGCACACGCGAGCCCGGCAGCGGCCGAGGAGCTCGTCCTCCTGATCAAGCTTGGGTCTGCATGCTGATGGACTCAGCAAACAAACACTCATGTTATTGTAGCAGAATGAACAGAATGTACCACAGAGATGATGACTCACTTTTCCATAGGACGCCTGTCTATTCTCCGGGTTTGGAGAAGGAAATGTTGCACCTCTCGCTTACACTTTGTTTGACAAAGCTTTAATGAGCCTGTCCCAGCGAGCTGTGGCCCTGCCACATAAAGCCTGATTCATTTGCCTCTGTGAAAATAAGTGTGGCTTTTGACAGGACACCCTGCACTAGGCCCTACTAAATCAGCCAGCCAGACTCACTCACAGGTGGTTTGAGTCTGGAGTGCTTTCTGAAACAAAAGTATGCAGCCAGCCTCAGCAGCGTGTCGGCTGTTTTCCCTTGGGTGACAGGCTGTCCTGCTGCATCCAAAGTACCCCTCCTCCTCCTCCTCCTCCTCCTCTTCCTCTGTGGGACAGAGTCTGCCTTTCAAACTGGGCCTGTAAAACCACGGCTTTCCGTAAGGAGAGGGTTTGTTGAAAGCATAGTTTGGGGAAGGGGCAATGAAGAAATGATCCCATTTTTATTTTAAAACATGTAAAACTCAAAAAACCCCAAAACCCTGCCTATTAATTCACAGGAAATTCTGATTAAAGTAGGTGTCCTTACAAGACCCTCCTGCAAGAAATTCAAATGAAGGGAAGGGGAGGGAAAGAGATTTTAAAGTAAACAAGTGAGAAGAGCCAGGGAAAACAAGAGCAATGAGCAGAGTCTCAGGTGGCTGACTTGGCAGAGCGGGGCGTGAAGGAAGGAAGAGGCTGTGGGACAAGGAGCCGCTGGCGTTTACAGTAGTCAAGAAGTCTCCAGAGTTTGTGACTCTAACCACAAGTTGCTTAATAATACTGTATGATCCTTCTCCTTCACATCCAGCCCCAGCCACGCTGGTAAATCCCTCTCTGAGTCAAGAGGGGGGGATGCAGGTGCAGGGTGGTGGCGTTGGACAAAGGAGAAGGAGGAGGACTGGCAGAAGGGGTGTTTCACTGCCCCCTGAAATTACAGGAGTCGTGATGAGGAAAGACAGCTCCTGGCTCCGGTCTCAGGCCCTGGATAGGAGAAGGCTGGTGAGTAACAAGTTTGGGATTGAGGGGCTGCCCTGTGGTGCAGACAGGGCCACGTACAACTAGAAAGAATTTTTTCCCCCCTGAAGTCAGTGAAGGCCTTCCAGTGCCAGAAGAGAGTCAGGAGAGAAGAGAAATTTGTGTTTGTCCCTTCCCAGCGACGGATGCAGGAGAGCAGAGGATCCACTAGCCAAGAGGTGAATGTGAACTGGCGCTTCAGAGACCAACTTGTTGCTGTGGCTTTCTACCAGGCATTGAGAGTTACTGTGAAAAGCACCCTTGATTCATGTTTGTGATGGAGATTAACCTTAGCTGAGACTCTGCAAGTTAGAAAACTATTTCAGATTAAGAAATGAAATATTCCCCAGGCTAAAGACTGCTCAGGCTGTATATCTCATCCCTATGGGAATTTGCAAGGATCTGCAAATACATTGTTTTAAAGCTACCAGCTGCAAGAATGGAGAAATTAAGTGAATGACAGAAAAGCAAACCCTAAAATAGTCACCATTAACCCCAGGAGGGCTGGGGGTGTGTTGAGCTGTGGTTTTCTGTGCTCGGTAGTGATGTGTCATCATAAAGAGCCTGCATTTAACAGCAGAACAATGCTGTGCATGCTGTCACCTTCCCAGGGGCTCACTGTGCAACAGCTTCTCCAAACTGCTCCATTTCCACTGCTGAAGCAGCTCATTAAACAAAAATATCCTCATACAGCTGGAAATTATAAAACTCTGCAAGAGCCTGTGATGCCAAGGACCCTTATTCAGAGGCACACCTCTGTTCCCAGTGCTTTGGGAGCTGACCTTTTCCAAAAATCTTTCTATAGATGCTCAAGAAAGGATGGATATGGCCACAGTCCATTCAGCATGAGTGATTATATCTTAAAGGGATATTCCCTCTCTTCAAAAATTCCAATCCTTCTTAAAAATTCTAACCCATCTTTGTGATGGGAGAAAAAAAAAAAATCACAAAAGAACCAGCCCTTGTGCCTATGTCAGTGTCTTAGCTGTATACATTTAAACATTCCATTGTAAGCTAAGATTATCTTGCCTCCTGCCCACTGAGACATGTGGGTTTGGCTTTATAAGACTCATAACTGGCCTGCTTGAACCCTGTCCAGCAAGTTTTCATCTAAATTGATTAGGACTTGGAACGTATTTTCTTGGACAAATTGTGTTCTAATGAATAGAACACTCCCTCACAGCTGTCCTGCCAGAAAGCCAAGATTTTTTCTGTCTAAAAATCATCCCAAAGTGACCCTTAGATAAAGTTCAGAATCCGTTTTCATTTTTTTAATTAAGAAAAGGTTTGCTTAATTCCATTCCATACATTTCAGCGCTGGGCAGCTGACACACGATTCCCCCTGAACATTTTATTTTAAAGAATTTGGTTGTGATGTCAGGTCTGCCACAGACAATACATTTCTAAACACACTGTTTACATTAAACACAAAGCATGAGGATGGTTTCAGCAGGAGGAGAAGCCTCTCTCACTCCCCTACCTGTAGATGGCACATAAAGCAAACTCAAGGCCGGCTCAATTCCCCACAAGATAAATTTAAACATTAATGAAGACAAACAGGGAATGTCACTGTAAAGCTTCACCCAAGCACCAGATATTTCCACAGTGCCCTTCTCCAGGGACAAGGCTCCCCAGGAGACCCTTCCTCACCCCCACCCTCACCTTCATGAGCTCACCTTCAAGTCCAAGGTGGCACTGGCTGGGAATTCCTGCCATTTTTAATTATTGCTGGCCAAATGAAGACAGCACTTCCCCTGGCCACTCTGGGGTAAAAATGGTCCCAGTTACGATAAATGCACCTTTTCTTTTTTGCATTTTGCTCCATAGCTGTTCTCCCAGATGTCCCAGCTTGAAACCTCAGTAAATGTTTGTGTTATGATTAGCCCATCTGGAATTTTTATTCTACGACCACTCTCATGGTAGAGCAGGAGGATTTCATTCAATCCAGAATACTCAGGGGACATCCATGGTTACATCATATTCCTTATCTCCCAGCAAGAGTATTTCTAGGAACCAGGAGTACAATTTGAGACAAGATCAGATCCTTTCTAGTCTTGCAAAAGATGGTTCTGACCCATATGGAAATAACGTGTCTTCACCATGTTTTCAGGACTTAACTGACACGTGGCACTCAGAAATTAAATATGTATGCAGGAATTTAAAGGAACTGGTCTTTCAAGAAACACAACTTCCCAAGTCTTTAAATATTGGATATATCTTTAACAAGACAGGAAACTGAGGCAAAGTCACTTCTCCTCAATCTTGAATGGAATTTGGCTACTTCAGCTACCACCTATTCTCAGAGAAAAGCAAGTAAATCACAAGAAATTGTTCTGCTGCAATTGGAATGAGCATCATGGTACTGCTTGTGGAAAATGGGCCATAAAAAGCAAGGACATGCTGAGCTTCAGAAATTTACCTGGAATTCCCTGGAGAAGATGGTAGCTGCTGCAGTTATTCTCCAGTGCCTTTACTGAAGGCTGGTTCAGTCACATCAACATGATTAGTCAATATGCATCATTAGATACAAAGATCTTAATTAAGCTTTTAAGCTGCTTTGAGAGACTGATTCAGAGAAATATGATGCACCTCTTCTGGAGTCCATGTCATCTTTGGCTGTGTGTGAAGAAAACTGGGTACATCTGCAGCCCTTAATTTAAACCCCATTTTTATAAAATTTCTGTGTGCTCTTGAACCATCAGAACCTAAATATAATGACAGGGAGTGAGCACGAACAAGATTTGCTAACACTTTATCACACTGTATTCTGCAGGCTGCTATTGTCTGGAGATGTGGTTATAGTGAGCAGATTATACAGCATTAAACCCTCCTGAAAGCACAGACAGAAAATATGATATAATCTTGCTTGGAGCAATTATCTTTAAACACAAGAGCAGCTTCAGCACCCACTGGAGAGTGGCAAAGTTATGGGCCCAAGGCGAAACCATGACCAGCTGCCAAGAAACATCCTCCTTAGCCTTTGTTAGAGTTTGCCTTTTTAAAGTCATTGTGCAGCATAATTAAGTTGGTAACATGCAGATGAGAAAGTGGAAAAAAATGTGAAGACATAGAGAGATGAAATGCTAAAGCACTGAAAGATGTCACCTCCTCTGTGAAATGCTTATATTGTGAAATAAAAAGAGAAGAAAGAACGAGTCATTTCAGGATAAGTCTGGAGTGAGAGATAAGAAGATTGCAATCTTCTGGTAGTCTCCCACAAACCTTTTTATTTGCATTCTACCTCACAAGGGCTGAGTATGAGCACAAAGCAAGGGGGCAAGAGGGAGAGAACCGACAAGATGAACTGCAGCTAAGAAATGGGATTTCAAGACATGGTGGCCCTTTCAAGGTCCTGAGAACTTGTTCCCTGAAATGGCAGCAACAAGAGCTGAAGGCTTGATTGAGCCCAAGTCATCAGAAAATGAATAACTTGGAGGTCATGGATGCACAATGGGATAGGAAAGCAGAAGAGGGAGCAGAACTTGAGTCCTTGTGATCACCCTCTGGTGGCTCCTGTGTGCTACCAAGCTGATCACAGGCTTTAAGTCTTTTTTGGTTGTGCTCCAGCTTGTTAAACATGCTCAGCTCCTCTCTGTTTATATATTTTGCAGTGTGGGATGTGTGAGTATTTTCATGACATTATTTAAAGCTTTTAAGCAGAGATAGACAAAAACATTTAGACAGAGACAGCGAACTGTTTCTGGAGTTGAAGAGGACATTTCAGGCCAGATCCCATGTCCAGGTTAAGTTCCCCTTGCACCATTTCCAGTCTTGGGGAGCAGCTGGGAATTTCCTGATCCTGAGGGGACCCACAGGTGGCACAAGGCCAGGCAAAGCCAGACTTGTGCTGCCTGCTCCCCGCTGGGAAAGCAGGGTGTCCCCAGATCCCTGGTGACAGGAGGGGACAACAGGCATCCACTGCTGCTGTCCCTGGCTAGGAGCTCAGCAGGCTGAAGTTCCAAAACTCACATGAGCATTTCTTGCCTTCAGCTCTGCTGAGAGCTGCTGCAGTGTGGTTTGAAGCACAGGAGCTGAAAAGGAGAGAGCAGTGAGCTGCTCCCAGGGTTTGTGCAGCAAACAGAGGGCTTTGCCCTGGCTTGTGCTCCTGGCATGACTCAAAGGCTGGCATGGCTGGCCCCCCTTTTACAGACAGACAGACAGACAGACAGACAGACAGACAGGCAGGCAGGAGACTGGCAGCAAGACCAGGCATTACATTGCCTTTAACCCTTACAGCAATTAATCAGCATCCAGGAGTCGCATGGATTGCCAACATCCCCGAGCAGCCCTGGCTCAGGCTGCATTTCCACTCTGCTTAAATGACTTCTGCCCAGGGACTCAGTCTCCAATAAAAAACCCCAAAAAACAGGTGCTGGACACCAGACACACCACATACACCAGATAGAAGCTCGTGGTAGGTGGTGTTCTGCAGGACCCACCCCTGCTGAGGGACTGCACATTTGTACCTCTGTGGCTGGATGGAGGGACACAAGGATACAGAAAAGGCACAATACAGCATGATATGGAATGAGCCAAAATGTCAGTGCTAAACAAGCACAACAGAGAACCAAAGAGAGATGGGAATGGAGTAGAAAGATCAGAATTATGGGCAAATTAATGAACCAGCAGTATTGGAAATGGCAACAAGCTGTCAGACCTTCATCTCTTACAAGGAACAACAAAAATATCCTCATTCCTGGCAATTTTGATGGAAATAGAGTTATGCAACACTGATATTGTTCACGGTGATTTAATTAGGAGTCTGTCAGCACGGTCAAGCCTAATTAACCTGGTATTTAGCCTTTTATAGGAGATAGTTATAAAAATGTGCCCTTCACTAAAGCCAAGCATTCTAGAAATGGCCCCAGTCCTAGAAGGATCACCTTTTTGGTACAGCAGGCTCTTGAGACCATCCCACTAAGGTGCTGAGATATCTCTGAAAAGTTTACAAGTTCATGCTGCATTCCTTGCCTAGACAGTCCTCTCCTTGCAGTTTGGGAATCTGGGGTGTCTGAAGAATGCAGAGTCAGGCGTCCTGGCAGCATCCCATCACCAAAATTATTTCACAGAGAATTAATCCCCAACCCTGACACTTCTTGTCATGTGAGATTCAAATCTCTGCCTTTCCATGCTCATTACAGCTCAGCAAATGCAAAGACTAGACAATGGACTTGCACCACTCTGAACATTTTGGTTTCTGGGCTGGATAGTGACAAAAGCAGTTCACTATGTGGAGGAACAGGCTCCTCTGGCTGTCAGCAAGAGCCTATGGGTAGAGCATGCCACAAAGCTCAGTTGCTGTCATGTACAGCCCTATTCACTGGGGCCACAGCACCTCTAGCACTGCCTCCTGCAGCTGTGGGACATGCCTTTCTCCTTGCCTTGTGGCAGCAAGCACACAGCAGCCTGGAGGCACCTGTGACATCAGTCAGGTCTCTAGTGGGCTCTCTCAGAGGGTATTATAGATAAGATTCAAATAGAGGCTGAAAAATTAATATAAATGAGAGTAACAACCAATACTCCCAGAAAATCCCATGTTCTGCAACTGTTATTGCTTCATCAGTGACAGGAAAGAGCAGTGTTCTAAAATAGCAGTTCACTTAATTGAATTTCCCTTAAGGCACAGAAAATAAGCTTCCATGAAGTGGTATCAATTGTTCAACAATAACATGTTCTCCCAGCTGAAAACTGGGTTAGGAATTTGTATTGTATTTTCACAAAACACAATTCCTAGCCCAGTTTCTTCCTCCTCCTTGAGATAACCAGGCAGATTCCACCTCAGTGATCACTGAGTTAGACTATGTGGGTCAGTCAATGTGTAACCAAGCTTCTCCACACTCCTCCTTAACAGAGCCTGCTGGATCCACCACGGGGCTTTGGCTGCACAAAGCCATTAAAGGAGCTCTTTGCTTAAACACCGTTGTATTTAAGGGTTTTTTCCTAAGTACCTCTGCATCTTTATCCTCTGTGCTGGGGCGTGAGGTTCACAACTGTGTCAAGCCCAGGTGAGATCAGCTGCACACAGGACTCACATTCTTGTGCCTCCTGGGTTAGAGGGCAGGCAGAACTGTACACCTCAGGGTGCTGAAAAATACAAAGGAACACCCAAAAGCTACAGAGCAATGAGGACTCACCTATTTGTGGTAATACAGAAAGTGTTAACAACCAACACTCGCGTATTTACGTGTGAAATATTATCTTTCTGAAAGTTTGTCATAAATGTGGCTCAGAACGCAGGGATGGCCATGCTTTCCAAATCTGTGCAGCAGGAATAATATTTCCTAGGGAATAAGGTCAAAATATTAGCGTTCAACTGAATCAGTATGGGCCAAATTAATGAAGTTACTGCTCCATCATAGACTTCCATGGGTGAAACCCGAGAAAGCGGTTGTATCAACAGCACATCAATCCATGGCACTGGTCAGCAGGACACAAAACCCAACCTCCAGTTTCAAAGTTTCATTCAGCTTTGGCACAGAAAGGTTAACTGGTGTTTAAACAGTGCTTCTGAACAGATAATGCTAATTAAATGTTTGCATTCAAATCTCATTACACAGTGCAATAAGTTTGCTTTCTCTACAAACATTGAGCATCTGGCGTGGAGCACAAAGCTGGGGGGCAGATCCTAATGAGTAATAGTTCAATCCATGGATCCTTCTAAAAGTAAAGGCAAGGAGGGAAGAGTGTTTGCCATCTCCAGACTGTGTGTGTGTCTGCCTCTAAGTTTCCTCTTATTCTCCAGGGGTTTGTAAAATTATGTGTTTAAATATTCATTATCCTTCCACTCTAACACTGCTTAAAACTTCTTTTTCAAGCCCAAGGGTGACATAGCCTGTGGATGAAAATTATATTCCATAAAAACAGTCTTGCAGCAGAACTGGGTAAGTCAAACGCCCTGATGAGAAGGGAAGCAGCTAAATCATCCATCCAGATGGGAAATGTTGACAGTTCCTTAACCAGAGCAGCTCTGCAATACAGAGAGGTGTGCAATTTGGCTTTGTGAAGCAGACATCATGGAGCTATTTATCCTGTCCTCAGGCTGAGCAGGAAGTGTATTAAGCTGGCCTGCTGCTGGACATTTCACCTGGCTGCTGTGTTTGCTGTCGGAATGCAGAGCTGGATGGGCCCTTCCTGCCCTGACGTCATGCACGGCCATGAGGAGGATTTCTCCACGAGCCTAGGACCTATTCCTCTGACCCCAGGAGCACATTGGATGCTGTGCATCCAATTCCTGACAGGAATGCTTCATTTTGCTCTTGAGCAACCATTTCTGAGCAAGCCAGGAGCAGAATCCAGCTTTTCTTGGCTGAAGGAATTGGGATGTCCCAAAATGGGGCTTTTTAAACAGATGAGTGAAAAAGCAGAGAGCCCAAAGGACCATTGCTCTCCAAAGAAAATCATACAAATCAACAAGGAAAAATTCCTCTCCGTAGCTAGGCTTTCCACGATGGTCAAACAGCTGTGAGCTGTTGGGCTCAGCTCCGCTCCAGCAGAGCCCTGAGCATCCACTGCCCTGTCTGAGCAAAACCCCAGGGGAACAGCCAGGTCCCTGGGCTGCCTGTGGCAGAGGCTGAACAAATCCACTCTGAGAGTGCCCTAGGCTTCCTGTGGGACATGCCTTGCTCAGACCACTGCTCCTTGCACATCCCTTCCCGCCAGCCCAGCACCCTCCTCCCCTGGGCTGGGCTTCCTCCAGCCAGGCTGGGCTGAGCTGTGGCTTCCTGCCCTGCCAAAGTGGTGTCACAGCTGCTGGGGACATTTGTGCTGCCCCTGGCTGCTCTGGCAGGCTGAAAGCTGCAAATGTGGCACTGCTTGCCATGCAGGGCAGCTCGTTCCCTCCCCCAGGCCCAGGATGGTCATGGGGTGCTGGACAATGGTTGGGGGCACAGCATTGCACCCACCTGAGGGCCAGGGAAGAGAATGGGGGTGATGACCAAGCTTCTCAGACTTCATGTGGTGAGCCACCAAGTTCCCCTGCAAATGCATCAGAGAGAACAAGGGAGCCCATGTTCTGTAGTTTTTCTGAGCTGACTATCCCCTACTCACAGGCTGTGGGGCAGAATTGATTTTTCCCCACTTCATTTGCTCTCCAGAAATAACTAACTAGAGGTCAATATCAATCCCAAATAATTTCCCTTTACCCTGATGAAAGTTTTCTCTTCAGAGCAAACAGTGTTGTTTTCAGGCTGCTCTTAACACCTCCCAACACACATGTAAAATTGGGCTGAATTTAGCCAGTGGACATCTTTTCAAAGAGATAATTAGAAAGATGAGTTGTTTTCAGCTAAAACAGTAAAAAATACACTAGGTACTATGTCCAAAGAATCCCTCCCAGATTTACATCAGGCCAACTGGATTCATCAACTGCTCATAGGCAAGTAATCAAAGAGATTTAAAATAGGAAACATTTTCTCCTCTGTTTGTGCTGTTTTTTTTTTTTTTTTTTCAAAATCAGATGGCGGATACAACATCAACAATGTTGTATTTATATGTTTTTCTATTACATATATAAAATATGTAATTTATACAAATGTATAAAGGCCCTTCCCTGGCACTTTCTAGTAGCCTGCAGAAGGTAATTCAGGAGGTAGGCATTTTTGGAAATATGAATAGAAACACACTCATGCAAAGCACACCAATATTTTTGGCTTGTTCTGAACAGAGAAACATTAACAGCTATAAATATTTCCAGGAGGCTGGATATCTCCTGAGATGGAGCATTGCATCTTTTCACTTCCAGCTCAGCATGGTGCAAGCAGGCAAACCCCAGCATCTGCACAGGCACGTGAGCCCAAGTCCACCCCTCAACACCCCTTTGTGGCCTGATGCTGCTGTAATTATTCCTTCTGTTTCTGCACCCTGCCTGCTTGGCTCTGCATCTTGCTGAGCCTCAGGGCTGCCACAAAGCTCAGCTCCAGTGGGTGTCACTGAGCCCAGCCTCCTGCTTGAAGCAGGGCTGTCACCAACACCAGAGCAGAGCCACAGGTTCTGCTGCTCTCCCTGTCACCACCAGGAGGTTTTGGCATAAAACCCACACCAATATTCAAACTTCAGCCCTGCTTGAACTGGTGAGAACTCCAAGGACCACTTGAGTCTTTGCAGTCCTGACAGAGGACAGGAATTCCCTCCTCTGAAGAAAACAGTGTGGAATGAAGGTCCTCAGCTACACAGAAGTGGGTATTGCTTCACCAAGCCTGACAACATTATGAATTTTTACAAACTGTAAAAACAACCATGTTCCAAGCTTTGGAGTGAGAAGAAAAGCTAACTTTGTTATAATTACATTTTATTTAGACTTCTTTTTCATACATGAGAGCTGGGGTTGAAAGCACTTATTACAAAGTACAGAGGAACCTAAAGCATGCTCTTATTTAAACCAGCCTCCATCACTCTTGCTCAAAATAAATCCACAACAGAGATAAAGTTTTAGTGTAACTGGACAATGCTTTCTAAATTGCTGTCCTGTCTGTTCCCTTTCCAGAGGATTAACATCCACCTGTTTAACCTGTGCTGGCAGGAGGGGACAGGGAGGGTAAGGCTGCCCAGGACACCGCTCCTGGTGTGCTCCTGCAGTCCCTGAGGGCAGAACCTGTTACATGAACGCTTCTCAGCAGGTTCCTCATGCAGCTGCAGCCAGAGGACAGCCCCTGAGCAGCCTTCTGGGCAGGCCAGGTGCTGAGGAACAGACTTGTGACTCCTGACTGTGTGATGCCCTCATTTTGCTCTGGAGTTTCTTGCCATTAGTCATAAGTCCCACGCATTCCATTCACTTGCATGGTGAAAAGGCTTTTAGAGCAAAAAAATGCTCTAATTCAGATACTTTCTGCAAGTTCATTGAAGTTCAGTAAGCTGTTTTATCTCAGTGGCAGGAACATGTCCACTTCAGCTGGAAAGCTTCCTGGCAGAGTGCAGGTCTTTAGCAGAGGAGTCAGTGCTTGTCAGCCATGCTGGAAGCTCGAGAGCTCCCTTCCCAGCAAAGCTCACACCTTCCCCAGCACTCTCTGTGCCTTTGCACATGCCTGCAACTACATGCCCCAGAACAATATCCTAGTTTAAAAAGTTTTTGGGGTGGTTTTTTTTCTCAGAGTTTGAACTTTGGTTTTGTTTTGAAACCTTCCCGTTTTTCTCCTGACTAATGCAGCCCATAAAGGAACACCTCCCTCAGGCCAAAAGCAGGGAAGATGCTTGTGATGATCTGCCAAGGTTTTAACAAGGGTGTCCTCAGCACCTCAGAACTGCACATCCATGGAATGTGGCCTGTGTTAATAATACTTTAACTACTCTCAACACGCTCAGAGAGAGCCCTGATGCCAACCCACAGGTTCCCAGGGGCAGGATGACAGCATCCACACAGGCTATTAACCTGAAAGACAAACGGTTGCATTTTTTGCTAATTCCCTCAAGTATTCAGTATTTTGGAATCTCTTTCCTCATATTGGCCCTCACAGGACCATGGAATCACTTATTTCAGACTGAAGGAGTCCAGTCATGTGCTGGCATTAATTGTGAGAGCTGTCACTGCTTTATGACTGCAGCACTGCTGGTGCAAAGACCACGTACCAGATTTACAGTGGAAGGGCTTTGCCCAGGAAATTGCTGAGACTCGGGCAAAACCTCTCCCAGAAAGAGCCTTGGAGGAATGGAGGTGTAAATCATTCACAGCATGCCTGGGGAGCATTCCTCTGAACATCCAGGAGCCAGCCTGGGAGGGATGGACCCTGCCTGTGCACCCTGAACTGCCCTGGAGCCAAGGAGAGGAGCAGCCCTTCCCCAGCCCTTCCCCACAGTTACGAAGGTATCAGCTGCACTCAAAACCCTGCATGGACATTCTGCAGGTGACCACTGCAGAAAGAGCCAAGGCTTGGTCTTTCCTACAGTAGATGCCACTATAGCACCAGCAGAGATCAAGAACCTCTTGATTTGCCCATACACTTCTGAATTACTTCATCAGAAGGAATATTACAGGCAGCAGGGACCTGAGAGAGTCACGTAGCCAGGGTGATTTTATGCTGCTCTTATTGGAAGATGTTGCAACAAGATCCTCTGTGCATTGTTTACATTTCCAAAATGATGAAACCAGAGGACAGAACAAATGAAACTAAACCCTGGGCTGCTTCATGTAGTTTCTACACCTTGGCAAATCAAGGGCAAAACAAAACCCCAAAATGTCTTCACATCATTTTCTCCCCTCTCACAAGGGGGTAAAGAAGGATTTTTAAGTGCTGTTAAAGGATGAACTTTTGGCATCACTTCCTCATCTCCAGTTTGTTAAGAGGACACAGTGGTGACCCCCCTGTGTCTGGAGAACAGAGCTGTCATAGGAAGGTGAGGAAAATACCAGCAGTGCTGAGAGAAAGAACAGCAAGAAAGCAAGTTTAGTGTTACAGGCTGTGTTGCCAAGTGGAGGCAGATCTTTTCTGCCTGACATGACACAGGCTTTGCTCTTGGGCTAGGTGTGCTGTGCAGGAAGGAGCTGGGATCCCCCCCCAGCTGCTCCACTGCTCCTGCTCTGCTTAATCTCTACAAAAACACTCTTGCCAACCCTCTCCCTCTTCCAACCATCATAAGTATCGAGGTTAAAGATCAAAATCCAAAACCAAAACATGTTGAAAGACTTGTCTTCTCTGCAAGTGAGAAGAAAGTTTGTCTAGCTCTCCAGGCTGCATGCTTTTCAGTGTGGGCATGCTGCACTATCAGGGTTTACATGGCAGCTTTCATCAGGGCATCACAGCACACACTGCAAACCAGCCACTCTCAGCCCTCTAAGGCAGCAATAAATGAACCTTTGCTGTATTTCACACCAAGCAGGAGAGGGAAGAACTAGAGAAATTTGGGGATTTGTGCAGGATCACATGGAAGCAACAGCACTGTGAAAGGAACACCTGACCAAAACAATGTGGATGCATAGGAAAAATTCCAAATTCCAAAATTTGTCTGATTCTCATGGGATCACAGGCCCTAACATTTCACCAGGTCAAGTCATGGTCTGCTCAAGGATATACATTCCTTTTTTATCATGTAACCACTGTGTGACCCTGACAAGAAGTTCAGAGGGTTCTTTTCTCTAGTGTAGGCTCTTATGCCTTTCTTAAGGGGAGGAAACAAAGGAAACAAGACCTAGGTAAGCATACAACAACAAAGCAATTCCTCCAGCCTCACTTCATTTCACTTGCAAACAGCATCAGTAATTTTCTGTTCAGGTATTTGTGTTTTTTATATACATTGTAGAGGTATAAACTTCATACTTCTCTATTCTGGAATAATAATAATCTCTGTTCAGGGCACAGCCCAAGCAAGAATCTCACATTAGAATTATGTTGCTACAGTTGTGCACCAGGAAGCAGCTACTCTAGCATGGACTGGGAGTATCCCATCAAGGAGAAGGAAACCAGGGCTTGGGATTGAGGATGCCATGGGGCAGACACCCAGTCCAGGAGGACTTTTAGTCCCCCTGCACCCCTGTTACCACAGAGCTGTGCTCCCCTGTCAGCAGCAGCACCACACTTCCCTTTCTAGGCCAAGAGGGAGATGCAAGGGCTGGTCTTGCTTTTGGTTCTAGGAGCATTGCAAAACCATTGCCTGCTGAGCAGTACCAAAGAAAAATAAACTAGGCATCCCACAAAGTCATCCAACATGTCTGTTCACACTCTAGTAAGTGACAGCTTCTACCTTTTGCAGCCAGTGGCATCAGCAGATGTTATGAATTTAGCAATCCAACATTTCAGTGAAGCGTAAACAAATGATGGTGAACAAATGGTCCTGAAATCTGAACTCAGAGATATTTTCTTAGAACTTGATAGGGTGTGCTTACAGATCTAGCAGGGAACTTCCACCAGGCTTTGGAGGAGCTTATGGGAAGTGCAGTCCTCTCCTTTGCAGCAGACATCCTTCTTGGGAGACTCATTCTTCCTAGGCAGAAAACATTTCAGCCATTTAAAAGCCCCTTAACCTTAAAGCCAGCAGGCATTCTGACCCTGCCTGCAGAAGGCTGGGCTCTCACTCATTTCCCAGGAGGTTTGAAGGCTGCAGCCAAGCACATGAGGATGCCAGAAAGATGCCTCCCACAGACTTGCAGGAACCTTCTAGCTTTTTAAAACCTGAGAAGACCTTTGGTCCAAAGCTTTGCAGTGTGGAGTTCCCAGAAATGGCAACGTGCGAAGAAAAAAAAACACCGAGCCCTGGAGAGCTAACCTTATTAATAATCCTCTTCCCCCTGCTTAAAGCTGGTTGGGATAGAAACACTGAATCCCAAACCCAGGAAATTATGAGTGTGAAGCTGCCATGCCCAAATAAGCATGGCAGAGCTCCCAGTGACTTCACACAGGCAGCTCTCAAATTACAGAAGCTGGATTTACAAGTGGCATCAAGCAAACCTCCAAACCCAGGTCCTGAGGTGCCTTCAAAGCCTAAACACAGACCTTGCACCTCCTGCCAGTGCATGGATAAACACTCAGAGGAGGGAATGCTGCTCTCAGTGCACTTGGGTGACAAAGTGCAACTCACTGGGCAGGTCAGGGACTGAGAGCCTGTGCTGCACTTTTATTGTGCTTGTGAGGAGACATGGGTGGATGGAGGACTGACTGCTGCCAATAGAAACATTGTTTCTTATTCACAGGGACATGCAGCAGCAAACCCAAAATTACTCAAAACAAATAGTACTGAAATTACTGGGGTCAAGGACAGTGGAGCCAAGAACACCCAAGAAGGGTGGGACACAGGTACCTTACATCATCCTGACATTTAAAAGGACTTTTTATGGTTTAGCTCTCCTGGTCTCCTGAAGAGAGTCAGTGGTGTGAGAGAAACCTCTCCTTTTCTCTCCTGGAGCTCTGTGAGGGGCACAGCCAGTGTCTGGTGACACACAGACCCTTCCTGCACAGCACAGAGGGCTCCAGGAGAGCTGCAAGTGCAGCCACCACAGCCAAGGAGAGGGGCTTTCCTCCACCCTTCAAACCCTGCAGCAATTGGAGTTTTTGCCTTTGCCGTGGCTGTAACTGTGAGAGCCACGGCTGCTGACCCAAACCACAGCAGGACCCTGGCTTTGCCTGTGACAGTGACAGCACAGCTCCAGCCGTGGCAGTGCAGTGGGTGCAGAAGTGCACCAACAGCTTTCTAACTACAAGCAATACAAAACCAAGCCCATCAAGGTCCCAAAACTGCCCCATTTTGGGCTCTGAACCTCAGTGGGCCCAGCCTGGCGAGCACAGCTACCCCTCTGCTCCCATCTGCTGCAAAGCAAAGCAAAGCAAAGCTTACAGCCAGTTCAGAATCCCAGATTAGAAAGTGTCACCAGTTAATGTCACCTGATGGCATTGTTTAGCTAGGGATATATATGTATTTTTTTTTAAACTGCATGTTTATAGCACTGGTTTTGATAGAATAATCACAGCACTTAGTGCTGGCTTTCATCTCCCTCATGTGAGTCACCCCTTCCATTTTCCAGGGCTCAGCTGTGATTGCTGGAGTGGCTCAGCTATCTGCCCTGCTGCTGCAGGCTGCCTGTGCCACCAGGCTCAGGTCTGCAGCAGGAGTGCTGGGATGGGAGTCCAGATCAGGAGGGTTTAATCACCCTGCCCCTTATCTCTGCAGCTGGCTCTGCTGCCTGTCTGCTGACTGCAGAGGGACAGGGCCAGTCTGGGGCTTAGAAGGTGGATTTGGCTTCAGACTCATCTCTAAATATGTATGGTCAGAGATATCTTTATATTGCTGTAAATATATCTATATATTAAGAGATACTTTTGATTTTATATCCACATAAATACTCACAAGGTTTTGAAATCTTCCCCTCTCAAACAACGAGGGAAAAACAACTTGTTTTGGACATACAAAAATTCTCCCAGGAGTTTGGAAGAAATATCCCTGCCTCCCAACTCAAAAGCATCCAGAGAGTCCTTGAGGAGCTATTCCCATGTGCCAGGGTCTGCAGGGCAGAGCCAAGGCAGCCAGAGCCCCCTGCCCAGCCCTGGCGCACAGGAACCCAGGGGTGACAAAGTGACAAAGCGGCCGTGCCCCCTGGCCCCAGTGACGAGGTGGGTGGCACAGCAGCTGCATTGAGCAATGTAAAGGTGGTGGGGAAATAGTTTCAGTTTCCTGGAGGGTTTCATAATTTTACATATTTTTACATAAGCCAGTATAAAACCTCTTGGCTTTTTCCAACAGCATTAGGAGCGTAGATAAACATGCAGATTTCCATCAACACTCCTTGAGCTCACTTTCTTGCCAGTTTTCAGGAAAAACTGCCCATACACGACTTGCCAATTTTTATGGAATTTTGGCTCAAATAAATTTTAACTACTTAGTACAGATCACATTTATTATCACCATCAGTGGAAAATATTATCTTCCCAGATTTCCTTGTATCATAAGCAGTGGGAATAAAATTAATTCACTCTGCAGTTATACAAATATGTAAATCCATTACAAATACAGCATTGAATGCATTTTCTCGAATTCCTATGCTGTTTGCAGCTTTGTTTCTGGCAGCACCAATATCCTTCTGCTGTTGATTGGATTGCCCTTCAGCCTCAGAATAATTCCTGGAGTAAGTTTATTGATTAATGCTCCTGTGACATAGTAACTCATATGGCATTAGGGAACTATTTCTGCTGCTGGAGTCCATTTGTCCCCTGTACGTGCACACATTTTGAGCTCACATTTGCTGCATCTCTCATCTGTCCTGGAGTTTGATGATATCCATCACCCTCTGCAGCTCCAGCTCTCCTGGTAAATTCCATTAAGCACTAGGGGTCACTCAACTGTATCAGAAACATAAAGCAATTTAGCAGAGTGTACATTTAATGAGGCTTCAGGGAAGGAAAGGATGTACATGTTAGTACATGACATGTACAAGTTACAGTTTTAGGAGTCAGACCTAAACCTGTAGTGGATAAAGTCTAAATTATGATGAGTCTCTGACAAATCCTCAGCATGACCCCATGCCAGGATTCTATCAGCAGGCTGTGTGACTTACGCTGTATCCTGTGTTAGGACTTAGCTGGAGCTGTAATTTACCATGCTCTTTCTCTTTAAATAGAAACAAACTCCAAAGAAGTATAACAAATACCCCAAACACCCCAAAGCTGTTTGTGAATACAAATTCTGCTGCTGAGGAGCTTTCTCACAGTAGTGCACAAGGAGATGGGAGCTCAGTTTTCTTGCAGTGAAGCTGGAGGCTAGTTCCCACCCCAAGCACCTGTGTGATTTTTGCCAGGCACCAACCACTGTGAGGAACAAATGCCCAAAAGCAGACACCCTGATGGCAGTGCCAGCAGGATGAACAGAGCACAGGTGACCCCAGTGCTCACAGAAACCCAAACCCTTCCTGCTTCCTGAACTGGGAAACACCTCCAGTAAACCCCATTGTGGGCACCCCTGTCCCTGCTGCCGGGCATTAGGGAGCCAAGCAGGACCCATGCAGCAGTGAAAGCCTCAGCACGTTCAGCCAGAGCACAGGTGCTGAGCACTGGAACAGGATGGACACAGAGCTGAACATGGGAATGTTTCAGCTGTGTCAGAGCTCCTCTTGCCTTACCAGCTGTGTCACTAAAGCAGCTTTGTTGCAGGTGCTCATCTACACTGTCCCCCACCCTCTGCTTTAACTAAAGGTGGCATCTCTAACTTGCTCCAAGTGGAGGCCAGACTGGAGAAACTTCAGGCTCTGGATTCCTCCTAATGATGGGAATGACCCCTTCACTTGCTCACATCCAGTACAATCCAGCTGCTCACACCACCTTCCCTTAAGCCTTCCTCTGCCCCCACCCTCCACAGCCACCTGCCTGGCTGAAGGCTGCGGCGCTGCAGTAACTGGGCACGGGAACAAGCTCTCATTGCAGTGGCAAAGCAGGGTTAGAAAAAACCAGCCAGAGACTGCAAAAATACAAATGATTCAAGGCACCAGTAGGGTTTCACATACCTCTCCCTGGGCTGTTGGGTCACTTAACTGTTGTGCAATTCGTGCTGACTGCAGTGGTTGGGAAAGGTAAGAGACCCAAACAATAAAAGCAACCTTAAGGAAATCTAATTTAGGGGAGAGAATTGCACAGCAGTGCAGTTCTCAAAGTGACTCACAACAGGCAGTACCATTCAGAGCCAGCAGTGTCCTTCCACTCCAGTGCAAAGCTCTGTTTGTCCCTTGTCTTTTGGAAAAGAGATACCTGCTGAAGTGAGCACAGACAGTACCAAAGTGCAAACAAACACCACCGTGCCTCTGCAGGCAAAACTGCTTCCCTTTGCCACAACAAGCTCTGGAAGAACAGATGCAGACATTAGTCTGATTTGTGCTGAATTTTACTAAACTCCTCTCCTCAAGGTAGACTGATGCCCCTCATTCTTTAAAGGCAAAAAACATTTGGAAAATGTCTTGCTGTCTCCAAGACTGGGAAGAACCAGAAAGCTGAAACAAAGGGGGAAGGGGAAGCAACCCAAGCTCTTTGTTCCAGTTGGCATGAAAGAATCATTCTTACAATAGCTCATTTTCTCCTTCCCCCCAACAGCTGACAACTCATGGCAGCTAAGGACAGGGCTGCTATTGTCGTTAAGCAAATTCCTGTCCAATCTACGTAGGGAAAAGCAGAGCTCCAGAGATGACGACATGTTCAAAATGCTCAAAATG
Source organism: Melospiza georgiana (assembly GCF_028018845.1). Taxonomy (NCBI): domain Eukaryota; kingdom Metazoa; phylum Chordata; class Aves; order Passeriformes; family Passerellidae; genus Melospiza; species Melospiza georgiana. Next base: position 20,054,490 of record NC_080435.1, read on the forward strand.
CTCGCAAGGGCATCCCAGGAGGCAAATAAAGAGACAGAGCAGTGGAGGAAAGGGTTCCTGAAGTGAAAACAGGGGACAGAAAAGTGGCCTTGCAGATGCAGCTGCTGCAGAGGTTGAAGGATCAGACTGCTTGACCCAGACAGGGACTCGGGCTCTAGGAGTCACCACAGATGCCAGGCTGTTGTCATGCCCCAACTTCTGCAACTGCACTTTTCTGGGGCACACTGCAGCCATCAGCATTCATTTCTGCATGAGGTGATGGCAAGGACAGTTCTGAGCACTGGGAGAGCCCCTTTTCCTGAATCCTGCCCACAGGACAGCTTATCTCAAGCATTCAATGACCAGTGTGCACTGAGGACGTGTACTGAGGATCTTTCACCAAAAATTGTTTTAAAAGCCCGTGAACAATCCAGCAAACAAACAACTCACCACACTCCCACACAAAATATGTTTATTGTTAGAAATCTCCTCTTTCCGTACGGAGCCTGAACTCTTCCCCCACCCAGAGCATTTCTGCATGTTCACCACTCCAGGCACACACTTCAGGGGAGGATGGGGGCTATACATCACAACCTTAACATGCAGGGTGCCTTCCAAACAAAGCACAGCACACATTTTTCCATCAGCAGTCTTAATCCTCAAAGCAGGGGCACGAATGACTACAGCCCAGATGTGGCAGCATTTGTTTAGTGGCTGGACTAAGGGCAAGTCAGCCTTCAAGGTTATCAGCCTTCTCCTCCCACATGTCCCCCAGGGCTGCAGCCCTTCCTTTCCTGCCAAGCTGTGCAGAAGAGCCCCTGCAGCCACCCCAGAGCTCGGAGGTGACGCGCCTGACACGGGGACAGCAGACTCACAAATGACAGCAGGCACACCAATGACAGCAGGCACACAAATGACAGAGTCTCTCCCTGCAGTGGCACTGAGGGACATGGCCAGAGCCTGCAAGAGCCACAAGAGTGGCTGGGGCAAGTCTGGCACAAGGGGCTTTGCAGACCCTCATGCTTTAATACAGCTGACCTTTCAGCTGGGCAGGCTGTGTGGACTGCTCCAGGGGCTGCAAGTGTAAGCAGCAGAATGATCTAAATCAAACAACCTGGGGGCTCCCAGATGCACGGACTCACAAATACCCTTTGTGGCTCATTCAGCCCTGCAGAGGACTCTGGTCACCAGGTTTTTTACCATTTCCAGTCCCAGATGCACAAAGCTAACCTGCTGCCGGGCATCACTGGCTGTGCAGACAGACCCCACTGCACGGGGCAGGGCTGTCTGCTCGGGGCAGGGGCACATCCTGTGTGCCTGGTGCAGACTCCTCCTTTCTGCCCCTGCTGCCCTGCTCCTGACAGCCTTGCATGTCTTCAGACATGCTTGCAACAGCCTGTTTATATTCATCCCCACGAACAGCTCGGGGCTTGCCAATGTTTTCAAACTGGTGCTGGCTCCGTTGCAAAAAAACAAGATGGATGTGAGGACAAGAGGAACCATGGGAATTTAAATTTCACTCCAAGCCTCAAAATTCCATCTTCTTCCAGTTGGATGCCACCACACAGAGTATGTAAAGTCCCAGGACTTTTCATAGCAGTGGCAATGTGTCTGGGGAAGCCTGGTTACACTTCAATACTGCACAGTTGCAGTGATCTGCACTAAATCTGCTTTGGCTGCAGAGCAGCAGCATTCCCTGCTCAATGGTTGTGGATGTACAAGTCAACTCCACAAACCCACTGTATCTTGCTGCCAGCCTCATGCAAACCCTTCAGCAAAATGCTGGCTACACACAGCTGTGCTCTGGCTGCACTGAAGTGGGACATGCAGCCCCACAAGAGAGCACAGCCACAAAAAAATGGCTTTTATTATGCTGGCCCTCAGAGATGCCTTCACAAAAGGAGGAAAAAAACCCCTCAGCTTTTTCAGTCTGATAGATTTTGTTTCTCAGAACATTGTGCTTCAGTTCTCTTATCAACTACTGAAGAGTTTGGAGGTTTTCAGATTGTGAAATACCTAAGAACCACAGCAGACAGGCACTATGCAGATAAACAATCTCAGCACAACAGCAGCTGCACAAAGGCAGTAAACATGGCCTTCTGCAACTAAACATTTTAAGACAAAACCAAAAAAGCATCCATGATCAGGGCAGTTTATAGCCTAAAATAAACCTGAAGATTGATGAGGAACACAAGACCAGGAGAAACCATTCCTTCCATTTTACCAGTTTTGTAATTGCTTTGGAACAGGAGAGGAGAAGAATTTAAGAGATTAGGGGAAAGTCACTCTTCTTTCCTCATGAGTTTGATCCAAAGCTTATTGTAATCAACTAAATGAATCCTACTCCAAGTCCACTGGATTTTTTCAATCAGACCACATGAGATGATTCCTAAAGTGGCTGAGCATGAAGGATCAAATTAATTTCAGAAAAACATAATTAATCAGCATTTTCCTTTAAGGAATCACAGAGCCCACGGGGCAGTTAAAACTCAATGCATCACAAAGCACACAAAGGTGAATTGCTGTGAATAGCAGCAATTTAAGAAAACAACATTTGTTTTCAACATTTTTTCCACCCATTTACTGCTAGCATGCCCAGGATGACTAGAGGTGATAAAAGAAAATAGTGTTGCTCTCTGCTCCTTCTCTCCAGCCCGTGAACCTGCACATCTGAACCTTCACATTTGAACCTTCACTGTGTGCACTCAGGCTCCTGCTTTCCTTGAATTTTTGTGTTATTTCTTGTACAACAGTGAGGAAAATGAGACTGCAAATGAGAAAAGCTGATAGCACATGACAAAAAAAGAGAGAATCCACGTGCAGATTTCACTTAAACTGCTCTTAATCCATCATTTACAGTTGTTTGGCTTGCGAGTCAATGATGACTCCTTAAGTTGGAGTTTCCCCTGAAATTCTGATTTTATAAGCAAGTTTTTATACAGGCCTCTGTCCAGAAGGGAGAAATTAATGGTTCTTGCAGTTGTAATCTTCTGGGTCACGTTTTTGGTTTGCTTTGTTTTTTTTTTTTTTTCTGATAGGAACTTTCTGAAACAAAGGCCGAGTCAAGAAAAATACTGGATTCTCAGCTTCCATGATGGTAAAATGGAATGTTCTTCTTTAAGAAAACAAAGACACAAAATCCTAAGCAGAAGAATCCCCCAGAGCCACAGTGTGTGCAGTGAAGAAATGTTCAGCAGTTCATGCAGGTGACTTCACTGGGTCAGCAGCTGCTGTGCTCTGAAGCTCTTGACAAACATTCCTGGCTTTGACCTTTCCAGGATTGAACTAACTTCTTGTTGTCATTAAAATAATTAAGATAATTTTGATGATTCTGTTATTTTGGAAAATAAACATTTCTCTTTTTTGCATCAAGTGGTCTTCCAGATATAACCAGCCCTAGAACAGAGATACTGTACAACTCCATCATTACTGTACAAACAGATGTGTTCATTTCTGAATAACCTAAAATATTTATAATGAATGTGGAGCAAAAACTGCCTCCCATGTCTGCACTCAGACAGGTCTTAGGAATAGTGATGTTTATAGAGGGAAATAATTTCATTAGGCCTATCTCAACAAGCTCTCTTTCAGCAATTATAAAAGGGGAAAAAAAAGAAAAAATTCCATGTTCTGTTCTAACTCTAAGGTTAGTACTGACTCCTGCTGCTAAGGTTGGTCTCAGGTTCCATCTCATCCAGAAAAACAATTAACAGAGCTGGTTCATTGAGGCCTGTCATGTGTACACTTACTCCACCATCAGGGTGCCTCATCCCTGCCCACCCTGCCCAAAATCTTCTAATCTTGCACATTCTAAACACACCTCTCCTGGTGCACTGACAGCACCCCACACTGTTGTTACACCACAGCAAAGGATAGCACCTCACAAATATCTAAAAGAGAAGTGATTCCTTGTGCCCACATGTCCTGTGCTCCAAAAGCTCAGCCGTGCCATGGAAGGGAGTGCTTGGATCCCAGGGGATCTGAGCTCCCCCTGACCCTGCTGGGCTTGACCTGGGGGTGATGGAGCCATGGGGTGATGCAGCCAGGAGCAGGGGGACACAGGGTGCTCCTGTTCAGGTGTCTCTTCCCTGTGTTTAAATCCAAGTGCTCTTATGGAAAGCCATGCAGTTGCAGCTCCTCCATGGACAGCAAGGGAGTTGGCTCTGCTTTTAGGGGAGGATGAACTTGCACAAGGACCAGAGCACTGCGCTTTGATGGCTTTTGCTGCTGCTTTAACACACTGGGTTTCTTCCCCCCTGCCCCTTTCCAGCTCTTGCCCGGCCAACCCTGACTGTGTCCTGTGAGGAGCAGGTGCTGAGCAATGAGTTTCAGCTCCTTCAGCTGGCATTATTTGAGCATTCATGACCCAATCTGCTTGGCCATTCTCACAGCAGTCACTGCACTGTAAGTAATAGAAAAGTTTTGCTGTGTTTCCCCTCTTTCTTTAAGTGAGAACTCCTGCTAAGACAGAAGTAGCTCCTCTCAAATAGTGCAGCTAAGGACAGGCAGCAGGGCTCTTAGGAACCCCTGAGGAAGACAAGGAGACCAGAAACATTTTGAGTCAGAATCTTACTTGTTATTAATCCCTGGCTTTTCCATGCTGGAGAGTGCTGCACATATGTAGCACTGGAGCAAACAGTATATTATCTTCTTTTTGCTCAGTGCTACCAGGTCTGGCAATCACACCACTGAATCAGAGGTTTACAATTTAGCTCTGCATTAATAGTGGGCTGACCTGCACATAAATTTTCAAACTGGGGCAGAAACCACAAATGATTAGGGCTGAAGTAGTTGTTAGCCATGAATGATGGGTCTTTGGAGCTTCCAAGTCCATTTTCAGTTGTTGTTCAAGATTTCTGGAAGACTTTTCACCGGTTGAACTAAGTCAAATAATGGTACATTTGTGTATTCCATGTGTCTGTTTTTTGTCAGTGTGTTTGCACACATTTTGTTTTCCAGGACACGCTGGTTCTGGAGAGACAGCAGACATTTGAGAAGGCTGAACTGAAGTGCAAACTGACCAATATATTAAAGCAGCAGAAGCTGCAGAGGAGCCAAGTTCTTACAGAACTGAAGACATAAGAGAGAAATAAAGAGAATAAAAAAATGCAGTGATATAGCCAGTTAGTCTTACCCATTCTGGGCTGTTTTAGTTGCATCTCCTTAAGTACTTTTGCAAAAACCTTCTTGGGCAGGAGGAAGAGGAGGGGAAAAGCAAGGCTGGAAGTAGAGGCTCTGAGCAAGGATTATTGTCTAGACATGCCCTCCTAGAAGGAAACACACAAAGCTGCAGAGCTGTTCCCTTGGGAAGATGCAGCACTCTCAAAGCAGGTGACCAAGACTGATGTGGTGTACTTCTGCCATTTTTATTTGCAATATTCCTGCCAGCACAGCCCCATTATTGAGCTTCCCTGCTGTCCTGATCTGGTCTGTCTGCTCTGATATTTTTAATTTGGAAAGTGATTTCTAAATCAGAAACACAGTGAAGAAAGAGGGACATGCCATTGGTCTCCATGGCCTGTTTGAACTTCGTGCTACTCTGAGCAACCCTGACTTGCCAACAGGATTCCAAGAACGCATGGAGGCTGCCTTATTTTTAAATTTGCTTGGGAATATATTTCTCAGCTGCTACACAGGAAACAGTCGGCCCATCCATTACAATTGCTTTCTTGAGACCAGATTTGAGGTATTTTATGAAGTCTATGAGGTATGTTTGATTAATTATGCAAGATTGGGGAACTGAGTTTCTTTGAGGTCCCACAGATGGGCACATAAAGGACAAACAAAGTAAGTGCTGCAAAAGACAAACATAAACATGCCTGCAAACACAATTGTTCACTCTGCCTTGAATTACAAAACAGCATTTTTTACATGGCTGGAGTCTTAGGTCATAGCAAGTGTCAGTGGAGAAGAATTCAGAGAGGCGAGGATGCAATATTCTAGAAATACGTCTGGTAGGACCTGGCTTTGGGAGGAACTTTTCTCAGAGAAAAGGCTTTAATAACAAGCAAGTGTATCAGATTTCTGCAAACACACTGTTAAGGTCGGCAGAGCAGCTGGCAGCAAGGCGAGTTCTGTGACCTGCTCCTGAACCCTTCAAACTCATTTCCTGTCAAACATCAGACCCAAGAGGACAAGCAAAAAGCTGTTAAGCTCTTTTCTAGAAGAGTCTGAGATTAGAATTCCAGTAATGGCTCAAATTCCTTTCCAGTTGTCCTGAACTGGCCACTTGCAGCGATTGCTGTGCCGGATGGCAGCGCTGGCCTGCTCTGGGGGTGGGAGGAGGAGCCAGGCCATGGAAAATGGGATCCAGCTTTTCCAGCAGCAAACAGCACAGTCAGATGTGCCTCATTTACTGAAATTAGCGCTGCCTCCAGGGATGGGAGCAGGTGGTGGGGGTGGCCCAGCTCGTCCTGGATGTCCTGGATCCAGGGGAAAGCCTGGATGCCCTGAGCCTCCTCCCAAAGGTGAGCACCCAACAGGCCCCGTGCTCATGGCAGAGTGGGAAACACACAACTGCACTGATTCTGTGCAAACTGCTCTTAAGGTCTCAAGTAATACCACGCTGAGATCTTCCTCTGTTCCAAAGTGGATCCAGCAGCTCAGAACACATAGATTAACAAAGCCTAGCAAGGAATGCCTGTCCAGTTGCCCCTGCACAGAACCTTCCCAGTTTCCTGCGCCAGCTCTGCAAGGGAGTCCAATTTCACGAGGAGTCACGGCAAACACCTCAAATGCCTTTTGGGTTTATTTGGCAAGACCATTCTGGAGCCAGGTTCTTCCATCCTGTACCATATCTGTGGACAGAAAGGTACTGTTCAACACCAGCACAGATCCCCTTTCCTTCCATTTAAGGAATCGCCACTATTTCTCTCTTTCTCTTTTTTCCTTTTTAAAGTTTACTCAGCCATCATCAACCTTTCTGTCAGCACCTCCATCTCTACTACAAATAAACAAATATGATGATGAAATTTTGGTTTTCCACATTTCAGAGTCACGAGACAGCAGAGATCTGAAAACAAGTCTGATAAACTCTAATTTATTGTACCTCAGTAGCTATCTTCAATTTCATCTTTCTTTCCATTATACTGTTATAAACTAAACAACATATCTAAATATATAGCAGACTATTTGTATTAAGATGTAAATCCAATAATAAAGAAAAATGTTAAGGAAAGCAAGACAAGTAAACTTTCAGCAAATTAATCAAAACATTTGCTTTCCATGTGGGTGAAAATGGGAATAAATCATTAGGGACAGACTTGCTTGTGATTTTGTTTGTGTTTCTGTATTATTCTGTCTATTATTGGCCAGAGGCTTATATTCATTTCTGGAAATGAGCCAGCTGCTGATAAAAAGCCCTTCTATAGCAGGTGTATAAACTGAACAAATTCTACCGTCAACAAAAAGTTAATATTTGGCAGGATTTTTGGATTTGGGTCTGTTTCCTCTAGTCAGTTCATTAATGCAAAGTTTAACTGCCTTCCTTCCCCAGCCCAGAAATAGCAAACAACCTCTCCTCTTTCCCCCCAAACCACACAGCCCCTAATCACTGGTTTGTGTCCCAGGGACTCCCTGCACTGCTGCTCACAAACCACCACGGCCACCACACAATCCTTCATGTCAGGAAGGCTGGAGAACGCTCCGGCGGGATTAGATGTGTTTTCCAGATTTACTGCTGAAATTCCTGGGAAACCTGGGGATGAGCAGAGAAGCGAACATTCCAGTTGAGCTTGGTGGCTCTGAGCTGGCCAGCGCAGCTGCGGGCTGGGCAGGGCCTGACCTGCAGCCAGCACGGAACAATGCAGGGAGAGACAAAGCACAAATAAACAGGGGAAATGCCACCCTGGGAGAGCAAGGCCTGAGCTCCTCAGGACAAACCACAGCCTGACAAGATCAGCTCCCTCACCAGGGGCACAGCCAGACTCTGCTTTCCCCCCACAGGCTTCCTTTCCTGAAAGTCAAGGCTCTGCTTCATGGATCAAGGTGGGATTCCCACATGTTGGAGCAGCCTGGTGAGCAGCCACAGCCTTTACCAGTGAGCTCCACACGGCTCTGACCGGAATCTCTCTGTCCCCAGGGTTTATTGCAGTTTATTACTCTCTGTCCCCAGGGTTTATTGCAGGGCTCTCAGCTGCTGCCTGCTCTTCCCAAGCGTTTGGCTTCTCCAGCCCTAGATGTGTTCAGGAGTATCCCTGCGCTTTGGAAAAGCTTGGATGCACCTGGGGCACATTTCTGGCATTCACTTGACTGCAGTGAATTAAGAGCAGGGGAGGTGTGCACAAGCAGTTTGTACCTATCGGGGTAGCCTGAAGAAGTGTGCAAGGACAGAGATTTATCACCAAATCCTGCAGAATGTTCTGGAAACCATGCTCCCAGGATGCTAATCACAGAGCATCGAGAGGCCTCGCACTCCAGACAAAAACAAGTTTTTCTTTCACTTATATAAATCATTTTGTAGCAACCAAATAAAAAACTAAACTTGACAGTGCCAGGTCTCACTGACCTCAGTCCAGGACAGCAGTAAATACATGTCTACCCTAATTAAGTTCCACTTGAGTTAACAAGTTAAAAACATATTTACTGCTGTTTTGAATGAGAACATTTGCATTTTCATCTATTCTTACAATTAGGGCCCTGTGGAGAGCTAAAAACAATTCCAAATTCATTATCAAAGTATAAATAAATCAGAGGAGCACTTCCCTGTGATGATATGGCCAAGGCATTTATGCTCAATAAAGCACAAGATATGTGAAGTTTACTCTAGAAAAAAGGATACCAGAATAAAACTAGAAGCAAACTCTGTACTGCAGATGCATTTCAGACTGTAGCAGAAAATTTTCTTGGAAACCACCAGGCAATGTTGTGTAAGTTTTTTTGGGAGGTGTTCCATCCACTGGCACCAGCTCACAGGACCAGACACCAAGGCACAAGTGAGCCCCAAAGGAGGGCAGAGCTGAGGACAGGAGAACAGAACTGTGCACGGATCCAAACCACCCAAAACACCACCTGAGATGGCTCAGGAGGTCAGCACAGGTCTGTGCACTGATCCAAACCACCCAAAACACCACCTGAAGGCTTTCCCCATGCCCAGGCAGTCCTGCACCAATATGATTAATTTGGCATCCTTTACTAATGTCATAGCTTGACATGGGAGGAATTTAGGGAAGTGATGCAAAACGATTTTTGTGTAATTGATAATTTGGTTTTCTGCTGTTTTTTTTCAAGCAGCTTTTTTCCTTGAAAGCTGTTTTCTTGCTTAGCAGCTTTCAAGGAAAAGTAACACCTGGGGAGGCCCAGTTAAGGTTGGGTTTGACAGCAATCACCAGAGAATGGGGCAGGAACAGCCTTCTAACTCCCTGGATTGTTCTGGAGAACTCTGCTGGGAGACCTTGAGGGTTTGCTAGTTCTTGCAGATCACCACAGGAAGGAGCCATACAGAGATAAATTAAAATAGGAATACGTGCAGGGTGATTGAAATTTAAAGGAGGCCTCACTCAGAATAGGCTGAGTTGGAAGGGACCCACAAGAGTCATTGGGTCCCAAAAACAGAAGGAAGAAGGTGGAGCATGGCTGGGCTCCTGTCCCTCCTGCTCTGGGGCAGTTCATTAAATGAGGTTACTGAAAGAGGCAAGAAGAGGACAAGGTTAGAACACTGCAAAAGCCAATCCTATTTCTACATTGCAGAGTTCAGAATAACAGCTCCCAAGCAAACTGAAAACAAGAAACTGAATTAGGCTCAAATGGTCTGCTCCTGAATAAACTTTGCTGTGGAAGATACCACAAGGCACTGCTGACACATCAATATCCATACCCAGTGTAAAAATGCATTTATTTGGGGGTGAGGCATGGAGTGGGGAGGAAAAAACTCCTCACAGGTCTAGACAAGTTAGATCAGCCTTTATATTATCAGTGAAAGCTAAACTCAATTTATTACCAAAGGCCACAGGAGTGTGTGAAGTCCTTCAGAAACAAACAAGGTTCATGTAGACCCTCTTTCCCTCCCTCCCTCCTGCCCAAATTCAATGTATACACTACAATAGCATTGACATTTTGGAATCCTGTCTTACAGATACCTCAGGGTTTGGCATAAAAACAAGTAGTTGCCATCTGGAATAAGGCATCAAGTTAAATAGGAATTGGTTTGAGTCTTCAGAAAACCTATTTTTTTTAGGAATTATAAAGGTAGAATTTAGGATTAGTTGTTTCTATTGAACAGCATGCAGTGAATTTCCCTCACTAGTAGAAAGTTATATTGCATCTGAATACTTTCTGAAGGACATTGTCTAACAATCTGAAATAATTTCTAGGAATTCTCATGAAAGCATTAAGAAACATACTCTGTAGTCCTAGGATTCATTTAGGAAGACATTGATAAAACCAACCTCTCAAACCTTTAGCTTTTAACTTCCCATCTAAACAGTATTTCTTACACCCAAGGACAGCGTAGTAAAACAAAAACTTCCAGCGGTATTTCAACAGAATGTTCATCTTCCAAATAGCAGGAGTTGGGTTGCAAAGCAAACATTGCAGCACTGTCATAAATGCTCAATAGCAGAGATATTATTACAGCAGAGGTATTATTAACAGCAAGAGGAATTTTTAGGTCAAGAGTATCTCTCTAATAAGATTCCTAAAGACGAAAACCCCCACATCAATGAAAACAAGAAAAATTACTCCCAAATCCTTCTCATCCTAGCACTCAGATCCTGTAAGGTCACATTTGCAGTCCATAAGTTGTTCTGCATTAAGAAGGGCAAAGAAGTCTCAAGAAGAAAAAGAATCACAACCCCAAAGTGGCAGACACCTTCACTGTAAATTAGGTGACCTCCTGTGTATTTTAAACCAGAGCAGGCAAAAAGATAACTGTGCACAGAGTGAAAAAATATCCTACACTCTTTGTCCTCTTGGTCTTACTACACCAAGGACCAGAAGATCTAGAACAAGGAGACATAAATAATTTTGAAATGCCCACCCAGAAAAACGACACAGAGTGTAAATTTTTGCTTTAGTCAAGCCAAGAACTTCCCCAGATAATCACAACAAGCTGAGAAACTCAGGATAATCAGAATAAGTAGAACATCTGGATAACTATGAAAAAAATGTAGGAGTAAACTATCACATTGCAAGAGTGAAAGCCTGACCCTGGTGCATAATTCTGTAGGACTTTAGGGACTGCAAATGCTCTCTGGTATTATGGGCAAGAGTGTTTTGTTATGGAACAGGCAGAAGGACAGAGTGTTTGTCCCTGTGTCTGAGCCCAGGTGTGGGATGCTCCTCCTGAGGTTGGCCATGAGCAGTTGCATCCCTCCATGTCCTGTTCCTCACGGAATCCCTCTCTGCTCCAGCTCCCTCACAGCTCATGGTGGGACACAGATGTGCTTGGTTCCTCAGATAATGGACTGCCAAGACAAAAAGCAGATAAAGAGGACAGAAAAAAAGATATAAAGTACAATTCTCTGCTGTTTCTGCCTCTCAGTTCACAAGATCTTCCATCTGTCCTGTTACAAAGCAGTGGTTTCAGTTAGCACTTCCAGAAATAACTTTTAACATGGGTTAAAACCACAAATAATTCATATTCACCTCAAGGTTGTGTAGGCTGTAGAGCAAATTCTTTACAGAATAACTCTGCAGAATAACAAAAGAAGATAACACTTTTATTTTGCTATGTGTCCATGCCTTGGTTTGGTTTTGTTTTAAATCATGAAGTTGACGTCATGATGTCTCTGAATTTGTGTCTTTGGAAAAATGAAAGAAAAAATGAAAGAAATATCAAACCTGAGAGTTGGGGTTGTCCAGCCTTGGAGAAAAGAACTCTCTGGGGAGACCTCAGAGCACCTTCCAGTGCCCAAAGCGGCTCCAGGAGAGCTGGAAAGGGACTTTTCCAAGAGCAGATAGTGACAGGACAAGGGGGAACGGCTTCAAACTGAAGGAGGGCAGGGTTAAATTAGATATTGGGAAGAAATTCTGTACTGTGAGGGTGGTGAGGCCCTGGCACAGGTTGCCTCAGAAGCTGTGGATGCCCCATCCCTGGAAGTGCTCAAAGCCAGCTCGGATGGGGCTCTGAGCAGCCAGGGACAGTGGAAGGTGTCCCTGTCTATGGCAGAGGGGATGGAACTGGATGATCTGTAAGGTCCCTCCCAGCCCATTCTAGGACTCTTTCCAATGAACAGAGCCACAGACCCTTCAGGAGGAATGATCATGACTTTACCAAAACCAGAGTTAAAAGGAAGATGTGCTACTGTTTCTACATTCTAAATAGTGGATAGTGGGAAAAAGGAAAAAAATGTAAATTAAATAAATGGTTCCAGAATGCTGAGCGCGAATGCCAAAGACACAGAAGCATTTTTGTGGTGTTTTGACAAAGCAATTTTATCTGTGACACAGTGTAACAATAGTCCAGAAAACTTGACTGGAGCCCTGGCACCGACCAATACAAATCCATGTCTAAGTAGAGAGCAAAGCAGGATGTGCATTGCAAACCATACAAAATGCAATGCAAATAATTTTCCAGTGCAAACCCTATGAAAAGCCTCCATCTGAGGGTTCTGAGGCAGACATGTCCCTCTCCCACAGTGAAAGCGTCGCGGCAAACCCATTGGAGCAGGGCCTGGGTCACAGGGCAGAGCCCCTCCAGCTCCTGGGAACACCAGCCAGCTCCACTGAGGGTCTGCAATGCTGATTTTCTGTGAGTTACATCCCATTGTGGGTTCTCTGCTTCCTTTTCCTGCCTCTATCAGGGTTGGGATTGAAGGCACCTGAGGCGATAGTTCGCGTTCAGCCTCAGGTGTTTATTGTTTATTTTCAATGTTCCAACCTCACAGCTGTGAGTTCTGCAGTCTACCCTTAGCAAGGCACAAAATGGCTAACTATCTCTTGTTACAAGGTCTTTTAAGGCTAAACGATCCAATTAAGAATTGACACCTAAATTATTTTCCCTCTTAACCCAATAACTGATCACTCGAGGTTTGCAATGCAGACTTTTCTGTCCAACTACAAAATACCACCCAAAGCCATGAAGAAAAAGGAAGAAGAAGGTGAAGAAGAAGGTAAAGAAGAACTGTCTCTGCCCTAAAACCTCCATCTTGCTTCATATTTATTACTATATTCTAAAACCTCAAACTCTTAAGTTTTCCACCCTGTGATATTGCACACTTCTGACCAACTCCACACCCATAATCCCAGTGTTATCAATCCATTTTGGAAGCCTCTCCACAGCCTCAGGTTGATTGCAGTGTTCTCCTGTGGGTCTGTGCCTTTCAGCACAGAAAGTCTAAAATTCTCAGCATCCAGGGTTCCAGCTTTAGGTGATTTCACTGCAGTTTGGTTTGAACCAGAACAACAGATCTCCATTTCCTGCACTTTTAAAGAATTCCTTGGCCCTCAGCTCAGCAGCAGGGATCCATCAAGCTTGGCATTGGATCGTGACAGGAGGAAATGGCTCTGAGCTCCTTCTCCAGGTGGATCTCTCACAGCATGGAGAGCAAACAGCCCTGCTCAAGTTCCCCTTTGGCTGTGAGTAACTGTGCTCGCTCCCGGAGGCTGCACAGGAGCAAAGAGCTGCCCTGCCCTGCCCTGCCCTTCAGGAGCAGCTTCCTGTCCCACTCCCATTCCCAGGGCTGGAGCTGTCCATCCTAAAGTGGGCAGGGACACCGAGAGAGGCACCAACACACCCTGGGGCTTGTTGCAGGAAATCAGCACCACTGGACATTCCTTTATGTGCCTGTGCATGCAGCTTGGGAGGAAAAGGAAAAGAGAAAAGAGAAAGGAAGAGAAAAGAAGAGAAAAGAAGAGAAAAGAAAAGAAAAGAAAAGAAAAGAAAAGAAAAGAAAAGAAAAGAAAAGAAAAGAAAAGAAAAGAAAAGAAAAGAAAAGAAAAGAAAAGAAAAGAAAAGAAAAGAAAAGAAAAGAAAAGAAAAGAAAAGAAAAGAAAAGAAAAGAAAAGAAAAGAATTAGAGGTTGGCAGGTGGTTTCAGGGCTCTGCTGTTCCCAGGGGCAATTGCTCATCACACATAGCAATGAATCTCATACACCTCATACCACACCTAGCAGCTAGGAATATGTGCTTTACTTCTAAATAATCCCAGAGATAATTGGGGAAAATTCTGCAGGCAATGCTATAAGTTATGGCTCTGCACCAGTTTATTCTGAGCTCTGTCTTTAATGGTGAATGTTGAAGGACTGAGCCCCATTTAACCCAGCAAACACAACCAGCCCAAGGGAGATCTGTCCTTAGGCTGTGTTCTCAGGCTGCTGAATGCTGTGACACGAAAATTTTGCATTATTTTGATTATTTTGCAGGAAGCACTGACCAGTTTCTATAGCTGCTGCATTACTGAGGAGATACAGCCCAGCCAGCTGACTCTGCAATAAAATAATTCCTGCATCACACATTCATCTTGATTACTGCTTGTACCAAACACAATCTCATAATTTCTTTTGTGAAATCATAAATCCACTGAATTAAAAGCAATTTATGGTGTCACTTCCAAACCCATGTGAAGTTTCCCAGCATCCCATGGTTATTAACATGTATTATTTTTGTTCTTTTTCCAGAGCACAGCATTTTGGAAATGATGATGGTAAATCCAGAGAGGACAGAAACATGGTTCCAAAGTACTCTGCTGAAAGAAAAGCAGCTTTAATAATAACAGCAAATGCTGGTTTCCATGTGACCAGAGCTCAAACTCAATTTAGCAGATATGATAACCTTCATGAGGGATGGAGCCTCTGCTTTGCTGAACTCAGGATGAGCATTGCCAAATAGTTAGGCCACAGTGGCCAAGCAGGCCATAATTTCAGCCCCTGAAAAAGACTTCAGGAATAACAGTAAAAAACAAAGGAACTAAGAATAGCCCTTTTCCTGGTCCCACATACAGGACAGCTGTTCAGCTGCACGTTTTCCTGAGTTTTGCTACCTATGACAGCAGAGGAATGGGCCTGTCAAACAACGTGCCAAGACAATGGAGAGCTCCAAATATTTTTATCATTGACAGTGCTATTCAGGAAGTTAGTTATAAGTCAAACTAAGTGCTGCAGTGTGCAATATATGCTGTTTATATCCATGTAATCACAGAGAAATGCTCTAGCTGGCCACGGTATCAGTCAAGAGCAGAGAATTGATCCCTTCTGAGACCCAGCTAAATCCAGAAGTGCTGCAGCAGAGCAGGGAAGGATCCAGCTCGTGGAAGGCGCTTGGCTTGTCTGGAGTGGCTGCCACAGCCATTAAACCACAGTAGCTGAGGGATCCTTAAAAAGTGCTTCAGGATGATGAATCCCTCCTATTGCACAGGGAAAGAGCTGACTGCAGGCTCCATCCTGTTCCACACCTCCCAAAATTCCATCTGAATGGAATTCACCTGCAGCTCACAGGTAAATTCTCCAGTTTGCCACACATAAATCGTGGTTTTTAGCAGGAGCTGTTTAACACCATGTAAAAAAGACTCTGCCTCTGTTGGCATGTCACACACATGTCACTGACATGTGTAATGCACAAAATGCAAAGTGTGCAAATACACCCTCCCTGGGTCAGAATAGGGGAATCTTATCTCTTCTTCTGAGCACAGGAGATTTCCTGTTGCTTATAATTGTAACAGAATTTAAAGAAATAAAATATTTTATGACATAGCAGAAGTATGATTTTTTCAGATAAAATATAAAACATAGTTAAGAAGAAAACCTATCAATGCTTTCTAACACACTGTACTGCAAAATGAGTCAAGACTCTTGGTTGGGAGATCGAAGTGTTTGCATCTGTGAAGAGTCAGTCTGACTTGAGTGCCTCATGCAGCAATTACTTACACATGCTTTTAGAGCAAATTACAACATCAAAATATTCTCCATCACATTAACAGAATGTCCAAACTGTCTTTTATTCCACACAACTTCAACACGTTCAGCATATGTGCAGATCTGGTATTTTATTTTAATGTGGAAGAATTCCACTGCCATGATTAGGCTCAGAGGTATTTCTGACCTACCCCAAATCCTTTGGGAGGCTAGGATTGGATACAGAGAGGCTCTGGTGTAATGTACAAATGAGATGCTGAAGGTGGGTTAGCTTCACTTATCTTCTCCAGTTTGTTTAATTTTTATTTGCTGATTCTGAAGCACTTCTTTTCCACAGAGGCACATATGGAACCAAACTGAGCAATAATGCTGTAAACAACAGCTGCAGACACCTTTTGGCTTGTTCCTATTTCTATAGCATATTTTGCTAGGACTTGGCAAAGCTCCAGGTGTTACCACTCAGAGGGAAGGGAAAGCACCTCTGAATTTACCTCAGAGCTGACAGGGATCAGCTCCAGCAGGATGCACTGTCCACAAACTCTGCATAAAATGTGCTGAGAGAGACCAGTGCAGCACATCCCAACACTCCACTGAGTCCTGCAGCTGCTCTTGGGACAATGATTTGAATAATTCACAGAAGCTTCCCTTACCAGAGCAGATTTCAGCACCTGGATCATGGCATCTCAGTCTTGCCCCACACACCTCAGAGCTCCCTGTGAAGCTGGCTGAAGGTGACATTAAATGGCACACAAAATCCCACCAGGGAACCTTTTATTCCAGACACAGGAATCCTTTAGCACAAGAGACACCTTCCCAATTCAGGCTGCCACAAACCACCCAGAGCAGAACACAGCCTCAAGCACAGCAATCTCAGATTCCCAAAATATCATGCTAAAGCACTGCTGCAAACTGAGCTGTTACTGTTCAAAGCCTTCCATATTTTAGCAGTTCCTAGAGGACAACAATTCCTGGAATTGCACCATCAATCCAAACTTCCAGCACTTTCCCCAAACTCCACAGTTACCTTTTGGAGCACCAGAATCCCATTTGGAGCTCTGGTGGCTCTTGGTGGCTCCAGCCATTTCCCTCCTGCCGTTTCATCCATCCAGAATGTGCTTCTGGCAAAGGGCATTCATCGCCTGTGGATCTCATGGCCATCGTCTTCTCCCTTTCAGAGTAGCAAAATATCAACCTAAATAGCAGACACTAAAATGATAACATTAATGCAAATTGCATCTTTTTCTACCCCAATTTTGTTCTCAGTCTTTCCCTTCAGAAGAAAATGCTGCCATGCTCCTGAAACATAACTCAAAGGCACTGACAACAGATAAAAACACAGTTTGTAGTTTCTGTCCTTCCTGGGTTTGAGATTTTTAGTCTTCCATTCTCCCAGGGTCTCTGGCAACCTCTGCAATTCCAAGTAGAATGGGAACCTTTTTCAAGTTCTGTAATAAAGAACAATTTTCCCATTTTCTCCATTTGCCTGGCTGCTGCCCTGCCCACTCTCCTCATTCAATGTCACCTCATGTAACAAAGCAAGGGCAAAGAGTTTTAGGATTTGCTTTAGACTTTTCTTATTTTGCACATGTTGTGTCTGTAAATGCCTTCTCATAAAGGTCTAGACTTTGCATTTTATAGAGAAATGCAGGATAACACTCCTAATTTCAAAGTATTTTGTGCCATGTTAGTATTAATCCAGCAGTGAAGAATTCAGATATTGGCTGCTATGAGGGTTTGTTTCCCAAGCATTCACCTCTCTTTGTAACTGCTATTCATGTTTGTTCTCAAAATTAACCACAGGTTTCTCTCTCCTCTCACATTCTCTTCTAGCCTTGCAGAGTTTGATAACATTAATTTCTGATTTGGTAAGAAATCCTGTATATTTACTGTCCTCTTTTTCAAGACTATTTGACTATTTCTTGTTGAAGTGCACAGTGTCACTGCTTTTGTCTTTAAAAGGAGCATCTTTAACTCATGCAGCAGAAGCTCAGATTTGTTTTAACCACATATTAGCAGTCCAAAAACTAAGTGTTTGTGTTACCTACCAAGTTCCTTTAAGAGCAGCAAAGGTAGGAGTTCTGAGTAGCATTTCTTTCCTCAAGTATTTATTAGCATTTTATATATATATATATATATATATATAAATATAAATATAATATAATATGAGATTTATATTATATTATATTATATTATATTATATTATATTATATTATATTATATTATATTATATTATATTATATTATATTAATAAAATATACTGCTAGTTGAGCCCACTTTTACTGCAATATAATGTATTTTTCTTTTCCTCTATGCAGATGAAATGAAGCAGGCATGTTTGCTACATGGCTTCTGGTTGAAAAAACATTCCCTGGATGTACCAAGGGAGACTGTTTTAGGTGTGGTGTTGGTGTTTCAAACTGCCAGTAATTCTGTCCCACAGAAAATAACAATATTAATTACATAATATCTCAAAATAACATTAGCAATAATTAGTAATAGGATACAGCAATGCAGTAGCAATTTTTGGGCAGCTCAGCTACACTGAAGAAAGCCAAGAAAATTTATAATCAAATTGTTTTGGTTAAAGCAATCAACAGAAGGCAAAGGCACCCATATTTTACTGTATGACAAAATCCTGTATTTATTATAAATTATTCCACATTTGAGAACACCCACACACAGCAGATAAGTATGTTACATCATGGAAAGAATTTGGAAATTCAAGAAGAGACTTGACAGTGCATCCTTTGTACCCATCTCCAGCAGCTGATAACAATTTGGCCCAGTGGGCTCTTGATAAACAAAGCTGTGATGTTCTCCTGGAGGGACACTGATAGCAGCATCAGCCATGGGATTTCCAAAGAGCAGAGTTCAGCACACTTGATGCTGCCTTCACGTTGACCTCTTTCCCCAGTGCTGTTAAATCTAATTCCAAAGAGTGATAATCACTTGTCAAACGCTGAGGGTGTTTGAAGTCCAGGCTCAGATCCAGTGTTATCCCTCATGGCAGCCCAGCAGACCACACTCAGCTCCCCAAAATTCCAAAATACACATGCACAGCTTGAGCTAGCCACTGGTTCAGAGCACTTAGAGAAACAAAGAACTTTTCTCTTTTGGCTCGCAGCATTTCAGAGCACCTGCAAGCATTCAAGGCACCCCTAGGCCACGAGCTAACAGGGATCAACTTTGCTTCTCAAAAATTTCTCAGCTAAATTTAGACCTGGTCAGGCAAGTAAAGGTCAAAAACAAAGCAGAGAGTGAGACAAGTTTGGAGAGAGGTTTTGGGGAACAGATAAAGCAACTGCCCAGGGGGAAGCACAGGAGATGGGAAGGCCTCCTGTGCTGCTGAAGGTGTGGCTGGATGGACCCACTGCCAGGGCTGCTGTTCCCATGGGCACTGGGAGCTTTCCCCAGCCCACTGTGTCCCAGGTAGTGCCTTTCCCTGTCCCTGCTCTGATCCTGTGTGTGCCAGCTTTCCCTGTCCCTGCTCTGATCCTGTGTGTGCCAGCTTTCCCTGTCCCTGCTCTGATCCTGTGTGTGCCAGCTTTCCCTGTCCCTGCTCTGATCCTGTGTGTGCCAGCTTTCCCTGTCCCTGCTCTGATCCTGTGTGTGCCAGCTTTCCCTGTCCCTGCTCTGATCCTCTGTGTGCCAGCTTTCCCTGTCCCTGCTCTCATCCTGTGTGCCAGCTTTCCCTGTCCATGCTCTGAGCTGCTCCCATTGCTGTTTGCCTCTCTGCTGGACCCTGGCATCAACTCCCTGCTCTGTCAGGACCAGCAGCCAGCCAGGGTTTGCTTCTGCTGTGCCCCTCTCCACTCCTGAGATGCAGAGTTTTCATAATCTCGGCTCATCATGGCTTGGTGAGAAGGGTTTTATCTAAAATCCCAGCTTCTAATACACTCCAGTGAGAGCAGTGATGCAGTAATTTGTAATTTGGAGTGTCACTGGAGGCCTCATCACACTCTCATGTAACTCAAACTGATAATGAAAATGAACAGAAATTGCTGGGCTGCAATCCCAATATGAACTGAAGGAACTCTGTCTGTCTGGGTTGCACATACATATTTTTCAAATAAAGTTATCAGTTTTCTTGAGATGCTATCATGAAATAAGGAAAGCTCTCTTTATCTCAAGTATTGAATGAATTTAATTTAAAAGACTTAAATATGCAGAATGTTTCACTGTGAAATGGGGAGCAGGTCTGAGGAAAGATAAAGTGGGAAAGTTGCACAGAACCCTTTTCCAGGAAATACCTGAGCACCAAAAGGCAACAGGCATGCAGTGACCTAGGCCAGGGGAGAAACATTTTTCAATTGAGACCTTTCAGACAACAGCTCAAAGAATTTAGTGGCACTCCATAGCAGCTTGCTGGGGTATGCATGACCTTATTGACAGCAACATTTAGTTCTGATAGCAAAAATAGAAAATCTGCTTGCATGACAAAAACCTGTGTGCAGCAGTCTTTGAAGTAAAACACATTCAGCACCACAGGAAATATCTACATGTTTGGGTTTTGTTCTCAGGCTGAGAAACTTGTCACACCTGCCCCTGTGTGGTCAGCTGTGTGGTGTTAATGACTGAAATAATAACTGATAAAACCAGTTTATCTGAAAAATTATTTTTCTCTCTAGAAATTTGTGGCACTGAAGAAACAAAGCCTCAAAGCCCATGCATGAAGAAGGACATGCAAACTGTAGATTTCTGGTTAAAAGCAGATGTCTGATTGCTGTAGGAACAGAATGCCACTTTCTGAGGCTGTCAGGAGACCCAGAGCCTGCCCTGACACTGCTGACACACATCACACACTCAGTGGTCACTGACACCATCCCACATTCCAAAAGCAGCTCCCCAGTTAATTCCTGGCTCTGGTTCATTAGCACTGATGGGATATTTTCCAGCTTTTCATACTCATACCAGATAAAGACTTTCTGCCAGCTTTCCTTTCAGTCAGGGGCCTGAAGCAGAAGAAATGAAGTTAATTTTGATTTAAATTTTGACTGTTCTTTGTTCAGAAAACAGTTTTAAAGATGAAGAAAACTAGTTGTTTTAAGTACAAAAATAGAAGAGATTTTAAAACTTAATTTTGCTTTGAAGCAAATACATGATTTACCCTAATTCAGGAAGCACTGAAAATGAGAGGTCTTGGAAAATCAAAAAAGAATATAAAAAGAATCTTACCAGCATCCCAGAGAAACAGGCTGCCCAACTTCATAAAAAATCAATGGCAATTCCAGTACCAACCCTTCAACAGTATTTTGTTTAAAGTTTCAATTCCAAATCATTTGACTGCATGAAATACTACAAAGATTTGAATGCTTTATACTAAACAGTGAAAGTATTTTTGATTGAAAATTTAGTGCAAGCACTTGCATCAAAATATTTAATGTGAGGGATAATGTGAGTACAGCAGAAGCAAAATTAACTATAGTATGGCTCAAAAGCAATGAACACAAGCAAAGCCTGTGCATGAAATTAAACTTGAGAGCATTCTATCTGCACTACTGCTCATTATATTGAGCTTCTCTGATAATTACACACAATTTTATGATATTATCAATGTGAACTTCCTGGAGGTCTCGACATGACCAGGGATGTTGCACCTTGCATAACTCTTGGACAGATAACAGAATTCAGATGGATACTACAAAGTTTTGGAGTTCCTGTTTAGTGACAGGCTTGAATTCCAGGAATTCTGAGTTGAACAGTGAGAGAAATTCATTGAACAACAAAGTGTTCATTGATATTTGCTGAATATACACTGATAAACAAGGCATCCATAAATAAAATAAATTAAGACTATGCCTCAGGTTTTTGTAGGTGAGTAAAGGGGCAAGAAGGAGCACTACTCAATACCTGAAAGAAGCACTATTCAATACCTGAAAGAATTGCTGCCTTTGCATCTCCTTCCAGGATAGTACTGGGGTGCTTTTAGTTTAACTATTTACATCTCCTACCATTGCCTGTTTCAGATAAAATCTGAATCTGTAAAATCTGAACTTGTGAATCTCCCAAAAGACACTTAAACACATCTTCACCAAAAAGTAGGCAATGGAAAAACTGATAGTGTGCCAAAATTAAGCAATGTTTCCTATTCTAAGTGGGCAAATTCTGCCTTATAAGCAGAATTTGAAGAGGAAGGAGGAATCCTGAACTATACAATGCAAGCTGAAACTGGACAAAATGTAACTTCCCACTGGATGTTGACTGGTAAGTGAAGAGAGGAAGCAATACTGAACTTCCAGCAACCTTACTGACAGTCAATTAATGAAAAGCTGGATGTGGAAAAACCCAAAGATGAAAATTCCCTGAACGAGAATGTGAATGCTACCACTGCCTTTGGCTTGCACAGTAGCCAAAATTGGGGAAGAAACTGATCAAATACAGACAAACCCCCAAAAGTAGGTGCAACAGTGATACTTAGCATGAACTTCAGCATAACTGGGGAATGGGTAGATTAATCCCAGTCTTCTGACTCTCCAAAGCAACCACAGGATAATCATGAACAGACAAAATATTTGGATGATCACAAATATGAAAAATGAGAAATGTGGTGCAGCCACTTCAATATTCTCCAAGAATATTACAGGATGAAAAGGCAAAATGACAGTATTTGGACAAGATCACTGCATTTTTGTTATGTCTGAAATTCACAAAATATCAGATACAAATAATGTGTGTGGGATGTGACACAAAATTTTGAACATTTGTTCTTGGGTCTGTTAGCTGTTTGTGTACCATTACATAACCAGTGACCCACACGTGTGGCATGCTAAGTATTTTATTTTTCAGCGTAGTAATTCTAAGGCTCCATCAAAAGAAAGGGGTTTTATAGAAAACACTTGTTAGATAGGGAAGAGAATCACTGATAAAATACCCCAGTAACAATTCTTCAAAGCCCAAACTCGCCTCATTCCTCCACCTACGCCGTGGATGTTTTGTTACTGCACACAGAGAAGGACAAACAAAGCTCTCCCCTCCTGTAAGACCTGGGATGTTGTAATTCTCCTTTCTACAGCAGCAATGTTCTGATGCACAGAGTGCAATAGCGATGGAGCAGCAGGGGGAGCACATCCACTCATCCCAAATCCTGGCTGAATTCTTCTAGAAAATGTTCCAATATGAAGTTGAATCCCTTTGTACACAGCATTTTTTCCAAACAAATTCTCAGTTCCTAACTCTGCTGCTGCTGCTACAACTCAAGCACAGTGGCAAACCCTGTAACTTAAGCTATGCGGACTCGTCCACGTTTTCTCCAAGTTGGAATCTTCATTTTGCAGAGGAGAGACCTCCAGGGTGACACTGCAAACTCTGTGTCCTCACACCGAGAGCCTTTTCCTACCATTCCCTTGTACATTCCCTACAAAGACACCACAAACACCACGTCTCTCATTACAGCTTTTATTTGGGTATTTTTAAGTTAAGTTGCTCAAGTCCATTTTCCATCAATACAGACACTAAAAACTGAGATCAACATTTAAGGCAACATTAGCATCCATGCCAAGCTCAATCTGCAAACCAGGTCCTCTAAGCAGCACAGCACCCAGAACTGCCACGGGTCCCCACTCTGTCACACGTTCCCTTTCCCTTTGGACTCTGCTGTCCCACACCACTCAGGAATTCCTTTTACATGCACAGTCTCAAGTCAGACCTTGCCATTTTCTTTTTTTTTATAGTTTCTTGTTTAAGAACTAGATCATTTTTGCATAAGGTGATATGAGTGAGATACGTCTCAGGGTGAAATTATGCAGTTGACTCATGTTGGTGATACCATACAGAATCTTTTTCTTTAAAAAATATATTTAACATCAGTATTCAATGACTTCAATATGAACATTATGTGTATTTAGCCTTTTGGTGAAGGCTACACATTGAGACTTGCTAGAATGGTAATTTTGCTTTAAATTCTGATTTCTTTAGCGTTACTGTTGACAAGTGTTTGAGTTAGGGATGCCCAAGTGCAACTTTTAGGTCAGAATATTTACAAGTATACAAAAGACCATGTAGCTTTGAATACACCCACTATTCTTAATACAGAGTAAATAAGGATTTGTCTTGTGCCCTTGTGGAATATTTCAACAGGTGGGTCTTGCTTTTTTTTCTCTTTTACAGTATAAGGAAAGATTTTACTTTTCCTTAAGGAGTGTATTTATTACAAGATGGTTAGGATACATATATCACATAACATACAAGTGTTAAAATTGACCAGTTACAAAATAAGCAGTGGTATGTATATCTTCATATAACCTAAGAACAGGATCAGTATTTTACAAAGTACATATAAAAGTACTTCATATACAAAGAAAAATACAAATGTGCAAACACCATTGTCACAGGTGGAAATTTATCAATTGAAAAATGCTAGAAAAATCCTTCATATTTTTGTTTTGAAATTGCAATTGCATTAAAAACAGCTGCATTTCCTATTGTGTGTGGTGAGAAATTTATGTTCCTTTCTGACAAAATACATTAGTTATAAAAAAACCCACAAAGTTTAATAACTGAAAAATCTTGTAAGTATAGTCAGTTTGGTTAGGCTGACATTAAATTACAAGCAGAACGTCTGGAAAAATGAGAAAATAGTGAATCATATTTACAGACCTTTTGTAATATTAGTGCGCTATTTAACATATTAACATTTCAAAGTAAAAACAATGGCTTAATTACCTACATATTCTACTCAAGTCCTCATTGTTTGTAGACTGTAAAATTTCAACTAATTTGGGGCTATTAAAAATGTTTCGCCACGATTTTAAGCAGAACAAACACAAGTTCATCAAAAGTAAAAATCTATAAACAGTCTTCCAATTAATGTGCAAAAAAATGTTTAAAAAGTATCAAATCACGACACCTCAAACTTCATTATGTACATATCTAATATCTGTAAATGCTGTTAACTAGCTAGTTTTGTTTTGTTCTGCTACAAATAACTTACCTCTGTCCTGCAAAATGTCTGCATTGTAAAGATTTCAGTGCAAGTGCTTGCTTCATTGTTTAGTGCATTATCATGTTCGTTATTTTTTATTTTACTGTGAGCAGAACAGCATATAAATTAACACATACAACTCACACACAAGAGATCCTTCATCTACTGAATTCCTAGTTTGTTGTTTTCCATTGCTCCAGGGTAGTGTCAGCCAGTTTTCTTTCGTTTATCCCATGGGAATTGCAAACAGAATTGAAAATAAAAGTGCTATCTATGGTCTTCAGGTAATCCCTAGATTCTGAAATTCCATAACAACATTGCAGAAGCACTCAGCAGAGCACAAGACAGAGAATGACCCGCACACTGAGAAGACACTTGAAAGTCTGGCATTTCACTTTTTTGGTCTTTAAAAATATCGACTGTCTATAAACATTGGCAACCTGGTGTGTCTGTCACTGGACTCACAGCTTCATTTATTTATCTGTTTTTAGGAATTGTAGACATGTTCCCTCTTATTCATGACTAGCTTGGAAATAAGAACATTCTGCTTAAAATCTAAATAAAGTGAAAATACACTTCTGGTTGAAGGGAAAATTTCTAAACTTTCCTTTGGACATATTTCCTAACAGAATAGCTCTGAAATCAGAAAACTCGGATCAGATGCTAGTGCAAATACAGCCCACTTTTCTAGCTAGGAATTGTACTGAAGAAAGATGAAATTCAGGATAAATGGATTATTATTTTTTCAAGTCCTCCCAGCAGAAAAAAAAATAGCAGTTACAGTGGTTATAATTATTAAACAGAAAAGAACTTATTATGAACTTTAATGGCTGAAATGTAAGGAAGGCTGGTTGTGTGTCAGTAACATTCCAGAACTCAGTTTCTTCCAGGATGAGGTGCTTTAAATGGGACTTTATCATGGAACATTTTTCTCCTTTCTATGCATCTGAAATGCAGCTCTGGATCCTGTCCATCCATTGCTGAGCACTCTGTGCATCTTGGGCACAAAAATTATACACACGTTTATTTGTCTTCAGCTGCAAGGAAAAACAAGGACACAAAGAGGTCATCACATGGAAAAGAAAATCTGCAGACTTCAAACTGCAATACTCAATTGGGTCTGAATGTAACATTTTTGAACTGTTGCTGTTGAGAGTGATGCCAGGTACATAACATTTTTTTGTCTTGAGATGGCACAACAGCTCTTTCCTAGCTCACACCTTCCAGCAGGACTGGAACCAGGAGCTTAAACACACGACAGGAAGGAACTTTCACATAAAGATCAAATAAAGACCAGATATACTTACATCAAAAAAGGCCTTTTCACTGGCATGTTTTGGAGCTCCAATGGTTGGAGAAGCAGGAATCACAGTTTCCACTTCTGCAAGGTCTATGTGTCCCTTGCAGCTCGTATCCTCACCAGAGTCGTAGTATCGCAGCTGGAACGCGAGAGAAAAGAAAACCCAGATGTGCTTTTAGATGGACCTTTCAGATCAATTCCCTTCTCCTGGATACAGCCTGGGGGCATTGACTGCTAAGGGTGGGAGGCACAAAGATGACTAGGAGCTGAGGAGGTGGGGGAAGAGTATTTTGTCCCCAGAGCTCCAGAGCAGAGAAGCAAATAGTCATGGATTGCTCTGGGCAGAGGGCATGGGAGGCAGGAAAGCAGAACCATTTCTTCACTGGTCATTACATAAAACCAACACAAAAGCTTTACTTCACTGAGGCATTGATAGAACAATTATCCTCTCTATTTCAAGAATTCAAAGTGATCAGCAGAAATTTAAGTGTAATTTTAGGTAATTATAAATCACACAGAAAGCTCACATTTTCCTATAGTGCACATAGAGGTTGAACAAAGTCTGTGCCTTTTTTTTTTGTCCTTGCAAAGATACTTTGATATGGATATTAATCACTCTGTAAAGTGAGTTCCAACATGCAAACAAGTTCCAAAAAAGTCCCCACAACAAAACTCCAACGAATTCCCATAAGCCAATGCAAAATAGCAACAGAAACTTTCACAGCAAAAGTCAAACAACAGAATTCCAGCTAGGATTGACCTGTATTACTCCTACATCTATCATACTCAGAAGGCTATTTGATTATACAAAAAATGTAAAAGTTTATTTTTCTCCTGCAAAATGAACCTTTTCTCCTATATAGAAGATATATAGGATATATTAGGAAGAATAATTATAAACAGCACATTTGTTGGTATTTACCACACTGATCTCAAAGTACTCAGTTAGCATTTCAAGAGATGCCTGTCTTTATCTATATTACATATTTTAAAGTGTGTGGACTACAATAAATTAAATTTTTTTAAACAAAAGCATACATGAGTCTGAGAAGTTATAACCCCCACTTTGTGGAATATTTGGCTCACAATATTTTACTGCCTGATGACCCAACATTATTTGAAGTAACAAGACCATAAATTTCTACTGCAGAATTCTGGCATATATTGTAAATTGGATAAAAAGTTTAGACCAACAGATGTCTATTTTTGGTCCTCCATTTTGTACAATGATTAGGTAGACACTTAGGAATAATTTTGCTACTAACTACATGATTCTGACTAATCTAAAATACTCCTATACATTTTTAAAATACAATCATATATTTTAATAAAATATTCCTATATGTTTCTTTCAAAAAAAAAAAAGGCAAAATACTAAAACTCCTCCATCCACACAAAATTCTGTATGAGCTACAAGATACACAAGACAAACATTGATAGATCATGAATGATGTAGCACACATCACATCTGAAAATCATCATTACTAATATTCTTTGTAAGACCAATCTGTACAAACCCAGACAATAAAAAAAGAGCAACATAATAATAAAAGAAATCCATTATCTAAAAGAATTTTACCTGGTGTTTTGTCACATCCAGCACAAACCAGCGAGGTTTCCAACCCTTTAGCAAAGCTCCTCTTTTGTACAGCGTACCTTCAAAAGATCTGAGAGGGACAGAAAACACAGTGGCATTGATCCCATAACATGGATACTGCTGAGAAATAAAAGCCCCAAAATGATACATATTAAACACTTATTACATACATATCAAACACTTATTTTCCTGCAGGAAAACCAGCAAGATTTAAACCAATATTTTAGCTGTTGGTAACTGTGATATGCAGATAAAACACCCTTTTAGTACTTTGGGTGCATTAAATGTACAACTACAATTTGCTTGTGCATCCAATGAAAGGGAAGGGTGAAAGATGCTGGTAGGAGATAGAGGCACACCCATTGAGACAAATAAAAGTAATCAAATCCAAAAAGAAGGAATAAGGTAGCCACAGAATATTCTGTGCACATGAAAGTTTAATTGCTTCCTAAGGCAGAGACTTTTACCAATGTAATAAAATATGACTAACTACTGTCTGATTATTCAGTGATATTCTATGTGATTATTATTGCTAACTACTGTCTGATTATTCAGTTTACCTATTTTCATCAGTCTTTGATGTGAAATGATTGTACAGCGTGGTTGCTCTTCTGTCTACTCCATTGGAGGGAGAGATGCTTGAGCTCTGCTCCTCACCCAGCCCACTGTCAGGTATTTCCAACAAAGACCTCTTCTGATAGGAATGCAGATTGGGTGACATCATCCCTGAGGAGCCAGAAGGATGTCTCCGGAGCTGAAAAGAAGGGAAATAAAAGAAAAAAGGTAATGCAATGTGTCTCTAATTGTGAGAGGGTCTCAGTGCTGTACTCATAATAAATACATGGTACAACATGTAAGGTGGGAACTATTGTCAGGCCAAAAAAAATCTTACTATTACAAGTCAGTGCTGCCTCAGAGAAGAAGCCACAGGGATGGCAATGCCCTTGCATTTCTTAGGCAGAAGGGTTCACAAGGTGGGAGAAATCAGTATTTCAGAAAAGTGACATATTCATATATTCCAGTGACATGATACTGAACAGTGTTTGCCTTGCTCTCTCAGAAGTATCTAAAACTGAACAGACATTTGGGTACAATCCATTTCCCTGATTTCAAAGGGAAGGAAGGGGGGAAATGAAAAACTACGGCTTCCAATATCTACTTTATAGATCCACATCATTTTAGTAGAATCTCAATAGCCTGGAACAAGAGGGACCCTGTATTTGGGCCTATTCTAAATGACAACACTCTACAGATACAGTCTTGAACTGGTAACTCAGTGTGCAGAATTCAGAGGTCAAGCTCCCAAAAACAGCATCTAGCATTATTCCTGGTGCACACAGAGACCAAAGAGGCAGCCTTTGATTTAGAAAGTATCTATACTGTTAGCTCCTCTTGTTACCACAGTCAGGAACTGGAAACACAAACATGAATATTTCTTATCTCTACTTAAAAATTATAAATCCATTCAGCCATGGAAATATCTTTACTCATCTCTGAGAATCTGTGATATCCTTTTGGCTACTTTCAGAAATTGAGCTTTTTTAGCACTTCAAGAATCTTTCAAATGTATAAAATCATACATTTCTGCATTAGTCAAATGCTCATTTTATCTGTATGCCTTAAACTACTTTGGAAAATCAACTAGATAAACAGCACAAGTAAAAATACATTTTTCAACATGAAGAAATCAAAAGCCAATATCATGGGTTAGAACAACATATTCAGTTTTTCAAAAGCAGCATTTCACTCCAAGAAATACAGTCAGTGCCTCAGGTAGCCTATATAGCAGGAATGGAATTATTCCATTGGACAAGCTCTTTTGTACTTACATTGTCTTGTCTGCTGTCATCCTTGAGATTCATTTTGACCCTTTCCCACAAAAGCTGCCACCTCTCTGGGCTCTGATTTAATTTACTTTCCAACCTCTCGATTTCCTGAAACGAGTAACAAGGGTTTCCTTAAGAATAAACATTTCTAACTGATCACTCCCTGGCAATCATTTTTATACAGCCATTCTCTAGTCAGTGTTTTCACCCAGTGAAGTTCCAACCCCTCTGTCACACGAGCTATAAACTGAGAGCCATCAGAATCAGGACTCAAAGGCACCCCAGGACAGCACCAGCCACATTTTGTTCCTCCTGCATGTCCCAGGTTGGAGGAGCCACCAGGCTTTCAATTCTCCCCCATTTCCCCTTAACACACAAAATTCAACATCCACAACAGAAATTTCTGCCATAACAGAAACACAACACTGATAAGGACAGGCTGTATTTTATGAAAATATTTACAAAGAGCAAATTCTGTGCTGCGACACCAACACTGGACACTGCCAATATTAACATTTACCCTGGTTTATAAAATGTGATACAAAGCTGTAATAAAAGAAGGAAATGAAACAGAAAGATTTATTCAATCTGGATGCCAAACTGTAACAACATGTTCTTGTTGTGGAACTTGGGAATATGACCTATGTTGATAACCTCCAGTTAGGGTTATTTCCTGTTAATAAGACAGTGCAAAGTTAAGTAAGAAGAGGCAATTTTATGAGTTTATGTTTACTTGTGGACGTTCATTGATACATTTGTCAAGACTTTGAAGTGTGGTCCATATTCCTTGCAATGCTTCTTTTCTTCATTTTTACTTTCAACAGCTATATTGAATCTTCTTATTAATTAATAAAATTAAAACCTCTATTTTGCAAATTCAATTAAGAATTGATGGGATAAAAAACTGCCACGGGACATAGGCTTCTCATGCTATATAGAAGCTAACTAAGCACCTAAGACATTTATTTTAGAAGTAGAGAAAGTCTCTACTTACTTCTACCATACTTAATAATTAAAGTAGGTTTCATAATATTGTCTAATTCCTATTGACCTTTTGATTGCATTTTTTTCAGGAAATTGCTATTAATTGAAAGACAGAAAATTATTATACTTTTAAAGTAAGAAAACATTTTGATAAGGAAATGAACTTCTGAACTAAATTTTGAACTCTTAGGTGAAAATAAAAAGCCAGCATTTGACAATGTAACAGGAACAAAATATTTCTACAAACTTTTCCTTGCTGAAGATAAATTAGGAAACTCCAAAGAGAAACTAAATATAAGAAATGTAGCTTAACAGCAAGAATCAAACAAGAAGCTTTAAATACTGAAGGTAGCTGAAAGTCACATATGCTTCTCCTTCTGCTAAGAAATAAAACCAGAATACTTTTGTTTGGAGTATCTTCAGGTAGACAAAAAAATAAGGAATGATGAACACAAGCCAGACTAAAGGCTTCTCTAGATGACTTGTTTGTCTTTGAAAGTGCTGAATGGAAAACTCTTCTGGGGGCATAAAAGTGAATCAATTTACCAGACACTTTTTAAAATAAAATCCTTTCCAAATTTCTGCAAAAGGATACGAAGTCTTTATTGCCCTAAGTTAGGCAGTTTAATCTGATCATTCTCTTTCTGCCCTAGTCTTGACTTCTGAGTACAAGTCCTTCTCTGCAGAATCTGGAAGTAACTGAAACTTGTTACTTAGCAACTGGGTCACATTCCTTCTTTTTTGGCTCCATGGTGAGTAGTGCTTCCAGAACTTAAAATGAAAAACTTTCACGAAAAACTTTCAACAATCTCCTGTATATAACTTGAAAAGTTAGGACTAAATTCTCCTTTAATAGACCCCATGTAAAAAAACATACATGGCAATAAATCACTAAGATTTACTCTTGCCTCTCCAGTTTTAAATTTTATGGAAAGCAGCAGATTTTTTTTTCCTTTCCATGTGTGGAATGGATTCTGAGTAGATGCATTTCCTTGAAAGAAAAAAAAAATCTTTAAATTGATCTCTCTGGTTGATCTGCTGTTGTCCAGGCTTACAGGAGCAGAAATATATACACATACATAAAGAAAGGATAAAGAAAGATATATAAAGAATATCCGTTTCCTACAATTAAAAACCAGCAATTAGCATTACTGTGCCTTCCAGAAGATCTGCTAAATAACCTGCTTTGGAATATGTGAATGGTAGAGACACGAGTTAGATCTGCAGCAGCTCCAGAACTCTGGAGGCTGATCTCCTCTTTTGCACCCACAATATGTCTGTGAATGCACACAGGTTCATTTCTCACAATTCTTACAAATACCAGGATCTGATCCACTCTTAAAAGAAGAGCATCACATTCTACCCTGAAAATTCTGAATTAAGGCACTCAATAACTTCTCTGTTTCAGCTTTACATCTTGAAGTGCACTATCTAGTTTTCAATTGAAAAATATCTTTAGAACAAACAAATTTGGGCTTATCATTATAAACTAAGCAAGACTCAATCTTCCCCAGTAATTTACGATGCTAAATATGGTCTCAATTGAAACATTTTTTGGATACCAACACATTCTCAGTGGATTTATGATTAAAGGAGGTCTTTCTCCTATATCAGCAATAGCCCTAAATTAACAACTTGTTTTAAAAGAACGTTCACTTTGCTTTTTAAACTTAGAAGAATATTTTTGTAACCTTTATACAACCTCTCCAAAGTCTTCCAAATGTTCTTTCCATTGCTATCTTTTATTACTATAATCTAATTCACAAATAACATTCAAACTCTATAAAAGCTGACCCACATTTCTTTAGCCTATAATGTGGCTAATTTCCCTGTTACATGGCACTTTCTCACAGTTGTGGACATGGACAGTCTGGCACCTACCCCCGGAAGAAATGCAAGAGAACATTGTTGTGTTCCTGATGTGCTCCTGGCCTCTGGTTACCTGATACAAACCTCCCTGTGCTTTGCTGAACAATCCCCACAACGTTCCCTGCTGAGAGGCTGCTCTTCCCTTGCCTCTGGCAAGTTGGAAGCTCTGAGAAGTTCTGACTCTCTTATTTTGAGTCAAGGTGGGGGGTTTTACATGAGATTCTCTCTATTTATTTTTTTTAACTGAGCATCGTTCCTGCGTTCGATCAATCAGGATTGAAAGGAGCAGCCCAAAGGAATTTGAGGAATGTGCCAGAATAAAGCCAGAATAAAGCTAACTCTCTATCAAAATCTTCAAGGACTCACATCCATTCAGAAGCTTTCTGCTTTTAGACTTGCTAAAAATCATCTTTGAATCAGGAGAACTGAGGGCCTAGAGCATATCCTGATTTTCCAAGCATTGCAAAGGTGGGCTCCATAATCCCAGACTGAATTTAAGGTAAAGTTTGCAAAGAGTTTTCAAAATAAAACATTGCACACAGGGATATGTATCTGGACATGCAAGTGGCTCAAAACAATGGAAGTGAAGAGTGCCCTTGTCATTTTCCTGCACTATCAATTATGATGATAACCAAATGTTAGGCTGTTAATTAATTGTAATCAACAAGCATCTTCATCTTTAAGAGAAGACATGTTAAATCACTCTAAATAACTACTACTAACAATGATGATAATGGGATCATTTTTCCTCTTCTAATGAGGACAGAAACTAAGCAGCCTAAGTGAGCCCAAACAAGAAAAAGTCAAATTCAAGCATCTATTTCAAGTACCAAAATATTTTGAAGAAATCTAAATTTATCAGTTTGCTTTTAGTAAACATGAATAAACTAAAAGCAATCACAGCAAGCTTTTTTGTGAAATGTGGGCCAAGATGTTCAGTTTATGTTTGTGTATCTGCTTCCCAGTTGTTACAATCAACAAGTGTCAGATTCTATTTTCTGATCTGTCCAAGAAACTGGGTTGTTATTTTACCATACACCTACTTCAAAATGAGGAGAAAGAAGTCAAGAAAGCAAGATTCACCATTTACTCAAACGAAAATAGCTGCTCCTGCATTTGCTATGAAAGGTAACCTACAATTTTATTTATTCTTTAAAACAGACAATGAAGAAATGAATCCATGAGTAGTTGTTGACTACAACTAAAGCATGCTCCCAGGGAAGTGTGCATCCAGAACAACATCAGCTTTGCAGGAAGTCTGATTGATTCCCAGAATCTCCAGATCAGTCTTATTAAAACCTGTTTTGACATCTATCATGATCCTTTATGAACAGTACACCTGTAAAGCAATAACTTCAGTAAAAAGTAAATATGAATTTCATGAGCATAAGAGAAGTCACTGTTCTGTGCAATCCAAGTACTCACATTTAAAAGGCTGGTGATGGCATCAGGCTGTATTTTTTTTACATCATCATAACATGGCCACACTATTTTCCTCTTAGTCTGAGAGGCTGAACCATCTGCTTGGTCATTTTCTTCTGAAACACTGCATTTTGCAGGTACCATGGTCCAATCATAGGAGGGACCTGTAGCCAAAATCTCTTCTACGTAATAATCCCACTTTTTGAGGCTGGACATATTTACATTTGGCTTCAGTGCCTATTTGAAACAAAGTATCATGACATGTAGGAAGCCTTTGAATTTAAGATTTACAAAACAATACCTGCATTTACCAGATTATTCTAAATTGAGTTCTACAATGTTGAGTGTACTGTGAATTTTCTAGAATTATTCAAGACACAGCCCAGTCTAGGGCACAGACATTGTCATATAAGACAGAGATACAGATAATGTGAAATGTATCCCATTAGGACTCTAAACTCAGTTCCCCTTTAAAGACAATTTTAATAATAATTCATATAATTTAATTAAATCAAACAGGGAACCTAATTTAGCTTACCAGGATGCATGAATACCTGTTCCAGAATTTGGCCCTTTAAATTACATTTCCATGCCTTTTAGATACTGCTCCAGTCAATCAGGTAAGGTTAATTTTGTCCACCAAATACATAACTCAGAACAATTAAGATACCAAAAAGTACTCAAGGAATCTCTCAGAATAACAAACCACCTGTATTTTAGCAAAAATCATACCTCAACTTCAGCAGGGGCATAGAGGTAATTGAAGAAAACAGGGCTCCTTTTGTGCATCTTTTCAATACATTCCCAAATACAAATTCCTTTCTTGGCATGTTTATCTCCTTTATCTTCAAACAATGTCCCTGGGGAAAAGAAGAGCAGCAAAAAGATGGCTTTGGGATAATGCTCAACAAGTGCTAAAGCACAGACTAAAGGAATTTCACAGATTGAAGGTATAGCAAACTCTACTATCAAATGCCACTGCAAGAGGAAACAAATAAAGAAGATAAATAATAGATATTAACATTGTTTTGGAATAAAATGGTTGCTCAAGTCTAATCTGCTGCACAGCTACAACAGTGTTTAAGAAAGCATTACAATTGATCATGGGCCATGAGAAACAGCCCTCAAAGCAGAAAAGTTTGGAGCATGTTTGAGTGGACAAGTCCCAAGAACAGCCTCAGCTGGGCTGCACATGACAGATGGAGTAAAACAGAAAATATAAAAGGAGAAACACTGAAGATAATGCAGGAGGGAGAAGTGGGAGGAAATAGATGGAAAGGCTTTTCTTTCTTGAAACTTTGTGCACTCTCTGATGGACTCACAGAGCCTTTGTTTCTGTTAAAAGAAGGTATTTAGTAGGGAAAATGGAACTACCTGGAAAATTGCTAAAAACTAAGCAATTTATGCCAATTAGGCATGGCACTAATTGCTTGTACTTTCTCTTAGGGCCCTCAGAGGCATGGCTCAGGAATCACTGATGCAGGAAATGCTACATATTCTTCACCTCCATTTTCCTTTCTACACCTGAAATGTAATTTCATGACATGGAAATTCCTTATGTGGTCACCACACAGCTACTGGACCATCTTAACCCAGGCAAATTTTTTTGTAGACCAAATATTGAGGAGAAAAATATCAACAACCACACAAGCAGTATGCAAGACACAAAGATCACACATACCATGTTCTAGTCTCTCATAATCTGAATCCAGAAGAAATGTTTTAAATCGATTTGATATGTGATGAAAAGCCAGAAACTTCAGATAATATTGATTGAACTCAAACTCTGTCGGGTATTGGTTATGAATCTAAAAAATAAAATTAAGAAAAAAAAAAAAAGGAAAAAAGTGGATATTGAGGATAATACAAATAGATATGTAAGAAATAATAAAGTGAAATGACAGCAAAACAATTCCCCCATGAATGCTGAAAACAAATTGCAAGTGTCACAAAAATCTTTCTAACATTTTGTTCTAGAATATTTTTTTGGCTAAATAAATGAATGTATATTCTATGCTGCAAGAACATTTCAGAGCAGATAGAGTGTATAAGCAGTATCATACTCTGAACAATCCCCATGATTTTTCCAGGAAATCCAACTGGATAGAAATCTTCTATGATAATTCTTGAGACACCACATAACTTCACAGATAAAGATGCTACTCCTGGATGTGGCTGGAATTCAACCTTTAACTGAAAGATTTCACATTGGATTTCTGTCTATTGCTGAGAACCCCACAAAGCAGACAAGTACAGAGACAATGCTGCAAATGAGAATCCACCTACCACTCCTGAAACAGCCAATTCCTCAAGTACTAACTAGTCTACACATATTTCTTCCTTTTCAAAATATGACCAAAAATATTAGAGTATGAAAAAAACCCACAATGAGGAGGTGTCTTGTCATTATTCTTTTAAAACAGTAAAAACCATGTCATTCCTTAAATTGTTACCCTCATTAGGCTGAGGATCTGTCTGATTCAGTGAATGACTCCAACATGAGTCAGTCAGTTTATTTAAGAAAACTATACAAGATTATCAGAGTACAGCACTGTGAAATTGCTGGTTCTTCACAGCAGCTCCTCTTTAACATTATCATAAAGAGCCTGATGTAGGATCTTAAGCACAAAGTTTAATATTCATGGCAAAAAATTTAGCATTAGTTACTGATATTTATACTTGATATCCATACAAAATGAAAGATTCTAAAAATCTTGATGAGATAGTGCTTGGAGAAATTTTGTGTGTTAATTTAAAATTTACTCTTCAAATAAACTTATGACTCATGTCCATTATTTTCAGAATAAACGCAGCAATTAACTGAAAATTCCTAATTGCAGTGGAAATAAGTACAGCTTGCAATTGAAAAAGAAACTGCTGACTGAATTTCACATTTGAAGTAAGTCCCACTGTTCTTTGTCTAGCTCCACATCAAACCTGTAATGTACCTTTAATTCTGCAATCTACCCCTGCCTTGTCTTCTGCATTCCCACCACTCCTTTTTCTGTTCCATATTTTCTCTCTAATCTCTTATCAGTTTCTCTCTCAACCTGTCAGTTACTCCATGAGGTTTTTTCAGTAATTATGGGAATTGTTACTAAGATTACTTGAAGCTCCATACATTTATATTTCCACACAGACCAGCTAAATAAAGGGGGAAATAAGTGTTTAGCAAGGAGAAGTTTTCTACTGAACATACAACAGTGACAGGAAAATCCCTTGAAAGGACCTACAAACACCCACACAGCATTTCAGTCAGAGAATTTGCTGTTATTGTATCTCAATATTATCTTGGGGCTGGGCATTTTAAATGCTCAGATACTTTAAGACATGTCAGTTCAATATACCTACTCTTACGTAATCCCCATTTTTCCTCTGATACAAATACTACATTCCTGCACTGATTTGTAAGAATAAAAGATGTAAGAATAAGCAATTTTTTTTCCATAATAAATTCGGGACTTCAATTTTATCAACAAATTAAATATTTAGCTCTATTTATAAAAAAGAGGGTTTTTTTCCATATCTTCTTTAGTGCATATTTTCTCCTTGTGCTAGGAGAAGTTTTTTTTTAATATACTGTAAGAAGGAGAGGCAACATTCTGCTATTTGACATGAAATATATACAGGGTCTTAACTTCTACTTACAGTCCAACAATTATTTTAATACATGCAAGAGTTACAAGAACAAGCTGCTGATAAAATTCTGTCATGGCTCTAAATGCTGTGGGTGATTCCATTTCTGAGATTTCTGGATGCAGAAATATTGTAATAACGATAAGTTATGATAATTATAATTTACTTTTAAAGAGAAAACATCTATAAAACATTTCTCTGATAGAGGTAAGCAATGTAGTAATTATTGTTGTCTTATCTCCATAATATATGAACATTTAAAACCTGATTAAACCTGTACAATGCTTCTAACATTATGACTAGAGAAACTCAGCATTCTGGAGTTGTTTTTAAAATTACCATGTTCCTACTGAAGTAGCTCCTAAATGTATTTAATAATCTTACAGATCTATCAGCTTTCCTTAGTTTTCTAATAGATTTTTGCTTTTTTAAATCAATTTTTCCTTAGCATGAATGAGGAATACAGCACTCCTAATGTCCTGTGCTGGTGATGGCTACGAGGTTTTCCTGCAAACCCTGGAATGCCTGAGCACACCTCCCATGGGAGCAGCACTCACCTCCTCTTACACAGGGTGCTGGGACACAGCTCCTCACTGGCCTTAAAAGATGTCAGCTCTAGAAAATCATCCTGTTTTAATTCTGGTTAATAAATTACCAAACAGATTCAGAGGAAAAATAAGAGAAACTTCCTCACTGACATCACTTGCATAAACTCTGTCTCCTTAGAAGCAGGGAAAGCATCTGCCAGATGCTGCTATTGTGAAAGACCGGTTTTGCATTAATAATTCAGCTGACACCTGGAGATATTGGCATAAACAATGACTTTTTATAAGATGATGCAGTTCTAATTTAGGAATCACTGCTTCATTTGTTTTCTCTGGATCTTTAGTTTAACCCCTGATATTTAATGCATGTACTGGCTCTGTGGTAATTTTCTTACTGCACCTAGTATATGGATTGTAAAGGGTAAAAGTACTTTGAAAGGACCAAATGTTTGCTTCCAGTTAATGGGTAATTTTAAAAAACTGATCATAATATATTTACACTTCTGGGTCAAGTTGCAGTCTAATTGGATTCTGTAGTTGTGTAACAATTTGCACAGAAACCAATGAAAATTCACAAAAATTTTCAGGTATGGATGTTGATAAAACTTATTTTTTATGATGAATTCATATGAAATTTCAACCAATAATTTGACTTCAAAATCATTTTTCCTAGAAATTACAACCACACTGTTAGAATTTGGTAACTCGATACTATGAGTTAGAAGAGTTATCATTAGAAGGATAATCTAACTCTAGTTCTAGAAAAGTTACTCAGAATTTCCTTCTCCATGGGACTGTAGGTCATTTAGCTTACAGACAAGTCTGTATTATCAATATTGGACTGATTGTGCTTCCCATGCCCTGTCTTGGATGAAGATAACACTGGGCAAAATAATTATAACCCCTTCACAGCCCTATCTTTCCTCAGAAGAAGTTACTGTCTCCTTCAGATGGACAAGCTGAACTGCTTCTAATGGCCTTCTCTACCAAATTTTCCCCAGCATTTTGGCTGGGAGCTGCCAAGAAGGCCTGGGCTGAGGGACTGGAGGTGCTCTCTCCTCCAGAGCAGCAGTGAACAGCTCCTGGTGGGCAGCAGGAGGTACCAGTCCAGGGCACACAGCTCAAACCCACAAACACAAAATGCTCTTCTCTCTGGAAAATGAATCTCCTAATAACCTGTGTATTGCCTAAGACAGAGGCAGATACCTGCTGAGTGACTGTGATAATTCACTTGGGGGGAATTTTGGAAGGAATTCAAGATGGGACCTCTGAGTAGTTTTTGATTATGCAGTTTATTTTTTTATGTTCTACATAGGAAGGAAGAGTGAATTTGGCTCAAATCATTACAGCATGGTTCAGAAGGTCCCAAGATCCTTAGTTACAAGAGCTTGTAAGGAGTTACTGACCAATAAAACACTGCCAACAAGGCTATTTACGTTTTTGACCCAATCCTTAAATATTCTGTCTTATGGACCCATGCTACAGTGTAAGCTTTATTAGCCAATCATGTTATGATGCACAAAACAAATACTTTAATTTTTTCTCTATCTTAAACTCTAAAACTCTAAACTTTCCTTTACTTAGCTTAATGTGTCTCTGCTTTAAACTATAAATCCACATTCTAGCACCTAAGTTTGGAAGCCCTTTCCAAGGTCTCAGACCAAATCCTGTGTTTAATTCTAGGTTTTGGCTTCCAGGCCCCAAATTCTGAGAGTTCCTTGCATTTGGATTCCAACAAGTGGCAGGCACTGAAGCTGCTCCCTGAGGTGAATTACAAAGGTCATGTTCCTGTATTTCCTTGACACATTCACATGTGTGCAGCCTGAGGCAAAACTGCACCTGACAGTTGTGAACAGCAGGGATTTGTCCCACTTTGCATTTCATTCCAACTTTTAAAGGTGGGATGACTATAATCCACTATTCCATGTCCTTAGAACTGCAGACCTTGTTAAACATAACTTAAAGAAAAACCATGAAGAGAACATGGTCCATTCTATTTCATGACAATAAATCCAAATCCTTGAATTTAATTTTTAACTTTCTTCTGGATAACCCATTTGTTTCCAAAACCTGTGTCATCTCTGAATGACTTGAGAAGGAAATACTGCACAGGCATGTGAAGATAATTTCCTTGTAATGACAACTTTATAAGATTTATTACAGCAAAACTGAAGCAAAGTGTTTCCAGGGGCAGAAACAGGATGTAGGCTATGTCTACATTAGCAAGAAATCTTCTTAATCTAATTTCTTCCTACACAACGCAATTGTTGGTGTTCATCTTCTTCTGAACATGTATTAGACATAAAAATCAGAACCTCCCAGAACCCCTGGTTTATAGCTGTCATTGTTCCCAGAACTGAGGCAGTACAAGGCCTCTTCAAGGCTCATCATCAGGCACAAAAAATTAAAAACTGTCTAGTCCAGGTCCTAGAAATCAGTCCTTTCTTCTTTCTGAATAAAGGACTCTAAAAGCCACTCATAGCTTAAAAACCTTCTAATTGGAGCCTTTACTTAAACAACCTTAATAGAGAAGTACTCCCAACCATCCCCCTGAGTCTGCTTTGGGTCAGTCTCCTCTATGTATGCCAACAGAGAGAAACTCCAGTTTTATCTGCCCTCTAGACAACCATTCCAGCTCTTCTTGGGGTGAAATCCATCCACTTTATTAACACCTAGGGAATGATGTTACTAATCTTCTCCCAAACCTGAACCCATAACATCTGAAATACTGGAATACACACACTTCTTCATGAAACCTTCTTGCAAATGGAAGTTAGAGATTGGCTCACCTGATGCACACAGTCTAAGAACTGTAAGAAAACAGGGGCAAATCCACTCCCCTGGCAGTTGAGGGTGAGATTGCTGCGCTGGCTGAATTTATGGCCAAAGGAGAGCCACTCCTTCTCCACCAGCATCCGGAATCCTTCCAGGGTCCTGTAGAAGGGGTCACTGAGCAACTGCACCAGAGACACCACCTGCACCACAGGACAGGATATTCTGTGTTACCACTGACAGAAACCAGGGGAAACCTTTAGCAGATGAATGCAAGCATTCAGTAACTGTTCATTGTTCAAGAAAACAAAAGCTTTCATATAAACTCAATTACAAGTATTTTATCACACACATTTTTATGAAACAAACCAAATATTCCACATGAAAAAGCTTCAATTGCATTGAGACTTTATGGTATCTGTAGAAGTAAAACCTAAGCACCTACAGACTTGAGAGGTGATTAAGATGCTTACTACATTTAAATTGTTTGAAATGAAAGCCCTTTTATAATAAACATTTAAAAGATAGTATCTACTACCTGAGCAGTAAAAGCATTAAAGAATTGGTCCTGAGGTTGACTTTAGAAGTTCTGCTCCAGCCAACTGCAGTCTGTTTTTATACACAGCATCTCAGGAGATTTTAAAATGCAGCAGAGCCTTCTTGCACTTCCAGGAATGTATCTCCCCTCTCT
Source organism: Melospiza georgiana (assembly GCF_028018845.1). Lineage (NCBI taxonomy): Eukaryota > Metazoa > Chordata > Aves > Passeriformes > Passerellidae > Melospiza > Melospiza georgiana. Next base: position 20,095,819 of record NC_080435.1, read on the forward strand.
ACTCTTCATTGTTTGGCAATGATTCCAATAATTACGGTCACGCTCTTTTGTGTGCTTGTTTACCCGGTATTATGATGCTGGGTGCACATGATGATTTTATTTACTAGAATGATGGATACCTGTGTTTCTCTTCTGAATGATGAAGCAGCAGCATGGACACAATGCATCTATTAAATCAGGCAGCAGATCTTGATTCACCTGATTTATAGTTTGGGATGATCTGCCCTTGCAGCAGGTGTTGGAGGCACTTTGGCACAAATTCAGTTTTCTCCCTGTGTGGTCTCCTAACATTACTTATGGAAATTGAATGGAATAGAATAAATTTCTCCTGTGTTTAAAATGATGAATGAACAGTTGTGGTAACTTCCAGCTTTCATTCTTACACATAGGTGCAGGAATGAAGATTTTACATCTAAGCCTTAGAACTGTGAAGACCATCAGGACCTTTGGAATGAACTCATTTTAAGGAACCATGTCATGAAATAAATTGCAAATGAATGCAAGGATTCATGCATTCTGCTTTCTTCTCTGCTGCCACAACACAAATTTATTCATGTCACACCAAATTATCTCTCACTTGTGTAAAAAAGTATTGCCTGGTGTTTTTCCTTAATATTGAACTATTTCAAGGTTTTTATAGCAGCTTACTTGAGCAGTAATATCCCAGCCATCTTCCAAACAAACCATAACAGAAGAACCATTTTCCAGGAGCTCAGAGATGATCACACCCAGTTGCATTATCCTGTGAAGCTATAAAATATCATGAATAAGTAACACACTATAGATAAATCTTTAGATAATAAACAGAATATTTTAATATTTAAAAATGCATTCCTGGATCCACATATAGCACAGAGAAATACATTGATGCAGCTGATTAGGCAACAATAAAATGCAACAGTCTAAGGACTTCCATCTGAACTACAATAAAACTAAGGGAAGTTCTGAAGATAGGAACTTAAAGTATTAAAGCCAATGAGTACTATAATAAACTAGCTGTCATAAAAAGGAGAATGGGAACAACACAGTTGACAGATTTACTGGAGAGAAATTCCATCCTGGGTTTAACACTAAAATAATTTCCTGTGAAATATTAAGATTCCATAAAGTCACTGAGTATTTTGATGGGAGAACCCATGCAGGATATTTACAAGATAATATTACTAATACTCAGTCCCATGGAAGTTGAAAACTAATGAACTGAACAATAATAACAACAACAGAAAAACAGTTTAATAGTTGGGCAGACAGGCTAAAATATATATAAAATGGACACTTTAATGATTTGCACTTTAATATTCATGACACAGTGATGCTAAAATAAGCAGGTTAAAGAAGTTCAGGTGAATCTGGGCAATTTTATCTCACTATGAGACTTCACATCATTATTACTAAAAAGAAAAATCTATATGATGATTTTACCATTTTTGTATACTATGACAGCACTCTTGGTAAACAACTTAATAGGTAATACATAAAGAATTCAGTGTTTTACAGCAGAGTGAAACTGTTCTTTGTGCAGCACTGAATATAATCCAACCAACAGAAGCAATGGGAAAGATGAAAGTCTGAAAGAAGGAAGAAAACAGTACAGGAAAACAAACAAAAGATGGTAAGAATCATCTAAGATCATTTATGAAAGGAAAAAAAGTTCAAGAAGTACAAAAGGCACAGGAAGGTGAGAAGAAAATTAAATTGAAGAAAACAAAAGGAAGAAAGAGAAACAGTTTAAACCTAGAAAATTCATCCTTATTCATGGCAGTCTGCTTCCTTCCTCTTAAAAAACTGATGAATATTGCCATGGAAATTGTGATAGAAAAACCTGGACTCCTCTGAGCATTCACATAGCCATTACGCAGAGAAAAACCCCAACCCAAACAGACTAATTTTCCTGCAATTTTCATAAGAAAAGACTGAAAAGAGAACCACTTTTAAGACCAAGCTTGTTTATTCTTCTGTGCTTTCTTAGGCAGTAGAACAGAAGAGAGGCTGTTTCTTCCCATCTTAACAAGGAAACTGAAATGCAATCTGGTTTTACAGATTCATTGTTAACAATGCAAACCACTATTTTTATAATTTGTGCTCATAAGACAGGGCAGTGTTCAATTTTCCCCTATGCATTCACATTCTTATATAGTCCATACAGTGTTAAAATCTGTAATTTTAAACTTCTATTGCCCAGAAGAGGAAAGCATAACACAATGAAAACATTTCTGAGATGACAGATCTGTGTTCTTTCATGGGAATAGTAGAAAATGTGCCAAATCAGTCATAAATTAACTTTATCAGTCATAAATTAGCTTTATCACATAAGTCAGATATGACATGATTTAAACCACAGAAATGTGGTTTAAATATAACAAAGTTAGTGTGTGACAAGATGTCCTAGCCCTCAGCAGCCAAAGTAAGGAATGATCCCCTGAAATATGCCAAAAGAGAGAACTGCACTGTTATCTGCCCTCCATCCCTGGGCTGCTGCAGGGAACAAGTTTATTTCATTAATTCAATGATGAAATTACATTAGAATAATTTATCTACACTTATGAGCTTGCTCAACCACTCTGTGATGGAAAATGCTCACATGCCGAGGAAGTCAGGTCTTTTTCATGCTGTCCCAACTTTTCCCCTTGCTGCAAACCTTGGTGGGTAGCCCCAGCCAGGAGCAGCTCCTGCTCTCAGCCCAGGGAAGAGGCTGAGCCCTCCTTGCAGCACATTCCAACCAGGAGAGCATTTCCTGATCTGTGATACCTGACAAGTTCCTCACAAGTATTTCCTCCTTAAGAAATCAGCATAATTCTATTCTGCTTTCTGTGATTAATTGCATTTGAGAAAAGTATATTCTGCAGGGATTTCCAAACATAACAAGCAGCTGTTAAAAACCATTCACTGTAATTAAAGTGGTTTTAGATTTACAAAGAGCTGGCTTTCCACATCCTTCTTAATTTGAATCTTGAAAAGTTTGCTCCAGTCTTGCCTTTGTTAGGCTAATATTTATGTAAAGGAATATGAGATAGGGAAATAAAGGTACAGATTCAGAGAGAAGAGGTAACACACATAGAATCCTCTCTTCCCCATATCCCACAACAGATGTTTGCTAGTTTTTTAACTTGTGCATATCAAAATCCAGGGTGGGAACACATAGGAAGAGTCAAATATTGGTTTTAAAATCAAAAAGCTCATTTATTATCCCACACTTTCTTTTTTTAATTTTTAAAATATATAAATAAGAAAAATAATTTAAAACCAAGCCCATGAATTTATATAGATAGAAAACCCAGTCACCTCTGTGTGTGTGTGTGTTCCATGTTATAAAATATAAATTTTGCTACAAAAATGCCATAATATTTGTAAATATTATGATGGCATTAAAATAACAGTAATGTGTAATGCCAGAATAGATAGCATGCAAAGATCTTACAATGAGCAAAGAACACCTGGTTAGAACACAATAGTCCTCTGTCACAACAGCCTGGAATTTATTTTGTGTGAGCAGCACTGCATATAGATTATCAGAAGTACCTGTCAGATGAATTACCTGTGGGAACCACTCTGACTCCCCAAGAGCTTTGAGGAATGTTGCCTCAGAGTCAGTAGGAATTGTGCTGGGAACACAAGCTCTCATCAGCTTTTTAAAGCTCGCCTTCGTCTGCCGGATGTCACTGAATTCAACAGGAACAAATTCACAATTCAAAGCAAAATCTAGTTTGAACCCCTGTATGAAAAGGACAACAGCAGATGTAATTTAAAAGGGAAGCATATTTTTCACTGACAGACTCCTTAAATCCTAAAGCCTTGCCTGCTTTATTGCCAAGTAATTAATTCCTCATGAAAAATTGGTGTAGTTAAACACCTGCCCAGGATAATAAAAAATATAATAAAAATCCTTGCAAAATGTACCACAATAAAGCACCCAACTATAACCATAGCAGCAGAATGTACTGCACAGCAGTCATTATTTTTAATAGTAATTAGAATTATTCTAGCAGTAATAGTGGTGAAAAACCAAAGTCCAGTGACAATCTGTTCAGTTCCTTATACACAACATAGTGTACTTTAACATTTTTAAAGCTAATCAACAATAAACAAATAAAAATGAAAATATCTGTATGGATGACATATGAAGAGTGCAGGACACATTTTGGGAGTTCAATAAAGCAGAAAAAAGTAACCCCCACACCCAAAAAGGAGCCCCATAAGTGCAAAGCAGCTGAGTCATCTAAACCATCACTGGGTACTGAGGGAGTTGCTTGGCTGAGTACCTTGCTCAGCACAGAGCAGCAGCTGGATGGTTTTCCTAGCAGAATTCCTCATGTTTTATTTAACTTACTGCATTCAGCAATAAGAGAGGAGGACTGAATTAAGAGACCAAGTTAGCTGACTGAAAAAAACCTCCACCAAACCCCAATGGATTATGATGAAAAGGATAATATGGAGAACATTACTAGGAAAAACAATTCTCATGTATGAAGCATCACTGAAGATGTGCATGCCAAACTTTTGGAGTTTTCTTCAGAAATTGCTTTCATTGAATTAAACTTGGCCTGCAAATAATCTTCATTAAGCTCCTTCATAGAATGCCAATCGAAAATGCAGGAAAGTGAAAGCCTGGTTTTAATTCTGTTTATATTTTGCATGGTTCAAAAATAAATTCAATAACTCAACAATGGCAAGAGGTAATAATGCATGACAAAAGCAAATGAGGAATGTAGCACCATTTCTTTAAAATGTTTATTTCTGTTTGCCTCATCAATTTATTTCATGTGACATATAGCAGAATAAAGCAGTAGTTTCTGCCACACAGCTGTAGATGCATTACTGAACCCTTCACTTATCATTCATTAAGAAATCAAACAAATAGAAACAGTCATTATTAGTGGAATATAGTAATTTAATTCTATGTAATTAATGCATTATTCTGCATTATTCAGTATGTCTCCTCCACCTCTTGATAGAAAATAATTTCAGAAAAAAATGAATAGTGATGTGCTTTCCTACTACCAATAATGGGTTTTGGACTTTTTGTATTTCAAAAAATGCAATAATATTTTATGTATGTTCATATCTTGAGTAAGAAAGTAGAAGAAACTAGGTTTTTAAATCTTTGAATGCAGAGATTTAAAAAAAAATTGGAAAACATTTTCAGAAAACAAGTAAAACTACTAAGAATTAGAGGATACCTGTTTTTCAAACAATTCCATCTAAAAGATTAAAATCTATCAAATAATATGTACAAAACTGTAGACATCATGGTCCTCTTTATGTAATCAAATCAGGACTTCTGGGTTGGCCAATTCTCATCAATTTGGCTTTGTGTGAGTTCAGTGCTACCCACAATATGAAGGTTTCCCTCTCTTTCAATTGCTTCCACAGCTAACAACATTTCGTTTCCTTCATAACAGATTTCCATGTTATCTTGCATACCATTTACTGTTTGTAACAACATGAGAATAATCAAACTCAACCAAATAAAAACCACATTAAACATGAAAAAAATTAAATTGTCATTACCCGTAACTGAGATTTTTCTCCAAATATGTAGAGGGCTGCTTGTCTTCTCAGCAGCTGACTTTGCAGAAAGGAGCTGCTGCTGTAGGGAGGGGGGTTGTCCTTCCCTGCAAGCCTTGCACCAACATCAATGAATGGAGTCTGAGTGTTGATAAATCGGTTGCTCGAACGAAGACTCGCCCATACACCTTCATAAGGATGAAGAATATTTAAAAAACATTTTGTGTGAGGCACTGGAGATCATATTTACTTACAAAGATGCTTAAATGTGTCACATGCATCCCTCACAGGACATAATTAAGAGCATGTACTGGAAAGAAATCGATTTGTAACAGAAATTGTCAAAACCATCCTACTGCATGGCTGAACCTCAGACCTCATCTAACTCTGCCTTCTACTGTAGAGAAAAGAGTTGCTGTGATCTCAGTGACACAGTGATAAACCACAATTTGCAGATAGCCATGTCCATGTAAGTGCATGGAACTGAAATTTCTGGAGGGACAGAAATCAGGAAAGTGCAGAAATCCCAAAGCTGGCAACAACATGAAGTGCAGTGGGATATGCAAGCAGCAATCCTTGGATGGTGTGGCACTCACATCCTCTGAACAGAGAGACAGAATTCTCTCTCTCAGGGCTTTTTCCTGGAGAAGCACAGAGAGAAGAAAAAACAATTCTCATCTCTGCTGGTTGCTCCTGTTGTTTTTGCACATGCAGAATGTGTTAGGAAGATTGTTTACCTGAAGGGAGTTCCTAATTGGATTCTGGTGAGGCTTGTTTATATTAATTGGGTCAAAGCTGTGTCCTGGCTTTCTCAAAACAGTCACAGGTTTTTCTTTAGTATGTAATATAGTATAGTATAGTATAGTATAGTATAGTATAGTATAGTATAGTATAGTATAGTATAGTATAGTATAGTATAGTATGTGTCTCTTTGATATAGTATAATGTAATATAATCTATTTTAATAAAGCATTAGTTCAACATTCTGGATCAATGGAGTCAGGTGCCAATCATTGCATTTTACTACAGACTGGCATCACCCCATCACCCCAGCAGCACTCTCAGTCTGCACAGTGTACACCTGGCTGCTGTGGCTCCATTGGCACTGCCAGGGCAGGAAATTCTGCAGCACACAGCCATGCTCTCATCTCATCATGCTTGAGGAAGTTTTGGTGACTTTAACCTTTAACATAAGAAAGTAGCAATTTTTAATCTGATTTTTAAAATCAGATTGCCAAGGCCTGTTTAGTGCTAGAAGAAAAGACAAGCAGTAAATATTTTTCTGTTTCTCGTACCTCAATTAATAACCAGGATTTTGTGAGATTGTTTTTGTGTGTGCAATGTGAGGCATGTGAAAGGTATTGGATTCTCAGAGTATGAACAGCACTACTTGAAAATCAAATCCCTTAAAGTGCACTAAATTTGGCATCCAAATGGCAGTGTGAAATTCTTTATCCTAATATGCAGTAAATCAGATTACCAGAAGAGACTCTTGTCCATAAATCTGTGAAGCAAGATATCCAAAAGAGGCACCAGAAATACCTCATAGTACTAGAAATTTAGATACTGTAGGACCAACACCCACCCCTCTTCAGGAAAATCCAACAATGTGCATAGTTAACATTTCTTGCACAGAAGAAAAAAGATGCAGATAACATTAAATTCCACTGAGATATCTCAACCAGCAAAATAATCTTATTCTATTTTTTGGAAGCAGGATTGTGTTTCTATTAAAAAAAAATTCTGTACAGTAACTCTCAACAGGGAGTTGTCTGTACAGCTTAGCTTGTCTGCCTGTCTGGCTGCTACCCTGAGATGTGAGATGAACTGCAGCAACTGAGAGTGGCTGGCAGGGAGTTCTGGGCAGTAACACCTCTCAAAAGCTCCCACTTCACAGTCAGCCACTTTTACAAACACCTCAAGCAGTAAAGGAGGGTGTTTAGTACAAACTTTTATTCCATGTCTCAGCCACTACACATGAAATAATAGACTTTAGCAGGCAGAAATCACAGCAAACACTTAGTAAGAGAAAGAAGTTCTCATTCATTTGGTATGAAAAATTTCCAACACAAACTGCTGTCCTCAAAGATGAAGAGTACAAAAATACACAGTGACACTTTGGAGCATTTCACAAATGCACTCATCATCAGCACTTGTGGCACATCAAAAGCAACAAAACTGGCTACAAATACATGCAGATGAACATGTTTGCCAGCATGGACAGCAGTGATTAAAAGGCACAATTATGTTTCTACTGTACTTTTGCGTAGTACTTTATTTTTGTTAGCAGTAGCTTATGTATTACTGTATTAATATGACTTTCTGATTTGACAGTAATCCATTTTCCCCTGTTCATTAACATTAATAATAACTATGGAAAGAACTTCATTGACTAGATAAGTGTTTCTTAGCTATTTTTTAAAGCAGTAAGAATACTAAACTCTTTTCCAGAACTGATTTTTAGCTGTTTAAAATTTTCACACAGAAAGTTTTCTGCATATCACTCTGTGTTACATCACAGTCACTGTGCACACTTTAAATGGGCGAAAACCTCCAAAACATAACAAGTCCACAACACTGAGCTAAAACCCTCAAAATTTTTTTAGTGCAGAAACAAAGCTTTCTGTCAGTATCATTTTAGAATGAATTAAGACATAGCAGCAGCAGATGGTAGAAAAGAATGGGCTTTCAGGACACAGAATACAGTACCTTGGTGGACTCTTTCCTTAGTTGCTGATTTGGAATTGGAATGAGTGAAACATTTATCTCTGTGCCCAAGCACTGGCAGATAACAGTAAAGACAGAAGGAGGAGGAATGGAATGCACATTGCAGCGAAACACATTGCAGGAGAGAAGAAAAGGGTTACTTATTAATTTCCAAAGATCTAGGATATATTGCATTTCTTTATAGTACATGATTTATCAGACAGCACAAATCTCAGGCATCACAAGACAAAACATCAATCAAGCCACAAAACCAATATAAAATAGGAAGGAGGTATCCATTTATCAAACAGGAATCATTTCCATTGTCATTGCAATAGCTTCAGACACATTGCAAAGCCACCATGTGTTTTTCCATAATTATAATACCAAAGAAAATGTAATGATTAAATCATTCTACTGAATAATTTATTGAAAGTTTCTATCCAGCTGAAAGTTAATTTAATTAAAAATCCCAACATCAATGCCTGTTACAAAGAGCTGGTTTAGTCTAGGGACATTAAATGTAGAATTTGATGGACTTCGAAATTACAGCAGAATGCAAGATATTAGTTCTGTACACCTACAAACATTTTTAAAAGCTTGTGTACAAGTATAGAATTTAGAAAACATGTAATAACTACCACAGAAAGAGATCATCTCTCCTCTTGCAAAAATCATAATTTTCTATGGGAGCCTTATGTGTTTATCAGTGCATTTATCTTTGGCTCAAAACACACATCAACAAAATTGAGTCCTTTTAATACAAATATTCTATTAAATCATACTCAAAATGTTAATGTTTCTTGCTTTGGAAACAGTTCTCTAAAATTTGGAAATAATTCTCTAAAAAGCTTTTAATGATAAATATGATAAATAACCTATTTCTACAATAGTGGCAAAACATAGTGAGGAAACTTTTTATTCTGCTAAATGACACATCAATGTCAGGTAAGAAGTGCTGCTCTGAAGAACCAATTTATACTTACAAAGGAAGGAAGAGGAAAAGCTCTAAGTTTTGTGTGAACTTACAGCTCTCATGAAAGTATCAACCAAGAAAAGGTCAAAGAATGAAAATATATTATGAAAAATAAGTATTTGACCAAATATTTCAGATCAAAACCAACTTGACTGAGCTTTGGGCAGATGCTTCGTGACAATGTTCCAGATAAAGTAAAAAAATCACACTTGACACAGACACAAATATTCAGAACAACTGATGAGTGTTCAGAACAATGATGGTTTTGAAAAATTAGAAATACTGTTCATGCACTGGAACATACATTCTAACTTATATTTCAAAATTATATGTACTACAAATACATTGTCTGGCACAAAAAAATAGAAAATGTAATTTTCTACTGGTGTATCTAGCTGAACCTGGCTTTTGAGCCTTGGTATGTGTGATAATAAACTCAAGGAAAAAGAGTGGTCCAGAATCCAAACCACAAAACCACTGCTATTGTGTCTTGCACAGTGCATAATCCATAGCTGCTTGCTGCTTCACGTGTGAAATATATCTAGCTGAGAACAAGTATGAGGAACTTTGTGATAATGGATTTGAGAAAAATTTTAGAGATTTTATATACTCTGTGTATTTTTGAATTTCTTTTAGAAGAATTGTGTCAGCTAATCTAAAGCCCCCAGTGTTTACTTCTCTGCAGGGAGATATTCCCTTTCCCTGTTCCCTCTTCCCCTGTCAACTTCTCACCTTCCCCAGGCTCCCACTGTACTTGTCAAACATTCTCATGGTTCTGCAAAGTCCTCCTGTGTCTGCTGAACTGTGAGCAGACACCTTTCAGACACACAGGGCAGGTGTGGCAGAGATCCAGCAAGACACCAGATAACTTCCCTGCCCTCCTCCTGATTACTGCTGAAATCCAGCCAAGGGACTCCACTGTCCAACAAAACACCATGGCTGTGACCTCATTGTGCCTTCAGGCTCCATTTTTCTTCTTTGAGTAGCAACAAACTCATCCCATCACACTTAGCACGAGCTCTAATCCTAGAAACCAGCAGCAGTTATTTCAGTAACCCCTTTATCTTCAAAGGACAATTTCCACCCAGCACCCAGAGAGCTTTCCCTGGCTTATCTGCAGCCCTTCCCTGCCCCTCAGCACCCTGGGCTGCACCAGGGGATGGGGCAGGAGCAAAGCTCTGCTGGCAGCACTGCCAGGGCTGCAGGGCTCAGCCAGGCTGGGCACAGCCCCATTCATTCACCCCACTGCCTCCTGCCCTGCTCAGCCACATCACCTGCTTTACTCAGCTACAGCACAGGGACAGCACAGAGAGCACAGAACATAAAACTCTCACATAAAAAATATGCATCGACTGTGATTAATGAAAATGCACAGAATTCCTGTGATTCACGAAAATGCCCCAGTCTTTGGTGATCCCCATGTCCTCTCCTGCCCCTCCTCTCTTCCCTTCTGCTACAACTCTCACATCACTTCCCAACACATCCCTGAGCATTTTCCTTCCTCCCTCCCTCTCTGTTATTCCTTCCTTCATGTCCATAATCCATCCCACCTCTTCTGGATTTTTTTTCTCTACAAAATATTTTCATCCTTCCCCATATGAGCTGTAGGTCTTGCATCCCACAAGAAAATTTAGGTTGCAATGAACCTTAGCAGATCAATGTAAACCTAACTAATTTCAGATGCTAAAAGTATCAAAAGAGAAGAAAAACAGCATTTAGACTCTCAGAAATAGCTGTTGAAGGAGCCTTCATGACTGAAAGGTAATAAATCAAATATAAAATGCACTCTTTTATGGAATAGATTCATCCCTATTTTAACAAACCTACATTTAAGAAATTGTTGCACGAATTTATGTACATGTTGCACATAAAAAAAAATATCACAACTTCATTAGACTAAATGTGTAGAAGTAGATGGAATCCCCTTAACAGAAAGAAATGTTCTTGTAGAAATGGCACTGATGAGCCCCTGTATCTAGGAATAACTATTTCCAAAAAATGCACTGTATCTCCCTACCTACTGCACGTGGCCACATAAGCCCCTACTACTTAGAGCAAAATTGTTCACAGATTATTTGTAATGTTGGAAAGCATCAGCAAAGCTTCAGACACATATTGGAATGATTTGTAATTGCAGATTCTAAAGTCTACAGAATTCTTATATAAAAACATGCATTTTCAGGCCATACATAGACAAATTAAAAATATGGATGAATCCCAAATTATTTAGAAACATAATCCCTATCTGACTGCTTAATTTTTCACTAATTCCAACATGAAACCAACTTCATTTCAATGCATAAGTAAAGGATTTGAACAGAAATTAGATAATATTGTGGACTGAGGCCAATCTAATTTCTGTTTTGCTGTTTCACAGAGCAACGAATCAATAAAGAGTATAATTATTTTTATTTCATTAACAGTTTTCATCATTTATTACTTCAAAGAATAGACTTTGAGCTAGTCTTACTAACCTCCTCGAGAAAAGCTATTGGATAGATTTACATCCAAATGTCCTGGCACTACCTGCTTAAACACAGTGGACATTCTTGAAGCCCTCGTTTCAGTGCCTAAAGTCAGCCAAAAAAAGAATAGAAGATTAAAAAAAGCTACAGTGTTAACCAGACTAATACTTAATATGACTGATTAAATGCCCTTTTTCACCCAATACAGCTCATTCTTGCCAATTTTGTACTTTAGATTTAGTTTTTAACACAAATGTGTACATTGGCAACAGTATGGAGGTGTTAGATACAGCTAAGCAATCAACATATTTTACAACAAATGAAGCAAAGCACACACACTTTGGGATGGTGTTACTTTACAAGAAAAGCCACTGTTTGGCAGTTTTAGGGCAATTACAACTGAGTGAGACAAGACAGACACAATTTCAAGTCACACAGTCCTTCCTGACATGTTGGGGTTATCCTCTCCTAAACCTCACTAGGTTTCATCATAAAATAACTGAAATAAAACATGGATTAATTTCCTCATGGCTTCACCTAGGCATAACTCAAATAGTGTCTTTTGAACTAATTTTCACTGCAAAAAGAGCTCTATTTGGGAATTACATTAGTAGAAACCCATTATGAGTATGTAAAGCATAAAGAGGCCTCTATGCCTTCCATTGTTGCTGCAGCTAAACAATGTCATCTGTTCTGATCTTGCAACCTCATACTTACTCATTATACAAACCAGCAGATTTTGCCTCATTAGATGAAATAAAGGAGATTTTGCATCCTTTTAAATTTGGTAGTCTTTTATTCAATATGCAGTTTATACTTCATTAGTTATAAAATAATTTACTGCCAGATTAATATTGAAAGTATTTCAGGAAAGATTACAAACACCCTTTACACAGAGAAAACATATTCACTGAAACTAAGAGTGAACAGGCAACCTGGAAAGCCTAACAATACAGAAACTACAGAATTCCTATGAACTATCACTAAATCAGAGAGAAGTCTCAGCTGAGGCAGAGAAAAGCACTGCACAGAGGAGTTTTACCTGGAGACAGAGCAATGGTGGGGCTGACAGTGAGGGTGTTACTGCCATTCCTTTTGCAGTGGACGGATATCACATTCAGCAAGGCTTGCAGGTATTTCTCCTGCTCTATACTGCTTGAAGATTCTAGAGAAGTGGGGGCTAGAGTCACAAGAAGAATGGAATGCATTAAAACAGAAAAATACAATTTGTAAATACACAGAATAAAAGGCTTACTGTGTAAAGCAGAGCATTGGAAATGTCCTGGTTTGTCTGTCAAAGGTTCAAAAAGCCTCTCCTTTGATGACAAGCTGTTCATCACCTGCCTGCACAGCAGGATCCAGCAGTGTTCTCCTGCATTCCACACAAAGCTGAACTTCTGAAACTTTCACCTCATGGTCACTGCTTAAAACATTCATCACTAGCTATAACATCAGCACAAACTGAGCAAAGATCATGCAGATTTTCCTACAGTCTCCAAACAAAAAGTAACATTTCTAAGGTTGTGCTGCTTGTCAGCAAAATGTGCAGAGAACAGATAGAATTATTTCTTTAATAAAAGTAAGTCAAAACCATACTCAATCAGTTCTTTCTCATTCTAGAAAAGGTTACTTACCTGTACTTGGAGGTTCCTTGGGATACTGTGCCCATTAAAAAAGTTAAGAAACCATTAACAAAACACAGAACCCTCAAAAATAAGGAAAACAAATAATGCCAACCATTGTGGGATCCCAAAAACCTTCAAAAAAGAGAAAAACAAATAATCCCAACCATTGTGGGATCCCAACCATAAACTCCACCCATTGTGTCCAGGTGCAAGGACCTAAGGAAAGGAGATGAAACTCAGGCCCTGGGCCATAGCATGATGACAAAATGGTGTTCAGTGCTGATGAGTCAGTTTGGGTTTTTTTCAAATACCAAACAAAATTTTTGAAATTCCAGTTTATTGCAGCCATCTTTGGACTTAGTGTGGGGCAAAAGTTTCACAGCTGCTTAAACCAGGACTTGGTGTCTTGCTCACAAGAGCCAACATTTGGAATAAGAGACAAAGAACTTGATTGAGCACATTTTGACAAAACACAATGGTAATTTGTAAATAGTTTTCTCCAATGATCATCCAATCAGATTCTATGCTGGAGACTAATAGACAGCTAGGTAATTAGCTGGAGGTGGCAAAAGAAATTTCAAGATAGAAATTAGTATCTGAATTGAAAGTACAATTAGGAAGTGATGATGTTTCCTTCAGGATATATCATGCTGTTTCTTTCTGAGCAAATGGAAAAAGCTGAGCAGGAACATTATTTTCTCTGCTACTCCTAAGCAGGATTTAAACATCTTGAAATCTACTGGAATGATCCCTGGGTCCACTAGCAATTGAAATAATACTACAAAAAGTCAATTTAGGTCTTAACAATTTAGTTAAATTAAAAGAAATGAGCTGTCTAAATGAAAGGATAATGTTTATACCACTTGCACTTACAAAGGTTTATTTTGTGAAGAGTACTGTGTGTGTTTTAGAAAACAGCTTGACTTACATCAAAGTCTGTCATTGGACCAAGCACAAACCAGAATTGAAGACTGAGGGCAAAAATGTCCTTGTGATGGTTTAGAGATGGAAAATCTGTCCCTTCATCCTCAGCACAACTCATCCCATCACAGCAGCATACAGAGGTGACTCAAAGCATTGCCCCTACCAGCAATGAACTGGGATTTCCATGAAATCACCACCTTTCATGTGTTGTGTCCCATGGGAAGGTCACCACAGAAACATGGATTTAACAAAAGATGGGGGATGGAGATCCTGGTAGCAATTTTATCTCATTTAATTTTGTTTTTGTCTCAGGAAAGAAATGCATTGCTTAGTCCTGCATTGCTAATATGTACTTTATATGCCTGGTCACAGGTTGCTCCATCTTTATCTTATCTTACATCTTTATCTAATACAATCAATAATTCAGCCTGAACCAATATAACTGATCTCTTGCATAGTGTTGCTACATCCAAGATACATAAATGCTCTTTCCATAGGGTAGCTGACCAATAAATGCTAATTTAGGTGTACAATGTCTTATTTAGAAGTACAGTACCCTGGAACAGGATTCCCAGAGAGGTCAAAGTAATTCAGAAACCAACTTGAAGGTTTCAAAGGAACATTTCAAAAGACCTATATACTCTACATGTCATATCTGAACATCTGTTAATAGTCTTATTTTTGGACAGACGTTAGAAAATACAATTCTGTGGCACATGAAGTTTGGTTTCCACACAGAAATTAAGTAATGTGCATAATTTCTCAAAAACTATGTTCTATGCTTCTTATATAACACACTGACCTCCAACCATGCTCTGAAAACTTGCGTAACACACCACGCAACAGGAAATCACAAAAATGTTCACCAAGTTCCAGCTGTCCCAGTTGTTTCTCTGTATCAACCCAGAACTGACCAATAAAAATCCACTCCTATTTAGGACAGAATGAATTTGTCAGCTTGAATTTAACTTCAGATTCTCTTTGTCCTCTTAGTTTGCTTCACAATGCATTTTCCATTTTAGACTTCTCCTCACTGCACACAACTCCTGCTGAGGCAGCTCTGTACAACCACCTTTGCTGATCACTTGTTTCAACAAGCTTCAACTCCATTAAAAGTAAGATAAACACGCTAGAAATATTCTCCATTTTCCTTCCTGAGGGAAGTCTCCATCTTCTTCACACTTAAAAGGAGCAGTAACTCCAAAAGCAAGTATCTGTCAGACACAGATATTGTCAATCCATTTAGCTACTCCATAATATTCTGGTGGACATATGGCAATGGCAATATGAAAGTCTATATGAAATATAGACTTATATAAAATTAAGTTAGAATTATATAAACTTTATATAAAATTAAGAAAAGAAGCCATCAGAAAACTACTACAGAAAACATCAAAGTGTTTGTCTTTACATAATTTTGAGACTATTCCTGCAATAGTCTCAAAAAAAGTCTTTTTTTCAATTTATTCTCTATTTGTACCAGGTTAAAGATGCCTCATCTGTATTTCAGCCAGGACAATCAGTATTAAATCAGTTGAAGACTAACATTTGAATTACCATGCCTGGGATTCACACCATAAGGATGTAGAAAAACTGGCGTAGCCATTAGCTTTGGCAGCTGCTGCGTCAACTATTGGTGGTACTTCACTGGTTCATTTTATTAATCCTTTCAAAAAAACCACATTATATAAATTTCAGTTCATTCCCTTCATTGCTCATCACTACAACTAAAAAAATGTTCCCACAAAACACTGAAGAGATACATTCAATCAGTGTAATGGCAATGAATATTCAGCAGATGATTAATGATTCACAAATTAGCCTTAACAGTCAGTCCAGATACTGTCTAACATTAAAAACATTTTTCTAATATCTTTGAAATAATGAGATTTTAAAGGTGCATTTGACACACACAAAACCTCAATATAATCTGATAAAATTGCTCTTAAAAGTAAGAAAGACATGGTTTTCATAAAGGTATTCTGTGAAGGAAAAATCATGGAGGACTATGTAAAAAATATTCAAATCATAATCCTCAAATTACTTTTATGGCACTTGTACATAAGTGTACAGTATGCTTCTTACAGGTTTTGAAAAATTCTACACAATATACTTGAATA
The DNA here is from genome assembly GCF_028018845.1 of Melospiza georgiana. Taxonomy (NCBI): domain Eukaryota; kingdom Metazoa; phylum Chordata; class Aves; order Passeriformes; family Passerellidae; genus Melospiza; species Melospiza georgiana. The sequence continues at coordinate 20,112,140 of NC_080435.1, forward strand.
GAGTGAAAACTTTTACTTGCCTTTTAGCCATTACTGGGGAGAAATACAAACATAAACAGGACATAAGAATCTCTTTGATACTTTAATGAGTTTCTGGTACTCCAATTCGACCTCACATTTCCTTTTCCTCCAAAAAGAAAAATTATGGCCTAATTCTGGAATAATTTCTAAACAACTATCAGTTTGATTAAAGAAAATACTGACTCATTCTTGGCATGAGTTTAACTCTGAAAAAGCTATTAGCATGAGATGGAAATCCAGGCAGTCAGAAGTATCCTAAACACTGCCTGTGAATGATGGAAGTCAACAAATGTTATTCCCAAAATTAATGTTACCCTAATATTATACCCTTCTGAAAAACTAACGATTCTGATACATCACCTTGTGTTGGTCCAATCTCTGTCTAAATGATTAATTCATATTTTTTGAACTGCTTTCATACCATTCAGGATTTTTACACACAGTAACTGATAACATCAGATAACCACTTACACCCTGAGACTTCTGGTTCAATCGAATCACTGATTTTCCACATGGAATTCCTTCTACAGAGAGCCTGGCCGGACCAACTCACCCGTGGGATGTGTGTTCTGGGATTTGAAGAGGCCCACCACACTTTTGCCATGGAAGCCCCCAGACCTGAGGAGCAGCGTGCTGTTCTTGGTGTTCTTCCAGCACACCACGGGCAGGCGGTTGTGGCGGTAGCAGCGAGCCACCCTCTGCAGGCTGCTGTCCTGCACGGACTGAGGCACCACCAGCAGCCCAGGGTAGCTGCATGGACAGCAAAGGGAAAAAAAGCCAATAATTAAACAATTAAAATTGCTTGCAAAATGCTCAGCAATAAAAATAAAATTGCTAAAATTACAAGCTGAAAACACATCTTAATGAAATACACTTTAACTGTCGTAATGAACTTAATGAATAACACTTTCAGTCTTAATGAAATACACTTTAACTGTTAGAATTACTTTTATTTTTAAAGTAATTTTTAGTCCAAGCCTAGCAAATACATTAAGCAAATTGCATTTTAAATAGAAACTGAATTATGAAAAATTTGTAAGACTCATTTTTCATCACTTTCCATTTAAGGTTACATTTTACTTGGAAGTATTTTTCTTCTTAGTGCATCTCTTATCTATCATTATAATAAAACTGTATTTTTAGGCATGACAGAAAACACAATTTTGAGGTACATAAATGAGGCAGTAGTTCCATTTTGACAATTGTATATGAAATATGAGAATTGAAAGGAAAGAATGTTAGATTGCCTAAAGTATCACAATGAAAACAATAGTCTTTCGTTTATGGAAAAATATACTTAAATTTTACAGTTGGAGTCCTTGGAACAGAGTGCTTGACACTGCATTTTTGTGTTCTGTTAAAACACTGCAATGCACTGAGAGATTAGGAAATTCACTGATATAATACTTTAAAGATAGAAAACAAATCAAGATGGTAGTTTTGCTCATGTTAGTGAAAGAAGGATTCAAGCAATATGAAATATGATTTTCTATTGCCTCCAAAAAATAAAAAATCAACTTAAGTGCCAATTTCATGTGTTAAGAAGAAACTAAGATGAGGAACAAGAAACAGCTGATACTAGATAACTGCTTAGTAGATAACTTTTATTCCCTCCACAATATACACTATTTCTGCAAATTCAATTCTTGGACATTTATTCAACTGCCTTCAGAGAAAATAAATGTACATGCCATTTACAGTCTACACAGCAACCACAGTAATAGAGCAGTAGGTAAGCATTTATATACTGAGACTTGTAATTCTTTCAGATACTAGTTATATTTTCAAAAAAAGCCTAGAGAGTATTAAAAACTCATGGTTTTAGGGGAGGAAAGGGTTGTCTGCATGATGTTCAAAGCATAATGGAAATGGACAGATTTCATGCCTTCATCTGCCTTGTACTCCATGGTGACTTAACAAAACCAGTACTCCAGATAAGTCAGAAACAAGAAAGGATCTAATATTTTTCTTCTGTGTCCTTCCTCCTGGCAATTCCATTGTCCATAATGAAAGCAATGACCAGCCTAAACTGGCTCTAGAGAATGCAAATGTCTTCAGATATGACTCATGCAGATAGGCTTTTGTATTAAAAGGACTTTTTGTGGGCAGTGTCAGCAAACTACATCAGCTTTCCCAACAAAAAGAAAGGACTCAGTAACACTGATGTGCTAAAACACAGCATGTGACTTTCAGCACATGACAAACTTTGAAAGTAAATACTTTCATGCAGTGAACTCTAACACATATTATTTAATTTTAAGGAATTAGTTATTTAGAATTGCTTCTGACGCTTGCTTTTTTATTTAGGAACAGAAGAGATGCTAAATGCAAATACAGATATAATGCAGATATATATACATACACGAGTCTCTAGTTTCAGCTACTTCAGTGAATTGACAAACTCACCTCCTGCAAAGGGAATACATCCTGTTCAGTGCAGTTATTCTCAAGTATTCTGTTTTGGAGCGAGAGGAGTTGGTGCTGATGGTGCCCAGCCCCAAACGCTGATAGTCCCTGAAGCAGGCTCTTTCCACTAACTGCTCCATGGTTGATTTTTCTGATGCTTTCAGGGTACCACTGGTGTGCAGCTCACTGTCATCTGAAACTAAAGGGAATAATCTTCCTGGGGAGGCCAGCAGTTAGACAGCAAACAATCCTACTTTATTCCAAACAAGTTTGTGCTGCTCTCAGTGATGAACGGCAAGGTACAGGACATGCAAACCACAGCTTTATAACTTATAATAATATAATTAATATAATTTATAAACACTAAAATAGTATTTTAGCCAGCAAACCTGACTACAGCACCAAGTTACCTACTGTGCTTGTGGCTGGCATGACTAACATCTCTCTGGCTAAAATCCTAGAGAAAGTTATTCACATATTCATTTGAACTGAACTAAAGACAGATAATCTTTCTTTACCAATTTACAATTTCTTTACAGAGTCATTACACATTCAAGATAAAAATGAACTACACAATTTTTTTAAACTATCTTCAGAAGAGGTAACAATCTTTTTACGGCTTTAAATGTTTCAGTGTTGTAATTTCACAAGAGATGACTGTTGGGTTCTGAATGTCTCAGTTTCAGTGTCAGGCAGCCGCTCTCTTCAGCCGTGCATATCAGCTGCCCTTTCCAAAGCAGAAAAAACTCCAACCACGAGAGATAAAAAACTATGTCACAAGTTCAAACTACTCTGAAATTCAAGTCAAGCAAGGTCTTTGTACAAAACCTGCCACCTGCCTATTAGTGACACTTTCAACCATTTCCAGATAGTTCTGAGAGCAGATTTACTGCTCACAGCATGTATCAGTTACTTGCTACCACCTCAAGCATTGAAATATGTGCATATGAGACCTATTTCTTCATGGATGAGGCACTGAAAACTGTATGAGAATTCAAACTTAAAACAGGACTTCATAAAACTGGAATTCAAACTTATTTAGAAAATAAAAATTATGCTATAATTAATATTTTACTGGCAGTAGACCAACATTCAGAATTTACAGAAGTTTTACCTCTATGATTTTTTTTTTCTGTGCATCTTTAGCATAAAAGCTAAATGAAAAATTTTCTTTGCTCTTTCAGCTCAGGAAAAAAAAATTCTCTATTTGATCTAAATAATAAACTTGAACACTCTGGATCTCCCCTCTTTTTCCTCTTTTTTCATATTTGTCATGGTAAGACAAAGTCACACAACATCTGAAGAATGAAGTGCACTAATGAGAAACAAATTTAAATGAGCTTTAGAAATAATTCTTTTGGGTCATACAAAATCTTGGTATTTAACTGTTTTGAATGGAAAGTTATAACTGACTCAAGATGAGGGTGCTTTTTGTGAAGTATTTTTCCTAAATGGATTTTTCTGCCATGAAAGCAGGTACATTGGTGATGAGACTTGGCAAAACACTCCCCTGTGCATAAAATGCTAAACATAAGAGCCCCTATTCATGTCCTTAAGCTGAAGAGGGAGATGAAGACATTCTGCTGCCTCAAGTTTAATACGATTTATTTGATTTTGAAAAACTAAGGAATAATCCCTCTGTCTTACTGTTCTTGAGATATGTCTGTTTTCAAAAGAAGGTTTCAGTCTCTTTTTTTATTGAACACACCCATATGACCACTATAAGAGAAAGAATTTACTAATGATTGAGATATTCTAAACTCTGAAAACAAAGAGATGGAGGAGGAATTTGAGGGAAATCAGATGTTCATTGGCAACAACTCATAACTACAGTACTGTGCCCAGTTTTCAAAATCAAGTTAGATGTGGACTACCTAAAGAAGCCTGAGAAGAGAGCAATGAAGGGGATCAGAAGTCCATCAAGACTAATAAACAAAAAAGTGAAAGAACTGCACAAATTTAACATTGAGAAGACCACAGAAAAATTTTACAATATATCATAAATACATCACGCATTGCAATCAGAACAAGGGGAATCATCTATCTATATACAGTGGCAGAGTAAGAAATGAAGGGTTTAAATTGCAGCAAGAGGATGTTTAGTCCTGAATCTCAGAAAATTGCATGTTTTCTCCAGCATTAAGGATGGTTTCAGTATTGGTATGAGTTGTGGAACCTTCACCTTTGGAAGCTTTTAAGAAGTCAGGCAACACCTATGAGGAACAGATGAAGTATGTTGATCTTGCCTTGGGGCAGAGGGTTGGACTACTTGATCTCATGAAGTTCCTTCCAGCCCTATCTTTAACAATTCTTTTTTAAGTGCATCACTTGCTGTAGATAGCTCATTGTTGGCAGAGCTGCATAGTTTCCTATACTTCAGTTTCTGAGACTTGCAAACAAGTCAGAACCAAAGCCAAAGCCACAGCAGTCAATACCAAAGGAATCACAGTGATTGTTGCCTGTGCACTCTGTCTGGAGCAGAGCCACTGCTGCTGACAGCTCCCTGCCCTGATGTGCCAGTGCTGCATGGAGAGAGCAGCAAACTCAGCCTTTGGTCACCTTAACACCTTCCCAGCCAAGACACCTGGAAAGCAGCAGGCCTAGAGACTCACAAGTTGTAATTTTAGATTTTTTTTAGGGAAGGAAAAAAGTGACTGTCACTTATCTTATATAGCACCTGTGTTCATGGAAGAATATTATTGTTTTGTGTATCAGCAATGCAAAAACTCTCCAAAATTCTTCATCATCAAGAGACTGTGAATACACAGGTATGACTGTGCTTGGTGTCTCTGGGTGAAGGACACAAAACGACCCCAAAATCACCCAGGTCCAGCCTGCAGAATTGTTTCTGACCCAAAGAACACATAACATCAGAGCACATTCTAACTCAGCACTTCAGGAAGATGCTGGAAATTCAATTGAGAATGTAATTTTTCAGCATTCTAAGGACATCCTGTTTTCCAAAGCTTTCTTTTTGCTTACTTCTCATCACTTTATCTGGAATGAAAGAAGAGAAACAGTATTTTGAAGCTTGCCTGGAATGGCTTTCTTCCATTTCAGAGAGAACAGAGGCTTCATTCCTGCTTTAGACAGCTCTCATACATCTGTTCCTAAGTCACATGAGTTGCCTTGCTCAGTGACCAAACATGCAACAGCAAAATTCGGCTTGTTTGATGTTTGGCAGAAATTATCAGTGTTTGCAGAACACTTCATTATCTGAGATGCCTATGTTTTTTTTAAAGAAAGAATGCTTTGACAAAACAACACCTGTTTATGTACAGGAGAATCTGGTTCCCTCTAGTGGTTTATTATAAATTAGCAGTGGTCCAGATAAGGATAGCCAAGCAGCATTTGGGAGAAGAGGCTTTTTGGGGAAAGTCAAACTCCACACCACCACACAAACTGCACCAAATGCCCAAACCTCTTTCTACCTTCTACCTCAAAATAATTTCAACCAAAAATATGGGAAGTGGTATTTTCAGTAGTAACGCATTCTGCTGCTTTCAGAAATCATTTGTCAGTTCCACATCCACAAAAGTCTCGAATTTACTCACTCTTGCACCTCACCAGTTACTGCTTCCTCATCACAGACTAGCTGCAGGTGTCAGATGTCTAGAGATAAATGGAAGCTGCAGCATGCTTCTGTGCTGTTTCATTTCCATTAGCATGATGGAAAAATGATCTAAAAGATATCATATCTAAATAGTTTGATAATTAAAAAACAATCTAGTACTTTTCTGTATCACTGAATTAAGTCAACTTCCTTCTCATTGCAAAAGAAAACAATCACTAAATGCACAGATTTGAAACCCTTCTCTTTCCTGTCTAGGAAAACCCTTCAATTTCTTGTTGAAGGCATTTCTCACTCAGTATGAGAATGGAAGCACAAGAGGACAGATTTATTAACCAACATGGACAGAGAAGTCTCACTCTTACCAGAGATATCATCCTCTTCATTCCAGCCAGGCCGATTCCCTCTCTCCTCCACTATGGTTCCTGTTTTCTTCTTCAGCAAGTACTGGCGCCCAATTGTCATCTTCCCAGCACGTTTTGCTCCCTTCACAATGCTTTTCGAGAAGGTACTGTAAATCCAAAACAACAAAAGCATTTGGAAACACTCATTTGATTCTGCCTGATAGCATTTACAGATTTCTAGAAAGAACGCAAATAAAATGGATTTAATCGTCTTTCACTTAATACAACAACTATAAACCTCAGAAAAATTGCTTCCTATGTTAATTTTTAAACAAAAATTGTATTACTTTAAGATAGATTTGTGTCCTTTTTTCTACTGGTAATGAATATCATCATTAAAGAGGTCATCTTTCTTTAGTTTTTTTTTATTTTGCTAGTAATGTGATAAATCTAGAAAGTTGCCAAAGTAAAGGAAGGAAAGATAGAAATTACCTTTAAGTTTTAGGATTTCATGACTAGCTTGGGCTTCTATTTCCTGTGTCAACAATGCACTAATTAACAGAGAATCACAGGAGCCACCACTCTGGAATAGACCAATGATGCAGCTGGTCCAATAAAATTAACGTGGAACATAAAATTCAAAAGAGGACCCAAAGCTCAAACTCTAAATTAAAAACCAGTAGAGCAAATGCATAGGGTAAAACCAATCCTAATTCTCATCAAGCTTTAAGTGGCTAGGCTACTAATTATAAAGTAATACACAATTAATCATCTTTCCATGTTGAGGTTGCAGAGCTCAAGATGCTACTTCTATTTTGTGTGTTTCAAAATGTAATAAGGTGCTCATCCAAATCTACTGCAGCCAGAAGTTTAGATCAAGAATATAATTCCTATCCCAAATAAATATCTGTACCCTACTAATCTATTTTTACCCTGGAAATACAAAAGATGCAAAACAGCAATCACTTATTTTGACATGATCTCCACTTGTGCATTGTTGTTCATTGCATTTGGATAACACAAGACAAGAACATCAGTAGGAAAAGAAAGGAAAGGAAGAAAGGTTGTACCGGAATGAAGTGTTCTTTTCTTTCTGTTTGGGGAGAATTATCTGTGGTGCTGTTTGCCCAGCTGCAAAGGCAAAAGTGCTGAAGATGGACTGAGGGTAACGGAACTTCATCAGCTGTTTCTTAAATATTTCCACCACTTCAGGACTGACTTCTTCATCAAATGCTACTTTAATTAACTGTGTATTAAAGACATGACATGTTAGAAACTGGAAAACAATCTGAGAATTTCAGAAATAGAAAGATTCTAAAATATAGTAGCAAAAATCCCATACTTTCACAGTATTATGCCCTTCAGAAAATACAAATACATGTACATATGTCTCATTTATTTTGACGGCTATTACATATTTTAAGAATTTTTTATTTCCTTTTTTAAATTTATGTCCTAATACTAAGGTATCGTCACTAGGCAGCATCTGGAATTCTCATAAGATCAAATACAAAATATTTTGGTAAATCCAAGTTGTAGTGCTGGCACTAAGACACCTACAGCAGTTCAAATTCTGGTCACATGGGACAGCTTAGCTGGGAAACAGCCTGCCAGCTCTGCCCCTACACTGGGAACTGAGGCTGGTAATGGACTTCAAAGACTCAGCAAGCCAGCAATTTCAGCATCCATATGTCACAACCATTATATTTCTATTACTAAGATGTTCCAATTTTGGCCTCACCTTGCAAAGTATAGAAAATTGCTAGTAAAAAAAGGTGATAGTGAAATCTGCTCCTTAAAAAGGAAATAACCTTGTGCTATTCAACACTGATCCATCCACTTGACTAAAAATGCTTTTTTGAAAGGCTCTGGGGGGGGGGGAAATCCCATCCAATCATCCTCTACTGAAAGCAAGTCAACAATTCGGGGAAAACAAATAAGAGACAGAAAATACGGAATCCATAAAAAGGCCCAGAAGAACTCTAAGAATGTGGAGAAAACAAACAAAGAAATATCCTAGAGCTCTGTTTCTGAGCACATACCTAGACACCTTTTAAATTCCTTTGCTTGCCATCTAGGAGGTGGATTTCATCCTTGCTTTTCCAATTTCACTTGTTTTGTAAATACTTTCCAAATGACTAATGGCTCTGTTGTTCTAGGACCTCCTTGAAAGGAGCCCTTCAGTCTTTCGGGGTTACATAGATCTGAAGTTTTAAAGATACCAAACAGCATAGCTGCACACAAACCCATCTGAAAATCATAATTAATAAACAAAGGGGAGGGGCTAATTCATCCCCTGTGTTGAACCCTGGCTGTTACATGGGGGACAGGGAATAAACTGTTTGTGGCTTGTTTTTGTTCACATAACCTAATACAAAACTATGCTAAACAAAAGCAAAGATGATGTTTGACCCGAGTCCAGCTCTGAAAACACTGAGCTGTGTCTGTATTTATCACATCATTGAAGCATGCTAAGTATTCTGGTAAAAAGATTTCTGGAAAATAAAAGTCCTCTCAAAAGTCCACAAGAACAACTTTTTTTTGCTTGTTTTACTCATTGGCATTCCTAATTTTGTGTTTTTGAAGAGAATACTGAAGGATGATTAGCTAAATTATGCTCATTATTGTAAGGAATTAGTAAAATGCTGTTTTGTTATGGTTTCAAATGTTGGAGTTATTGTTCTCAATGAAAATGCGCTTCTGCAGTCACTCAACCCAGCAAAATATTTCATATCTTCAGCACTGCAGTCTACTTTCAGTCCATTATACAGAATTCCTTGCTGGCAGCTTCTGATCTCTCAGGGTTTGACCACAGTTAAGATCAAAACCAAGAAGGAAAACTCAGGAAAGACTGCAGGATTCCTAATTTTTATCAGTTCATCTCTATCAATTCTTACCAGTTCATTTCTATCAATTGCAATACACACTTCTGCAGAACACACTGATGGGGATCCTACAGAAAATTCCAGGATCTGTGCCTGTCAGATAAAGGCTCTTTGGTTCTACCCTAAAGATTCCTGGTAGTGCAGCTTCCCTGTGCAACATTCCAGGACTTTCTGCCATGGATCTTAATGAAAGCTGGTGAAGTGACAAACCTTGAAGAGAAAGCAACACTCAGAGCTTTTCCATATTGATTCCATGTAGCTGGAGGACAGAGGAAGCAGGTTCTTCCTAGGCCTCTACTTACATGCAGGGATTCTGGACCAAAACCAGCCCTTTTCTGGTTCCAAAATAGGTAAGGAAAGCAGTGAAAGAAATCCAATGTGAAAATAGTAACCCTCTGTAAATACCAAGAGGCCAAGAAATGCCAGGGTTTCTATGAGTTCTGCCTTGTCTATTGACCTCACAAATACCAGGGCAAAGTGCTGCTCATAAATATTCTGAGCTGCCTGCAGCCACATAAATTTTCACAAAACTTCCTTTTACCTGAAAAGTGGCTGAACTGATCTGCAGCCCTTCCTGCATGCTCTGCTGCAGCTGGTTCTGGATGCTGATCTTCTTCTCCTTGGTCATGGAGGCAATGGGAAAGCTCCGGATCACGGTCTGCTCCCCAACTGAGGATACAACACAGACACTTGTCAGACCACACAACCTCTGCTCACACTGTCACTGGAATAAACAAGGGTGAATGAGTACAAAGCAACATGAACATGATGGTACAGAGCTAATTTCAGGCAAAATACCCGAAAAGTTGGCAAATTCCTAAAGCGCCATGTTTAATCTGAATTTCTACTCTATTTCAGCTGTGATGATTAGAAAAATATTCTCCTTCCTTTTGAGTTTTTCTACATAATGGAAATGCACCACCAAAACCGAGGTTGGCAGGGGGTAAAGAAACAATTTCAAGTTTATTCAGACTTCATAATGCAATACACAACTTATAAACAGAAATGATGTACTTGATACCTTTACATATGACCATGAACTTTCCACTTTAATACTTCTGACTGACAATCTGATTAGAAATAGGAACTGTTAAACTATGAAAAAATATCATTCAGAAGAGCTGACATATTAAGAAAATACTGTTATTTCCAAGCAATAATTTTAGGTAGAATACCAACTCATGAATATTTTTCCTTTCACTTGCTTCCAGTGTCTGAAAAAAACTGTTTAATGATGTTGATGCTTGAATAGGTGGACAGGCCAGCTCAAAATCCTGCCTATCTGAAGGACCACAATTACCACTGTTTGGATTTTCTTACCCAGTTGATCATGAGGAGTGCCTTTAAAAATAATTCTGTAAGTGGTAAGGAACAAAGCTCCTTCAGCAGGGAGGATATGAGGCCCTCCAAGCAGTCCTCCTGTGGCTTCCTCTCTGCCATCAGGATCCAGCAGCACACGGAGACCTTCACAAACAAATTCTTCTCCTGGCAGTAAAGTTGGCCGTAGAATTTTGGGCTGATGCAAATAAATGGAAGTGTAAGTATAAATCAGTGTTATACCTCAGGCTAGCAATAATATTTGGCTTTAAAAGCTTAAAAACAAAATTGTTATGACACTTAGTCCAAAGAAGGGAGATGGAGTTTGGACTCAAGGAAGAGAAATGGGTCACAAAAAGCAGTGGGCATGCAACAGCTTGTTTATGATCAGAAGTCTGGCTCTACTAGTTTCATATTTCATGAGACCAAAGCCAAGCACTTTATTTATCACTAGTGGAAATTTTCTTTTAATGTTTTGATATTTCCTCATAACATTATGTGAGGAAAAAAAAGATGACAAGATTTAATGATTCTACTACTTGTAAAGAATACAAATATGTTTCATAACACTTGCCTTCTGTATTGGTGGAAGCCTCCTACTCTCACGATGGACAGCCTCCAGAGTCTCTATGTGCATTGCTACAATGCCTGAAAAGCAGGAACACCATTAATGAAGTCTCACACAATGGGAAAGAGAAAGCTGCCCTGAAATCAAAACTCTGATAATTTTGAAATTCTCAAATTTTGACATCAAGGAAATAATTATCTGACATTCAACAGCAATTACAGCCTGGAAAAGAAATCTAACACTCTAACTTATCTGAAGGTAACTCAAATTAGAAAGTGTATTTGTTTGATCAGGAAAAGAAAAAAGACTATAAAGCACCTCTTTGACAATTCCTACCTGGTATCATGCAGTGCAGACCCTTGATGTGATCCTGTGTGACCCCACTTTCTGTGCAGACCTTGTCAATAAATCTGGTGATGAAGCGCACGACAGCGTTTGCAACATCATTGTTCTCTGAGTCCTCAAACCCACTCTCAGTGTCATAACTCTCTGCAACACTGCCTGCAATGCTAAGGGCACAAATAAAAGCAGTAACAAATGTGAACAATTCAGCTGGGGATGCACATGTGACACTTGAACAGACACTGACAATCTGTGTGAGTTTTTCCTAATTACAATTCACAAACCTTGCAGAAAGCATATGGTGGTACCACAATTACATTGTACTTTCATTGCCAAAACTTCATGAATGATGACATTGGACAATTTTCTCTCCATGAGTTCAGCACAGATAGGTCCAAAAGAGAAAAAACAGCTTTTTGGAAGTGAGCTCTATGTTTTCCCTTCATAAAGTCAAGTAAAGCATTTGCAATCCATGGTAAGCAAATATCCAGTTATATAGAGAAGATCATTAATTGTATATTTAGGTTACAGAGCAAAGCAATCAAAAGCTAAAAAGATCATAAGGAAAATTTTTTATGCATTAGATAAGCAAGCAAGTCAGTGGGAGATGTACTTTGAATGGCTAAAAATGCCTCCCATAATAATATTTGGGGCCAAATTCATAGATTGCAACATACACCACAAGCAGTCTACTGAGCACATCCTAATGCCTGAGATTAGAGGTGTGTAGTCAGCAGAAATTAATAACTCCATGGGGAGCTTCATCCTGATAGTCTTTTACTTGATGCCAATGTACTCACATAGTGTTCTATAATTTTATCAAGTGAGAATTTGTACAGAGAGGTGATAATGAAGACAATAAACAGAGAGGGAGGAAGGCTTGTTATGAAATGTCCTGGATTTGCATGCTAGGGAATGAATGGAACTGGTGTTATACTCCTACTGCTTCCTTAGTAATTTAACCTTTGCCATTGTGGTTTAGTCCTCTTGCTTTTTGTGACCTCAGTGCCTTTCCTCCTTTGCAGCTGTTGCACAGAAATGATGATTTTATAGATGCTATACAAATGCTGTCTTGATTTTAGGTTCACACAGTGGTTTTTCAAGTTATATAAAAACTAACAGAGTGGGTTTGGGGCTGCTGTTTTCTTTCTCACCAAATCCCATGCTTGTCTTCAACATCTGCATTAGTAGATTAAAAATTCTTACTGGGACAATACAATGTTCCTTTAAATGGAATCACTCCAGACAAAATTCTGTTATTTGAGAGGAATCATCTTAGACTTCTACTCAACTACTGAACTTGAAAGGAAGTGAAGACGCTGAAACAATCTGATATTTAGAGTACAGCCATTGTGCAAGCTGTGGCCCATCCTGCTGGATGAGCCCTGCCTTGGGCACCCACCTGTTTGTGACAATGCTGTTGCTGCCACTCTCCCAGTCCCCAGTGGCTGATGTCCTCAGCAGCTTGTTCTTACTGGTATCCAGGGGCACCAGCAGGTAGACCATGAGGTTGGCAAAATGAATGGCCTGGCTGAAAACTGTGCTTTCCTCATTCTGGACCAGCTCCTGCTGTGTCTGTTTATTAAGGGTTGGCCATAACCTCAGCTGCTCAGCAGCCAGGTCCATTGCTGTCTTCTCCTGGTCTGCAGGAGGTTTCTCCTAGAAGACACAGAGAAAGAAATATAAACACATAGAAGAAAAGATAAAGCTACAACAAAAAAAAACCAAAAAACAACAATGCTTCGCCAAAGCTTTACTTATTACATTCCTAATTAAACTTCTTCAATTATTTAAATTATATATTAATTTAAAAAGAAAGAGCAAATAACTACCCTCAACAGATTTTAAGGAGAGTTATGGTTATGGGAACTGAGGTTTGAGAGCAGTTTACCGAAATGCACCCATAGCACAAAGGGGGCAGATCTAAATAACATCATTGCTTTCAAGGTGTTTTTTATGCCATCCAATCTTCCATGTTTCTTCAGAGTGGTTTATTGATTTTAACACAGCTGCTCTCCTCAGCTTATCCACTTAGCTCAAATAAGAACAAGCATAAATCAGATGGAGAAATAACATGCAGCTCATGCCTAGATGTTGGCAATATTCTCCAAATTCCTAGGATGTTCAGGTGAGGGAAGCTTTTATATAAATAGCTTCCAGACCAGCTGAACATTCATGTTTTTATATGTTGGAGTCCAATTCTAGCATTAGCTTAAAGCAACTAGGTAGATGGCACACAGTCAAAGTAGAATAAAGGAATCTGGCAGCTGATATTAGTGACCTAAAGCCTGATGTTACATTAATGAATGACTAGGCATCTTGCAAATGCTTTTTCCACACTAAGCTGAGCTAACATCAAATTATAAGGCTTTGCAGATAAATGTAAATTCCTATTATTTCTCATGTTATTGTATACTGTGTAATGCAGGAGAAAATGAAAGAAAAACATGTAAAATTGGAAAAACCGTAACTTAACTCTCTGTAACCGAGAAGACAATTAATATGTGAATAAAAATATTACTTTAATATTTTAATAGAGTCTCCTACCTTTTGTTTCAACTGCACTGCATGATTGTCATCTTTGGCTGTAAGGTAGAGGGAGCGAACTTGATTCTGCACGTTGCTATAGAAGGTTGTTTCCCAGAACTGCTGGTTAGTCCAGATAGGATGATCTTGTACACAGGTGTAAGCAAACTGACTAACCCCAGGCGCTAATTTCTGAAAGCAAAAAATGTGCAAAGTTGACAAATCAGTCCTATTATTCAATTTTTATAAAGGCTATGACTTCAGAACTGACCCACACATATGTGTATATATATGATTAGTAGTACAGACTGAAATATGAAATATATCAACTTTTGTACTGCAATATGGCCTAGAGAAATTATCTCAACTTTAGTGCCATTCCAGAAATTATCACACAGGAAGGTTGTATACAAGTCTAATGCCAGTGCCAGGCATGGTCTTCTTGATTCAGAATAGAAAAATGAGAACTGAGGTAAGAACTTTGTGATAACAGTACAGAACACCTTTGTAATTTAAAACATCTTCCTTGCCAACAAACCAGAGTATTTTTAATACTCTAGTATTTTTAATACTCTAGTTGTACAACACAGAAATCAGTATTCAAACAGATGAAAATGATGTCTCATTTTATTTAGAGCTGTAGCAATGAAATTTAAATTGAGTGTCAGCTGAGTCCTTCCGATAATCTGCATTTGTTGCAACAGCAGAAGATGAGATAAATCTTTATCTTCAGTGTTATTTACTGAACTGAATGACCCAAATCCAGTTCCTGAAAGAGTGCTAATTTGAGTATGTTCTTTGAAGTCACAAGGGTCTGGATCACTGTAAAGTCTCAAACAAATCCAGAATTGTTACAGCATTAGTCATTATGAATGAACCATTTTTTTCAAGTACATCTATTTATTTAGGTTGCACTAGTCTCCCAGGGAGTTGTTTAATATTCTTGATAACAACATACAAAGAAAGGAAATTTATTTCAATGACCCAAATAATGAAATCTTTTATCATGTTCTTACTTTTTAAAAAACTAAGGCTACAAAACAATGTCTTGTACACTGCATGTAGCAAAGAAGCAGGTAATCTGAATTTGTGCTTATGATTATTTCTGCAGCAGACCTGAAGAATAAAGTACATTACTGGGTGCCTCATTTAATGGCTTTCACTCACAATACTACCCATTATCTGAAACACACAATATCTAGAACTTAGATTTTATTGTAGTGATTATGTTGTGAACCACTTTCCTGGAGAGCATGAATACTACTCCATTTAATATTTGTAATTGTGGAATTGTACAGAACAGCCAGTACTTACAATATTTCCCTGGCTGGCACTTGGGCATTCAAATGGAAGGGCAGGAAATTACAACCAAAAATTTTGCTGTCTGGTATACAAATTTCCGGTTTTGCAATTCTTCAAACTGTGTTTTCCTCACTAGGCTCCTCCAAGCACAGCATGAACTGAAAGTCCTGATCATGTGCCATGTACTTATTCCCTATCAAAGGTTCTGGGAAATTCTATATCTGAGGAAAGGCTATGTGACATGCTAATAGAATTTACCCCACTGAAGTGCCTTCCTGTGCTTAGCCATCTAAAAGTGAGCAGTATCATTTTAATTTGATCATAAACAATTTAATCAAAATTTCTTGGTAACCTGTTAAGAAATCTACACCTACTCAAATAATGTTCAATGTGACTTTGTTTATTCAATGCAGACTGAGAGAGCAGATATCTGGTTTGTTTACCACATGCCTAAGTTTCAGTTGTGGTGCAGCTTATGGCAGATCACAGGAAATGATAACTGATCTCCCAAGCCTGATTCAGCTGCTAAATCCCAGAACAGATCAGCACAAACAGTGTCCTACTCCTCTTTGTAGGGACTGCTGGACATTCCCTTGAAAAAACCTAATCATACAAAAAACACACCACAGGGGCCACAAACTGATCTGGCCCAATCATTGACCTACCTCAAAATCCAGATGTACAAAACCTGTGTTACAGAGGAATAGGGATGATGGATAAATCATGGAATAAAAACATGGACAACATAGCTTGAAAGCAAAGGTTAGAGCTAAAGCCATGTCATGACTTTTACTTTGATTTATTATTTGTTTTTTCACTGGGACTGAATTCCCAGTTACAATAGGTCTGCAAAAAGGGCGTATGAATGTCAAAAAGAGGGGGAAGGAAAAAGGGGAAGAGAAAGAGAAGAAAAAGGGGAAAGAAAAACAAAAGGAGAAAGGAAATGAAAAGTCTGCTCAAGCCTAGCTAGTTGGTAGGGTTAACTCATGTCAATTTGTGCAGTAAATGCACAAAAAGGAGTGAGCTGGCTATCAACGTCTTCAGTTGCCTTTGATGACTCAACCCACATCAGCTAATTGGGTAAACTGGGTAGAAAAGGGGTGATCTTTGACACAAACTCAAAAGGAAGTTTAAACTCCTAAAACAGGGTCTAAAGAAATAAAAATGAGATAAATGATTTTCACATGGGGACAAATATGACAGGAAAGCTGAGGAGCTTTTAGAAGCTCTTCCTGTGCTCATAATTTAAAACCATGAACAGTCATGTACAAAACATAATTTTTAAACAATGGAGATTTATGTTCACATATAATAACATAAATCAACACTGTCAATAACTCCTAGACCAAATAAAAAAAGTTTGTTTACAAAAGCATGAAAGAAAACACATCAAAAAAAGCTCAGTGATCATAAATATTATCCTTCTCATCAACTGCATGTGTTGAAACAAATGGCAAAACCTGATAGTGGCCAGAGCACAGAATCAAAATCAGGACTTGCAGTTCCTGGCTCTGCCAGTTATTTTGGGCAAAATCACTTTGGACTCTCTGCTTGTTTGGGTTAGTTTGTTTGTAAAAAAAGCAGTAACAATACCAACCTCAAGAAGCACAATGTTGTTCCTGTGCAGCCTAAGCCCATGGACTAAAAATACTCTTGGTACAAACATAAGCATTCCATGAAGTTTGCAGTGTCTATATTTTCTATGCTGAGAGCACTTAGTCAGCCCATTTCCCTAGAATGGAAACTCACCTAAAACATCAAAAGGGCCCCAGTGTTTACTGCTGCACTCCAAAGAATTTGCTCAGAATTTCTCCAGTTGAAGTAGAACAGTAGTTTGGGGTTTTCCATCATGAAATACTACATATATAAAACATATCTTCACCAAGCTCTCCACAGGGCAGCTAAACAACACTGATATTTGTGCTCTCCCTCTGTCCCAGTAACTCACTCCTGCCAGACAGGATGAATGCAGGAGGCAGCAAAAGAATTTCCTACTTGTAAGGGAAGATTTAGGGACTGAGAGCTTAAAAGAGACCCCAGAAGAAAATAATAAAAATAGTTCTGAACTGATGAAGTCCTTATTCTAAAGCTGTCAGTATGACAGAAAGAGTATTGAGGTGTAAATTGTAACAACCAGCAGAAAATCAGTCAACTTCTGCAAAGGACACTGAGTCCTTTAAACAGATTAATGAAACTTAAAACCCCCAAATGCTCCCTTCCCAAATTCTGTATGAAACAGACCTTACCCCTATCAAAATAATGAATTACATACTAGAGTTTGTGAGAACACAAGGTAGGTTTGGGACTTGCTATGTAAGACAATACAGGCAACTTCCTGAATTCAGGAATTATCTTGCCATTATTTCCACCTTACTGAGAGGTACTGGGTAACACCTGCCTAGAATTTTTTTCCTGTTTCCCTACACTGGATACTCCTGATTGTGAAAATGATATTTGCAACTCAGAAAGAAACATGCACCAGTTCCAAGACTCCCAAACTTGCTGTGGGGTCCAGGCCTGCAAAGAATGTCTCTGCAACATTAAATTATCTAGATTGCTTGTTTCAGATAAAGAAAAGCATGTGTTGTGCTGGTCACTCAGCAGTTACTGCCCTTTACACCACAAAAGCTGAAAGAAGGAAGTTTATTATAGCAAAGCAGAGCATCCAGCTATTGATTGTGAAGTTGAAAAGTGGTTTTCAAATCAAAAAGAATAAAACCCCAAGTACCTAACTGTTCTTTTGTCTCAGTTATGGAAATGAAGGGGCAAACTCAACAGTGCACTATTTTTTAGAGAAATCCATTTTACTACAGAAATAAAGTCTTTCTGTCTCCAACTGACAGCCTGAATTATTGATTAGGATATATTTGCGGAGAAAATGCAGCAGAAGTGAGAAGGAGCGTGCTGCTGAAGGCAAAGAGGAGCTTCCTCCTCAGCTCCTGGAGGAATCACTGGCTGTGGTCACCATCTGACCCCTCTGAGGAAGCCACTGCAGCACCTTTGCATGCCCAAGCTCCTTCCCTCCTCTGCTGGGTACACTTATCCCTGGAATCTGCAGGCTTAGAGGTCATCAGGACACAGCGCACTGCTAATTTAAAGAGCTGCTCCCTGTCCCTGTCCCTGCTTAGATAAACATCCAGTCAGCACCTATTGCACACCAGCAGCAGGTACCAGTTACTGCAGCCACCCCTGCCCAAGAGATGCAAACCAAATTCTGCATGTTAACATGTTCCACCAGCCAGCCCTGCAGGCACATCCATGCTGCGCCCACACAGATCCTGCTAAGCCAAAAAAACTTCAAATTTGTCCCCAGGATCATACCTCACTGACTGACCAGCAGGACAGAGCCTTATCTACATCCCACCTGCAGATCCCACTGCAGTACAGAACCACAGGATGGCTTGCCTTGAAGATCATCCAGTTCCAACAGCTCTGCCACGGGCAGTGACACCTCCACTCTCCCAGGTGGCTCAGAGCCCCATCCAACCTGGCCTGGAACACTTCCAGGGATGGAGCAGTCACAGCTTCTCTGGGCAACCTTCCTTCACATCTCATCACCCTTGCAATTAACAATTTATTCTTATTATCTATTCTAATTCTACCCTCTCTCACTTTAAAGCCATTACACACACATACTCCAACAAGCATAATTGTTTATCAATATGTTTTCAACTCTGTGCTGCATGGATAACATCAGTCAAAAAATTCAGTTCAATGGATGGCTTTCCTATTTGGTCTAAAGTATAAAATTATATCCACACTTATTATGCACACAAATGTGAGGAAATGTCATAAAAGCATGAAGGAAGAGCTGAAAAGCTTCTGTTGATTTCTATTTTACTGCTTCAGAAAAAAACGGTGAAATACTAAAATGAGTTTCGTCTCCAACCTGAAAATCTCAGCAACAAAAAAGAAAACAATTTGCCTCCTCTCCTGCCACCAAGCCAGACTCAAGATTGACTTCTATTTTAAAATAAAATGAGTAGTAAAGTAGCCCATTAAATTGTTTATCTACTATTATTTCAGCATGAAAAATAAAAGGAAGGTCAATTCACTCATAATTCAGCGCTACCAAATCACAGCCAGGTACACTAAACCAGCAGAGGGCAATAGAATTCTAGAATTTTGCAAAAATGGGATGTAATTCTGGATGGAGCTTTATTTACTGTATACATTTTCTGGCAAAAGTCACTTAAACATCTAATTACTCATGATCTCTAATCCCAGATTCCTGAAGGTCATGTGTAATTTACTAGACATTACTTAAAGCCATGCAGAATACCTCAGATTTCTACATGGATTTCTCAAGATGGATATATGCTAATACAAAGTTCCCACTAACATTAAATAATACACATAATAACATACTTCTTTCTCCAAAGAGATAAAAAGAGATTTAAATAGGTCTATTATACAAAGAAAGAAAGGATACTAAAATCGTCCAGAACAATGTATGTTCAGATCCCACAAAAAAGAGAAGACATTTTCATACTAGAACTTCACAGTTCTAAATAAGGTTAAACTCCACAAAGGGGATGAGAAATAGTTTGATTTTTCTCTCTCTATACATCACAATGAAGTTTTGGTGTGTTAAATCCATTAGTTAAGATACAGATTTCACAAAGTCTCAGTTGAAGTGTTGAATCCATCTGAAGAGTTTTTCAAATTATTTTGACACGGTTATTTTGAAAATCTCCTGAAAAGTCACTGAATCCCTTTGGATCAGGTGGTTCAGCAGTGAGTGTGCACCTGTGAGTGCCCTGGAATGGTGGCATTGGCTCTGCCCACAAAAACAACCCACAGCAACAAAGCTGTTATCCAGGTCTGTGCTCAGAAATAAACAAACCCTGTAAATCTCACAAGTTTATGGGTTTTATTCATATTCAAATAATGGTTCTTAGAATTACTGACGAACTGATAAGTAATTTAAAGCCCAGCTAAATAGAGCATCTAAGTAATGCCCAAGGGAGTAGTAAAGTAACTACTTTAAGTTCTTCTGTCACTTCATTCTAGTAGTTCTTTAATTACTATTTTCCTTCTTCTATGGGAGCTTTCTCTATCTTCACTGGTCAAATTATTTCTGAATTTCTCTCAATATGCAACATTTCCTTATCTGAAGAAACTATTAAAACTATTAAATAGTCCTCAAGTAGCCCTCAAGAACAGGATGAGCAAATTTGAAAGATGTAAGGGTACAGTACAGAATATAAATTGCAAATACATAAAATTTTAACAGTAGTAGATCTCATCTTGGCACTATAAATGATATATATACTACATGATCAGGTGAAAGAAAGAGGATGAGCAAAATCAGGAAAGACAACACTATGAAGAATTCTGAAAGTAAGAACAAGAAAACTGAACTTGCACTCTGAGCTAAGCCATTTGAGAGACCAAACAAAATCCATTTTGACCAACAAAGAAAATGACTGTGGAGGTGCTGATTGGAAGTGCCTTACAGAGCAGGATATTGTCAGGAACAGTTCTGCCAAATGGTACGGTGAAGTTTGGGCATGTGCAGTGCACGAGGAAGAGCAGAGCCACACACCTGCCCTGTGAATTCTCACTGGCACAGTGTTATGAACTCATGACAATGAGCTGATGGGGGATTCACAAGTTCAGACAGCTGTGATTAATCAGAAGAAGTGAAGAAGAGCATCCTACCAAGAAATCCAACTGCAGGTACCATCATGAAGGGTACAGAAGCAGCAAATGGAAAAAAAAATGCAGGGATATGGATGAAAACAAGAGTAGGAGATAAAAACTCTGATTATGGGCTTAAATCACTTGGCTGTGTAAGGAAGAAAAGCATTTGTGACACTTCAATTCTTTGGTCACACTCAGTTTAAATTGTTGATGAGCTATCTAGGACGGCAACTGAGACATTCACAGAGCAGCAGGCAATACACACAAATATATCAGCAGTTTCTCTCCCTTACCATCTGTAAGCATTTGTTCTCTCATGGAAACACAAAATAGTGGTGCTCAAGTCAGGACAGAGAATAATGCCACAATGAAATGGAACTCAATGAAGGAAATTGTGTTTTCATGCAGAAAGTTCCGTTCTACTGGGATAAGGATGTGGTGATGAGGAGGCAAAGCTGAACTTACACATATGGAAAACGCAGGGGGAACTCTGTTACTTCATTTACATTCCTTCACATTAAGCTCAGAAGCTTTACTAGATTTTAATTAAACCACCAGAAATTCTTTCAGGGTGAAAATTCGAAGTGAATCAGAATTTCTGTAACACTGTAATCCCCCCTAGAAGTAACAACGTAAAGAGATGGGCAACAACGAACTCAAAATTCTTAAACCAGAGTTATGTAAATCAGTTACAAATGATGTGATTCAATATAGAGGAAATGCAACAGAAGGATTTCTCCTTATTCCAGGCAATAGTGGGTCAGTCCCTCAGTAACACGAAATTTACTACAAAATTCATCATTATGTCTCATTTTAACTGGGGGAAATTTCCTTTTTTTTCTTCCTGACCAAGTACTTCCTCCCACAAACCACTAAGGAAACAAACTACAGATTGCTAAATTATGTTTTCCATTATGTTATCATTCTGGGAAAGCCAGCTTCTTGAACAGAGCAACGTTACCACAGTAATTGATTTCCTAAATTCTTTGTAAAGATACATGTTAAAAACATTCTCCAGTTAGTCTCTCCTATTAACATGCTAACCTGTTGTACTATATCTTCTTGTTTAATTTCTTTTTCCCTAATAATATGCTAACCTGTTGTACTATATCTTCTTGTTTAATTTCTTTTTCCCTATTAATATGCTAACCTGTTGTACTATACTTTCCTGTTTAATTTCTTTTTCCCTCACCTAAAAATAATTTTGGAAGTGAGATATTCTCTACTGCAAAGACATAAAATGTATTCTACAGGCATGTATTATGCATCTATCAGAAGCAGAGTGCACAAGTTAAAATCTTAAGGATCAGAGATGACATTTGGGTGCCTGAGTTAGTAAGGGGTAAAGCAAAAACACTCCATTTCTAACAAGAATCCTCAGATTCCTGTTTTAACATGAGAAGTATGTTTGCTTTTACAAAAATAATTTACTGGACTATAATATTTCTATGAAAAGAACTTTTAATGGATGTAATAAACATTTGACTGGAGGAGTGTTTGGAAATATTGACAGAACTTTGACCATTGCCTTAAAAATGCTCTTCCATGACCCCACTCATATTCATAAGCACCTGCCAAGAAACCACATTATTCTCTCTCAAAAGTCAATAAAACCCTGCTTTTAGGTCATGTCTATTAAAACTCCAGCCCTAATTAACCTACTGGTGCACAGAATCACCAAGAGTAATGATTATTATGAATAATGATGACTGTCATGAATCATGAGCAATAATGATGACTGCACGGCTTCCTTCCAATACTTCAAACTCGCTTCAAGTACTATCACTTATTTCAAATACTTGTTGTAAGCTCTTGAGGGCTTACATTACAAGTATTCTAATTTTTCTGTTCTTTTGTACAAAAGCAACAGCAGCAGTTCTGGTCCACAATTAAGGCTCCAGGATTTTCCAGGAATGTAAATAATGCTCATATAGACACTTGAAAATGTAGTAAATGTTCCTTTGTGGTTCAGCTTATTCTCTAACAGCCATGCTGCTTTTAAGCAGGCAACTTAATGTATTTTTATATTACAGGGATTAGCATTCTGAGAATGGATAAATAAAATAATTTTAGTACTAAAAATAATGTTACTTAATACTATTTCAGTCACAAAAACATTTCCATAGACTAAGATAGTATCAGAACTGGCAGGATAGAGATACAAAAAGAAAATTAATGGAAGCAGACAAAACTCCTTGCCAAGACAATAAAGGAAGTCTTTCACGATGGGAGTTTCCTAAATTAAAGCCAGCAATTCAAGAGTGAAGAATTTTAAAGTAGAAGTGATTTTAATCCAAGCACACCAGAAAGTTTTAGAAGGAAGCACAATAACTAGGTGCAAGAATGAAAATATTTCAGGGTAGACAGCTAACATATTACAGAAAGCCTTCCTAGCTTTCTAGGAGGCTAAAAGCATGCTGCTGATTATGAGAATTACTTGGGACAATCACAGTTGTGCAGAAATTAAAGTTAAAAATCAAAACTCATGTTAAATGCAAAAAACCCCACTAATTTTGCTTTTTAAATTACCTGCGTCATCCAATAGCTTTATGCAATTCCCTGGTATTTACACAAATTCTAAAATAAACACTAATGTAATATTGTCATTGAGTAACACAGATAATGTTAGTACCAAATTATGCCACTGTTTCCCAATATTCCACTAATTCCAGCTGACACTAAGTGTAAAATTTGCCTGAGAAAGACACAAAAATGCAATCAACTCTTCACCCATCACCACAGATTTTCCCCATCAGCCTTTCATGGAGTGGAGTATCTTCTCTGTGACTTCACAGCTGCTGCTACACAACAAGGAGCACAATTCAAATTATGAAGCTTCTGTTACATAATTAACCTTGAATTGGGTCTCTCTTGGAAGGGAGGGGTTCATGATAATGATTAAAATATTATAAACTGTTCTGAATTTCACTAGTTCTGCCTCCAATCTTCAGAGAAAGCTCTCATCCATGAAATTGGGAATCCCTCCTACACCCAGCTCCAGGCTCTGGAGTTGAGCAGTCATTTACTCAGGAGGCATTTCAAGGAGTAAAGGCTTTCTTCCGTGGAGTATCTGCCATAACTGTTACTGAAGCTTGGTAATCCATTTCAGCTAGGGAAGTACACACTCAAATTGCTTTCATTTTATTACTGTGCTATGCAAAACACTATGGAAAGCATTCAAATGATATCTATTGGTGCATTAACACAAAATACTTCCAGCTTCACAATTTTTTATTAATTTAGCTTCTCACTTAACTCACAATTTTGTATTCTCCTTGAAGATTATAAAAAAATCCCTTGGACTAAAATCCTTTTCTTTACAAAAATGTTGCCAGGATAATTCTTAAGATGACCTGAATAAACGTTCTGTACTATATTCAAAGATTTTAAGTTAAATTATTTACACCAAATGTTGTTCTTTTAAAAACTCTCAAAAAGTCTCTGATTTTACGCAATTCTCTTTCCTTTTCAACAAAAGTACAGGAACATGGAGTACAAATGAAAAATGGGCAGCCATGCAGATGAACAGCCCAATGATGCCATTCCTAATGAGTTCAGCCAGCCCCAGTCTGCAAAGCTGCAGACTCATTTCTCTCATTCCATTTCAAGCTCTACAAAAAAATTCACATCAGTATCCAACTGAAATTTTATTTGAAATTTTGTGGCTTAGAAGCATTTAAAAAAATCAATTAAAAAAATCAGTTTTTCCCTCTCTCCCTCCCAGGAATTACATAATTTAGACACATAAAAATTCAAAAGCAGTCTCCAGTGCATCTTGCTAAGAGACAAATGTCAATTTGAATGTAATACATCGAAACTGAGAGAAATTTTGTTGCATTTGGGTTATTTTTTGCCTAAACTAGATCAGCACTCTCCAAGCATACAGCAAACCATTAAAAACAACTGATTCAGAAATTTAAATTAATTTCTCATTTTCTAATTAACCTATGATTCTGAAAAATAATCCTGCTCTGAATACTGCCATTTAAAGAAATGCTTGTCTATAAATGTGGAACCCCATTCACAACATCTACACAGAGAAAACTTTACTCTTAGACTAGTGTACTTTTATGATGATATTTCCTTTTTTCAAACACTTCCAAATGCCAAACAACAGAAAATTTGCAAGCGTCTTACTGTGGACTGTGCAACGTGGTAGAAAGGTATGGGAACACATGATCATACACAGTTTAACCACAACATTTTAGTCATAAAATTTTGGAAAAGATCCATGAGGCGTGGAAAATTTTACTATAATCTGTACAATCAAGTTGAGAGGGGAACACAACGGTGTCTAACATTTGTTTGTCTAACATTCAGTGGGTGAGGGATGCAAGAGGGACTGACCAGAGCGCCAGGGATCGGCTGAGCCGCAGGGAGGGCGGATGGAGAGGCAGCACTGGGCACCCTGGGGTGGCGGCTGTGCCATTGTCCCTGACATTGCCCAGGACAGGCTGGAACTGGAGCCTGCCTTGCTCCTGCCTGGCTGCCCTGGAGCCTGCAGAAAGGCAGCGTGGGGCTCACCACATCCTGCCAGCCTGGCAGGGAGCCAGGCACAAACAGCGAGCCCAAAGCCTGGGGATGGGACAGCGCTGGTTGTGCAAGCACCAAACTGTTCCTGGATGAGTTAATGCAAGGAAAACATGATTAAAACAGGTCCCTTTCCCCCTCTCCTCTCTTCCCCCATGCAGAACAAGACCTCTTTTCCACAGCACCAAGGAATACTGCATTTCCAGTTTATACACAGCAGAAGTGAGCACGTACCAATTAGGCATGGGTCACTGGTACCATGAAAACATGGAAAAATTCTTTTATCTTCACGTATAAATACATTTTATTTATATTGTTTCAATTTTAAACAAAATTCCAACGGTATTACTAATGGTAAACTAAAACCTTTTTCTAACCCAGAAGCAAAAATTTGTTTGTTTTTGTGACATTAACAGTACACACCAAAGTCCACTGTCACTGATGAGTCACATTTTGCTAACAGCTTGTGTCCAATATTTAAAATTTTTAAAAAGCATTGGGACTATTTTTTCTAGAAAAATTCAATTATTACTCCAGGCCACAAATATGCAACCAGTGCTGACTTCCTGTCTATGACTTTAATCCCATCAGCTCTGACTTAGAGTGTGATCAAATCCTGCCTGATCAAGTTTCACAATAGATCACTCACCAGACTTCAGGGAGAATTCTGAAATTTCACCAGACATCCCAAGAGCTCCTAGCACGCTGTACACAGCGTGATGTTTCTTGTAATTTTAATTGGATCTGTGTAGAAATACCCTAGACTAGTTTTTAAATAAGCAAAGGCATTAAGACAAGATGGGTTACATCATGCCAGCTTGCTCCCTCCTTTAAATTTTCTGCTGTTTTACCAAAAGTATTTTAAAATCCCTCAAGGCTAATGCATGACACAACCATTCCAGAATCTTAACAACATCACCTCCAAGTTTTAAGTTGTGTTACTGCTCAGTTTCTTGGCTTATCTGCTGGACTCAACCATGTCCTTCTCATTATTTATACACCTCAAACACTTGCTGTCTGCACTGTGTTCAGTAAAACACAGTGAAGTTATTTAGGAAGAACAGGTAATTGTTCCATTTGTACTCTGCTTTGTCTTGGATAAATAAAATGAAACCTAACATTTCATGAACACAACAGTAGTTCCATAAAGGAACTGGGAAGTCGTGCAACTTCTTTACACTACTTCATTGGAAGCAAGAGGAATTACTCTGACAATGAAATGCTGTGACATGAAATCCCATCACAATTTCCCATCAAAATGCTACAGCAAGCATAGATGGTAAAATATCAGACTGGCCTGAACTCTATAGACTCTTAGAACTCTACTACACTTTTAGATTTACTACAGATTTTGTCACTGATAACTTGATTTGGAGTCCTGTCTGTGCAATGACACCAATGTGCACACAAATGGAACCCTGTGCCACTGTGAGATGCACAACTCCTGTCTATTCCTGGCTGCTAACAACATTGCCCAGTCTCAAAAGGGGTGGGTGAAATGAGATTTAACAGGCTGCTGACCTTAAACATGGTATTCGGAGAACAGAAACACCAATAAAACATCTGCACCCTGCCAAGCACTGCTTCCTCCTTGGGAAGTATCAACACAATCATATGGAACAGGTAAGATAATTCTTCATGTTGAAGCACAGCCTCATGCCAAGTAGAATATATTCACTCTTGTCTATGGCACAATTTTGAAAACCTCTAGAGAATCTGAAAGATCCTCCAAAAAGTATAATTTTTTACTCAAAAATAATCAGTTTACTCAAAAGCATAAGTTCTACTCAAACTGAACCTTAAACTGTTAATCTGACTTTTAACTAATCACTGCAAAGTCAGTGCAATAATCTTATGTTCCGAACAGCATGTCAGTTTGTGTTTAGTATGAACAGTTGTATGCCAAAATAAGTGCTTTTGCCAAAGAATTGTATCTAATGGGACATACCAAAGGGGACCATCACTGAACCTGAGGATTAGATCTGGGAAAAACAAAATTCTTTTTCTATTATGCATTAACAGCTGGCTTTTGCAAGTTAATAGTCAGGTTATTTTAATTTTTAATTCAGGTCAGGCACATTAAAAAACTCATCATGCTTCTTCCATCAAGGGACTCACAGTTTCCTGAGTGTATTTTTAGAGTTAAATAGTCCAGGCTATTAAAAAAAGATCTCAGAGAACTTTCTGTGAGAGAAATTGTGTGAGATCTTGGTACCTCTACCAAAAAATACAAATGTGTAGATGAAATTACTTAAATATATTTTATATTCAATCCAGATTTTTGCCCTGCTTGATGGTGAAATCAAAACTTGTTTAAGCTTATTTCAAAACTCCTGATACTACATTAAAAAGTCTGGTTTTATTGTCTCTCTTTTTTTTTTTTGCCTACTTGATCAGACTTTACCAAGGTAGGAATCTAACCAAACTGCACCAACAGCTCAAACTACTCTCAAGGTAAAGAGCTATGTGAACTCTCTAGGCTATTCTTATAAGCAAAACTAAAAACCAGAAAATAAAAGAAAGCAGAAGCTTCTTAAAAATGTAGAATTTATGCAGTAAATAAGTAAGAGTAAAATAGGCAAGAGGCAAATTTCTATAGCTCATTATCTCTTCCCTAAAATTAAGTATTTGTGGCAGCAGCAAATGTGAAACAACAACTCTGCTACTGAAGGACTCAAAACAGAGGGAAGAGAGAAAGATAAACTTGGATCTAAAGATGGGAGAAAGTCAGTTTGCTGGGACTGAAAAATTTAGCATCTCACCATGCTACTTTACTTTAGGGAAGAGTAATTTTTTAAAATACTCTGTACCCTCTTCCCTAAAAGCAGTTGTGGGGTATGTACAGCTATAAACTAAACCACATTTAAATAAAGATTTTTACAATTCAAATACTTAGAAAAAACCCTGCCACTTCATGCTCCATACACGTTGTTAAGTACTAATTTAAATAAGAAATGTCAGGAAATCTTCTACACACTTAAGTTTGTCAAAATTGCTCTTGCCTTCAGCAGATGATTCTGGTTTCTGTGATTGGAAAAGTTTGACATTTTTTATTCTAAAAACAACATGACAGAATCTTTTTCTAGTTTAAAAAAATCCAGAAATTGATTGTAATATATAATTTAGACCAAAAATGACTGAATGAAGGTGGAAGGTTGCATTTTTCAATTGATATAATATTAATATGTAGATAAGTTGTCAAAGCAATTATTGTATTGCACTATCCTAGTGTACCAAATACCAATGACCAAGCACTTATTTCCCAAACTGGGTTGTATAACAACATTCACATTAAACAAAGTTATTTAATACTGCAAGCCAGTCCACATTCTAAACTTATCTCCTCAGGTATGTACATCCCAAAAAGCAGGATTGGAGCTACCCAGAACTGGTGAAAATGCTATTGTATTGGGACATTGAAATAAGTACAGTCATACTACAAGAGCTCTGCTTCTGAAATAATTACTTACAAAATTGTTTACATTTTTGTATTTACTATCATACTGTATTATGCCACTATCAAACATTATGTACTTTTCCACCCAAAAAGAAACCAAAACAAGAAATTGAAAACAAATACACAGTTAAAACAACCCAGTCACAATATCCTCCAAAATTAACAACTACACAGCCTGAAAACTTCACTTGTACTTTTGGCCAAGTACTTTATTGGCCAACTGTACTACAGTGACTATTGTATTATATTGGCCAGTGCATGTTTAACATGCCAAATTAAACACAGTAGTACTGCAATAAACAGTTTTTACATTGTAACATCAGAGTGACTAAAATTCAGTATAATTCTCTAACCCATCATATAGCCTGCATTTAGTTCTGGGGGTGTCTCACAATCTTAATGACCCAACATTAATAAGTGTCCTTCTGGAGTAATGTCCATATCAGTCCATTTGATGATTTCCATTGACATCTATAAATTTTAGAATTAATCTTCCTGCCTGTCATGTATCTCCTGTCATCTCTTTCTCCATTTTAACAATGTATGTGATGTAAAAAAAATACAAGATAGCAGTAATTGCAATAGACACTCACCCTATAGAAGGCAGTTGTCAGGGGTAGCAGTGCTGCAGCAATGCTGTATTCTTCTGAAGATGAACAATCCTGCAAGAAAAAAAAACAAAGAAGAAAATAAGAAAAAAACAGTTTATGCACTGCAAATTCATTTCTTATGGAGTCCCTCTGGCATCCTCCTGACACAAAATGGAATCTTTAATCATTCGATATAATGTAAAAATAACACATATTTATGTGTATGTATACATATATATATATATATATATATACATCTTTCTTTCTATCTATCAATGTATTTTCTCATGATTTCTCCTAGATGGGTATTGCTGTGATTCTTCCTACTTTAGAAATTTATTACCCAATTTCTCATTCATATGTCTGAAATACAAATTCACTGACACAGTTTATACATAATAAGGAAAGTTTTCCTCATTTAGGAAACAATAAAAAGGTAGTTTGCTTCCATTTGGGTCAAGAGCAAACCTGACTAAAATGGAAGTGATGTGATGACCAAAGAATGCCCTTTCAAAATGTCTACATGAAGGAAGTGACATTTATGCAATATGAAATAATCACATCCACAGCCTCTACAAAAGTTTGGCACAAGGTTAACTTTAAAAGAAGATGAAAACTCATTCTCTTCAAGTCTCTGAATGCCTCATTCAACAGTCAAGTGTGTCATTCATGTCTCTCTAGGCAGAGAAGGGTATGCCAAAGTAAATCAACCAGTAATTGTGCTGATGAAAGTCGTGATTTTATTACGGAAGTCTTTTAAAAGAAAGCAGAATTGGAATGTAACTTGATATTTAAAAAACAAACTACTTGAATTTTTATGACCATAAAAAAAAGAACAAAAAATACCCAAGAGTTAAAAATTATACTTTTTAAAAACGTGATCAGGTGTTTTTTTCAGTAGCTCTTTTTGCCACTACTAAAGAACACAATAATGCACATACTCGTACAGTTGACAAATGTATCACCATTGTGCCCCTGGATGATCAATGGACAACCAACATTTCCAGTTGAACAATTAATTTTAAAATTGTTAACATCATTGTTACAGTGGGCACCCTGCAACTCAAACCACTCCTGTTAACTGTAACAACCAATGCCAAAATTGAAATATCTCAAGTGTTCCTCTGCCAGACTTTACATTTATGACTTCAACATATCAGTTATCTAAAACAGAGACTCTAGCAGAAACCTGGCACCAGCCAATTGTGATAGCAGAACTATGAAATCTGCTTTACAAAACGAACAATGTTATGGATTATTAGGATGTTATTTGTATCCATCTCATTCTTTTTCTTAAATGGCTGCAGAGTGACTGTGGATTGCAGGTTTAAAACAACAGACCAAAAATCTCTTCACAAGATTATTTTGCTTCTCATCATTTTAAAGTCTATTTTAACCTTTATGATTTCTCAATAACTAATCCTTCATCTTCTTTTGCTTTAATCAAGCTCACCTAAATGGAATAGCAATGTCCATTATAGTTAAATACAGCAGCATTTAGAAAACTGCTGACACATTAATTCTGAAAAGGGACACAACCAGTTCACAGTTGTGAAGGTTTATTTCTGCATAGAGTTACTGAGGGTTCCAATGTGTCTAACTCTGCACAAATGCCTGAATGCTCACTGTGCATGGACAACACGAGTTTGGCAAGGGCTCACATTCCATAACACACTTCCAACCTGGTAGAGGAAAACTAACAAAAATAGACACTGAAAAACTCAATAAATGTTTCAATGATGCCTCTTGGTATTGCAACACGTATGTAGCAAACCCAAATGAGTTTGTAAGATCTCAGAGCATAAGGCTAAAGGACACAGCCTCAGCTGCTTTCAATTTTCCATTTTTGCATTATTCCCTATTGTTATCCACAGCCTTAATCCCCATTTGGAAGTTAGCATACATATTTTTAGCTCAATATATGATAAATATTCTTAGAACTTTTTCACTTAACAAGAATGCTTCCCACTTAAAATTTGACTTTCCAATCTTTAGAAATGTGCAACAGCTTTCAAAGAAATAAATATCTTATTTCTGTACATGATTATTTATAACCAGGTATAAAATAATCCATCCTCAATTTCAGGTTACCTACTTAATCCCTTAGCTCAAATTATTTGAAAGAGTTTGGGCTTTTATCCAAAATATACATAAAAATATCTTTATAAAAACTGAGCAATGTATCTTCACCTAGAGAGCATTCAATACTCCAAGAGCTAACATATGTCTCAAAGATATATATCATCACCATATAAACAACACATTAGATTATTTTTCCATTCCTTCCTTCAAGTATGAAATTCTCCACATATTCCATGTCAGCAGTACATGGACTTGTAGTGTGGAAGTATTACCTCTCTATATTTTTTTCTTCTCCTGTATATGACAAGGAATACAAAATTATCCCAGTTAGGAATAAATTGCAACACTGTTGTCTTAAGATGAGTGGAACTAATTAATTGTTTACTTGCATTGTAGCTGCAAGACAGAATGCCAAAGTTAAAAGAGATGTTGCACTGAAATCTGAGCTTCTCAATTTTACAGACAAACCAAAGTACTGGAAATGTCATATATGTGTTGTAGGCAATTAATTTAGACCCCTGAAACAATGCAATCCAGCTGCCTTATATATAATGTCTTTACCAATTGTGAAAA
This sequence comes from Melospiza georgiana, assembly GCF_028018845.1. Classification (NCBI taxonomy): domain Eukaryota; kingdom Metazoa; phylum Chordata; class Aves; order Passeriformes; family Passerellidae; genus Melospiza; species Melospiza georgiana. The sequence goes on from NC_080435.1 coordinate 20,144,300, forward strand.
ATACTCTTACTGCTGCTACAAAAGTAGACAAAAATCAAATACCATAAAATAATCAAAGCTTTTCCATCTAATTTGCACAAAAGGAAGCTGAAACACATCTGGGAAACAAAAATTATTTTCAGCAAATTAATCACCAAAAAACCAATGTCCTTTGACAGTGAAATACAGACTTCCACCATGACATATGCAGAGTACTGCTTTGAATGTATGCCTAATTGAGTGAAAACCTGGCACATTGCTCTGGCCATACTGATCCTATATCCAGACAGTTGCTGAACTCTGTAGCAGATTGGAAGGGTTACAGAAATTCATGTACACTTGAAATAACTTTGCTACACTGAATTGACAAGTGAATAATAAAAGCAGAATGTTTTTCCTTACATCACTTTGACAATGCACGTGAATTACTTTTATACTCCAGTCAGTTTAAATATGCAGCAAAACTTTGGTGGTTCCATATTGCCATTAGATTGCAGAGCTGAGAGCTTGGAAGTTACAGATTTTGGCTGCTTGGCTGGACACATGGGACTGATACGGGGGAGCTTTTGGAATCTGATAGGTGGCTTGAGCTTCTGGTGCTGGAGGAGAGAGTCAACTCTGCTCCTCTCTCTTGATTTCAGAACAAGTTGGAATGCTTGCTTGGAAAGCAAGGTATTGCACACCATCAGGAATTGTACACTACCTTGAACTGTACATCATCATGAACTGTACATTATCATGAATTGTACACAATCAGGAACTATACACCATCATGAATTGTACATCATCATGAACCTGAGATGCCCTCTGCAGTGTGGTCCTAGTGATGAACAGGAATTCATCAGGAACTGTACACCATCAGGAACTGTACATTATCAGGAACTGTACATTATCATGAATTTTACACCATCAGGAATTGTACACAATCATGAACTGTACATCCTTATGAACTGTACATCCTCATGAATTGTACACAATCATGAACTGTACACCATCACAAAGCTGAGACACCCTCTGCAGTGTGGTCCTAGTGATGAACAGCTGGGGAAAGTCACCCCAGGAAAAGATCTTCCCTGATCTGCTCCTGGACATGCAGGCTCAAGAAGGCTGCTAAGCCCCCTCTGATATCCCACAAGAGCAAGCCCGAGCCAGTAAAGCACCACAACAGTGCAGAAAAATGACCTTTTTTCTTCCATTAAACAACAACTTACACTCAGGGATTTCTGATTTCTCTTAGTCACATGATAAAAATCTAGAAGACATGTATAGAACACCTAGATAATATTTGAGGTGGAATTTTCTTCTTAAATTCATCTTGATATTCTCCCTCATTAACTGCTACCTGATACAGCATCTTCCTGCATTAAAACCCATTCTGCTTTAGGCACTAAGCTTTTTAAACACACCCCACATTTTTAATAATCTGCAGAAATCCGAGTATGCCAAAAACTTGGGATCCGATTTTGCCTTACTTTCAGGAACACCACAAATACATGGAATTCCCCACAGGCCTGACTATCACATGAAATCGCTGTAGCATGCAGTGAATGCATCCAAACTAAAAAAAAACTAAAAAAAACTAAAAAGCTGGAAATGGCAGCACTTGATCCATACCTTTTTGGCAGCACAGGAGGATGCGTGCATGCTCTGTTAAAAATGCTGCTCAACACTGCACTGTCCCTCCTGAGAATAACTGAAGTCAATTTTCAGGCATACAAAGAGCATTCATCACCCTGCAGGACTAAGCTCAAAATGAATCCAGAAAAAAAAAAAAAAAAAGAGCCAGAAACTTTAGGGTCAGATGTGTTTTTAAAGCACTAAACCAAGAACTGTTAAATCAGCATGTGTAACTATGTGCAGAACATCAGCTACAAGTTACAGGTGAAACATTAGTTACAAATTCAACAGATTACTTCACTGGTGTCAGGTTTTAATCCCAATTCTAACAGATGTATTATGTGGGCAGGGTTTTACTAAATCACAGAATTTTTATTATTGATGCAGTTTATATTTTGGAAATATGAACTGTCAATCCTAATGCACAAGCTACTACTTTTGTCTAAAGCAGTAAAGGAATTCAACAGCCCAGCTTGGAAAAATGTTTTGTTTGCTAAAAGGAATAGAGATTCATCAGGTAGAACTGCAGTGTTATTCATAATCATGCCTTAATATTAATGAGGTTATTTTTCATTTTTATTAGATAAGCTGCATAGATCTTACTCATTCACCTAAAAATTCATCTTCTCATTCATCTTCTTCATTCAATTAATGCAATTGAACTATTACAAATGAGTTTTTATCAAAGAAATCCTCTTCTATGTAAACTGATGTTACCATCAATGTCTTTTATATTCAGTCTTTGCAGAATCAAAAATGCAAGTAAATAAACTGTCAATTCAAAAATATCAGATTATAGCTAATATAATTATATGCTGCCTTGAAAAACCACAGTCCAACTTGGAACTTCCAAAACAACTTTTAAAAGTATTTAACTTACAAGTTTTAACTTCACAGATAAAGCCACAGTTAAAATTACAGAGTTTGCTGAAATAAATGCCAATATGAATATAATCACTTATATTACCTTTACTAGCATCCCATAATTAACATGAAAGTTTAAATATTACTATTAGAATCATAAGCAAAATTGCTTTTTTTGGTGAAAATTCATGCACATTTGCTTTCTTGCTAATATTCATACAGAGCTTTGTCTGGTGAAGTCACCATCAATGTCAGCTGCTGCTCTGCTTTACAGTGGGATCAAACTTTTCCTTTTTTTTGTTGACAAAGGTGAAATCAAACCTTATTGAAGCAGCTACAATTTTATTAAGTAGAACTCTTCTGGGACCTGAGAAACAGGATGAAAAGTAGACATATTGAGAAAGTCCACAGAGCTGACTACCTTATCTTTTGACAGAACTGTAAGAACAAACTCAAAATTTGGGAGATATTGCCCTACAAAATTCTCATTATTTTTAAAACTTCTTGTCTTGATAAGAGTGTAAAGAGCTTTTCATAAGTATTAATCTGCAAAAACCAACTCTTCCTTCATACATGACCCTAGTACATTTTATGTGTCGCTCATTAACACAAGCTTTTAATTTTATTTTGTATTCTGCCTAAACACCGGTGCAGAGATTCACAGTTAATAAAACCAAGACAAGGACACACTTATTGTCTGTGGTTTCCAGGTTTAACACTGATCAGACCTCTGGGCTTTTGATGAGCAGCTTCTCATTCTGCTGCCTGGGCTGACAGCAAGAACTGAACACCAAGTCCAGATCTCAGACTTGACCCGTGCTCTGAATTCTGCCACATGTAACAATTCCTTCACCCTCTATGGCCATCTCAGAGTGATGCCAGTGCAGAGGACCAAGGAACAGCACCCAACCCAGGAAAATCCTCACTGATTTGTTTTGACTTTTTGGTCTTTCTGCCTGATCAGAAGCTTTTGCAATGACCATTTAATTAAGGAACCCATCCTGTCAGCAACAGGATGCAAGTTATTGTAGAGCTGTCATTCCAGGCAGGAGACCCAGTTTTATTTGAGGTGTTCTACTTCCTGAGGAACTTCATGTTTGTCTTCACCTGGCCCTGAATCATCATAAGTTTGCCTGCCCTTGAAGTACAGTGGTATAAGGAACAGGATTCAATCAAGGCAGAGCAAATGCAATTACACAAGCACATAGAGTTCAATGATTTTTAAGTTTCCTTTTGCTTTACTCCACACACTCACAAGCTAGCAAATGCTACAGATTTTCTCTGTGCAGTCCCGTCCTACTCCTGATCTCACAGCAAGTGAAAACAAGGAACAACATTTCACTCATAGGAGAGCTGTCAAGCCCCCCCAACCCCCACGCTTTCTCAATAAACACATTTCCGTCTAGGCTTGAGGTTAGTCATTTCCTCCTCCTCTTTACAAATTACTTCTAGGAGATCAGGAACCTCCATTTTTATGTGCATAAATTACACATTTGTCACTGTATTTTTCTGTACCCTAGAAGCCTAAAAACATGTAACTTTTTTTGCAAGATACTGATAAAAACAAGAATGCCATCCCTCGCGTCTCAGCACATCTGAGTTTCTTTAACAGAAATGCCATGCATGTTTCTGAATACTGTCATGAGGCCCATGGCAATAAAGTTCAACATACTCAGGCTGTAATCTTCTCCCAAGGAAATGGTTGGGATGCCAAGATGCCTTTTGACTTTTATTTCACAGCAGGGCTTCATTCACAGTGACTCTGTCCAAACCTTAAACTACACCAGCTGTGATACAAGGTCCTGCACAGCAATTTGTAAAAAAGTTTTGACAAACAACACTCAAATGATAGAATACATTGCAATTCACGATAAAAAAGTGATCAATATCCATTAACTGCTCAGTTGGAGGGGGTGATTAATTGACAATATATCTAGGAACTGCAGGGTGCTCCTGGAGCCCTGGCAGACCAAAACACTTCTGCAGCCACTGCAAAACATTAACATAGGATACTCTGTAAACTGCTGTACAGACAGCCTGTTTAATTGAGTTAGGGAACAGAGAAATGCTTAAGACACTAAAAGAACTAATAAAATAGATGCCTTATTACAGTATAGTCCAATTACATATTTCCAAATCAGTTCACAAGTACACAGGATACATCCTTACTCCCAGCAGCATCTCCTCTCCTAAATTTTAAAGCAAAAACTTGCAAATATATATACTTCCATAAACTTTCAAATATGTACTAATACATTCACCTTGCTTAACTTTAATTTGACTGTTCTTTTCTAAGTTTCATGTGATTTTTCAATTTCACATACTTTTAATAAAAATGCATCACATCATCAGAGCACATTCTATACAATTTTTACAACTTAACAGGAATGAACTCCTAAAAAAAATTAATCAGATTTATATGGGTATATATGGTAAAGTGATTCACTGAAAAATCAGTTTTTCACTTTAGAAGAAAAACATTTGGATAGAAATGGAATTTTGCATCCATCTTCTGTCATGCAATGAGCCGACGTTCAGTTCAGAGCAGCTACCAAAAAATTTTGGGTCTAGTTCACCATGGAGAAACTGAACAGTGTCTGATGAAATGTAACTTGGAAGTAGAGCTCACTGAAAATTTTCCACTGAATAGCACGTGATAGCAAAATAATTTTTTATTTATGCTAAGAACCCTCAATGACATCATAGGAAAGAGAACTTCTAATCCTTAAGGTTCTCCCCTTGGGAGACTCAGTCTCTTGGCAATTGATTTTCTGGAGAACCAGAAATGAAACCTTTGACAAAAATTCAAAGAAGGCAAGGAACAGGTTTGGGGGAGCTACAGGCTGGACAGTAGGGAGCAAGTCCTCATAGAGAGCATTTCCAGACACAGGAAGAACACAAAAGTGATTTAGAACACAAAAAAACAACTGACCAAGGAAAACAGGATCATTTTCTTCAATGAAATACCAAGCTCTGTATCTAAGGAAAGAGTAGCCTGTCTTTTGCAGGCTCCTTTGGTACCCTTGGGGACAAGCTGGGAAAGAAAGTCTGGAGGAAAGAGTGGAAAACTGACTGCATTGTCAGGCTCAAGGTTTAGTAGGCAGGTGGTTCTGAATCCTCTTTTCAGGGCCTGATACTGTGGTGAATGTTTTCCTCAACAACATGGACAATGGCTTGAAATGCACCCTCATCACATTTCTGACTGACACCAAATCTGGGAGAGAGGTAAACATGCTGGAGGGCAGGACTGCTGCTGACTGGCATCACAGCCTGGCAGACACAGACTGAAAGAGCCTCCTGAGCCTCCCAAAGAGAAAGTTCTGTACAAGGGACAGGGCAACTCCACGTGGAAACATGGACTACAAAGGGAGAGCACTAGGAGCCATGTATAGCTGTGCTATACATGTCAAACCAAGTCAAAAATCCTACAACATCAGTCTCACAAAGAGTTATAGCAGGGGCAAAAGAACAAAATAATTAGGAAGTTTATGGACCTGAATGAAGAGACTATCAGGAGAAAGCACAACTGAAAGAATCTCAAAAAACCTAAATAAAGATATAAAAAGAGCATGTTCAACCAACAGAGACAGAAATTATTGGCAAGAAGGCTGATGCCAGTTTTATGTATCTATACCTAGGTCCAATGCATCAACAGGGTTCTGGCAGGTGAACCCAAGCCCATGTTTGCCTGGCTGTAGCACTGCCCCTGGCAGAGGCATTTTCCACCAACTGTCCACAGTGGGGTCTCTTCAGTACATACTTGACATCATGCTGCAGGACAACTTTGGGCCTTTTAAACCAATCTTGACATTACTGAAAAGCTTTCCTCCACTTTTGGCAGGGGCACCAGATGTTCTGTGCACAGCTGCACCAAAGGACAACAGGACCGACACTGACCAGCTGCTCCTGGAAGAAGTTTTCTTGGATCAGCTCTGCTGGTGCAGCCCCATTTCTGGATCCATGAAACAAGTATCAGCTGCTGGAAGAGGATATTTCTGGGATGACCTGCAATGGCTGCAGAATTTCAAGGATGACAAGTGGCGTTTTGTGGGTTTTTCTGAGGAAATTGTGATTAAAAGGTTCTGAATCTCGAATCCAGCCAGCGAGGGCTTTTCCACGCTCACGCACAGATGACACACCGAGTTACTGCGCTGGTGAACTTGACAGAACCTAAAATCCCTCCTGCCAACTCCACTGCCAGACCTCTCTGCTCCTTAATAGGCTGGAATGTAAATCTCCAGTTATGTTTCAAAGAGTAGTGCAGCTTTAACAACATTAATGGAAGCTGCTGTAGAAATTGCTTAATCCAAAAACCAACCTGGAAGCAACAACCAGAATTAGGCACACTGCACATCATGAAAAAATCATGTTATTAGAGCAGTCATCAGACATAACCCATTTTTCTGGAGAAAAGAAATTCCAGCCATAAAGTCATTTCAAGGGTAAACAGTTCATAGAAAAGAATACTTGAAGCAAATTTGGGAACTGGAAGACATATGTTGTGCATGATTAAGTAGCATGTTGTAGAGCAGTGTCCACCTTGATTAACACATCAAATCTGTGTGATCAAGGAAGAATGTTGCTACAAAGCCTGAAAAGCCCAAGAGATTCTGAGATTTCAAGCCTGCTTGATTTAGTAAAGTGCTCCCTCCAAGACAGCATCCATCAACTGAATATATATTCTAATACAAATATTTAAACTATGAAAAAGGAAAACACAGAAAATAAAATATTTTCATTTAACTTAATGTTAAGTATTTTCAACTTTCTGATTCTACTTTTCAGTGCATTGACAGCAGCCACCTCTTTCATACAGACACAGGTTTTATTTGAAATCTTACACTTTTTGGTAGGTCAATGTACAGGAGATGTGGGGACTGTTTATTATGAAACATTTATTAAAAATTAATTTCTTTGTAATTAACGAAATGTTTGCTTTTCTAGGAATCCAAGTGAAAACAAGCATGAAGCATTTTTTGTAAGAGATAAAGGCAATGGAGAATCAGTAAACCAATTGTGACCTGGCAATTGTAGAACTACCCTCAGAATCCTTCAGTCTTAAAGCTTGCTGAATTGATCTTTTTCTTTGAATTGATACATTTAAAAATGGCTTCAGGAAATAAGAAGGTTAGAATTCCAGGAGGTAATTCCTCTAACTTTGGTTACAGAAGTGAAAAAGTAAACTCCCAAAACATATTAGTTGGTCATCTAGTTAAAGAAGCATGTTTGGATGTCCTTAAAAAAATTCCTGTTCTCTGTAAAAACTGTTTGGCAGGGCAAACACAGCCAAAGGAAAGAAGACATCCTTGAGCTTGCTGCTGGGACGAAAGAGGCAGAAGTGCACTAGCATTCCTTCCAGCAAAATTATTTCTTTGGTACAAATTCTAGGAAATCTTGGTACAATCCCTTTCTGTTCCACAGCCTTCTAAACCATTGCTAGTAGCAACATCCAGCTAACTAGCCACAGAGAAAGCCATCTTTGCCAGATTTTGGATTGCCAGCTAATCCATTTTAAAACCCTGACAAATCTTCTCCTAGGCTAACTGATCTTCCTTCCAGAAGGTTTTGTTCCAAACACCTGTTTTGTTCTTATTTCATTGACATTTCAAGAAAAAATGCAGAAAGGGTAGTTCTGCTATGTAATTACAGTACATGGCAAGGAGAAGTTTAATAAAAACTTCTGTACCTTGGGGTACAGTGAAATACTGAAGTTCTAAGTCCAAACTATAATCATACTGTTTGAAATTCTTTCCTCACAATTCATATTTAGAGCTTTCAGAAGGGTGAGCCAGATTGCAATGGCTGGATAAAAAAGAATGGGTAGTGAAAACAAAAACTGAGAAGTTCAAGCATTAGCAATGGCTTTGGCATCCCAAAACCAGCATGACTCCAACTCCAGAGAACACACAAGCAAATCACCAATGAGTGCAGAACACAATTCTGAAGATCAACAGATAATTTCTGGACAGTGTGGCATTATTGAGTGCACATACTGAATGAAACACCCTGTATCAGCAAGAACTATCAGCCATGTACAATAAATGTGATGACTCCAATGATAAGTATTTCTTATCTGTGTCTCCTCCAAACAAGAAATATGAGTAGATATCCTGATGCATTTGACCATCTTCTTGTTCCTTTTATCTTACCGTAGTTCTAAGTAGCAAAGAAACCCTCAAGCTTTCAGGAAGACAATCACTATCACAGCTCACATAAATCCCAGAGTTCCCCTCACCTTCTCTTTCAGTACCACACTTGTGCTGATGCCACTTTTTGTCCAAGTTCCTCATGCTGCTAAAATTTTAGATCTTGTTCTTTCCTGTTTTTCAAGGACATTTAGTAATGCAGCTTTCTGGTTCAGTCCTGTGAGACATCCTGCCAGGTGCTGCTAGTCAACAACTTACTCCAAATTTCAAATACTCTTACTTACCACCCTTCTTTCTTCTTCAAATCCTCTCTTATGCACAGAAACTAAATTAATGCGTTTTCTAAATGAATACACAGGGTGAGAGCTGGCTGCATCAGCATGATGCTGCTGTGTCATCTGCTGGAGCCCGTTGGTGCAACGAGACATGAATGTGATGATGCAGCCAAAATTCACCACTGCTTTAGTAACACCAGAGGTGCTACAGACCTGATTTTGATGAAAATCTCTACAAAATACCTTATCATTGAACTGGCTGGAATAATTAATTATTATTTGCTGGACTGATTTTAAATTAAGCAGTTCTGATGCCTACGGTTTTCATGTGCAGGTTGTATCTTGAATTTGGAAATTAGAATATTACTAACAGTGTATTATAATGCAGACAAAGAAAAATATAAAGTTTCTAAAGAAGAAGGGCTGAAAATCATAGCACCCTCATAATCCAAGTTGATTTTAAGTGTATTATTAATATTATTACTACAGTTATTATTATTACTAATAATACAGTTATTTTTATTATTATTATTATTGTTGTTGTTATTACTACAGTAAGAGTAAGATCTAGAAAGATATTTCATTCCATATACTCGAAAAAGATAGAGACTATTACATGCCAATTGTATGGAATTTACTTAGGTATAACAAAGGATTTGTATTCTCTAAAGCGATGTTTAACCAATTAACATTCCAAGTAAAGATTTTACAAGGTGTTCAACTGACTAAAGGACTTAATTTAATCAAAAGAAGCTGGGTTTGTCCTCAAAAGTCAAATAATCTGTATAGAAAATTAAATCAATTTGTTTATTTACAAACATTGTGGGTCTTTAGACTGTTAAACATCCAATTCCAATTCTTAGCTCCCAAGTGGAGTTTTGGACCTCAGAGTTCAAGAACTAGGGGAGAGGTGGAGAAAGGGGCTTGTAGGATTTGTTTGTTTGTTTTATCTATAGACATTAGGTAAAGTAATTTTTAAATACTTTGTTGGATCACTAGATTCCAAAGCCTGCCCCCGTGACTGAGTACAGGGAGGGAATTACTAAAAATAATCCTCATTAAAGCATGTTTACATGGCATTTTCCATGAATCCTAAAAGCCAATTAATTTAAGTCATAATTCTGGGCTGTAATATTGAAAAAGAATGTGAACAGCTGCAAGAATTTTTTACAACATGTGCAGATTGTCAAATGCTCTTTTGTTTACACCTTTATTTTGTGCTCTTGTTCTAGAATGGCACACACTTTTAATGTAACAGCAGAGGTAACTCTTTTACTGTAAAGAATTGATCCTTATGCCTTTTTCTTTAGAAATCATTCTAAAATGTCACACAGTTCACTACTGTTTGTTTGTCATATTAATGTATTTGTCAAAGTTTACACAAGATACTGACAAACCCCAGAACTGGCTGTGTTTTATGGTATTTATCTCAGCACCACACTTCAGTTTTTGAATGCAAGTTGCTGAGATCTCAATTGTTTAAACCAAAGGTTATGCAAACATGACAGCAGCCAAATGATTAGAAGGCTTTGGATATTCCATCTTCTGTCTGCTTCAGAAATGGCTGCATGTGAAAAATAATGAGGCTCTTGCAGCCACCCATTAGGAATTTTTATGCAAATTCCTGTAAAATCAAACACTTAGAAACTTCATAAAATTCCTTATAGAAACAACAAAGTAAACATGTCCACCTGGCATGTTTCTCCTGGTGGCCAGGGCAGCACACCTTGCAGAAATGTCTCACTGCAGCTTCTCCACCTGAGCTTACCAGCTGCTTGAAGGGTGAAGTGCAGGGAAAGGAAGAGCAGACACCACAACACACAGGAATTCCTTTTCCTAAAAACAGACTGTGCACATGTGGTGCAGTCACTGCATGGCTACAGCAAATCAATACCATGCAATATTCTGCCATTTGTACATACTGAATGGCACTCAGAGCAGATGAAGTGCATGTACACATAATTAACAGTGTTTTATACACATTTCTATAAGGAATGATGGACCTATACTGAAATACACTTTATAAACATACCTAACATCTTAGATAAAAGCAAAATTCCATGTGTTACTTCCTCCTTTTTAGAGATATAAAAACTATAAAAACAGAAGTCACTGATTTCACATAGCCTGTAATATCAGCAAAGTGCCTCTTCTTTCCAACATGAAAGACTTTTTGTTTTGGTTTGTTTTTTACCACCTTTCATCAGTTCACCTCCTTCCCAGCCAGGCTGGAGAGCAACTGCACAGCAGTCCAACACAATTCCTAAGCCAGACTTGTTTTATTTACAGCAGTGAGCAGAGCACAAACACGTCTGCTTTTCATCACGACGACCAAAAATATTCAGAACATGGAGTTATTAGGGACACTTGGCAACCACAAGGCCACAATTAGCAGCAATGATCACTTCAGAGCAGTCAGAGCTTACCATGCCAACACTCCAAGGAGCTCCATGGCTTCAGTGAGGTACCTGTGTGTGAGCAAACACAGGGGAGCACATCCTGCACCAGCAGCAAATGGGAGAGGGTTGCTGAAGGCCAGCAACAAGGAGACATCCACGAAGAGTAAAGCCTGAGTAAAGCCTGAGTAAAGCCTGTTCCAGCTGCCCAACAGCACAGAGACCCATCTGGGATGGATGGGTTTGTAGCACTCTCCTCACCCTGCTCAGGGAAATTCCCTTGTGAGCCCCAAAGCTGCAACCAGCCAGAGGAGCTGCTGGGGCCACTGCTCATGTGTAGCTCTGCTTGTTCTTGTATTAAAAAAAACACCCCCCTATCATTTGATATTTTTGTACAATATTAAGCAAAGACACTTAAAACAAGGCTGGCCCTGCTCTGGCATGCCTCTACACATGATGTGCACACACTGAGGGCAGGAGGAATTGTGTGGACACAACATGTTGTGGGCAGAAGCCAGGAGGGAGGGGAGGGACGTTGAAGGCAGATGCAGGAATGGACAGCACGCCATGGGACTCTCATTTCTGCTAATCCCTCTCTTTTCCTTTCTTTAAGAGTCTTGTGCAATAGTCATGCAGGGCAGGTCCTTGCAGAAGTCAAGATTAACAGAAGCAGGGGCTCAGAAATCTGCAGGAAAAAAGCAATTTAGGAATTTCCCTGCCACACACGAGCTCATTCCTGAACAGCACTGCTGACACAGCCCCAGTGTGACAAGCAGCCATGATTTTCTGCTGCCTGGTCATCAAAAACCCATCCTTGCTAAAACCACAGAGGCAGTTTGACAGAGCTGGAGACACCCCCTGGGGCATGGGCACACAGGCAGAACCAGCCAGACACCTCGCTGGGGACACCCCTGCACACACTAATGTCCCCAAGGATGCCACAGGGAATTACCTGGACACTGTCACTGACACAGGGAGAGTCCTGGCCCAAGGAATGGTTGCTGCCGTGCCAAAGGGGTCACCTCTCTTGGCACCTGCAGTGTAGGGAATAATGACTGGCCTTCCAGCAGGGGTAGGGAAGCAGTGCCATGACAGCAGCACACACACACCCACCCCATGATGTAGCCTTGCCAAGAAATCAACTCTGTTCTCTGGGTTTGACAAAGAGACACCCTTGACTGCAATCTCCCAGGACTCTGCAGCCATCCTATGATGAGTATAACAAACAGAATGTTCCTCAGAGCAAAGGAAGGAAAAATGAAAACTGATCAACAATACAATCTTTTACAGTGTATTTCCCTTTGTTTTTTTCAGAGAAATTATGTGAGCACTAACAGTTCAATGTCAGTACAATGATATTCTGGTACTGTGCAACCTCCTGGGAAAAAGACATTATCAGAAATATTCAAGAATAGCAACTTATTTTACTAAGTCCAGAATTTTATAGGTAGATCTCTAAAAAGTCAGCAGGATGACAGTGCTGTTATTTCAACTTTTTGGAAATCATGTATCCTCTGATACATGGTTTTGTCTAAACCATATGATGTGACCAAAAAGCCATACCAAAATAATGTTAAGCACAATACAGAATTAAACCTGGAAGCTTGAAGCCCAAGCCTTAAACACGGGAATCTCCTTTCCCCCTCACTTAAATAATACCATTACTACATCTAACATGATGAGAAAGTTCAAACTGATAATTACTGATGAATTAGTAGAATTAAGTGTGGACCTGTTGAACTCTCAGGATTTCTCTTCATGTCCTTCATGTCCTTTCTCTTCATGACCTTCTATGCTTTAAAATACCTCTAAATATTTTTAAATAGTGCTGTTTTTCAAACATGAATTCTGAGACTCTGCTTCCAGGAATGCAAGTCAAAATGAGTAACAAAAGACAGGTCACGAAATAAAAATCCAAAAGGGGAGAAATCTACTGTAACCCTCCAAAATAAAGATGTTTAGCAACATAGTTTTCAACATAAAATATGAGAAATGCTATCTCATGTAACCTTCATATTGCCAAGAATTTGAATCATATGACACACACACCAAGCTGATTTTCTCTCAGGAATAATAAAATCTTTCTTGTTATTGAACAGTATTTGCAAACCTCCGAATTCTGAGAACTGACTGATAGGTTTTTAAACTTTATCTGGTGGCAAAATACAATACAAAAGTCACTTGCCTTAGAAAAATAAATTTAGTATTAGTTATAGAATGCCACTGTTTTTAATTTTGCTTATCAAAGTTTCTTTCACAACAGACTGCATAGCAAGTGCTACAAAGAGGCCCTTCTTACACTGTGGCACAGCAGTGACAGAAGTCACTGAAGTGACACAGAAGAATCACAAGCAAAGTTCTAGAGGCAAAATAAATCAGTATTATCTTCCATCTGCTTCTGGCCAATGTTGGAGAACAGATGATGGCCCAGATGTGCCTTTGTTGTAATCTAATAGAAGTTACATTTTTAATTTTGTCCTGGTTGCTATTAAGTTGTGTTTCACACTGTACACTACAAGTATACTTCTAGAATATTCAGTATAATCTATTTGAAAGATAAACACCTGGTTGTTGCCACTATGGAAAGCCACAGTGATCTACCTAAAGCACTGAAACAATGACTAATTAGTTGACTATTAAAGATATTCTCTCAGTTACAGAGGTACAACATGTGTTTACTGGCACAGATGTGACACTGGAGCAGGTCCCAAAGCAGCACTGGTGACTCTGTAGCTGTCAGATTAAATCACATCACAAGAAGACCTCACTCCTTCCCTGCAGCTTAAGACCAGAATTTTGAGTATTTACGTATTTATCAGTTTTATGCACAATTTTTCCACTTGAACCACATTTAGATTGATAATCCAGATGTCTGGGGCAGATGTGTTTTCCAATTTGACTCACATTTGCCAAACAAAAGCATTAATACGCAGTTAGGCAATATTACTGACCAACATCTTAGAGGCAGTGTTGTACTGCAGCATCCTGGAGCTCTTCCTTTGAAACAAAGTTTCATCTGTTCCAACTACCCAACAAAGGTGTCCTGCATTATCTGAAGAGAATCTTTCCCCAGAAATAAATTTTCTTAGGAAGACTAATTGTTACTGTTAAATAATTTATGCAAATTGCTTTGAATATCTTTTTAATATCAAAATCATTTCAGGTCATCAAATACTATCCCCACAAAGCATTCAGGCCTCTTCTTGCTTTTACTACCATTTAATTTACCAAATTAAGTGCAACTACATTTCAAAATACAGCGTTCACTTTTGCTGCCAGAGGAAAGTTAGACAGACAAATGAAATTCTGGACAAGTTACGACTGCAATAAATAAATGGAGAAATATGCAAATTGAACCTTGAGATGGTTTCTGCCATGATTTCTGAACAAGTATTAAAAGTACAATGTGTTGTTGAAAACATAATTACATAGAAGTGTTTCCCTTCTAAAAAAAAGGGTTTTTTAGTTGCAAAAAGTTAAGTATTTTTTTCTGAGATTTCTGCAGATGTTATTATAGAAAATTAAAACATAAAGAAAAATGTTTGAAATAGCAATTTATGTGGAACTGCAAATTTTTCTGAGGTAACCACAGCAGAGGAGAGCAAGTCTGACTGAAATAGTGTTTAGAGCTATAATTTCACATTTTTATCTGCAGTAGTATCTGTTTGAATAAACTGAATTGCCAATCAATGTTAAGCTGTCACAACACTGCAGTTTTTTTAGCAGTAGTTTAATCATACAACATATGGAACAGAACACAATGCTCCTGCTCCTCTAGCAAAGGTAATAATCACTCTGGTAAGACAGGCTGATTTAAATGTTTGCCACAGGACATGATTTTTCAGGGGAAAAAGTCTTAATCAGAGCACGACAACAAAGTTTTCAGCAAGTGGTCAGTGATAATTCCTAGCAGAGATAAAATAAAGTGACTGGGAATTTACCTGTCCTCATCAGAAGGTATCTGCTTTCATCCATGACCATTACAATCTCCAGGTAATTTTGATCTTCCTACTACTAAAAACTATCAGAAATACTTCTCTCTTTTCTATTTCAGCAGCAGTAATTGCCAATACCTCTCAGACACAGAAGAGCATGTTTAACACTTGAATACTGACTTGCTGCATCATACCTCACTTTAACTTAATTGTAAGGCCTCCTACAGTATACCACAGGTGCTAAAGAAGGCAGATTAACATGAAACTCTAAAACACTATTCCACAAATCATAAGCCTATTACAATCTGCAGGTTCTACCTGTTATCAGTTGAAAGAAAAACAGTTTAAAACAATGTCCCTCTTGGACTGAGAGAACTCAAGCTGACAACCACCAGAGATGTGGCAAATCCAAGTTTTGCCGTCTCTAGAGAAATTGGTAAAATACCACCCTCACTTCTTCCCAGCTGCAAAATGGCTAGATCAGATTCTTGGGGAAATACAGCCTGAGGAACTGTTCACTAAAATCAAACAGCTATTCACTTGAAGCAATAGTAGGAGCAATTTATTCCACTTCCTTAATCTCTTCTCAAGCCAGACAGACACAAGACCAGCAAAAATATACATGGTGGGATTATCACAAGCATTTTGTTAACATACTGCTCTTCATGCACAAAATGAGTATACAGGGGCTCTGAAAAAGCATCTGACCTTTATTTTTGTGGACTCCACTAAAAAAGAGATTAAATTCTACTAAATGAAAACACCTGCCACTAGACAATCAGAAAAATCTTGACTAGCAATGGAGGGCTCTGCATTAGACTTGCAGAGTGCAATCTTCCTGATTTTGTAACACCTGGCACTTCACAGTAAGACAAAGAATTCCTAGAAATGGCCAACCTGCATCTCTTCTAATTCTTAGGTTTTTGTGTCTTTTAACAGACACTGCTTAAATTACTTGGTCCTATGACCTGCAGCTAACAGAATTCATGTGTCTACAGCAAAATGCTGACTTGCTGCAGCCCACTGCAGCAAGGGCAAACTTATTTAACTTCTTTTTTCTTGAAGTGATACAGGGAAGCTCCAAAATGTCACAATTTACACATTGTTTCAAATAACACACTTGAGCAAAGTGCACAGACAAATTATAACTCATGGTTTTATCTTAATAAATAACTTCATATGTCACAGAAGTAGATGTTAAAAATACTTGCTTCCAACTCACTGCCCAGTGTCAGGAGTTCAGATGTTTTCATGTTGGCCATACTTACTTCTGAGAAGTGAAAACTTTCATTTCATATTTTCAAAGATATGAAAATACTCTTGGTGGGGGGAGGGAGACATAGAAACTGTGCCTCCTTATTTGATCTACAATTCCAGTAATTCCCCTGCATAATTTGAGTTATATTTGCTAGTTTTATTGAAGGAAAATAAGCCTAATTTTTATTGAAGAAAAACAAGCCTATTTTAATTTCAGTAACTCTTTAGTCACATTCATTTCCTTGAACTTGAGCTCCTTCTTGGGCCTTGAAATCACTGAGATGGGAAGAAAAGCTTTTCTTCCAGAGCAAAATTTGCTTTAATTATTTTATTAAAAGGTGATGTCAGTATTTCTTTCCTCAGAAAAGTAAATTTCATTTTCTTCTGCTATCATTTCTCTAAGATACAGAAATAAAGGGGATTTGTATTTTGTTCCTATTGTCTAAAAACATCTGGATGTTTTTTTAACCAAGGAATGATTGAAAAAGTAAAAGCAAAATCTGTGACATGTCTAGACAATCCTGCCTTCTGGTTTGAAAGAAAATTTCTAGCTCTGGAATACACAGCAGGTGCAATATTCCATTAGTCATGATTTTGGACAGAGAAATAGAGTTTCACAGATAAATTCAATTTTTCTTCCAACTCTAAGGCTAAATTTAGGACTTGGAAAAGGTGAAGAACTGTGTCAAAAAGCAGATTCTAGGTGCTGCGTAATTTTAGCCAATCAACTTCAGTTTTCATCTGCTGACTGCAGTAGTTTTGCTTTTAGGAACACTGCTCAGACAAAGATGGACTTCTTTCACAATAGCAGAAAAATACCTTACTGTGAACAAACAAAAAAAGGCAACAGACAGCAAAACTTGCATTTGATGGTGACCTGAGGTGGCATTTGCTCAGTTAATGTTAATTTATTTCTACACTTCAGTGAAAGTGGCATTTAGCACTCACCTTTTAAAAAATGTGGGTCAACCTCTTATAAATTGTTGCAGAATAATTTCAGTGGGTTTTAGGTTTGAGGAGAGTGGGATTAAAATACTAAGGCCTCCATCAAGTCCCTAATTTGATACAATAACTTAGACAGGGTCAACAAAAGAAAAATTATAACCAAATGTGATCACATTACAAGCTAATAAAAATACCTCTACATTCTCAGACAAGAGGCATGTAAGAAAACATTTAAGACTATAAAATATTTCAGATGATGAATTGAGAACAAGTGAAGGTAAAAAGGACAAAATATTGAAATGAAAGTCAAAAGAAGTCACCCACATATTTTGCTTTCATAGGTAGCTGCCCCATATGTTGATGCTTATTCAGCACATAATAATTTGTCAGTAGAGTTAAATTTGGAGATGAACTGCAAACACTTGCAGTGAGTTTCTGACAAAGTGTAACAAGCAGAACTGTACCATGAGTCACAGAAGCAGAAACTATGCTTTCTTAAACTCTGTTTAAACAAGGAAGGCAAACTTCTGAGAATTTTAAGTGACCAGTGGTTGATACACATTTTAGGAACTCTGGGTTGAAAGTGACCTGGAAAAAGCCAAGACACACTCATTTAAAATAAAGCACTTCAAGCCATTAAGTTAAATCATTTTACTACGCATCAAAACTAAATTGTATCTAAGTTATTAATAGTAGGAACAGTTTTCTGTCTGCTTGTCATATCAAGCAGATCTGTACAGACCTGAATGTTTTATTCTTTCAACAACAAAATATCCTCAATCCACCATCAAGCAGTATCTCCCACATCACTGTAGGATGCGGTTGAGTAATTTAATTATTTTGCTTCTCCACAAGAAGCAAATTTGCTCCTCTAAGCAATTTTGCTTGTCCTAATCCTAAAGAAGAGAAAGACAACCAAGACCAAAGCCCTGCCATGCTGTACCTGCAAAGCACAGTTCATCATTCTGACGATGTAGTCGAACTGCTGGTGGTCCAGGATGGCTCGGTTCTCCTTGACGTGCTGGCCCAGCTCCTGGGTCAGGCAGTGCCGAGCTGCTTTGCCCTTCAGGGCTCTCAGGGCTGCAGGCAGGGTCTGCAGAGAGCAACATCTCACTGATGGAAATGGAATTCAATGGCTCTACTCACACTGAACAGCATTCATTTTTTATTAAAAAACTGCAAGTGACAGTAAAGAACAGCTCTGGAAATTATCCATTAGCTTGACTATCAACTTTCACATAATGGGTGATTTAGCCTGAGTTACCAAGTACTAAATTTTTCCCATTTTTTTTCCCAAATGCATTAAACAGCATTTCTCACCTACATCTGTAAATAGAAATCCAGGCATTCAATGGATGTGAAATCAGAAATGGATTACTGTGGATGAAAGCAAGTGCTCTGCTCTGTACAGCCAGGCCAGGACTGGAGTTTGCCTGTCAAGGCTGAGCAGCACATTTTGGGATAAGCAATGAATGACAAATGGGTTTAGGAGTGGCATAGCTCTCATAGCAGTGAGGCCACTAGATTGTCATGCAGTTTATCCTAAACCAGGGCCATCAGAGTATTTATATCAAAGTTTTAAAGATGCAGCAAATGCTACAACAGTGATTACCAGCTGTGGCCCTTTAGGCTAGAGAAAAGGCAGCCTATTTGCTAAGGAAAAATTTACCATATAGAGGGACAAAAAACCCACTGAACTTGCTCATGTGTCTGGAAGTTGAATGAGGTTAAAAACTACTGTGCTCTGCTTGGGTAAAAACTCTTTAAGAGTGTTACACACTTGATTAGGACTTTTCCCATGTGACACCATAACTCATAAATTAAGCAAAGCTCATTTTCTATCTTGATCTGCACAGCATCAGAGATATACAGGTGGTACTTCTTAAAATAATTCTATGTATAATTATTTCATTTGTAGAATTAGATTTGATTGTAAGTTTGAGTGATTTTTCTACAATCAATAACAGAAAACTCTATGGACAGCATGTACAAAACCTGGCAACTTCTCAGTGAAGAGAAAATAAGAATCTCAGGGATAAGAGTACACTAGCACATTTCAGTGAAGGCAGACATGCCAAATATTTATATTCATCTCTGAGTTCTATCATATTACTGGCTTTTAAAACCAGCAAAATTGACTGTACTGAATATTTCCAAGGAGCATTGGCTGTTAAACACCAAAGCACATTTATATGCCTTTTGTTTGCATTCCTTCTAATTAATGCTGCTAGACCAATCCACCTCTTAAAAAAAGTTATGCGGACAATGCTACTTACAAGAGTAATGAATTTTGCAAAAAGCGTTTTCAACTCACCCATGTAGGATTAGAAACAGGTTTTCAAATCCATTAGCCTCGTATTACACACAATATTGTATTTAGATGATGATTTTTATTGCTTGGTTCGTTCATTTAAATGGCCAAAATAATCCTTAGCATTTGTAGCAAGACTTCAAAATGTACTTTGTGATGTACATTTGCTCATTAACAGAATAGAGAGTAATTTAGGAGAGTTAAAATTTCATTTTATTACCTTTTCAGTCTCCAGAAATTTGTTTTCAAAAATGAATGCGATGCAGTTTCTAACAACTTCCAGCCTTTGAGCACTGTTGAAAACTGTGCTTCCTTTTTCCATTATGGAAACTAACAAAGAAAAAGAAGAATATACATCTGTGAAATGCCTGCAAGAACCACAAAGAATACCACAAATTTCTTGAAAAAAACAATTACTGTGTCCTCCCTTTTATGTTGTTAGGCAAATACCATTTGCAGGCAGATGGGAACGCAAGATCTCAAATCTCTGGTTTTCCTATTCCATCTGAAAAGGGGAGTGCTCTGAATTGTAACTGCATTAGTTGATTCTCTTATCTGTTTGTTCTTGTTGTCTCATACAGGCACAAAGAGATTATAACCTCTAACACACTGATGAAATACATAAAAAACCACAAATTAATAATAAATGTGTGTGATCTGCAGTGAGTTACATAGCCTTGCATATTTTGTAGCAGTAGATAACTATTTTTAGATGGCCATGACAAGAATTCTGCAACATGGAATTAAACCTGACAAACCTGTTCTCTTATCTTGATTCCAAACTGTTGAGATCCTTTTTTCTTAATCAACTGTTTTGCCCTGATTTTACAACAAAATTCAGAAAGCAAGAACTAACATTCTCTTTTTCTCTATAATATCAAATAAATAGTAACTTAATTCAGGCTATGCCTTTCTAGTAGATAATAATGAGCTACTTATATCCAAGGATTCTGAGACAGTGTTCAGTAGGGAGTGTAATAGTGAAAGCTGTTCCTCAGGAAAAAAAAAAAAACAAACCAGCAAACCCCCTGCTTTGACACAGAAATTAATTTATTAAAAAAAGCCCCTTCTCTTGCAACTAGCCTTCTGAAGAAAGACAACAGAACGCAACCACACATCCTTTAAATTTTCTGTAAGTATCAGATTCAATGATACAGTCAACAGCAAAGCAGGTGAAGAGAGTTCATCCTCTTCTTGCATAAACCCAAAGAGAAACAGGCCTGGGCAGGGCCTCAAGAGGCCATCTAGTTCACCCTGCTGTCCCTAGACAGGATCAACTCTATTTATGTTATTTCTCATGTTTGTCTAATATGTTCCCAATGTTCTGTGATAAGAGAGACTCACTCCATGGCTACACAAGAAATCCACTCAACTGCCTCACCATCCTCATTTTACCATGCCTTGCTGACAAATAACTCTATTTTTGTGCTGCAATTAAACCCATTACTTCTTATCATCACAGATTATTCCCCTTCTTTTTCTCTCTGTCTCTTGTATAATTGAAGCCTGCTATTCTGTGTCCCCTCAGTCTCCTAGTTTTCAGTCTAAACAAGTCCCCATCTTTCCTTGTAGGTCACATTCTCTGGACCACTGGTCATTCCTGTTGCTTTCTTATGGACTCCCTCCAACAGAGCCAAAAATGGAGACAGCCTTCCAGTGTCCAAACATGGACACAAACATCCAGCTGAGGTCTTACTGGGCACAATGAAAAGATTCCTCCATGGGGTTCACTGACTGCAATCCTGTTTATACATCCCACTAAGATGTTTGGCTTTTTTGCAGTAGCTTGATATCGCTGGGTCATGTTTGCCCTACAGTCATTAAAGTTCCCAAATTAATTTCTGAAGAGCTGCTGCCTAGTCAGGCGAGCCTGCCTATGCAAGTGCCATACCTTATTTGAAGAAAAGCAGTAGAGAAGGAAAGAATTCATTGGAGTCTTTTGGTTAGATACGTAATTTTCAAAGATGGATTTGAATTCTTAGCCCATCCTTCAAAAGTTTTGCAAGCTCTTCACGTGCAAGTTGACTAACCATACTGGTTTATGCCACCATTCACAACGATGAGTATGACTATGAGTAATAGAACTTTCTGGCATTAAAATTAAAACGACAGGCCTACAATGTCCTCATCTGCTCTTTATGCTTAAATATAAGCATATTTCTTTTGAGACAGATGCTAGCTTTGCCCTTTGCCTTTTCCCAGTAATTTACATGCCTTTCACTGGGTATCAGAGAGGAACTCAAACGGTTCAAAGCTTGGTTCAGCCAGTGCTATGAGTGACCTATGGTGATATTAAACAGGCCTGGCTGAGTACAATATCTGGTTTAATTGTTCAACTCAACATCTAATTCAGATCAAATCCACTTCTGTTATTAGCAGTTACACCCCTCACTCTCAGGATGCTTGACTTCTTAGTAAAGAGGAAGGCAGATAATACAATATCTGCCTTAGTAAAGGCAGATTAAAAAGGGCTTTCAGAATGGCAAAGGCAAACACTGGAGTCTACACACCAGCTTGCCACGACCACGAAAAACACAATATGAACACGAAATAGGGAGCACCACACATTAGCAGAAATGCTAATCACCAGCACCAGGCACAAATGAACATACCCACGGGGGGACCTGCTGGAACCACGCACTTCTTGTCGCCGCGGGTGGCAGGGGGAGCGCCCTGGCTCCTGGCCAGCCCCTCCTGCAGCAGCTCCTGCACGCGGCCCTCGTTGATGCGCGGGAAGGGCAGGACGTGCACGCGCAGGTGCGAGCCCTCCGTGGGCCGCGGCACCTTCTGGAACGCCATGTGCGGGTTGGGGTTCTCCTGCAGGGCGAGAGCAAAGCGTCACGCACAAAAGCAATCCTGCAGTGCTACCGTCTGCCTCACCGAGTTTTGCTGCTGTCTGCACAATCTCCCACACCTGAAAGACTAAGAAGTCAAATATCTAATGCAGATGATCAATAAAATGTTTCATATTCATGTCGCCCTTGACTCATTAATATTATCAACTTTCTTAAAGGTTTTTATAAAATTATTTTTGTCAATGTGCAAAACTCAAAACAAGTGCAAAACAAAATCCCTGCTTAACTTATGCTGATTTTATGCAAATTAATGACTATTAAGGACTTGAATATAAACTGGTGCGACAGTCAAGCTCCTCATTAGAGACGCTATTTACCACCATGCACAGGATCACAGCTCACATTTCCAGGGTGCAGTAATCAAACAAAATGGGGTGTTTTCATCTCTTCATTCAGTTATTCTGGGGTTACCATTAATCACATCTGAATTTGCTGCTGTCCAATTTGACTCTATGCTGTTACTGGCTACATACCACTGCCAAAGAGTGCTATCCATCAATGAGGGCTCTCTTGTAAATGCACAATAAGTTTGGAAGAAAACTTGTAAACAGGAGCTTAATACTGTTGTTTACAGGAGCAAAAGGCAACAAGAAGATCAAGTGCATCAACTTGAGAAACAGCAGACAAAACAGAGCAGTTACTTAGCCACATGCATTCTCTGCAAAGGAAAATTTTATGGAACAAGCCAAAAATCCAGGGGCACGAGAGGAGCAGATGCCAGGGGAAACAAGAGAGAGAAAGGGAACACAGACTCAGGAGGGAGTAACAGAAGACAGAGGGCAGAAAACTCCAGAAAAGGAGAGTTATTGCTCCAAAATCCATTTAAGTGAGAGGAAAGATTCAGAAGAAATACACAGGAAAAGTTACTTTTATCTTGGACATCACAAATGTCGTGTCAGATGTACATGCTATTGGGCTAACTAAAGGTCCAATGCCTTGGATTGTCCACCTGTGCCAGCAAGACTCATGCAAGTATTATCCATCCCCAACAGATCTTGTCTCTCCCTTGTATCTAAACTGTCACAGCTACAATATTGTGATTATTACAACTGTGAAACAAGATGTCAAAACACATCAAGCAATCTGTTTAAAATCAGGCAGCTCCAGGCACAGCTTCAGCAGCGTTACTCATCACCTGTGTTTACTCAAAGACAGGTGCATGCACAAACTACCAGAAATCTGAATTCTCAATGCACAAAGTCATAGAGTTAGTGAATACCAGTGTGTGCTCCTGTGAAGTCACTGACTTAGTGGTAGTGAAGGAGCAGGTCAGTCACAATGATACAAATAAATCTCATCATCAGAAAAGACACACAGAACACAAAAGAAACCCCAGAACTTAGCAGCATTTGGTAGTTCTTGTGGGATTTTTTCAGAATTGTAGATGTAAAGCACAGTTTTGGGGAAGTGGGATGTAGAAAAAAAAGGGTGACAAAGGTGTCAGCTGATGGTGTAACAGATAATGCTCTGTGGAGCTGAATAACCACAGAAGCGTGAGGGGGTGGGAGATCAGTCTATGCCAAAAAAGCCCACAAACCTCAAAGCAAACAAAAAATCTAAAACCCACAAACAAAAAAACCCATCCCAGAACCAGCTAATGGAATGGCAAGAGACTTTATAAAAGCATTATGTAAAATAAACATGATATGAAGGCAAAAATTAAAACTGGAAATGGAGTTGTTCAAGAAACAGGCTGTAAAAAATGAAATAATGCCTGCTAAGCATGCAAACCAGGGTGACTGGGTCAGGAAAGAACTGCTGAAAGTACACATTATTCCACATTGTATCATATATATGCATTATATATATTATATTACACACATTACAAATGTATAATTTTCATATGGAAAACTGTTAAGAAGCAAGAAAAGAGATGTATTTGGCATAGGTTGCAGCAGAGAAAAACAGCAGTTTATAGACCTTATGTGATACACACTAGAAATAGATTAGTAGTTGTAGCTATATCTAAATCAATATTAGCATTAATAAATCAATAGTATCATACTGAATTTCCTTTGCATGTACAAATTTAATGATCTTTAAAGTCCCAAAGTATTTTGCCATAATGAAGATGATGACTACACAAGCAGTCACGTGCATTTTCAGGACACTGGCTCAATCTGAGAAATCAGATTTTCAATGTTACCATCTCAACTCTCCAGATGCAGCAGTTACAACTTACATTTTTGAAGAGCTGTTCTGCAAGTTCTCTGACATGCTTTATCATTTTTGGTGGATTGCCCTCTTCAGCTTTAATTCTTTCGACTTCAAAGGCCACCAACTTTTTTTAAAAGAAGAAAGAATAAAAATGTTGATAATTCAACTAAAAAAAATTATTTCCTATTTAAGTTATGAAATGTTAATCTTAAATTGAAACCAAGGAAAGAAAGTTGAACAGTGAAAAATGTGTGAGGCCACATTGCTCTGGAACATGAGACATTTTCAGTTCCATGTGCAGCATTTGTTACCAGACAGAAAGTCCTACCTAAATCAATCCTTTCACATTTCTATACCTCAATCCAGATTTCTCATAGGTACTACTACTACAACACAGAATTTATATCACACTCTATTTTTACTCTACCTTTAACTCAAAACCAACACAGTAAAAACTACAGCATTGCTTTTTAAAATGAAATTTTTTTGTCTCAGTTTACATTCTTGGATATGTATTTAATGTAATATGTCTCCCTGAAGTTGTTAACATTTCAGAGAATATAATTAAATTATTGAAAATAATTCTGTACTAGCACATGCAATGTACTGTGAAGCTACAGATCTGACAACAGGAACAGCATTACCAAAGTTTATACAACTATTTAACTTCATACATATGAGGGGGTATAATTTTATGGAAGTAAGCTAGAAATATCTCCTTAGCAGAAAATAAGAGTTGAGATGATTAGTATAAACTTGATACAATAAACATTGGGGATTCAGAAGCATTCCAGTAGCTTTTCCCATGCTGAAATATGACAGTAAATTGTAATTCATTTGGGAATACAGAAAGAGTTTTCACCTCATCAAAAAGATCACAGGTTCTGAAGGGAGGACCCCTCTCTGACACAAAGCCAGCAAATGCCATTCCATTGAGCACTTTGGTTAGAAAGTCATTCTCAATTAAGCCTCGCTGGCCCAAGAAGGCTGCCTGCAACAAAAAGAGAAAAAAATTCACCTTTTTTAATCAGCATCAAACTTGCAATTACAAACAACTGTTACATATTAGTTAAACATTTTCACCAGCCTATCAGCTTATGCTAGTAAGTGGTACTTTCTAATTAAATCTTCTACTGTACATAGTACCTTTCTATACCTAAAATTTTGAAATTTGATAAACATTTTTTAAATCTCACAGGTAATAAAAAAGAAAACTAGTACCTTCAAGCAATGTGTTATTACACACAGAGGTTTTCAAAATTCCACAGTGATTCCTCAAATGTTTATTTGTATTAAATTTCAGTGCTAACTTTGTTGTACATTTCTGTCCTGTCCCTGCAATTAGTCCCACTAAAACAGACTGATATTGTGCTATGCCAAAATGATGTGCTTATCACATGGAGATAACTTTATTTACATTTTTAAACTTCACCAGTTTTTCAAAAGGCAGGCTTGTGGGAATAACATGGCACAAAGGAACACCATAAATACACAGAACTGCTCCTCCTTTACCTTGTGGAAGTGAATGACAGGCTCAGCATGAATCCTGATCAGCTGAAGACACGACCTGTATCCTTGGAAGAGCTGTGCAAAGAGCCTGAGGAAGATTGCTCGCACTTCTTTGTCCTGCAAGCAGAAACTGAATTGTCAAAGCATCCTCACATCCTAAATTTCTCCAGACTTTGTAGGAATCTGTATGAGAAATGCCTACAGCTCCGTGAGTGCAGCAGTGCAGCACATGAAGCAGAGATATTTGCACAGGGATGAGGTTGTGTCACAGAATGGTTGGGGCTGGAAGGGACTTTAAAGGCCACCAGGATGCCCTGCCCTGTCCCCAGATGGCCATGGCAGATTCTGCACCCTCCACCCCTGCTGGTGTTTGCTGTGCCTGCAGCACAGGCTCTGGGCAAAGCCAGGGGCACTGAGGGGTGCTCATGTCCTGAACCACTCAAACGAGCTGCCATGAGAGAAACCTGATGTGAAATAAAGGAAAAAGGCTATTTTAGCCTGGATTCATTCCCTAAAATAACTGTGGCTTGAAGCACTACACAGGCAGTGTCTTCAGAGAGGGCAGGGGCAGCAGGGAATAGCAGGAGCCTGAGGTGGCACTGCTGCTGCCACAAGTTACTGTAAAAAGTTTAAAATCCTAGGGCTTTAAAGTTCTGGATTATTTATTTAAGAGAGTGTTAAAATACACACCACCAGGTTAATAGAAATTATGTGAACAGCTGGGGCAGTGACATCTCACCTGGCCCAGATGCCACTAAAGACTGACATCAAATCCTAGGCCACTCTGTTATTTTATCTCAGCAGCTATCTCAAAAAACCTGAGGTCCCAAAAATTCCTTTATTACCTCAGGTTTTGTGGTGTTATGTTACAAACTGTAATTTTAAATATTACACACAATATTTACTATCAGATAACCAGCTCATCAGTTAAGTAACAACCAAATTAAGTAAATTACAGCCTGGATTTTATTTTTAGAGATAAAAGGAATATATAAAATGATATAAAGATGGAATATATTATTGGAGTATTTTACTAGATGGTTGTTTATTCTGCACTGGAACATGATCCATGTTGTTCTATTTTTAACTCAAATTCTGTATGGCTCACTTTACTGACAGATATGCTCATTTTCTGCTGCTCTCTAGGATTTTAACAGGTACATTTGTACCCTGACTTCTTTGACTATTTGAAAACATGGTAATTTCTTTCAAATTTTAAAAAATTCTTATTTTGATACAAAATTATATTAATTTGAAACTTTCTTACTCAAACTGAGATCTTAGCTGAATTCTTCCATTAGTTTAGATGAAGTCTGGATGACATTCCCTGTCTTCAGCAATGAAAAATCTCAATCTTAAAGCCAGAAATAAGTACAACAAATACATTGTACCACCTAAGAGTTTCACGTTTTCAAGAACATCTACCCAAAAAGCCCCAATGTGTGTTCCTAAATTGAATTGGCTTTTGAATTTTATATAACTTCTAACCCATCAGAATGCCATTAGAGGGAAAAATGCATTACTTTGCCGCACCAGTAATACTATAAATATATGGAAAAGCAAACACAAATTCTTAAAAGGAAGCTAGTCTAAAATTTCAACAGTTTTTCACTTATGAAAGTCAGACACAGAAAATAAGACAGAAATCTTACCAGCATTTTTGAGTGTGATAAAGCTGTTCGTGGGGGAGGGAATGCATAATCTGCTGTTTCCAAATCAGGATGCAAAACCTAGAGAGTTTTGAAAAAATAATATTTTTTCAATTTTTCTCCCTTCATTTTGCTGAGAAAAAGACTTTTTTTCCCCCTTTCTCAAATTCACTGACATTGAGTACCTCAAATAATAAATTGAGTTAAATTGTGAAGACTATATGGAAATAAAGACGGAATTAACTTCTCAGCTTCAGGATTCTATATGGGAGTTATTTATCAAAAACTCCTACCACAGTCCATGAAACTGATCAATATCATTAGGGATTTTAGAGATAATTCAGCTGAAACAGATTAACAGACTAAAAATTTTTCTGTTGAAGGCAAGATTTGCTCAGAAGCCTCCAAATAAGGTGATTTCTATGTTATTACAATGATAGCAAAAAGACAAACTGATGTACTTTTTATAGCAATTCCCTAATGAAGAATTCATCATTCCTAAATTCTGAAACAGGGGAATCACACAGATAAAATTTAAAGGGTTATTAATTTGCTAAATTTCAAGAAAATATACAGTTTAAATGAATATATAAACACAGAAAGGCAGCAGAACTGAGTAGTAATAATGCTGCTCAAATACTCTTATTAAAAATCATTATAAAGGAAAAATCTCTACCTCTTGAATAGTGAAAAGACATTTTAGATTTCCATTACTGAAAATATTAACTTGAACTACAGAGAATTAGCTCTTCAAAAAACACCAATGTTGCATGAATCATTCTATTAAATCTCATTTCCAGTGTGCTTGAAAGCTTAATATTGAAATTTGTCATTCTTTACAAATAGGTGAGAGGGTGAAAAGTGGGGATTTTATCTAAACATACCAGAGAAAGTGCCATTTGAGTCTGGTGTAGCAGTGGCTCTGGCAGCTGGGACAGATGAATACATTCAGGAATTTTAATTGTTCCTCCATCCAGGTCTGCTATGATTACATCTAACTGTAAGGGATAAATAGTAAAAGTGCATAGAGTGAGCATAGCTTAAAAAAGCACAACAGTTCAAATTTCTGCACAATGATCTGCACATAAGTTTACTAAAACAAATTAAAACAGTACCAACTTTAATGTACAGAATGTTTTTGATACAGGAAATACTCCAAATACTTTCTATTACCGAATCTAGCCCTGAAAAATGAAATTAAGCCAAAGAAAATGAAATTAGGCTAAACTTTCAAAAGTGACTTTGACTTTTGTTTCTGGATGTTCCAGGTCTGTGTTCAGAGACATGAGATATCAAATAAGCTGCTTGCAAAGGAATACAGTGAGGGCAACTAGAAGTATAATTTCATGTTTCTAAGCACCTTTTGCAACCCTGGTTCACTTTCTTCAAACACATACTTAAAAAGGGTAAAATAAAACAATTGAAAATACACTTGAAAATCCTAGGTGAATTGTTCAAACTCAGGACAAATAGAAGACAAAGCCAGAAATGGATCCACTCCTCCTCTTGCACTAGAATCAAATAATTTCCCTCCACTTTACAGAATCAATGTATTTACAAAAAAAAAATAAATCACAAAAAAACCAAAAAAGAGATGTGAATTATTCCCACAAACAGCTCCAAAGCCCCCAGCAGGGCTCAGAGCTGAGCCCAGGGCAGGCTCTGGGCTGGCAGGGCAGCAGCACTCACCAGCTCGTGGATGTCATTGCGAAACACAGAGTGCACCCCAATGATGAAAGGGGTGGGGGAGCTGAGAACCTCCAGCAGCTGGGCAGGGAGAATTGGGATGTAGGGATAACTGTGAAAAGAATAAATTAAATAGAATAAAAGCTTCTGAGTATCCTTTCATAAGGCATAAGGCAACTTTTTCTCTTTAAAAAATCTTCCTGTCAGGAGTCAGGGACACTAAAGTCATAAACAATACATGCATTTTAAAAACATGATTTGTTTGTGGCCATATATCTACACTTCAGCCTTTTGTAAAATATAATTTTATAAGGAGTCTTTAAAGGAAATATTTTGTTTTCATCTTGAAATGACAACTGAACAACACCATTTCAGGCACTGTTTACTTGGTTTGACAATTTTAAAAACTCTGTGTGTTCATCAAAACAACATCAAGAGCTGGATCTAAATTGATCAATGAATTTCTACACCTAATTTATAGTTATTAAAAGTTTACATTTATTATTAAACATTAAGAAACATATTCCAAAACTAAATTTGCAGTTCTTCCTTTTTATTGTATATTATAATGAAATCAATAACTGAAATATTTTAAATAAAACAAGCTATTAAAATACAAGCATAGTTTGAAACAGATGAGTCAATTAAATGTTTTCTTCCTAAAAAAAACCAAATTGATTGACATTAAGTTTTCCATTTCAAAATTCTGGATCCACCTGTGGCTTTTTAGAGAGGATCAGTTGACTTCAGAGAGGATTTGTTGACTTAAATTCATTCTCTGGTGGACATTTGTCAGTGACTTAAAACTGATACACCCTAATGTAGCTGCTATCTTTGAGCCACAGAATCTTCTGGATTATGAGGAGTGTTTTTACCCTACACTTGCACGTGGAATTTCTCCCTTAATTGTTTCCATTGACACAATGCAACCTGATTTTTGTCAATATGTGTACACACCAGGATTTGCATCATTAAAAGCTCTGCTTATTTTACCAACTATAGCACAACTCCTTTTGTTTGAGACAAAAAATAAAAGTAATTTGTTTTTGTAATAAATTGTATTTGTGTTTGTAATAAAAGTTACAAAATGAGTCATAAAATTATTTAACAAGTTCAAAGAAAGCAAACTTAACTCACCTGTATTTCAGAGGAAACATCAAAGACTCCAGAGCCCTACAGGCATCACTGAGCCTTTGAAAACTTGCTGAGTGAAAGAGAACCTTATTTTCTGTAAGCACGGCACAGAATAAGCTGAGCACATTTTGGATTCCTTAAAAAAAAATAAAATAATAAGAAAGAACTGTAACAACATGCCAAAAATTCAAAACTACATTAAAATGTAGCATTTTCTGGAGGGATTTTCAAAAATCATATGATAAACAGATGAATTGCCAAGTTCCAAGTTATTCTACCTTTTATTTGACTAGCGCAGCTTCTGTTTTCCACCTTGCTGTAACAATATCTGAATGTATTCCTACATTTCAGATACACTGTATTACATCTCCCTTTCAATACCACTTGCAAGGATTTCCACTTCTCAGCACAAATCCCAGCAGTGCTTAATCATGGCTTCAAACAGCATTATGAGCATCTTCTGCACAGCCTTCTGTGTTTGCAGCGCTCAATTCTGGTCACTGATCCAGGCTTAACTTCTAAACCTCTTTGTAACTCCAAGCAGGGGGGGGAAAAATAACATCATACTGCCAAGTTCCAAAGAAAATGAAAAGATTCCTAGTGAATACATTCATGTCTTATCCATTCTAGGAGTCAAGAGGTTAAAAGAGGGCAGTAAGAGAGTATTCATCCTTAGAGTTACTTAAAGGAGGATCTGAATGTTTTAAAAAATCCCATTAGATTTAGGGTAAGACTGATGAATCAGATGATGGGATGCTTTTGGGGATTTTTTAAGACAGTGTAATTTACCTAGGAGACAAAGCCATGTGCTTTCAGGGAAAACCAAAAATATATTTCCTTTAGAAAAAAAAAGTCCCATCCTGAGAAGCAGACATGCCTGACACATGTGAGATATGCTGAAATTTATGAAATTTCCTGAAATATGCTGGAATGTATGATGCTTCCCTGAGGACATGGCTTGTGTTATCAGTGAGACAGCCTGTATTACCTTCCCAAAGCTACTGCTTATCTAGCAATAATGTCCCCAAAAAGAAGTGTGACTGTGGAGTGCCACTATATCCACATGATAATTAACACTTTGTTTTTTTAAGTAATTTTTTTTATTACATGTTTTGACAAATCTTTTTTCTTCCATAATGTATGCAGATTTTCTTGGCTGGAGTAAAGCTCAGCTCATAAACACAGTGGGACAAAGATTTGGAGAGGGTTGTTTAGGAAAAGAAGAATTCATTCTAAGGACAAAAAAGTCAAACCACAAAATAACAGCTTGTGCTTCCAACTCCATTCTCCAAGAGTCCCACAGAACTCACACAACCAAAGGAGAGGGCTGAGGATAGAGGGCTTTGCTACAAGGCTCAGTGAATTACTGCTGTAAAAGTTTGATATTAATGTCAGTGGCATAATTAATATTGTGCTAATAGAAAACAAACTGCTGAGGAACACACACACAAGGTAAGGATGATGATGATAAAAAGTCCAATTTGTTTCCTCAGGTGAATGAAACAGCACCCAGCAGTGAATGGTTAGAAGGGAACTGGAAAAGTGTCCTTTAAACACAAGGTTAGAAACTGCTGCCTGCTTGGAAAAAAATCTCAGTAAAAATTTAAAAAGTCAAATTGCCCCTTTTATGCAGAACTGCCCTTGTTTCTTTCCCAGAAAATTTTTAATAAATATTGTGGAGTATACTTTCTGTTTTAAACTAAGTTTTTGTTTTCAACTGGGCTTCTCACTCCCTTCCATTCCACACCAAATGTCTGAAGACAATAAATAGCTATCTAGGAATAGCTATTTATTAAACATCTGACAATTTTTTCCTACAATCAGATAGAAAGATTTTCAAACAGTGCTCTAAAAAACTATAACATTTTGGCAGGTATTACTGAGGAAAATAATTCCAAAAACCCTCACAAATATTCAAAATATTTGGTACAATAAAATGCTCTAAAAAAGCCCTTCCTGTCATAAAAATACTTCCAATATAATTGAAAATTCTTGAAAGAGATGGTTTTCAGTTTGCACATCTTAAAATCCAAACCTGAGTTCTGAAAGGTAAGAGTTCTAAAATACTTTCTGGATGTCACTGACTTCCAACTTTGTTTTGGAAAAAATTAGAACATTCATTTACTAATGTAGAAGACTCAACTGAAACCAAGCTGTGAAAAATTATTTTGCTGTGAATTATGATGATTCAAGAGTCTAGAAGGAGTATTTTAATTCTAACACCTTTGAAAGTCATAAAACTTATCCAGTATCAGCATTTTTAATTTCAAATCTCTTCTGAATACAGGCTTCCTCACCAGACACAAAACAACACTCAATTCTGCAGAGTACATAATAACTGAACACTTCTGCAAAAATTTTACAAACAAAAAGCATAAAAGAAGAGGAAATCAGAATTTTTCTTATGTATAAAGAGGACATCTGCAAGTACTTCACAGTATTTGAACACAGTAGTTGTAGATGACAGTGTCTCTCCTAGGGACTAGTAAAATGATACACTTTTGTATAACTAATAAAGGTAATCTTCATGTTCCTGCATGGTGTTAAAGGGTATATCTGTCTGATTATTATCTGCTTTTACCACTGCAAGAAATGGATTCTGTCAGCATTTTTTACAGAAGGTTCTGGATGTCAGTCAATAGAAATTTATTTAAATTACTCAGCAGTGATGGTATGGTTTGTGAAGCTTTCATAGTTTCACTAGGGAAATTAAATCTGGTTTTGCTGCATTTTAGTGGCCACAGATAAAGCTTCAGTTTGTACTCCACAAAGGCATTTGTCAGTGCATCTTAACCAGCACCACTCCAAGCTGATATTTAAATTACTGCTTTCAGCAAGTGCTTCCCACAGCTTAACTTGATGTCCCAGAGCAGAACACAAACTGCAAACGTTTTCACTGCATTCTGGGAGTTGGTCTCCCAGATGTTCATTACACTCCAACTGGCCATGGAAGGTCGGTTTGGAATGTTTACTGGGATGTGAATGCACCTGATGCAGCCCCAGCTGTGCTGAGCTAGAGAAAAACACTGCTTGACTTGCACAACCTATGGAAGAGACCAAACTTGAGAGCATCCAACACACTTGGGCAATAAAACCCGGGCTAACCACCTTTCACTGACTGAAAAGCTTGTGGAGCCCACACAGCTTCTTTGTATCAAATGTTTTCCTTCTCTTTCCCTCTTTCTTTCCTTTGTTCTTTCTTTAAATGCTGTGTATGCAATACAGAAGAATATAAAATACATAACATAAATAAAATTAAGTGTGCAATACAGGCGGCTAATCTGGAACTTTCTTATTTTCAAGATGACAGCCACTAACTCAATACAAAATTATTGCTCCACATGTACTTTGAAATGCATCTTTTCAGGAATATCAGGGAAATTTTTGTCTGATAGAATCAAACAAATTATGCACACCAGAACTTTTGATTACTTTCCTTTTCTAAACCATTGATGAATCTGTTTGAGGAAGTCACCAAGGTGTTGTTCCAAGCCCTCCAAGTTGTTTACTGAAACCAAACCATTCCAAATGACAGCCTGAGCCCAGTTTCCTCGGGCTGCAGGACACAATCGTGGCTGGCTGTAACCTTGAACCCTCTGCTGCTCTGCAGACTCCACACTACATCCGATGCTCATTTGTCAGGGCATAAATAGACAACATGAAAAACAACAAACAAGTTGATTTTTACAGATTACTCCTTTGCAGCCCACAGACAGACATCCTGTAAAATATTATACATACGCTGGAAAATTTTGAATGGAGGCTTCCTGACCTTCACTGTTTTCAAGTATTTAAAGAATCTGTAATTTGTACTAAATTATCTGACATCCTACATCAACAAATGTATCATTCTGCCTGCTTCCTGTTGTTCTAGAATTTAAGTACTTATTTAAGCATGATTAAAAAAAACCCCACCAAACACAAAGTCTACTTGACAGGCTACTGTCTTCTACATTGCATGAAATCAAATTATTACCACTTACTTCTTGAGACTTTTGTAAAGAGTTATAAACATGGATTCAGAAACTCAACTAATTGAATACATTATTATGCCAATATGCCATTCTTGAATTACTGGACACAAGAAAAAGCTTAATAGACAAAATAATCCATAACTTAGCCAGACTAATCCAGGAAATGGGTCAACAAAGCCTGAAAAGCCTTTCTGAAAGGCCACTGGAGACTGCATAGTACAAGTACTGTGCCAGGCAGTGTCAAGCTCTAAAGATAACTAGGAAAAGAGTAGAGAAAAACAAAACTCTTTTCATATTTATTTTTAGATGTGGCTGCATAACTCTGCTAATGACCAAAATACAAGCTTAACTAGTAAATAAGAGGCAACAACTGTACTCAACACTCAAACAGGTAATCTGCGCCAAATTGCATTGATTTGTCCACCCAAAAATCAAACAGTATCTCCAATCAACTACACAGAGTGAAACCCAAATTGCTATGTCACTCATCTGAGGATCAATCTGCATTTAGGAAAGCATGCAGGTCTGCTATTAGAGCAGGAGTGCACACTCATGGCTGAACCCCAGCCAAGCCTGCTCACAAGTGGGGAGCAGCCTGCCTGTGCCAGCAGAGAGCTTTGGGAGGGGGAATTTATCCTGCTTTTGGCTGGGAAACAGAGGACATGAGTCAGATGAGAACCCCAAGGGATTAACTTATTTGGGCTTTGTCAGACTCAGGAGGAAGAGAAGCAATCCCTAGAACATGGAGCCTTCAGCTGAGACTCACTCAAAGAATCCAGCATTTCATGAATACATCCCCAATTCTGAGCCCACAGAAGGAAACATGGATGTGACATGCACTACTGAAGCCAACCTCCATTTTTAGAGATGCATTTCTGATTTGAGAACTGAACTGAAGGCAATTCAGAATCTGAACCACGAATTCTGCATGTTCTTTGTAAGAAGGGTGGAATCAAGGCTTCCCTACAAACCAGCAGCTGGGGAGGGTGGGAGGAGGAAACTGAGGGACCATATAAAGAGATTCTGGTATAAACACCAGAAAAGCCAACTGATCATTAAAAGCTATCAAAAAGACTGTGAAAATGAGGAGATATATATAAAAAATATGTCTTCAGCTGATGGATAAATATTCCTCCAGCTATCACTCCCCCAAAGTTCAACAGTATCCACTCTGTGCTGTCTACACCGAGCCAAGCAGATGGTTGTTCTCCAAACCCTAAATCACACAGGCACAAAGAAACAGGGATTAAGCACAGCATATGATCTGCTCAGAGAACAGTCAGTCTGTCTGTCATTTGCATGTTGATATCACCCCATTATTGCCAATTTCCTTAAATCCCTCTGCAGACCTACTTAAAGAAGCAGCAAAACCCTCTGGCTTTCTTGAGCCTCCAAATACAACTGTGCCAATACACTGAGTGAAATGATCACTAATTTTTTATTTTCCAGAGACAATGATAAAGCTAAATACAGTTTTTAGTAGAAGATTTAGATAAGGTTTTCATTCCTGAAAAAGATAAGAGCAATACCATTTCTTATATGTAT
The DNA here is from genome assembly GCF_028018845.1 of Melospiza georgiana. Lineage (NCBI taxonomy): Eukaryota > Metazoa > Chordata > Aves > Passeriformes > Passerellidae > Melospiza > Melospiza georgiana. The sequence continues at coordinate 20,180,534 of NC_080435.1, forward strand.
TTTAAAGCTTTACATACCCAAAGGGAGATTGATAAGCTCAAGATGAATATGACTGTGTTAAGTGAATTTTCTTGACAAAGCAGAAAAGACATAGGAAGGTAAACCAGACAAATAACCTTTTCACATACAGAAAGTATTCACGTAGCAGGGAGGTAAATGCCAACTTTGTGTGAAGGTGGTAAGCTGAATTACACAAATTTACAAACATAACCTGCATTACCTGTTAGAAGTTTGCTACTGATTGTATGTCTGGACCATATAAACAGGTTATATTTGAGAGATGCTACAACAAATAGATTTATTTAAGGGGAAGAATCTTCACAGAAATCAGATATGAGACTAAAATATTTTTCCTAGAGGGAGGGCAGCAAGCACTATTTCTAAATATTGAACTGTTAAATATCAAATTAAACCAGAAGGTTCTGTTCTCCTACAGTGTGTTATGCACACAGGTGTTAAGATTTGAGTAATAGTATATTCTGCTGAAATATGGTTTCATTTCTTGTCTGATTTCCCATCTCATCTTCTGCTTAGTTATTTAGTTATCTAGGATGGCAATTAAAATAGGATGCTATTTGTTTTGGATATTAATCCCATAAATATCTATTATCCCAAAATCATAAAGAAAGGTAAACAGTAATCCTGTATAATTACTGGTAATCTGTGTACTAATTGCTAATTACTTGGATAATTACTGATATCAGGATATAGAATTTCTGTGTAACCCTCACAGGTTCACACTAGCAGAAACTCAATGAAATTCTGTAAAAGAATTTTGAGTGGACTGAGATAAAGGATATACACTAATGAATTGAAATGCTGCCCAATTTCCATGAGTAGAGGTGGAAGAATGCTACTGAAAGAGTCCCACATTTCTAGAAATTTTTACAGGTGAACTTCTTTCATTCATTCTTTAGAATTGCCCTTTCAAGAATGATGATTTTATTGTTTGAACCAAATGTTTTGTGAAAACCTTTTTTCCCATTTACATCAAAAGATACGTCATAAAAATAAGCACACATTATAAAAATTATTGATAGCAGTTTGATTAGCCAAAATTATCTCTTTGTATCCTGAGAGCAAATCTAAAATTGAGATTTGAGAAATTATTTGCAGCTGCTGATGTATTTAAGTAATCAAAACCAGAGCAGTTTACCATACCTCCAAATTGATTCATACATGGTAGAAAGTAAAGGAGGATTCTGTTCAGCCACCAACAGACATTTTAAAATTCAAAAGGAGCATTAAAACTTTTTAAGAAACCTGATTTGTCTCTAAGATTGTATAATTTGTCTGGATTCACTTAAAGCAGAAAAAGTGTTCTTCAACAAAGCAATTCAGAGTGAGGGCAATACCAGTAGGATCCTTAGAAAGTAAGTATCTAAGAATGAGAAGAGTATTGTCTTTCTTGAAGTGTACACAGGAAAAATGGTCAAGGATACACAAGGAACTGCAAACATACCTGTTTCCTGTCTGAGGACTACAAAGTCATTCTCAAGGAACTTTACTACAGAAGCATTATGTGAACATAACCAAATAAATGCAAAGCCAACAAGAACAGATGTGGCTGATCAGGATATTCTGTGAGAGCAATCTTCAGCCACTGTTGGTTGATATTCAGAGAGCATAAAGAACAAATATTCAACTGAAGAAACTGTGAAATGGTGTGACCATGAAAAATTTTAAAAATCTCTTTATTTTCTCTAAAGATCATGCTTCAAAACATTTATGAAATTTTAAAAATTCTATATCAAATTCTCTGAGATTTTCCTGGCCTCCTGAGACAGTGATACTTCAGCCCAAAATGCAATTAAAGAGCAGAACTTTAAATGTGAATTTACAATACCAAATATATGGAAGTAAAGGTCTATAGAAATGTTTTTCTTTTCCTCTCACCATAAGTATTAACACCAAAGTTTGGAAAATGCAGTTTTGCAAGTTCTGATGGTATGACAACTACCAAGCCTGCTTTGGAATAGTGAGAAAAGTTCTGCCTGCACTCATACCAGCAAAAATAGAAAGAAAAGCCATCTGTTCCCAGGAAGATCCCTTTCAGTATTTTCTATAAGCAGAGACAAACTTCGTTTGTGTATTTTTAAATTTTATCTATTTATTAGACATTTGCTTTTTGGAACTTACATTCTGCTCATCTCTGAAAAACAATTATTTGTTTACACTCTTCGGAGATGCGCTTTCTGAAGTCCTGCTGTGAACAGGAAAATAACTCTCTTCTCAAATATCTCAAAACAAATTTTCACCTAATATTTTAAATAAATTTCATTGAATTGTTATAGAGCTGTTCTGTAAATTTTTTTCTCTTATTTGAAATGTTTTCTTTTAAAAAAAGCTCATTAACTACAGCACTTTATCAAATACACAGCTTTAAGCTGATTAACTTATGCCAGATAACTTTTCTTTTTTAGATTAATAATTTGCTTAAAATAAACTACTGCATGATTTGTCTCAGTAAAAGAGTAATAAAAGTTCAGAGTGGATATAAGTGAGCATCTTATGTGCTTGGCTGGGCTGAAAAACATGGAACACTGCAAGAAATATTGGATATAAGAACTCCAGTGCCTCCAACTCATTTCAGACTCCTGCCAGCACAGCAGCAGCATCTCAGGGGGGGCTGACCAAGCTCCCAGGGTGTCAAACAAGCAGAACCAGAGCATGATGCACTGAAGGAATGGTCTGGCATTACCTGCCTGGAATCTCTGGCTCTCCCTGGCAGGGATGCTGCTGCTGCTGCTTCCCTTGCACCTGCAGCACAGCTCAGAGCAGTGAGTGAGCTCAGGCCAGCAGAGGGATGGGTCTGCTCCCACTGCAGCCCTTGGCCATCAGGATTTAACCACAGCATCAAACCAAACCTGAGACTGCTGACACAAAACAGATGGGATCCTCCCTCCTTCCACCCTCCAAGTATTTTCTGTTAACCTGGTGAGCTAAAACTGCTCAGCATGGCTGAGTCAAGCACCACTTCAGCAAAGGAGATGGGGCAGCAGTGTGCAACTGGAAATGGACATTCCAGACAGGATCATCTGCTTGGCTGCTGGGGAAATGAAGCCTCAGTGACTGTCCACAAAGTGCCTTTACTGGGAAAGGCAGAAGAGTCCCTGTACAAAACTCGCTATGACAATGTCCCTTTATTTCCAACAGCATCTAAAAGAACACTTTCCTTTTGTTCTGCTCTTGCAGCAGTAAGGTCCCATTAGCAGTAAATGCCACATCAAATCCCTTCATAATCTATTTGTTCTTTGATGGACTACACAAATCTACTTGGAAAGCCTGAATGGTAAATTCTCTCTGGCTGGGTTATGGAGCTAATTGCAGCTCACCAGCCAGTGGGATTTAAACTGAAACTGGAACATAAGCCAACAGCATCCACTCATGTGATGCCAGGTCCCATAGGCTGGAGAGTCTACAATTTATTAAGATCAAACACTGATTAGAAGTGTATACACTTAAATAGAACAGTCCTCATTTAACATGCTTTAGTGTGTTAAACATTTGACATATTTGTACCATTTTACACATGCTGCTAAAAACCAACAAAAGTTATATATGCTCCCATCACAGGATATGTGATGTTTCATGGAAAGGAAGGAAATTGACTGAGTTGGGTGAGAAGTTTGTAAACAACCTAACAGTAAAAAAAGTTCTGGTTCATATCACTGAAATCTCATAAAGATAAGATTGGTGGAAAGGGCACCACATCGACCCTTAGTGCATTTCCCTGTTATAGGTATTGATGTATGAAAATGCCTGCACTTGGACTCTTCACATGCTCTGCAGATTACATCTCTCATTGCTTTGCTGCCCTACATAATGAAATATTAAAATATTCTTGCTGTATGTCAAAGACACCAGGATTTTCTTAGTCAACAAGTATAAGCCAGCTCATGTGCTGACTGTGCAGTGACCCTTTCATAATGTCTCCCAGCCATACAAATACACATATATATTCATCAGGAATGTCTTTTCCCATTTATACAGTAATTTGGTATTGTCATCTGTTGGCATAAAATACATTACATGAGAGGCTGAACATTTTATCTCCCCTAAACCAGAATTAAAATAATGAGAAGTTATTTTATTACAGAAAACATTACTCAAAGTGTCAACAAATGAAGCCAAAAGCAAAAATTCTGGGTATTTTAATATATCCTGGATTTAGAATATATGGGACTGAAGGGCCTATAAACAGTGAAAGATTCCAGCCTTTTCCTATCATGGCTATATCAGACAACCCCAAACTGATCAAGCTTCATCTTAAATACACTGATAATGCTTTGCATTACTACTCCCAACAGGAGGTGTTTCAGGATGTTTCTTGTCCTACAGTTAGAAATTATCTTTTAACTTCCAACCTTAAATAACTCATGATCTTTTTGTATGAGCCTGTTCGTGGTGCTCACCTGTTTCTCTAACTTGTGACTTCTCCCTGAACAATACTGATGTAAAAATCAGCAAATGGCAAATACTTATGGACTATGTTACAGAGTAAACTACAAAGATAGAGTACAGCAGAAAACCCTAACACTGCTCAAACAGCAGTCCCTAGAATCCAGTATGAGCTGTAACATGACCAACAATTTAAATATTAATTTCAGACTCTACCTTATTTGGGTATTTATGTTTTCTAAAGGAAGTTACACTTTTTAAGCAGTAGGGCTACTTTTACTGTCATTCAAAATAAAAATGTAAAGCATTGCATGTCCTGCAAATACTGTGAGCTTAAAAATTAGCTACCACAAAAATAAACTCATTTGAGGCACACCACAATTCAGTTTTTCTCCTTTTGATTTGATAGGTTATTTTCTAATTATCACAGTAAGGTGACACTGTTTATGTTACTCTCTAGGCTGGACACTTTCACTGTTTATAGCCCCAGTAGCTCACATCATAATTTCTGAGGCATGGGGTTGGGAAGCAATAAAACATTGGAAAGACAGTTAACAGATGAAGCCATTTATAGTGCAGAATGCAGAAACTGATCAGTGTTCACATTTTAAGATGAAGAAAATAATACAATTTTAAAATCTTGTTCTCTTCCCCAGAATCAATCACACCAGAAGCAGTGGTGCTGGGGGCTGCCCAGTGCCAGAGCAGCTTCCAAAGGAAACAGGACCTGTAAGAACCAAGGACAGAGCCTGCTCAGCTCCAGCCTGTGCACAGATTTCTTCTGAGAGCAGAACATCTGCTGTGTGATACTGGCACAACTACAGACCCATCCTAGAAATGTGGTTTTCATGAGTTAGCCAAAGCTGTAAAGTGCAGCGTGTCAGCTTCAAATCCCTTGGCACATACAAATATCTACTTCTAAACAGAGCTGGAGCAGCACACCTCAATTAAAAAATAATTAAAATAATGCAGCTGCAATTAAGATTTTGTCCAAACAAATTTTTGAACATAAAATAATTACAGTATATTCATTATATTTAAAAAAAAAACCACATACATCTCCACCATTCTTCATTAACTTTTAGCAAATTTGAAAAATTAGAAAACACAGCATTTCCTTTTCTTCTGTACACTTGAATACACAACTCCAAAAAATTCTAAACAGGTATGACAACTAATATACAATCCCATCATTATGTTTTGACTGGATTTATCACCATGTAACAGTAACAGGGTTTGGCTCCATGACTGTTTAAACCAACAAAAGTCATCTGTGTCAGTGTCACTCCATGGACACATGGAAAATAATTCACTTCTTTCCGCTTGCTTCCTGTTGTTTAATTATTTAATTTTAAGCAGCTCTCTGTGATATCAGAGAAGTATCTGCTCTGATGCAAAAGAAGGGCAAGAACATGCAAGCAGGGCAAAAGGACAGAGAACACTCTGAACTTCTGAGTCCCAAGTCACAGTGTTGAAATTTGGAATTGAACAGTCACATTAAGAAAATACATCAGTGCTGGAGTGGAGCATTTAAAGTGCTTGTACTGAAGTACTTCTCTGCTTAGCAACTCCCCCATCACCACAAACATCTGCCCTAGTATTTATATTTTGTGCAACTGTAATAATCTTTAGAAGTTTAATCAATCAATCACTTTTGAGATCTGGAATTACAGATATTTCACGACACTGCAGTCTTCAACCATAATATATTATTTTTGAGTACCCTTTTTCAGAGGCTACATATACTGTCTAATGGCACACACTCAATTTCTAGTTAAAAATACTTTAAGACACATAAAAAGGCTGAAGGATAATGGTGTTTAACACTTCCAGTTACATCACAGTTTGGACAAATCAAAGACAAACTTGCCAAGCAACCAACCTGGCTCCACCTACCAGGGGAAATAAGGACATAGGAAAGAAGACCTGATATGAGTCTAAACAAGAAGGAAAGGAAGGAAAACTCTTTTGTCTTTGATTAAGTACTTGGAAAGGAGAGAGAAATTCTTCAGGAAAATAAATGTTTGTAATTTCTTCTCAGCTTAGCAGTGTGATTCATGCTACCAGGCCTTGAAATGTGCAAAAATGAAATATGCTGGCTAAACCATAGGCTTTTGTTTTGCTCCTTAGGTCACTAATTTTTTTGTCCTGGCTTCTTTTGGGTAAAAAGCTGTCTCTTGGGGAGATGGAGGTGTATGTCTTAGACTCAAAGGATTGAACACATCCCTGCTGAATACCCACATGGAGAAGGCAAGTAGGGTTGGAGTCTGGAGAAAAGAGCTTAAGGCAGAAACTTAGGAATGTACAGTTAATGCAGTGAGACAGGAGAGAAATATAACCTCAATATAACCTAAATCTTCTTTGAGCCTGAAGAAAGCTACTGCATTTTGAAGCTTCTATAGATATCTACCATCTTACCAACAGACAACAAGAAACAGAAGAGCACTGAAAGTCTTCTTGCTGCCACACATTATTTTTAAAAGTAACTTTATGATTCCTGTTTTTCTACCTAATCCTTTATTGATTAAATAATTTCTAGTGATCCAGCTACAGGCTTGGTTTTTGTCACACTATTCCTATATATTAGGCTTAAAAAAAAAAAAAAAAAAAAAGAAGGTATGATTTAAAATGTCAAAGACTTCTGTTCCTTATTACTAAGCTTAAAACCTTTGGGGATATTTTTCCCAACTGCAGTTTAATGCCTAAGCACAAATAAGGTCTGTTTCCAGATATGCTGTGCACTTGGTAATGCAGGGAGGGTCATCTGCTGACATGGTGTTATCCTGCCAAGCAGAAAAAGCATGATGAGGCTACTATTGCACAATATTTCTCAAAATAAATGTTGAAATTACTTTTGTATCTATTCATAGTGATACATGTTGTCTTGCTGCCCACCTTTCTCCAAGAAAGAGCTATTTTTAAAAAGGTGATTTATGCAGTTCACAAATATTTTTCTAGCTACTCTTCAATTTTCTATTATTCACTGAGATAGGATGAAGTGCCTGTGCCAGCAGAGAAATCACTGAATGTGTCGTTATTGGACAAATGCTCTGGTCAATATTTGTGTCCTGAACACCAGACTGGAGGGGACAACAGCTGCCACTGAAATAATGAACAAAAAAAATACTAGAAAGCTTTAACCCAGGTTGTAGAGACAAATACACATTAAGCTCCTGTTCCAACCAGGCAAGGGAAACAAAGTAAGTGTGAATATTGTTCCAAAAAGCACAAAAACTTCTGACAAGTTCAGCTGTGATCTCCAGCAGAAAGAATTAGGCCTTATCTTAGGAAGATAAACTTTCTCAAAGGGATGAGCCAGTGGCTTCTACCACACTCCTCTGGATTCACTGCCTTTAACTCTTCATGAGACTACATGAAAGGTGAGAATAAATGAGAATTTATTTATAAAACAGTTGGTTCATATTTCCTGGTCCTCCTTTTAGTGTTAGCAACCATTGCAAACAGGCACGTGTAGCTGTATTAACAACTCTTTTTTTAGTAAATCCAGACAGAAACTTGGAATTAACCAGCCTTGGCACTAAGAACATGATGACAGCCCATCACCTACATGGGAATGGAATTTTGGGCTGTTCTGGAAAAGTGAGGTTCACTATGAAAACACAAACATTTTCTAATCTGTGTCCTTTGAGACACAAGACAATTTTACCATTGTGCTGTAACCCCAGATACTTAAATACATCAACTGGCAACTGAGGCACATATGGGAAGAAAACCCAAACAAGCCCCCCAAAACACAAAGAAACAAACAAAAAAAAAAATCAGTGGTCAATATTAGGAGGGGGGGAAATCAGCCTTTTACAAAGAGTTCAAGTACTTGCTTTAAAAAAATCTACCTGCCAACTTATTTGCACATTCCTTAACTAATACCAGGCCCATTCCCAGGCAGCTCTTCCACTCTTGCCACACCAAAAAATAGAGAGACACAACAAGGGGGTCCACACAAGGCCATTAGACAAACTATTCCTGATTGCTCTTATAGTCTTGAAAAAGACAAAGTTGCAACAGAAATTAAGGGAGACAACTTTTCTTTTTGTCCAGGAGCTTACACGATCCCCTTCAGGGAAACAGGATGTGAGCCTATAAACTTCTCATGACAAGATTTGCCAAGTTTTATAACCATGCACTTTCCTCAGTCTCTCCCTTCTTCAGGCCAGTTGAAGCATCAGTAACTAGAAAACTGAGCACTGACTTTTCCTTCCTTATCTCCCTTTCTCTCCCCCTCCTTCTGCTGATCTTCATATCCTCATGTGCCCTGGAAAGGACATCTGGTGAACACGGGCTTACTGACTCATACTTCTTACAAGGCACCAAAAAGCCAGAAAGACAAAACCTCCAAACATTTACTGGAAGTCAGGAGGACAAAATAAGGCAGAAGAGCAGCAAAACCACAGACAGCAAAAAGGCTAATGGACTATGGGAAAAGAAGGATGAGATGGTAGACAAAGAGTAAATTGGGGGTATAGCCATTGAAAAGTATATGGGAGCTAATATGAAATGACACAAATTCAAAATATAAAGGTAAAGGATTTTTGATTGTTAGCACAACAATCTAGTCCTAGTTAAACTCCAAACTCTTCACTACTTTGCTACAGTGGGTTTAGGAATTTACATGACATCCATCTGTATACATTAACCCTCTAGTAACATGTGGTTAACAACATTAAATTAAACCGTATGTGTTGGAAAGAATGCTAAATTCTCATATGTTATTCCTTTATTATTCCTTTCTATACACAACAAGAGGAATTTTAAAAACTTGCCCTGCAAAATATGCTCTCAGTAAGACAAGAAAAAAAGATTGGCTTTAGTTTTCTCTTCCTTATATTTACATTCCCACTCCACCTTCATGGCTTCCTCTATAAATCTCATGCATACAATGACTTTTCAGATTTGTCCTCATTGGCTTCCTCAGCCTGATCCTGTGACAAAACACTCCAATCCCAATTTGCCACACAAAAGCCAAGTGCCAGAAGACAGGATAACCACCTAAGAACTAACTGAAAGCCTCAATTTCTTTGACATCTTCTGAACTGTGCATTTATAGCAACTTTCAGTAGAACTGATTAAAAAGCTGCCTCAAATCAGTTATCACATACATTATACTTAAAGAAGAACATACCACACCACATGGTGTAACCTGCTGCACTTATGGTACCTCACACCACATTTTATGTCTTCAAAAAAGGAGCAAAGTTAGGGGAAAAATTAGTTAGGTCTGTCCACATTCAAAACATTGCCTGCAATCTGATCAGAGCAATCCTAATGAATCTTGACATAATAAGGCAAGTAAAACCTCAGTGAGCAGTTAAGTAGGACCTACATACCATTTTAGCCACATTTTTGCTTTTATTTAAACTACTATTTAAAAAATGAAAATCTTCCTTTTGGAATGATATTCTTTTTGGAAGGATACAATTAAATCATGCTAGTAAGAGATGGCATTGAGCTCATCAGTTCTGATACTGCTTTCTGTGGCATAAGCTTAGTGTTGTTCACCAATGTTTTTGTGGTTTCCATCCATTCTTACTGCCTGTTTGAGAGAAGAATGGATGACAACATATCCTGAGGCCATTTGGTTGCTTGAGAGTAAAACTGAGGTTCACAGGATCAGAAAAGATTATTAATTGTGCCTTTATCCAGTGCTGCTACAACTTTATGATTCAAAGTCCCTTCACAAACCAATGGAATGAAGACTAAAAGTGTCAGGATTTAATGACAGACAAGACCAGGACTGAGGTACCCAGATAACAGAGATGCAGCATTGGAATTGTCATGAGCAAGAAAACATTTGGAGAGGGTTGTGTTAGAGCATCTTCTTGAAAGACTGGCAGTAACAGACAACAACAGCACTATAGGAACTTTTTGGTCTCACCAGCTTTTTTACAAACCTCCCTGGTGTTCTCTGGAGTTTGTACAGTATCCAAGGGGAGTGGAGCAGGGAATCTTTTTACAGGAATGTTTTTGTGATTATGCAGGGGCCACGGTCACTTCTGCCCCCTGTAACTTACAGATACTACATGGTGGGATTGGACTAGATGACCTTTAAAGGTTCCTTCCAACCCAAACAATTCCATGATTCTCTAATACTGGAGATAACTTACCACAGGCAGGCTGCACAAAAAGGTTCTCTGAATGTCTGATTAGGGGGTAAAAGCCAGTCAGTCATTCTTTCATTCGGAAGAAATTAATATTTACCATGCAGCTTTCTTGGCACATGATTAGAATTGAATTAGAACAGAAAATACCTCATTTTATAATTTAGAAAAATAGGGTTTTTTCAAAGCAGGCCTAGACATACCCAGTTGCTGAAAGAGAAGAGCCACACTGGTGCCTGTGACAGGAAGGCTATCATGTAGAGGAGTCTGTATCAGCTGTCGGTCTCCAGCTCCCAAAGAAAACAATTTCTGTAGAAAGAATTTTTTAAAATTTAATTTATATAGAATGAACAAGCTGTCACCATACAGACAAGTGATTTATACTGCAAAAATTATTTATTTTGTACACAGAAATTTAAAGTCAAACAGAGATCTGAAATATAATTTGGCCACAGTGATATGTCCCCTTGAATGTAGAGCAAGACAGTGTCTCCCTTGCATTTACACTGACTTAGTTAAAGAGTTATGGCTTTGAAGGCAGTTAAAAGTACATTTCTATTAATACAATAAAAAAATCTCCCAGGGAATAAAAAGGTTTCAAATCCATTTAAATCAGAAAAATGCGCAGTACTACTAACTGAATTACTTTGCTCTCTACCATCCTCAGGTGTGTATTGAGTATGAACATACTTGTGACATGCGGGTACTGAAGAGGGCACTTCTGCTACTCCTGTGCCCCTGCTCTGCACATTGAAGCACAATCACAGCTTCAGTTACCTTTCCAGCACAAGAACACTCCCTGGAGGGAGGCAGGAAATGGGAGGGAAAGGAGTGCACTTGAGTATCACATCCCAAACAGCTCTGCAATTGCAAAACACCCTCACTTTGCTGTGAGCAAACCCACATGGCACTCAGGCAGTGAGTGATGCCAAGCAGCTCCCTCTCACCAGACTCCCATGGGCTGGGGGCATTTCTGTGTGTAAATCTTCACTCTGTATGGCAGCAAAGGTGGGGAATGTAGGAAGGCAGCAAGCTCTGCCTGCTGCACAGCAGGTATTTAAAAATCTCCCCAGTAAACCCAAACAAGTCCCTGAGCTGTAGCAGAGATGCTCTGCCCAGCACTGCAGCAGCAGGCCTGGGTGCAGGTCAGTAACCCATTTCACAGCTGATTGTTTCTGGAAATAAATGCTGCAAGAGTGTTCCCACCCTAAAAGATATAATTCACTATAATTCACCTTCAGTCCTGCAAGCATAAAGCTTAAAAAAGCAGAAACACTTAATTTCTGATTTAAATGATAGTTTGACAGTAGCAAATTTTAGTTGGAAATGAGTGAGCATTTTACTAGAAGAGAGAAAGCAGAAGGAAGAACAACCACAGCAGCAAGACTTTTCCTTCCTCTTCTAACAGAGCAAAGCCACAGAGAAAAGCTGCATTCCTGGACAGGGAGAAAAAAGTGAGGACAGAAGCACAGGCAGAAGTTTAAGTGGATCACCAAAACCAAAAATAAGAGGCTCGAGTACCACTGGAAAAGAGGGTTTCTGATGAGGAGTTAAAATCTGATTACTCCCCTTCAAAACGAAAAATAAGGACAGAAAAAGCAGAGGTGGCAGCCTGGAGAGCAGCAAGGCAGAGCCTGACTAAGCTGACACGACACCCTGACTCTTCCTGCACTAAGAGCAGTCCCACAGCAGCCAGGGACAGGGCAAAACCAGAACAGAATTAGGAAGTTATAGGACTTCAGGAAGGTTGAAAACCCCATAGGTTGAGTGGGAAGTTGTGTATGTAATTGACTTTAAAATGCTGCCATCTGCACATATAGTTTTCTGGTATGTTTCATAGTAAGGACCATAATTTTCCATCAGGGTCACAGCATAAAGCAAAAACCAAACACAGAAGACTCAACTGGTTTACCAAAACCTCACAAATGTACAGGAATATTTTATAAAAAGTAAATCAAGAAACAAACCTGACTTTCTGCTCACAGAAAGCGCAAGTGAAAATTACAAAGAAGTCTGCTAGCTAGAAAACTTTAATTTTTGAAAGCATGGGCAATTTGTAATATTTAATTCCTCTGAGGAAACTCCACTTGAGTTACTTTTTACCATTTCAAAAACAAATCATGAAAACAGAAATTAAAATGAGTTATCAAAGAAATGACAGTGGAATCCTAAATTCCATCAAGGAACAAACAGGCATAAATGAACAGATATGAAGCTTATGTTAGAAAATGGTAAAACAAAAATGCCTTTAAAAAAATTTCTGTAGCAAGCAAAAATATTCTTGAACACTTTATTATTTAAAAACTAAACTTATACAAACTGCTTAATTTGTTAATGTGCCCTGTAAAAGCCAACTCAGTGACAAAATTAACCCTTTGACCTTATCCTGGAATGGAATTTTTGCTGTCTTTAGAAGACAGGCCACAGGGAAAGCACTCACAGGCCACAGGGAAAGCACTCAGCTGAACTATGATCTTTTTTTCTTCAAAAATATCTCAAGAATTTATTTTTTGTTTTCTTCATAAATTAAATTAACTGGAAAAATACCCTTTCCCCCCCTAGCCCCCCTCCCCACTTACCTGAGACCCTCCAGAAGCAGGGACAAGGCATGAACAGAGATTTGCAATGAGAGTCTCCAGTGACACATTCAGGCTGTCCACATACACGGTGTAGATCAAACCAAGGCAAGCCTAGAAAGGTTGACAAAATATATCAGACTGCCATATAGGTCAAATTATTCAAAGATCTATGTATATCATCTTCAAAAAAATAAGTTCTTAATAGTTACTAGTGCAGTGAAGTAACCTCCAACAAAAGTAATTTGTCACAGAGGTAATAATTCATTTTAAAAAATTAGCTGGGCTACTTGCAAGGGATGTATGGTTTTTTAAAAGAAATTCTAGGTATAACGTTTTTGCTTTGTTTGTTATAAGTTTATTATAAGTTACTGTTAAAAAATATAAAAATCAACACAGCTTCATCTGTGCTTTGAACTCTAATGGATTAAAACCTGACTGGTTTCCAGGGTAGAACACTGATTAATCAATGAGCTTCTGAGGCTCATTTTAACACCAGTATAAACCACTAGCAATTCCATATGTTATCTAACTTACATCCCTAATTTTGTTATATCAATGTAAATACATTTATATTAATATTACATTAATATTTCAGCATACTTTATTAGTGGATCAAATTTTGATTGAGAAATCACAGATACAGCTTTAGCATTTTTACTAATAATTCAGTCCAGATCAACGTGACACTCTAAGAAGCCTTTGGACAAAAGGAAATAACTCCTCCACAGCATCTTTTGCCTTTTCACTGTTGTAACTTTGATAATCAGCAAATATTTTAGTAGTTCTCTACTCAGAAATAATTCCAACAGTAACTTTTCATATCACACATAGTTAAACAGTGAAACTCTGTGCCATGGGTTGTTGTAAAATATGAATGTTAAGAAAGTGAACTAATTACTGAAAAATCCACAGGAACAACACCTCTGGTTCAGGATGTCATTTAACTATTATTCACATTGAATGAGGAAAGCATTTTATGGAATTATTTCTACAGCCTGCTCTATTCTTACCCCCTTTGCTTTGCACTTGCCATGGGCCACTGTGAGAGACAAGACCCTGGCTCCGAGGACTTTTAATCTCCCATGGTGCAGTCATCCTTAATGTCTACAGACAACTGCTGAATGATTTCCTCCCCTCATCTGTAAACTGAACTTTATTTGTTTCTGTTCATATGTATTAGCTTAGGAGAAATTTAAGCTTTTCATTTATCCCAGATAAGTCATATTTCACCAGTTGAAAGTAATCCAAGGTCCTAAATCTTGGTCATGCATCTTAATTTGGTCTGGAAGAGGCTTGGACATTTTGCTTTGTATATGGAGGAGAGCTAGATTTTCACTGTTAATTTACCATTATATAGGGAGGAGAGCTAGATTTTCACTGTTAATTTACCATTTTATAGTTAGTCAAATATTGTCTGCTTTTGTCCTAGTAACTCCTCTCATTAGAGAGTCACTGAGCCCAAAAAAATCTCTACTACTCCTTCTGTGCAGTTTTAAAAATGCTTGGAGGGTAAAAAGGCACTACTTGAACCTATAGGGGCTATTTACTGTCACAGATGTTGAATTTTATCTAGTTCAATCTAAAGCTACTTTTGCTTTTAAATTCCCAGATCAATCCTGAGTGAGATCTTTTTCATCAAAAGTGCTGTCATTGTTACTCATTTAAAACCAGATTTTTTTGCTGATATATTGTAAATAGCAATTGCAAGTTCTTTACCCTGAAAATTTCTGGATAATCCAATCTGGACACCAGCACCAGACTTTTAGGAGCAAATACTTCTGCAGGCTGAATTAAACCAGACTCCTCTTCACCTTCAATTTCTCTTGTTCCCTTGAAAACAGAAACACTTCAATTAATAAGGAGGAAGAAAACTCAAACCACAATGTTAGCATTTTTACCAGAAGTTAACATTTCTCAGAGCTTCAGAAAAGTACTGCATTATTTGAAACTGGTAACAAAATCAGGTAACAGGAGCACACTCCAATGGTTGCCCCAACTCCCTGAAGGTTCTCGATGTAATTCAGTTTATTAAAACTCAATTTACCTAAAATAAAAATTTACCTAAAAAACCCCCACAATTTACCTAAAAAACACAATGTACCTAAAATAAAGTTCTCTTAAACAACAGTTTAACAGGACACAGTTCCACATTAAATACTCCCTGTGGCACATTTTAGATGGTGAAGTGGATGACAGAACAAGATCCTTCCACATCAAAGTGTGGCTGATCTGCAATCTCTCCAAATATAGAGATCATGCATTTCACAAAAGAATGGCTGTCCTCCTCATATTAATATAATTCAAGTTCTTACAGAATTCCCATTAACATTACAGCTGAAATTATCTGTAATGTCATCTCCAGCTTGACCTAGAGAATTTGGAATTTAAAGATATTTCTTCACCAGAAAACTGGCTCAGATTTCTCAAAAAAATCGCTCACACTTAGGAACCATTAAGGTTACAAAAAAAAAAAAAAGAGAGAACAGCACAGTGCAGATAAACTTGCAGTTGCTCATGATATTGTGCAAGTGGCTATAACCTTCTTGCCAGAACTTATTCAATCACAAACAGTTTATTATTATTCATAGCCAAAACTGAAGATGTCACTAAATATTTTCATTTCTAAAATTCCATACATTCTTTGACAATTCAAGTTTTCAGATGACAGAATGTCCTTGCTTTCCAATTTCTGGATGTAATTCTCTCCAACCCCGCACCACCCACCAAATTTCTTTTATTTGTTCCTCTGACCAAGCATTCTTCCAAGCAAAAATCACTCCATTATCTTAATTAGGAACACGAGAAAAAATTTGTCCATTTTCATATGACAACATGAAAAATCTGCCTTCTATTTCTGTCACATTACTACTCATCATTTCAGTTCCTTAAAAAAAAATCCAACATTTCTCCTAAATGGACGAAATCTGATAAAAATGCTCTTAAATGCCAGGAATGCTACAAACTCATGAGCTTTATTTCACAACCTCAATTCAGAATGTACAGAAATGCTAACCCACAATTCAAAATTCAAGTTAAAATGATATAAAAGGTGAGTACTTGGGTTTTAATCAGAATGCCTTGGTTAATACAGTATAACACTTTCATACAAAAAAAAAACCAGTTCAACAGTACACATACACATATGGGCAAACACTTGGCTTTGTACATTGAATTTTACCTAAATATCAAGCAATGCATTTGCATTGTATGCACTTGGTTGATTCTGCACTTCATTTCTAAGATAAAATTGTGATTCATAAATTTCACAAATAAAAAAGAAACACAATAACTCAACAGTCACACATCCCACTCAGGTTCATTTATTTTCACCCATTTTAATCCTGACAGGGAGAGCTTTTACAGGAATTACAGTTCCCTCCCTCTGCCCCCAAAATCCCCAGATTTTTTAATTATCAGCAGAAGTTTACTGTATCAACCATTCTAAAGAGCAAGTATGAGTTCCAGGCATAAAGACAACAGTTTCTGGATATCTGACAAATTGTGGGCTTTTACATTAGGAAAAATGAAATTAAAACACATTCCACATTCCTCAAGGCAAGGGAACATGGAAGCTCCTCCATATTCCATGGTAGTGAGATAATGAAACCTCAGGGTGCTCAGGCAGGGAGGGGCTTTCCATGCAAGACCTTTCTAATAAAATCTGACAACTTCAGACCAAGTCTTGAATTAATTCAAAATTAAGATGTAAAGCTTTTGGGGCACATCAGCAGCACAATATTGATTGATAAAGCATTTATACTCTTCAACCACTCTCTCCTACTTCACAAAAGATTTACAGAAAAATGCAATGTGACTGCTGTGCTTCTTACCCAGCTCAACATTCTGACAGGCACACAGGCACATTATTAGGAGTCACTAGACTAAGTAGATAATAATTTCAAACACATGACTTTTAACCTACTTTTCAAGCAAAGTATTAACAGCATAAGCATTCTGTACCAAAAGTAATTACAGAGCACTGAAGCCACAAATGTGATTGTATTTACACTTCTGGTCAGACACACACACATTTCATCTTTCTTTATCACTTTTTTCATCTAAGGAAAAAATACTGTCCAATAAAAAAATAACAAAATGAAAGAGTTTGTTATGTTGGGGTCTTTTTACAATAAATTTTTATTTTATATGTGCCGCATTCAGTTTACAACTTACCTAAGAATAAATGGATGGTATGGTAAGCTTGCTAAGGATACATAGATTGAAAGATGAATTTAAATTGCAGAATCACAGAGCCACAGAATCATTTGGGTTGGAAAAGATCTCTGAGATCAGCGAGTTCAGCCTCTGAGTGAACACCACCCTGCCAATTACACAGCACTGAGTGCCATGCACAGCTTATTCTGGAGCATCTCCAGGGATGGCGACAGCAGCACCTCCCTGGGCAGCCCATTCCAGAGCCTGATCACCCTTTCTGTGAAGAAATTCCTCCTGATGTCCAACCTGCACCTCCCCTCGAGGTGTGTCCTCTCATCCTGGCACTCATTGCCTGAGAGAAGAGACTGATCCCCGCCTGGCTACAAGCACCTTCCATGGAGCTGTGGGGTGGTCAAGTCCCCTCGGAGCCTCCTTCTCCCCAGGCTGAACACCCCCAGCTCCCCCTGTAGCTCCTCATCAGACCTGGGCTCCAGACCCTTCCCAGCCCTACTGCCCTCCCCTGAATTTGCCTTGGTTAATTAATACTGAAAAATATTCCTTTTTTTTTTGTCCTTCCATTTTTCTCTTTATATTTATTTGAAATAAGCAAACTTTGAGAACAGCTGAATTTAGAAAATAGTACCACTAGACAGCAAACCAATGTTTCAGATCCTTAACAATCCATTTAGTTTAACAGGTGATAAACATCTAAAATCTAATCCAGAAATAACCGTGCCTTGAGAAGGCAAATGCATAATTTGTCTTTTTACCATCCAATTAATAAAGTCCTGAAAAAAACTTTTCCATAAGCTACAGAATAGGTAACTAAGGCAGATCTAACTGAATCAAAGAACTGCACGAGCTGTGGTTATACACAATTTCACCATGCTTAAAACACTCAGTCTTTTGTACTTAAAGCCAAAGCCCATCAGGGTCCTGTTCCCTGCCTGTCACACCCAGAATCCTCTTTTCTTCTGCACCCTAACATGGTTTCTAAAGTTAAAAAAAGAATATAATGCAGAGATCTGTAAACTATGGCTGACTTTTCTCCTTAGAGAAGTTTTCCCAAAAAATTTCCTGAATGTTACAAACTATCACAAAAACTTACAGGCAACATGACAGTATTGAATGTTAACATTTATGTCACACGAGATCAAAAAAATGTATAGGAAAAATTAAGATAGCCAATTTTAAAACTAAAACCAATATTAAATCCTTGGAAAAAATGAAATACAATTAAACGAGCAATTATTTCTTATATAGGTTGAACATAGTTGAAGATATGTCATAAGTTTGAACAGAAAAATCTTACCTGGTTTTACAACAAAATGTTTGATTTATTTACTTGCTGGGTTTTTTCTTCCCATCTCTTTTTCTGTTTGTTTTTTAATTATATTAATAACATTTGATAAACAAACTCAGAAAATGGTGAAACCTCTTTTAAATGTCACAGGATGCAATTTCATTCTGCTTACCTTGGCTGCTATAGCCATAAAGTGGTATCTTAAAAGACTGGCCAAAATATGTCTGTGTGTGTGTGTTCAGTACACTAAAAGCACAGCAATTCACATATTTAAACTCAAATGTTTTCATCTATTTTAACAAATGTTCACATCCACATCTACACTAAAATATATGCATGTATATAAATAAATAAATATAGATATATATACATACATAAAATTCCCAGAATGACACAACAATCAGTTTCACAGGTTCTTACAAAAACGAGAGCACAGAACTAGAGAGTGTATGCATTGCAATTGTTGGCTTTTCTTCTTTTATAGGAGAAGCAGCCCCTGAACATATTTGTGACCTCAAGTGAAGGGGTAAATTAAAATATGCAATAACCAAACAGTTGAACTTACAGCATCACTCCATAGTTTATGAACTTGTTCTATAAAGCAGCTAAATTAATAAATGCATTAAAGCAGCTTTGATCCCTGACTGATAACCAACAGTTTAGAAAAATTAACTGTGATAACCACTGTTCATCATCACTCTGCTATTTGTTTGTTTCCTTGTTTTCTGAAAACAATTTGTTCCTCAGGTTAGCCAAGGGATGTACATGGCATCAAGCCCAAACTACACAAATTCAGTTTTAGTATTCAAACATTTTTTTAATGAGGAAGTTAACTGACAACTGCAGTCACCAGCAGATCAGGCATGATGTCCCAGATCCTAGAAAAAGCTTTAATACCTTCTCAATCATTGTAGTTAAAATTGAATATTGTGGGGTTTATATACCTTATATTAAGTCAGGTATTGCTTTGTTTAATCAGTGTCCTTTTGCTCTAAAAATCCCTCTACATCTATGAAAAAGTGTAAAGCTGAGCAGTGTAAAGTGAAAAAGCTTGCAGCATTTTATCAAGTAACGAGAGAAGAGTTTGAAAGCTTAGTATTAGAAAAAAAAAAGTATTAAACAAAAGGCAATTATGATAATAAAATATTGCATATTTCCCTCAAATAAATGGGAGTTGATCAAGAGCAAAATACTTTACAGCTAAATGTATATTAAATAAATTAAATATAATAAATATTAATAAATAGCTGCATCCTGCATGTAACAAGAAAATAGGTACTCACAGCCATGAATTATTTTTATTTCATGTACATTTATGTGTATGTTAACACATTTGTGGGTTACCTGATCAAGGCTGAGCTTATACTCCAAGTTTTCCATTGAGTGGCAATGGACTCTGAAATCTCTGTGCTTCCCACTCACTTCCATGAAATTGCATTTCCTGTGAGCCACATCTGGCTGACACTGGAAGGGTTTCAATGTTGCATGGGGTAAATCAGGACAAAAGCAGACATTCTCATGCAAGTCTCAATTTCTGCTTTAAAAAACTGTTAAAACTTCCAGAAGAAAAAGGTGATTGATTTTGTGCTACTTCAGTGAAAAACTGCAACTCCTTTAAAGGCAACAGATGTGGCAGCCAAAAAATAAATGGAGCTTTAAAACCAACTCTACTCATATTAACCTTATATTCTTTTATTAAACAGAGATAGTAATTGCCATGACCCAGCCTTCAAACTTTAAGGTTTCCTCTTGAACTTTTATAAACCTGATTTTGCCACAACAATCACATTATTTTAAGATGTCGGTTCTGTTTCTAAATATTGACATTTAACTTAAAGATAGCTATCTAGCCAAAATCAACATTAGGAACCAAAGTCAATTATGAAAGATGAAAAGGACCTACCAATATGGTCAAAAAAAATTCTCCCTACTACTGAGTGCAGCATTATCATTTGCTCCATCAACATGCAGCTGAATTACAGCACACATGAACCACAGCCACCCTTCTCCTATGTTTTCACCCTAGTCTTCAGAATCTGGAATGCTAGTTCTGATCCATGTTGAGCAGAGAAAAATTAGGCTTATCTTCATGTCAGAGGAAGGAAAAGCAATTTAAACTGAGGTACTAATAGAAAAGTTAGAAGAAACACGAGGCTTTAGAGTTAGCTGTGCTATTCTGAGGGTGGAAGGAAGCTGGCAGACATTATTTGAAACTCAAAGGAAATCAAATGTGAGCAGAAACTGAAGTTAGAGTTGTGCTTTAATAATGTGTTCACCCTTCAAAAGAGAACAAATTTCTCTCATTCCAAAACTTGCTCTCTAGTACTTCACTATGTCAAAACCAGTTTGCCCTATGCAAAATTCTGCATTGAAATTATGCCAAGTTCACCAAGCCTGTTGTTTTTCTACTAACTGCCCAGCAAAGATTTAGAGACCATGTTCAATTTCTTATTTTAGGAAAAGTTATTTGGAGTTTACTTTAGTAATCTTATGCCAATTACTCATTTGGGACAGATCCCTTTCTCCTTATGTGACTTGGTCTCTGTTTGTCTTATTAGCAGCCAAACACAGCCTTAGCTGCTTTATTAACAATCAAAGGCCAAAAAACATTCAGCATCAATTAATTTTATTTACTTGTCAGAGTATATAAATGCATGTATCCAATAAATTCTAACACATGTAGGAAAGTTAAAATAAACTAAGCTGCCTGCAGCCAGAAGTCAAATCTGCAGTCTGCCTGCAATGTGCTGTACTGAGCTAAAACCACAGGTGAACAGATCTGCTTTGTGGTTTGCTGTGTGCACAGAACCATACCACTGCAGCTAAACCTATCCTGGAAAAAATTAAACCAGCATAAAAGCCATTATCTTGATTTAATTATTTCAAAATGGGGATAATACAATGTAGTAATGCACAGTAAGGAGCCTATCAACTAAAAAAAGATAAGGATCAAAGACAGAAAATGACTTGAAGATCATAAACTTATCAAATAGAGTAATCTCAAGGTTTTGTGACAGGTCAGCTGGCTCACTCCCTGTGTACTACTGACACTTCAGAGTACAAATGTGATAGGAAAGGGTTTGCAATGCACCTTCCAGCATTACACAAAATTGACACCACCACCATCTATTAGATGTTTGCCATTTAATACCCTCACTTTGAAAACCTCCAGAAGGTGTTGATATGGATTATCACACAAAACCACTGAAAGCACTCTGGAACCAAAGTAACCTCACACCCACACTTTGCACATCTCAGTGCAACTTTCCAGCCAAAGTGTCTCTCTGAAATAGGATGTGCAAGCTCCAAAGGATCTGGGAAGTCCAAGATGATGCCACTGAGTTGCCCTGCTGGAATGTCAATAATCAATAGCATTAATAACTGCTTTTACTGTGTTAACCTTACCCCTGAGGAGTAGCAAAGAACTGCAGCACCAGGTCCTCAGCAAGAATTATGCAGAAGCAAACATCATTCCAAAGCTTCAAATTTACTAAAACTTTCTGAATTTTCCCAAAGGCAGCTAACCTGATTCATGAATTCACACACACCCCTAAACTAAGGTGAGAAAACTGCAGACACCTATGAAATACACGCAGAACAAAAGGCAAAATTCAAATCTAAGAATGCTGTCATTCATGCCCTATTTGAACTCACTGTAATGTTTTTGATAAATAATATAGAACAGCATATATAGACATATACCAAGGCAAAATTTTACAAACACAGATTGTTTTGGTTAATTAAAACAACTAATCCCTTTGAACTGCATATGGGGAAATGCATTGAAGGACTTCCAGTGAAGTGCTGAATTAGTATTACACTACTGTTTGAAAGTCAGCTGAATCTGATCTCTACTGACAAAGAAATGCCTCTGCTGAAAAGATAGCATCTCCTTGTCTGTGAGCTGAACTTGGGGCCTCTGTTCAACAACACAGGAGTTAAGAGGACAAGGTGACCTTTACCCAACAAAAGTTTTTGTACCCTGCACAAGCACGAGTTCAGCTTGGGGATGTGTGTGCAAATGCACGAGCCAGGGGATGAACAGGGCAGGAGAAATTATTGCCAGAGTTATTAAGATGGAAATATGATTTCCTCTGTACAACTATTCTCATCTTAAGTTCTGATGGTTATCTTAAATGTATAAAAGGACATTAAAATACAAGTCTGTTTCTTATATAGAAAATTATCTGCAATCTGGCCTTTACACCAGACCAGAAAGGAAATAAGGCACTACTTAAATCTCCATACAATGTCACAACAGTCATTCTTCAGTAGATTCAGAAAGATGATGATACAACATACTAAACATTGCTCTTAAAATTGGGGTGCTTTTTACCCAAAATGTGCTTTGGGACATTGACTATATGAAGAAACTTTCAGAATAAATTCAGCATTTGGAATACTAACAAAAAATTATTAAACTTCATTTTAGGAAGAACATACTCATTTAATATCCAAAGGGGGGGGGTCAGATTTCCCACACAAAACAGGTACAACTGAACTGAGTGTTCTCAGTCCCTGGTAAAACATCAGTGACTCATTGAGCAGCTCCTGCCTGAGCACAGCAGGATCACCAAAGCTCCAGTCCAAGCTGAAAAATCACAACTTTCTGAAGCACAATCATTTTGTTGGCAGCTTTTCCCTTGACTCAGGAAATATCTATGAATGTTGTGAATCTGCCATTTTATGGTTTGGGATTTTTACAAGTTCTTTTTCCTCCTTTTGCAGGGAAGGGCAGAGAGAGGAAGAGAATGTGAATGGCAGGAAACAGGAGAGATGTGAATTATTACTTATGCCAGTTTTCCAGAGCAATAGATTTAATCCTATATTTGTGATTGCAGTATTTTAACACAAACACACACAACACAAACACACACACACTTGAGAGAACACACAAGTACAAGCCAATCTTGTAATAAGATTGTTATAAACAAATGTTTGGGGTGTTGTGCTGATCTCACTGAGTAGATTTTCTGCAATGCAAGAAATGCAGTTGCACAGGCTCAATTGCTGGCATAAATCATCCTCTAATTTGTTGATGGTGGGGTTGGGAAGAGAGGGCAAATTTCTTTCCAAGTGCAAAGCAATGTACAAATTGACCATTATGTTCCTAAATTGTCTGAGTCAACATTTTTTAAGAAAGATTCTATCTGTGGTGCTCTTCCAAACATTGTTAATATAAATTCTAACTGTGCAACTGGTAAGAAGCACAACTGAGGTCACTGCAAGTATCTGCTGAGTCAAAAGTATTAAATCAAGCCCTTGTCTCCTCAAGTAGTAACATGCAGAAATTGCTGTTAGAAATAAGAACCTCATTTTAGCAAAATGTGTACACCCCACAGAACTAAACATGTTAATGTATGCACATATAGGTATACAAATATATACTTTTAAAAATTATTAATAAAGCTACAAACATAGAGAAACTGAGTTTTAAGGGTGAATTCTGTAGATGTAGGTTATGATTCTTCTGAACATGCTTTGGCTGCTCAACAGCTTCTGGCTTTAGCTGCCAGAAAAATAAACTAATAGACTTTTTTTTTTCTGGTTGATAGAACAAGGTTTTTCCAAATCAACGACATTTCAAGTGGATTTCAAACCTAGGAGGTTTCAAGTCCACAAAAGCAATCAAAATGCAGCAATGGGACATCACACACCTCCACATCCTCCCAGCCCCTCTGAAAAAACCAGCCAACTTTGAAGGCACTGTGAGAGGAAGGGAAACAGAGATATTTTGACTCACTCTCCTCCTCCTAATTGCTGCAGGCACATGGCAGTGAATGAGGCCCCCAGCTCTGTTTGCTGGAGTCTCTAAACAGCACCTTAAGCCAGACAGAAACGTGGATACAGCCAAGCACGTGCTGGAAACACAAGAAGCTGGAAGGACCAAGAAGCAGAGCAGTAGCTCAGATTTGTTTACACTCATGTAGGAACTTGAGGTGGGAGGGGAACCTTGCACATAGAACTGCTCTGCAAGATGCTCAGGATGCCTCTGAATGACAGCAGCTCTATCACTGTCAATTGAACTGCCTCTGGAAGCATCTACCCACAATCCAACCTTTTCTGCTCTTAAGGTCAAACTTTCTACTGCTTCATTTTAAACCCAGATGAGGAATATATCCTTATTTAGCTTTAGCAAATGTTACTGGGACAAATAAGCGAGACTAGCACCCCAAACCAGAACAACTCGTGAAGGACTCCATGGCAAAGCTGTGTCACCTGAAATCACACAGCACCAAGTGAGCTCTGTTCCCCTGTTCAATGGAGTGTGTTCATCTCACCTGTGCCTACAGATATGGAGAATTAATCAGACTAAAGTTAACAATAATATTTTTTTATATTATCACACTTTTTTGAGAGCTGATTGGTAAGCAATCTGACCAGCACCCATGCAGGTAATAAATTCTAGGTCAGTCAGAACTGCAACAATGCAAAGGATGATTCAGAGATGCCACCAAAGAAAACAGCATTCTATTTTCTGGCCAGGGGTTAGAAGTTGAAAATAGGCCATCAGCTGATTGATTACTGGAGCTTGTGCTTTCCTCTGGAAACCTTGTCATGGCATGCAACTGCCAAGAGACCACACTGAATCCAGGACTTCCAGAGATAGCAGGGAGGATACTTTTTCCTGCAGACTGTGTAGTTTGTACAGCTGCTATATTAATCTTGCACCCTAGGTTATCATGGTATCACTTATATATTCCATGTGAGTACAAACTCCTTACACTTCTGGTAGCATTTATTTACAAATTATCCTGCAACAAACAACAGAAGCAGGGATGAAGGGAACCAAAACAACAGAAGTCTTCTTGACTTGAGTCCTCCCTTGAGTCTTCTCAGACTCAACTGTGTCTAAAGAGTTTGTATTATTATGCAGAAGGTTCCAAAAACGTTTGATGGTTCTCTTGGAGCATTCACAGGCTGAGAAATGAGTTTGTTTTCAATTCCCAGTTTAATTAATCACAGAAACTTCCAAGTGGTTGATTCCTTTTTTTAATTCTTTTTTGTGAAGATGATTCTGCCAAGCCAAACATCTCATCTGCTGCTCTGGCTGAATTCTGACCAGCCTCATGTATCAGCAAGGTCTACCTGGTGAAGGCTACTGGGAAAGAAGTGGTTTTGTGGGTTTTTTACTGAAATTTAATCTTCCTTTTGCCTCAGTAAGTTATATCAGTCAGTTAAGGAAAAACTGGTCTGTATTTATCTGTGCAAAGCACTGTCTAGATTTCATTTCAAGTTCCTGGCCACGATGTTCCATAGATTATTTAATTAAGCATGCATCTGAATGGTTAAATCAATAGTAGTGCCCTAGCCCAATGCTGCAAGCTCAGGTTTCATTACAGATTGTACACGTGCTGGATTCTTGTCTAATGACCATGGAACAGGGCACGTTCAATTATTCTCTTTGGGTTTCAGAAAGAAACAGGAAGTTTTGCTATAAACAATGCAGTCATAGAATAAATTTCACCACAGCAAGTTCATCTGAAAAATATGCATTCTTTACAACACAGCCAGGAATGGCATTATGAGAACCAACATCCTGCTGCACTCAGTTTTTTATTGTTTTTTACTTTGGGTTATTTTGTATTAATACTTAGGCAATGTAAGGGAAAAAAAAACATTTTAGTTAATACTGGATGTTTTGTGATGAGCATTACTTCAAAGATGTGGATAGGGAATCAAAAGCAGCTGCTGGAAACCACTGGATAAATAACAAGTTTGCTAAATTTAGTTTATGTTATGAAATACATAGAGTGAAGGAAGAGTCAGTCATTGTAAATTTTTATCAGCTGGGAAAGAATTACTATAGAATATTTCACTCTCTACTTATAAAATAAAGGAAATATGACAGACATGAAATTTTTAAGAGGAATGTGTCAGCTAATCTACACTAAAGCTTAAGACTAAAGTACATCTAATATTAGGATACATTTCTGGTTTCAAATCCTTCTAAAAGTCCACAAAAACATCCAACTAAACTGTAGCACTAAAGAAATGAGAATAACTATTATTCTCTGGCTCCCAACTGTGCCCAGAAAACACACACCATTATTATTATTACTACAACACATCTTTCAATTATTCTACAAACAGGGTAATCTTTCAACTCCAGTATTAAATGAACATAGTGCTCTTGGATTATTAAAAACATTTTCTTAAAATAATCAATAATGATACAGTTCTTCCCTAAAAGAACAAGAAATTACTTTACTCAGCTATTTATTTAATCTCAGCTAATTCCATTATGCTTAGTGCCAAGGTTTTACTTATTTTTTTAATTTTCACGTAGGAAAGAAGATATTTCAAAACATAACAATGGCAGTCTGCAATTACATATTGGATTAGGTTTTCCCTAGGTTCTAGATTCTAAAGATTTCAAGTATTAAGTCACAGCAGATATTCTGGGAAGTACTTTACATCAAATGGGAAACAAAATGTCTATTTTTGAAAGACTGAGGTTGCCAAATAAAAATGAAATACATGTTTAAAAACAAACAGTGCCAAGTAGCTGACACCTCCAATCTGACCCAACTGAAAACTGAATAATTATTCCATCAGTTTTTAAAATCTTGCCAATAAATGCACTTACAGAAATATGGATGCACGCTCCAGCATCCTTTTGGAGTGCACATCTATTCTGACAGAGCAGGCCAGCAGAGGGAGCAGAAGTTAATAAACCCTCTCCTAGAACACGGTTGAGACTCGTCCATGCTATGTCAAACACGAAAGGAAATGAAACCAACACCATATTGCTTATCCCATTTTTAAAGGAAAATGTGGTGGAGAAAAGGAAATTCTATGATGTAGTTTTGGCTGGGGTTTTTTTTGTTTCATAGCAGATGAAAATTCCAAACACACAAAAAACTGCGTGAAGCTCACCTTTTGCAAGAACACATGGAATTCTATAGGACAGAGAAATGCACCCTTAGCAGGAACACCAGAATATTTTCTCAAGTTGCTGTCTATGACACAGATCCATAGTTTATAGGCACTTCTTCCTGCATTTCTGTTCCTTGCTGTAAATGTCTTACCTGCAGGTTGATCTCTGCTTCATAGAAAGTCAGGCAGGAGCAGTAGTGCCTCTCCGAGTCGATGTCCGTCAGAACCACCACGAAGAACGTTGGCTGCTTCCTCTCCTTGGAGAGCTGCCATCCTCCAGGCTGGCAAAACTAAGGGAGCAAGCAGACACACACAGGTGAGCAGGGACACTTGCTGCTGTCAGAAATAGGAAAAATATTTCTGCATCATCAAGGATCATTTCGTTTAAAGGGAACATATGCAGGGTTGCAAAATTTGAAGGAAATGGGGAAAACCCAATATGTCTTGAACTTGGTAAGACTGAGAAAAATTTAGCTATATAAACATTACGGAGAGAATAAACACTATAAAAAGAAAATGTATTCCTTTAAATTCCTTTAAGAGCATCTTTGTGGTGTTGAACAGGAAATAACAGGAATAAATTGACACATGAAGCAGATTTCATTTGGATAAAAGGTTAGAATCTGAAGCTAAAATTCTTGTGACTCAAAACAACTCTACATTTTTAATTTCTTCACTTATTTCACTAATAATTTATCTAATCAAACATAGATATATATCACTTGCACCTACTTGCAAAATGGGAAGTGAGCTCAATACTCATTCCTAAAAAGAATACTATAGAAAAATATTTTTCACCTATTTATTGATTACTTCTGTAAACTTCATTGTAAACATTTGAAATTTTACACACACAAGCAGCATGAACAAACAGAACTACAGCTCAACAGCAAAGTGGAAATTGTGAGGGTTTTTTTCTTTTTTAAATGAATAGTCCCTAATGCAAGAGTGTGCTGAAATTCAGGCATCAGTTTGCTGAAGATACCTGGGACGGCCTTTATCCCTCCCTTCTTTTACTGAAGGCTAGGATCACATCCACAAAAAAATCACAAGTGCGTTTCTAATAGCAAAATTATAAACCTAAAATTTAGACAAAAAAGCAATAACCCCTGTATGTATTAGGAGTAGTAACAATAATAAAAACCCACAATAAATTCCTAGAATTGTTAAACAATGCAGATACCAAAGGAACCAAACAGATAGGACAAAATCTCAAGTTTCCAGAATTGTTTCATTCCTCTAGACATATGTTAAAAGACTGAAAGAGCATGAAGAGTAAGTTGTAAACAAACATTTTCTACAGATTCATCTTTAGAACCTCTACCATAAAACCTGGGTAGTCTTAGGTGAACACCAGTTAAAACTCTGCCTCTGATATGCAGTTTCTTTTATGATCCTGGGAAAATCTTCAAAACCAAAGTTTTCTCATGTTACATTCTTCAAATTCTAGATAGTCGGCTTAACACTTGTGAGTCTGCATCCTTAGAAGTGCTAAGCACTCCCTTCTACATCTGAGAATAACTGCTCTGGACATCAAAAAGTACTCTGTGAAAGACATCCTAGTCATTCCAAGTTAAGCATCCAGTATTAGTCCATGATTTTGATAATACTGGCTTAATCTCCTTTTGTTTTTCATCTCATGTCAGTTAAAAATAAGAAGATACTGCTATTAATCTTGCAGGACTGCTATAAAGATAATGTAATATGGCCAGTATATACAGACATTATAACAAAAACATCATTTAAAAGTTTGACAATAAAAAATCATTAAGAGTTCTCCATGAATTGCAGAGTTTGGGGGGTGTCTGTGTAATAAATGAAGCCTGGAATCCACAGTTCAACAAGATAACCCCCAAAACTGTGATTTGCTCTTTGCTCAACAAATATGAGCCAAAATGCAAAGAATGCAGCAAGAGCCTAATAATAAATAAAACCTTTCCATGATATGCCATTAAAACCAAATTATTCCTACAAGGTAGGTCAAATTAAGGCCATTCATGAAGCTCAGGCTTCGTAAGATCCAAACACTCCTCCAGATCTGCCCAGTCTCCCAGTTCTGACAGGAGCTCTTTGCTGGTGCCTTTCAGCTTTACAGGTGATGCCCATCTCACACCTGGAAACAACAATCTCTGATTTTTGAGAGTCTGGAATTCCTGGACAAAGCCCCACTCTGCCCATTCCAAGCCCTGCCCTACTAAAGGCATGGAAGCGATTTGGTATTGTTTGAAGACAATTCTTTTTTGGGAAAATGCATTATTAGCAGGTCTGCTGCATAAAATCTATTCCAACATCTGCCCTGTAAACTGGGAAATGCAAAGGGAAACCCTACAGCTACACTTCGAACTACCAGCGGAGACTTTGGATATGGGCAGGCTGCTGTCAATAGCAACCTCTCAATCTATGAATGTCTAAAACCTACTCATATCACAGGTGAGAGTTCTCCCCTATTTCAAAGTGATCTTGTGCACAAAATGACGCCTCAGGCTTTAGCTTTTATGTTTTTCAGGTTCTGTACTACTTTGGTGTGTAGTTCATATTAGGGGATGGTGAGCTCTCTTCACAGAGTAGGGAGACAAAACAATTCCTGCTCTAGTTGGGGACCAAGGACAAATGATCCAAATTTCAGACCCAAGGGCATAAACCACAGTGGACTGAAGAGAGAAAAACAAGAAGGACGGGACTTCATGGGCTAAAGCTGTAATTGGACAATTAACAGCAATGCAAATGGACCAGAACTTATAGAAGTGAGAGACCCTGTGACCGGCTGTGCATTTTGTGACCATTTTGGTTCATCTTGGGTGTAGCCCTGGCTGGGCTCTTGTGCTGCCCAAGGTGGATCCATTGAGGCCTCATAATAAATCCCTACTTTATTCTTTAACTCCATCTAGCCTCTGTCCTAGGTCAGCCTTCATCAGGCATCAAAACATGCATTCTACATTTAACCATTTTACTAGAAAACAACAATTAGTGATTGTTGAGGAAAACAGCTGAAGTAGAGTACATCCACTGGCTACACAGAGAGTCTGTGTTTTCAAATAAACTACAAGGAATTTATAAATAAAGAGATGGAGGATAAAGACAACAGGCTCCCCCAGGAGATTAAACAATGACTGTTTCTCAGTTTCCTTAAAATAAGGTAATAAATATTAGCGCAATATTTGAAATGCAAGCAACATTGAGAAGAACTTTCCAAACCAGTATAAATACAAGTTACCCTCCAGGATGATTACCAGCACTCTCTGGCTACTAAGAAGAAGAAAATGTTTCCATACCAAACCAGATGCTTCACCAAAACAGACAAAAGCATCATTGTGAATATAAGCCAAAGGTCATGTGGCTTCTCCAGTAAACAAGAAAAACCCTAACAGTTTAAGAACCAACACCCTTCCATATTGTTTCACTTATTTGCCAGAATTCTTGGAAACAGACTACAATTCCTATCAAAGGCAGTGAAAATAAGAATGAAGCAGAATGTCCAACTCACAATCTGTAAGAACAAACCCTTAATGCTGGGCGAGTGCTTCCAACAGACTCCATGTTAGAACTGATCGCCTTCTAACATTTGCTGCAGATATGCAGAAATTGCACTGAACAATATGCAACACATCTTACACTGCAGGTGCTGAAATTACTCTTTACACATTGTCTGAAACTGCAGGTGCCCACTGAAGCAAAGAACTTTCTCTCAGTTCTTCCCACAAATGCCTTCAGACTAAACAAGAAACCAGACAGATTTTAAAATGACGCATGGCGTTTTAAACCAGTGTAACTGGGTTTGTTACCTTCAAAAAATTTGTATGTCATCACCACAAGCCTTCTTGCTAAAGTCTAGACATGATTAATCAGTTTAAAAGTGACATTTCTTACTTCTGATTTTTATAAGCTAAACACATCATCCTTGCTTGATTCACAGATTTGTTCCCTCTCTCTAACCTAGAGCTAGAGCTGTACTGCTACTGGTTGTCTTCTCCCTCTCTTTTGAAATAAATCATTTGCGTAAATCAGCATATCTCCTAGATATACTATACACAGCTTTGGTGTCCAGAATCCTGGGACATCCTGAATGGGAAGGGACAGGTCATGAAATAGATCCTCCTGAGTGCCCTCACTTGAAAAAGGGCATTGAAATGCTGGACTTTATCCAAAGATGGGCTTGAACACCCAGTGGTTTGAGGCTATGACAACTTCCCCAAGGAGCACTTTAAAGCATGTTGAAAAATTGAAGAAAAAGTTGAAATTGTCACAATTTCTATTAAAGCACTGGAGGAAGAAGGCTTGTTGGTTACCATAAATATGAAGATTAAATATCATGATAATGAACAGTAATTCTAAAGTGTTCAAGTTTCATAAAAGAAAAATTTCAGTCCTTTGTATCCTCATCATGCAAAACCATAATATCCATATGTCAGAAATTTGATCAGAAATGATCCAGCTGCTGAACTGCACATTAGAAATTCATCATTTTCTTCTGGCCTTGCAGCCTGAGCACAACCAGTCCACAACAAAATCTCAAACCAATGTTCTAGCTGGGTCTGTGCAGCCACAGACTGCTCCCTCTGCACTTTACATTGTCTGCTGTATCAATGAGCTGCTCAGCTTTCCATCACAAATCCACCACCTCTGATGGCATGACCGAGGGAGAAAGGGAAAAAAAGCTTGTTCAGAAAGTTTACAACATGAACTATTCTTTGCAAGTCATCCTTGGAAAGCATTTTGGGAAGGGTTTACACAGAGCAGTAGACAGATTCTGTGACAGAATCCTGCACTTGAATAATTATATTTAAGACATCTTCTCGCAATGTATTTTTTTCTTCAAAATATATTTGTGCACTTGTTCCTCATCAAATAAAATCCAAAGCTATCTAGGATGCACATAAAATAGAAAGCATAGAAAGCACTTGAGCTTTATTGACAAAACTTGAATTAAAAGGTCCCAAAATTATTTTAAAATTTAAAACATCTGACAGAGATATCCACTTTCCTTTCTAATTCAACCCTTTCACCAAACATTGAATTCTCCCTTGAACCACTCTGGGCACAAAGATTCACTTCATTAAGCCTGCTTCTGTAGGCTCTTATTATTCAAGTAACTGTGCTTTGTTTTTAACATGTATCATCATCATCCTTCCTGCAAACCTCCCTAAAAATAAAGAACCATGTTCTGGACATTATGTGAAGGAAGTTTGTTCCATCTGGACTTGCATGACCTAGCACCAGCTGCTGAGTATTTCACCATTTCTCCGTTCACTTATGTATGGAATTTTGGCAAAGGGAATTTTCTCTCTCAGATGCATACCTCTACTTAAAACAAAACAATTACAATGTTCACTGGCATGATGAAAAAAGCAATGTTATGAAGCTGTAAATATGAAGAAACGCCTGGAGCTTTTGGATATCTCTGGATGTAAACAGAACACAAAGTATAGACTGAATTTTGTAACAGCTTCCTGCCTTTCAATACCTTGTATCCAAGAAACCATGTATTTGTCCTTATCCTGGTCTAAAATAAAGCCAGGGCACTTAAGATACAATCCAAATTATGTCCAGGTAAAAGCCCATTTGCAGTGTTGCGTAATGTTCTGGTGATCAACTGTAAACAATTAAACTCACAAACAAAGCAACAGCTTTTAATCCCAAAACTCTAAAGAAATAAAAAATAAAGGCCTTTTTAAAATTCCTACCTTGGAAGGAACTGAAATGCAGCATTCTCCAAGAGAAACCTTTACGTAATCACCTGGAGTCACCTGTGAGCTGTGCTGCTGTGAATTATATGTATTACAGGTGAATAATCCTTCCCTCTCTGCCCAGGTGCTGAGGACATTTCCACCTCAGCTCCTCACTCAAACCCTTAAAGCCACATAAAAACAGACATTAAGCAACATTTCCTTTCAGAGGCAAGATCCACAACCACATCCTTGATCTTCCTAAGGCTGAAAGCTGCTGGAAGATCTCTCAGTGGCACTAATCCTGCATAAAGGGGCAGACCAGGAACTCTCTCATTGGAGCTGCACATTAAAGTGATGCTCAATAACCAGCCCTAGCTTGTCACAGAGACCCTGCAGCAAAGTTCCACAAAGCAAGAAAACCTAAAATATGCAGGAACATCTCAATTAAAAACAGTCAATTCATCCTCCAAAGTCAAAGACAGAAAAGTATTTTTCTGAAATTCATCAAAGTTAATCTTCCCCATACACCAGTAAATATATAATTCTGGGTGCACATCTACACATGCACTTGGAAAAAAAATCAGTTTCAAGTTCATTGCTTTGCCTTTTTAAAACCTCATAACATAACATTGTGTCATTTTAAACACCTTTCCTCAATGAGCTGCTATAATGAAAACTCAAATTGGTGAACTGCACTTGTGCAGTAACTGTACTCCTAGTTTATCTTCTGAAAAAATAAAACAAACTGAACTGGCTTTTAGAAAGAAAACTGCACCCACTGGGAAAACAGTTCCTTCTTGTGTTTTCAGAACACTTAGCATTGCCATTCCAGTGGCTTATTTAAAACAACAACAACAAAAAACTGTCAAATACTCTTCTGACCATTTCTGAACAAAACCAGGCTAGTCTACAGAAATGGTGATTGATAAGTACTGCCAGCTAATGCCTTTATTTCAGAAATAGTACAGGACTAATAATGGCATTGAATGGGTTTTTCTTCACAAAACAAACTTCCAACATCTCCATTCTAATGAAATTTAGTAAGAATGTGGAATTGGCAGGCTTGTGCAATTTTTTTTCCTTTTTTTAACCTATTTAAACAGTGGTCCATCCTGTTGATTTCAGCCAAGTGTTACCAAGATAATCTTATGGAAATTTAAAAACTCTGAGACCCTTGGACCCAGAATCTTTCCTTACCTCACCCACCCAGAGCAAAACCCAACAATGCTCTGGGCTATCTCAGATTGTGGACAACCACCAGGAATTCTCAGATGTACATCAGTATGGAAACCCAAATATCCATACATTGGGTATCTGAAGCATATATATTACACCAGAGAATTTCAGGTACTTTAAAAAAAAAAAAAAAAACATACATTTTAAACTTCATCAAACAGTTAAGAAGTCATAAATTTAAACTTGGGTCTTTCACCCAAAATTCAGGAACCCAGGGCCTGCCTTCAGAATTCCTTTTACAAAGCAATCCTTGCTGGTCAGCAATAACTGCTGCTCATGGTACCACAGGTCAAAGGAATAAGAGAAGCCTGGAAATTAATTGCTCAACATGAAAGCAGAAAAGACAACTACAACACAGCAATAAATCCAAGTAAGACATGACTTTAGCAATTTATACTTCAGTCACAGGATAGTGAATACAGAACAATACAGTTCTAGTGTGCACTGTGTTTGTTATAGACAAAAACGACAGTATGAAAGGAGAATTTCTGATATTAAGAATACTTAAAGAAGGACTATAAAAGGATAATACTATCAAAGAAACTGATTCCTTGTATTCAATGCCTGTGTTTTAATTCTCATCACAAAGTACATAAAGAAGCATCTGTGTCCCTCTTAACCTTTTCAACAACCATTTTTCAGGAGTGGTTTTGAAAATGCATTGTGACATTATACTAATGGTTAATTCATTTGGAAAGGGGTTTTTGCTTGCTTTTTTGTTTTGAGGTTTGGTTTTATTCCTATTGTAATGACCCCTGACCTTTTAAAAGATCAGCAGTCATCTGAAGTAGACAAGCCTAGAAATACAGTTTCTATTTAAAAACATAATTGAGCATTTTATGCACAATTATCAGTGAAGCACGAAATATTAACCTTGCCTATTGCACTCCTTTTGCTCCTCTTCTCTCTCTCCTTTCCTCTTTCTTTTTCTCTTTTGGCAGCAGTAGCCCTGTTATAACAGCAGCCATAAACATTTCCCAGTCTTCAGTGACTTCCTAATTCATTTGCTAGATAAACCATAAACTAGCTTGAAACACAACAGCATGTGCAATTACTGCATTGGTTGAATGTCCAAGAAAGAAAAAATAGCAATAAAGCAGGGTAATTAGCATACATCACTCAACAATTACAACTGGCACCCAGTAAGTAATTTACAGGAACATAAAGTTTTATTTATGTTAATGATTAATACTACTCCAGGTCAATGTTCTATAAAATACTACCATAATACACAAAGTCCTCATTATCTCATTTTTACCAGTCACACCTGCACAATCAGACGTTAAAACCACACTGATAATATCATGCTACAGTTTTGAGATAGTCTGCTGCTCTCTAGCAATTGTAAAAAAGCAGCTTTGTGCTAATAGATGTTAGGATTTTTGTATCCATCATCTTAAAACTCCTCAGAATAATGTGCCAGAGATGGGTTCAAGTCTCCACTCAGAAAAAAGCACATGGGAGTTGGGGGCAGTGTGTGTAAGCACATGGCACTGCAGCGTACACTGGAGAGAACATTGATGTGACCTGACACAGACCAAACCACCGAAAGGCCTGGGACTGCTGCAGCAAAATAGACTTAAGAGATTCAAAAGAGATGCCAACAGCCTCAAGATGACAGAATACAGAACAGGAAGTCTT
The DNA here is from genome assembly GCF_028018845.1 of Melospiza georgiana. Classification (NCBI taxonomy): domain Eukaryota; kingdom Metazoa; phylum Chordata; class Aves; order Passeriformes; family Passerellidae; genus Melospiza; species Melospiza georgiana. The sequence continues at coordinate 20,216,511 of NC_080435.1, forward strand.
GAAACAGGCAAATTCATTTGATGTCAGAATTTGCTCTTAAAATAGCAGAAATTCAACTGGAACATACACTTGCGGAGCAAACCACAAAAAGGGTAACACATACCTAAAACTCCCTAAAAAAAAGTGCTCAGTGCAAAGTGATAACCAATTTCTTTTGGAAATCTATCCCTTCATGATGCAGCTGGGGAAGTTTAAAAGGTTCAGCATTGGCCTAGGCCAGCAGGAGCCCTGTAGCCATGTCAGGGCTGGAAGGTCTGAAGGGAGGGCACTCCTAAAACCTCCCCCTTGTCACACGCAGCCATTCCAGCAGCATCACACGTGACACTGCTCCATCAGCCTCACATCCACAGACATGCAAAGGACACACAGAGCTACAGCAGCTCCCTGCACCAAAAGCTTGACTCAGCCAGGAAAAGTTAAATTAAAAATAAACAAAGGAAACTATAGAAAGGGCAGTACATTGCTGGTCTGGTAATTTTGGGAATTTAACAATACTTCTTACATGACTCATATTATTGTTTCCCACTTAAGGTCACAATTGATTTCCCCTTTTGCAGGTGTGAGTTTCTACAAGGAAACAGAAAAATGCATAAACATAGAAAAATTAAATGTGACTAAAAATCCCACAAAGAAACATCTTAAATAAGTGAAAGACTGGGCTGGGAGCTAAAATAAAAAATACCAAACAACTGGATTGTATACGAACATACTCTACCAATGAAGTTCTGTACACTGGTTGCTACTACTGAATTCTACATTTCCACAGCTTCCAATTAAGAAAAATAAGGAATGTATTTCCTGTCAGCATTCTCACCAGGAACACAGTCAAATACGTAGCATGAAAAGACAGCTGAAAAGTTTGGTGCTTTCCACTGAGTTTCAGTTTCCTGTGCAGAGAACTGGGATCAACAACATGAGACATACTTGTCCTCTCTTCCCACAACACTGGGGCCTGAATTATTATTGTCACACAAGAGTGGGCATTAGAGCTGGCCTGACTACAGGATATCTCCCAGGGCTGTGGTAGGAGAGCGTGTCTGCCAAAAGCCCCAGTGTAAACAAGAAGCCTTTGTGCCACTGCAGATGCTTCCATGTGCACAGCTGGCATGGCAGGAAACAGCTACTTGGAGCAAGAGACTATTTCCTCCAGGTAGGCTTGCTGAATTTAGCAATTTCTGCAGCACAAGATTCCAAAACTCATCAGAATGAAGCTTGAGAGAGGTTTGGCACTGAGGAAGTTTGTGCTTCTAAGTCCCTATCTATTCATGGCAGCCACTTTTCCTCCCTTCTGGCAGCTCTCCAGTGCACTCCACGTTTGGACAACACGTAAAACTGGAGCTTTGCACAATCACCACGGGACTGCAGCTTGCATGTGTGGAAACCCAGGGCACTGGGAACATTTCTGTGTCTGCTCTGGGGTGCCCTGACCCCCAGGGGAGCACTGACTTTGACCCTCATTCATGGAGAAAGCTTCCTAGACTTCAAGATAGACTAGAATCCATAAAAGTGTGAAATAGATTATAGAGAGCAGTGTAGGTGTAGCACTTGGTGAGAAATTCAGCTTTTGGGATTTTTAGCATGTTGTGGATGGAAGCAAGATGGAGGGCACAGAGCGTTGTCCTGGGTTTCTTCTTCATGGGTTTGGGTGGCATTTTGTAATTGGGCAGAAAAGTCCCATTGTGGGCTCTTTGGGATCAGTTATTGGGTTAAAAGGGAAAATAATCTAGGTGTCAGTTCTTAATTGGATAGTTTAGCCTTAAAAGACCTTGTAACAAGAGATTGTTGGCCGTTTTGTGCCTTCGAATGAAAAGCTGCTGAACTCATGGTGGTGAGACTGTTTTACTGATAAGAAATAATAAACCTGAGTCCAAACATGAGCTACTGTCTCAAGTGCCCTCAGTGCAGACCCAGAGAAACCAACAACTGGTACCCCAAACACACATGTCCTCTGATCTCCACTATGGCAATTAAAACAGAGCATCACATCTTTTTATGGGGAGCAGACTTGTGATGTAAGACGTTACTGGAACAACAAAAAAAAATAGAGAATGTGAGCACTTCTGATAAAAGTCAGTATTGTCAAGCAAACTGGCTCAAGCAACTTGCATGCAGCAGAAAAGAACTGAGGAGTTCTTCATCACTAAACTCACTATTCCAAAAGGAGGACTTCCCAGAGGCCCAGATACCAAAGGCATAATTTTTATGCTTTAAGGAGGTAAAAAAGAATGTCCATAGGAAATTACTGACTAGTTCAGCACAACAGTCAACTCTGTAAATTAGCAGAAGGTAATTTAAAGCAGCATCAGAGCCAAAATCAAGATACAAACAGAATGATGACTAATATGTTTCTGTAAAAAACAAGGCATTAAAATGGTTTTTCAGGGTAGGGTAATAGCAATACAATGCAGCTAACAAATACAATCATAATCACATAAGTATACCTGAATTTTTTTCTTTCTTTAAAGTGATTTGATGCTTTGTGGCAATTACTGTTTTAAAAACACATTCCATAGATTAAAGACAAGTCTGCTGAGGGACTGGAAAAGATAACCCATCTTTGTTACCAGTGACACACATCAGTGAAGGCACCTCTACTGAAGAAGCATTATCTAATACCCAGCCCTGCTCCCAGCCAAAAAGTCTCATCCTGTCCCATGTGTCCTAATTGGGCAGGCACAGACCTGCCAAAAAAATCACTTTGGAACATGGTGTAGAGAATACAAAGAGAATTTTCCAAGTAAGACATGGAAAAAAAAAGCCCCAACACTTGTGCTGGAAAACAAGTGTCATAGCATGAGTTTAAAAGAGCTCAGCTTTTGGAGTTCACTGCAGAGAGCTGAGAAACACATTATAGAGTGGGTATTTGCAGATAAGGTGTTTGCTAGTAAGAGGATTTCAGATTAGTGTTCAGAATTCATTATCATAAAATTTCAAATCTCTAAATACTCTAGTCAGTGAAGGGGATGGAAAATAAAGTCAGGTTATCACAGTAAGCATTGTGCTCTCCTCAGCTGGAGCTGGAGTCTTTCAAGTAAAACTGAACAGCTTTTGGAAGAAATTCTTCTGTCCATGTGTGTCAGCACAAGTCAGCTCAGACCCGTGAGGGACCTGGAAATGTGTACATGAAACCTCTGAAACTTCAGGGGCTGGACGTGCTCGTAACACTTGCAGCTTTCCATGATTACACAGCTATAATCAGATCTCATACTTCAGAGCTTCAGCCACTCAAGCAGAGAAATTTAGACAGCACTTCCACCTGGATACCTAATTGGACATTGGAGTTTTTGCAGGAGAGCCAGTGGCAGCCATCCAGCACTTCATGGGGCTGGCAGGTACCCACAGCGAGCTCTGGCTGGCCTGTCTCGCTTATGTGACTATAAACTACATGCCAAATCAAGGGCTGAGATGGAATTTTCTACCAAATGAGGCTGAGAGGGATTCAGGGATTTATTTAACTTGTTTGTTTTCCTTTGTAGCATATGGCATGTTAGCATCATCAGTGTAATCAATTCCCCTAAGCTCAGGAGATGCTCTGGTTTCCTCCTAATCTCAAGAACCCTATCAAATTGGACAGGACTGAAACTAGCTGGAATAACTAGAATTGTTGGACATTGTATCACAAATCAGTGGTGCTAATTAATAGACCCTGGTCAGACTAAATAAGCTGATGTATCACATATGGTCTCCTCCATGAAGCCAAAAAGAGGGGGGGTGGAAGTTTTTAAAAATAAACTGAAATGTTTTAAAAGGACAGCAAGTTTCATTGCTTGTATGCAACATATCCAAAACATTATATCATTTCATACCATAAAATTTAGTTCTTGGAAAGATTTGAGTAGGATTGTATATGAAGGAATAAATATTTTTCAATTGGATTGGCAGGGATTAGATAATTCTATCTTGTCTTCATAATTTAATGCAAAATAATTGGTCAAATTATACTTGCAAATTATACTTGCAAAAGGGTTTCCTGCTTATAAATGCCACTTACTGGTAATTAATTAAAACAACGCCCTGTGAAGAGAATTGAAAAATGTAAGCTGGTAACTTCACTGCTCAGAAAAACCATGCATTTCCCCCTCTGTCCCAAGTGGGTTAACAAGTGCAGACAAAATATAAGCACTGCACTTCAGCTGCATCAAAGTGCCCTCTGCAGGGTCAGGATGCCCAGAAAGGGCCTTCTCTTTACCTCTTTACTGGTGGGAGAATTCCAGTCCCTTATATCCAAAGGGACCTGGGCTGCCCTTATTGTTCTTTGAAAGTAAACATTACTGAACATCAACAATTACAGATCCTCTCATAAAATACAGGGAGCAGAAACATAAACTACATTTTTATCATCTAAATTGCACAAGAGGTGGGGAAAATACATTATTGTTATTATTCTGCATGTCAAATTATTACCAAATAATTACTACACTAACAGAAGAGGCTATTGAAGAGTAGGAATTAATACATGGAAAATTACATTGTAAATATCATGATCTCATTGAAAAAAATTAAATAACTAACATGTTTCCTTCCCCAAATTAATCAAATGTTAGTGGTACTCTTCTATATAAAAATAGAAACACCAGTCGACCATGGGGGGTTCCCTTCTATTGTCCCACAAGCATACAGAGGAAATAGAAATATTTCAAGGCATCTGTAATGTCTTACATACTTTGAATAAAATAAAGAGCCAAAACACTTAACAGTACTGAATTTTATTCCAAATTATACCCAAGAGGAAGCCATCTGCAGGAAAAATAAAAAGTAAAACAAGAAAAAAACCCCACTCTTTTGCCTTGGACATCACTTGTGCAATACAGCTATCCAAAAGGACAGCATGTTCTTTTAAAAGAATGACTACTTATTCCTTCATGATACAGGCAACACAAAAATCACCTGAAAAAGTTTGGGATTTTTCTGAACTACTAAAAATAAATTCTACACTAGATCAGTGAAACACTGAACTACTTTTGGCTCTTCTATTGTTCTCCTCATCTAAAATAAAATATTAATATATTGGCAAAAGCCATCTTTAGAAGACACTGAAACTGTCTGAAGTTACCCGGAGCCAAGCAAATCACTGCTGCTATGGTCTGGCTTGAAAAGAGACTGAAACCTGAGGTCTAAAATGCATCAAGGAGTTCAACATGGACACCTAGAGTGCCACAAAAAGTCTGAAGCCTTTGCTTTCAACAACAGAAAATGGCTGGTAACACTTCCATAGAGAAATCATAACATAGAGCTTAGCAATACACTCAGAGTAACACTAAAATTGAAGCTAGTAAAACTAAAATTTGGTTTATGGAAGGCTGGAAGTCTGAACACAGACAGTAGGACGGCGAGCACGGCGTAAGCGCCGACGATGACAACATCTCAGACATGATGGTCCTGTCTGAGCAGCAAGGATGCAGAGCTGCCTACAAATATTAGCACAGTCATTCATTTGTCTCAGGAGAAATGATACAAGATGAGCAGAAATACCCCAGTGCAGGCAGCACTTCCTGGTGCATCAATGTTTCCTACATTCCTGAGTCTCCCAAATATGAAACAGATCGTACGAAAGAAAAATAATACGAAAAGTATTCGCTGCAAACTCCAAACAAATTAAGTGAAAATTTGAAAATAACTGTGTAGTACTGGACAAACATTAAAAGAATAATAGATGAGTTTTGACAATGTGTGTATGGGTTACATTAGAAAAAAAAAATAACCAAAAAACAAGCAAACACCCCCCTTTTCAACAGTTGCATACCAGGAAACATGTGTTGACCTACGACACTTGAACAGCAAACAACAGTGTCCTACGCACAACTTCCAGCAGCACAGAAAAGAAGGAATCTTTCAGAGTAATTAGGGATTCAAGGACCCTGTAAAACATCACAAAAATGTCCTGCTATTTCTGTTTTTCCTAGTCAACACCATGCGACCTAAGAAACTCCTTCATTTTCTTACAAGAAGGTGCAGCAGGCCGTAGATACTTTATCAAATGGTTTGGCCCACACAGATGAACTCAGAGTAGATTGCCAGAATGGTTTTTTGATTATGCACAGATTTGCACCAAAATAGAAACCAACAGACTGTTCTTCACAAAAGAGTATTTCCTACCCCCCAGGTACTCAGGATACTATGTCCTTAAAAATCTCAGCTGCTACAGCTTGAAAACACTGGTGTAGAGCTCAAGTCATAAATACAGGCCTACACACTTCTGCAATGGTCCGAAAGTCACTGAACTTCATTTTGAAAGATACATTTCACCCAAAACGAAAAGAATTCTTCACGCAGAGCCAGAACTACATGTTAATTTATTTTTCCTTGAGCTCAATTCTCAAATACATCACAGAATCACAGAATATTCTGAGCAGGAAGGGACCCACAAGGATCATGGAGTCGAGCTCCTGGCCCTGCACAGGACATCCCTGGGAGTCCCACGTGTGCCTGAGGGCACTGTCCAAGCACTCCTGAGCTCTGTCAGTCTGGTGCTGTGACCACTGCCCAGTCCCAGCACCCTCTGGGGAAGAACCTTTTCCTGATACCCAACCTAAACCTCTCCTGAATCAACTTCAGGCCATTCCCTCAGGTTCTGTTACAGGTCACCAAAGAGCAGAGATCAGTGCCTGCCCCTCCTCTTCCCCTAAGGAGGAATTTTGAGGTCTCCCCTCAGTCTCCTCCAGGCTGAACAGCCCAAGTGACCTCAGCCACTCCTCATGCAGCTTCCCCTTCAGAGCCTTCACCATCCTCCCCTGGTCCATCATCCTGGTTGCAGACAAAGACAAAGAATGCATTAAACACTTTTGCCTTGTCCCTGGCCCTGTTTGCAGTGATCCTCCTCATCCTGTAATGGGCCAGTTATTTTGCCTATTGCTGTTAATGTATTTAAAAAACTCTTCTAATTGTCCCCCACAGCTCTGGCCAGCTTCAACTCCAGCTGAGCTTTGGCCACAAGAATTTCCTCCCTCCAGTGGCAAGCAGCACTACTGTATTCTTGCCAGGTCACCTGGCCTTGCTTCCACTCTGCACACACCTTCCTTTTTCTGCCTTATTTCCAAGAGAAGATCCTGCTCAGCCAAGCCAGTTTTCTGCCTCATCTGCTTGACTTGTGACATTTGGGAATTGCTGCTTCATTGCCCTTTAGGAGGTGATGTTTAAAAAGTGACCAGAATCAATTTACATATAAAGATCTCATCAAGTTCAACAAAGCAAATGCAAAGTCCTTCACCTGGGAAGGGATTTTTCATGAGAAAACCACACAAGTACATTGACTTACTTGTTACTGTGCAGTGATTTTTAATTACCTAGTTTTACTTTCTGTTCCCTGCAGATATGAAAAGGAATCCATTACAGCAAACAAAGATTGGTTGACACAAGAGCCTACTCAAAATGTTTGTAGCCTTTCCCAACAAATTACTGCAACCTACTACATTATCAAAATTCTGAATTCTCATCACTTCATAATGAAAACAGAAAATATGTCATTTGTATTACCATGGAACAACTGACGCATTTTAAAAACATTCCTATATCCGTTTTTCTAAAGAAAATTAAAATCAAACAGTGAAGCACAAGAAAAGTGACTTAAGCGGATGAGCACCGGATACAGGAAAGAAAAACATACCACAATACCAGAACAAAATGAGGCAGAGGGAACAGAGAGATCAGAGAGATCAGAGAGATCAGTTCTCCCAGGATCCAGACAACATTTTCTGGAACTGCAGGTTATGGGAGAGCTCACAGACTGGCGCTCTTCATTTGTAAACCACAGCTAAGCAGCACCTCCGAGTCACAGAAGTTGCCATCAAGTGTCACATGGAATAGCAGGGCTGTGAAACAGCCCCCTCCAGGCTGCCAGGCACACAACTGACATCCCCTGCTCTCCATGCACCAACTGATTCAGATAACTTACCCTTCAAAACCAGGGAGATAAAAAGCAAAACCAGGGAAAAAGGGAAAGGTCAAAGATATGTCATCTATTTCATTACCTTCAATCCAAAAAAAAAACCACAAAAGCAATGTACAAAGATCTCTCAACACTTCTGAGTAAGAGCTGGATATACAAACATGTACAGAGTGAGTGGCAGACCAAAACCTGAGTCACTATCCACAGTCTGTCAGTTGGTATTCCCACCTGCATCCAATAAAATGTAATTTTCTGCCATAGCTGACCACCTACTCTTCCTGTCACTGCTCACTCACATCTTTTTGACCCATTCTTCACTTACCTCTGACACTAAAATTTCTATATCTTGTACTACTTCCTTTATAACCTTTAATAAATATCTTTCTTTTATAGTCTATTTATAATTACATAAGTTCTTCAGTATACTGAGGAACTGAAGCCCTATAATTTTAACTGATTCTCTTAAACATCCTGTTCAGTAACTTTCTTTTCTTCAATTACATCAGCTCCTTTGCAGAATCCTTTCTTGTGTTATCTTTTGCACAGCCATGCTAAGAATTTAAAAACCTAGACCAAGAATTTACTTACCCCTTCCACAAACCCTTACACTTGTTCATACTTAAGAATAACCCATTTTTTTGATGCAGGTATTCATTTTCTTAATTTTCTTCTTTTGTAGCCATCTGGAAAGATCAAGAACTCTCTTCAAAACCTTTTCCAATTCAATTCAGCTTGAGTTTCAACAGTGCTCACTTTGATCAGAGACTTCGGAGGCATCCCATTTATGAAGAGCAACTAATATGCCCTTGTTGAAACCTTTTCCTCAATTTAGGAATTTCAAAACTGTTTTCAAGCTGGACACAACACATTTCACAGAAAAGCTGCTGGAAATATATAGGGAGAACATCATTACTCAAGAAAGAAATATAAGTAAAACAAATTGGATAACGTTCCTACTTTTGCATGGACAGTTCTTGAGTGCCTAAAATGGGCATATCTCAATTTTTTCACTCACTGAAAGCTGTCATTCCAAAAAACATTCCCCCAAAAGCACAAAGAGACAGCAATGCTGTAGCCATAACTCAGTCCTGAGGGAAATGTCATCTTTTCCCTCCCTTTTACTATTGTAAATTTTATGTTTCTTTGCCTAAATTGAGTATCCTACCCCACAGAGTCTCAGAGATGAGCAATTCCTTAACAGAATTCTCATCTTGTAAAAGTGAAATTAGTATGCTGCAGAAAGAAAACCAGGAAATCTCCTAAACACAAAATCTAAACAACAAGCAGCAAACGCCATCACATTTTGTACTTCTTTAGTTGCAGATTACAAGACACAGATCTTCCAACACACATTAAGAACAAAATTAGGGACAATTTAAACTGCCTGATGCTGGCCACATCTGCAAACTCATCTCCACCAAACTGGCAGAGCAGAGTGTGACTCGTGACTTTGTGCCTGGAGCACTGACCGCACCCTGGAGCCGGAACAGCAGTGATTCCAACCTCTGGAATGACAGGAGGGGATTCACAATCCGGGCGTTCTTCCCCTGCCCTGTGACTCTGCTTTCAGTGAGGTGCATTTGGGCTCAGCTAAATGCTTCAAGGCTTTTCTAGTTAAGAATACTTGCTTAATTTTCCTAGGTGAAGTAAGTCAGATCTTCACTAACATCTTTAATTTCTATTGTTAAAGGTTTTTCCTTAATTATTTGATTTTCTTGGTGGTAAAAATGTAGCAAAACACTCCAGCACTGAGAATGTGGTATATTCTATAGTGTATTCACAGCTACCAGTGCAATGGCAGCACCTAAAAACCCTCCCCCAGTCTTCTTTCTCTAAACTCAAATGAATCTATTTCTACATGATTTAATTGAAATCCCCAGACACAGTGATGTTTAAAGCATGACAGCCAATAAATGTGGTTACAATTAAAACTAGAGTTGCTCTTCTTATCACAATATTCTTTAAGTCCACTTTTCCCCCAAAACTACCATTCTATTGCCCTTTTTCTCCTTTTGCTTCCAACTGCTCAGCACCAGCCACCAAGACAGCTTATACAGCAGATCAAGCTGTGCTTGAAGGGTAAAGTAAAAAGTGCAGTAGAAAAAAAAGATCAAGAACAATGTCTTGTTTATAACAGAGTAGAAAAGGAGAAAATTGCAAAAGTAGCTACTCTGGTCTACAAAGGATTTAAATTGGGAATTAAACAAAAAAAAAGGGACTATTACACTGAGAGGTACTCTTCCAAGTTTTAACAGTTAACTGTCCACAGTGAAGAAGAAACTTTATAGCTAAGGGAGAAAATGATGTATGGAGTTACATATCTTTTGATATTGTGAGTTACGTACATGCCTTAAAAAAGTGTCCAGTATTAATGACAGCTTGCAACTCAACATTTTGCAAAACAAGTTACTAGAAGGAAAAAAAATGCTAAACAGCAAGTCTGGATCATATCCTTGTTTCTATAAACCCCATGACTTGCTAACAGCTGTGTAATTACCAGACACATTTCATGAGTGAAATGCATATTTAATGATGCACTTTGTGATTTGATGCCAATATTCTCAGGATTAAAAAGCTATGAATCTTCAAGTAACATGAAATGTATCTTCAGTATATATTTAAAAATCGCACCATAATACTTCTCCTTTACTTAACATTTTCAATGTTTCAAATCAACTTTGCCTGCAAAGTGTCATCAACCTACTGCATTACTTAAATGCAACAAGAACTGTTTTCAATTGCTCTAATGGCTTGCACTACTCTAAAACCATTACAGAATTATAAAATGTCTTGCCCCCCTTTTCTTTTCTCTTTTGGTTTTTTTTTTATATTTCGCAACTATAGTTCTAAACAAGTTTAAGGAGACAAGATGATGTTCAGCTACATACTTTGCATCTTTCAGCCTATCAGAAAGCCATACAAAACCAGGGAACTATTTCAAATCCAGTATTTCCACACTGATTTGGAAACATTTCCAAACTCCAGAAAGCAGGGTATGAACTGATACTGCTACTACTTCCCGGTAATAGAAAGCTGGGAGTGGAAAATTACTCAACTCCCTGAACAAATGACTACATCCACTTGCTAATGATTTTACTAGAAACATTTTATAGAAAAGAGGGAATTCAGATGGATTATAAAATGACTTCACAATTCCTTGTTGCCCAGCACACCAATTTTACTTGCAAATTCAGCCCCTGTAAACGTGCTACTTGTAAGTGAGCAAAACAAGCTTCAGAGAAGAGAAGGAGCAGGGAAAAGCTGTGCACATCATCTGATAAAAGAAGAGGTGAAGTGATTTGGATAGAAAACACTGACATTTAATAGACATTGAGCTTCCTCTGCATCACTGAAGTTCCTGCTGAGAGTTGACACTGCTGAAACTTAAAGATGGTTTCCTAATTCCAGTGCTAAGTGTGCAACCACTCCAAAGAAGATTAATTGCTGCCAAGAAAGGAGGAAAACAGGTATGGGTGGGCAATCATAAGCAGAAAAGAAACCAAGGGAAGTGTTTGTATGGTAAACAGTGCTTGTGTTTGATCAGCCACACAGGTGACCAGCTGCTGCTTTGGGAACCAGCACACAACCCTGTGCCCCTGCCACCAATTTTCTGTGTGATGCTGTGAAGACACTTCTTACAAGCATTCCCCAATTGCTACAGCTGGACACTATAGTCAGGGCCAGATTCTCAGAAATGCTGAGCCGACATTCTTTCCAGAATGCTTTCATTTGCAATATTAGTAGTACTGAAAAATTGGGTCATAGATATTTCAGATTTGGCAAAATTGTTGCAGACTTAAAATTGTCAAATCTCAGTAAAAAAATGTGGTCTGAGCCTTGAGTACAGGAACCCCAGGGAACTGCTCCTGCATCAGGAACAGCAATTTATAAGAAAGAAAGTAACTTCAGACCCTTCCACAATGGCCTTCAACACATCAGAGGCTGTGGTAGGAAATGATGATCTAGATTTACCCAGGAACTTGAGTGATCTTACCCATTCCTGATCATCTCTAAGGGATTCACTACTTCAGCATGAGTATTGAAGTAAAATTTATTCTAATCAACAGAAAGTTAAGACTTTCTAGTTCTTATCTTCAGGGGAAAAATCCACACACAATAAAAAAGAGTGAACTGTAGGACAAAGTGGTGAAACCCATTTCTAGAACAAGGTTACAGTCCTAGTCACACCTCAATACCCTCTTTGTGTTGTAATATGAACCAAATCAATTATCTACCTCTATTGGAACAAAAACTTTACATCCCCACAGAACTGTGAGGAATACATGGAAGCATGACCAAATACATGGAAGCATGACCAAAATGAATTCATTCTGTTGATGTCTGCTTGAGTTTCTAAGCAGAATGAAAATAAAAATTTTAAAATATGATATTTTAGGTTAATTTCATCAACTATGATAGCTTGATGGTGACAACATTTTAGGGACACCAGATCAACACCAGAGAATTTGTGCAACGTCGACTTGGTCATCAATCCAGCACAGCATCATTCTGTTGGTATCCCCGTACTTGAATTACCTCAAGGTCTAAACAAGTCTGGAAATGTTCTTTCAAGAGAGGGTAGAAATTAAAATGAAATTAGAAAGCACACTGGGTTACTGTTTGGGGTAGCCCTGTCTCTAGATTGTAGAGAATTGTAACAAAAGTCTCCTGAGGGTTCTTCTCTTTTGACAAGGTTAACCAAGGAGTTTTAGAGAAATTAATACAATGGCTTTATGATGTGTATGGAGGACTTGGGAGAAAAGCCCCAGAAATATTAAAGTAATTAAACCTCCTCAAGTCTTCCACACAAAAACAGTTGGCACTGGCAGAAAAGTCAGACTTTTAAACTGCAGCTAAGTCTTTCGATTTCAGGTGTACAGATGTTTCGCAACAAGCTGTTGACAATATTCAAGTTCCTGCTGAAACTAAATAAAATATAGTTTGAAAAAAGCCAGAAAATTGTCAAGGCTCTTTAGGAACTGAACTCCCAAAGGGGTACCCTCTTTAACAGGACAAGAGGCAATGGGCACAAATTGATCCACAAGGAACTTCCACCTGGACATGAGGAAGAATTTCTTTACTCTGCAGTGACCAAGCATTTAATGGGTTGCCCAGAGAGGAGAATCTGCCAGAGAGGAGACTCTCCCTCATGGAGATATTCCAGAACCATCTGGATGCAATCCTATGCCATGTGCTCTGGAATGACCCTGCTTGAGCAGGGAGGTTGCACCAGATGACCCCTGTGGTCCTTTCCAACCTGAACCATTCTGTGATTCTGGGATTCTTTAGCCAGAAATAAAGAAAATGTCTTCAACCAACCAATTAAAATCTCAAATAAGACCACATCATCATTTTACATGGCTGCCATTTGTACCACAATTATTAAAATGAGTAATTAAGTACATTAGTGATACCTGCATTCCATTCTTGTGTATCCTCAACACACAGTTGTTTTGTTTTATAAAGATACTTATGATTTTTTTATCAGTCTGATGGCTCAAATGGTTGGTTTTTGAAATGAAATAATGTAGTCTAACTGGTCTGCCTGCATAAAACAGCAGCAAGGTTCAAACACAATTTTTGGCTACTGTATAAGCAGAGAGATGCATGGACCAGACAAAAACTTCCACACAGTCTTACACTTTAAAACAACAAATATCTAAAACACAAAGCACAAGAATCTAAGTGAAGTGGTATTTTGAAATAATTATAATCAAAGAAAAATTTCAGTTTTCAGGCAGAGAAGATCAAGAAGAGTTTATCAGGAGATTCCAGAATCTGAATTTCTTGGAAAACAGAACACTTATAGGAAATAAATATGAATAAGAATGTAGAGATATGCCAGAAACTAGTCAATAATATTCACCCAAAACTACAAAAAACTCTGAAGTTTTGCAATGCTGGACATTTAAAATTCCAGAGGAATTTGCACAAAAAATACCCCAAACCTATATAATTTACAATTTATGAATTTAAATGCAGAAGAGGGGATTGATAAAACTTGAGAGAAAAGACATTTTTAGCTGCCAAGCACTTTTCACAGGCTAACCAATTTTTCTTTATCTTGCTCACGAGACCTCTTTGAGATACATTTGTTAACCATTATTATAAAGAAAATAAGGCAATGGTACGAGAGCGTGTTTGTACTCTTTTAAAGCAAGTCTTCCATATTAACACACTCATCAATTTTTGTGATTTGCAAATTCCACTCTCATTAACAAGCAGCTTATTATTGATAAATATGTTGATTCCAACTAACTTGGCAACGATTTTTAGATGAGAAACTTTTTGCCATGAGGAACTTCAATGAATTTGTGTGCATTTTTGCAAAAAGAGCAAGCACATTATGAAATCCCAAGACACAACACGAAGCATAAAACAATTTTTAGAATTAGAAAATAGACAAAGAAATGCCAAAATTAGAACATGAACAAATACCTATGAGAAAACTGATTTGTCCACTGCTTGAAAACACAATACTTCAAATTCCATTCAAAATCCTGAAAACCCATAAACGCTTACTCTAATCTTCACAATGAATTTGGAGTTTTTCCACTAAGAAAATCAGCCAACCAGATGTGAATTCAATCGACTGCGTTCCTTCCTAAGCCCAGAAACAAAAGAGAAAAAAACAAACCAACAAAACAACAACCCTCCTTCAGCTTCACTCAGAGACTCAAGTTTTCTGTTTTTCACCCCACTGGGTTACAAACTGATGACAAAATTTCTTACAGATCAATAAGCCTCATAACGCCACTGCCATTTGGGGAGAGCTTTCACATTGTCCCCAGGGTGGAACTTAGTAATTTCCCTCAAGAGCGACCCCAATTCTGAACAGCTTGCCTGAGTCTGAGCATTGCAAAGTGAATGTTGTGGGAATATTCTCCCAGGGATTGAGCTCATATCTGAACCTGACAACCCCAGAGAGGCTGCAGCTGACAATGCAGAAACCGCTGCAATCATTTCCACGCTGCACGTGCTGCTGCTCCAGATTTAGAAACACAACATGCAGACTTCCCAAGAGACTGGAGGCAGAACCAGCCCCAGGCCAGCATCACTTCCCCTTCACACAGGCACAAAGGGCTGGGACTGCTTCCCAGAGCAGGCCAACATGGAAGCTGGACAGTGACCACTTCACGGGAACAGCAAGGACACAGGCAATGAGTAACTCAAATGCTCAAAGCCTGGACAGCTCTGGGTAAGGATATGAGTGTCCAGTGTCAGAGCACCTGTGCAGCTCAGGAAAGCATTCTTACTCTGCTTTCCCAGGAAGCACATCCAAGGTCCTGCCATAATAAGAAACTGGTATGCAAATAGAAAGATACGTATCTTTTTGATAAATCTGAGGTAGCATTATCAAGTTTCATTGAATATAAATCTGCTTTTAACAGCTGTCTTTTTAATTACCGATTTCCTTTTTGCAAAAAGCTTATCATATGGAACCTTCCACATTATTTGCATTGAATCCTTTTGCACTTGTCCTAAATTGCATTTCTCTGGCAGATGGAACAATTCTGTTCCTACAGAAAATGTACCACAAATGACCAAAGCTCTGTGAAGCGGTAAAGCTGTGGCATAAAACTCTAAGAAATAAAACATGGATGTAAGAACACAAAGAAAAAGAATCTCAGCTTCTCAGAAAGGCAGTTTAACTTCACTCACTGTACAGGAATTAGAATCTCTTCTATTGTACATAAAGTTTAAAACAGGACAACATCTCTGGAGATGCAAATCAGGCCACTTTACCAGAATTTTTTCCATTTTTATGGAATGCATAATAAAACTGTCATGCCTTATTTTTCAGTTCCTCAGCTCACTTGAAATGTACCGTTTCACTACCTGCCTCCTGTTGATTATTCAAATTGCAATTTTGGAAAGCCATCTATCTTTGGCAATGCAAACAGCCCTGTGCAGCTCCAAAGCTGACAACAGGGCTCCTGGTGGCCCAGCAGGCACACAGGTAACTCCCCAAGCCCCCAGACCAGCAAGAAGAGGAGGAATACCCTAATATCTGGAGCCCTGAACAGAAGTGACCTCAGGAACAAACACTCTCCCTGTCACAACCCCAATCTCTGCTGGACAGCAGAGGACAGCAAGCCAGTCTGAAAGAAGAACCATTCCAACACGGTCCAATTTCCCAAAATCATCCAGCTCTGCCACCTCCCATCCTCCCAAGTGATCCTAGACACCAAAGTCCTCTGGGCACAAGTCCTGAAAACAACAGCCTTTCCCAAGAATATGCTTTTCTTTTAAAACTGAGAAAATGCCTATAGAAAAATAATCTCCTGAACCACACATTAAAGTTTAGAGTCTGCCAGAGAGGCATGTTCCCCAGTAAAAATCCTTTGGTGCTCTACCAGGGGTAGCCCACAGATGAATCCTGGAAAACTGAAAGCAATGGGGAAGTTTCCTGTGAAAATTTAGAAAACACCAAACAGCCAGAAGAGCTGAAGAGCTCTTGGAACACAAGCCCTATGAGGAACCACTGAGTGAGCGGGAGAAAAGGAGACTCAGGGTGAAATTATCACTCTTTACACTCCCTGAAGGGTGGGGTTGTGGTCAGGTGGGGGTTGTTCTCTTTCTTCAGCAAGTGGGAGAACCAGAGGACACAGTCTCAAGCTGCACCAAGGGAAATATAGGTTGGATATTAGGAAAAAGTTTTTTACTGAAAGAGTGATAAAGTTCTGGAATGGCCTGCCAGGGGAGGTGATGGATTCACCACCCCTGGACGTGTTTAAAAAAAGACTGGATGTGGCACTCAGTGCCATGGTTTGGTTGAGGTGTTGGGGCATGGGTTGATGATCTCTTCCAGCCTAGTCAGTCTGTGAAGAGACAACAGAGAGATTATCCAGTTTGCTCTGGAAATTTCCCCTGAGCTGGAAAAGTTTGCATTCTTAAAACTGGCTCCACACCCAGTGCAGTGCTGGGCTTGCAGGTCTCTGAAACACACACCTACCCTGTGAGGAGTGGTGAAGAAGGTTATTTTTATTAAGCCCAGTACCAGCAAACACAGAGACCAGCAGTGAAAAGGACAGCAATCTTTCCACATAAAGAGCTATTTTTTTCCCAAGCACTTATCTTGATCAGCTAAATCTGAAGCATTATTCATCTAAATAAACCCCGAGATGGAGTATGCTTGCTAAGATTATAAAAATTGTTTGGATAAGTGTAATGAAAATTCACTCTGGATGGTTGTCAATGCACTGCTGAAGGTTTAGCAGACTTTACAAAAGCATAAAACCATCATGGTGCATATTTATCCTGACTAAGAATGTCATAATCTTGCTGTAATCTTTACTACATTCCACAACTTTTGAGGTCAGTATATCTAGATGAAAAATTAACTTCCTTTTTTTAGTATCAACAGAAATGCATTATAAATTCAAAAATTACACCATGACTATAAATTCTGCTTATCAGACAGTTATTTTTAGTCAGTCAAACCCAACAGATAGAAAAGTCCTTCTGTTTAATAGGAACCATTCACAGCTACAGAAATCTCTACTTTTTAGCATTACCAGTGCCTTCTGTCAGTGATGAAGCATGCAACACCAGGCATTGCTGGTCACTGCTTCTCCAGCTGCTGAAGTGAAAGAATAAACTCAGACCCAAGAAAGGAAAAGGTGAAAATGGTTCTCTATGAAGAATTACACAGGGATGCAGCACACCTAGCAGCCAACAGTTTCTAAAATTTTATAGGAAAATAGAATAGTTTTGGTTGGAAAGGACCCTAAAGATCATCTAGGTCCAACCCCCTGCCATGGGTAGGGACACCTTCCTCTAGACCAGGTGGCTCAGAGCCCCATCCAACCTGGCCTTAAACACTCCCAGAAAATCCGAAGGGTTTGGCACCTTCAGCTGTTTGCCCACACTCTGGGAGCTGCTGATCAGTGAAGTGGGGCTGTTCTCAAAAAGGACAGCAACTCAGCAGGACTCTTTCACAGGTTTCTATACCCTAAAATAAAGAAACCAAGATGAGCTGCCCCAAAAACTTTATCATGGAATTAGTAACTGAACCAGGTATCAGAGTCTAACATTGAGAGGTTTTGGACATGAATGGTGGCTTCATTTAGCTCTATAAACTTAGAGAGATGACCCATACAAAAATGTTTGCTGAATTTCCTGGGGTTCCTGTCAGTACATTCCTTCAGCCTCTCCAGGTCGATCTGAATGACATCTCTGCATTCAACTGCACCCCTCAGTTTTGCATCATCTAAAAATCTGACTGTGCTACAGTCTGCCTTCTCCAGACACTGCTTTTCACATTTTTTGATGATGGACACAACATATATCTTTTTCTAGGCAATGGGGACAAGTTTCAGCATGAAAAACAAAGACATGTGGGATAATTCAGTAAATTACAATTTTTAGTAGGTTCTGCCATGTACATTAATGTACAGTACATTAAAAGCATAGTTCTAATTTTTGTATATGTATCTTTAGTTTCTCCTCTTTCAAAAGGACAAATAATTGGGTTAGACTTATAAAACAAATAAATTGAAAACAAAAGTTGAAATTAACCACCATACATTCCTCTGACTAAAAAAGCACAATGCATAAGCAGTTGCATAAGCAGTACAGAGACAAACAGGCAATGTGATACTAGAGACTACATTCCAAACCTTGAAGTTTATTTGTTTGTTTTATGAAGAGCTTCATGATATAAGAAACACTTAATCCTCCAAGCTATGTAGGTGTTTAAAAGTATTTCACTGGCATGAAAATGTTGGTATGACCACTTCAGTGTAAATCAGCAGTCTGTACAAGATAAAGCACTTAAACAGAGAAGTTATTTAAAAAGAGAAGTTATTTTTAATTAGCAGAGTGCTTTTAGTAGCAGTCACTCTTGCCTGAAACTGATACAAGACTGAAAGGAGGACTGTATTTTTAAAAATGCAATTATAATGTTTAAAAACATTAGCATTAATAAAGGTTGATAACTGTGGATTAGAGACACAGACATATGTGAAACTACACATACAGATGTATTCTCATATCCTGAACTTGTCAACTGAGTCAAAGCTAGAATGTGATATCCTCATTTGAATATGATTCACAAATAAATGTTCTAGATGACAGAACTGAAATTCAGACATCCACAAGAGCATAAAGACATTATCCAGCTCTGCAGAGAAAAGTATTTAGTCTTCTAGAAAAGATTGAAAAGTTTTGCTATGCAGTCAAACACAGCGTATGCAAGAATTTAAGAAAATGCCTAAATGTAACCAGCCAGTATACTTACAACAGAACATGCATCTCCTGCCTGCATTTTTGCCAAAGAAAATGAGGCCTGAAATATGTGCCTTCAGACAACCTTAGATTTTCTCTAACTCAAAACAGGTGGCAAGTCACAAAAGCTGATCATTTCTGCATGACTTAAACACACACAAGCATATATAGATTGAATTCAGCTTCATAAGCCAAAGAATTTCTTTATCACACAAACAAACACAGCTCCCTGCACACTCTTAGCCAAATGCATTTAACCAACACCAAAATCCTGAGCTAACCTGCCACCCATTGCTTACCAGTGTTTTTGTGCTGCCCAGCTGAGATGTCAAATATTCCACACGTTTCTGTGCATATGAGTTCCTGTTCTGGCACAGGCGCTGCATCCACACCCTTAAGTTCTCTTACTGATGCCATGCCTAATGAGGCTTGGAAAAGCCTTGAGGACTTTCAAGGGTTTTCTGGCTGCTGGTGGCAGGCTTTTCTGGTTTGTTGCATTTTTAATTTGTAGCCTCTGAGACAGTAACCTGCTGACATAACCCCTCACTGCAGAAAAACCTCCCTTACTACAGTTATTACCAGCATTAAAAGGGATTGATGTTTAGGGCCATCCAGCTTTAGGCACAGAGGCAGAGCCAGTACCTTCTTCAGGAAACTGCTGACAACCTAAGCAGAGCAGCTCTCTAATGAGGAGCACAGCAGGCTGCTCAGAGGAGCTGCTTTGAAGAGAGAAGTGTCAGAGCTCAGCTGCAGAGTGAAGAGCTGAGCTGAGTGATGGGGCATTCACAGAGCTCCCAATCCCGAGCCCTTGGAGAGGGAAGGGGACACCCTACATCTGCTGAGCACTGGGAGCATTATTAGTAACTACAAATCTCTGCACTTGCTACTGCATTTGTGGTTTTATCCAGGATAAGCAGGCTTTGCTTTCCACAAAAACACATTCCAGACATGTCAGTACATTAAACTCATGCTGTGAAATGCAGAAAAGACACTTTAAAAAGTAGCCTTTGGGGATATCAAAAGCAGTTTTACAGCACCAAATAGAAGGATTCATTGAGCTTGAGAACTCTTATTCATTACCCCCTGGATGGCCACGGTATCAGACCCAGCCAGCAGGGCTTAGGAGGAGTAGGTTGTGTTTGACCAACCTGGTCTCCTTTCATGACCAGGTGACCCTCCTGGTGGATGCAGGAAAGGCTGCAGATATTGTCTATCTGGACTCCAGCAAGGCCTTTGGCACTGTCTCCCACAGCTGAGTCCTGGAAAAGCTGCAGCCCAGGGCTGGCACAGGAGCACTCTGTGCTGGGTTAGGAACTGGCTGGGCCCAGAGGGTGATGGTGAATGGTGCTGCATCCAGCTGAGGGCAGTCACCAGTGGTGTCCCTTGGGGCTCTGTGCTGGGGTTTGACATCTTTATTGATGACATGGATGAGGGTATTCAGTCTCTCATTAGTAAATCTGCAGGTGACACTAAGCTGGGAGCATGCGTCAATCTGGTGGAAGGTAGGAGGGCTCTGCAGAGAGACTTGGAATGGTTGCATGGATAGGCAGAGTCCAAGAGAATGAAGTTTAACAAGTCCAGGTGCCAAGTCCTGCCTTTTGACCACAATAACCCCCTACAATGTGACAGGCTGGGGCCAGTGTGGCTGGACAGTGCCCAGGAGGAAAGGGACCTGGGGGTGCTGGTGACAGCCAGCTGAACGTGAGCCAGCAGAGTGTCCTGGTGGCCAAGAAGTACCTGGCCCAGATCAGGAATGGTGTGGGCAGCAGGAGCAGGGAGGTCATTCAGCCCCTGAACTTGGCCTTGAGTGTCATGTCCAGTTCTGGCCCCTCAGTTTGGGAAGGACATTGAGACGCTGGAGCACACCCAGAGGAGGCAACGAGGCTGGAGAGAGGCCTGGAACACAAACCCTGTGAGGAACCACTGAGGGAGCTGGGGGTGCTCAGCCTGGAGAAAAGGGGGCTCAGGAGTGACCTTATCAGTCTCTACAAATGCCTGAAGGGTGGTTGTGGTCAGGTGGGGTTGGTCTCTTTCTCCACACAGCACTGACAGAACTGATGCCAAGTGAGAGCCTTGAATCAGAAGGACAAGCAACAGCCATGGCACTCTGTGTATTTTTGAATAACAACCATTCTCAACATTGAGAAGGCAACCAGAAAATACCTATTGTTAGAAATTCACTTGAGCCAGAGAAAGCTTTTTAAAACTGGTTCTTCTGCTGCTCAGAAATGAATTTAATATATTTACTGCATCTGGCTGTTTCCTGAAGTTCACTGTGAACCTCAAATTTAATTGCATCCATCTACCAAGATTGATTAGTATTAAAAAGGATTTACTTATAGGCATTATTTAAATCAAAAGCACCCATTCTCAGTGATTAGCAGTGTAATTTTTTAAAAGGATTTCTGCTTTACTTGTTCCAAGCAGGAAAAACATTTGTTAATGTTTGTGTGAGATGCTCAGATATAATTCCTCTAATAAACTACAACTTATATATATGAGTCCAGCACCAGTCTAAAGCACAAGGATGGGCACTAAAGACATTGAGGAGGCAGTGTATGAACAAAAATTCAGCTCCAGCCTGAGTGACAAGAGGTACCTCACTGCAAATACACAATCTCACAGGCTGTTACAAAAGTACAGCTAATAAAAAAAAAAAAGTCATTCCCCTACATGCAGAATTTCTCTCCAAAAATAAGTTTATCAGAGTTAAGGGATTTGGAAACATTTACTACTGCTGAACTAAAAAAGGTTTTGTTCATTAACCTGCAAATCCTTAAACTGTGAATGCTTTGTATATGAAAATGGAAATGCAAGAATCTATTGGTGAAAAGAAGGAACTTATTCTTCCCCTACAAATATCTTGTCCAAAAAAAGTTTTTCTGAGCATTTAACATTGCTTCCAACTTTTGTGTTCTACAAGAGAGAAAAATATACCAGGTTCCAGAAGGTGAAGAAAGACATATCCAACATATTTGTTATACATCTCCACAAGCTTTTCATCTACCTTGTCATTCAAGTAATCATGCCCAAATTTCTTGTTTGTGCAGTTCCAGACAACACAGGAACTATTTATTTATGCATTTTATTTCCACAATTCTATCTTTAATAAATCTTAGCTTTTGTTTTTTTCACAAACTGCTGCTTACTGAGCCAGAGATCTCCAACTCTGCTGTCCAAAACATTGCTCAGATGTATTCTAAATTTGTCAAATTAATTCCTAACACAGCAAAGCTTATGCACAGTTCATATTACTTCCTTCACTATGCATGAGTTTGCATTCATCAGCACTGAATTTCATCTGCCATCTTGCCACTCATCCAACTGATTTGCACTCACAAAATTCTCCCAAGGGTTTCCTCTGATCCCAACTAGATAAATAGTTCTAATATCTGCGATTTTGTTAATCCTGTAACTGATATTTATTGCATATAAACATTCTCATCTCTAGCAAGGAGCACTTCTGCTGTGATGAACACTTTTGGTTTGCACCTTTCAATTTCTTTCAGCTATCCTGGTCAGCACCTGATTCCTGACTGTCCCTTGCCTTGTAATTTCCTTGACCTATTTTGAAGGGGTTTGCCAAAGGACTTGGAATCTTCAAATAAACGATGCCAGTGATTCAGCTGGATCCACTGTTTGCTTTATGCACTCAGAGAATATTAATAGATTAGCATAGTTTGCTTTGTGAAACCGAGAGAATTTTGTTCAGCTACAGTTTTCTGAAACTGCATATTTTAATTAGCAGCCTGATTGCAAAATGGAACAACTCCTGAGACTGGAACTGAAGTTCTCCTCCAAATTCCCAAGTACTGCAGTCCCCCCTCCCCCTTTTGATTTTATTTCACACGATTATTAAAAACTCAACGTGTGTCACTCAACGTGAGGAGCACGTCAGTTCCTGGAAAAGGAAGAAGATGTCAGCAGGATGCATCCTCCTTTATCCTACGTTGTTTCTGGGCTTTCCCTAAATAACTTCAAACCGACAAAAAGAAAAAAAAAAAAAAGGAGAGAAAAAAAAAAGTGCTTTGGATAAGGTGCTGGGTATGGAAGGATTTACTGCCATGGAATGCAGGACAGAGGAATGAATCCCTTATCCGCTGTGTCACACTCCAGGTCACAAGATAAAGGGATCAGCTGCAGGGACTGAGCAGCCTCTCCATCCACAGCGCAGCTGGATCCAGTTCTGAATGTGCACTCAAACATGAACAGATTCACAGGGAGTTTTCCTTTCTGAAACAATTAACTTCTTCTTTGATATCTTCTTTATCTTTATTTTAAAAAAATCTGCTGTTTGATCAGTTTCATTAGTTGTTCTGGTTAAGTTCTACCATCTTTTCAGTGCACACACTTCAAAGATTTGAAGCTTTTATTAACACAAAAGGAATGCACTAAATGGTCTCTAAGGAAAAGTGGCCATTTCACTCTCCATCCAGAGCTCTAATCACCTGTGCAATTAAGGCCTGACATGTACAGTACTTATTAAATCATTCAGTAATCATTTTATGTAGTAATGATGCCCTTCCTGCATGATCTTGTGTTCTTAATTACTAGAAATATGTAAGCAGTGAGTGTATTACTAGGAGAAAGTAAGCAGCTAGTACACATAACCATAAATTCTTTTGTGTCATGAAAGCATTACTACTCACATAAATAAAAGACTTAATTCACCATCTGCAAGATAGATGTATCAACTAAAATGAATTCCAACTCCAATGAATCATCAGTAAAAACAGCATCAAAATAACCCCTTTCAAGATGTAAGGAAAAATCAAAAGGTACCATTTTTCACGTGAATGATCCTAAAGTAGTGGAAAAATCAAAATGAACTTTCACAAGTTTACTACAATGTGACCAAATATTACAACTATAAATAGTACATAGTGCAGTAACTAAAACAACATGTAAAATACTGAATTTTACAACAGTACATAAACAAACCAACTCTTCTGATTATAACCATCACACCAACCTCTTACACTAAGATGTAAAACCACAGTTTCAGAAATGCTGGGCTGTCGTGTTCTAAGCAGTAACACGATGCTTCTGGTCTAAAGTTTTTTCTGGAATATGTTATAAATGAAAGGAATCTTGGCAGGTCAGTGTCTCCCTAGAACGTGCGAGTCTGCATGTCATTGCCCCGTGCTTATTCCCTGCAACAACAGATTTCATTACCAAACAAGAAAGAGAAACAAACACAGCCTCCCACAGTTCCTGCTCCAGGAGCTGCTTCACCTTTCCTTTCCTTTATCACCACAGCCATTGCCAAGAGCACAGGAAACCAGCAGAACTGAGGAATTGCTAAGCTGAGCTCAGCTGCCCTTGGTCACCAGTGCGGCTCTGCCTCCCATGGAGGCCGGGCTGGAGCAGAATTCCAGCACTTCCCGGAAGCTCCGGCTGCATTCCACATTACAGCTGGGACCGAGCTGCAACAATGAGCTGAGTTTAAAAAGTCAAGCAGTCTCTGTCAGATAAATACCTCCATGCACAACTATCTGCTGAGCCCCCAGCCAGGTTTGCCCTGCAAACCTCACATGGAATAAAACACAGAAACACGGCGGGTTTAAAAAAAATATTTACATGAACTGCAGATAACCTGTAAAGTTGCCTTTATCTAAATCACAGTCTTGTTTGAGGCAATGGGGTGCAAGTCTGAGTTTCATTTTCATTTCCCTCACGGAACTTCTAATTCCCTGAAATTCTTGAAACACAAATTAAGCCTGGAATAGAATCTTGCCTGAAGCTGAGCACTTCCTTTCTGGAGTAAAAGAAATCTTTTAGTACTAACAAATGGAATATGGAAATATTTTCATATAAATGCTTTCACTTTTAATAACACTTTTTCAAGATAGCATATTAAAAAACTACTTATTTTCAACTAGAAGAAAACATCAGTTTAATTAGATTTCCACTCTAGGATGTAAGAACACATTTTCACAATTTACATCTCCAAGGTATTTAGATATCTTTCAAAGCAATTCCCACAGAACTTTACATAGGCATTTTGTGAAAGCCAAACATACTGCTGTGAAGGATGAACAGAGCAATCACTTAATTTTTTTATAGAGAAAAATACTGTCAATAAAGGGGTAAAGAAAACGAGCAAGTTGACACGCTGACAACAAATTTCTGCTTAGGATTTCTTTTCCTGAAAAATAAAATGACTGTGTGATAAAGCAGACAAATTTATTTCTCCATTCTTTGCAGCTGCTGTTTCTCACATTCCAAATGGCATAGCTAAAAGCAATACATGTGTGATGTACAGAAAGGCCACACTGTACACTACCACCACCCTCACCTCTTCCATGGAAAACATGCAACTCCTTCTAGAGCAAAACGTGAAAACATATTCAGACCAATTGTTCATTAACTTTTTCCACCTTTTTTCACCTGTTCATTTTCACCTTTGCCTTTTCAGCAGCCAACCATGCTCACCCAACAAACACCACCCTACCAACTAATCAGAATGATTTATCATAAGAACAGCTACCTTGAGTTAATGAAGCATATTTACTGTTTCTAGATAGAGCTGATAGCCAGTCTACAGCGAAGAACTTCCAGACCTTTAACAACTTTTGATCAAGAGATTTGGCAAGTCAGAAGAGGCTTTTCTGCTTCTACAGGTTCCTAGGAACATGCACATTGCTATAAAACAGATGCTGTTGACGAATACCACAGAACCAAGGCACTAAATTACAACAAAAACATCTTGCATATCTGGCTCTACACATGAGAAAGTGACAGAAATCAAGTGACTGGATGGAGTAATGAAAACCATACCACAGCCTATCACTAATTTAAATATTAAGATGAAAAAATGTATTTTAAAATTAATCATTTTCTTCCCCATATTTTTTCAAATGCAGAGCTGTCAGTTAAGCAACCAGTTAGATCAAAACGTTGGAGATCTTGCAATAAACAGGTCCATCTCCTACATTTTAAAAAAGTAATTATTTCCAACAAGGTCTTTTAAAAGGTGCAATGTGCACTTTGGTTTTGTTAGCAGTGAATGCAGCAGCTGAATAACATCTCCTGGTGCCGAGGGCCAGACTGATGGACAACATCCAGAACCAGTTCCCAGATTAATCAGCCTCAGGATGTTGGGCAGAGAGGTGGAAAACCACTCTTCAGAGTTACCTGTGAGAAATCAACTGCAAAGTTAACCCCGGTATGTGTGTGACCTGGCTGAATGGAGCTGTGTGCTGGGATGCAGCTCTGCCCCTCTTGCTCAGCAGCAGGAGCTGCTTGAACAGAGATGTAATCCCACTGAGCTCTTCCTTCTCCTCATCAGCCTCTGCACACGGTGATATGTAAGGCTGCTGACAACTGGAGGTCCTGGGGAAGGCACTTCAGGAGCTGGACAGTCCAACCTCCTGCTCTAAGTATGATAAACACCAAACTCAAACCAGATTGCTCATGGATTTATAAAGTCAGTCTAGAAAACCTCCAAGGATGGAGACCATGAAGTCTCCTGGACAACTTATCCCAATGCTTGACTCTCCTTATGATGCAAGCTTTCCCACTGCTTGGCTAATAATCCCTCTTTATAATTTTAATTTATACCCATTGTGTCTTGTTCTGCCATCTCGTGGCACTGAGCAGAACCTGGCTCCATCTCAACAGCCTCCATGCAGGCACTGGGAAGCTGCTGTTCAGTCATACCAAAGATGTCCCTTCTCCACTTGGCAGACTCTCCCAGCTCCTGCAGCCTCTCCTCCTGGGACAAGTCTTCTGGGCCCTGACCAGACCCTCTTGGCTGCCCTCCTGCAGAACAGCTCCATTTCATGGACATCTTTCTTGTACTGGGGAGCCCAAAACCAGATGCAGCCTTTCAGATCGTAAATAAAGTGCTGAGTTAAGGACTTCAGCTCCCTCAGGCTCCTGGCTGTGATCCTGTGAATGCCATTTGGGATGCTGCTGGGGATCCTGGCTGCCAGGGCACACTCTGGCTCACGTTTAGCTTGCTGTCCAGCAGGACCTTGAGGTCGTTTTCAGCAGAGAGCCTTCCCAGCCAGCCAGTCTCCAGCATGAAACACGACACGTGGTTCTTCCCTCCCAAACACGGGCTTTGCATTTTTCCCTGATTCATTTCAGAGTGCTTTCCCTGGCTCACTCCTGTAGCCTGCACAAGCTCTCTGTATGGGATCCCTGCCCCTGAGTGTATCCACTCCAACATTCTCTAGCACCAGATTCCAGTATCTGCTGGAAGCCAGAGCCTTGTGGTTTCTTCCTGTGACCAGTGCTAACCAACTTCTACTGTCTGCTGCAGCAGGGACCTTCTTAAATGTCAATTCACTTCAATCAAGACAGCCTGGAGCACCAACTCGTCAGATATTTGAAATGAGACAGTGAAACCAGCAAAATTTAGATGGTAAATACCTGACTAAATGCATGCCTTTAATGCCAACACCAGAAACAGAAAAAGCACAAGAGAAAATTTTATAGTCACGAATGCACTACATGCTATAAAAAAAATGTGCCTCCAGGACTCATGACTGACTCCCATAACACCTGTTAACCTATTTGCAAAACTCATGCTAATAATGATGTTTTAAAGAGCAAATTATAATATCAAGAGTAATGAGTAAACTTACTTTTCAAAATACATAAGGAGTAAATTATCAAGTGTTCATAGTTGAGAAAAAAATTGAAGTGTCCATATTTATCTATAATTCTAAAGCCTCATCTGAAATAATTGCTTCCAGAGCCAGCAGGTTTGTGGGTTTGTAATAGAAATAATATCCTCAGTAAAGGAAAATCTTTAAAAAAAGGTTGGAAGGAAATATTGCCAACTGAAAGGAAAAAAAAAAATCTAAGAAAAATACTCTGCCTGGTCATTTCCAAAGAATCCACATGAAAGTGTTCACAAAGCCCTGTGGAAATGTACATCAACACTGAACAACCTTTAACAAGCTTTTCCCCCCTGCTCCATAGTACTACACAGACTTTTGTCTTAAACTCTGTTAAAGACCAAGATTGATTTGCTACAAAATAAAATCAAATTAAGCATAAAATATTTGCTACAGTTCTGAAGAGTGAATAAATTACTGTGTTCATTGAATACAACATATTGAGAAAGTGTATGTAAGACAAAAATAGTAAAGAGCACTCTGTGCATTGATGTTGCTTCCATGTAAAGCATGATATTACTTATTTATATGCATTTTAAAAGCCATGGTAAAAACACAATAAAACTTTCAAAGTCACTGCCTCTTTCCCAACACAGAAATTCTAAAAAGTAAGGGATAAAAACTGTCAGATTTTTATATTACATCTATTCATACACATATTAATTCAATCACACTGACTAAAGTCAACTCCAACTGCGACCCTTGGCGTTCCAAGGAATTAGGTTCATGACCTCAGAGCATTTTAATTCTTTCCTAGATGAGGTTATTAATAATGTTTACTGCAGTTGAAAACATTGCACATAAATTGCAGTCTTGTGCAAAATTTATGGCATGTGGCAGTGAAACTAGAGCCTGTAATCTTAAAAGAAGAAACAAACCCCCCCCCAAAGCCCCCCAAAACCAGTACTTTTGTTCCCCAATATTGCCACAGCTTTTAAGAAAGACCTCTGTGTTTTCCCACAAGTGTGGCACAGCTGCATCCCAAAGAGGATGTATAAACAAGTACAGACAAGCACTCAAGTTTAACAGCACCATGTACAGTCTTCCCACTCTATGAAAATATGTGTGATATTCCTTTACTAAAATACCTGAAATACCTACCAGAGCAAAAAAAATTAACATCCTTTACATCACCTCAGGTATTTTCAGGAAAGGTACATTATCTTCAAGTAAAACCTGAAGAAAATGTAAACAGAGTACAAATATAAAATATGCAGTGAAAACATGCACAAACTAATTTCAAAGAGGAAGGATAACCACGGGAGGTTCAGTATGGGAATTTCAATACTGCTCCTACTTAGGAACATTCACGCAGTGACCAGCAGCCCAAGCTCCAGAGTTCTGTTCCGAATGAACACAAGTGAGCTGGCCACAGGCCTTTAAAGCACACTTGCCAGCCTGACTGAAAAGTTTAGAGACAAAACCCCTGCTTGGAAAACTTCATTCAAAACAGTTGGGTTTTTTTTCAACATTTCCACACTTTTTAATCACATGTTCCTGTATCAGACAGAAATTGAAAAGTCAAGAAAAAAATTGACAGCAAGTACATAAAAACTGAAAGATCAGCATCCACAATAACCATTCCCTCCTCCTCCTGCCACATCCCAGTGGTGGCCCACATAGTTCCCCTGGGGAGCTGCGCCCAGGCACTGCTCCTTGGGTTGTGCTGCTGCCAGGAAAGGAGCAGGTCAGAGCGTGCTGGGCCAGCCAGGCCACACAGCACAGTCCCACTGCAAGCCCTGGCTCTCCCTCAGCACAGACAAGTCTCCCATTAAGAGAGCATTACTCCAAGATAGAACCCCACCAGCAGCCTTGACCCTCTTTGCACAGAGGACGCTCTCACAATAGCAATGAACCCAGCTTGGAAGGAAAAGCAAGTTCTAAAGGCAGGGGAGTAGGACTGTAACTCATACCAGCAAGAACCTGTAGCAATTTGTTTGTTGGAAAATGTGATAAACCTCACGTAGACTTGACTGGTTTCAGTCTAGGAAGCGGTGATGAGTCTGAAGCCTGTTGCTGTCAGAGTGCATCACTCAGCAGTCATAAGTATCTTTTGAAAACAATAAATTAACTGTCAGAGGGAGAAAAGTTCTGTCCAAGATAAGGAAAATGGAAGTACACAAAAACTCCAGCAAGTTACATATAAAACTACATCTGAAAATGACTGAGAAACATGGCAGAGAAATCTGCTAAGGCATGAGGATTAGAATCCTCAAACCACAGAATATTCTGAGTTAGAAGAGACCCATCAGGATCACCAAAGCCCAGCTCCTGGCCCTGCACAGGACCATCCCCAGGAGTCCCACGTGTGCCTGAGGGCATTGTCCAAACACTCTTGAGCTCTGTCAGGCCGGTGCTGAGAGCACTGCCCTGGGGAGCTGTTCCAGTGCCCAACCATTCAGTGGGTGAAGAACCTTTTCCTGATACCCAACCCAAATATTCCTGGCACAACTTCAGGCCAGGACCTTGACTTCTGTCACTGTCACCACAGAGAAGAGACCAGTACCTGCCCCTCCTCATGCCCTCCTGAGGAAGTTTTACCTGCACTGAGGTCTCTCCTCAGACCCTTTTCTCCAGGCTGAAGAGACCAAGTGACCTCAGCCACTCCTCAAAGAGCCTCCCCTCCCACCTCCCAGCCCCTCATCTTCACACCCTCCTTTGGTCACTCTCTAATAACTTCATAATTTTCCTATATTGTAGATCCCAAAAGTGCACACAGGACTCGAGGTGAGGTCACCCCAGTGCAGAGCAGAATGGAACAATCCCCTCAATTACTACTAAGATTTGTTTCATCATGCATCAGAAGGAGAAAGCTTCTGAAAACTGATGATGACAATGACTAAAATAAGAGCAAAGGTAAAATCCCTCAAGGAGGAATGAAAAAAACCCTCTATGAAGTCTTTCTATGTTATAGTTCCTCAGAGGGGTTCCTGGCGAAGTTCCCAAAACAAAACTGTATTTCGGATGGGAAGATAGAAAAGATTTTGGAAAATTAAAATGAAAGTATCAGAGAGCATGATTCCAAGTGTTCTGTGTAATCAAAATATAAAATTAGGTAACTCTAAATTGTGGATTTCTGAAGACAAGACAACATAGGGTTATTGGAAGTAGGCAAATGTCTAATCTGTTTATAAAAGCATTATCCAGAATCTTTGCTTTCAAGCAGCAAATGTGCAGAAGACATCAAATTACAGAACTCATAACCCTACAGAAAAGCAAATTACACTGGAAAAGAATCAGAAAGGCTTCTCTACAGCTAGATCATAAATCATCCATCTATTAACAGCTCTTCAACAAAAGCAAATTGATGCACTCCACACAATAGACTCACTTAGTAAAAAGTCTTTTAGAAGGAACATTCAAAAGAACTCTCAATCCAATTAAATTGTCATGGTATGGGAGAACAGTTCTCTTTTGAAGTAATAAGCTATTTTTAAAAGTAAGAATAAATGGGTGTTTTTCCCCAAGAAATGCAAATTAGATCTCTGCTGGGCCCTGTGCATGTGTCATAGGGGCTGACTTACTTAGGGGGTTTATTGTTTGTTTCCTACACATAATTTCTGAACATATCACAAACATTCAACAGTAAATTCATCAAGTCTGGGGACAGTAAAAGAATCTGGAACAGTCAATACTAAAGTCTTCTATGTTTGTACATAGAGGGTCTTACAATACCAAGCAATTGGGTAAGCACTCAGTTCCCTAAGTGCAAAGAAGAAACTAAAGCACATGAAAAAAGAATCCTTAAGATGCATATGCAATACCAGACCTCTTGTTGCCACTCAGGAAATGGAACCTGAAACGTGGTTCACTTTAACCACATTAGCTCAACTATCAACAGTGTAATATCTCCTGAAGATCTTCTAAATCCAACTCCCTGCCCAGGAGCAGGGACAGTTTCCACTCCCCCATGTGGCTCAGAGTCCCATCCAACCCTGCCTTGAACACTTCAGGGATGGAGCATCCACAGCTGCTCTGGGCAACCTGTTCCAGTGCCTCACCACTCCCACAGTGACCCTTCCTATCACCTCATCTAAACCCATTTTCCTTCAGTTTGAAGCCATTCCCCCTTGTCCTATCTCTACCTGCCCTTGTAAAGAGTCTCTCTCCAGCTCTCTTGCAGCACCACTTCAGGCACTGGAAGGCTGCCAGAAGGTTTCCCTTGGCTTTCTCTTCTCCAGGCTGCACAACCCCAGTTCTCTCAGCCCTTCCTTACGGGAGAGGGGCTCCAACCCTGTGATCTCCTTTCTCCTCTCCCTGTGCAGATCAGTGCAGCCTCTCCAACAGGAAAACCCAAAGAAAGGGTTCCTCAAACTAAAAGGAAATTATAGACAACTCCTGGGCACCCCATTCTTGCCTCACTCAGTGCAACACATCACATACTGTGAAACTGAAACAGCACATTCTTTTCTGCCACACTTAAAGCCAGTCATCTGAAGAGACAGGAGTCATTACATTTCCTTCTTTGAACTTCAGAAACCACCACTAAATTCAATCCCTCATTTAAATACTGCTGCCACTCTAGTGAGGCTCTTGCAACAGACACGTAAGGTATTACCCATAATAGGTGAAATCGTGCACATAAAAATGCTGTTACCTAATTCACAGTAGTAAATTCATACTTTAAAAGGAAAGCTTATAAGCACTATCATATTTAAGCAATAAGACATAAGAGGGTGTGCATATGCTGTAATAATGACACACCTTAATAATATAAGAAGTATGTCAACTATTATCCCATACTACACACCCTAAAATGCTTCAGCATAGATTCCATCTATGTATTTAACAAATGAAATTAGGATACTTAGAAAAGATGTTTATTTAGTGGCTGATAAGCTCAAAATGTTTCATTAAAAAAAACCCCAGCCAATACATAAAACATGCCACCAAATATTCCTTTTCAGGTAATGCTTTCCAGCCATTTCTTTTCATAATCAAACTACAAATACAGACTGTTAAAAAATACTTGCATCATTAAACGTATTCAGATCCTGCAAGAAGAAAAGAAGAAGTTAAAAAAGGAAGGAGAGCCAATGAAAATTTCATTTTCTGTAATTTTGAAGTGTTCTTGAAAGCTTAATGAGGAATTTTGAAAGAAAGTTAATTAAGTTCTTCCCTTTTTTTTTTTTTTTGTTAAATTGCTTCTGTCTTTCCATTTCAGCAACCAAAGAAATAGTTCAGTAAAAACATCCCACTTAGGTTATCTCTGTTAATTCTCTGTCTGAACTCAGGGGCTGGAGTTAGGTGGCTTTAGCTGAACTCTCATACACAATACTTCTTGCAGTCTAAAGCCAAAGTCAGCACAAAAATCTGACATTTGACTACATTTTCCTTAATTATATCGTTGTTCACCTTGGAACAAACTGAAACCTTTTGGAAAATATATTACTGAACACTTCACTGAATACTATCTACTTTGCCACACAAAATACAAATATAATTATGTTCGTGGCAGCCAAAATAAACCAAATTTAACACTGGTGTGCCTTCATTTTAAACCAAGCTAAAATATATTTAAATATTTATTAATTGCATAAGATTCCACAGAAGTTATTACTGCAAAACATCTTTCTCAGACATAGGAACACAAATAGTTACTTGCTCCAGCTAAGGCACACTTAGTACAAAAAACTGATATCAACAATCTTTCAGGCCGCATCAAACTTCACAATGTTATTTAACATATTTCCATTCACTCCATCATTCTTTGGTTATTAAGTTTCCCAAATAATGTAAATTTTTCATAATTGTATTACCCAAACCCAGAGAAAACTGTAGATATATATAATTATTACAATAGTCAGTTTTCCAGCTACACAGCTGGAAATGCTGCTAATCTTTTGGATGAAAGACATTCAGACATTAAATGACCAAAACACATCAACATTGTTACTTAAAAGGATGTAAGTGTAACAAGAATCAAATCTTGAATTTCAAACTAGAAGGCTTCAGCCATTCTTTTATAAATGGTTCAGCCATAACCCAAAGCAGCAAGCAACTTTTCAGAGTCCTTTTTGCTCTCAGTGCCAATTCAATAACACGCTGTGGATGCTGAAAATCTGCTTAAGCAGAAGTGGCTGCTGTGAACACACATTGGTCATAGGAGCAAAATATTTAAATTGGGGGGAGGGGGAGAATGCACTCTCCACCCACTTTTTGAGAGGTCTTGCCAGTTCCTCTGCTTTTTGGGAGAAGCAGCTCAAATCCAATACACAAGACATGAGCCAGATATGAAAATGGTCCAACAACAAATCTTCAAAATTGCAAATGCCAACAAGTCTCTACAAGTATATTACCAGGCCAGAATGCAGGAAAATCCTTGTGAAATAAGGTTTTCTGGTATGCAGTTATAGCAAATAATCATGAGGTGATGCAGAGAACTGGACAAATCTGGTATTCCAGGAATGTTAAAAACATCGAGGTCACGAATGCACACTGTAACTTTAGTACTCACTTCTTATCCCACTATTTTGACATTAAATCTAATTCATTCTTCATTCTAAGCTTATAAACTGTGATTTTAATGAACATCTCTCTTGTCCACTGCTGTAACACATGTCAAAAAAGAAACAATATAGTTAAAGAATGAAGTGACGTTGATTCTGCATATGCCATGTACATAACAGGAGTATTGCTTGTTTTTAAAATAATACATCACACCATAGATCTGTCAGTAAACTAAAAACCAGATCATCTCTCCTGGATCAAAACTTTGAATTTATTTACATTTTTTTTTAGAATAATGCTCCCTGCACTCCTAGCTCACAGGTAAGCCTAAGAAAAAGCACCAAAACCACAACTGCACTGGGCATTTTATTACTAAAAGAATATTTTGGTTGCTTATAATCCAGTGTAATGTACTGCATGAATCCACACAAAGTAGTTACATAATCCAGCCTTGTCCTACCAGTCTTTCACACACACTAGAATGGATTTGTGTTCAACTGCCTTTACTTAGATAAACAGCTAAATGAAGCTCTGAAGACAGACCAGGGGAGAAGAGGGAAAGGGACACAAGCACAAAGTTAAAGCCACTTCTTATATTAAATTCCCCACAACTTATGGCAGACTGACAGCAGAAATACTAGCAGCTCAGTAAAACAGCAAATCATTTTATTGAGAGGTGTGACTACTATTATGTATTATATTTAAATTACTTTAGTCCCAATTTTATATATATGTACTAGCTGCATTTGTCCAAGTAACTTGGCAGAGATTCAAATCAGAAATATACTTTCAACAAAAAAGAAAAAAGACATTTTTGACTTGAGTATAACCAACACTGGTGAGTAACAGGGCATGATCTGTTTTTCTAATCTCCTTTTGTTGACATAAATAAAAGATCATTTCACATCTGAGTGAAGGAACCAGACAATGTAAAGGAAAGATGTGCAAGCAGTTTGGGGAGAGCTTTATGACAAAATCTGGACAGAAAAATTTCTTCAAAAGCATCAGTATACCTTAGAGCAGCAGTAACTTTTATGTTAGAAACATAAACCCAGGATGGGCAGGGCAGGGAGCAGGAGGAATTTGCTCTTTTCTAGGGAAACATGCCGAGAGCAGGTGATATTTTAAAGGACACAAACCTGCAAGATTTGTGATATCCAGCCAGGGAAGCTCAAGTTCCAAACACCATCCAAGAGAAGACTTGGGTGTCAGAGTTCTCCCTCCTTGCCCAGGTTCACTGCACAGCTCAGATTTAATTAATTGCAGGCTGAGCAATAGCTACAGACTCTGCAAGGATCACCACACAAGCAGCCTTAGCCACAAGCAAAGCCTCAAGTGCCTCCTGTCCAAATCTGCAAGCTGGAGCTTCATTGATTCACATTAGCAGCATTAGCAGCCAGTTGAAATGCCTCATTTATTACTCTATTTTTGATTTTTTTTTTCCTTTTTAGTTTGTGCTGGTATCCATGACAGCTAAATAAAAGCACCTGCTCAAGAGATGCTTTGACAGTGTGTCCTTGAAAAACAGAGACACACAACCCCAGAGAGCCCAGAGAGGTCTCTCTTAGCAACATTTAATAAAGTTCTAACACTCCATGGATCAGCTGCACCATGAGCACTCATCTGAAAAATTTGTCACTTCTGAGAGTTTTGGCCTGCACTGGTTTAATTCTGACATCCACAGAGCAATGAGGAGTGAGAAAAAAGGAAAGGTTTTGTTAGGAGCAGTCCAGGTAAACTGCAGGCAAAACTACTGGTTCCACACTTGGAATTCATTACAAGAAGCCCTGCTTGTAGCAGATCCCCACTCAGGAGAAGTTCAAAGACAAAAACTCTTCTTGGTGACTAGCCCTAAAATCAGCACTTACAAATCACATCTGAATATAGTTATATTTCTCTTCTTCCTCTTAATAGAAGCTGTATTTTTCAAATAAGAGCACATTATTTCTTTACTCTTTTACCTTATTATGACCATGCCTAAACTCCTCTTATAACAAATATATAGAAAATTATCATTTATTGACTTCTACTTAAGATTTCTTCAGTAAAATTCTCATAGTCACCAAATCCATACTGAAATCAGGATCAGAACCATACCAGATAGTATAAAATACCACTTTATTACTAAAGAATAATTCAAGAAGAAAAAGGCCATGTAAACAGCCTTTTGTATCTTCTAACCTTGAAGTTCATTCATAAATACTTTTTTTTCCATCTCCAAGCGCCAGGTTTTGTATAAAAGAAAACAATTTGTTACATGTTACTGGGATATCTACAAAGAGTTCAAAAAGGTTGGACAACAAAACCTGCAAGTTTCAAAGTGGTTCTGCCAGTTCCATGCAATCACCCAAAAGCCAGCACCACCATGCTGTACTGAAACAACATTTAGTGTTTGCTTTATAAACAAACAAAACATCCCAACCTCAGGATTCATAAACTGAGCTCTGTTTGAGACTTCAGTTAGTAGTGGTGCTGGAGGCTGACAGACTACTTTTTGGGGGAAAAATTTAAAATATTGGTCCAAGTCCTTTCCCAGGAATTCTGCATGGCACAGCCCCAGCCAGGCACTGGAACAGTGGAATCAGCTGCTGCTTTCTGCATTGGTGCTGTCAGGTGCATGCCTGGAGCCACTCTGACCTTCACAGAATCTGGAAATCAGGAATTACACCAACTGGGAGGTGCAGAAAGCCTCTGCTCTTTCTGCTTGCCTTCAAACTGGATAATGCAATGACTAAATGAGCTGTGGCCCATGGAATGCACAAAATTGTGAAGTATCATCACAAGATTTGTTAATGTTCTTTTCTGTTCTTTGGTGAGCACAACTAGGACACCCCTTTTATAATTTATTATTAATAAGCATTTACACTGCATAAAGGCTTCAAAAAAGTTTTCATGGTTTAAGAAGCCAAGCTTTAAAACCACTAAGATGATTCAAGCCAGCAGAAGAAACCTGCATCAAAACACACCAAAATTTATGTAGAGTACAAACTAAAAGGTCGGTCAAACTGGGGAGTTGGGGGAACATAATGATTTACAAGTACTACTGATTAGAAATTCTTAGCATGAAAAGTATCAGTTTTAACAAACCACTAACAAATTTATTTAAAAACATAAAATACCCTTATTTTCCATTAATCTGTTTTCTTGAACTATTAGAAAACATTCCAAAGTGATTTACAGTCATAGGAATCAACTTCATAGATAAATTATTTCTGGATTCCCAGAACACATTCACCAACCCAGTTCAAGTTTCACAATCTTGTCTCCAGCCCAATAGGCTGTGTTTGATTAGCTGCACATCATCTGCCTTTCTGCACAACCCCAGAGAGGATCCCTTTGTGACAACTGGATATATAGTTGTAAATTCAACACACAATGCTCTTGCTGGCTGGTTTTCTCCAAAACCACACCAATTCTCAGCTCCCTGCACAAACACACAGAAAAACCAAACCAACCAAACAAAAAACCCCAGAAATGTCAGCCCAACAATTGTCTCAATTACAGAACTTCAAGAGCAAAAGAAGTTCCAACTTCTTACAGAAAGCTGACAGATAGTCTGTAATAAGGAGCTGAAACAAAACATAGGATTTCAAACAACAAACTGCAAAGTGGTTCTGAGGTAATTCAGTGGTTTTCAGGATTGTTATATTTGTCCAATTTCTCTCTTCCTCTCTGGCACTTACAGGAAGATGACCCAGTGGTGTCAGAGTTTGCTGTACTTAACAGAGGGAGAAACACCTGACAATCCCCCCCAGAGACCAGGTCTCATCTCCCATGGTATTTCTCATTTTCCACAATATTTCTTCATTCAACTCCATTCTGATGCCCCAGCCTGGTCCCTTGGAAGGCACACAAGAGAGCCAGGGCCTTTGCTTTTCAGATTAACAGATCTAAGGAGAACCTCAGGAGATTATCCAAGCAATTCCCCTTTCCATGCCACACTGTTAGCCTCACACATGTCATTCTCCATCAGAAACAAATAAGACTGCTCAAAATTTTCATTCTAAATAGCATGTGCTCCATCTATTTAAATATTTATTACTGGTTACACCAAATCTCCTTTGCTAGAGAATCCATTCACCCACCATATTCTCAAAGGACAAGGAGAACAGCTTATCCTCTTCATTTTATTTATCTGAAGTCTTCTCAAGTCCAACCTCTGGCCATTTCAGAAGAGTGATTACCTTTATTCAACAGTTAAACTCCTTTGATTCATGCTGAGCTCCACTTTTTAATTTGGGGAGACAACAGATGGGGAAATGTAGACACTACACAAATAACTTGGAGAGGTACAGTCATCTGCACATGGCATGAGGCAAAACTGGAAACAGGAGCTTTGTATAGCAACACAACTGGATATTATAGTGCACAAAAATTCATTTCAATTCATTTCAATTCATTTCTGTGTGCTTGGGCCAACACAAAAACAGTAAATCCAGAGGGTGCAGCACTCACAGGAGTTTTAATTGCCTTAGAAATGGACATTGGTTGGTGGCTCTCCAGATAAATTGTTCTTTTGTTGCTTGCATCCCAAACTTCCATGGATTTATGATCATATAGAATTATTCTGAAATAATCAGTGATGATTAGTCCAAAGTGGAACAGGTCACTTAGGCTAAAGAACCTCCTCTGATGTTAAGGACATGCTCAGCTTTTCAAGAACATGTGTCACTCCACAGTCATGTGCTGCATTCATCCAAGTGAACTTTCAAGGATAAACTAATGTTTTTTAAAAACACAAAGCACATCTGTAACCAGGCTAATCATAAAGTTGAAAATAATTAAAACCATATTTTTTTCTCCATAATTTTTGATATCACATGTAAAACAATAGGATTTCTGCTCTTCAGTTTTGGTTTCTGGGGATACAGCCCATTTTCACATCATGTGTTTGAGATGCATGCTGCTCTCCCTTTTTAGTCAAGAGTTTTTCAAGAGCTGAAAAAAAAAAAAAATCAACCAAGGAACAACAAAAAACATTTAATATTTAAAATTCAGAACGTTTGGGAAAAGCAGGGTCTCCCAGGAGACTTACTGTACACAGACAAGTCTGTAAGTTACAAGGTGGAAATACCAAAACACTCCCAGGATTTTGTGAATGTTACAACACCTCATGGCTTAACTGGGGGGGTCTCAGAATCTCCTCTGCAGACTGTTACACCAAAACCCCAAAGCAGAGACTCAGAGAGAAGCCCACATTGCAGTCTTGCCTCTAATTTTTAAAGAAGATGAGAAAAACTTATGGAGAGGTAAGAAAGATGCTGAATCACACAAAAAGCTTGGGTGGACAAAACCATCTCATGCAGTCAAGTACTATCTGTGGAGATGACAGAACTGAACAAGGAAGAAAACCAACCCAAATCACTCTGTGAGTCTAAAAATATCTGCATTTCTTTAAAAAGCTTGTATAAATGGCTTTCTCCTCCAGAGATCTGAAAAGAATTTAACTTAAAATGCAAGTATGTGGTTCTAAAACACTGTGATAGATGCCAAAAAGGTTACACTTCAATATACTCCATTGAAAGATTAGAGAGTTGGAAAAGTTGAAATTCCAAACAGGTGTCACTTCAATATTTTATCATTCCTACCAAAACTGCTGACTGTATGCTCTGATGTGATTATTTTTTCAACTCAAAACAAAACTAAGAGTGGATAAAGCAGATTAATTGAACTCTTTGACAGCATTTAGTCAAGTGAGACAAAGCTATACTACACAAGGACTACTTCCAAGTGCTTAGGTACAAAATCAAATTACTTTATCACATTAGTTTACAAAATCCAGAAGCTAACATCCATTCAGTAAGACTAGATTCTAAAACCACAATGTAGTTGTTTTACAGCACAGCAGAAATGCAACTGTAAAATACACCACATTAAGGGCACTCTAAGTTGTCTAATGGAGGCTAGTATGTCCAAAGAATATAAGCTGAGTCCAAAAACACTCTGACCAAAAAAAAAATCTCTGTAGTTTGGCTATCATCTGTTTCCTACTAAGTGCTGAAAGCACCTGTTCTGCAATATGGGAATAAAAACAACACAAGGCATTTCCAAGTGCTTCACTGAGCTCTGCTGTGCAGTTGCCCATTGAAGAATTACATATGTAATGAGCTTTGAGAGGTAAAAAGTGTTTGAGGGGAAAGAGGAGCAAAAAATCCCCCACCAAACAAAAAAATCTCTGCAGCTGAGCAGGTGCACTGAAGGTTAAATGGATGTTGTAGACAACTCTTTATTCAGGTCCTTAAAAGCATTAATGTTTGAGAAAAATTGGCTTACAGATCAGCTAGCTAAGACTGAAGCATTTAAAGATTAACTCCTTTAAAACTTTAATCACTTCAGGCCTTAACTGTCTAATCTGCAACCCCAGTTGTCTCTTATGTCTTATTTAAAATAAGTAGTGGAATGGTCAAGCATCAGATTTTTTCTCAGAAAAGATGCCTTATACCAAAGGTGGCAAAACAAAACTAAGAGATCAGCACTTGAATTTTGAAAGTATTTCTTCTGACTGAATGTGTAATGACTTCCAGAGACTCTGCAGTGGAAATTTTCAGAAGTTTAGGAGTTCTGAAAAACTTTTCCACTTTAAAATTTGGCCTTCTTTTAAATGTCTTCAGTAGAGTGCAACTTTGAAGACAAATGAGCTGGTTTTGGTGGGGTTTTTGTGACAGATTTTTTCTCCCCATTCCAAGTGTAAAGCTCCAAGAGAAGTAAATATCAGTTAAGATCTCAGAGGTAGAGCTGTAACTCATAAATCATGTATGCAAAAATGAAGTGGAAATTTGTACAAGACCAACTAGATCAGTCAGAATATAAATACACTTTGAAAATACCATTCCTTGTTCTCATTTTACAAAACTCATGGGGTTTTCTTGTATCTCAGGTTAGTTGGAATTTAAAAGTTGAATCCAGTTTTTCATAAAAGACATATTCCACATCCATTTAAGAGTTTATGTCTGAAGCAAAACAAGGGCGCAGAAATGCTGAGCTCCACAGCAAGGGCTGTACACAAAGGAGGAATAAACTGATTCCAACAACTCCAACTCCTCCTTTAGAAGGAAGCAGGCAAACTTACACATCCCAAAGGGATACCTGCAGCCTTTCTCTCTTAGTCTCATAACTTGTGTAAGTGGTCTTCAAATGGTTGTATTAAACAGCACTTTTTACCAATTAAAAATACATTTTATAATTGAAGTCATTCTTTGGATAGGTGATTATCTTGTCTAGAAATACATGCTAATTTCTATACTTGACCACACTTGAAATTCAAATTACTGAATCATGACACTACTGCTAACACCAGCAGCAGTTACAGTGGGAAATTTCCTTCCCTGCTACTGAGAAACTGCAGAAACTCATCATATCCAGTTCCAACTCCAGACAAGGTAACTGTTCCTAGGTATGACTTCCCTTGGCCTCATTAAGAGCAGTCTCCCAACCCTGAGTAATGCAGGTGAATTAGTTTAGCTAATTTAGCCCTGGGACAAAAATGACTTTACAATATAACATTACATACCAAAGCTTCCTCTGATGCATAACTACTTATGATGTCTAGGAAGTTACACAGTGAAATTAAAACTGCATTAGAAATAGGAAAAATGTGCAGAAATGTAAAGCTAACTCATTCAACCACCACACACTCTCCAGCATTCTTTCTACAAGCAAGATCATGAAGTTTGATTGTCCTAACCTGACACTGCTCTGTATGCCTCAGCTGACTTGACAGGGTTATTTCTACACTTAAGCTGCATCTGAAAAAAACTTTTCAGAAATAGACAGACTATGGAGAAGGATACCCAAACATGTTAATTTTAAACATCATGGGGCGCAGCCATCAGATTGGGGTGTTGTAACTGCATTCTTTCAAAAACCAGTGACTGAAATGCTTTTCTGAGCCAAATATTTTATTACCTTTAAGAATGAGCATAAATCTCTCATTACCCCTCAAAGTTAGCTTACTTCCATGGAACTGGAAGAAACTCACTCTGACTTGCATGTCAATAAATTGCAGATGGACTGCTCTTGGTCAGTAAAATGAAGATACTCAGATTGTAAACTGAAATTGTTCCTTAAATTTCTCTTGAATAGTCCACAAAAGGTTCTAACAAATGGAAGAAGTGGATTTTATTGCTTTTGAAGTAACACTCAATATATATGATATATAACATTATGAAATACTGTATCCTATTCACAGTTACATCACACAAAATGTTTTCAGCCCCTTAACAGCTACTATAATTATCAATAATCCATTGCAGAAGACTTCAGGTATGTTTCACAGCAATTTGCAGAGGTCTTATGAAAGTTTCTGCATTCAGTTACAAACAGAA
The DNA here is from genome assembly GCF_028018845.1 of Melospiza georgiana. NCBI lineage: Eukaryota > Metazoa > Chordata > Aves > Passeriformes > Passerellidae > Melospiza > Melospiza georgiana. The sequence continues at coordinate 20,259,029 of NC_080435.1, forward strand.
CAAAGTTTAAAGCTGTGAAGTTCTCTGTGAAGTAGCAAATGCAAAAATATTAAGAAAAACCTCTTTAGGTAATTTCAGAGGATGCAGACAAGTAAGAGGAGTAAGAAAACACTGACCAACACCTCCTGACAGCATCATCCCCTCAGCAGACACTCATGGTTTTGCTCACCACTGACAACCACAAGACACACAATTTATTGAACAAGATAAATTAAAGTACCTGACTTGAATAAAATGGAATAGAGTTTATTTCTGTTGAATTCTGGACAATGTGCTTACTCCCAGCTCATGTGTTTGTGACCAGAACACAGCTATCATGCTGCTCACATAAAAACAGACACATTTGAATAACTCTTAATCCTTTAATCCAGAACACACACACACCAAACAACACCCTTCAGTGAAATTCAGACTGCAATCACATTTTATAATGACCCAATTCTCTATATTTTTGTCAAACTACCAAAACTACAGTCAAAGTGAAAGGTGAAGTTGAGTCATCATTCCTAGAGATGTTGTCAAAATGATCCCTCTTCACTCAGTCAAGGGCAAGTCCAGTAGACCCAGTTTGTCCCACGGGTGCCTGTTTAGCAAAACTCGGCTCAAAAAAAAAACCACTCCCTTCAATCCTATCATTAAGCATGAAAAGCTTTGGCTTTTTTCCTTCATGAGAACACAGTGAAGAGAGCTTGACACGTTTTTTAGATATAAACCATGGCTTTTTTTCCATTTAACAGAAACCATACAGATCTTTCAAAGAGGAGGTACAGTTAAGAGGATATTAACTCAAACTTATCATAGAACTAAGTGCTATTAATAAATATGTCTCTCTTCAGTCTTGAATACATTTGTCAACTAATCTAGTCTTACCCTTTTCCCCATTTCTTAAGGTGTGCCTATTACCCCCTTAATGATATTAAATCTTGAGGTGACAGAACATGGTAACATAGCTCTTCTTTCCTTTCCATGAATTAATTTTGATACTTGTTAGATTCATCCAAAACCTTGAAAAAAATTCCTGCCAACATCTGACTTTCATAAGCGATTTACTTCAGTACTTGATGTTTGCACTAACTCCTCAATCTTCGTTAATTAAAATTTTATTTACCACACTTGGAAAGCAGATCAAAACTTGACTGATTTTGCCAACTGGCTGAATTGATGTTGTTAAATTGTCAGATTTTGTTTTATTTGGAAAGTTTAAAGTTTTAATGGCTTGGCCTAATAAGTCATTTGAGAATCAATACAGAAATAACGTTTTGTCCCATTAAAAAAAAAATCATCTTTTAGAAAGGTGTTTCTTGTAGGGCTAAAATCCTACAATTAAACTTAAATGGGAGAAAACACCTGAGCACAGATTAAGATTCACTGCTTCAAGAGAAGGTGTGCCTATTTATTTTATTTATTTTTCACATCTCCACAGCTAGTCAGACCCACTGCTCTCTCTGAACGAGGTCAGGAAGATCTGAGATTTAGATCTGTGGCACAGAGTAAACCTCCCCATGACTCAGCCCCTGGGGTTGTTTGAGACAAGATGAACCCTCCTGGCTGAACCTTGGAGCTTCCCCTTTTCAGCAGAGCTCGGCATTGCCAAACCTGGGGTTATGCAAGTGCACCAAGAGGCTGCAATTCCCCACCACAGGGGGAGAAATCCTGCTCACCCCAAAGAGCAGGGCAGGGCAAGCCCTGGAAGGCCAGGCTGGGGCTGAAATGAAAGCCCAGAGGAGGAGAGCGTGGCCATGAGCTCAGGGAGGGAGCCAAGCCCAGTCCCCTTCCTTCCTTCACAGCACGTGGCAGTGGCACGGGGCAGGGAGCTGAACACTCCTGGAAGGTGCCAGACTGGGAAAAGCCTGCTCTGTTGGCTGTGCAATGAATTCAGTGAAGACTTGGTGTCCTTGTCCTCCGCAGCTGATTGTGCCCCACAGCACAGAGACTCCTATTGCAACATTTCCTAGAGCCCATCTCCTCCCATAGCTCATCCTGCCCCAGATGTTGCTCAGTTCACACCAGTAAAAGTTTCACTCTGACTTCTCAGAAACCTCATTTCAGAATATGACCACAGTCCTTCCTTTCTCTTCAGGATTTTTAGAGACAATATGCTGAGTGAATCCCTGATCCACCTTTTCATTGCATCCCCCAAGAAGAGACCAAGGAAGGGAAAACAGCAGCACCTTGGGAATTCCCTGTTTAAAATAGATCCCTGCACACCAGCCTTGCTGACCATTTTAATAAATCCAGTTTATTGGGATATTATATTAATTTCTTTTTAAATCTACATTATACAAATATGCATTTGTAATTATTTGAACATGACAATGAGAAGTCATCTGCCATCTGAAGGCTCACAAAACACAGGAGCACAAATAAGCATTTCTTTTAAACACACAGTTTATAAATCTGCAGCAGACATTTTCTATATTCAAGGAATATTTACTTAGCTGTGCATACCAGAATAAATTATCTTCTGTTAGCCAAAATTGTTATTCTTAAACCTACAATCTATCCCCTATGCTCACTAATTTCTACCCATGCCCTGTTGGGTTAAACAATACAGATCACTGCATGAAGGTAGATTTATGTTCCAAATGCATGTAAAAGAAATACTAAAACTTGCAAAACGTATTGCAAACTTACCAACTCTATTCCCTGTGGAAAAGGAGTGTCTTCCCAGTCCTTCTGGGGAAACCTTTGTATTATCTTCCCCAAACCTTCTGTTGGTCCTGCTGAAAGAAAATCCAATTACTTAAAGGCAAACTGGTGGAATTGAAATCACCACACATTTGAGAATATTTTCAAAATATACCCAATAAGTTTTTCGCCATGAGAGGCAGAACACACTCCTCAAATGTGTCCTGCAAGTCATTTAATAAAGACAATCCTAACATTTTCCAGCACTAACACCAGGAATCACTACATGAAATGAAGATACAAGCTGCATCCAGCCTCTAACTCTCATGTTTTTAAAATGACAGGTGATTATTGGTAATTTTGGTCTCGCTCTACAAAGAGCACTGAGTTTAATATAATGGATAATGTGATATTTAAAAGAGAAAGCAATAATTTCTCAAGAAGCAGTCTTCCAAAAGAAGCCTATATATTGACATAAATCTGCAGATTAGAATCCCACATGATTGATGCAGGATGCACTTGCTCTTTGTCAGTATTTCTTACTGATTTCCTTGGACAAGTCAGCAGTGGTTTTCCACACAGAAAGATGTGAAGAAAAGCTGGTAATTTCTGGTAACTTTTCTGATGCAACTGTGTTCTTTTTTTACATGTTCCTTTTTTTGGAAGCAACAGTGCTATAGATCAATTTTGGAAACACCACAAATACCCCAAAATTGCAGCACTGTGTCACCCTGAATGGTCCAGGAATGCACAGAATTACAAACAGCAATTTTGTTCTTCACCTTCTGAAATCCTGCAGTAAATCCTGGAGAAACTTTTCCCTGCTATCCAACCTAACCTTCCCTGACTCAGCTTGAGGCCATTCCATCAGGTCTGCTGCTGGTCACCAGAGAGGAGATCATGAACAAGCTGTAACCCCAATGGCCCCAGGTCCCTTTCCACAGGGCTGCTCTGCAGGGTGCTCATTCTTCAGTCTGTCCATACATCAATGGCAAAATTGAAATTTGCAACTATTTAAAACACCTTTTAATAGCTGACCTGTCCTATCTAATTGAATCATCTTTTCTGTAAAGTTGTATCACAAAATGTTGAGGTTAAGCATTAAAATTGTTGAACATTTTCTTGTCAAAGACAATCTTCTCAAAGATCATCTTCTCAAAGCTGTACTCTGCTATTATGAAGCAGTCCAATTGATGTATTAGTAGTAGCAGTCCATATGTGCTGCCTCCTCTGCAGACACCCAGGCAGCAGCAGTGAATACATTATTCTCCTAGCTTTACCATAAAAAACCATTTTCAGTCTGACAACTCAAGTCTGCTAGCATAAATCAGTGCTACAGTGACAAAAAAACAGGCTTCCTCTAAGCTTCCTGCTAATTTACAGTTTGAGTTTGCTGCTATCTTAAAACCCACAAAACATCCTACAAGACAATTGGGCAGAGCAATCTGATGGGTCAGCAGCAGAATTTTCTCCAATTTGTGCATATTTACACTTAACATTCTGTGACTGTGCCTTGGGAATAATCTCAGAGCAGATGTTCTTGGTACAATGGCCATACAAACTACAAGGAGTGAGAGTCCCAAAAGCAAGCTGAGCCCCGAGGCAGCACAGTGTGACTGCCAAGGGCAGCCTGCTCACAGACTGCAGTCACACAGGGTTAGCTGGGAGCTCTGTGCAGGTCAGAAAGTAAAGGCAAAGGAAGTATCACATTCTAGAGGAGCTGCAGAGATGCTCAGAAGGCAGAGCCAGGATGTGCCAGAGCCCGAGGAACAAATTCAGAGATGGCTCCAGCTGCAGTTTGCGTAAGGGAAAGGAGCTCTCTGTTAGACTGCAATAACTGAACAGGGCCACCAGCCACTGATCCACAGTTAAATGTTCCCCTCATGTTCTCTACCAAAGCATTTCCATTCCTTTTTGCAGACAGTAGCAGTGACTGTGGAGTAGGTGACTGCACAAAGGGGCTGCTCCTTCACTGACTCAGTGTCAGAACTTCTCCCCTTGCTGAGTTCAAGTCTCAAATTACCACATTATCTGCTCATCCTAAGTCATATCTTATCACAGACATCTTTTTGTGAAAATCCTTAGGATTTTTTCCCTTCTGAGAAGCCGAGGCCTCAGAAACAAAATGAAAACAATGATTATCTGCTGCTGTGGAATGCAACAGGTGGATCTGTGATTGGTCTCGTGTGGACATTTGCATTTAGTGACCAGACATGGCAGAGCTGGCTCTTGCTCTGTCCAAGCCAGCTGCCTTTGTTTTCATTCTTTTCTATTCTATTCTTAGCTTAGCTAGCCTTCTGAGATGAAACCTTTCCTTCTATTTATTTTAGTATAGTTAAAATGTAATATATATATATCATGAATAATAAATCAAGCCTTCTGAAACATGGAGTCAACATTCTCATCTCTTCCCTCATCCAAGAGCCCCTGTGAACACTGTCACAATATCTCTGTCAAATCTCTTCTTCCTGCACTTGTTCTAGGGCTGGCAGGTGGCATAAAGACAGCAAACAAATGCACCCAAAGCAGGGGTGAGCACAAACATCCTCCAGGCAGAGCTCAGCCTGCAGAAAGGGCAGGACTGAGCTGAACAGAGGTATCCAGACTTCTGGAAAAGGAAATATCAGAGAGTTACAGCAGCAAACAGCCCCTACTATGCAAGTTTCTCTGTGGGAACACAGGTGACTTTTTTTAACTCTGAATTCAGTTTACAAGAGACTGAAACCTCTGACACTACCAACTACAATTATATATAATGACATCCAGGAAAGTAGCTCAAAATTTCTTCTACTTCCTCATGTTCTGAAGCTATCAACCCTTCTAGTTCTCCTACTTGACTGCTACAAAGACTCTCCCTACATCACAGTATAGGAAGCTCTTAATTCAGAATTGAGAGATGTACATTTTTTTAAAGTTTTTCATATTCTCTCCTTTATGTCAAAAGCTTATCAGTTTTTTTAGGCTGTTTTCCTTAAAAGGCCACTAATGCTGGCCACCAGTGTTAGAGTTTGCTGCATGTAATTCCATTTTGCTTTCAAGAAGGATTCTAAACCTCCACAGGGATTTCCCTGAAGAAAATGATGTGCTGCTGAGCATTTTCTGAAAGCCACGCAAACCTCTCATGCTGCCTGAACTTGTACTTAGGGTCACCTCTGGGACCAGAGAGAAACCACTCCAGGGAGCAGCTCCCTCCAGGAGGTGCAGAACCACATTCCTCCTCATGTCCCCAACCTGTCCCCACTGCTGGGAAAACACCTGGAAACCAAAAACACTTTCTGTCTCCCTCTAGTTCAGGCCCAACTGATTTGGTACCTGAGTTCTCAAATAACTTGGAAAAGGATCCTGTTCAGAACAGCTCACAGAAGCCTCACAAACATTACAGGTGTTCAACAAACTTCAGGCCCACAGCAGTAAAGCTGAATCTTCAGGAAAACATCAACTTAAATACAGAGAAAGACTAAAATTCTCAAAAAGTTCATGGAACAGTAATTGAAGGATGCATCATAGAAATGCAATATTTTAACGGGGAAAAAAGGGAATCACTTCCCTATAGTTCTGTGTTCAAGATACAAGGATTAGAAGAGTATTCACATCCACCAGGTATGAGTAAAAAAATAAAAAAACACCAACAGAAGGAGCACTGTTAATCCTTCAACAGAAAGGTCCTGTCATACAGATTTACAAATCTACTTATAATACTTATACTTATAAAATCTAACTATTTCACATGATTTCATAAGTTGAATACAATACAGATAGGTAGGAAACACTCTTTCCATCCACTAAGATTTTGTTTGGCTTGGGGGGAATTGTTGGATTTGCTTTTTTAAATGAATCTGCACTCCTTCAAAATTAGGGTAATTCTTCATTATCTCAGAGTTTTCTTTGTTTGCAATCACAAGGTAGAACTCATTGTAATTTTATAAATTTAAAAAATAAATAAAATTATTCTTGTCGATTACAAAAGTTACTGAACTGCAAGTTGCCTTCTTTGGGAAAAGCTGAGACCCAGAGCACTTGAAAGAATCTCCTGCACAAGAGAAGACCCAGCAGCTGCACTTCCTTTAATAACAAACCCAGTCCAGTACCATATGCTCACCACATTTCCCCAATACTTTATACTTTAATTACTGCTGATTCTCTGTTGACATTTTTCAATCCAATCAGCAGAATTTTTCAAAATAACAGCAAGTCCCTAAAGCCCATGGTTTGGGGTGAGGGGGTGTGGACACTATCTGCCTTCAGCTGACTTTTATTAAATCATCCAACTTTCAGCAGAGCAGTTGTCTCTGAAGATAACAGATTATTCAAGAGGTGGCTGCAACTCAACACCCAAGTGAATTTGCATTTTTGACTGCTTTAGCACAACAGGAAGAAACAGAAAATATCAGGTCACGAGATTTCAACAACTATCATTTGTTTCAATATATGCTACTGATAACTACTGACAACTTTGCAAAAATATTGAAACCACGTGAGGAAAAAATTATAAAGGTGATTCAGATTTTCCTATTAATAACTTCACATTTTGACCACAACCCCTTGACTCTGCATCTAGTCTTCTTTCAAGCCCCTTTTATTAATTCTTAACACTCAAAGGACATTCCCTCAGCATTCTGGTGAAATTCCTGTTAACTAAAGCTAATTAAACAAATGTGACACCACATTAAAAACATGCACACAGTGAACACCAGTAGCAACTTCCTCAGTTTGTGCCTGATAGTATCTGCTCTACAGACCTACCAAGATTTCAGAGGTTTTGAGAACATTAGGTAGAATTTCTTCATGGAAGGGGGGGTTAGGCACCAGAATGGGCTGCCCAGGGAGGTGGTGGGGTCACCATCCCTGGATGTGGCACTCAGTGCCATGGTCTGCTTGGCATTGTGGTCACAGGTTGGACTTGATGATCTCAAAGGTCTTTTCCAACCTAAATGATTCTGTGAACTGATTAACTCATTAACACTGACACCTTGTTTCTGACCTGGAAAACTTGTTCATTGCAGTGTCAATGGCTTCAGAGAGCCACAGCCACCAGGAAGAGCCCCTGTATCAGCAATGAAGGAATGTTTGTCTTTTGGTGTCCTTCCAAATAACGCACAACCTGCCCAAAACCATGGGTGGAAATCCATCATCAGCACATGGTGGAAAGCCCATGGCTAGCACTGCTCTCTGAATTCAGAGCAGTCAGACAGAAACTTTGGAGGTTTTTAAACCACTTCAACTCAGATGCACTCCAGACATCACTCAGACAACAATCTACCAAATGCAGTATTTGTGAGTGTGAGCACAGCATGGGCAATCACTGCACATTAAAAGCATGCTCCATGTAAAACAGGAATTGCTCTCATTAATTACATCTACAAAATGTGCCTGGCAGTAACAGGAGACGTATTCCTAACAAAACTACTGCCATTATATTATTATTGTTATTAAACACTCATATTGTTACCTTAATAGTCATTCATACAAAAGCAAAACTATTCCTGTATTTCAACTGAATTGCAATTTTTTTCTTTCATTTTGTTGTAAAGTTTCGTTGCATAAAGTGAAGTACAAAAGTTGTAAAAACATTGCAGCCATTTTTCAAAACTGTAATTTGGCACCTACAGCAATGAATTGCATTTTCATTTTCACTAAAGGTGCCAGGTTAAAATAATCATTATCACCCTCATCCAATAGTTATGCTGCGTTTAAGAGAGCTTAACTCCTTAATCCATTAAGAATCACAGTTGACCACAAAATAAATTAGGCTTCATATTTTCAGACATTACATTCTTGGCCATGTATAGTACACACACCAAGTGAATTGCCAAGACCAAACCCCAAATTTCAGCCTGTAGGAATTCTGAATGCTAGTCTATACCTTAAGCAACTAAGGGACAAGCAACTTGTCTTCCCAGCTAACTTCCTCTCATCTGCCCTCTTTCTCCTTCTCCTTTTCCCATCTTTTTCTTTAAACAGTACAAACATGCAGCACATTAAAATTCTGGCATAATTTGCTGGTTCCTGAACCCTAGTCCCCTAAACTCCCTTCTTATATAAATCTTTCCCCATGAAAGGTCACATGCCATCTCTTGCTCGCCCTTGAAATTCCAGAAGCAAGCTGTTCATGTAACTTACATTCCAAATTAATGAGGACTGTGATACACTGTCTTTTCACTCACAAACCCCTGATAAAAATGCATCTGAGCACCAAGTATTGTTAACATGCAAAGCTTTGAGTGGAAGCACTTCAGTGATCTGTTACAAAAGGTATCATTTCCAGGCCTGAAGAAGAATCACAGAAACAGAACATGAGTAGCTCATGGCATGGAAAATTGTTTAAAATGACCACTGTAAGTATAAAGGTGATGTAAAGGTAAGAAATAATTTCAATTATTCAGAAGTACAACTTTACATGTTCAGAGTTGGGAACACCCTGTCAGTGTGAAAGATGCACAGGCAGGTGGCAGAGCACAGAACCTCTGAACCTTTTCAAAACAGGACCCAGTGCTAAAGATATCACTAAAACCTGCTCTGAAGGAAAATTCTCTTTATAGCAAGGCTCTTAACTTGAACCTTGCAGGAGTTTTAAACTATTCAGGATTCTTGTCACTTTTAGGTGTTTTGGAAATGCTTTTCATGGAAGCATGAAGACAACTCATGTTCCACCTTGGGAACAGAAATGTACCTGAGACCTCCCTGTACCTTTATAAACATCACAACAGAAATCTTGATGCCAGAAAACACTACAGAAGATATCCCCATTTTAACTCAGTCCCTATACAGAAGTCAGTGCTGAAACTAAAGGGAACAAGAAGCCAAAGGAGAGTTAAAATTAAACACCTGGAAAGAAAAATGTTTCTTTGATAGGCCTAAAATACATGAAATTCTGAAAAAAAATCTGTCCAACCCCCACCAGCACATCACAGGCCATGTGCATCTTAAAGTCTGGATATGGAAGTTTACATTAAGAGCATTTAATTCTGATTTATTCAAGAGAATAAAGACTTTATTGCAGTCTATGGCCACTAAAGGTTAGACAAAATGCTGGCACATTTAGGAATGAAAACAGGCTTCCACCAGGACCAAGGACAGTCTTTGTTCAACTGGCACAGCTCAGAGTCAGTTCATCTGAACCAGGTCAAAGAGATGCACACAACAATCCTGGGAATCTGAACAACAGCCATTCTGGAGGCTGGCAGGATCATCAAGGATGCAGCAAATAATGGGATAAGGCAACCCTCAGGCTCTTTTCTTTGTAAACAGGAAAAATTTGTTGAACTTAGCAGGAAAAAAAAAAAAAGCAGCATTTCAACCTTCCCCCAAATGTACTGGCACTGCAGTCAGGACTACCTGAAATACTTGGGATGGTCCAAAGTCCTGGATGTCTTGGTATTTATTTGCTTTTTGTACTTTTGTAATTTGCAGAGCACAAAGAAAGGGATGTACAAGAAACAGGCTCAATCATTACCACCCAAACCACAGATTGGCATCTTACTTGCAGGATCATCCTTCCCACTATTGCAATAGATACTCTTCTAGGCAGGTCAACATCTTCCTTGCTCTTGGCTATCAGAAATCACTTCTGTGCTTTGTAAATAAAGGAGGGAAATTATTCTAGCTTGTATTTTAATTAAGGTAAAGTGGCAAAACACGCCATATCTCATTCCACTAAATCCACTAAAGTTGGTGTTTTTTCTGAAGGGAGGTTAGCCACTGGTCCTCTAAAACAGATCTTGTAGAGGAAATTCACATTTAGGGATGAACTTCATCCACTGAAATTGCACCAGTGCCAAGTGCAATGAAAACAGATAAATACCATAAAGAGCAGAAGAGGAAGGAAATGGAGCAAAGGGAAGCAGAATGAGGAATGAATAGGAATGTTACAATCAGCACCACAGGTTAGAGGCCCATTCAGCTGCAGCAGCAGTGTCCCCCTAATCCTCTAACCAGGGATTTGGTCAGCCAAGCCCTCCCCAGCTTTTAAGCCTTGTGGAGGAACGTGCCAAATGCCACCAACTCAGTACTATCCTTGGAAAACTGTCTGCAAAGTGCTGCTTCATGCTGAAGGCCACTTCTGAGAACAAAACCTCAGTGACCAGTGGCAATGAACTCACTGGGCCTTGGCAGAGCTCTGTACAAAGTTACGACGTGACTTTGCTGCCGTTGCATCGCTCATCTCCAAGAGTGGAACTCCTGCCCAGGCACCAGCTGTCCTTGGAAAAGTTTTTCTGGCATTCACCTATGAAGTGCCAGCTGCTCCTGAAGAACCATTTTCAGACCATCATCCCCCACCTTTCAGCAGGATTCCAACTCCCACAGTATTTTATCTAGATAAGTTACTGGTACAATGAATGCAGCCTGGCTGGGACAGCTGCACCTCAGGACTCTTCCTTCCAGACAGGAGTTTGGGACATAACACACTCCTGGACAAACACTGTATTTTTGCTGGGTGGACAGTGCTTTTGCAAAAGCCTTAAAAAATAACAGACAAGAAAAACAACAATGAATGTTAAATTTTCAAGTAACTCCGTACTCAACAGTTGGCATAATATTCAAGAAATTTGAAAAAGGCTTGGGCAGCTGGCAGGGAGAAAGTTTCCTGCTCATCAACAACTCCCCTTCTTGTTTGCAAACAAATCACTTTTGCCAGCTTCTGCATAGGAAGAGAAGATCAGACTTCAAATAAACACTCTATATTAAACAAACAGTCTTTTGAACACACCAAACTGAAAAAGACTTCCCAACTGTCTTGGAGAAAACAGTTATTTTCGAGGAAGGTATAAAAATCAGGATGCCAAAGCCATACTCAGCTTTGTACCCTGAATCAATGTCTTAAACATTAAAAAAATATTAGGCAGTTTCTCAGTTCTTATGTTTACTTGCCCAGCTTTAAAAATAACCCTGTTCTATTTATTAAATATGATTACTCTTTTCAATAAGTTAGTTTCCTTCTGTAACCATCCCTTGGGTTTATTTTAACTGATATACCAATGAATTTTTAAAAAGCTCCACTTCAAAATTTCCTGAACACAAATGTAAGATTCTAATTTTACCAAAAAAATTTTGCATTTTCAATATTGTACTTTCAACATTTTAATCAGCACACAACATGTGAATACATTTAAAAAACAGCCTGTGCAAATACTTCTTATACCTTTTTTTACTTTTTGCATAGTTGGTTTTTTTTAACCAAACACAGATGGCAAGGTTAGAATCAGATTTCAGATATTTACACTCCAGAGATGTAAGTAGCTGTTACTGTAATCTGATTTTGTGGAGTATAAAGGAAAGTTATTCATACTCTAAAATTTAGCAAAGAAACAACTTCATGAAAAGGCTTTCTACATCTTCTCTTTAAAAAGTCTGTTCATGTGCTAAAACTTACTTTTCTAAATCACTTTATAGGACTATAATAGGTAAAGAAGTCTATGTATAACAGTTCTTCTGTATCAGTATTTATGTACAGGATTCCTGAATATGAAGATTCAGGTCTAAATGCAACACTTAAAACATGAGTTTGCAAAGTAAGTTTGTAATGTTTGCAATGTAATTTATGTAAAACATAAGTTTGCAATGCAATACTTAAAACAAATATGTTGAAACACTTGGTTTACTATTTAAGTACAGTCATGTTTTATCTTCTACTATGGTTTGGGGTTTTTTCCTATTATGTAATTTTTTTTCCAAGGAGCAGAGCATACAGAGATAATCTGGGGCCATGGGGTAGGAATCCCACATTTATCATTTTACTGACTCTACACTATTTGTTCAGATACACAAAATAACTTCTGCAAGTGTCTAATCATGGTTGGTTCGAGCCAGAAAAAGTCATAATTAGATCTATGTGAGGCACAATACAGATAAAAATACTAAACAAAATTCTGGCACATTCAACTGAATATGGAAATATGCTACTGTGCTCTATTAAAAATGTTAATAATATGGTTCAGTGGTTTTTGGAAATCCTCCTCACTCACACTTGTGTGAACACTGATAAACAAGAGATTCCTTCTTATGACATCCTGGGGGAAAATGAGAGTGACATGACAAAGTAAAAAATGAAATTATGCTCAAAGTAATTTCATTTTAAGTGCCATAATATATTATTTATTTGGAAAACCTATATATCTGATCAGGAAATTAAAAAGTTAATAAGCCTTTTCAGGCTTATTAACATTTTAATAAGATGAATATAGGAAAGTTGCAGACTAAATCCTCGACAAAAAGCCTGAAGAACCCCACTCCCTGTGGGGTTCTATTTGCATTTTAAAAAGTGCTCAATAAGAATTTAAAGTAAGGGGGGGGCAGGTAAAAAAGTCAAAAATCAAAGTAATAATAACTACCAAAAAAAAACCAAAAAAACAACTGGATAGGGGAGGAAGATAAAGTCATACTGTGAGCACCAAGCTACTGATGCCTGAATTCCTAAATTCCTAAAGGTCTTGATCCCTCCCAGAACCTCAGTCCATGGCTCTGATCAATTTTTCCCGTCCCTGCAGCACCTGCTCCACAGCAGCATTGGTGTTATTGCACTGTAGGCTTTGAACACTTGCACAGTTCTGCTGCTGGGTCTTCCTTCCATCAGAGCTCAGTGCTCTCAGCACCTCCTGCCCCTGAGCTTTCTGCTCCAACAGGATCTCTCCACCCTCCCCAGCTGCTTTCCTAAGGAAAGGTTTCTGTAGGGCACATTGGGTCAGCCCACAGCTTCTCCCCACTCCCTTCAGCTCTCAGCCATCAACACACTCACAACAAAGCAGGAACACAAACCATTAAATGCATCACTGTTGCTATTCAGTTCAACCCATCATCACACTTATTCTATTGCTTATTCTAAGATTAGAGTAGGGAAAATTATTTTACAGAGACAGGGTCTCGAGTTCAACAAGTTCTTCCAGAAGTGATGCATACGCTAACAGAAAAATATTAGATCTGGTCTCTTTGGAAGAGTAAATTAGGAGTAGCTGGGTACACAGGGTGGAATAAGCTCCAACCCCAACCACACCAAGTTTGAGGTTGGATCTTGTGTTGTAAAAGAGGCGTAAACTCCTGGACAAAGACAGTTTTCTAAGGCAAACAACGAAACTTCCCCTGAATCTCACATTTGTATCCAATGGTCTGAACAAGTGGTTGCCTTTGAGGGAGACAGTCACAGAGTTCAAATTCAGACAAAAAAGTAGAGAGCTCTGAAATGAAATCTCTCAAAAATGATTGGAAAGATCATTCCAAAAGGAAAGACAAGGTCTTCATGCCTGTTGTATCTCAAAATAAAAAGTGGAATGACACGCAAATGTTCTCAAAAGCTGTGTGAAATTACACACTTTCCCTGTTAACAGGCACTAAGTAGAACACAAATATTTTTTGCTTGAAAAATTAGAAGTTTGTATAACATCATTTAGACCCTGTCAGGACTCCAAGTAAACACTCAGATTGCAAGAACAATCTCATCCCTACCACATTCTACATCTGAAAAAAGTTTATAAAATTAGACTACCAGTGTGAACTATCACCTGAAAATTCTGCTGATGAGGAAAACTGTCACTGCACAAGACCAAATGTGCCTTCTCAAGCGTTGACTTGTTTCAAAGGCACCAGAGAGTCGGATCTATCTAATTAACAGGGAATGCAATGTTGCAAAAGAGTAAGCAAAGCACTTCCCAGAGCTGGCTGATAACTGCATTTCAACCTAGGGCTCACCAACACACAGACCCATGACAAGTGAGCAGAGAGGACAGTTCTGAGAGACAAAAGGACGATTCTGGAAAGCTTTTTCCATCCCATGAGGAAAAGCAAGCATAGCAGTAGAAGACAGCTCTAGCTATGCCAAGTTCACATATTTGCAACAAAAGATCTGGACTCTATTTTAGAAGACTAATCTTTGCTACAAAGCAGACATCTTTCACCCTGTTTTAAACTGAACAATTCCACGCACAAACACAGGGCAGAGAATGGATTGAGAGCAGCCCTGAGGAGAAAGGACTTGGGAGTGTTGAGTGATGGGAAGCTCAGCATCACCCAGCAATGTGCACTTGAGCCCAGAGAGCCAAACATGTCCCAGGCTGCATTAAAAGGAGAGTGGACAGCAGGTGATGGGGGTGAATCTGCTCCCCTCTTCTGCTCTCTGAGATCCCAGCTGGAACACAGCATCCAGCTCTGGGGCTCTCAGCATGAGGACATGGACCTGTTGGGGTGAGTCCAGAGGGCATACATCTGCTCCAAGGGCTGGAGCAGCTCTCGTATGAAGACAGAGTTGGGGCTGGCCAGCCTGGAGAAGACAAGGCTCCAGGGAGATCTTACAGCACCTGCCAGTACCCCAGGGGGCTACAAGAGAGCTGGAGAGGGTCCTTTAACAAGGGCATGTAGTGACAGGACCTGGAGGAATGGCCTTAGGCCAAAAGAGAGTGGGTTTCAATTAGGTATTAGGAAGAAATTCTTTATTGTAAGGATGCTTCTCTTCCAGAGAAGCTGTGGAGGGTTGTCCCTGCAAGTGTTCAAGGCCAGGCTGGATGGGACTTTGAGAAACCTGGTCTCCCTATCTATGGTGGTGGTATGGGAAACAGACAACCTTTAAGGTCTCTTGCAACTCAAACCATTCTAGGATTCTATGATTTTTACGGAGAGTCAAGGGGAAGGAATGCAAGAATGCTCTGTTTTAAATCTAGAAAGTAACAGAAGCAAAAATTTAAGGCTCAGATTTAATATGCAGTGCTTAGGTACTCATAAGTAGGAAGGAATATAAGATAACATCCCTCAGCTCTTGTTGTCCCCAAGATGAGCTTGACCTTACAAACTTTAATAGGCAGAATCCTTTTAGTTAAATTGTATCAGCACATGCACACACAGATCTAACACTGGTTATTGAATTTGGTTTTTGTTACAGGAACAGAATCATATCAGCTTCAGGTCTGAAACATTTTACTTCTGGTAACTTCTATAGAAAGAAGCAGCATCTGTATTTACTACTACAGCTCCTATAAAACAAAGCTTTATTTCCAAATCTCACAATGACAGCTCCCATGATGACTGGAGTGCTTCATTAGTGTGATGTGAAATACCTATCCCACACCAAGTGCAGATGCAGCCCTGAACCTCAGGGCAGAAAACTGGGTGTGATCCAGCAGTGGCCACATCATGAGGTGTAAGAGAAAGTGTCCATGAGGCTCTTCTGTCACAGGTGACTCACAGAGACAGAAGCTAATAGCTCACCACTTCCACTTTTTTGGCCTGCTAAATACATCATTATCTTGGACTATCATATTTAAAGAGAAAGTTGAAAATTAAAGTTATTGCCTACTCATTTTTCTTCAGCCCAACAGCTGCTCTCAAATGACATTTTCCTTGTGCCAGATGTCAGAACACAAAATTACTGTTTCAACTTGTAAAATACTTTCCATCATAGTATCACAACACTTCTAGCCAAAGACAAATGACCTGTCAGAACAGGGACACCCCCATTTTGTGTCAGATTAATTACTGAACACCAGAAATGACAGCACTACATCTACTTACATCCAACTGCAATATTTCCACTAAGGGTTTAAGTGTCTGTGTCCCCACTGAGATAAACTCTTACAAAACCCATTTTTATTAATTACTACTACACAGAAAACCATTCTTGTCATAAGCTGTTCTCAACTGTGGCCTAAAAACAGAGCTTTAACATATGATTCTTTCAAGTTTTGTGCTTTTCTTATGTAGGCCCCATATAGAGGATGCAGAAGAATTCAGTGTTATGACAGGCACTACATGGTGATTCTCCAATAACACTCCTGGTTATGCAGTAGTTTTGAAGTAAACATCAGCCAGGAACACTCTTAAATGTCTCTGAATTCCTACCAGGATATGAATTAAATGAATCCTAATATGAATCCTGACTCATAGAAAGCCTCACAATTCAGTTATTTGGCACAGAATAAGGCAAACTACTGGGACTGTTTCAGTCTTCTACACTCCACACACAACATCAGGGAAGAACAGAGATGGAATAACTCTACAGGAAGTTTACAGATAAAGAACCAGAACCTAAGCAGTGTTCATGCAGTGCTGAATACCCTGTCACCTGAGTCTGGAAAACATTATAACATACAATAAGAAATACATTCAACCAGTCTTGAAAAATAATGCACATAAATACACGTGAAGGACCACAAGGGTAAGCAAGGCCTTAAGTTTTCTCTACTCTTTCACACAAAACAAAAATAGCAGAGGGTCCAAATATCAACATTTTCTCACCTATATAAAAAGAAATGGATAACCAGTGCCATACACAGTCTTTCCTTGGGCTAGAAAGATTTGCAACAGTAGAACCAGAACAAATATGGCCAGACACCCTGATGTCATTGGGAGCATATCCAAGAACATTTGGCTGAGAACTCATTAAGGAGCAGAAGAGCCTCCAGTTGCTGTAGGAAGAAAAACAGATTGATACCTCACTTTCTATATTTTAATTAGAATCTGCAGCTCATGGCCAAGGAACCAGACACCTCAAATTTACATATGAGAGATTGAAGCTTCACTTGGGTGCACTGCTGGCAAGCGA
This sequence comes from Melospiza georgiana, assembly GCF_028018845.1. Classification (NCBI taxonomy): domain Eukaryota; kingdom Metazoa; phylum Chordata; class Aves; order Passeriformes; family Passerellidae; genus Melospiza; species Melospiza georgiana. The sequence continues at coordinate 20,276,178 of NC_080435.1, forward strand.
ATTTCCAGGTACCTATCCCAAATCCCAATTTTCTTATTAAAAGAGAAATGACTGCATTTTGTTACCTGTCAGTCTGGTATTAGGCAGTGAGGTTGTCCACCCATTTCCAAGACTGCACAGCTCCTCAGCATTTTTGATGCAAAATGTCTCTTCCAACCACGACCCCGGACCTTGCACAACATCACTGAAAATGAGCTTCCCAACTGTCACAAAACAATCTGATGTCACTTCTTTGGAGGATTCAGGGAAGTTCAAGTGCTGAACAGTATTACTACAACAAATCTCAACAATGTTGACCCATTCACCAAAGCAATACTTGCCAGAAATACTCAGAACAATTCCAGATACTTCAAGTCATCCGAGGTAACATTTGGTGCAATGAGTCACATAGGATAAATGGGTCATCTATTTCAGAAGGAGGACATTCTGATTTACCATAGTGGTTAGCTGAGTATGCAATCACACAACCAAACTCACAGACTGCTATCAGTTTTATAGGAAATAGACCTCTCCTCTCCAGGAATCAAGAATACATCCAGTTGCTCCTCAACTTGCACTGGGACAGTGTCTAAGCTTTTGCACAACAGCTAACTCCACAGAGCAGCACCATCTAGGTCTCTTAACAGCTGCTGAAGAAATGCCCTGGAGACAACTTGGAAGAAGTAGTAATTCTGTCTGGTTTCAGTGGGCAGGAAGTCAAAGAGGAACAGCTTGGTCACTTCAGGAAAGCAGTGTGAAATAATCTGACAGCCCAACTGCACCGAGGCAAAGGAACAAATGCCTTTACTGAAATCAGCCTCGTGCTGCAAATGCTTCTGAACCTGGGAGGGTTTAGCTAAGAATGATTAAAGCAAGTGCTCACTTGCTTAAAAACAGGTATTCCCCACTTACTCTGTGAGCAGTGAAGTAACAGAATTTGGAGACTTTCAGGGACAGAATGTACAGGGTATAGTTACAGTGAAGTGAATTTCCTTCAAAGTCCCTGAATGGTGCTGTCTTTCAGACACAGGGACTGCAACAGTGCTGATAATAAACCAAACTCTGAGCTGTCACTCAGCCCTGCTTGCACAGCACCAAGGCTTTCTTTGTTTCTCACAAAGCTTTTCCTCACTTCTGTTCTTCTTTCCCCAATATTGCTGTAGAGGAGTGAGCCAACACCTGGATGGGGACTTAGCCTGGCCAGGGTCAACCCACCACAGAAGGTTCAGGAGGTTGATCAAATTTCCTTTGCAGGCAATGACCTCCAAGCAGATAACAAAATTACACCACAAAGCATGGCTCTACTTCCACACAGAGGCACTCCTCCTCAGTAGGATCCTCTGTTTATTTAAGCAAGTTTCATCACTGCAGCACACCTTTCCCAAGAATAACATAATGGTTCTGACAGACACTGACCACTGGAAAGGTTCTGAGATACTCATTCCATGAAGGTGGGGAATTCTCATCGCAAAAGTAAAGATAAACCTGCTTCAACTAAATTTTTACTGTTTTTCTTTGTGAAAGTGTATTATACAAACATGCACTGGCTGAATGCCTGGTCTGTAGCCACAGAAAAGGAACACAAGTCTTGTGGAGGCATATCTAGAGCTCACAGGGAATGAGGACAACTGCTACTGCCACAATTCTGGCTTCTCAGTTCCATGTCCCTGCCACAAGCAGCCATGCCCTCCAAGACACAAGAACAGAGCACTGTGAGCATACATTAACTTTTGTCTTTTGGATTTTACTGAATAACCCAGTGCTGAACAGTTGTCAAATTTATCATGTAGACAGAGAGGGACTACCCTCAAAAAATGGAGTTGTTAGGATGGCAGCACCCAAGGAGCAGGCTGACAAGAACTTGTCTGCCTCTAAAGACACTGCTAAAGGCTCTGACTTTAGGCAATGCCACCTTGAGACATCCATGGGCCCTTCAATGCCCTTTCAAGGAGAAAAATCTTCCAAGGTAAAGGTCTCACCCACTTTTGTTTTGATGAAAGATGAATGGTGGAGGACCTTGACCTTTTCATCTCTGTGGAAATAAGGATACAACACATGTTGAGTACAAGATGGAATCAGTTCTCAAGTCGCAAAAGAAGAATTTGGGAAGCCAGAACATCTTGGAAAAAGAACAAATATGGAACAACTTTCTGCCACTCCGAAAAGAAAACAACTCACAGCTATGGAACACTCCATCTCCCCAAGGAAGAGCCGTGCCAGATGCATTCCAGCTAACGTGTCCATGTGTTTTCTCATTCTCCATGCATGGAGCATGAATGTTCCATCTCCAGAGCCTGCACAGGGAAAACATTCTCCTGTCTCAAGTCTGCAAGTGTCAGTGGCATGTTCAGATTCATGTTAGCCACATTCAGATAGAGAACTACAAATTCTGTGGCACTTAAAATGAAAAATGTATTATTAAAAAAATACATTATTATTGAAAGTCTGAGGAAGCCCTCCTTCTACACTAACTCTATAAAAAAACTTTATCAATTCTGCCCAAAAGGATTTTTACCCCTCTGGAACAAAGGGCAAAGAGTTACAACCAGGGACAACTGTTCTTGTACTGGTGTTCTCTGTTACCTTTTGTTCTTATTTTTGAACCCTACAAGAATTTCAATACTGAAACAGAACCAGATGTATCAGAGCAAGTCCTTTCCTTCTGGCACGCTCCAGCAGTATCTGCTTTACATGACTAAACATGACTAAAGTTTAAATATTTAAAATTGGGAGAGCTGCCTATCTATCAGTGACAAGCCACAGTCACTAGAGAGAACACTTTAAAGCATTTAAAAAAAAAAAAACTGAGGGAAAAAAAAAGCTAGTCTAGGAAAGAAACCAAAGCCAAGACTCCACTCTTATGTCCCTAAATGAAAATTGCAACTGTTTCAAAGGAAAATCACTGGACAGGAGTTCAACTGTGGAAAAACTTATCATAAAACTCTTCCAGAAACAGGAATCACCTGTATATAAAGAGCATTGACTTAGACTAGAATCATCTTAAACTCTAAGCTGTTAATCCAAACACGCTGAAAAAAACCACAAAAGTGCTATAAATTATTGACTAGCAAAAGCAGGGATTGCTTCACTTTTGTATCTAACCCATATGCACATTTTGAAAAATGGTGAAGAACTGTGGCACACCAGATTTGTTACTATTAAAGTTATGCTATCTATAAACAAAAAAGAAAAAAATAGCATTCATGTCTGCAGACAAACTACCATATCCAATCCCACTACTGGCTGTGGCTCTAGCACACCTTCTAGCTCATCTTTAGGCCATTCCTGAGTGTCTACATGTACAAGGCCAACAATAATTGCCATTAATTGGATTCACCACATACAACAACCATAACACTCCATAGAAATGTTAAGTCATTACCCAGAACCACATACATTTGAGGGTATTCAACTGCTTTTATTCAGAGCTCTATCACTAAACTGAAACTCCACTAGAAATCCTCAATCAGAAGTAGCTCTCCTGGTTTTACAACACTAAAATCAAAATCAAAGCAAACTAGTATGGCATTGTTTCACAGATTCCTGCTCTAGAAGGTTATCACTGAAGACCTCCAGGGGCTATAGGCACCACTGGTTTTAATATGTAACCTCCAAAGTCAAGTGCTGTGCTATTATCCAGCCCTGCCATCACATGCAAAAGGATTTCCAAGTGCAAAATTCCTACAAACTCTGAAATCCTGTGGGATTTGCATGTGTAGTACAGTCTGAGCATCAAGTTGCCAAATTATTTCCAACTGCTCTTAAATGAATCCTTCCAGATCAACACAACTATAAAGAGGCAAGAATTCCTGTGCATGCTGCAAGTGCCACATTGAACTGTTCCAAGATATCCTTCCTCACACATTCTAACCTTAATTCAGTGGGGATTTTTTTTCAGTTTCAGGGCTGTCCTAAACCTACCAAATGCTGTCACAGAATCACAGGATGGGGCACAGCTGATCACCTGGTCCAACCTCCCTGCTTGAGCAGGGGAATCCCAGAGCACATGGGGCAGGATTGAGTCCAGATGGTTCTGGAACATCTCCAGTGAGGGAAACTCCAAAATCTCTCTGGGTGATCTGTCCCAGTGCTTGGTCACTGCACAGTGAAGTTCTTCCTCATGTCCACATGGACCTTCCCATGCATCAGCTTCTGCCCTTTCCTCTTGTCCCATTGCCCAGCACCACTGAGCAGAGCCTGGTGCATGCTCTGCCCTCCCTGCAGGCACAGACAGACATTGATGGGTGCCCTCTCAGTGCCTCCTCCAGGCTGAACAGGCCCAGCTCCTTCACCCTCTCCTCACTGGAGAGATGCTCCATCCCCTTCACAAGCTCTGTCACCCTTCCCTTTTCCTGCTCCAGGAGCTCTGTCTCTTGTCCTGAGGAGCCCAGAACAGGGCACAGCACACCAACAGGCACAGTCACACCGTTCAGCAAAGCACCTTGAGTTAAACATGACTTTACCCAGCTTTACCTTTAAACCATCAAGACTCTTTTCTTCTAGAATGCGTTTTGACCCAAATTAGACTCAGAAAATGAGTGTCAATCAGCGTGCACTAGACACCCAGCTAATGACTCAACACCTACTGCAGAATGTACAATTTCCCAAATCCTTTGGAGGAGTCCTCATCACCTGCGGCACAGAGGAAAACAAACTTGTCTGGCTGTGGGAAGAACACGATCCTGTGATCTCAGGCAAGCACCTGCCAACAGCCACTGATAACATCATAAATGCACCTCCAATGTTCCCCAGAGGAGAGATAACAACTTACAAGGTATTTTTATTTTCAGGATTGTAAGACCCATTTCCACATAGGACACATGCCTTCTGAATTAGCACAGTGTGCGGCAGCCTCTTGTACCAGAACTTGAAAGCCAAAAGTATGCTGGAAAAATAAAACATTTTGTAATACAGCTGGCTAGGACAGATGGATAAAAAGGAGCAAACAGATACTCACCATCTCAGATTCAGATGTGTTTCACTACACAGTTAGATGCCATCAATACCTTCACATAAGGAGACTTTTATAACAGCAATTTACACTAGTTAAACTTTATTTATCAAACTGGCAGCCCATCCTTTCTGAAATAAACACTACTTCTAACACAGAGCTCTGCACTTTAAGTATTCTTTGTCCTGTGCAATGTCATCCAAGTCCCAGTTGTTTTCAGTCCATATATTATTATATACAATGCTCAGTTAAATGAGTTTTCAAGCACTCTCTCCAAACTGTGCTTCTATGTTATCCAAAACAGGAGCCCTTAAAATACTGTCAAACCATTTAATGGCATCCATACAAAATCCCACATGGCCCTTATTCCATGACACTTTTAATCCCTTCCTTAGTGCTCCCACCAACTATCATCAGAGAAATTAATTCCTAGAAACAAATTACCAGAGAGGTATTCATATCTTATATATTTTTACATGGAATTTTCATTTTCAAACCTTTCAATAAATAAAATTTTTCTTATTCCCTTATTAGTGCATATCCAGCTATGCACACATTTTATGAAATGACAGATTATGGCATTTTTAAAAGGAAAGTAAAGTGTTAATCTAGCCTGCATCTGGTCAAACATTGCCTAGATCACCCAAATTATGAACTTATACACTCAGTATCTTTTTCTCTTGTACCACTAATATATTTAAGGAGGTTTTTTACTACCTGTGATCCATGGGTACAAAAAATACATTACAAGTCACTGAACATGCAAGATTAGTCTACTTGAAGTGTCAGAAACTACATCCCCATGACAACTACCCTGAGAACTCTACATGGATTTTATTCCCCTCCATGATAATTGAAGTAATGTGTTTGAGGACTTTCTCCCCAGCCCATAATGAACACTGAGGAGGAGACTGGGTAACCTGCATTAAGCTATAAATATTTCTGTTTCACAGAAGATCATCAGGGTGCATGGAACTCTCTGCCCTATCAGTTTCCAGAGCTGAAAGCCCATTTTGTCCTGGCTCCACCCTGGGAGTCACTGCCTGTTCCAAGCACACAAGCCAGAAAGCACAGCAGGAGAGGGCAGCAGAGGCTGCTGCTGTGCTCAGTCTCAAACCTCACACCTGCTAAGAAACAGCTCCACATCTCCAGGGCTGCATCCTGGACATCCTGACACGTGCATGGAGAAACAAAAGGGAGGGTATGAACACGGGGAAAAGGTACACAGCCTGACTGCACATTGTACAGCTCACAGGTTTTCAGGGAAAAAACCTCCAGTTCAGACACAAACTCAAATTGGTTTACTGCCACACAGTAAACCAAAACTGAATGCCTATCAATAGAATACATATACACTTGGATTTTTGTTCATCCATAAATTCTATATTGTGCCAAATCTTTTCTGTTATTTTGACTTTTAAAGTTTTTCCTTTTCTGAAAAGTAAAAACCACCAAACAATCACACAAAATCTAGAACAAACTCAACCAAATACCAAGGCAAATAAAGATCGTGCAGCCCTTCTGAATGTGTCCTTAGCACTAAATCCCCACTACTCCACTGAGAACATCCACCAGCCAACTGCCCAGGGCATTATGAAGCACACAAAATGAGGCAGGACAAATGAGGAACTCAACACATTATTAACTTCCAGGTCACCCCCCCAAACACTACTCCACTTAGCCAATGTTCTTCATTCAATAATGAAATGCATCCAGAAACAGCCAGAGATGCTGAACTGATTGGACAGACATATTTTGGGGGCTTCCTGACTGGCCAACATGTTCAGAACCTTATTTCTCACAGATGTGTTAATGCCACTCATGGCACTGTTCTAACAGGGACACTACTGCAAGTCTGAAGAACACAAGAAAGCTCCTGAAAATAACAAAGAATTTACTGAAAGTCAAAACACACCTGTAACTCAAACCTGAGACAGGAAAACTGACTTATGATACAAAAAACCCCAAAAAGGCAGTATTATAAACTACCTGAATAATAACTGAACTTGAATAATAGACTTCCAAAAACTACACAGAAGTGTAGACTGCTTCCAGGCACCTCATATTTTCTTTAATATGACTCAGAAAATAATATCTACATTCTTGGCTAATTTCAGGCTGTAAAATTCTGCATTTTATAGGTTTCTGAACATTTACCCAGGTAATTTCAGTGTAATCATTCCTACCTGAAACCTCACTTGTAAGAAATACTGTTAGTAAATGATGCACTGTATAGCCAAGACAGATTCTAATCTACAGAAGTGATGGGCTGAAAAATTATCACATAAAATCAATAGAAAAGAAAAAGAAACTGCTATAAAAGGCAATAAGTTTGAATTTCAGCTGTCCTTTCAGAGAATGAGATAAAATGAGGCAGGGTGGGGGGAAAGGAGCAGCAGGGAAAACAGGATCAGGAAGTCAATGAGCACAAATGAAATACGTGCTGCAGCATTTGTGATGCAAATTTGATAATAATACACTCCTCAAAAGCTTCATTCAAACCTGCTTTGTGATTCATTGTCAAACAAATAATTCTAGTGATTCATTAATGAAAGAATGAATGGCCTAATGCTGCTTTGAAGTAGACAATGCACACTCTAGAGGAAGGTTGCCATAGGTTTAAAAGTAAACATTACCTTAAGAAATCAAACTTTCCATTTCTTTTCAGTTCACAAAAAAAGGAATGGACTTAACTCCTAAAAATGTTAAGCTTTGATTTCTTTTTTATTCTCACCTATATCTTGCTACTCTTTGTTTTAGAGGCAATGTAATTACTCATTAGCTTAAATACAGTAATTTTTTTAGCAACTTCATGGATTCTGATGGACTACCTCAAGGATTTCTCTACTGGCTCAATTCCAATTTGCACAGTAACTGCAACAGATTCAACTTCAGCAGCCCTTCTGCATGAGTAAAAGCATCAGAATATTTTACATCACACAGCATTTCACAAAAGCAAGAAAACAAACTCATAAAAGCTGGGTTATTACATAAATATGCTATACATTTAAACCAAGGCATACCAACACAGAATTTTATTGTTTTCACTAACAGTAAAAAAAACCTTCAAACCTAAGTCAGGTCTGAAGAGAAAAACACAGAAATATCTGTAAATATCTCCATACATACCAACAAGTTTCATGATTAAAGCTTAGGCATTTGACCTAGACATTTTAAGAAGAATAGCCAGGGGCTATTTATCCTATTTGGCTTGAATTGTTATAATGTTTTATTTCTGGGTGAACGGTAGATATTTTCTTTCCCTTAGTAGCAATAACTTCCAATCATTTAATTACATTCTGGAGAACAGCTAATGCTGTAGCTGAGCATGCCAAAGACAGGATACACTTAAAAACTGGCTCCAAAGGACACAAATTAATATAGTGAATAAAGGCAAAATTAGGTCTTGATACACTGAAAATAATCCTCCACTGGCAACCATCTCAAGTCTTGCACATCAGATGTACAGAACCACCAAAATGACACAACCCAAGTAAACCACAAACCATCCTAAAATATTATTTTATTCCTCAGTCAAGCTTAAACATTTCAGCAGTGGAGGTAAACACTTCCTCTGAGCACAAAAGAATTTACTTTGAGAAATACCTTTCACATTCTTTAGAATGCACAATGCCTTTGGGGTTTACAAGGGAGCTACTACTTTCTAGTAAGGGGGAAAGACAGGCAAGACTTCAGCTCCTGATGAATGAAGAGTCTGTCACATGAGACTAACGTGTCTGGAAGCACTTGGACTATTTTGTTAAAGGCTACTGAGATGCAAACTGCCCATTATTATAAAATACTGACACACTTAAACAAGTCTGTAACATAACTTTGTTTGTAAGCTACATATTAAATGCAACTTCCTCCACAATCTGTACAAATTGTTGCAAATTGCAGATTGCATACGTTCTCTATCTTCAAATGATGTGGTTTACTAGCACGTCTTCCACATGATGTATGCTTGGCCCAGAGCCCCAGAGCAGCAGCACAGGACCAGAGGGCAAGTGGAAGTTGGTTATGAGCCACTTTCCACTTCCTTTATCCTTTGCCTGGTAGGAATAAGACCAATCCTCAGAGTTGTGCTCAGAAAGCCCAAGGGCAGTTCCTAGACCTTTCCTACACTTGCCCTTCAAGGGGCTCTCTCAGAGCTGAGAACTGCCAGGACAGCACTGCAGCACAAGAGCTGCTTTCAGCAGTGATCCATCAGCTATAAAATTACTGTGCATCCACACAATTCCAACCCTCTGCCTTCCCTAACCTGACTAAGTACAAAACTCTTCTACTACTGAACTACAACCAAACACATCAGCAGGAGCAGCCAGTGTAAAATCTCTCCTTTTTAAGTTAATGAATCCACTGACAACCAGCATATTCATGTCACATTTACTTCTGATGTAATGTGAAAGCTTCCAGCTTTATAATTCCATAGTAATACTGTCAGCATCATCAAGCCTGAATTTCTCTTCACTGGACCTGCAAGATCTTGTTTAACCACTTTATTCATTAAGGAAATTCTTTTTACAATGTAAGGAAAATGCCCTACACTTTCAGGTTTATCCTTTCCTTCTCTACATAACCAGTGGCTACTGGAAGGATTGGGGGAGGAGAAAAAATCCCTTTACAACACAGATAAATTTCTCAAACTACATCTCTTTTACTGGGACACCTGATACAGGCACCATGAAAGGAAAAAAAAAAACGTACTACAGTCTATTAGTTTGTTCAGGATGACAGTGTTGTCCAAAAATACATCCCTACACAGCATATAGAAATATACATTATACACAGAAATACGTATTTTAGTATCTTATTTTTGAACCAAGTAATGACTGTAAACTTACAACTCAGAATATACAACATATAATACACTGGAAATTGCTTCTGCTGGCCTTTGTATAAAAGGTATTTTAGCATGTAAGCCTGGGCCACAGCAAGAAAGAATTAGCAGGTAATGTACGTGATCAATATCATCAGCAAAACCAGAAATTCCATCTTGTAAACAATCTGTTTGCCAAAGTAAAAATTTTTATCACTCTGTTAACCAGCCAAAGTACCAGCACGTTGAGATTTCTTTATCTGATTTTCTGGCTTAGTAAGCCAAATAATTGAGATATGTATGAGAGCTGCTCTCTGAATTTATAAACTGCAAGGTTTTTTACTAATCCAGCCAGCATTTGGCATTATTCAGAAGCCTGACACCACAAAATGAGCATGGCAGGAAAGCAGTGTCCAAGACAAACAGCCTTCTCCTCCCCAGCATGTCTTTTCTTACGTACAGGGCTGCAGTGGAGCCATCACACACTTCAGTGCTGGGGATTAGTTTAGAGAACAGAGAAGTTATGGATGACAAGACAACGCTGTGTGTACATAACCTCTCCTAACTTCAACTCCAAAAGTCTCCATGGAGACCTGAGGGGAAAACAGAACCTCTCTGTCAGAATGAAAGAAGAGTCTGAAGAGCATCATTACTAACAAAACAGAAGGAGCTACCTGAAAGTACAAAATCAACTTAATTTCAGTGGTTATTAAGGTAACAGCACAGCTCCTACCCACCCTGCTCCCCCAGGCACACAACCTGCACATCTCTATTTTCCACTTAACCCCAGTGTCAACTTTACCCAAGGAAATCTTCCCCAACCCATCTCATTACTCATCCTCTTACCTTTGTGCAGTCCCCATGACAGAGTCACTATTATTGCCCTGCCACAGCAAAGTCTGAGTTACCATTTCAAACCTGTTCTTCAGTTCTGAATCTCTAACTGGTATGGCACTGAATAATTAGTTTTATTAACTCCTGATTAATAAATTAATCAGGAAAAAAAACTTGCTAGATTAGCTTCATAATTTGTTACTTTCTCATACACTATGAAAGAACGTAAGAGAGGAAAAAAACATCCACCAATGACTTTGAATTTTTTCTTTAAATCCTAAAAGTGCTGTGGATAGCAGGTAAGGTGGCCCTTGACAGACTTACTGGGCCACACCAAGTCTATTAGCATGACAAAACCACAATTAATATGGCAGCACAAATATTCAAAGGTACAACTTACAAAGCAATCATTTGTCTTTAAACTGGAGCAAATTTCCATGTACTCCAGCCAGGTTTTGGGCTGTGCCCTACTTACACACAACACAATCAAAAAACACATTAACTTGAAATTAACAGAAGTGGGAAAGGCTTCAATTCAGAGGCACAATGAAATAAAACAGAAAAATATCCAAAGCACTCCCTAAAAAGCAGTTCATACACGCAAAAAAATTATTTATATACATAAATATACAGTGTATATATATATACACTATGTGTATATATAAATATATATATATATATATATATATAGTCTCTACTGGTTTTCTCCTTCCCCCATCCTGGAAACACAGAACTATTTCAATTTACATGCAGAGTACAGATCACCAAGTGAGGCACAAACTTTTCTTATGCAGCTTGCAGAAGAGAAGTTGGACATAAGACAATGCATGTCACTGCCCAAACACTGAACAATATTTAACAAAAATTTCTTCCTGGCACAGAGGTAAAAACCCTCTCGTGTGGCAGAAGCAGGTGGTACCTTTTTATCCTTCCCATGCAATACCCCCTCAGGTGACTGAACACAAACATTATCAAACCTATTGCTACCCATTTCCTCAGCAAATGAAATGACAGAACCCACTTGTGAGTCTGACAGCCCCAAACTTCTCTAGAAAACATGCAGGAAATGAAACAAGTCATTTCCTGGGGTTTGGGGGTTTTTGCTTGGGGAGTTTTCTTGGTTTGTTTTGAGCAGTTTTTTTCTGGGGTGGTGGTTTGTGGGTTGTGGTTTGGTACATTTTCTGAGATGGTATTTGTGTACTTGTTTGCCTCCCTTGGTTTCATGCAGCTCAGCAGGGCTGGCTTTTGGGGTTGACTTCTGTTCAACTAGCAGCATAGGAAAGTTACTTAAAGCTTTCTAAAGAATAAAAGTATTTTGACAATTATTGGGAACACCTGAAGATAGAGAAGATACAGACCTGCTACTGAACATTCATAATTTGTTCCCATTTTTTTGTTTTAGCAACACAGTCATACAGAAATCATTTATTAGCTGCTGGTAAAAAGCTGCTTTTCAGAAGTCTCAAATGATAATACATGGAAAACCCAGCAATCATGAAACTGTATCCCTAGCTTTACAGTACATTTTGTGCCCTATTATACAGTAAATGGTGTTAATTTTTATAGAACTTCCTATGTTCTTTGGCATCACCATGACTTTCAAGTGCTAAATACACATTTCACACACAGGAGGCCTCTGAGGACTTGTATTACTTAAGAACTTATTTTAAAAGAAATGTGCAAAAAAGAGCTACAAGGTTTGCACATAGGTAACACATCCTGTTACCCTTACCCTGGATTTGTACCTGCTGTTATTTATTTAGCCTCAGCCTCATGGACTTTCTTGTTAAGTTGATTGTCAATGGAAAAGCAGAGGAGAAAAGAACTTGCTGGAGACTGAGTACTCAAGCTTCAGTACTTTCAAAGTTTAAAACGGACATTCAAAATCTGAAGAAAAAAATCCCATGTTTGCACTAAGAGAAACTTTAGACTGCTTAGCCATTGCTTTGGAACTAAAATGGCAAACTCCCAATTTTTCTGATGCAGGTACATGAAGTAGGATAAGTACCCTCAATTTAAAAGAAGAAAAAATAAAACTTATGCTAAATGTCTGGAGCCTGATTTATTTTTAAGAACATCTTTCTCCTCCAGGAGAAAAAAAAATAAAAAACCTCCAATTTCTGGATATATCTCCAACAAGAATTTTTCTTGTCTTACTAATCCTACCAGACCCCAACTCTATTGTGTCCATCAGAATAAATAAAAAAGGCAACTCGGCAACTCCTTCATGACTCAAACCAGAACATAACCAAACAGAACAACTATTGAAAAAGTTTAATTATGACCTTCAGTTTAAACTGAAGAGCCTAAAGCCACTCCTCTAATGTTCCCCACTAAGGACAAAACATCAGTTCAGTGCTGCAAAACCTAACAAGGCAGCCCTACAGAAATAAAAGAAAGGACCTAGAATGTATTCTGTATTTCCGCAGCCTGAATGCCCAAGCTCAACCCATGTTACTTGCAGGATGAGGGGAGATGTAGAACAAATCTACCAGAGCAGTTCTCAACAGCCCCAGCAACCTCCCCCTGCAGCAGAAGAGCCTCACCTACAGCAATGCACACCTGGGATTCCTACACCCTCTCTTGGGCACTGCCCAGGAATTCCACATACATCTGCTACCTCAGAGCTGCATCTTTATAGGCAGAAAGGAACTGATCAGAGTTTTAAACCAGATTTTCCAGGTATTTCTGCAGAGCCTTCCACATGCAAACTGTATACTCCATGGCAACACCCACAGCGGAGACCTTCTGGAGGCATATCCTCCAGGACATTCCTTCAGCTGTCCCTCTGCACCATCCCACTGACAGGGCAGGATTTGCCATGGACTGTGCTCACAAGCTCTACAGACCCCTCCATACCAGGATGGCAAGTTCTGTTGTGACAGAGTGCCACAGCACACACCACAGGTCACACTTGAGAGGCTCACTACACACAGAGAATCACCAAACAATTTCAGAAAGCTCCAACCCATTCACCCTACCTCATCAGAAGGCTTCAGGTGCCTGCCCATACAGAGCAACATCATCTCACCTCAGAAGACTGAAAGCCTCTGCCCTTCTCCTTCTTTGGCCCAACCTTTCATACCCCTTATTGCTGATGCACTGCACCTGTGAGCCCTCTGCTCCCTTTGGTGATTGGTCAGTAACCCCTCAGCACTCCCTGGCTCATCACCTCCAACACTGCTCACCTGCCTTTCACAGCTGTATCCCATTGGGGATGGGGCTCAGCCACAGCCCCACTCCCAATTCCCACAAACTGTGTGTGCCTACACCAGAGCACTATTCTTCCCTCAGCTTGAGCATTTGGGCTTAATGTCTGCTTAATGACTGAAAAGGCAAAGGCTTTTTTCTGGTTTTTAATCAATTTTATCCTTGACATAACTTGGACTATTTTGTGATGTTTCTTTAGAAGATCTTTATGCCTCCTTACGAAATAATACAAAGTGTAATCATAACCACTGGAGTAAAGTAGAACATGCAGCATTATGACAATGTTTACATCAAATAAAAAATGCTTTGCACCTTCTCACACATAGTAATCACATATTTCATGTTCAAAAAGACTGTCTTTGCACAGAGCAGCTAAAAATGCAGAACGTTTATTCTCAAGCTCAACCCTGACACGTTTGGAACTCAGCTCTTTCATTACAGTAATTTTTTCAGAGTTCAAAGTGATGCTTTTGTACACAGTAAAGTATCCAAACGCTTTGCAAAGGAGGATCTGTTACTTCTTTGTCATCAAAAGTGTACATGAAGGATTAGAGTAAAATTAAGCAAAACACACATCTGTGTAAAAGATACAGCAGCAAAAAAGCAGCTCCTCCTTGAAGCCAAGAAACCAGAAAGCAAAGTAAGCATGCATTACAGCACGCATCTTGCTCTCAAATACGTGGAAAAATCCTTTGTAAATAACATTCTTTATACAGAAGGCAGTGAACTTTCTGAAATTTTCAAGGTGAAGGTTTCCAAAGCTCTCAGTCTACTCTAAGATTAGACATGGTGTGGGTTGATGTTTTCAATACCAGAAAGACGCTCCACATAAACAGCAGAGTGCAATTCGTTAAAGTTGGTGTGACACACTTTGAAGCAAAACAATCATCACTTCTGAAAGCATTTCAAGGTTGGGTAGTTGATCAATAAAAAAGTATTTCCACAATATCAAATAAAACCTCACTGATTTTAGTAAAAAGCACTTGCTTGGAATCAAAGGAAAGATCTTACGTGAGAGATGCACGTTTCCTGCTAAACTGCAACATAAATGAAACTTAATGATGTTTTACACTGGACACACTGTCACCCTAGAGCTAGGGAATTATCATGTCCTGCAAAAATTTAAAATCCCTTTTGGATACTATTTGCCAACTGTGTTAAAAGTTAACATCTTGATAAGTTCAAGATATTATTGCAATACATGACTAAGCCAGTTCATCTGAAATTTTCAACCTAGGGCCTGTGAACAACACAATTCAGGCAGCAGAGACAGATAAATCCCCTCTGTCCTCACTTCTTTCTTTCAAAAGCTGTATATTCACACACATCTCTCTTTCATCTGCCTCAGATCAAAACAATCCTCCTCAAATCTGAAATGTGTAAAGGAGAATCCTCCTCATAAGAGCCCTTCTGACATCCCACGCAGTGACAGCGCTGCAGAGATAACATGCAACTCATTTCTCCAACTCCCTCTCTTTAGCCTTAAATGCAGTCTTTATTTGTAGTCCCATACCTCACTGCAAATTCCTGTTCTGGAGCTTGCACAAACTACCCACATCTCAACCCAACCTGTAAATATTACTTAGCAAACCCCAACTCTGCAACTCACTTCCTCCTGATCTACTTTCCAGTCCTCTGCATAAGAATCTGCCCCAACTTCCAAGTCCCTGTTCCCTCTCCACCACCTTCACAGGATTGTTCCTCTGTACACTGCACTCTTGATCTCTAATAGACAATGTTTGTCATCTCACAGTTCCTCTTCCACTGCCCTTTTCCATTCCTTAGTTACTTAAAGTACTGCTTTTCCATAATGCTTCCTGCCTCTAAGCATTTGCAGAGCCACAGCCCTTTAATGAGAGGAACTGGAACGCGGATCCATACAACTCCCACCCAGCAGGTATCATTCACATGTATCACGTCAGCAAACTTCCTTGCATCATACTCGATACAAAATCTGTTCAAACAGAATTCTGTGACTGGAAGGCCATCTCAACTGTCTACTACAACATTATTTTTCCCTCAACTTCACAGCAGCTGCCACAGATCTGTGGGTACTGAGATGCTCACTGAAAGTCCCCACAGAATTTTAGACAGTACCCTCCTCACGTGCATTACTTTCTTTCAAAACCTGGCTTAGTTTAATTTAAAACAAGACTAAAAGGACAAAAAAATCAACAATAGTTGATTTCAACCTGTTCACTCAATCCTTAACAACAGATTTGTACTGTACATATATTTTTGCATTGATTAGGTAAGTTTCAAAGCTTTTCTTCTACTCAACACATAAGTATAAGCAATGATAAAGGATGAGGAAGCAAGTTTTCTCTTTTTTCCCAGAACTAACCAGCTGCTAAGATTTGTTTATTTAAGTCTGCGTGCCACTGCTCACCTACAGATGATGGAGAGTGACAAGTCATTTGGGAGTTTCCCACCCTGTATATTTCCTGTGATCCCAATAGGCTAAAACAATTAAATAATATTTTAATCTCAACAAAGCAAGATTTTTATACAACAGCTGTAAAAACGCACGTTGACAATAAAAATTTCTGAGTGTATTCAATGTTTTCCTCATACAAAACCTTTTCAGAACACAGATGATAAATGATGCTTTACAAAGAAGAATGATTCACATATCCTGGTAGGCCAAATATTTTGTCTGGACTGACTATAGACTAAAAACAGGGAAAAAAAACAAAGAGCTTCCAGTAAGCTGAGAATATCTTATGGCCCATATGTATTTAGCAAAAACCAGCTCCTTACCCACCTGCCTGAATGGCACCAGCGCCAACTCTCAGGCTGCTCAGCCCAGGTACCAGCTGAGCCCACACTGCCCTGTGCAAGCCAGGACTCTAAAGCAGCATTCTCCCTCAAGAGAACTGGGCCCTGAGGGTTTAGGCACGTTTTGCTCCACATTCTGCAGCACTCCATAAGCTGGGGATGTGCAGGGGATGTGAGAAGGCTCCACAATTATGGCTAAAGTGCAAAGGGCTGGAGTGTCACCGTGCAAACAGCCTGAGCTGCCCCTGCAGGAGCACTGCCCTGGGGAACACCCTGCAACAGCGCCCCAAAACAACAGCAGCCCCCATTAACAAGGGGTCCAAAAATACCAGAGAATGCAATCCCACCCTGCCTGCCTGCCTGCCTGCCTGACCCCAAATGAAAGGAATCCATGGCCGTGGTCACGCTCCCACAGCAGGGGCAAACAGCAGCACGCTGCCACAGCAGCCACCATCATCCCCTGATGTCATCCTGCTCAGCTCCTGCATGACAAACTTTGTTCTTCACAGCTGCACACCAGTTCCAAACAACGTGTTTGGCTTCCGAAATGAGAACAAAAAGCACGGGGCTACTTCAAACAGGCAATCAAAATTAACACCATTGTCTGGAACACCCTCAGCTGTCCCCAAGTTAAACACTGTTTGTTTGTGCTCTGGCTCACAGAGGTTAACAGCATTTCATTCCCCATTCCCTCCTTGCCCGCAGAACCAGCTGCCAGAGTGACTTAAATTAAAAATCAGCACAAAGAATGTGAATCGTTAAAAATAATGCTGTATGCAAATTTCTTTGAAATCCACAGACACAAACTTTGAAACATCACAAGTGTTACTGTGTATTTGTATTACTTCTAACTCCAGCAGTTTTCTCTAAAGCTGAACTGTGAATTGTATTTGGCTCACGGAGCACAGAATATTTCACCTGATCTCTAAACAAGCATTGCAAATGCTGGTAAATACCTGATTGGAAAAGGACCCCCAAAAAAATCAAACAGGAAGGCACAAAATAAACATAAATGTGTAAATTTGAATGATTATTATGGTATTTCAGGGGTTTTGAGAGTTCTCTTAAAACCATAATGTAAGAATAGAGTATGGTTCTGTGCTTCTGCTAAATCACCTATTTCCTTACTGCCATCTCCTGCCCCATAAATAAGCTACACTGCCAAGATTTTGCACATCCAAATGCACTTCCAGTGCATGCCTCATTGGCAGTAAAAACAGTAATTTTTTAACTTCTCAATGCATATTTTGCAATTGCAAGAAACCAAAGGAACTGGTTGCCTAAAATGAGAGCACAAACAAAGAAAACAGAGTCACCTCCATGTCCTAGCAAACAATTAAATGCCACTTGACTATGGGCCCGTAATTAATTAATAGAACACAACCTCTCCCTTCTGAGGCTGTGGCAGGCCCAGAGTCTTAACTGGAGCATATTATAATGTGTCTGCCACAAAGGCAGGCAAACATTCTCCTAAATGGTGTTCTCACAAGTAAAGCTGCTCCTTGCAGAGAGGTTTCCTACAGAAACGACGTCTGTGTGACCAATGGCCTTTAACCCAAATAAATAAATAAACACAGAATGACCCTGAGCTGAAGAAAAGTTAGTGTTCAAGACACCCTGTTCCTTGTCTGGAGCAGCACTACCAGGGCCATTCCAGACAAAAGACAAAAATGTGCAGAAGCACGTCACTAGTTCTGCTGTTCAGGAAATAATTGGCCAACTTGTTTCTTGAAGTCTCGGACTCTTAAAATATCACCCTACTTAAATGCTCCCCAAACAACCCAAAATTTAGTGTGCCTAGGGACACCATCTGAATGTGCTTTCTGCAAATTTATCCACTAGACACACTCAATCATATTTACAGCAGCACTAATTCTATCTCTCAGACATGATATGTGAGCCATTGTGGGGTCCAATGCTTGGTTTTTGGTTTGAAGTGGGTTTTGGTTTAGTTTTGATGGAAGTTGCTGCAGGCTGAAGCACAGAATATAACTGCACCTGTTCTATTAATATATAAACATATATATTTACAAAAATATTTATATATACAGAAATTATTTCTTTTCTGAAAATGAAGATAATAGAGTAGAGGACAAGATAAGAATTCAAAGTGATCATGAAAGACTGGGGAAAAAAGTTGTGAAAAAATGTTAAGAGTGTGACTAAGGAGAACTGCAAAGCTGCAGAGTTATGCCAGAACACCTGACTCCACATATAGGGGAAGGCCCAAATGTGGTTTAGGTAAAAGGGATGCAGAGGTTAATGCAGACCACAAAGTGACCCTCAGTGTTGTGATGCTGAGAGCTAAAAAAAAAAAAAAAAAAAAAAAAAGGCAGCTCAGAGTGATGTCACAGAACTGCCCACAAAACCAGCAAGTACCAGTCTCACTCTGTATTTTGGTAAGATTTCATGTAAATTACCACATCCAGTTGGGTCCCCACAGTTCAAGGAGAAGAGAAGTAACAGGCTGACAACTGTACCCAAACCCACAGGACTCAAACACTGAAAAGTCTCCTGAAAGTCAGCCAGAGGAGCTGGAATAGGCTGCCAGAGGAGGTGTGAAGGGCTGGTGTGGAGGGCTCTAAGAATGAGTCAGGGTCTGCCCAGGCAGAGCAGCAAAGGCTGCAGCCAGCTGAGCCTTGGGAGAGGAGAAGGGACCAGGCAATTCCCACTGGTCCTGTGCAGTCTTTAGGGGTCTGGATCACAGAGATCAGGGCTGAGCAGGACCTCTGGGGTTCACCTAACCCATTCCTGGGTAGGTTTTTTCACAATTCCACACTGTTTATTTCTGAGTTTACTGATGCCATACCAGATGTTAGGCTGAAGTTTTACAGAGAACTGTCCCAACAAATTCCAAGAACTTTTCCACTTAGTGACAACAGCTAAATTAGAGACCATTGCTATGAATTCTTTCTCACCACTAAATGTACTTTGGCTTGTATTTATAAAAATGCATTTCATTTGAATGAAATTTGAACATTCTAGTCACTCAGTATCATGAGCTCTGTCTGAAGCCCTTCACCACAGGCTTTACATTCAGCTATTCAGAATTATTTTAATTACTGTCTTTTAATCATCTAAAAGTCTTAAGCATTAAGCATTCCACTTCCTTTTTTACTTGATATTTACAGGTTGAACAAAAAAAGGTCTGCAAAATTAATTTTGGGGGTCCATGCTACCAATTTTGCCCAGGAACCGTGACCACCTGCACCCATCCTTCACCAGCAGGTCAAGAGAGGTGATTCCCTCCTGCTCCTCTGCTCTCCTGAGAGTTCACCTGGGGTGCTCCACCACCTCTGGGGGTCCCAACAGAGGAAGGACAATCCAATCCAGTGGAAAGTTGGGAACCCTGCCCATGGAACCAGAGGATCTTTAAGGTCCCTTCCAACCAAAACCATTCTATGATCCTTTAATCTGTACCTAACCCTTGGGACTCTCACCATTAAATCAGGAATAGTTTAGATTCAGACATGAAAATTTGCTGCTAATTAAGTTTGGCAAGACCATGTGGACAAAACCTTGGTCCATCTGCTGTGAAAACTGCAGAAAGCATATGGTGCTTTATACAACTACATGAAGATCACTGAAGTCCAAAGCTCCTCTCAGTAACCATCAAATGCAAAAGAATAAAAAAACGCCAGAATTTTCATAAGACCATAAATCAAATCTAATAAAACATACTATTTATGTTTTGGTCTCTGCAAGTCTATTTTCAAAGCTTTAAGAGAACAGTTAAGACTAGGTAGGGAGTACATACCAGACAGACAGTAAGTAATGAGGGTTTTCTACTGCTCATTTCTAGACTTTATATGGGGATTTTTAAACAGAACTATATTCTGAGTCTTCTGCTTCAGAATTTTATTAGTAGCCATGACTCTTCTTGTTTTCATATGAAACTTAAAAAGAATTACTGATTTTTGGGGAGCCAGGGAGGAGAAGGAGAAAAGAAGTTAGGGACAGGAATCAACTCAACCCACAGACTTTATTATAACTTTAAGAACAGTGGCTGAGAATAAGCAGAACACACAACTCAGTTACAAAGGAAGATAGGAGATCCATAGGTTTTACTTTTCAGCATCCTCTCCTTAACCATCACAACTTGGGAATTGAAACATCTCCAAGGTCTCTTCCACAAGACAGAAACAATGAGCTGCAGACCAGTTAAAGCCTTTCTTAAAAAAAATATTATTGTTATTATTACTTGTATCTGAATCTTACCTCTGGGTTTTCTAATGTCAAATAATGCTAGGCATATTCACAAGAAAACAAAAGATTATGAAAACAACAGTCTTCTGAGTTAGGCCTCTCAAATCCTACCTCACTGTAAAGAGCAACAATCCTCATTTTTATTAGAATTAAGTATGGATGTAAACTGCTACCTTCTGTCTTCTACTAGGCTATCAGCAAGAAGAGCAGCTCTGATTACCAATAACTATGGCCAGAGACTAGACCAGGGAACCCCCATGTTTTTGAACTGCAGTTTTCCAAAAAAGGCTATTTACTAAAACTGGCCACATTTTTGTAAAGTAAAAAAATAATAATAAAGAAACCCATAAACAAGCATGTAAATAATTTTGTAAGAATGCAAAAACATTTTACAAAGTCAGAAAGGCACAAAGCATGTTTTCTGAGGTCTTTTCTCTCTCACAAAAAATTAGTGACAGTCTTGCCTCTTCCAAAAAGATGCCATGTGGCAAAAGAGAACAAAATGATAAAAAACAGCCTCCAGGAGATTATTTTGTTAAACATGTATGATCTCATCTCTTTTAATAATAAACACTACAAACAAAATATTTGGAAAACACGGTGCTGAAACAACAACCTTACAGGAGCACCACAACTTGAGCGGACGCCGTTTACTCAGGGGCAAACCCGGTATCATTATTTATGCACGTTGATCAAACAGGAAAGGGAATCTTTTGAAAGAAGAGTTTTGAATTCCAAATCACAAACATGTGGCTCTCTATGGCTTTGTTTTCTTTTCAGTTGCCTGTGGCTGAAACAACAGGGCCACTTGCTTTGGCTGTGCTGCTGAAGCGCAGTGCAGCCACAGCTGCAGGCTGAGCACACCCTGCTCGGTGAGGGGCTCTGGGATGCTCCAGCTCTCTCTGCTGGAAAGAACCAACCCTCAGAGCTGGAAAAGGGAACACACACTGTCACTACTCCAAACCCAGGTGCCTCAGCTTCAAGCATGCTTACAGGTAGCTTGAGTCCAAACCTCAGCACAGAACTGGCACCAGGGTCTAAAATCGCTGCCTCCAGCTAAAGGGCAAACCTGAGACCTCCACAGGTGTTCTCTGAACTCACTGCAGCAAAGTGGACCAGAACTTATCACTGAAAATCAGCATTTCAGTTTTAGTCACTATAAATTACCATGGGGAGAAACATTCCTCTGCAACACCTTGAACACTTGCATGGATTTCTGAACACAAACTGAATACTTACTACCACAGAAAACATCCGTGTGTATGCCTCGTTATCTTATTTATTTTGGAAATATCACTAAAAGCATCGATTCAAACCTTGGGCTTTCTACCACTGCTGAAACTTACTGAACATGAGAGACACATGCTCATTAGCTTCCTATTTTGCAAAAGCAAGCAGCTCTCGAAAGGCATTAAAGGAATTATTCTAAAATAAGAATAATTCAATAATTGCGCTTGTAAGAAATGTAGGGTGAATCCCAAAGGCAGCAGCTCTTCCCTCCCTTTACAGGAAATTCCAACTTGTTCCTCAGCTGCAGCTGGGCACAACCTATGGCTCAGGCAGAGGCCCCAGGCTAAGACACTTCACAAAAAGCAAATTCTGCCTGGCAGCCCACTGAACAAAATACACTGAAGGAAAAAAACTCTCACAGGATGAAGATTCTAAGAACTTGCAGCTCAAAAGAGGAAGACTCTAAATAGATTAAATTACCCCCAAAAATTATGGGGGGAAATGTGGGTTTAAATCCTTGTTTTACGAAGGCTTTTAAAATTGGTTTTATCACCAATTTTTCTTTGAAATCTTCTTTTAAAAATTATATATTCTTAAAAATTATCAAACCTACTAATTCTCTCTTCACAAACTATAAAACAAGAAGAAAGAAAATGGAAATCCTCTTCTAAGTTCTACTGGAATGTTTTGTACTAAACCTAGTTTAAAAATAGCACACCAACAATATAGACCAGTAACAGCCCAGTCATCACACAAGCTTCATAAAACAACTATGTGTTTTTCTGGGAAAATACATTAATTATGAAGAAACAGCTCCACAGGAACAAAGCATGTGGCCTTCTTCTATTTTTATGCAATTGCAATTTGCATGTTTATGAAAAGCAGTATGTGTAATAGAATTCAAAAAAACAGCTTCTTTAATTTTTTTTAAAAGTACAGTATGCCAATTCAACAATATTTCAAGAATTAAAATTCCATTACAGTTGAATTTATGACAAGGTCACAACTTTGTCTTTTGAGTCTTGAGTATTTTGTTAGTCACACATACAGCTTATTCTCACTGCCATTTAGGAATTAGATTTACAGCCCAGGGAACAATAGTCACAAAAAAAGGACGAGCGTCTGCATTTCTTTGTCCAAAACAAAAATATACATGTTAAATGTACAAATCTAAACTGTGGAAGACTTCAACAACACAGTGGTCAAACTAAAAGTTTTACTGGACTTTAACTGGTGCAGTTATAACAAACTAAGAAACAAGAGAGTGATGTTTTTAGATACACAAATAACTAACAGCTATAGGCATTTCTAATTGGGCTCTATTTTCAATTTTTTTTCAACTATTTTCAATTATTTTTTACTTAAACTTAATGCACCATACAAAGTCTCAATGGTTGGCATCTGTTTCCAGCTCAATTATTTCAGTAAAATTTCACATCAAATACTTTTTCTGCTTCCAAGAAGTAAGACTGGAGAGAAAAGGATTTTTTTTTGGCCTAAACTAAAATTCTGCCAAACACGCTTTCAGGCCCAAAATTTACAGAAGGGACAAAACCTGGCCCTGGTGTTTGCGTGATGAACTGGAATTTGTTTATTTAAAGATGAAAACCATAAGAAATCAGACCGAGTGGCCAAGAAGACTTCATCTCAGAAAACCACAGAGTAGATAAAGAGAGTTAAATGGATACGGAGAGTGAGAGAAGGAAGGGGAAAGTGAGAGAGATTATAAGGCAGAGATTCTTCTGGAATAAACCTAGAAGACAGAAAGCATTCTGAAATACCAGAATGTGCCAAATAGAGTAAGCAGGAGGAGTGGCCAATGTCTTGTGAAGGGTTCCTGAGCCACAAGGAAGGACATGCAGCCACTACAGAGTCTGACAAACACTCCTGGCATCACTGTCCACAGCAGCTGGCAAAAGGAGCTCAACAAAATCCACAACCTTCCACAGCTGAAGTCAAGGTTCCAGAAAGAAGAGCTGTCATCCCTTTTCCCTGACAAGCATCTGAGAAATCCTCTGCCAGAATGTCTCATCTTCCTTCCAGCTGCTATTCCAGCGACCCAACCTGACACTCTAACATTTAAAAAAGACATTTTCTATCTTGCTGAAGATCAATCCAAGTGTGAGATAACGGATTTTCTGGAGTTTTAAATCCTAGAAAACAACACATGAACCACAGTAAAAGGACATGATAAGGACATTTTTCCTATCTTCTATTTTTTTCCCCCTTGAATTTCTTCCTGAGTGATTGATTTTATAAGCCCAGTAACATTCCTTTGTCTCTTTTTATCCACTGAGGTCTCCCATGATCCAATGGGGTTTTGCGTGCAACTATCCTGAATTTGTATCCAGAATTATGATGAGTTTGTTTTTTCTGTCTCTCAGCTTTCCCCCACAACAGCTACACACAATCCCAGACCATACTGTCACCAAGTGCTGGTTCTGGCTGCAGCAGTGACAGCCCATCACCCACGTCCAGCTCAGTGCAAATGTTGTGGTTACTCTGACACCTAGAACACAACACTCCCAGAAAGGAAACAAAGAATTCAAGCTCTGTTCAATTATTGCATTTTTTCATAGTATTCAATCTGCAGAAGATTGAAAACTGAGAACTGTAAACATTAGAGACATGAAACCAGGATCTATCTAGTCACTAGCAGATAAGCAATAACCAGCATGTTCTTGGCTCAATGAGCAGGGATTTAGCTGCCAAATCCCAATCAACACTAATTGGATTGTCCTTGACTTCAGAACGTACCACTGACACCACAGGAGTGATTTATTTCAACAAACACATATAAATGGAACACAATTCCCAAAACGCCGAGCAGAAGAAAATGAATCTCATCAATACTGATAATGCTATTGTTAGAAATAATTTTTTTCACTAGGGAAGCAAGGAGCCCGAAAGTCTCATGCTACTGCAAAGAGGAGTAAGAGGAGAGATGAACCAAAGGAAAACCTCCCACTCACCAGTGGATATTTGCAGGCTACAACTTTCACTGGCAGTTATCAAGGCTGGAGTGTGAATCTGCTTTTACACATTTTACAAATGATTCCACAGTGACTGTGGCTTTCCTTTGTGAGCAGCAGAAACGGGGGAGGTAGTTGGTTCTTTAAATTGATGTAAGGGAGCTACCACAGCAGTGTAATTCTCTTCCTTGCTGTTACAAGACAAGACTGTTATGTTTGGGGCATTGGAGAAGTTAAATGTCAGTCTCATTGTCCCTCCACTTAAAAACATGATTGTGGTTATAGAAGGCCAGGGCTTACACAGTATTCAGGCTTGCATAACAAACTGTTTGCCATGAACAAGCTGCAGGAAAAGTGTCTTTTTGTCAGATAATCCACATAGTTAATCCAGGACAGAACAGAGAAGAAAGAGTTCCTTGACTGCAGTTCAGTCACAAAGATAGGAAATGCTACTTCGCTCAACATAATCTGTGTTCTATTTCAGACCAAATGCAGACAGCTTGCAGAGAAAAAAGCCTCCAGGAATATTTTAGTTTAAAATTAAAGGCTGAAAAATAAGTATTTTTAGTGTTGTTGTTATTATGATGGCAAGACTGAGTGAGTAAAGAGTCTGAAATCCAAGTTCTTTAGAAATATTCATTACAGACATGCGAGGGAAAGAAGATCTCCATGATCTCTGTTGATTATAAGATTTCTCCAAAATGATAAATCCATAAACCAAAATCAATTTAATTTTTTTAAGCCCACATTATTTACTAGAAGAAACTGCTTGGATATCTTTTAGGAATACATGCTATCAAAAAATACTGGGGGTCTTCCAAGCAGACTTTCAAGAGAGCTTTATCTCACCCCAAAAAAACCCCAAAAAACAAACAAACAAAAAACTCCAACAAACAAAGAAACAAACAAAGAAATAAACATGACCACAATCGAAACAAACAAAACCACGTGCAATGGAAATATTTCTTCCTCATTCTGTTTCAGCACGGTATTGTGGAACCTGTTGCATTTGAAAAGTAAAGCACAAGGTTTGGAGGAAGAGATTTCATTGAAAGGAGCAATTAATTTGTTTACAAGTCTTTGGGGTGCCATGCCCTACCCAGCCACAGCCACCCAGAGCCATGTCCCAGGCTCACTCCTGCATCCTGCTCCACTTCCAGCACTGCACTTGATGCTTCATTCCACTGCAGCTACAAGAATTCCCCTGCCACAATAAGAAGGATTTAGTTTTTGTTGCTTTTTTAATCCCTTTGAGATTTCCCTGGATTGCATTTGAATCAAATTAAACTGCAGCACAGATAAGAAAGCCACTGAAGTAACAGCTTTATTCCCTTATTTTTCTACATTTTGTTTTTACAGAGATTGCATGCCATGGCATCAAGCAGTCATTCACTCCTTATACACACACCAGTTCAGTGAAATGCCTGTGAATATACAGCAAATACACCAGAAAATCCTAATGATACTATATTCTTCACAGGCAAAATCTGCTCACAGGAAAAAAAATAAAAGAATTGGACAACTCCATTTAGAAATTTCTCCCACTCCATCAACAATCACTTGTCTTGTTTCAAAATCCTCTGAGATACAAAGCTATGTTACACAATAAAGGCTTCCCTGAAGAGGAGTTGATAAAAATCAGAACAGAAACAACCACAACAGAGCCTACACATGTTATACCAGCATTTATCAGTTGTGACAACAGCCAAATAAAACTGCTATACTGTTGGAAGCCTTCTGTCCTACACATTGCAACTGCACACAGAATCAAGAACAAACCATTCCTCTGTCCTCTTAGAGCAACCAAACCTTGCAGAAAACATCCTGTTCCATCTCACAGGTTTTCTCCTTTAACTTCTGGGTTTAAAACAGCATCCTACAGGAAAGCTGCCACGGGTGTATGGGAAAATTAATCAAATCCAGTCTTTGGATCCTCTCTTCTTTATCCTCTCACCTTTCAGCTTCTGAGCTAAGGAAGACACAGAATGTTCTCTCTTTTACCTTTTCCAAGAAGCACCGTATGTAAATTCTAAGGACAGATTTATGATTAGGGCTTATACCAGCAAAACCAAAACCAAACAAAACAAAAAAGGCATTTTCTCATGCCCTTCTGTGATCCTTACAAACATCTGTGTTCTTCCTAAATCCCATCCACATTCCATTATTCAGACATATTAAATGAGAATTTTTTGGTGAAGCACATCAGACACACTTCAAAATCCATGAAAAAATAAAATGCATGAACAGTAAGGGCTCCTGGGACTTCTCCTAGCTGTTAACCCAGAATGCCTACATTTGATAGCACCTTTGCTCCATTCAGAGACTTCTGTAAGTGCCTTTTGTAGCCAGTTATGTAACAGCTTTATATTGTGCTGATATGCTGGGCAAAGTGTGGTTGTCTACCTCAGCCAAGGTTCAGCTGAAGACAAAATACACCAAGGTTGATTGCTTTATTCTGAAAAAGTATCACTGTTAGAGCAAAAAAAAAAGAAAAGTGTTTAGTAAAACTGGGGGATTTACAAATCTGGTTTCTATAACTCTGTCAGGACACTCAACATGCACTTCTGACAGCAGCTACTGTCTGCTGCAGTTCTGAGCAGTGGCTCAGAATGAGTGCTTAAAATACACAACAGCCATTAAAACTATGATCCATGGAAGCTGTTTTATGGTGAGACACAGACTGAGCAACCTAAGTGGGAACACAGACCAGGGCACCTGAAAGACAGAAAAAGCTGGGTGATTCAGGTCATCCTCCACAGCACAAAGACTTCTCAGCTCCTAAGTGCCTGCAACTCTTCTGACACTTGTCAACAGCAAAGCTCATTCTCCACTCAGGCAGAGCCTCTGCAACTTGCCAAGCATGAATGAACTGCCTGTGAGGCAAATTATCCAAGGGCTCCCATCAGTTTCCTTGGAGCATGTAGGACACTAAGGCACCTCACTAACATCTTTGTGCCCAAGGCTCTAGGAACATTTCAGCTGATAGAAACTCAGGGTGCATTGATCTGTCTTTCAGCATGCTCCTGACCCTCCTTTATGCCAGTACTGGCATTCATCTGACATCCTGGTGAGCCAACACTGTTTGAAAAATGAGCAGGAAAGTAATCCAAGGACAATACAGCAACACAGGTAACACACCCAGCAAGAAAGGTCTTTTGGATGGGTCAGCATCCTAAAGTGAGCTGGATCCAAAGGAAGGTTTAGCACAATAGGAATGGCAGCACCAGGACTGCTGTAACATCAATTTACACAGGCCTGGACCAGAACAGGAATGGACTTTCACATGTTGATTCCCAAAGGACACACTCTGGTTTATTTGAGGACAATAAAACCCTTCACCTCCCCTGAAGACTATGCTGGATAAAAATTTGTAGCATCACTTACAAAGCTGTTCCAAAACAAGAAAAAATCTACAGATCTGCTCCTGAACTGCATAAACACTGCATTTTAGATATTTACAGCAAATGTTTTTTGAGTAAAGCCAGAAAATCGGCACCTTTATCCCATTTTCAGGGGTAAGATATTGGCCCATGTAAATAAATCCATATAAGCAGTGAGGGGAGAGCCAGCAGACCCAGTGGGGCTTTCCTGGGAGAGCAGTCACTACTATAAACACCCTTCCCTACAAACCACAAGTGTTTATCATCCAAATGCTGCTGACACACAGATTGGGGGGAAGGGTACAGCATTTTTGTTTGCTTGTTTACACAAAGCTATTCCACAGATTATGCCTGGGAAAAAAAGAAAAAAAAAAAAACCACTACAAAACATAATTACACTCAACATTAAAATCAAGCACATTAAAACCAGGCCAGAAGGTAGCTGCTGATGAAAAACAAATAGGATAGAAAGAAAAGGAACATACTTAAAAATATAAACGCTTCAAGAGTAGCTAGTCTATAATCCTAGAAATGCTTGTCCCTGCTTTTCATATAGAAGGAAGCATAATAAATGCATCAAAAAACTACAGTTTTATAAGAAAAATAAAGGTCAGTACTCCATGTATTATGGGATTGCATGTGGGGGTAAAGGAATTTGGAAAACAATGCATGCCTAGTCTTCAACAGAATGTTGTTCCTTCAAGCATTTTTCTTATGAAGCATTAAAGTAGCAACAAGTCATTTAAATAATAAAGTCTAAACAATTACTTTCTGGGCATGACCTTTTTCAATTAAGGTTCAGGAGTTATTTCTGAATCTGCTCAATTTCTGAATCTGCTCAATTTCACCCAGGCAAGCAATTCTACCAAACTTCATGAAAGAGTTTATGTATGGGAAGTTAAACATACTTAAATGCTACAGATGAAGACATTTTACAGACATAAAGCTTTCCAACGCAATCTGTAATTTCACTTCAATGAAGTAAGAAGCCTATTTGATTCGTCTTCTTAAAAGCACATCTGGGTTTTCTGGTTGCTTCTTTGTTTTGATTTGGATTTTCTCTACTTTGTCAGGGAAAATGTTCCAAACAGGAGAGGCAAAAGGAAAGGTCTTTATTTTTAAAATAAAATCCTTCCCATTTCACATGGCTTGATTTTGACAGTACAATTAGGACAAACCTACGATCAAATGGGATGGGAGGGGTAACCAGGATGTAATCAATGGGATAACAATTGCAGAATAGTAAAATCCAAGAGACCCTTAGCAGAACTTTGTGAGACACTGCATCTTCAAACATGCAAATGTAACAGTTTCTCTAAAAATTATATTTCTTTTAAAAAAATATCACAGTCCGAGTTTATTAGCTGCACTTTTTGAATGAACAGATACAGACTACACGCAATTGCTACTTCGAAGAATTACTCTGAGTAACAAACTTGAGTGTTGTTTGGTTTATGCATAGTCAAATAAATTAGGGAACATTCGACTGTTTCAAATATTGTTTATTAACACCATACATTCAAAGGAGCGCTCTGAAATACGCAGCACAAACACATTCCAATTGACAATCACTTCGTTTTCCAGTCAGCTTAAACACTGATTTGAGATCTCTGCAGCAACAAAGCTGGTACCATAACGGAGAGTTACGTAACACAAACCACTCTCTCTTTGCCCACAAACGACAGCAGATAACAGCACTTCCCTTCCCCCCAGCAGACAGATTTCGGTATCCCGAGGCTTTAGGAGGAGCGCCCGTCCCATCCCCGTTCGGTGCCACGGCGCTGCCCGGGGGACTCGCGGCGCCGCTCAACAGGCGATGGATGAGCGGCGAGCCGGGCAAGCCCCGCCGCCGGCGGAACGCAGCCTTTGTTCTCCCGGGAGGCGCGGCTGGCGCGCCCCAGCCGCCGGGACACAGGTGGGGACCGGCGGCTCCGGCCCTGCCCCGCGGCTCCAGCCGCCGGGCCCGGCACGGCCGCGGGCCCCGTTTGAACCTGCCCGCGCTTCGGGGAAGGAGCCGCAGCCGCTCCCGGCAGGCGGGGCGGGCCGGGGCTGCCCCGGCCGGGCGGTGCGGGAGTCCCTCCGCTTCCCCCCTCGGGAAAGGGGGATTAACCCTTGGCTCGCCCCGCTGCCCTCACCCCCTCCTCCCCCGGCCGGACGCGCGCCCCGTGCGCGCCGCAGTCTCCTCCTCCCGCGGCCCGGCCGGAGGCGGGCGGGGGCCGGGGCCGGGCAGGAGCGCGGGGAGCGGCCAGGCACGGCGGGGCAGCGCTGCGCGCAGCCACACCTACCTGTCTTCTCGTGGTCATAGCCCACCACGATGAAGTAGTCGGCCAGCCTGGCCATGGCTGCGCGGGGCGCGCCTCGGCCTCACCACCCCAGCGGCTGCGGCGGCGGCTCGGGGCAGGCTCAGCATCCTCCGCTCCGCGCCCGCCGCAGGAGGAACGGCACCACCTCAGCCATGTTGGAGGCGCGGGCACGCCGTGCGCCTGCGCGCCGCCCGGACCGCTCGCCGTGACCCCGGGGCTGGGCGGGGGCTGGGGCGGCCCGGCCCGGCTGTCCCGCAGTGCCGCTGCCCCGGGCCGGCCGCCGTGCCGGGACGCCGCTGCCAGCGCCGCGGCCTCCCTTCGCAGCCCCCCGCGGGCGGGGAGGGTCCGGCGGGGGAGGTCCGCGCCCCGCCCGAGCGGGGCTTTGTCTCTCGGCAGCCTCCCCCAGTGCGGTGGCCGCCTGGGGAGCAGCGGGTCCGGAGCCCGTTCCCCTCACAAAAGACACTCGCGGCGGGTCGGAGCGCTCTCCGTGCCCGGGGAGACCCAAGTGTTGAGCGGGGCTGCACCTCGCCGCTCCCGCGTGGAGCTGCCGGGGCCGGGCATCGCCCTCACCGAGGCTCCGCGGAAATGGACGCCGGCGGCCAGATAACGGCGGCCCCGCCAGCCCGGCCCGGGGAATCGGGGATTGCGCGTCCCGAATGTGTCCCGGTCACGTTTTGTCCGGGGTGTTCGGGACGTGCCGCCGCGGGGGGAGCCGTGCCGCCGCCCCGCTGGGCTCTGTGGCGGTGCCGAGGGTCGGCGCGGGGGTCTCGGCCCCGGCCCCCTCCCAGCAGCACCCCCGGCCCGGAGCGGGCTGTGCTGCCCGGCCCGGCCCTGCTGCTCCCTGCTGCTGGCAGGGCACTGGCCGGCGGTGCCTCGGCGTGACCCGCGTGGCCCCGGACGTGCCGGCCCGGGCACGGGCGGTGGCCGCTGGGGCGCTCAGCGAGCCGCGCTGGGAGCTGCCGTGGTGCTGTTTATAACGTGCAGATGAGGCAGGCACCTTCTGGACAGTGGCCCTCGAAAGCTCGGTGGACTTTGCCAGCAGTCGCGGAGATGCTGAGGATAAAGGAGCGGACTGTACAGCGCTTGGATAGCTGGCAGAGCCTGCAAAAACCACTCTGATAAGCTTCCATGGACGTCCCGTTTGACAGCACAGAGAGAACCAGCGCGGAGGACGTGGGTGGCATTCCAGCGAGGACCAGTCGTGGGTGCCGGGCTGGGTGTGGAAGTGCAGCAAACTGGATTCGCTCCTGACGATCCACCCTGACGAGGGACCCAGCAGACAGTCAGAAGTGGTCTCAGAGACATTTCTGTTTCAAACACACCGTTCTTACACCTCTTAGCTGGAACATAGTGATGCAGTGTCTTGCTGATAAGCCAGATGCAAATTGGTCAGGAAGCTTCAAGCAGTGTTCCCGCTTGTGCCTTCTCAGTGGAGGGCAGAGGTTGACATCTCCTGGGAGTCATCAGCTTCGTAATTTAGCTGTTTTGAAGCAAATGACATGTGTAAGGATCCAATCCTAATACATTTCCTTGTTTAGGAGTAAAGAAAAATGTGTCATATGTACATCAAAAAGATTGACCATACTTTTTGAGAAAGAGATGCACTCTGTGGGGTCAGTGACTTCTACGTAGGAGTTAGGTTAAGTCATGCAGGATTTTGTTAAGTTATGCATAGGCATTTTGGTTGCAGGACACAGTTCACAGAAGCAAAGGATAATGTTCTGTACAGCTAAACCTGGAGACAAAGTTTAAAGACACTGAGAAATTACCTAATTTGGAGCTGAAATGGGTCCTTAGTGTTATCATATCTACACTGATAAAAAGATTCAATATGCAATTACAAATCTCAATAGTGAAATCTCACTGCTTTTTTAACACAGCATCTCTAGTAGGAGAGAATCACTCACATCTTTCCCAGAGCATTAATAAATGCTCAAGAGCAATAAATAAATGTTCAAGAGCAAGATGTTTATTTAGTGATTTCCCAGTACTGCTAGTGTTCACTTTACAGCCTTGCTCCTTCTGCCATCTAGATCAGTACAGCCAAATTTTGTAAAGTTTATAAGAAATGGCACATCTTAAATAAGAAATAGGAAGTGTAGTTGAGCTTATTTATTTTATGGAATCACAGAAGGTTTTGGGTCAGGAGGGATCTTAAAGATCATCCTGTTCCAACCCCTTTGCTACAGGCAGGGACACATGCCACTAGACCAGGTTGCTCAGACCCATCCAACCACACCATGAACGCTTTCAGGGATGTGGCATCCACAATTTCTCTGGGCAACTTCCCTTAAGAATAGAGCAATCTTATGTTCTTATAGGACAAACGAAGAAGTGGAGCAGACACAGTGTTTGCTCACCTAAATTCTAATGAAAAGTGAAACTGAATGCTCATCCAGACCACCAAGCCTTAATTCCCTCACTTGCAGCCTAGCTCCTCACAGGAGAAGCAGGGGCTCACAGAGGACACCAAGGGACCTGTCTCCACAAGCCCCTGGTCATGGACTTCCCCCAGGGGAAGAATTGCAAGGCTGCAGCGTCTCCAAGAGCCCCAAAGCACTCAAGGGGTTGCCACACTCACATTGTGCCCTTGCCAACAACAACGTGTGAATGTTCACAATACCTTCTACAGTTCCCTCCTCCTTCAGGAAACAGGGAATTCACACTCTGCCAACCCACGCCAGAACAGGGGGGCAGCCATGACCCTGACCAGATTTCCCCTACCAATAGACATCCCTCACTCACTTGGGAGGCTTTGTTTGGTGTACACTAGAGCACCTCCAGCAGGACTATTGAAATGGAATCACCCCTTTGTCACTGTGCTCTTGGCACGGAGAGCTCTGGCTCGGTGCAGGTACTAACAGTGAGGTTTTTCTGTGTGGAGCTTGAGTGAGGTTTTAGATCCTTCAGGGGGTGCCATTCTTCTATTAGTATTATCTTTCTGCCGATTTCACGCAGCCTGAAATACAATCAGGTCTATTCATACTCATGGCATATGAATTCAGAACAATTTGTTTAAACAAAGTGAAACATGCAAAGGCACTTCCACTGGCTTCAAACAACAGTTTTCTTCCATCATCAGCACAGAATATTTGCCTCACACTGATTCCCCATTGCTAGCCACAGATTTTAGACCTTTTCTTTTTGAACAAATCTCAGCCTGAATAAAATGCTCTATAAACAGCAACTCATCTTCACCATGTCTCTGCCAGAGCAGATACTTGCTGTAAGGTCTTCAGAACACCAAGAGGTTGAATGGTACACCCAAGATAGGCAGTAAACAGGAGCTGGCTGCTTCCCATCATGGATGAGGCAGCATCTGGGAGACCCTGCACTTCACATCACACACTGCTCTTGCTGAACTGCTTGGCATTGCCTCAGACTCACAGCTTGGGGAGCTGGGGTGGTTTTTTGGGGTTTTTTTTTTTGTTGTTGTTGGTTTTTTTCTGGTTTTTTTTTTTTTAAGAAATAACTATTTATGGCATAATTTTTTAAAAATTGGTCACTGTTACATCACAGTACCAATTCAGTGACTATTGCTCATTTCCAAACTGCATGAGAATGCAAGTTCATAGAAAGAACAAAATGAGCCTCTGAACAAAGAACATGATGTTTTGTGGTAGATTTGAACCAGCTTTACCTGCTGACGCCCTTTCACAAATCACATCATCAACAAACTGATCATTTATGTGTCAGAGTTTGCCACCTCATAAATTTACATGAAGTAATTTTTTATCACTGAGATGACAGTTACAGTCAGTATGGAAGAAACGTGAGAGTTGTGTTACTACTGTTATTAATATTCCTAAATCAACATAGAATTTTTTTTTTCTGCATTTTTTGTCTCAGAGTATACAAAATACACTTCCCGTTTAAGCCAAAGATTTTAATGAGGGATTTTCCAGCATTTGAGGAAACGTGTGATTTTTTATTTTTTTTTTTTTTTTACTGGAATGGGAGACTTAATCTGAGTCAAAGCAATGCTTATCACATAAAATCCTGCCTTCTCATTCGGAAAAAGTTAGATTCAGTTTCAACTTCTGCTAATCAAGGAAATGCTTGAACTCGCACGAGCTTGAGCTGCCTCATGAGGTCTCTAAAATCCAGCCAGTCGTGCAGCTCCGGGCATGATACGGTCCCGTTCTAGAACACTTATTTTCCCATCTCTTCCTCCCTGTTTTGCCCCCAAGCCTCCCGCTCTGCGCTCCGGAGCACGGTCCGAGGCGCGGGCAGCGGGGCTGCGGCTCGGCGGAGCTGCGGGCGGCAGGGACGGGGCTGAGCCGGGGCAGCCCCGCCGGCGCTCGGCCGGGCACGTGCGGCGGGCAGCGGAACCGGGCCGGGGAACGGCCTCGCCCCGCGGAGCCGCGCAGGGGCTCGGGGCAGAGGGGCAGCCGGCTGATGCGATGGGGAGCAGCGACAGGCAGCGCTTGCCCTCCCGCCGGCCGGGCGGTGGCAGCTCCCCGGCCAGCCTGTCCCGCACAGGTAGATGCCGGAGACAGAAGGCTCCAGATGTCTGGACGCTGCTGGAGAGCCGGGGGAAGGAGGGAGAGAGCACCGAGTGAGCCATGCACAGGAAAGTTTCCGTCATCCCCCTGCACATACCTCTCCGGGGTGTTGTTATACACCGCGGTTATCTAGAAAGGCAGAGTCACGAGCAGACGCTCACTCACCTGACTTTTGAAACACTTTGCTTGGGGCAAGATGCGAGAGAAGCATCTCGCCACTCATTCCTTCCTGCCGAGCGTCTCTCGCTGGCCAGGGGACCCTGTTGCCCCAGGGCGCAGATCTCCCGGGGCATTTCCCTCGGTGCCGCCGAATTTGCACCGCGACAAGTCAGCGGAGACACGGTGCATCCGCTGCTGGCTGCCAGCACCCCCTGCGAAGCCGGACCGCTGCATTTCTGAAGCGTCACGGAGCAAAGACGCTAAAGACTGTAAAAAACCCAATAACAAGGTGGTCAGACTAAGGTTTTGCTGCTGGCCAGCCGAGAGAATGCTGTTAGAGATCCCGATCCTGCACCGGTTCAGCTTTCTGACCGGGAAGCAACTGCACTCACATCCGTGAGGTTTGCGGACTGGGAACAGCACAAGGCACGGAGGATCTTCCCAGCCCCGTAACCCCAGGCGTTTCAGTGACCCCGTGTTCGCCCCAAAGCAACGCCACTTGCTCTGTTCCAAGGCGCAGAACTGGGCTCTGACCTTCATCTGCCAAAACCATTTGAATCGTGATCTACTTGAATCGATCAAGTAAATAAAATTCATTTTGCTAGATAAAAAATGCACCCAAGTTTAGTCATAAATATTAATGATGCCCGATTTGCCACCTCATTACTTATGTAAAGAAGGCTGTCATTCCAGTTACTCATTATAAATTCACGTTGTCCAAATATGGATTTATTTTTGGAACTTTGATATTTGATGGATTCTCATGGATTTTGGAATGGATTGAATCTGGTTTCTACTCCCCTGCTTTCACCCACCTGAGGCTAAGATGTCTAGAATGAGAAATTATTCTACAGACAGCATAAATACAATTATATTTTGGCGGTTAAAACCTCTGTCCCCAGTAAAACAGGCTGAGGGGCTCATCGGATTTTGCAAGTTGTGCCATGACTCAGAATCCTAAAAGCTGCCGTTATAATTAACAAAACACCAAGGGGGTTGTTTAAGATAATTTCCAATAATCCTCTTACTCCCCCCCCCCCCCAGTGTTGCCCCCAATCCAGGTCAGAATGCTTAAGGAGTGCTTGAAATGTGGGGGTGGGGGGGTGCCAAGAGAGAGCTCGCCCAGCCACGCCAAGGTCCACCCACTTCTCAGCGCTCTCTATAAAAGCGAGCAGAGGAGCGCAGAGCTCGGCAGTGATTACTTCACACACACACACACACACACAAAGGAGGAGTTCTCGCTCCTCAGGAAACCCTGCAAGCTCGGATCGCTACTACAAAAACATTTGTCTCAGTGGATTATCCTCACTGTCAGGTAAGAACTATTTTTTTTTTCCCGCCCTTGGCAACAACAAAAGATTCAGGGGAGGTGGAACGCAAGTAAAACTCTACTAAATTTGGACTGTTTTGAAGAGTTTGGAGTTATGCTGTGGAGTCTTGCACTGGCTCTTGGCATCAGCTGCAGTTTACAACATAAGATCCAGACCTAGCTGGTTCTGCGTGTGAAGTGGGAAGAGGAGCTATCAGGGAATAAACTTCCCGGCAGCAAAACACTTGCTGGAGTTTGGAAACGATGTGTCCGATAGCCAGCTCTCTCTGATCTTATGGGTTTGCTAAATTCTAGTGCAAGCCGCTGGGGGTATTCTGGAAATCCTGCTGGTTTTCAGCCGCCTCTGCAGCTAAACTCTCGACAAACGTAAACTTTGGAGGCTCTGTTATTTACTCTGTGATAAGTTGTTGAGCAAATATTAGCTTCTGGTTCATATCAGACACCAAGTCCCCGGTAGCCTGGGGGCTCTGCGAGGGAAGGAGCTCTCTGGAATCACCAGGAATAAAGGACAGTCCTTACTTGACTTTTATTAGCAAGCATGCTTATAGTTCTTCTCTTTTCCTTCCAGCAGGAGCCCAGCCAGAATGAAACTAGTTCACGTAGCCCTGCTTTATCTCGGCTCCGTGACCTTCTTCGGGGTGGATGCTGCAAGGGTGGACGTAGCGACAGAGTTCAAAAGAAAGTGAGTATCGGAGCGCGCCCTCCTGCCAGCGCCCCGCGCCTGGCTCCGGCAAGCCGTCAGAGGCACTGGATTCCCTGATTCCCTGCAGGGGTTGCTCAGCTCCTTAAAGGCCTCGTGCTCTTTCAGAAAGCATTGGGGGGTGGAGAAGAAAAAAAAAAAAAAAAAAGGGAAAAAATCTCGGCGCTGGCAAAGATTTTCGCCCCTCGAATCTATTTGGTTTGGCTCCCGCCCTGCAGACTTGCGATAACAGGCTCTCCTCTTCCCTTGTGCTCTTTCAGATGGACGAAATGGGCACTAAGCCGAGCCAAGAGGGACGTGAAGCCTGCGGGCTTGCTCCGAGGGCTGGGGGCAGCCGCAGACGTGCTGCCTCTCATCCGCACCCAGGACGTGAAGGAGGATTCCCGAGTCTCGCCTCCCAGGTAAATTCCAGCCCTTCCTGGGCTCGGGCACTTGCTCGAGGCAGTAGAAAGTTTCGGGGTCCCCAGGTTTCCGGGTGTTCAGGGTTATTCTTGCTGTCGATCCTCCCCACCCCAGAGGCAGGTCCTGCCCGGGCTGCCCATAGCGCTGAAAGCAGCCTCCCGCCTTCCTTTCCCCGCGCTCTTTAGCTGGCGGGAGATAGTAGCGCCTTTGCTGCGAAAGTCAGATATAAATAGTAACTCGAGCCCTGGATGCTTAGGAAAAAGTAACAGCCGTAAACCGGCGGGGCCTCTCCTTGCAAGGGCAGCCGGCTTCGCTCGGCGCTCCCGCGCAGGGCACAGCCGGGACTGCTGGGGAACAGCCGGGCACCGTCGGGACGAGCCCATCTCCAGCCTGGGGCTCCCTGCCCTGCAGACCCTCCCCTTCCCTCGCCCACAGGGTCCCCTCCTCCGGGCCCCCACGGCGCTCTTCTCATGCCCGCTCTCTCTCTTCCTGCAGCAACCGGGAGGATGCTCACATCCGCGTCAAGCGCTACCGCCAGAGCATTAACAGATTCCCCCACTTCCAAACAAAGGCGTGCCGCTTCGGGACGTGCACGGTGCATTGGCTGGTCGACGAGCTCCACAGGGCGGCCGTCAACGACAGGAACGATGCCGCCCCCCCAAACAAGATCAGCCCCCAGGGCTACGGCCGCCGGCGGCGTTCCCTGCCCGAGCCCCGCAGCCCAGCGCGCTCCCCCAGCTCCGGGCGGCGCCCACGGACGCGCCGGGCGCAGCCCCTCGCCGCCTTCCTCGGAGTCTGAAGCGCCGCAGGAGCCGGCCGAGGCCGCCTCGACGGATGGACTGAGGCACGGGCTGAGATCCGCCAGGATCGCGGAGAGCGCCTGCCCGGGCGGGACCCCGGCGCGCCCTCCGCGGGGAGCTGAGAAGGGCAGCGGACGCTGCGCCCCCCGCACCGCCGGCTCCCGCAGCCGCCGCCGCCCGCGACGCGAAGGCGCCGCCGCTGCTCCCGGGGGGCCGGGCGGCCCTGGCCGCCCTCCCGCGCCCCGCCGACCCGAGGAGAGGATGCTCAGGGGGGGACCCGCCGGTGGACGACGGGCCCCGGCCTCGCCCTCCGCCCCCGAGGGTTGGAGGGTGCGCGTCAGCCGTGGGCACGGACAGGCCGCCCACATCTGCTCTACCCTCTGCGTTATGTGCACCCGGCAGGGAATCGGACACTCATTAGTCCCTGCGGGGACTGCGATATACTTGAACGTCACAGAGAGGAAAAGTGCAATTGTACGTGGTTTTTGTTAATTATAAGTGCGGTGTGTGTGGATCACGAGATATGCATTGGTATTTAAGATTGTTCTGTGCCATGTCTTTTTTTTTTTTTTTTTTGAAAAAAATATATTTTATTTTTATACGGTTTATATATATATATAAATATATATATATTGCATAAGGGCATTTTAAAACATTGTATCCCCTCTATTTTTCATATCGTGAATGTCAAACGTTAAACTCTTTATCCATACCTTTTTTATCTTGCATTCCAGACTGGTGAAAGATATAGAGAATGTATCAGCTGTTCTCCATGGGTAATATGTGAAATAAAATAAACACAATTACATAAAACACTTCAGTTATGTTGTCTTTAGTGGGGGCAGTGGTCAAGATGAACCATTTCTCACAGTGTTCAGTCCTACTCATGCTAAGCTAGAATGGCAGTCCTGGGACAGACCAAAACTCTTCCCTTGCGAATTTTGTTAGCAGCCACCTTATCTCATCAAATGGAGTAAACTCCGAGCCAGCAATGCATCCTAAAATTCCAGGGCAGGTCTGTGGAGAAGGCTCTAAGGTTCTTTTCTGCCCACACGTTCAAGCCAGGGCTGAAACGTGTCACAGCTTGGATTGATCGTGCAAGTTTATTTTTTGCCCTAATTAATCAGAGAAACAACTGCACACTTCAACATTGCACAACAAAGTAACAGATTTATTGAGGCAGCACGTTCCAAAAATGGTCATGGCAGCTTCCAAGGTTATTTATGTTGAAGGATTTCCTGGGCCACAGTTCAGGTTAAAGTTAAACGGTGACCGGTTCAGTGCAGGGAGAACATTTTGGATAAAAGCTTAGCATGAGGGATTTTGTTGTTTTGTTCTTTTTTGTTGTTTTGTTTTGTTCTCTCTCTTTTTTTAAAAAAAATTCCGAGCACAGACCAGAAAACAAATGTGAAACTGAACCTTATTAATGCACCACCAGCACCATCTATTGGTGCCTGTTCCTTGCACTCCAAGAAAACAAACCTAAAACCTAAACAAATATTTGCATGTGTATTTGAATAACTTCTTGGGTGAAATGAAGCATTTCCTCTATTTTACCATATCTCTGAACATAGTTAACATATACAGGAGAGGACTAGGCAACAGCAGAACTCCGTGCCTTTAGAATAAATGACGTGGGGATTTAATTGTTTTTTAACCTAATATTAAATTCCTCAAGAACATATGTTCATGAGAAAAATTGAAAAGAACTGGCAATGACACCTTTCCAGGAAACTGCTGCAAAAACCTTGGGTAGAGATCTATTGATGAGATAGCTGGCTAGTATTCATGATTTTTCATTCCAAACTTTGAAGTTCTGCTCAGAATTGCCTATTTTTAGTTACTTTCTAAGCACTTTCAACTAAGATTTTTGAAATCCTGAGAGGTAGGTTTTCCACTTGAAACATTATTTAAAAAAGAAAGAAAATCAAAGATAATGACACTTTGCCAGTTTTAATTACCTGTTTGTTAACAGCTGGAAGAGAACTTACCCGTCTCCTGCCCTTGGCCTTTCTGATCCAGATTTTGCAAGATGTAAGGGATGACACAAATCCATGGACAAGGTATAGCTGCCAGCTGAGAAACAAACAAGTGGAAATTAAAATTGTTGCTGTTACAAGTTCTGTGGTGCTTGCAGTGAGAAGTTACAATGTGTAGGTGAAAGCATGATCCTACTCAATGTACACAGCACAAAAAAACAACGGCAGCAGAACCATCCCATTTAATAGCTACAACGTTTTCCTTGTAAATTCCGCAGTTAATATTTTTACCATCTAAATTTGGGACAGAGGGCTGGATTGGACTACAGTGTGGTTAAGTACGTACTTGCCAACTAGTTCCTTTTGTTTGTACTGATCTTTTCTTCATTTCCTGCCAAAACCCCACACAGAGTACCTTTTCTTCCCTCCTTTCCTCTTCACTGGTGGAAAACACTTCACTCAAAGCTGAAAGACCCTGCCCAGAACCAGACAGGGCTCAAACCAGCCAGCTGGTGCAGGATGGCACAATTCTGATCTGACTGGGGTTTAGGAAGTGCAGCTTGTGTTTGGAAGGACCAAGAGCACCACCTGCCGCGTCTGTAAGGAGAAGCAAAACACTCTGCAATAAACAGCAAGCAAAGAAAAGAAAGATTGGGGTTTTTTTTGTTCCCTCCATTCCCCCACCAATCTTTGAAACTATGTGTTTTAAAGCACTGCTGAAGGAGAGAAGTCAGAAAGTAGTGAGCAGCCCAAAGATGGCACACTATTTGAGTGGAAAGAGCAGACAAGGAAACCCTGGAAACACAATGTCAGTGGATTTTGCTAACCTAGGCTAGATAAGCTGGAGGAGAAGGGCAGAGCAGGAGAATGGCAGGCAGGGACTCTTTCCCATATCCCAGCCTCAGTTCTAGGTTTCAGGGAATGGGTTTATAAGGGGCAGAATATATCAGGACAGCATCCTCTCTTTTCATCCATTCCTGCACCAGCCCCAGGTGTAACCTGCCCAGGTGAAAGCTCTTCCTCCTGCCCAAGCAGGGGATGATACTGAAAAACCCTGGTGCAGCAGCTTTTCACTTCATCCCATAAAGCAAAATGTTGGGCATGAATGCTTAAATAGTGGCTGAAATTCATCCACAATCTAGATTAAAATCTCTGACAAGTGTAAGGATTTGGGGTTTCAGGGAGAGCAGGACTGTGAAACAGCACATGAAAGAGAGCATCCTCCTATAATAGTAGAAGTTCAAGAACTCTGTACTTAGCTCAAAGCCAGCTTATGCTGTAATGTGTCAGATGAGAAGTGGAAGATGTCATCAAATGCCTCCCAAATCAGGAGTCTCTGTTTACACACCACCTTAGTTAAAATATTCGTTTCTAAGAACAGTCTGGTGTCCCACAGGACAGTATTTCAAAGGCTGCTAAAAACAAGACTTGAAGTTCAAACAAGGCTCTAAATTAAAATTAAGTTTTGCAATGGTAAATATGTATTGGAGCAGGAATTCATCCTTGTCCACCAGTCTGTTCAAGAGCAGATGCCAAAGGAGTGGTCACCATTCTCAGCATAGAAGAGTTCATGGACTATTCTTTAGGAGTGATTAGTGTGCTTTGTACCTACCCTAGGGACACCCTATGGCAGACAAAAAATCTATTCCATTTAATTCTATTCTATTTTTTTAATTTGATTTCTATTTAATCAATCTATTCTATTCTATCCAAAATTCTTCACTATAGACAATTTTTCATTACCAAAATGGATTCCAATGGCTATTTTTATTTCAGGAAGTTTCTTGGGCTTCATTATTTGTTCTACATGGAATGATGGCAAAGTAACTAAAATGCTGATATATACAAGGACTTCCCCATGAAGCCCTTGTACAGGTCCCCAAACCTGGAAAAGGAAAACAAGGAATTATTTTTCTTTCTCCAGCTGGTACCACAAAATTTTCTTTAAGCAGCCATGTCACGTGACCAACCGCAAAAATTGTTTGCTCTCCAGTTACATCAGAAAGTGGTCAGAGTTCTTCCACTGTTACCTAGGAACAATTTCTACTGCATCCAAAAAGTAGAGACACTGGTGTACTTTCAGATGATTATCAGAATCTGCAAAGCGTCTCGGTCCGTGCTAGGAAGAACTGCAGTCAGGTGCCAGATAGAAACTCTTTCTGCAAGCACAATGACAGAAGGGGGAATACTAATGAATACTTTGGCACATATGAAGCCTTTTCTGGCTCATTGAGTACCCAAAGGACAGCAAGTCATAATTAAAGCCAATAATGGCAACTCCAGACAGCCATCCAAATAGTTTCCTTGTGCCGTCAATTCACCGTTTCATATTATCTCACATCATACTTAAGCAGTGTGGAGCACACAGGCAT
This sequence comes from Melospiza georgiana, assembly GCF_028018845.1. Lineage (NCBI taxonomy): Eukaryota > Metazoa > Chordata > Aves > Passeriformes > Passerellidae > Melospiza > Melospiza georgiana. The sequence continues at coordinate 20,319,087 of NC_080435.1, forward strand.
CAGGAGAAAGAATCCCAGCATGACTGACTACAACCAATAAGTAAATCCAATTATGCCTAATTAAAATCTATTTATTGCATTCACAAGAGTTTGCTTTTATTATCCAAATATTTTTTTAAGGAATAGGGCTTTTATTCACTAAATAATTTGTGTCAGCTTTGAAATTGTTTTAATCTTTAAATACTCTGGAGTGAGGCCATGTATCCTTCATGAGAAGAAGGAGCATAATTTGTTCATGAGGTAAAAAACTTCGCTATGTAAAAGCCTTTTTACTGCAAGCTATGTACACTAGTCAAAATGCTTGGTAATGTCTCCAAATGAAAAACAAATGGTCCCACTTAGACTGGAATCAATGTTAATGATAAGACTGGAGTGTTTTGCATGCAACATTCCCAGCAAACACAACAGCAATGAGGATGCCAAATGAATTTTTAAACTTTTTTTGATTCTGTGATAACTTTTACAAAATATTTAACTAGACCTCCTTGAGTCTCTCATCAACTTAGAAAATCCTGGGGTTTTCCAAAGTCAAGAAAGATCTGTTCTCCCCACTGAAGGCACATATTTTGTAATAAATTTTGACTCTGAGAAGAGGTTTGCAAAATGAGTATTCTTCCAATACTTTCAGTAAGTTGACACTTCTTTGAAAATTACATTCAACTTTTCCATCAGTTATAAAAAGATTTTATTTTCTTCATACTTTTCTAACAGGGTGTAAAAAACAAACAAACAGATGTCTGGGTCTTAATCTCTGATGTCCAGCAGTATGGGCAGAAATGGGAGAACAAACAAACCGGATCTTATCTGTTAGTTCAGGAGCACACTGAGCAGTTCATCAAACAAACATGCTTATTGTCCTTTTAAGAGGTGCTTACTGTGACAGGAGTTCCATGACGCTGAATCACTCCAAGACTGAAAGGCACCGTGTAACTCATCCCCCTGCTGTTCCAGCCCAGCACAGGAGGGTGTGTGCTCTCCTCCTTTCCCCTGATGTGACCCAGCCCTGGTGTCTCTCTGCTGGAAAGCACCAAACTCTCAGAGGCCACCACGCTTCCCTGCCTGCCCATGAGGGCTCAGGAGCAAGTCTGAGCTGCACACTGGAAGAGGACAGCTGCACCTTGTAAAATATGTCTGTTCTCTTTAGAGACAAGGAAAAATTGAGGGATTTTAAGTCCCTTTTCCTAAGTATTTTTTTTTTCCTGAGGCTGTGCAGCCTTGCATCTCATTCTGCATAAGGAACATATTCATAGTCTGGCCTTTATTGATAAACAACATGAAAAATACGTAACTGGCATATATCATTAGTCCCCTTACTGCCTAGAGACATCAGACATGCTGGTGTGATGAACTGGTGAGCCAGATAGGAATCTTAGCAACAAATCCCAGGCCTGAGACTGATCCCATCTAATTGAAACAAAACTTCTACTGACTTCAGCAGGAAGAAAATCTAAGCTCCAGCTTTCTTTCAAAAACATGTCTATTTTCATACCAAAAGACTGTATTGTAAATTTTGCTTTATACTTCATTTATTCCCAATTTCTGGTTTTGAACACTGAAGAAACTACTAAAAGATACAAGTAAGGAATGGGATCCCTGTCAAAAAGAAGCAACACAAATCCAGACTCTCCATTTAATCTGAAATGTGTTCAGCAATGTATGCTTATTGCTGCTGCTCTGAGTGGATGTGGTGCTGCTGGCAGTGACAACTTCAGCAAACATACATGTGTCAAGTGCGTCACTAAATGTGTTCATGAGCAGAGATGGAATCCCAGAAACTTCCAGTGCTCTTGTCCAAAACCCAGACTTCATTATTTATTTAATGCAGTGGGACTTTGGAGTGTTTTAAACAGTAAGACTTTATACAGTAGCATTTCCTTCCTCCTCTTTTTTCTCTTTATGTTTGAAAAAAAAAATCTTGCTACCTATTTTGAAGTGTTGGAAAAGGATGTATCTGGACAGCCCAAGTGAGAGAGGAATTCCATAGAGCACAGCAGAGACTGGCAGTCAATCAAAGTGCACACACCAGCACTTTGTTATAATATTTGCACAAGGCCATCAGTATCTGTTTAATGAAGGATATAAAGAGATTTGCACAAAGAAGCGAGTCCTATAGAGATGAAGATGATTTACTGGGAAATAGTTCATGTCCTCTCACCTCAACCTGATTTAATTAACTCCTGGTAATGGGGGAAAAACAACCCCTTATGTTACAAGTGCACGAGGGCCAATAAACCTGATTTATTGTCTTAACCACGCTGCAAGACAGACAGAAACAAATGATACGTTTTTTCCATGGAATGTTGTTACAGTGTGTGCACGAAGATATTTTCCTTCTCCTGGTGCATCTGTACAACTTTGCTGCCATCTGCTGCCTCCCGAAGACAAACAAATCACTCTGAAATGAGAGCTGGATGCCAGTGGCACGGAGCTGCTGCCAGTGGGGAGGGAGGCCTGGCTTTAAAAGTGTTTTATAGCTGCCCTGGGCTGGTTACTCAATATGCTGAGTAAGGCAGAGACTCAGATTTTTCATTCCTGCTGAGCTTTACTCAGAAAAAGCAGGAACAGCACAATACCTTTACATACTCTGAGGAGATGGAGAAAAGAATTATGCTGATACCACTTTTGCCACTCTGGGTTACCAAGAGAACAGTGGCAGCATTTTTTGAGAAAATACTGCTTTCAAGGTGTGACATGAAGAGGTAAAAGGAGAACACATACTCCTTGCTGCAGGAAGGACCTATTTACCAAAGAGTAAAGAAGGCTGAAGTTAGAAAAGACCAGAAGTGCCTTTTCAGGAGAACTCATGGTCAGAGAGATGTGCACATGTGCTTCATTTCTACACACAGAGCTCTTTCAAAGGCAGGAGTTAGGACAGTGTGCTGAGTCAGACTGACCTGTTTCCCTGCCTCAGGCATAAACAACATCATCTCAGCAGTAGTCAGGTATGAGCTGTCAGCTTCCACAAAGAATTGAAGTTGTACATCTAACTGTTATAAACAGAAGGGATTAATTTCAGAAAAAAATTGTGCTTGATTGAAATCACAGTTGTATTTACTCTACATAATTATGTAACTTATACACACTTAATCTAATACAAGTACTCTTATTTTAATGAATGGCATGTTGCAAAATATTTTCATTATAACATATAATCCAAAAACACACAAGAAGGAAATATCATATCTGGTAAGAAAGGCTGCTTTGAATTCTACCTGAGGGAGCTAGAGACAGCAGAAATGGCTTTTAAAAGATTGTAAAGATCTCGTGGCTGATATGAGGGATTTTTAAATTTTATTTTTAATCCTGCCTAGTAACTCAACCAGGAATTGGAAAATGGACCTTCCATCAACATAATTCTTTTAATCTCTATGACTGTAGAGTTTCATCAAAAATTGTATTCTGCATAATGCTGATATAGAAGATTCAACCCTTTATTCATAATGGGTTTAAAATAGTAGCTGAAATGGTTTGGAATCAGTGCTGGTTACCTTTGCTCTCTCCTGGATGCACAGGCATTCGCTAGTTAGGGCACACCATGGACCTGCAGCCAGGACATTACTTCATGGACTTCATATAGATCATGGAAGCACACAAACACAGACAAGTAAACACACCTGCCCAGGCTTGAGAAACAGGCCTGCTGTCACCCCCAGGGCATGGCATCAGTAATAGCCATGCAACCCACACATATGTCAGCCCTCTTCCATCAAAGCCGGGAGGTCACTGGAGGAGGCCCCCAAGTGAGAACCCAAAGCCCACTGAGAGCCTAAAGAGCAGCACTCAGCAGCCAGGGCACCCTTCCTTCAGTCCTGAAACAAAGGCCTGTGCAAAACCCAGTCTAAACAGTCCTTCTACTGCAAAAATAGTTGCTAGGGGACTCCACATTTCAGTCAAATCAGTATTTTGAAATAGTAGCTTTTATATATAAGTATGGCCAGAAAGGGTTTCAAAATGCTATTTCAAATTCTGTTCTAGGTCTTGTTTTGTTTTCCAGTTAAGATTCCATTTTATTTTCTGACTAAAACCACAGCACTTTGAAGCCACCAGTTGCTAAACTAGACTGGGTTTTAACTCTGACAGCTCTCATGTATTCAGTGTAAATGGGAATGGAGACAAAAAAAATCTGTGATGGAGAAAGGGACCAGAGTTGTGTGATAGGCCACATCAGAGATGCTGAGGGAGAAAAGTGACCTTCCAGCTCAGTGTCCAGCAGCAGCAAGAAGTCAGTATGTTGGACATCATCAGGACAGGCACTGAGAATCATTAAGGTGTTAGATGAGGTGAATGAATGTGAAGTGTCACTCATCAAATCCTGCGATATTACAATGGAGCTGGGGAGTGGAGAAGGCACTGAAACTAGCAGAGGAATGGTATCACAGATAACAGTACCAAAGCAAATGCTACAGGCAATAGGCAGAGGAGTGCCTCCTAATCCAGTGATGTTGGGAGAGGATGAGAACAGACCACAGGAAGTGGCCAGGTTCACACAATGTCCCTGAACAGCACCTCCTTCCACTGCAGGAGACTGGCCCAGCACATTGGCCCAGCCAGGCTGGGGCTCTAACCCAGCCAGAAGTGTCTAACAACAATTCTGTGTTGTTGTGAATAAAGCATGTGTTGAGCATCCCCTCCATGCAGGAAGAGCCACTCTGCTGTGCTCTACTGAGAATGTGAATGCTGGCTGGGCTGTAGCAGATGACTGGAAACTGGCTAATGAGGGTGTGTGGGGTTAGAAACACACACACCATAACTCAGTCTGTGTGCCCACACACCCTCCAGCAGCAGCCTGAAACTCCCTAGGGCTGAAAGGTTAGAAGAAAGTTCACCTGTTCTCAGTGAGGCCTTGCAGTGCAGATAAAAAGAGAGACTCAAAATCTCTGGAGACAGAACAACTGGCATTGAAGAGTCAGTAATTGTTACTACTGTCACAAGTACTTGGGAGGATTATAGAAACAACTATTTAACTACTTCAAAAGTGCTGCAGAGCGGAATAAAACATATGAATAGGAACTATTCTTGCCATGTTCTGCTATCTCTTAATTGCTGCTTGTTTATGAACAGGGTGTCAGGGCTTCTTGTCAACCACTGTAGCAAGAGAGAAACCACTTCTTTTGACTTCAGTTGAGAACAGAAGAGATCTGTGATGTGCTCTGTAGCTTAACTGAATGATTCAATAAAAGAAAAATGCACAGGTGAGAAGCTTCTTCTTTGCTTTCATGTGCCTTGCATATTTTTGAAGGCATAAGTTTTTGTTGATTAAGGGTTTTACTTTTACCCTGCTTTCTTACCAGCCTCTCAGCTTGATGAAGGATGAATAGGGAAAGTGTTGACCTTTCTCTCTATGTTCCAGTTAATAAACACAAATAACACTTTCTTGTATCTGTGCCCAGCTTGGATAAAACACAGTCTGATAGATACTGTATCCCAGATGTTACATCTGATAATTAGGCAGCTTTAAAATGTAACATAGCTGAATGTTATTAAAACCACTAACATAAAATTAAACCTTCATCCCTGTCACATATTTTTTTTTCTGCAGGAAAACACAGGTTTTGCCTTGAAAAGGTCAGAGCAAAGAAGCAGCATGGTGATGTAGAGGAAGGTAACTTTCAATTCTAGCTTGTCTGTATTAAATACTTTGCAATAAATTGCTCATTAGTTGCCTATCATAGGCAAAACAGAGTTGTTGAGCTCTGTTGCTTTTGTGCATTCTAGTACACTTCTAGCATGATCCAGAAAATCCAGGCAAGGGGTAATATATGTGATTACATGACTTGTTATCTTAAATGGTTTCATATGTGGTATTTGCTCCAGTTATTTGACATGACTCAAGTTGACCTCATTGTTTGTATGCTTGAAAGGGAACAATTATGCAACTGCTAAATGGTATGGAAGACAGCAGTGCCATATGAGACAGGAAAGAAAATAGGAATGCAATGTCTACTAAGCTGTCAAAATGTCTGACACCAACATAATAAGTTTATTTTCTTTGTATGGTCCTCTACTACAGAGTAATGAAAAGCTAACATTCATGCTGTAAATCTGGATTAATCATGACAACTTGTAGCTTTTATTGTCATTTGGAACCTAAAATTTTTGTAGTTCTTTGTATATTTTCTGACAAGTTTTGCATTTGCCAGAATAATAGAAAATAAAATTACTAAAGGAGACAACAGTGGCACTAAAAATAGCATTTTATGACAATGCTGTCAAATGATAACATACATAAAATGATGCACATGTATCTTTAGTTACAAAATCTTTGTATACACTTAATGTGAGTTTGGCAACATCTTATGGAGGATGTTAAAGCAAGTAAATCTTTAGTTTTATCAGTGGTTTACAAAAAACACTGATGAAATAACAGCATTAGCTAAAACTGGACAAAATGCAAACACTATAACTTTCTTGTTAGTGCTGACCTATTTGCAATGCATTTGTATTAAGAAGTTAGAAAAAGAAGGATGGAAGAATCCTGGAAAATTCACTGGTATCTATTTAATCTGGTTTTCAAGTTCTTTATTTCAGTTTTCCTGGCAGCTGTTTCACATTTTTGTAAGGGAAAGCACGTAACATCTTATGAAACTGCAAGGCATCCTCTGAAAACTATGCTGCCTGATTTCAAACCACCTTGAAGCCTTTACAGAGGCTAGAGAACAAGGACATGCTATTGCTGTGCACCTCTGAGTGCAGTCTCCTCTGACCCAGCGTGAGTGGCCAGTGAGTGATGGCTGGCCAGCACCAGCTGAACCAGCACAGCCAGCCACAGGCTGGGCTCCAAGGTGAGCAATTCCTGCTGACTCCATAACAAACCAGCTCAGCTAGCATTGCCACACACTGCTGAGGGTACCTCAAGGCAGTGCTAAACCATGCCATAATTAAAGAGTTTATTGGGCATTTGGTACTGATCCCAGTGTCCTGACTAAGGCTCACACCTGAGGAATTGCACACTGTATTCCCTAGCTCTTCCTGCTCTGTGTTTTCTATTCCCTATTCTGCATGTCTCTGGGGATGGTCAAGAAATGCTCCCATGAAGAACTGGAGAAAGGAAACTTCAAGAAAAAAGTGAACATCTTTGGCTTTCACATGGCCATCAACATGTGCTGGTTTGCTATGCAGCATGATCAGCTTTCCTGGTCCTAGTGGTAGAATCACTGATGCACATGGAGAAGACAAGAGCTTAGACAAGATGTGTGCTGCATTGGGGCTGAGGTAATTGTCTGCACAGTGGCTGGAATGGAGCTGTGCTTTGGATTTGTGCTGATTATCAACATAAAGTTGATAATACAGAGATGTTTTTGTTATCGCTGAGCAGGGCTTGCACAGAACTGAGGCCTTCTTTCCGTAGGCCCTGCTGGTGAGGGAGCTGCAGGTGCACAAGAAGCTGGCAGGGGACACAGCCAGCTTCTGTGACCCCAAGTGACCAAAGGATGTTCCATGTTGTATGGCATCATGCTCAGTATGGAAAGAGGGGGAAGAAGAAGGAAGCAGGAGGACATTTGGAGTGATGGCCTTTGCCTCCCCAAGTCACTGGTACTGTGAGGGGACCCTGCTCTCCTGGAGATGGCTGAACACCTGCCTACCCACAGGAAAACTCCTCCTTTCGCTTTGCTTGTGTTTTGTACAGCTTTTGCATTTCCATTAAACTGTCTTTATTTCAACCCCATGAGTTTTGCAGCCTTTCCCCTTCTGATTCTCTCCCTGACCCCACGGGACAGCGAGGGGAGCGGCTGCCCGGGGCTTGGTGGTGGCTGGGCTGAAGCCACAGCACCATGACAAAGTGTCCCTCGGGAACAGGAACACCACTGCTGCCAGCTCTGAGGGAGGCACACACTGGTGCCTGAGGATTTATTAACATTTTCCCCAGATGATCTTGCCTCCAGATACTGGTTTCTTTCAATATGTGAGTAGGATGATCACTTTTAATTAGCATGACTTTAAAGATGACCGAAGCAAATACCAATTACTGTCAGTCAACAGGGTGATTACAGCTACCTCAGAGACATTGCAACAGAGGAGTGGTTGCTTTATTTATGTGTTAGAAGTGGATGGCAAAGGAAAGTAAATATCCTGATTTAGCTCACAGCCTTGGAATCAAGAGGAGGAGAAAAATATTTTTGCTTGCCATGATATATTTAGTGTTTTGTTCTGGATTTCCTGGGACTTCTCTCAAATATTTAGTGCCCCAGAAACAAGAGAAAAAAGTAAATATATCAGAAACTCTCAGAGCAGAGGGCTTTTGTCTCTTTTGTAGCATTTATTAGCCCAGTTGTTCCTTTCTAAGCTCACTGCCATGGCATTCCTTGTTGGAGGTTTCAGAATGATTATCCCAAGCAGAATGCCTTGGGAAGGTAATGGTTTCTCTGCATGTGTCTAGGTCATTCTGACCTAACCCCTTCCTAACATTAGCAGACAGCTGGCTCACTGCCAGAGTGCTCAACAAATTTAACATGCCATTAGAAGGATTATGGTCTGTGTTCAGTACAGATTTTCTGCAACTCCAACTGTTGTGAAAATGCCTGGAATATTCAAATATTGCTTTTCCTGGGCAGAGATAGAGCAGGATATTTTTGTTTAGTTGACTCCTGTCTGACAAACTCCTCCAATCTTTGATTTATTTTTATCCACGTCTAGCTTGGAAGAGTTTTGAAACAGCATTTACCTAAAAAGGGAAGCTGATATAAAAGCATGTGCCAACTTCCCAAATGCTAAATCACAATTGCTTTCCTGCCTCACTGCTACCTATAAAGAATGTGGCTATAGAGATGACCTAGGGATTGAGGAACCAATCTTCAACACAGCTACATTTGATGAAAATTTCACAAACCACAGAATCAGAAAGATGAGCTGGTATGGGGCCCTCCTGTCTGTGAGCTTGTGGGAGCATCTCTGCCCCTGCATTAAGTTACTTCTTTTACCAAAACCTTACTTTTACTAGGCTTGGTAACACTGTTTCCTGTTTCTTGTACTCCTGTGTTGTGTACACTTCACAGAACAACAATTCAGGTTCCTTGTGCAATAAAAGCTGTCAAAAAAAAAAAAAAGTGCAAGTAACAGCACACACTATGGACAACAATGCCTAACCCAGATCTGAGTAGTTGGGAAATGACATATCTGACTAGGGACACCTCTTATTGATAACAAGAATTAAATAAATGTATCTAAGAAGTGATAAAATATATAGAATCTCAGAATACCACAATATGTAGTATCAGATATATTTAGGTGTGGACTTCTTTGTAAGTTTGTGGAATGTTCAGCTAGAGGCATAAGAGTCCATCTTCATTTGTTTACTATTTAAGAACAGTATCTGTGCCCCTAAATGGATTTCCACAGTACATAGCTGCTCTGCACTGACCTTTGAAAATTCCAAATGAAATCTACACATGCATGGCAGTGTCTGATGTTTCTCTTTTACTTTGGAAAAAGCTGGTTGGAAATGTAAGAAAATGGGAACTGCATAAATTTTGAATCTACAGTGTTAGGTTTTCAGGACTATCTGTTTTTATTATTTTGGTTAGTTCCCCTCTATATACAATTCTTTAAAAAGTTGCATATATGCATGGTTAAACAGGTTAGGTAGTGCATGTGGACATGCTCTTGCTTGGGCTGAAGACTTTAAAATTCAAAATGCCTTGAAACACAAAGTGGTAAGAGAGTTCATAAAAACTATTTTATATTACAAAAGAGAACTATATTTAAAAGTTACGGGCTTGTGGTTTATATTGCTGAATTTAACACAATAACAAAATCAAGCTCAGTTTATCTCCCCCAGTCCCCAGTTTTTCTCCAGAAAAGTGTTTAATTCTGCCCCACATTTCATTTTCTCTCTATCACATGCCACTGGATGGATCTCTTGCCTGTCTTTTTGGTTACTACAAGGCACTGAAAAGAACACAGACAATAAAGAGAAAGACATCCTGGTCTCACAGCAGTATCAAGGCACACTTCAGCCTGGATCAGCTGTCAAGCAAGATGCAGACACTTTAACTTGAGAGCTGTAATTTCTGCTCCCCTTGTCACTGACCACGGAACAAAGCCATGGCTGGTGCTTCTTCTTCAGGCAGCACCACAGCTTGTCTCAGTGCACTTTGCCAGGATGGACATTTTTACTGAAGCAGTAAAGAGAAATGTCCATTGCCTGCAAGCACCTTTCAGTGACATGTTTTCAACCACTTAGGCCAAAAAGCACCAGGGAAGATGTGGCTTTGCAGGGGCTGCCAGGCAGGACAAACCACACGCTTCCTGCGGGCTCCAGTGACACGCTTATGTTCTGCTTCTGAACGCTCTGCAGGAAACCAGGAGACAGAAACCAGCTTCTCCTGCCAGAGAGCAGTTAACCCTTGGAGTTCTGACTTGGAGAGTACAGCAGAGCTGTGGCTAATGTGGCACTTTGAGGGAATCTCTGTGCACAGAGACACAGGGCAGTTGGCCACCTGTCTTTAACACCAACACTGACAGTTCTTGGCTTTGTCCTGGATGTCCCCTCTGGGGTCCTGAAGCAGCAGCTGAGCTCTCTCTGACCTTACTCTAGGGTTCCAGATACATAGTTTTCCCCATGTTGGTGTTTCTGGCATGGAAATTGTTACTCTTACAACAGTGGAAATGGGAAAACCTGCATTTCTCCAAAATCTGTATACCCAGGAGTCAGGAGGATTCTTCTAACACACTGCCAGCTGGATGAAGAAAAATGAAGTTCCAAGGCTTAAACAGTGGTCTGGCTATTCTTAATGTAAAAAGATACTTTTACTCTCCTCCCCTCCAGTTCAGTCCTCCCACTCTGTAATTTTTTGGTTCCCTTTCTTGGACTTCTGCAGATTAAAATCAGAAAACAAACAGCATCCCTTCCCCCACTACAGAAGAACACTTTTTCTTGCTTTTCTTGGCTGATTGCTCCTTTCATACTCCGTGGGTATCCTTGGGATATCTCCCAGGGCAGGCTCTGCAGAATGGCCCAGCACCAAGCAGCCTGGCTGTCAGGTGCCTACCAACACTGACATGGCTGAATTTTGTAGTGGTTGTCTCTCAGATAGTATGGGAACTCAAACCAATCTCCAGGTCTCATCACCACATCACAACCTCCTGAAAGGAGGAGACACCACCACTGGCCTCAGTCCCCTTTCTGAAGGTTCCAATGTACAGAGCCCCTGTTCTTTGTCTTCCATTCATGCAATTACAGGAAATCCCAGAGGCCAGAACAAGAGGTTTCATTGTTTCACAAAACTGGTAACACCTTGATAGCTGATTTGGTTTAGGGCAAAAATAACTTAAGAAACCCCCAAAGAAACACCCCCTTCACCCATTTCACCACTGTGTTAGAGATATGTGACCCCTGTTCTCAAATCCTTTCTTAGGAGTCTCAAATCAGAGACCACTTGCCACAAACATCTTCTCAATAACATCAATGAGGGGCCTCAGTGTTCTAAGGCAGTTGATTTCCTTCTGGAACTGATTAGATTCACAATTAGTTAATTTCTGGATTATACCAGAGATTTAGAGACCTTAGCACTATTTCAAATCCTGGCAACAAGATGCTTGAAATCATATTGTTCATAACTTTTAGAGGAGCATGTTCTGGTAGCTCCTCCAACTTTTGACCAACAACTGAATAGTTGGGCAAATCTCATTCAGTCCTTCAAACACAGAGGATAAACACAAGATTTGGACAAGAATGCACTTCCATTTCTTGGTCTTATCACAATCTCTACAGGTATAAAAATGTATCCAACCAAAATAAAATCCATCACAACATTTGCAAAACATCTATCAGATAGTGCAGGAGTTTGACCTTGTCTGGCAGCCAGATCCCCACCAAGTTGCTCTATTACTGATCTCTTTAGGACAGAGGAGGAGAAAGTAAAGACAGGACAGAACTTGTGGATCAAGGTAAAGGCAACTTAATAAAGCAAAACTAAAGGCTGTGTGCAAAGGAAAAACCAAAGATTAATTCTCTACTTCCCAACAGCAGGCCATGCCCAGCCACCTTCTGGAAAGCAGGGATTCAGCACATGTAGCAGTTGGCAGATTTAACTGATGGTGGCCTTCAGCTGCCTGTCTCTATGATTGTCCTTTGCTCTTTCACACAATAGGGAAATGGAATAATCCATCCCACAGCAGGGAAATGGAAATTGAATAATCCATCCATCCCTGCAAGTGTTCAAGGCCAAGCTGGGTGGAGTTCTGAGCAACCTGGTCTAGTGAAAAATGTCCCTGCCCATGGTGAGGTGTTGGAACCAGATGATCTTTAAGGTACCTTCTCAACTCAAGTCATTCTATGATTCTATGGTTTCTAAGCTGTTTGACTCCAAAAACACTGATTCTGTGCTATAGAAGGTGGTGATCTGGGACCAGTTTTTCATGCAGTTCAACTGTCCTTACAGCAGAGGTGTAGAATCTTTGGAAGAAGCAAGTCATAGGCATTGGGAAGGCCTTTCCTTGCTGCTGAATCCCACTGTGTCAACTAGGTGTTCACAACTGTCTTAATTTCCACGCAAAAAATCAACAACTTATTGTTCATGAATCTGAGCAGAGAATTTAATTCCCCCAGGGACTCAGGACATGAATAATACCTCCCTGTGACAGACCAACGATGACAGTCATTCTTAAGCTATTTACACCAGGTACTGGCATTTAAAAAGCAGTGGAAAAATGAACTTGTGCTGTTCAATTGCTAATTAAAAGTGAAATACATTGCCAGATCATTCTTATCCAAAACATAAGAGATATACAACTGGATTATTGTCATTCAGCTTGCATCAGAAGGGCCATGATAGTAGATCATAAAGGACAGCTAATTGACTGACAGACAAACCATCAAGACATCATATAAATGTTGGTTCTTAACAGCTTTTTCATGATTAACAGTCAGGTTGTAAATTAGAATCCATGTCTCCCACTGCCCATCCTCAAGTCCTAAGAAAAGAGTTAAGTTACTGTTCATTTACATAATAAACAAAGTTCTGGGTCAAATCTTACTCTAAATTTTGAATCACATAACTTATTTGGAAATATGAAGAGAACTGAGGGTCTGATTAGCGCCCAATGCATACTGGGAAAAAGCTAACACATTGCAAAGTAAGAGAATTTTGAATAATTTAAATTTTAAATGTTAGTTTAAATTGCAAAGCTCATAGAATATTGAGACCAGGGTAAAGGAATGTAGGAAGGAAGACCTTCCCTTTCTCAAGGAGGATTGGGTTAGAGAACATCTAGACAAACTTGACATCCACAAATCCATGGGCCCTGATGGGATGCATCCACAAGTGCTGAGAGCTGGCAGACCTCATAGTGAGGCTGCCCATGATAATCTTTGAGAAGTGCCAGTGATCAGGACAGGTGTCTCAGGGCTGGAAGAAATGTCACCCCTCTCTTCAAGAGGGAGAACCCAGGGAGCTACCAGCCAGTCATCCCCACCTCAATCCCTGGGAAGAAAACAGAGCCTCATTCTGGCGGCCATCTCTCCACAGGGAACACAAGAAGGTGGAATCAGATGGATTCACTTTGGGTTAATCCTGCTTGGCCAACCTGATTGCCTTTTATGATAAAATAACTGCCTGGAGAGGTGAGGGGAGAGCAGTGGATTTTGGGATTTTGTCTGCCCCCATTTCAGCAAGGCTTTGGACACTGTCTCTCACAACATCCTCACAGGCAAACTCAGGAAGTGGGGACTGGAGGAGTGAACAGGGAGGAGGGTTGAGAACTGGTGTGCTCTCCACAAGTTATGGAGGAAGAGTTTTAAAGTCTTTCATGAAATAAATTATTTACCAGTAAAGCAACTGGGACAATTCTAAATACTTTCATAAGATAAACAGCTAAAATATTTCATCACAGGCACCACATAACTTATATCTAATATTCAGAAATTCATAATTATTTCCTCAGTAAAATGTTTCATTCCTAATGATTCTGTATTAAATAAATGTCTTATTAATTTTCATAAAAATAAAGTACATACTTGGAAGTAAATTGTAATTACATTGTGTTAATCAGCATTTTCTTGAAGGTGGACTATTTCACAAGCTTTCATTTTTCATGGGTTATTTTAACTCATTTTTCCTGACAACTATAAATGATAGGCACACCTATAAATTACTGTCAATGTTTGTAGCAGCAGATAAGCACCAGTAAACTCAATTTAGAGCCTTATCTCAAGCCTGTTCATTTTTTTTGATTCACCCACATCTCTGAATTCCTGTCAGCATGAACTTAGGAATGCTTCCCTTTAAGTGATACATTCTGGGTGATCCTTGCTGCTCTCCTGCCAGCCTTGTCATTTCCCTCTGTTCCAGAATCACTATCCAGGTCAACCCTTTTCTTGCTGAATGGAGCTTGCAAGCTCCCTGCACCACACTGTGACAACTAAATCCAGTTAGGATTTAGTCATGAGCCAGATCCATCCCTCAGCATGCAGCTCCATTATTGCTTCATGCATCAGACATGTCCCTCTTGAACTGCAAGAGCAAGAGAATTAATTGAATCAATTTTAACTTGGAATTTTCTCTCTAATCTAATTTCAAAAGGTTGTTTAAAAAAAGATATGACTGGTGTTTTGTAACGCTGTAAGGTTGTTCCCCCCCCATAATAGCCTTTTAATTTCATTGGAATTAGTTGCATAAAGCAAACTGGATTTAACTCATGCTCCTCATGTCGTTTCTGTGGATGTTTAGCTTTAGATATCTTGTGATTTTTTTTCAGTGAGTGTGAATATGAAAGATGTCGAGTACATGTTATTGAAGGTACTTCAGCAATATCAGTGAGATGGCAAATAAGTGTTGAGTTGAACAGGAAGAACTTATTGTGAGGTGGTAGGCTGAGGAATTGCTTCCCAGAAGATGGAGCAGAGCTCTGCTCCTGGGATTTCTGAAAGTAATTTCAGTGCAGGAGCATAAGAGTGAGTGGGTCTCAGTAGTCAGGGGAACACATTACACACTGGAGCAAAGTTCTAACATATTCTATTCTTTATATCAAATGCTATTTGCTGCCTTAGTATCACACTAAGAAGTTTCATTTAATGGCAAATAAAATTATCTGTGTTGCTTTATTTGTTTTGCCATAGTTCTGTAATTGATCTCTTTGCTAAAATAGAGCTGTGTTCAGGTATCAGGGAGATGTGAACTCACCTTCTCATGATGACCCTGCTTATTCTATTTTTACAGGCCTACTCTATTTTTTGTTACTTGTTGGGTTTTTTCTGTTTGCTTTGGTTTGTTTTTTTGGTAATTTGTTCTCATCTACAAATGGATACATAACTGGATTTGGACCTACATTCAGTACTCATGGACCTTATTCCCTTTATATTTTCTGCTGAGATCGGTATTCTGATGTGACTTGTGGAGCTACAGGGTTATGAAAGCAGTTTGAGAGAGGTGTCTCACAGGAGCTGAAGGAAGGAAAAAGCCCAAATCTAATCAAAACCCCATGAGAGCTAAGCCCCAGCCTTTGGTCCTGCTGTTCTTCATTTTTTGGATTTTATTCCTTTTGAAAGGAATTTGTGGCCCCTTGGGGAATGGGAAGCAGACAGATTCAGAGATGATCTCTGCCTCAGAAAGTGGTGATTACTGCAATTTGGGAAGATATGCAGAGAAAGGGGGACTCAATACCTGCCTTCTCCTTGTTCACTTTATGTAAACACTCATTAGTTTTGCTTTAATCACTGTGACTTTAAAATAACATTGTTCAATGCTTATAAGATCTGTTCACCTGTTTTTATGCTAAAACACTTTGATATTAATCTAAACCCAGAGCATAAATCCATAAACAAAGTAAAATTCAATCACTTTCATTTGCAGAGATATTCACCAGAGAACAGAAACCAAGGCAGCACCTTGGCAAATGAAATCCTTAGGCAGCACCCTAGAAACCCTTAGGCAGCACCTTCCCAAAGAGATTTTGCAGGACAAAGGCAGAAAAAACCCCAAACCCAAGGACACAGAACAGTTAAAACCTTGCAAACACAACACCCAGATCCACACAGACCTTGGGAAAATATTTTTTGTGCAGAATCTCTGTACCTTTGCACAGCACAGGGCCCTATGACCTGATTTTTGGAAGCCTGTATCTGAGGCATGTGATTTGCTCAGCAAATAATAATTGAGCTGCTATTTTAAAGGAAGATTTTCCCTATCCTGAGGATGCCTCAGGAGAATCTCAGCACTGGGCTCATCAGCGTTTTTGCAGGGCTGGTGGAGGCTGCACTGCTCTCCTGCACAACTGGGGTGATTAGTGAAAGGAATCACTGCTTCTGTTGGGCAAAAGAGACAGCAGATATCCAAGTCTTGTGTTCTACCCCCTCTGAGACCATCTTTTTCCTTCACCATTCCTTCCAAATCATTATTTTTCTCTTCAAGGACTGAATCATGGCGCCCTGCCTGTGTCCTTGTTAAGATCTCAGCTAGAAAAATGCTTTTGCTTAAGAAAATAACATCATGGGAAAGGCCATGGCAACACAAACACTTGTTTTGCCAGAACACATTTATACTGGATGGGTGGATAGTTCAGATGGCCATGAACACTTAATAAAGATCATTTTTCTAGTAATTCCCCAAGGCACTTCCTTCAAAAAAACTATTATGGAGAGACAGGCATTTCAGTGGAAAGTGCCAGACTTAAAACAAATATGATTATCTTCTTTTAATAATCTTTCCTGTCACCTTAGCAATCTAGGGAGGGCAATTCCTAGTCTAAATAAATTGGATTGTATTATGCCTTTTCAAATCTTCGGTCTTTTCTAAGTTTTATTTTGCATCCAAAATCCTAATAACAGCCTGTAACACATTTACATTCCTGCATTCTTGCATTCTTGCCTCTATTTTGTTGGGTACACAGTATTCCTTTTCTTTTTTTTTCCCTCCTCTCTCTCCCTTTGGTAATATGACCATTTTGCATTTTTCCAGATTTGGAAAAACAGGAATGTTTTCAGCCTTCAAGTTAGTGTTAAGGAATAAGAACAAAAAAGGCACCTCTGGCCTTCAGGCACAAATTTAGAACATTAAACTACATGCAGAAAGAAGCAATATGAAATCTTGGGTGAGGAAGTCAAAACTGTCTAAGAAATTTAACAGACAGAGAATTTAAGGGCAGGATGAAACGACAGCTCTCTGAGTTTGACTCTTGTTCGTGAAGGCAATTCCATTTTACCCATTCATTACCATGCTGAGATCCACAGCTCTGTTCAGCTGAAGCTCTGCTTCAGGAAAGGTACACTGCTGCTTTGGAGTGACAGCATCAAGAGGTGAACAATCAGCACCTTCCTCAACACCTATTAATCACACACACTGATAAATAGCACACAAGCTTCTCATACTTTGAATTTGGTGCTTTCCCCCTACTGCCTTTGGCTCTCATTTTTACCTCTTTCCATATTATTAAAGTTGTGTTGTGATAACTTCACACAAAGGAATTCTTTGTGGAGCAATCTCCTCACCCTTGGTGCACAGATCTGTCCAAACTGCACCAGGGTGTGCCCCCCAAACTGCTGTGCTGGATTTCGTGTCACTTGGAGCACTTTGCTGCTCTTCATGTGGATAACCCAAGAAATACACTGTGCATTTTCCTGACGCCTCCTAAGTCACTTGTTACAAGTAGATACATTTATCATTTCACATTGTCTGGAGTTATCTAGAACCTGGCTCTGAAAGCTCCAGGCAGAGTCTCTCCTGTCCAGTCCACTTGCTCTGGTCTCACTTCGTGCAGCTAATTCAGACTTCCTGTCCCATGTTTCCAATTTTTTGAAGTTTTGTTCCCCTGAAGAAACATTTGGAGTAAAACACTCCTCTAACTTCCTTGTCTTACTTGGTGAAACTAAGATTTAAAACAAAGTACTCCCTTTCATTCCTAATCTCAGAGAGAAAGGCTTTCCTAGCAGATGTGGATACACATTTATGTACAGGTATTAAAAACACACCTGAACATTAAAAACAGGGAGATAAATTTCCATTACATAGATAACATTCCCTCAAATATCACAAAAAATTATATTTTTTTGATCAGGGTAACTTTTATCTGCTCCTGAATTATGACAATAAAAGAAGCAGCATTTCTGTAAAATTATTTTAGTTCCTGGTCTTTCAAGGATTGAAAATCCTGTCTGTGGACTGTGTGGGAGACTGACAGACTCGTGCATACCAGCTCAGACAGCCTCTCAGGGCAGGTCTGAGAGAGGAGGCTCTGCTGCCCTGTTCTGTCCTTGTTGCACAGCTTGTTCCTGTTGCACAGCTCAGGTTCTTGTCATTTCCCCTGCTCCACAGCTCCTGCCACACATCTGGAAATAACTCACTTTTCCTTAAATCTGTCACAGTATTTAAGTCTGCTTAGAGGACAGAAGTGTCTGCCACAGGGAGGGAAACAACCAGCAGGTTGCTCTGTCCTGTTCAAACCAGATGCAAAACCCAGTTCTTTTAAAAGATCCTCAGAGTGAAATGTCAGAGTTGGGCTCTGACAGATTGGGAATAAGTGAAGCAAGCAGTGAAAAGGCTGGCAGAACAAACATGGCCATGATGTGGGGAAAATATTGCCCTGGCACTGGGGATATGAAAAGTCATTCTGCAGAGAAGGCCAGATTCCATGTTTAATGACTGCTTGCCTGAATTGAGGACTCTGTGATGCACTTAAACCAGCAAGGTGCACACTGATATCAGTGGGGTACAGGCATTAAGATCTACAGGATATCCTATCCTTTTGTGCTGCTGTAGCTCACTCAGGCTTACAACCACCATCTTATCTCAGCTGAGGAAACATTCCCATTTTGACTGTTAATTCTGGCTTTGATTTTCTCCTTTAGAGTTTTCCTTTTGTTGCTATTCCTTCCCTGTTCTTTGGAGCTTTCCTCCCTTTGATAATTCCTCTTTCTTCTCATTCTTAATTCTAATTGCCTCCAATCAAAGTTTTGCTAAGCATTCCAAGTCATGTAATTGGATTTTGGAGTTAACTGTTCAAAGATAACTAATGTCATTCAGAATGTTATTTTAAGTGGCCTATTTGTAGAGCTCTGAAGAAAATGCTGCAAAAGTGTCCAATGAGTTCATGTTTAGAATATTGAAATGGATTTTCTTCTCTCCTGGGAAGGTGATGGGTGTAACCACTGTAGCATAAGCTATTCCACAATAGTTGCCCTTAAATATCTAGTTACAGCTTTTAGAAAAGCTCATTTTATGCCATGAGAGCTCTATCAGTTGATTTCCTTGTGCAGACAGAAGCTTTGTAAACAGACAGCTTGGCACAGGACCTGCTTTAATGTAAGCTGAAAGTCTGGAGAAACTGGATATATCATGGGTTTGTGCACTACATCAGCTGGGGAGAATGGAAACACTCCACTGACTCAGACAGGTCTTTTCTGGTCTCCTTTCTCTAAACCACACTGTTGGCTCTCCTCTGTCCCTAACTGTGATATTATGAACTTTCTGGCCTCCAGCTCTTTGTTCTAATGATTAAACAAGACTAACATTTTTTTGAGGTCACAGTGATAATATGATAGTCCCTTTGAAGGGATTCAGTAAATACAATACAGCAGCAGTGCACTGTGGTATTATCAGGGCCTTAATTTTGACTTTTTGGCAAAATTATCAGTGAAGAAACACTGTTTTAAAAAACTTAAAATGTATAGTGGGCAGAAGAACCACGAATAATAACCAAAACAGGTTTATAAAGCACAAGACTCAGTTTTCTTTCCTGACCACACTGGGCAACCACTGAAAGGAATCCATCTGTTGAGTGATTCTTAGAATCATGCCTCTCCTGCCTAAGATGGCCATCCAGAAGTAGCTTCCAAAGGAAGTACGATAACTCTGACTCACTCTGAGATTCCTGGTAAGCAGCTGATTTTCAGTAGTTACTGCTGGCCATGTGGGATTGGCTCCAGAATTCTTAGGCACCTATGTGGAGATCTGAATAAACCCTTCTGTTGCTTCCTCTTATGGACTATAAAGAACACCAGCTTAAATTTAGCCACTACTTTCAAACATCCAAAGCTAGGTCAGGCCAGCTCCCATGCCCGAAGTTTGCCCTACCTTTGAATTATACATATTTTAGATTCCTAAGTGCACGTTAGGATTTAAATTAATCACTGCATTATGTCTACCAAATTTGTATGATTAGACTAGACTTGGACAGGAATAAAAAATAAAAAAGAAAAAGAAAGAAAGGAAGAAAAAGAAAAATTATTACGGGACACTGACTTCTGCCATAGAGCCAGGAAGAGGTGGTTTGTCTTGAAAACATCAGTGGCTCTCCCTGGTGTGACACCCCCTGTCCTCTGTCCTACATCTGCCATGCCAGCAGAAGCTGACAGGTTGGCCCAGTCTCTGCTTTGATGTCAATTTTTTCTCCACAGAGCAGCAAAATTCTCTTTAGTCTTTTTGTTGAGTAGTTGATCTGCAATCACCTTCCTAGGTTACATTAGGAGAATAAAGCCAGCCCAATTATTTAAACATATAACAATTGTCTTTCTTTGTCTCTAGAAATTATCCAAAAATGTGAAAATGACCATGTGAATATGTAATGGGAAAAGGACTGTGGATGACAAATGTGAAGAATTATATCTGAGCTCAGCATGAGACATTATGAGGAAAAAAACCAATGTAAATTGTGAGCTGTGTGAATGTGTCTTGTGTGCATGCCCTGAAACAGCAGGCAAGGGAGCAGCACAGATATTGGAAGGTTCTAAATGCCAAGCAGAAATGAAAACATATAACTGAAAATGATGATATATAAAAGTGGCTGAGCATAAATATAAGCAAACCTTTTTGTCTAGACTTGAGTGTCTCTAGTGAAGTAATGGAAATCACCACATGCAATTTAACACTGTCAATTCTGGCACCCATAACTGTACATTTTGTAAGAATCAAGGGCTCCCAGGGATTAATATGAAATATTGTGAGTTGTTTTCTCTCTCTGACCATGAAGACTGTACCTGTTGTCTTGCACACACAAGTCCAAACACCGTGGAATTGTAATTTTTAAACGCTAGGTGGCTCCATTGGATTTTTAAATGCAGCTTTTCCCACGCTTGCAGAGTTTTGAAAAGTAAATAACCTTCAGAGTGTGTTCCATTGACAGTCACAGATACCACTAAAAAAAAGAAAAGAAAAAAGAAAAAAAATAATTGCCTTTATCCTTTGAGCAATGTGGAACTGATAGCCAGTACAAGGGGCAAAAAAGCTTTCAGTTCCTCCCCTGTATTATACGGAATTTTCACAGTTAGTTTTGTCCACAGGATACCTGCAGGTGCCTAAGGATGGAAAACAAAGGGTTCTGGCCCCTTGCATGGAGAGAGTTGGCAAAAGTGGTTTTAAGCTGTTGACAGCTCTTCCAACCTTTTGTACCTATCTGTGTCACACTGGCACAAGGAAAAGTCATGGCAGCAGCCATTCCTTCCTGCTGCACTGCAAAATGCTGGCAGGTTATCTTGAGGGATGGTGAAGTTTACTCTTGCTCTTTTAGCAAATATCCAGTTTCGGTACCAGATTACTAAATGAATGTTTCCATACAGCAAATTTACCTTTTCCCATTGTTTTGAGGTAGCAGATATAACTAAAATGTATCCTTCATTCATATGAAGAAAAACTAAATTGATCTGAAAAAACAAAGTTGAAGCAATGCCAACATGATACGTTCATTTTTTAAATCATCTACTCATTTAAGTTCTAAATTCCTCTGATATTCCTTTTTTTTTTTTAAACAAAAGGTTGTTGAAACTGAGAAATTAAATATTAGGGAAGGCAGGTATTGAGTTCAACACTTCTTCTTGTCTTCCCCTTTAGTCTAGATTTGAGAAGCCTGGCTGTTTCCCTATCCTCAGCTAATTGTACAGGAGGTGATAGGAATAAGCCACTCAAACACTGACTAATCCTGCAGGTCACCTTCCATTCCACGCCTTCTGCCATCTGCTCCAGCCTCTATTGCTACACTCCAAGAGATTTATCCATGCTGGAGCTGCTCCCTTTGGAAAGTTCTTCTTTTCTACTACATGATCCAGCAAAGAGTTTATTACATACAGAGACCCTCCCAGAGATCCTGGGCTTTAGGAACACATGAAAAAGGGAAGGGACATGAAAGTGTATGGTCAAAAATGTCCAAGTAGAACAAAGCCCTCAGCAGAGCACTCCTTTACACCAATCCTTCAAGGTGTCCATGAAATTCAAGGCCTTTCCATGGAGAAACAAGGGCAAGGAAAAGGGGGAAAACCCCTGAAACTAATATAAACCCAAGCAACCAAAAAACCCCTGAGCAAACCACCCACCCCAACTTATCAGGGTGACTAAATCTGAAAGGGAAGTTGTGCAAAGCTGCAGGATCAGAAATCAGTATAGAGGGAGTTGAGTAAGGCATCAAGCACAGAAGCCCTGACAGCATCTACTGCTCCATGAAAGCATCCCAAGTGATGATCCCACCTGATGGTGCTCTGTCTGCACATGAGGGGACAAGCAAACAGCAACAGGTCCCAGCATCTCTGCAATCTTCCCTCATATCTGCTACAGACAGAGTTCTGAGCTATGGGGCTCTTTTTTTTCTAGCCCTGCTGGCACTGAAGTGGCTTGGAAATCTGTCTTTGGACACAGGCATTGGAATCAGGTCCTTCAATTGTGGCTGCAGCTGAAACATAGATCTGGAGGTACACAGAACTTTGTAACATTTCTCTGCGCACACTGATTAACTTCACTCCGTGCAGTAACTGGAAATTAACAGAGTCTTTCCTAGACTCAGAATAGGGGACAAATACGACGTAAGTATGTGTGCTGTTTATTTTAATGGAAGGAAATGTCCTGCAGGTTAAGGAGGAGGCGGGACTTTCACGAAACGCGAGTGGAAAGAGCCACCGCAGCGAAGAGCCAGTGCGGATGGAGCCAGAGATGCTCCAAGCCCGCCAGCACCGCCTTCCCCTCCCTTAATGTATATCCGCGCCGGCATCAACAGGGACGGCTCCGCCAGGGGCGGGCGGTTACGTAAGGGAAAATCTGCATTCCTTGCGTAACTCGGCTCTTTACATAACCCCGGCCCCGGCCCCGGCCCCCGAGCGGGGACAGCGGCAGCGGCACCCGCGGAGCGGAGCGGAGCGCCCGGCACTGCCCGCCACACCGCGGGAAGGAAACGCGCTGGTTCTGCCTAAAGGAAAGGAAAGAAAAAAGATGGGAGATGTCACAGACTGCAGATTCCCATAGCTGATAGGTTAGATGGGCTTTATGGAAAGAAGACAGGAGGTTTTGAAGTAGTTTTTCATATGGAATCATGGAAGAATCAAGTTTGGAAGAGACCTTCAGGATCATCCGGTCCCCCATAATGCCAGCACTGCCCCGTAACCCCTAAGCCACATCACCCAGACACACCTGGAACACCTCCAGGTGATTCCACCACCTCCATGGACAGCCCATTCCAACATCTGACCATCCATTCCAACATCTGACCATCCAAACAGTGAAAACATAAATACAACACAGCGATTTTACACAGGCAGATTGGACAAAACACTTCCCACTCCCAGTGAAAGTTTAAGTTTCTACAGGAGAATGAGAGATTTTTCTGTTGGACTTCTTGCCAACTCTGCTTGCTTAGCACTAGGCAAGGAACACAGAGAAAGTTTATTTGGGCTGTAAAGGGTCACTAGGAATCCCCATGTACAAATGAACTCAGGTTGGAGGTTGCAGAGTTTCACTGACACTTGGGAAAGGAGAGCCTTGGAAAATACACTTGTAAAACAAAGAGAAGATGGGGGATAATTTGGGGACAGGGAAAGCTACAGTTCAGCAGCACCTTGCCTGGAGTTTATGTAAGGACAAAAGTTCAGCAACACTTAGCCCAGGGTTTATTTAAGGATATGTGACCTTTGTGTAAAGTCATGTTTAAACCCTATCTTGCACTTCCCAGTTCCTGGGCAGTTACGTGCTCCATCTGCATCCCACAGATACCTGTTCTTTGGGAAGGAAACTTCCAATGTGAGGGCCAAAGAACCCAGATGCAAACTCTTATCACAAATGATTACAGAAAACTTAATGGCCAATAATAATACAAATGCAGAACTGAGTAGCACTTAACTGTTTGCAGTTCCCTACAAACATAATATGTAAACTAATTCTAAACATACAGGTTAGATTTCTGTACTGATTTTTGCAGAAATCACCTAATTCAGAATACTTTTATTTTAGGGTTCCCCAAAATAGACCACAGAGTTCTCCTCTGTGAGCTGTAATTACACTGTTTTATTATTTATCATGCACTGGCAGTGTCTAATTTATTAGAGTGTTGCTTGCTGAATATTTTATTTTATGTGCATTCTGAGCAAATAAAATTCCTCTTAAAACAAAGTTGAGTAAAAGGGCATTGTACATCAGAGTTATGCTTAAAAACTATTTCCACTACATTGAAATGTAGTAGAGATAGATTTGAAATGTAACTTTCAGAAAATTCTGTTTTATAAATCAGATTTAAGGTCACTCAGCTACATGTACAGGTTTATCTGCTGCATTCAGATCTCTCCTTCTTCGAACAGCTCCAGAATTTCAGATAAATTATGTATAAAGTCAGAAAAAGGCAGACTTCCATCTGGGGTAACTACTTGCAAAGTCCAAGCTAAGCAGGTTTGAGACAAACAGGTTTTAAACCAGCATTTTACACGGCTGTTGTGCCAAAGGCAGTTAGCAGATGCCAGCAAAGAATTTGCCAAGTGGCTGGAAAGAAATCTTTCCAAACATCCACATGATGACTTACAATTCCAAACATATCAGAGTCCCATCTTGCTTGTAAAACTTTCTTGTGCAACAAAGTATTACAGTGTATTCTATTTATAAACTGACAGAAAACTTCTTTTATGTTGCTTCAGACTCTAATTATTAGCACTGCACTAATTATTAGGTACTTTCCCAGTTTATTTTTAAAGCAGTGGCTGAACAGTCACATCCTTTTGCAATTTCTGTGGTTCTCACTTCCATTTCTGGTTTATGTTTGCATACTCCATGTGTCTTACCTTATAATAATTATACTACAGATCAATTATACTCACAGGGATCCTTTCAGAAGGGAGAATGTCACTTGGCTGAAAACCCCCCAGGAAGTGGATTCCACACCTAGAAATCTCCGTTCTAATGTCAATACAAATACTTTAAAAAACATTTTGCATTTTATATAAACCTAGTAGTATCTTGTATGTACATATTCCAGCTACTGAAGATGGAGTTTATGGAAAAGCTTGGTCTAATCAAAATTTCTCCTCTTAGTTCTCATCTCATATCCCACTTTCTGGGATGGCCTTGAACAATCTCCAAAATACAAGAAATTTGTTGTTTTTATTTGGAGTAGGAGACAAACTTCTAGATTTACAAATTCTTCCTTAACTCAATACTGAGAAAGACCAAAACATCTGTACCAAGAGTTCTTAGCTGCTCTAATTCAATTACAGGACTGAATACTCATATGCCCAATTCATTTCTGCAAGCTTTTTGAAAAGCAGTGGATAAGAAACATGATGCTTTTTGATTTACTGACTTCATGAAACTGACAGACATGATTGGCTTTGTATCATTCAATCATTCAGCGGAGCAATTTTCTCAGTTTATGAATTAGTAAAATTTCCTATATTATTTGGTTTAAAAAAGGAATCATTCTTCCTTTACAGTGAAGAATATTTGATAACACAATTCAACTGCATTTCACATGTGGCAAAAACCCCCCCTGTAGCTTTTGGAGATAACTTCATTTAACTGTGAGGGGTTTTTTTCTGTTGGAATATCAGTAAGTCTTCAGTAAGTAAATGCACGTGTGCCAAGCATATCATTAACTGAACTGATTGAAGATCAGAAAAACAAGTACTAGATCTAATATCACTTGGGTGCCACTAATGGGTACTTTATAGAGTGAAACATTTCATTTGATCCATTAGTGTTTTGCTGTTATCAATACCACAGGCAGTTGTATGAATCTATTTAAAAAATGAATTCAAACTCCTTTAGCTTTTAAGGCACTGCTCAAATGAAAGCAGTCTCCTACAACAGCTGAAACAATTACAAGTGAAAATGAGAGACCATTTTGATGAATATGCATTCCAGCAGTAATCATCTCCCAGACAAGACTTGTCTGTTTCTAAAAATAAATGTTAATAATACAGATGTAAATTTAGGGGAAGTTTATTATTTTGTTCCATTCCTCTGTAAATGTTGACATTTAAAACTTTTACTGCATTTCCTCTTGTTAAAATAGACAGACTGCAGAAGAGAAAATACCATGTGCACTGAAATAATCATGAATGTATTACTGTCACCAAAATAGTCTGTAAAGTAGGACTAAAAGTAAGTTGAAGGCATACTAGAAATACATATTTTAAAAAATAATAAAAATAAATGTGATCAGCTGTAATTTGGTAAAAAGACATGGATAACTTTTTCTTGTGTAGCAAGATTTAAAAGACTAAAATAAACACATTTTTACAAAGTGCAAAATTTACCTGAGAGAACCAGTGCTTGCTGCACAACAGAAGTGAACCAACACCCAGGTGGCTTCAGAAAGTACTGACATTTTACAGTGGAAATCCCAACATTTAAAATAACTCTGGATACACTTGCACTACTTTCAGCATGTGGTGTGTAAAAGTACAGCCTACCTACAAACAGGGCTGGCAGACAGGCTCCTCATGGGGCAGACAAGGTGCTGAGTGGCATCACTGAGGCATTCTAAGGTTTAGTGGTTGAGGTTTTGTAGGTGATAATGGAAGAGTACAAACAACAACATCTGTGTCTATTTCACCGTCAGCTCAGTGTTACTGCCATTCCCTAAGCATTCATGTGAACTGTTCATTAGGAGAGCAGAGACTGGACAGGAAACTGGACCCACCAGTCAAATGTTTGCTCTCAGGTAATTGACCATAGTAATTGTTTCTGCAAAATATGAGAGCACTTGAAGTATTTTCTTGTTAATTTGTTGCCATTACCCTACCCTTACAATCCATCCTGCTCTAATTAGAGATCTTGCAATAGTATTTTCTTAATGCCTCAATTACTGTAGATGCATTTACTCAGCTATGATGTCAGTTTGCTTTTGAAGTTTTCCAATTTGTTACAAAAGGAAAGCTCATTTAAACACTCATGGTCACCTACAACAAACGCCCTGTACTTCGGGATCCTATACACTTAGGGATTTGTACTTCAGCGCTCAGAGAAGCCTTTTCTTTGCTAATGCATTTTAAGTTCTCCTTTCTAGCTTTGCCAACATGTGAGCTCACACTGCAACGTTCTCTCTCTTCACTGGGGGCACGTGGAGCTGCCCGTTTGTGTGTAACAAAGCTGAGAAACAGTTATCTCCCAAACCGTTATTTTTTCACTGCGGTTGGCACAAAGTCAGCACGACACGGAACTCTGCCAAACTCTTGCATCCCACAGAAGAGATTAAATCAAGTGCAGAGGCAAGGCTGATGTGCCAAGCTGAGGACAGAAAACCAAAAGGCTGTGGGACACCTGAATCCAGCAGGCAGGGCAGAATAATGATATGATGGACACCAAGCTTAACCTTCCAGACAAACTGCCCTGATAGCAGTTTGAGCAAGTTCAGACAGCTGGCTGGGAGAAAGGAAAGAAGCAGAACTAACAGGAATTAACGGGTGTATTGAATGGCCAGCAGCAACAGGTGTGCTTTACTCACATCTCAAATGGGCAGGGCAGCTGTGAGTCACAGATACAGACACTTACAGTATGTGGTTTCCTGGGTGGCAGATATTTTGTCAGGGTGTTGCCAGCAGCAGCTGATGAAGACATCCAGAGTTACTGTGGGAAAAGCACGTACACGCAGCATAAGTCCTTTCTCCATGCTGAGAAACAATGCCTATTTTTGTAGTATTAATATTGTTTTTAAATATTTCTTTTATTATTATGGCTGACTCATTTTTGAATGCTTTGGATTGCTATGTGTCTCATATAACAGCTGTTGCCATAATTCTTAGCCTTTTTTATGACCACACCAGGGTGAAGGGGCTGCCACTTGTCTAAGAATCAAAATATCCGCTCTTCTTTGCAACTCAGACTTTTTGGATGGAAAACTCCTTTCTTTTCACTTCATTTCTTCACTAGCTGTGTGAAGTAAAGGAGTTTCCAAAGCCAAAATCCCCTGAGGTTTACGCATGGAGCATTTCTATGCCTACCAAGCTGGGGGGACACAAAACTACCTGCTCCCTCAGTTTTGGGACATCTACCTTTAACTCTGCTCGCCTTTTTTTACACCAACTACCTTCACTCACTGCATTCCCAGTGCTTTCCTGCATGGTAAAGATACTTTTATATCTAAATGTTTTCAGGTTAGTCCCCAAGAATTGTAACCCAAAGTCACAAAAAATGTCCCTAGAACTTTCAGCTTCAGGGCCCAGAATCTCTCAAAATAAGGTCAAATTATTTTACATGTTAATATCCTCATTCCTGCTGAGTCACGCTGGGTTTGAGCTTTAATTATTTACTTTGGCCTATGCACCCGGAAAATTTCTTGGGGTTTTGTTTGTTTATTTTTTAATATAGATGAGCACCTGGACCGCGTTGCTACACTGAAGGGCAGACGCTGTTGAAAACACTTCTGATTGGGACACATCGCCAGCACATTTACCGGCTGTCATTCTGCACTGGCCTCACGACTTTCTGGTCTCGAACCCAAGTTCTCTACATTAAAGCGCTTTTGGAGGAGTTTTGAAACAGCCGCTCGGGAAGGCGGCACCGCTGAGGCGAATCCAGGTGGGGCTGAGCTCCTGCCCCTCCTTCCCTGCCTGCCTGCCTGTCGCGCCGGCCGGGGGCCATGTGACAGCGCGACTTCTGCCTTCAAGCCGCCGAAGGGGAAGGGGCCACACTTTCCCCGGTGTTCCGGCTGCCGCTGAGGCCGCGGCCCCGCGGGAGAGGCGCCGCCCGTGCCCCGCCACAGGTGCAGCCGGCGCCCGGAGCGACAGCGCCGGCGCTCACAGAGGTACGGACAGGGCGCCCCGCCCGCCGCTCGCCCCCCGCGCCGGGGCGGGGCCGGCCGGGGCAGGACAGGCCGGGGCAGCCCCCCCGCCCCACGGGCTGCGCCCCCCGCCCGCTGCGGAGCCGCCCCGGCCGCGATGCAGCCGCCCCGGGGGCAGCCGGGCGGCCCGGCGGGGCCGGGGGCGCGGCGAGCGGGCTCCTCCGCCCGCGGGCCATAAAGGGCCGGGCACGGGCGGCACGGCACTGCGGTACCGGGCGGCCCGCGGGTGGATGCGGCAGCGGCGGCAGCTGGCGGGAGCGGCTCCTCCCCCGCCGCCGCCTCCTCCGCCGGTGGCTCCGGGCAGCGTCTCTCCGGCCGGCGGCGGCCCGGCCCTGCCCAGCATGGCTCTCCCGGGGGCGCTCGGTAAGTGCCGCGCCGTGCTGGGCTGGCCCGGGGCGCTGGCGGTGACCTTGGGCCGGAGCCGTGCGGGGCTCCTGCGGCGGCAGCGCCCGCGGGCCCGGCCGCACCTGCTCGCGGCGCTGGGATGCGGCGCTGCCCGCGGGGCTCGGAGGCGGCTCTGGCATGTGCCTGGTATAGGTTCTAGGCCGTTAAATGCCTGATCGATAATTGCTTTTAAAGTAATCATGCCATCTATTAATATTTTTTTTACTGCAGCATGTTTCAAGCATTCTTTTCTTCTGTATAGGTGCAGACCTAATGAGCAACCAATCTTTCTATTAGATCGAGATATTTAGGAAAAGAGCATTTACTGGGTGGCATTTATATCATTTCCCATCCTATAAAAACGTCTAGTTGTTGCTCACCTTGGGCAAAGGACAGCAGTTCAGTAGAAGGATACTGGATACAAAAGCCTCTTCCAATTCAGGATGGCACAGCTTGCACAAGTATTGCTTGAGGTCCCTCATGACTGTTTTAGGTTTCTTCGGCTCATTTCCGTGCCATGAGCTAGCAGTGATGTGGGTGAATGTACATTTCAAACTATTCTGTGTCTTAGCATCTTATGCTCGACTGGAGAGCATGAACTTGGGTTCTGTAAGAAAGAAAAAAAACTTTGGTGTCAGTAAAGGATTGTACTTCCATCTATACTCTCTGTCTCTTCACTAGCATATTGTAAGGATTTAAAACACAGTGTGGCTTCTCAGGCAGTGTGTTTCTTACTGCATTTCTGTTTGTGATCACAATTCTCTGGGAAAAAGTCCATTTAAATTAGGAAAATGCTCAGCATTTTCTGCTCAGTCGAAAACACATTATTATTTCACATTGTACTAGTATTGTTAGTACTCTTACTGTAGTTGAGTAAGCATAAAGGGAGTTTTTCCCTGGCTGAAGCAGCCCAAAAGGCTCTTGCTGCTGGCAGCTGCATGTGTGGCAGGCTCTGCTGCTGACAACTGTGTTCAGTGAGGTCAGGAGACAGACTCCCATGACTTCCTTGGCGGTTGATGTTGAGAAACCAAACCTAAGTTTGGATGCTACTAAGATATGGTAGTGCATTGTCACTGAATTATTCAGCTAAAAATATATGTATCTTTAAATTTCCTATGTAGCTATACTTGATTTTACAAAGACTTTACAAAGATAAATACTAATTGCAAAACAAATACTCTCCTGTGCGGAAAACAACACAGTCAGATCCACAGCTCTTTAAAAACAGAGATGCTTTTCTTTGGGGATGTGAATGGGTTCTTATAAAATAAGAATGCAAAGTAATGTAGGGGACTGCTAAATTGCTGTGTTATGGTCCAATTTAATTCTTGCCACATTTGCTTTTAGAATGAAAGCAAAAATGTTCTCAAAGCAACTGTGAAAACAGGTGGACATTAATTAGAGTCTTTTAGGCTGAAACCAACAGGATCACATATCAAAAGGATCACATATCAACATGTGAAACCTGCAGCATGCCTACAGAAAAATTGTAGTGGGGGCCCTGATAAGTTGTGCCTGGAGAGAGAAAAAAACTGCCACACTCCATGCTTCCAGGGTGTGTCGTTATTTAAATGAAGGCTATCTCACAAAATACATTAGCATTTTTCTAACCAAAAAATGGTGTA
Organism: Melospiza georgiana; assembly: GCF_028018845.1. Lineage (NCBI taxonomy): Eukaryota > Metazoa > Chordata > Aves > Passeriformes > Passerellidae > Melospiza > Melospiza georgiana. Next base: position 20,350,046 of record NC_080435.1, read on the forward strand.
GAAATTCTGAAATGCCGATTTTGGACCCAGACTTCACATTCTGGCAGTGCTTGGATCCATTTGCTGTGACATGTTCGCAGCTATTTTTAACTTATGTAATAAGAATTTAATCTTATTTGTTATAAACTCCATCATACTGAAGGCATTCAGAAAGCTTTATAGTACACAACAAATAATGCTGGTCTGTAGCTTATCAGCACTGTGTTTTTTCCTCTCTGGAATGCTTCCATTTGTGCTAAATGCACATTCTGGATTGTATGAAAATGGGATAAAAGTAAAGCCAGGAGACCACAGAAGAAACAATAAAGATGGCATTTTAGTAGTGATGCTAGCATAAAACGGAAATATTTTATGATGAAAGCCTAGCTACTTAAAATTTTAAAACATAAGACCCATTTCTACTTGGCATTTAAATCTTACTTTTCAAAAAGAATAGAAGTCCATGACGTATCTGCATGCCACATGCATTCAAAAATGTGATATGAACTACTACAAATGGAAAAAAGAGTCACCGAGTTAACTATAGTACCTTTGTTCTTGTTGTGCAACTATTCCACTTCCCAGCAGTTCTGTGACTTTCTGATTTGTGCAAGGGATGGGGTGAGGTGGAAATGTACAACCTTCTTTTCTAACTTGCCTGTTGGCTTGAAGTCACTGAGCAAGGAAGAAGGCAAGCAACTGAGTGAATGTGATTTCCAGGTTCGGGGCAAGGACACACAGCTGAGTATCCATTGTATTACAAATAAGTGTCTGTCTGACTGTGCAAGTAAGTGGAATCTCCTGGTAAATCTCTACATAAATTGCTTAGGAATTTTTGTGGGTATACCACAAGGTTCCTGATGCACAAATTAGCATGGCTCCAAAAGTAGAGCTGCTTTGTGGTTCTTGTGTACTGCATGCTAGTTTAAATTCTGCAGAGCTGTTCTACTTTCTTCTGATTTTGCTCCAAGCTCGGAATTTTGATAGGCATACCATGGAAAAACCCCCAATCTCTTGCACATCTTCCTCATCCCTCATGCTGTAGCTCTAACTTTCTCACCTGTGCTCCTCTCAGGCGAGATGCCCCGGCAGTTTCCCAAGCTGAACATTTCCGAGGTGGACGAGCAGGTGCGGCTCCTGGCAGAGAAGGTGTTTGCCAAAGTCCTGCGAGAAGAAGACAGCAAGGATGCCTTGTCACTCTTCACCGTGCCTGAAGACTGCCCTATTGGGCAGAAGGAGGCCAAGGAGAGGGAGCTGCAGAAGGAGCTGGCAGAACAGCAGTCTGTGGAAACAGCTAAAAGGTTTGTTCTGTAGTTGCTTTCTTCATGGAAAAGAGTTTTTGAAATGAGTTTGAGTTAGTATTGAAATACCTGGCAAACAGCGTTCTGCCTCTTACTGCTCCAGGAGAAGGGTCAGCAGCAGGCACCAGGATCCCCCCTGGGATGTCTTTCTGTCCCGTGAAGGAGGTATCAGATGGGCCCCAGGGAGCTTGGAGTGGTCAGGTTGTCTCAGCTCTGTTCCCAGCAATAGCACAGATATTGCTCATGCAAATTTAATAAACAGCATAGCTGGGTAGAAATGAACAAAACCCTAAGAATCTTTAATGTAAGAGGAGTCAGAAAAAGAAACACTGCCTCCTCTTTTTCTAGTTTCATTAAGAGAAACAGAAAATTTTAACACAGAGAAAATGACAGTGGCATGATACTTCCTTTAGTCTGCAAAAATAGATGAAAGCAAAGAATTTATATTTAAGATCAAGGGGTAAGGTGAAAAGTGGTATTGGCATAATGAGGTTATTTGTAGGTTTCCTTTACTCACAGAGATAAAATCTAACCACTGTCAGCCAAAAAAGTGCACATTAAACAAAAAAAAAATTGCATTCTACCTTTGGTTTACCCATGGCTTTAATAAAGGCAGACTTGCTTTAGTTTGTGAGTTTGGGGTTTTTTTTATTCTGTAAGAGAGGCAGCCTTCCCCTGATGTCAGCCTGTTCCAGTGTCTTGCTTCACAGGACTGCTGGGCTGTTTCTGGAGTCACATGAGCTCAGCAGCAGCCTGACACCAAACGGGCTGGACGTGTACAGACTCTTCAAAAAGCAGGCAGGCAAGAAAGCATTTGAAAGTGATAGCTAAACACATGTACCTGGTTAGCTGCAGAAAGAGAGTTGGGCAACACTTGGAATCATGTTTCTGGAACAGAAGGGAGAAGAGTCAATTTAGTTAAATTAAGGTATGACTCACTGATGATACAAGCTGAGACTTCGGGTTTGGAATTGTGCAAGTGGATTTCCCAGTTGGCATGTTCATAGACATAAAGAGGCACAGAAGGGAAAACCAGATGTTTCCAGTCAAACAAACATTTGGTATATATTTCCTCCTGAAGTAGTGTGTTTCATTTTTAATTTGGAAAATTTGTCTCATGGAAACAAACTCAGGTTTTGTACAGGTTTAACTGCAGGAAAGGATATTATAGGTATTTTGTTTACATGTAGGAACAGAACAAGTGATCATCCCTGTCCTGCAGGACTGAAGGGACAGTGACACAAGTACAGCTTGTGCTGTTTCCAGTTTCAGTTGATCAAACACTGCCTTTCAAAACTGATGCTGACTTCCAAGGTGGCTACAAGTACTTTAGAGGATGAAATTTGGGTGTTAATTGTACCAGCACTGCATGTTCTTATTCTTAGGAATACCACAGAAGTAATATGAAGCTTTAGAGAATGTTCCAGTGTTCCTTTTTCTTTGTTAGTGATTCTTACTAACATTTTAAGGTTTTGGTATCTAACTTGGAAAAGTAGGGACCATTTCAGTGCAAAAGAAATGGTTATCACAGGTAGTTTATAACATACTATTTATATATTATATGAACATTTAAAATACACATGAGCACATTTAAACTGAGTAAGGAAAATGAATTCCATCTTCAGAGATATTCCAAAGCTCCACTTGAGGTATTACAATTACTTCATTGGAAAACACAGCATTCTTTTTTAGCTGGTTTATCTGAGGTGCACATCTATCACAGCTTTCATGAGAAAAGGCAGCATTTTTAAATTTATATGAGTTCCACCTGAAGGGAGGAATGGACTTGTGTATCCGTGCTGTGGTATCACTCTGATAACCACATCAGCCTTCTGCTCAAGTCTCATCAAACACTGCCTAAGGAATAAATAGGTGCTCCTCCTTTTCCTTAAGAGCTGAACTGAATAACTGTATGTGAAATTTTGTTGCCTACTCTTGTCTGACAACTAGATGAGCTTTAGGTCTTGCAAGTTTTGGGAAGAATGGGAAGTGTGTGTAACAGCATGATAACTTAGAACAATTTCCATATGTAGCATTGACTTGTTTCTGTCTGATCCTTCATGAGTTCTGATGCTGTCAGTCTGTAAGAATTGACCCTTACCAAAGAGAGCACAGTGATCACCTTTTCCTTCTGCACAGTCACTGCTGAAACTGAAGTTGTGAGAAGTGAAACAAAAACCTTAGGGTATCTTAGAGTAATTGTAAATAAATTGTGGCATATTGGATTCACCTAGAGGGTAAATGCAATTGTGTCTGGTGTAGATCATGTGAAATGTCAATGCAGAGAAGCTAAAAGCACAAGTACTTTCTGAGCAGTGTTTTTTCTGTGGTATGAAAAAATCAGCATTTTTCTGTTGTATTTTTCATTAGTAAAGTTTCCTAGGGAGTGATTTCTTTGCTGTAATCAGTTTTCCAGTGTATTAAATGTTTTATACCATGGCTTATTTTATGTTTTATACCATAAATTCTTAGGAAGAAAAGTTTCAAGATGATTAGATCCCAGTCTTTGTCATTACAAATTCCACCTCAGGAATGGAAAGCACCACCGGCCAAACCTGTGCTGTCTCCTGCAACGCCAGTTCTTCCAAGTGCTTTTGTGCCAGTCCAAGTGCCATATGATGTACCAGAATTCCAGAGAGTTTCAATTAGTGGGGACTACTGTGCAGGGGTAAGAAATTGTTTTCCCACTTTCTGTATCTAGAGGGTGTAAAAAAGGTCCCATATATGTACATAAAGTATAAAATGCCAATATGATGGCTCTCTGCAATAAAATCTAAATGGCTTTATGAATACAGGGATTTGTTAGACAGTGAAGGTCAGGTTGTTTTATACCCTTTTTAACAATAAATTGGATCAAAACATAATCAGATGTTCAATAAATAGGTAATATACAGTAGAATAAAAACATTTGTGTTTTGTATATTGTGTTTGGATTCTGCTTCTGTCACTGGCTTACTGACACCTTGGGCAAGATCCTTATGGTCAAGCCCCACACACTTCTATGCTAGAACTGCTATTTTTTCCCGGTATTTATCCAGGTTTTCCTTCCAGGTTACAGTGGATGACTATGAACAAGCTGCCAAGAGCCTGGTGAAAGCTCTGCTCATCCGAGAGAAGTACTCACGCCTTGCCTACCATCGCTTCCCGAGAACAACATCCCAGTACCTGTGCAGCATGAGGGATCAAAAATGGAAGGTTGAAGATGAGGTGTACCCAGGTGAATAGCCTTTTAAAAATATTCGATTATGTTCTAAAAAATTCAAACATTATTTTAAAATATAGAATTAAATCCATGCAATACTGTAGTAAAGGAAAGTTGTATTTTTGTGATGATCTCTTCTGACTGTCTTTGTAATTTATTCTGTTATTGAGTGGAGAATCACTAACAGGCCTAAGTTATAAATCCTGTATCTAATTTGGAACTTTAAAGCTGTCAAAACCTAAAAACCAAGACTACACTCTCATTGATTACTTTATTTCCTAAGCAAATGGGATGTTAAGTAGCATGCTTATGCTCCCTCAGGAAAAAGCTGTATGGCTGTGGTTTAAAGTGAAGTCATTCCTCCTCATCTTGGCATATGGAACTAAAAGGGGTGATGAGCTCATCTACATCATAAATTGAAGCATGATACAGACATGGCAGTTAGCAAGCCCTGAGTCAGGAATTTCACAGGCAGGCTACACTTGCCAGGTCAAGACTGGAAGCTGTGGAGTCATATTTGTTGGGCATTCTGCCTGGGTAAATAAACTGATCTCTCAACGAGGCTTATTAGGTGGAACATATTCCCCACTATGTGTGTCACAAATTATTTTTGTCTTTTAGGTGGGTTGTGTCTTGAAAGCTTTGCTTGTGCATTAAAATGTTTGCACTGCCCATTTCTGGATTAGGCTGTGAGGAGCAACCTTTCGTCTGTACAGATGGGCCACTGTAGTTGTGTCCATGGTGCTGACAACTGATTTTCAGCATTGAAGTGACATTTTAAATCAATTACTGGCTTAGTGGTTGAAAGAGGGTGACTAAATATGTTTTCAAGTGTTTGTTTTCCAGGAAGAGTGTAAAGAGGACAGTATACTGAATATTCAAGACAGGGAAGATATTTTGGAACAGCTGCCAGGGAGATATTTCCAAGTTATTATTAGGTTAATAACTTACTTACAGTTAGGATTTTAAACTTGCAACACAAAAAATGAAATCTTGTTACACAATGTCTTAATTAGCAGAAGTTTGAACTAGATAGTTATGAATATTAGAGATAAGGATGATATTAGTTTATAACATACATTCAGGTGATCTAGATGAATAAAAGGACTGGTAATTACTTTTCTGTGGTGGCTTAACTGAACAGGTAAAAGAAGAAACTCCTTAAGACTGAGCCAAAGAATATAGTTCAGTTGATATAAATGCAGTCAGGACACTTTGTGCTGGTTGCTTTAATAGGATGGTGTAAAAGAAGTGATGATTGTCACTCCTGTTATGAACAATGTTTGAGTGTTCACACTAGCTAAATCTCCTGGAAGTGTGTGTGAACTTTTTAAAGGCTTTACAAAACTGTACTGAACAAATCCCAATTGTGCTTCTGGTACTTTGTGATTTTATTTATGATCAGAAGGCCAAGAGATAGAGTGGGTTTGTGTTGTACAATTTTTGGCTTCTATGCTTCTTGAGTCTATTAAAAAAATTCTTAAAAAAACCTCAAACAAAACACTCACCCGAGAAAACCACATATAAACAAACCAACCCCCACAAACTAAAAAACTCCAATCAAAACACAACAAACCCAACTGATTCTATGCTTAAATACGAACTTCCAAAATTGCTACAGTGAGTCAGAATGTGAAAAGAAAATAATGAATGTGGGTCTGAAGGCATCAACTACTTTATTGTTCAAAAATCTCAACTGTACTTCAACCATCCTAATTATAAATACTTCTGCCAACTCATTTTCAAACTCATTCCAACACACATTAATAAAGAATAGTATTAAATCTGTATGCATTGGTTCAGAGAACTCGAATAACATACAACATTTGAATTAAGGTAGGCCCCTTTAGAGAGGGGCTGCAACTAAAGCCTGTCAGAAAAAACCTTTGTTGTAACAGCAGATTTTTATAGTAACTGAATGTGATTTTAATGAAAATACTGAGATCTGTTAGAAATTAAGCTTTATAGAAGCAGGAAGTTCTTTCTGTAGTTATTTTGCCTTTTGTGTAAGTTAGTTCTTCTAACTGGAATGTAAATTTGTTTTCAGATTTCCATTCACCCCCAGAAGAAAATGAAGATCCTTATAATCTGGAGGATGCTCCAGACAATTTGGATTATGTTATCAAGCTGAAAGGTGGCATTCCCTTTGTTTATGACAGCAAAGAAATGATGGAGCTCAATGAGCCTCGGAGTTTGCCATATCCTGACCTGCAGACCTACACCCTTGACCTGAGCCACGTTCTTGCTCTAATTGCAGATGGCCCCACGTATGTTCCTCTTTTGTTACTCTGCCCCTTCAGGCTGCTGCTTACCTGTGGCTTAGTACTTCTCACTTCTGTGACATTTAATTCCTCAGCATACCCATTCTATAGTAATGTTTTGTTTTGCCTTTCTCAAGCATTAATGCACAATGAAAAATCTTAAAAAGGAAAAAATACAATGCCACCTATGGCTACCTTTCATTCATTTGGTTTCTTAGCATCAACCATGGCAAAAAGGGGTTAACAGAAAAACATCAAGAAATTGGTCAAGAGTTTCCATTCAAGTCAAATCTGACCCAAACTTCTTGAAGCATGGGAACTGAAACTTGAATTTTTTTTTTTTTAATTTAATTTTGTTTTGGCCTATGCTGAACCTGAGGTTTTTAAACAGTTGTCCTAAATTTCTTCATGTCTGTTCTGCTCTGGCTGCTTGAAGAGAAACCCTGCATATGTAGAGCATACATATCAGCAACATAAATATTGTCTGATTTGTTCCAGATGTTAATTAACTGCTCATATGCTGCAAAACTGACCTATGTATGCACAATCAAAGTAAGTCCAAAATTTCCCAGAAGTGCCAAATTCTTGTGAAGTCTCTAAAAACTAGAAATGTAACAACTATAGTACAGCTTTAGTCAGTGACACTCATGACAGAGCAATGTCCTTGCCTAGTGCATGATGAAAGCACGTGCATCCAGTTTTAAGTTTACTTCCTGGCTGAGCATTGGAAACAGCACCATCTCTCATGGCCTCAACACCAGGAAAGGAAAAGAATCCACTCTAGGATGGAACTAAGCAGGAACCTGAACTGTTCTGAGCTATTTGCCCTGTGTGCCAGCACTGCATTGCTGATCCTTTGCCTGGGAGAGATCATCACTGTCACTGTGGCCAGTTAGCCCCCACCTGGTGCATTCTTTCCCCTGTCTGTCAGTCTGTCTGCCTCATGCAGTGACAGTGGCAGAACAAGCCTGGCCCATTCCCTAAGCCTTTTCTCAGGAGGCAGCTCCTGTGCTTCTGCCAGCCTTATCAGCCCCAAATCAGTGCCAGGCTTTGGTTACAGAGCAATGGGCAAATACATTCCAGTTACAGGGTGTTACATTCCCAGACAGACAATGAAGATAAAAGGATGAGGAGAAAAAACAGAAACAAGAGTCATGCTGAAGGCCCTTCTGCAGTTTGCACTGAAGCCTTAGACCTCACAGTTGTAACAGCAAGCCCTAAGTAAGAGGGGCTGTAGTAGGACAAGTCAGAACACTCAGCATTGTGGTGAATGTAGGTCACTCACCTGCTCCTTTCTCTAATTCAGAGTAAGCTTTTGCAGGCTTGTCCACACTCTCTAATAAAGCACAGCCCAAAAGAAAAAGGTCTTTCCCATAATCCTGTTGCAGAAGCTCTTCTTTTGGTATTGTTTAGCTGTTTGCAGCAAGTGCCTTCCTGTCATTTATGCCCATCACATGTGGAGCTGCTCAGAGATCAGGAACCATTGTTCTTTAATCTTTGCTGCTGGTAAAGCGATGAAATCTGACCCCTATTCCTCAGACTTGTGCTCTTTTGACAACAGTATGACTTAACAGACTTTCTGCATGGACAAACAGGTGTTGATTAGTATTGGGTTCTGTGAGACTGGGTTTGAAACAGGCTTCCAAAACCGTAATGGGATTTGTGTTCTATTGAGGAGAGATTGGCAACAATAATGCAGGAAAAAGAAGGCTATTACATTAACAGTGCTACCAAAATATTGTGGAGTCAATAAGAATTGACAGATGGTGAAGAGAAAAACCATGTCATTGGTTAAAAATAGAAGGAGAAACATGACAGAAGATGAAAGTGAAGATGGAGCTCTGAGTAGGCAAGCAGGAACAAAAAAGCATATTTTCTATAAAGGGCACAAGAAATTATTTTGGAAAAAAGTATTTCTACACAACATACATGTTCTCAAGGCATGAAAGATGAAAGCATATTGGATCTTAATTAAGCATATTAATCTTCTCACATTAAATTGAAAAAGCAAATAAATTTGGAAGATTAAAAAAAATTCATAATGAGTAAGGCTGGATGACAAGTTGTTTCTGTTATACATGAGAAGATTGTTCTGTTGGAGGTACCATTTTAGAGAAGTTGCAATTGCCATCCATTTGATTATAGGTTTCATGCGTTGGTCATTATTACTAAAAGGACTGCAGTTTATGTACAGGTATAGTGATGAATACTTGGACAAGTTGAAGGACATAACATGGTTATGTAGAGTTCTGTTAGAGATTTCACTAGTAACTTTGGTCTGAAATTTGCTTACATTTTTGTTAACCAGTAGGATGAAAAGAATGGATCTGTCTTGGACCTCATAAAACACCCCAACTTTGTTTTTACTGTGGAAACTCTGATGTTCTTTATGAATTTGAAATACAACTAGTTTTAAGTTACAGTTCATTTTTGTGTTTTCTTTTACAGAAAAACATATTGTCATCGGAGGCTTAACTTTTTAGAATCTAAATTTAGCTTACACGAGATGTTAAATGAGATGTCGGAATTTAAAGAACTGAAGAGTAATCCCCATCGAGACTTTTATAATGTGAGAAAGGTAAGTGTGACAAGGATTAAAGGCATGACACCGGTTTTAGTAGGAGTTCCAGCAGTTTTGCTTTTCTTATGGGAGGTGCAGATGACATGCACAAAGTAGTGTGTGCATACCACTCAACTGAATTAAGTTATTTTAAGAATGTTAATGTTTTTCTACATGGGAGCTCTCCAGGAAAATGAACTTGAATGTGCGTGGGTTAATTGGATTATGCTAAACTAATTTGTTTACTTATTCAGAATCAAGGGGGCTTAATTGTGTGTAGATTGCTTTAAAAGAGTGAAACAGAGTCAAGCAAATGAAGCTCACTTGGATTATGAATAAAAATATCCTTATGGAGGTTTAATTAATTTTAATGAACTCAAAGACATTCAAGTGCATTTTTCTGCTTTCAGTAGGTACGTCCTACTAGACTGTAGTAGGAACAGCTGTATAGATTTTAGATGATAATTTCATTTCATATTGAAAATAGATGTTTAAATACATGTCAAAAGACCTCCCACAGAAACTAAACTGAGGGTTCATGCTGCCATCAGTATCTGGTAAAAAAAGTCTCTGATATATTAAGTAAAAAGATTATCTGAGTTGTATTCTTGGCTCCCTCTGAGATACACTGGGCTATAATGAGGAGACAGGTAGGGGAATCAAGGAGCTGATTTAATTTCCTGACACCCAAGGGAGATGCGTTCCCTTCAAAGCATGGAAGCAACAGTGTTAGGCTGCTTCCCTTTCCTGAAGTGGAGAGGAAGTTACTGGAGTTACTGCTTCATTTTGATAGGTGATATTTCTTCACAATTGTTGCTGGTGGTTTTAACCACTTTGGGTCCATTTTGCATTGTTTCTCTACACAAGTGGAACAGGTAATTCTCTATTTTGCAACTTCAGGGTTTACTAATCCTTCTTTTTACGTTTTGGTTAGCACTAGTTCATCAAAAAGTCCTCTTGGCTTTTCCCTAAAATGCTAGTGTTGTGGTAATAAACTGTCCCAGGGTCCATCACAAGTGTGGAAGCAGATGAGTTGTCAGGTAAGTTCTAATGGATTTCATCCTTCTGACTGTTAAATGTATGGATGGGAGATCTGTCAGCTAATTCACTCAGGTGGCAGAGACTCAGCTCCCAACCTGACAGTTTTCTTGCATAACCCTGGAAAGACATTTGCTACGTGCCACATTGAGAGAAAACACTTCAGTAGCTGACAGAGACTTTAATAATAAAACACATGGTGACTGAGGCATGCAGAGGTGTGGATTAGGTGACTACCACAATCAGTTTGATTAGTGAGAAGTTGTAATTAACAGGATTGTACTTGCTAAGTTCAGCTTTTGATCTAGAAGCAAATGTTCAATGTCTCTGGGCATATCTTAATTATTTTTTAATTACCTGCTGTTGAATAAGCCACTCTACAAAAGGATTCATATTGCTCAAAAGCCCAAAATGTGTGTTGCTTCCCCTCTGGCAATGAGCACGTTCCAGAGAGCAGGAACCAGCCTGCTCTGCTGTGCTGGAGACCATTTCTACTGCCAGGTACTGCTTGAGAAATTCCTGCTGCACACAGTTCATCTTGCCTAAGTACTTTTGTGAAGCAAGCTCACAAGTAGTACTTTTCTGGAAATTAAACTGCATTGTAGACACAATTCTTGTAAGCCCCCAGATGATCATTTTTTTTCCCTGTGTCTTGCTAACCCCAGTAATGTTTGGAACTGTAACTTCCCTGGAGTGCTTCCTTGTTAATATCAGCAGTGAAACATTTGAAAGCCACACTTCTCAGCTTCTGTTTTCAAGATGTCTCTCTGTTAAGTCAATCCTAAGTGCTTACTGCTCACAAGGAAAGGAAGGAACAGGATTCACCTTCCCAAAGGCTGTTGGTGAAGTTTGTGTATCACATCCCTCAGACACAAGTGTGGAGGTCCTGGTACAATCTGCTTATATGAAAGAGCCAAAGTAATGGCTGGGAAATGCCAAAATTAGAACAGATATGAATGGAGTGGCAAGGTCAGTCAGTGAACGTGCACTGCTGCATTTAGAAAGGTGCAGTAGAAGGCTGGCCAGGAACAATTGCTAGCATGACAACCAACCATTACTGGTTTTCCCCTGCCTCCTGCCCCCTTCCCCACTTTTTTCCTGATTTAATAGGAGTTTTCCTCCAGTGAGATCATCTATTCTTAAAACCCAAGACAAGGCTCATCTTAAATAAGGGACATGCATGTTTATATCTTGCATATTGAACTTAACTGGAATGCAGCCCAAGATATGTTTTGCATAGTTTTGCAAGCTGGAGCTGGAAAACTGCCCTTTACTAAGGACACAGGTATTTCTGTAGACAGACAAGAACCCACAGGTGGTGAGACAGTGTGGCTGGCTGCCCTTGGCTCTCCACAGGAGGTGAACAGCTGTCTGTGAGGAAAACACTACCTTTAGAGGAGACTCTTGAGTCTGCCATCAGCAGGATTCCTCATGTCCTCCAGCTGATGCACAGCCAAGTGCAGGCAACACACATTTCCCACATAGCACTATGAAGAATGAAATGAAGGAACAAGAGTTTAGCTCTATGGTACACAAACTCAGAACTGAGTTTGTGTTTTTGTGTTTGCATACCAGTGTGTGTCTTGTCTATATGTTTGTTTGAGAAGGGCTTCCTGTAGACCTCTGGGCCCAACAGCCTCAGATAATTCAGAGAAGACACCTCTTTTTTTTTTTTTTTTTTTTTTTTTTTTTTTTTTTTTTTTTTTTGTGAAGCCAAGAGATTTTTTTACCTAACATTTTTTGCTACCTTTGTAATGGATATCCATGTACTGAATTGCAGGTGTCCTTCAGTGCAAATAGCTTTGATACAGTTTCTAAAGATGAAAAAAATCCCAGCCTAAGCCTCTTTGGATATTCTTTCTTTCTATAGCCACTATTTCAGTGTGTTAGCAAACTAGATCTGAGGATATGTCCTAGCAGTGACTTTTACACATCACCTTCCTGCCTGCAGGCTTACTAGTGCAGGTGCCCAACCTTGTGTGGGAAGCTGAGCGTGGGAGAATGCAGTTTCTGCATTTACAGCCCTACTGAATGCTCACTGAATGTCATTGCAACAGCTGCTGTGACATCCATTGGATGAGGGCGTTGCAACCGAATTTTTATTTTTTTAATTATTGGTTAGACAAAGAGGAAGTAAATTCTAGCTGCTTTTTATGACCACAGAGTTGAAATACCACTAGTTGTACCTGTAAGAAGGAAAGTTAGAGTGGGGTTAAATGCTACTAAATCCTATAGATCTCAAAAAATACTGAATGAAATTTGCAGATGTCTGCTTCTTAAACATTTGATTACAAGCCTTGTGAGTGAACAGTGAACCTATACCTCATCTTCTCTAAGCTTTGATTCATTCTAAGTTTGCTTAGAATGGTTTCTTTTGTTTCCCCCAGTAGCTACTTAACTGACTTAGGTGATGAAATAGTTTCATCATGTAAATGACAGTGAATGTGAAGACTTAGGGGTTAGCATCAGATCTAAAGGGAATGTCCCTTCAGCATGACATGGAATGGTGCCTTGCCACTGTTAGCTGGTAGCAAAGCTCTTATGCTGTTGTGCTTTCAGAGCTCTGAGCGCTGCTTCTCCCCTCCTGCCTTGCAGAGATGCTGAGGCAAATTCTTGTCTCTACCCTCAGTCTTGCAAGTGAGCACAAAATACGATCAGTTGTAAAGGCACCAATGATTATGATGCAAAAATTTTGTTGAGACCGTAAAGAAAGCTTTTCCTCTCTCCTTTCTTTTAGTAATTAAAAGAACAGGAGATTTTCTCTTCACAGCAGTGTATTTCTGTATTTGTGTGAATACAAACACTCACGTTGGATTCTGCAGCCAGACAAGAAGCTGGATATGCAGGGATCCTCTTGTCATCTCTCCTGGTTTCTGGGTTGCTCTGCATGGCATAAATATGAATTAGACAAGCTCCCAAGGAGCTCTGCACAGCTCTAGGGACTATTTCTGCTGCCAGGAGCATTCCTGCACTACCTGAGGACAGAGTTTTTATTTTGTGCCTCTGTCTCTCATGCCTGTTAAAGAACTGCAAGGAGAAAATCAATCCCACTGTATAAAGCTTTGCATCCTGTCAGAAAAGCTGATGCAGTATGAATGTATTGACAAGCAGGGAATCTAGCAGTGGGATGAGGAATGATTTCCCCTTCACATCAGCGCTGAAGCCTGCAGAGAATTCAGTGTCCAGTTCATACAGCCCATAGCTATTGGGTTAGAAGTATTTACAAATGAAAGTGTATGTGTTTAGAAAATGTGGCAGTTTACAGCTGTGGATGCTACTAATCCATGCCCTGGAGAAGTTCAGTGTTATTAAAAGGGCTGGCCTTGGCATTTCTTTTTGCTGTATTTATCAGTCTGAATCCAGCTCATATGCCCAATTCAGTGCAGCACTGTCTGTGATATGCACAGACAAGCATCCATAAAACAGATCTGAGATGGAGCTTTTGTGGAGATCTGAGTGACAGTGGAAGGAAAGAGGAGAAATGCAGGAAGAAAAGGGAGTAGGCAGAGTGGCTGAGGGAGGCTGGTGCTGCTTAGATGTGGAGGGCAAGGAGAACTCCTTCAAGCTGTAAGTTGTACACAGTAGGAATCTGCAGAGAAAGAAAGCCTGGCTGCATTACATGGAGAATTGCTGAGTGAAGGGAATTCTACCATCCTTTAAGTGCAAGGAAGCTGATGTCCACCATCACTTGAATGATGGAATTACAAGAATTTAACCTGTATGTAAACAACTGTTTCCTTTTGTTACAAGGATGAGTTCACTGAAGGTATAATACTGTGTTCCAAGACAGGCTTCTGTCAGTCATTCTGTTTTTCTTTCCATGGAAGATTAATGTGACCTTGAGAGAAAGGTTTTCTGCTGGGGGAGGGGACAATAAGCAGTGCAACAGGAAGTCTGGTTAAGGGAATACAGCCGGGGTTTTTTTCCACTAAGGAGAAACTGGGCTGGAATGGCACTAAAGTGAATTTGAAAATGGAAGGAGAATGTTTGCAAATAGAAACAAATAAACCTTGTGGTGGGGCTGTGTTACTCATGGTCCAGAAAAGCATCAGCTTATTTTATGTATTGTATGAGGAACAAAATAGTAACATCTTAAACTGGGAGTGGCTTTGTCTTTTATGGGGGGGAGGAAGGAGGCAAAGGGGGTATTTGTCAGCCTTGTATGAATTCAGTCTGTTCAAATTGTTTTAGTAGAAGCCTTTCATAATAAATAGCAATAAAATTAGTAACAATATTTTAGCGTTATAACATTTCACATAATAATAATAATAACAACGATAATGACAATAACCTGCCTAACCAAATCAGCCCACTTAAGCTCTGCCTGAGGATTCTGTATTCAGATACTTCACTTAGGTAGGATTGCACCCTGCATGGTAAAAATGTACAAGAGCATACACACTAAATATATGCTAGGGTAGTTCAAAGCTCAAGTCCTTGAAACCTTCCAAAAAGTTGCATTTATGCTAAAAATACAATAGAGAAGAAAAGCTGTGTGATACTCTTATGACTTTAGACTTGAGTCTTCTATGACTTTTTGTTACTGAAGTTGTTGTTTTCTTTAAGGTCAAATTATACTGGGTAGTAAAAAAAGGTAGCTAAAGTAGTGAATATTCTCTGGAAAAAGCATGAAGGAGATTCCAGAAGGGTCTCTTAACTTTTGGTGGATATGTATGTTTAGGTTGAAGGAGGAGGAAGAGGTAAAAACAAAAAAAAGTAAATATATAAAGGTAGATCTTTGTTCTCAGAATAAACCTACTGTGGTGAGCTCAGCTCTAGGGCTGTGTGTGATGTGTTTGTGGGGACTGGAGAAGATGTCACAGGAACTCACTGAACAGCAAATGCACACTCCAGAGAACTATTTCTCAACAGGAAGCAGGATTTTAAAAGCAATGTGATCTTTGCACACAAGCAAACAAAAGAAACAAAAAGCCTCCTTGCTTTCCATCCTTGTCCTCCTAACAGCAATGAATTCATGCTGATTTACATAAGGAGGAAGTGCTGTGTCTTGTTTGTTCTGACTTTTTTCAGGACTCATTAATTCCAGTAGCTGAGCCACTACTGGAACCACTGCATTCTGAAATTCAGTAAACTACACTTTTTCAGGGTCCCTGCACCTGTATTCTCTGTTTATGACTTGCTTTTCATTAGCATTTAAAGCCTGGTAACTGCTGTTCACTGAACAAGTTGACCAAGCCTAGTAGTATTTCACTGCTCCAGGAAGTTTACAGTAAACAACATTAGTGCCTAACCCAGAGAATGTTTATTAACCTGAGTAAGCTCATGTATAAAATGCACTTGGGCTCAAATATCTATACAAGTACTCTGAGGAGAGTGAGAATACATTGTGTGGAGGTGTGTTTACTGTTTATATACACATCATTGTTTCCTGTGCATTAATAATGTACATTATGCTCTGTACTTTGAGACAGCAATATGTTTCTTGCTTTTTCATTTAGCTTTAATGTGTCTGGTATATTTGAATTAGACAGTGATTAACAATTAAATGTTTAGGATTCAGTTTTATGTCCTGGTCTTTATTTATGCTACTGACATTCACAGGGTGAAGCTGCAACAACTTGTGTATATATAACATGCAAATAAAATGACTCCAGGTGTCAAGTGAAGCAGTGGCATTCCTGTGGCCTGGATGTCATGGCATAAACCCAGGTTTACACTGCAGGAGGGTGGCTTATTCATGTGCTCTGTGATATGTTTCCTGCTGATCCTTAAAAGCAGATAAGGATGTTGATTAGTTCTGTTGGCAGAATGTGAAACTGCAGAGTCACTGCACAAAGGGGAATGTGTTGGGCTCACTTTTTTCCTGTCCATGTTTGCAGTTTCCTGGACAGAGGAGTCCTGCATGAGAGTCCTTTCAGACATTTAGCTTCAGTGGCTCCTTATAGCTGGCTTATCAGAGTGTTTGGTTTATTTGAGAAGTTCTTTTAGTGTTAACTAAGGACTTACACAAGGAAAACTTACATGACAACTCACCCTCATATCTTGTGAGTTGTTTCTTTGGTTTGTGTTCCAATAGAGGCTGCTCAGGTAGCAGTGCAAGCTTCTGAGCAAAAGCAAAGAAGACCTGTGGAAATAATTTGTTTCTTGTCAATACTTTATTTGTCAACAAAACCTGAAGGAGTACTCTCAGCCCTTCTGTGAATTTGCACTCCCCTTAGAGTGTGAAGAGATGTCTAAGAAAAAAGATCTGAACAGTCTGTCAGTGTTATGAGTTGCTGTATTATAATTAAACTTGGAAAAAATGGTGACAAAAATCTCAGATGAATATTCTTCAGTACTAGTGACGTAAGATGTTTCATATGGCTGAAATATCATTGAAAAAATGAATTCTGCTTTTGGAAACGGCTGAGAATTCCAAGTCCCTTCAGTCGGTAAGGATAGTTATAACCAGAGTGTATAACTAGAGAGGCATTGTTGATTCATTAATGAAGTAAAAGGATACTAAGGGGTCAGAGTGTCCTTTAAGGAATATCAAGTTTAATCTGAACCCAGGGTCAGTGATTAGCACTCAGAATGTATCTTGTTGAAAATGTTCCTATTTAAATAGGAAACTACTAATTGAGGGCTACTTTACTTACAGTTCTCCTTACTGACTAATTCAACCAAAATCAAAATCTCAGGGTTCTGAAACATTTTGATTTGCTTAGGCACTAAACCATTTGTTGCTTAAGGAATATTTTATAAGGCTTTACTGTTGTCAGTGACATAGATACTTTGCTAATTAAGTCTATGTAGATGGATGATAAGCATAAATAACCTTTTGATTTCAGGTTGACACTCATATCCATGCTGCTGCCTGCATGAACCAGAAGCACTTACTGAGGTTTATTAAGCACACATATCAAACGGAGCCTGACAGGATTGTTGCAGAGAAAAAAGGCAAGAAGATGACTTTAAAGCAAGTCTTCGAAAGCCTTCACATGGACCCCTATG
This sequence comes from Melospiza georgiana, assembly GCF_028018845.1. Taxonomy (NCBI): domain Eukaryota; kingdom Metazoa; phylum Chordata; class Aves; order Passeriformes; family Passerellidae; genus Melospiza; species Melospiza georgiana. The sequence continues at coordinate 20,367,341 of NC_080435.1, forward strand.
ACCTCACTGTAGACTCTTTAGATGTCCATGCAGTAAGTCTAGTGAAATGACAAAACAAATGGGAAAAAGCTAAGTTTTCCAAGTGTAAAATTCTAGTTCCTACAATGTTTGCATGATAACTTACTAAATCAGAATTTGACTTCATGTATTACAGTGCGTGTTTGAAAGAAGTTATCACAGGATTTTTCTTTTCTGTGCCTTTTAATGCTGGGCAATTTGATTTATGAACTATTGTGTGTTCTTAAAACTATGGTTATTTGGGTTTTTTTCCTCCTCCAGGGACGTCAAACATTCCATCGATTTGACAAATTCAATTCCAAGTACAATCCAGTTGGTGCCAGTGAGCTGAGGGACTTGTATTTGAAGACTGAGAATTATATTGGTGGTGAATATTTTGCTCGGATGGTCAAGGTAAATAAGTTTCAAGCTTTTCCAGCTGTAGAGAAATGAAGGTTTGTAATAGATTTGTCATAATTGCATACAGACCTAACAGTATGGTTAAGTGATTCCAAGTATTGGGCTTGCTCCAGCAATTCCTCAGAGGAAGACTTCTGCTAAGCCAGCTCCTGCTGCTTTCTGAACAGTTTTATGAGGTAGAAACGTACACATAAACTGTGTATGAGTTCAAAGTTGAGTTGTGGGTAGTTTTAAACTTATGGAGAGAAGCTGAGGGTCAATTCACTGGTTTAGTATTTTGTTAGGATTTGTTTGGCTACTGATAGTTGCTAGGGAAGGAGCTGTTAGGGAAGTGCCTCTGCATAAATCTGCATCTGCACATGCATGCAACAGGCTTCAAATAATTTCTTATAACAAAAAAATTAGTAGTTTTTGTGATGTAGTAGATGTCAGCTCTTCTTGAATATACAGAAGTATTGTCTAAAATTAATTGCTGTAAAACTGCTTGCTACCATAGATTGTGGGTCAGATTCTCCATTGTTCTCCATTGTATTTTATGTAGATGTTTGCTGTAGTTTAAATAGTCTAATTCTGATTTATCTCTCTTAAAAGTAGGTTTGACAGAGGTTTTAGTAAGGACTGCAGAAGAACATTGTCCTTTAAAAGGAGGTGTTAGAGTTATTCCCATTTATACGTACAGTTAAGTTATATTCACATGATATTTGAGTTAGCTTGCCAGTAGAGTATTTAGATGCCTAAAATAAAACAATAGATTGAAAGACAAGAGATTCCCTTTCTTTAAAGGGATACCAATACAGTTATGTCTGCTCTGAGGAAAATGCAATGATACATATATTTCTAGCTGTAAATGATCTCAATGTCCATATTAAAGCAAATATATTTATTACTTACTAGGAAGTAGCCCGTGAACTAGAAGAAAGTAAGTACCAGTACACAGAACCCCGCTTATCCATTTATGGACGGTCTCCAGATGAATGGCTGAACTTGGCAAAATGGTTCATTAAGCATAAAGTTTATTCCCCTAATATGCGCTGGATAATTCAGGTTCCCAGAATCTAGTAAGTAATCAGGAGCTCTTGGTAATCTTAATAGTTTGAAATCATACCACTGACTTAATTTCTGATAATATTTAGATGGCTTATTAGCTGTCCTGTAGTTCTATTTATAAGCAATAGCTTGGGAGATTTATTTTTGACCATTGGTGCAGTTTTCCTGACAGTCTGGGGGTGGAAGACAGGAGATGGGGATTGAATCTACTCTTTATGAAGCAATTCAAAACTACTGTGAATTATTTGTAGGTCTGAAGACTTTGAAACCAAAAATTACAACTGGGTGAAATCAAGCTGCATTCAAAGGCCAATTAAAATACAATTTAGTAATAAGAATAAATCAACTCTTGAATTCCATGAAGGAGTAGAAAATGCTCTGTCAAATTGTTATCATCAAGTTTAGTGACTAAATGACAGTGAACTTGGAAACAACCCAGACTGATGATTTCCAAACTTAAATCCTTGTCAGATCTTTTCAATTTTTAAGCTTCCTTTGGGACTTTATTTCTTTGTTTCCAATACTGTGTGTTGTAATACAGTCTCCCCTGATAATTTTGTCAGACTTAATAGCTGAGCTTCATGTTTTGAAAAGTCTCAGTTGGGATATGAGTAGAGGAGCTGTCACAGTCACATATATCCCCCCAGAGTGTGCTTTTCACTGGGGAGAAAGTTTCTCTCCTTCAGTTTCTTACATAGCAATTTCTGACATGCATGGTACAGTCAGCACTTGGAATAAGCCCTGCACCTAGTGGCACATGGTAGTACTATCCCTTATTTCTGAGGCTCACCAGAGCACAGTGTTCTGCTTTCATTTGGAGTAGTTACAGCTTTAGGAAACAGAATCCTTCATGAGAGGTGGCTCATTATCTTCCCTGGTAGTAACTGGATGTCTGTGAAGGACAGGGTCACTGCTCTGAAGCAGCATCTGCCCCTGCATGCTGTCGCTATTTTTGGAGCACTTGAGAGCTTCAGTAGAGCCTGGATGAAGCAGAGTGCCAGGCAGTGCAGGAAACAGAGCACAGAGACAATCTGCCCTGGCATAAACTTTGAATTTCTGAATCCTGGTGGAACTGAAGCTCTAGAATGTACACAAATAACAGAAAATACGAAAGTGAAGGACAACACAAGCTTATTAAAGAATGTGTCTATTTTTTCCCCTTCAGTGACATATTTAGGTCCAAAAATATTCTGCCTAGTTTTGGGAAGATGTTGGAGAACATCTTTGTACCCTTATTTGAAGCAACAATCAATCCCAAAGACCACAAAGAATTGCACCTATTCCTCAAATATGTAAGTATGTTTGGGTTTTCTTTCTCGTATGAAATGGATCCTCTACTGTTCTTTTTCTGTTCCCACACATTAAAAAAGTTTCCTTCTCCACAGATTGCTTGTGTTATTATTGATTCAAAGCCCTGACACATAATTTAGTACAAGTCTGTGTGAGGTCCTATTGTCACATAACCTGTTTATTTCCTCAGAAACAGCTCAGCAGCTACTTATTTGTCCTTTCATTAATGACCAAAAATGTTTACATGCTCTAGTGCATCATCATCCAGGATGGGCACTTTGAGCTGTTTCTGAACTCGTCTCCAAGAAGGAGGCAGCTAGAAGGAAGCTTTGTGTGGACTGTGATGGATCTCAGGAGAGAAGTGGGATGTTGCTGCTGGGACAAGGATAACACAGACATTTCTGAGTGTGCCTCAGACCACAGCTCTGAGGTTTGCTGGGAACCTCTTGCTTCCAGCTGCTTATCAAAGACAGCAGATGAGTTCAAAGGATTCTAGTCTGGATCTTAGGGAGTTTTGCAGCTCCGCAAACCCCCACAGGAGCCTGAAGGCTTTTGTGCACCTGGGCTTCCTGTTTGTTTCAGGAGAAAAAAAATGGGTAAAACTTTGACAAAACATGTTATTCCTGCTGTGTGCATGGTATGGTAGGATGCAGAGCAGCAGGACTGCTAGGATAGGGATGGAAATGAAGGAGGAGGGACTGGATGCTTGTTCAAACAAGTCCTGAAGCAAGAGTAAGTGGCACTGAAGTTTACTTCTTGAAGCCCCTTATTTCTGGGAATTTCTTCTCCCACCAGGTGACTGGCTTTGACAGTGTTGATGATGAATCCAAACACAGTGGCCATATGTTCTCTGACAAGAGCCTTAACCCTGACCTCTGGACCAGTGAGAAGAATCCCCCATATAGCTATTATTTGTATTATATGTATGTCAACATCATGTTGCTAAACAACCTTAGAAGGTAAGTAGACACTTTTGTATTTTACAAGCTCCCAGAAAATCAGTATCTTTCTCTCAGAATTTCAGTGTCTAGATTACAGATCTTCTGAAGCAAGGGTTATTTTGAATTACAGAGTTGAGTACTTGAGATATTTTGAAAATACTAATGATAGAATTAATTCAAACAAAGAATTCAGAAGGTGTAGAGGCATCAGATTAAGGTCTTGGTTTGATGTTTTTGTGTGTTTTGGGGATTTTTAACTCCTTAAAACTGCATATACCAAATGAAACAAAAGAAACCCCACAAAACCCACTCACTGCCCTTTGCTTGGCTTTGCAGCAGATTCCCAAATACAGTGCACCTGCCTCTTGGTGCCTGGCTATCTCCTGGTAATTTGAGACACAAAGTAATATTGTGGCACACTGGCTTAGGGGCTGCTGAATTAAGACAGACCAAGTAGGACACAATTACAAACTGCACATCCAGCTAACTTCCTTTAGCAGACTTCTTGACTCAACTCAGTGTAATATTTTTGAGACCAACGTCTGGGCAAGTAATGCAGAGAGTTACGTGACATCAGCCTGTCAGGGCAGATTTTGACATCAGGCTCAGGAATGCCTGAAATTCAATGTGAGGTTATATTGCTAAATTTGCAGCTGACTCATTGACCTGCACAGCTCCAGCCAAGGCAGTGAGGTTATCCACTAGTATGAGAGTGTCATCACTTACCCTGAAGGGATTTGGTTCACTTCATTTCATTATTTAGATTACTTTAGTTATGTAGAAAACATTTTTGGATTTTCTTATATAAGGTGCACAGATTTGTCATTTTACAGTTTTATCCAAGTTAGCATTCAAAATGTTATTTCTCCTCTCCCACTGCTACTTCAAGCATTTTTTAAAATCATCCTATTTGATCAAAACTCATAATGCAAACACCCACCTCAAATTACCTCATATGTGCAACAATCAGGTGTAGCTGTTTTAATTCTATAATGAAAAAGACACACAGCAGGTAGCTGCAGGAAAGTCATCCCTTTCTCCTGACTTCCTTTACATTCTCTGTAGTCTACATGCTTTTTCTGTTCCAAAGAGAGATTCTGCCAGAACTAATGCATTTCTTTTTTACCTCAAGATCATTTTGACTACTGTATTAAAATGCCCCCAGATAATCATTAAATATTCCTTACAGCTGAGATACTGACAGAACTCACCAATGAGTCACTAACTGTTCACCCTGTTAATCACCCTGCTTGAGTCAACACAGCCCTGACAAGACAAGACTGTTTTATATCTTTGGTAATATCAGCAAGGATGGATTACATCCTCACATCAGGAGCAATGTTACGGACTTCCACCCTAGAATTGCCTTATATTCTAACACTCCTTGTTGAAATTCTGTTTTGAATATCTCCAAATATTTGTGGGACATTTGTCTGCACTGCGTAACAGGATCCATTGTGATCTCAAACCCAGCATCATTTTTAATGCAGGTAATAATTCAGTAATTCTAGAAATTACAGTGGAAGTCTGGTGTAACAACTAAGATTCCTAGATCACCTCTGTTTCTGAAGGTGTGGTTTTATGCTACACTAAACCTGGTGAGATGGCAGGCTCTGATCACACTAGGTACTGTTAGCTAACTCTTGGCAATGTGCTTCCCCATCTTCCCTCATTTTGAAGCAGGAATTCTGCAGCCACAGGTTGCATGGGTTTACTGAATTTTCCATCTGTCAGTTCACTCCACTGAAATCCATTCAGTAGCTGTTCAGCCAATGGGTAGACAGTTGCTAAATGAGATGTAACTGGGGAAGGCAAGAAGACACAAATATGTCTGGTGGCAGAAGGAACTGCCCTTTTGAGCAGCCCACTACAGGCAGAACTTGGGTAGATGTCACATCAAACTGTATGAGAATATATAACTTAATTTTCTTCTTTTTAAATCTACATATTACTGGCAGTTATATACCAAAATAGATAAAGAACACTGCTTTCTTTTAAGTGAAACTTGCTTTTAATCTCTTCAGGGAAAGAGGCATGTGCACCTTCCTGTTTCGACCTCACTGTGGAGAAGCTGGGTCTATCACACACCTTGTTTCTGCCTTTCTGACAGCAGACAACATCTCTCATGGATTGCTCCTGAAAAAGGTATTGCTCCTAAACTAATCACTGTGTGCTCAAACATCCATCACTGGTTCAAACAGAAGGCACCAAATGGGCATTTTTCATTAGTTCACTTTCTTAGCAAGGCACAAGTAACTCTTCAGTTTGGTCAGAAACTCCACCCAGATCCCCCCCAACACCAGAACACGTGGACCTGCTGGAGGGAGTCTAGAGGAGGCCATGAAGATGTTCAGAGGGCTGCTCCTGTGAGGAAAGGCTGAGAGCGTTGGGGTTGTGCAGCCTGGAAAAGTGAAGGCTCCAGGGAGACCTTCCAGTAGCTAAATGGGGGTTACAAGAGAGCTGGAGAGGGATTTTTTGCAAGGGCAGGTAGTGACAGGACAAGGGGGAGTTGAAAGAGAGTAGGTTTAGATGAGATATTAGAAAGAAATTCTTTACTGTGAGGATGATGAGGCCCTGGCACAGGTTGCCCAGAAGCTGTCACTGCCCCATCCCTGGGAGTGTTCAAAGCCAGGTTGGATGAGGCTTTGAGCCACCTGGTCCAGTGGGAGGTGTGTCTTCCCACTGCTGGGGGTTGGTACCAGATGATCTCTAAGGTCCCTTACAAATTAAACTATTTCAAGATTCAGTGAAATAAATAAGCTCATTTGAACATCCTTATAAACCAAACTATTTCATGATTCCATGAAATAAATAAGCTTTACTGAACTTCCTGTTCCTTAGGTACAAAAAGACAGCTTTGTCTTCACAGGGAAGGAAGAACAACTGTTCAGATATGTCAAAGACTTGGCAGCACCCATTTTTGGATACTACAAGCAGAGTTAAAATTATGTGAACAAAATCTAAAACTTTAGACTTGCTACTGGTCCCTGGTTTAGTCCCAGAAGAAGTTAAGGAAAGCTCTCATTTTTTCTCTATGGGAACAAAGGTCATTTTCTCTGATTGGCATTTCTGTACTTCAGGGTTCTTTCAGAAGTTCTTTAAGGATTTGATTATTTTGATCAAGAAATGCAACATAGCTGTTTGACACAACAATATTCTACATAGAACAAATGTTTTATGACAGAGCAAATGCTGTTCCTGGCACATTAGTTAATGAAAACCATCACTCATCCCACCCTCAGGGCACTGTTTCATAATTAAAATAATTGGTCAGTGGGTGGCAGACTTGTACTGAGTTTACTGTAATTTTTCAGGAGTTCCTTTATAAATGAGTTTTTTCTGGTTAATGCTGGAAAATTCTCTGTATTCTTCAACGTAACCAAGAACAGAGAAAAAATATACCTAAAATCATGTCTTATACTATGCTCAAGAATAATAATTCATAAAATTAGACCCAGACAGAATAGCATTAAAGCAGTGTGTGACCAAAGCATTCTTCTCTTCCCTCTCTCTTGCATGGCCTGGTGTGATAAGATGGCATAGCAGGTTCTAATCATAGTAACATTAATAAAGGCACTTGTGAGGTTCATAGGTTGGCTAAGGCAAAACAGTCATAAAGATGATGTGATCACAGATTATTTATATTATGTACAACAGCAACACATGACTTGTCGTAACTTAAAACTTCTTTTGCTCCTAAAATTTATCTATTGGACTGGAGCTTTGGAAATAAAGAATTGCTTAGCAGTTCTTCCCCATTTATTTTGTGTGACTTTCAGGTTTTGGGGCTGATAAGCAGCTGTATCAAATGCAATGCCCATAATGGTCATATATACACTTACTAATCTACAGTAATAATAGTCATTGTATTTTTAAACAGACTAATTTAAGAACATAAATTATTTTTATAAAGATCAGTAAGATATAAAATTCAGACTTTTAAATATTTCCTGGAGAAATCATGGTCAACCTAAATTTTTTGATCTGAGGTTTTCCCCCTGTATTGCTGTTTCCATTTTATCCAAGGGAAATCCTTCTCTTTTCCATTATCCCATAGTACCATTAAATGCTGACTGTGTTTTGTTTTTCAGAGTCCTGTCCTCCAGTATCTGTATTATCTTGCACAAATACCCATTGCTATGTCCCCACTTAGTAACAACAGCCTATTCCTGGAGTACTCCAAAAATCCGCTACGGGAATTTCTCCATAAGGGCCTGCACGTCTCCCTCTCCACAGATGATCCTATGCAGTTTCATTACACAAAGGTAGGAATTGCAAAAAGCACCAGCTTTGAATTTGGCAACAGCACCACAAGGGTCCAAAATGACCTGAAAACTGTTTTATTTCATTGCTTAGGACATAGTGTCATGCCTTTCAGTCACTTCATTCATTCTCCCTCCTCATTCTCTGTCTACTACTCACTGTTAGGCTTCAGAAGGAAATGTCTGATTTCCTAATTATGTTTCTTTTGTACTCTTGCCTCTCCAGTGTTGGCTGTTGAAGTATAAAATGAAGGATGAGGCTGAAGGGAGGTTTGAGCCTTCATAAACAATCCTCTAGAGTGCCAGGAAAGTCCAGTTTCCTTACTCTAATAAGTCTGGGGAAGTACATAATAAAAACACGATGTGGAATCTCATGATGACATACGAGCTGCTTGCCCAGTGAGCTGGAACAGATTCCTGCCCTTGGGTGGCCTGGCAGGACAGGAGTGCCTGGTCACTGGCTGCAATGCCCTGGTTTGTGGCTGGCACCGATCTGAGCTGTGCCCAGAGAGGCCCATCCATCGCTCAGCCCCGTGTCCCAGGACAAGCCGAGCCCCGCTAGCCTTGGCCCGGGGCACGGAGCCGCTGCCGGCCGGGACACGGCTGCAGTCCCACGGAGCCTGCACCGTCCTGGGCTGGGCCAGCCCGCCGGGGCCACACCCGCCGGCCCCACGGGGCAGCGCCGGAGCAAGAAATTGCCCTGCTACATGTCCATGTGCAAAAGCACTCAGGCTTTACAACTGGGTGCTCCAGGGGTTTTGTGTACCCTGGGGGCTCCTTTGGAACTGCCTAAGAAATGCCTCCAAGGATCTGGACTGCAGGCTGCAATTTCTTAGACTAAGCTAACTGGATACCCAATGCCTATTAATTATTAACCAGTAGTCCTTGGGAAATTTGACATGAACAATTCTTTTCATAGTAGTTGTGATTTTAAAGTTTCAAACTTCTAATTTTTCACAGCTGTCTAAAGAGCATGGATAAAATCCTTACTAGTAATGAGTACGTATCCCCATTTATATCTTATTTACATATAATTTATTCTCAAATGTATTTTGGTGCTGCAGGAAGCTCTCATGGAAGAATATGCTATTGCAGCTCAGGTGTGGAAACTAAGCACGTGTGACTTGTGTGAAATAGCAAGAAACAGCGTTCTACAGAGTGGATTGTCAGATAAGGTAAGTATGGCTGGAAAACCTCTCCTGTGAATATTAAGGCAAGCAGGATCCCAGAAGTCAATAGCACTGAATAGCAGGTGCTAAGTGATGTATTTGGGCTCATTTCTGTCCTCTTTTCCATAAATAGTCACAAACTATCTACTATGCAGTCTTACATTACAAGTAAAGTATTAATATTACTTTTCCCCATTAGCTTTGTTTTGGAATTCTTAAAATACGTAGAGAGACCAGATCTCTGTTTATACTCAGTTGTCCTTCCAGTCACAAACTTTTAATTATTTGAGTAATATCCTTCTGCCAGTGATTTTCTGCACCATGTCATAGCATTAAGTAAAAACAAACTGCCTGTCATAAGTAAGACATGGATTTTTACTTAAAAGGGAGTACTACAGAAAATATTCTGGTTTAGATAGGCTGTCAGATTAGATTAAATTCCCTTTTGGCTTTAAAATTCTATAGAGCCAAGGCTTTCTTTAGGACTTACTTTAGACCATTCTTTCTTCTGTGTCACTTTAGAACATTTCTCTGAAGAAACTGGTATTTGAAAGGGCTTCATGAGTATATTCTGTTGCTTCCAGTATTCCCTGCTGACAACTACTCATTTTCCTCTTGTGTGACATTTAACCAACAGAAGAGACCTAAGCCTCTTTTCTCCCTCTCACATGCAAGATGTGGCAGTGAAGGCTGAACACTGAGGGTTTAGCAAGCCAGAGGGTTTTAGCAAGCCAGACTGAGTGTACTTTTCAGTGATTATATGGATAAACTTTGGCCTTAAAATCTCCTAAACTGGTTAAGACTCTGAGGAAGAGTTCAACAGCCAGCTGGTTGAAACTGCTCTTTTCACTTGTGCTGGACTCATTCAGCTAACACTTATTTCTGCAATAAGTCAAAGCAGTTGAACTGACTTCTTCCTTTTGACTTTTAATTCCGTTCACAGGAAAAGCAGAAATTCTTAGGGGTGAATTATTGCAAGGAAGGGCCTGAGGGAAATGACATTCGAAAGACAAATGTCGCCCAGATCCGGATGGCCTTCAGGTACGAGACTCTGTGCAATGAACTCAGCTTCCTGGCTGATGCCATGAGAACAGAAGATATTTCTAGTCTGTCCAAGTAGTTACAAACTCAGAGAAACCAGAATATGTTCCTCTTAAGCAGGATACGATGCTAATTAACCTCAAATCACCTGTCTTTGATGCTACAGAGACATAACTGAACAGTACAGAGACAAAGGGAGTATCTGTGGAAGGTAAACAGCGTTTACCTGTTACTGCATTATTCTCGTTGCAAAGATTTTGGTTTCTACCAACATTAGGCTTTTTAAGATTGCTGTAAATATTAAATGCAAACTCAGAATCATGTACTATTTGTTTCATACTGTCTTAACTGTGCCCTGCTGCGTAGCCTGGGAAACCAGAAAGAGTATCTGTAGAGCAGCTGTGCTGTGCACCTGAGGATCCCACAGATGCTGACAGCACGCACCCACCTGAGTTGGTTCTGCAAGTCTCAGTACCAGTCACGGCTTTTAACACTTTTAATTTTAACCATTTTAACCTTTTTTTTCATTACCAGTTTTTATGGGGTGCAGAATTTTGAGGCTGCCCTTTCATTCTGGAAGGTGTTCTGATACAGTTTTTAATTCAATGTTTCAGCAGTTACATTGGAAAACAAGAAAAAGCAACATCGGGTAATCTTGTTCAATGACTAATTAATTGCTGTTGTTATGTAGGATGTCAGTGAAGAACAGCAGATGAATGCTTTTTAATTTAGCAAATGGAAAACATTGTGTCAAAATCACTATTATAGATTGTAATGAATCCAATTACATCAAGAAAATTTTGCCTTGAAAGTTGAGAACATTTTTTTATTGCTTTGTAATGGGAATATGTGGATATGCCCATTCAAATTACTTAGAAATTTATGCAGATAATTCTGGTTGCATGTAAAAAGAAATTTTTTACTTGAAAAAGGGAAGTGTTCTTATGAATCAGTGGTAGAAATGCCAGACCTGGTTCTGGTCCTACTTCTGACATATTTTTACACATTTGTTTTAGTCTGTATTTTAGTCAACTACAGCTGAATGGGAAGTCAAGCTGTCTATTTATACAGAAGCCAGCCCACTTGAAATCTGTCATTTCAAATCATGGTATGTTATGTTAAACTATCTGTTTATGAGGAAGTGGTTAGTAAAATACAGCTACTGGAGTATTTATCATGTTCAGTCTTTTTTCTGTTTCATCATCTTTATGACACCGTACTTCAGAAAGGATTAAAGGTGATAACATGATGGCAGCTATGTCTTGTAGAAGCTGCATAGTTTCACACCAAAAAAGACTCGAGGCTGGGGAAGCAGAGGGTGTGGATGCCTATGAGTCCAGCAGAGCAACTCAGCTCAAAGGCGTCCAGTCCCTGAGGCAGGATCTGAGGCCAGGGTTATGGCTGTCTAATATCCTGCATAGGGACACTGGGCTTCTTCAAACAGGCATTCAGCATTAATGCATAAAAAGCCAGTAACTGATACTGGCCCATCAAGGTTCAGCTGCCTTTGAACTCTGCATGTTGTGCTCAGCCAGATGTCTTGTGCCACTTGTATTTCCTAGGCCAGGCCCTTCTCCTGTGCAAGGAAATGGCACTAAAGCAGGGGAAGGATGAATTCCCTATCACCTCCTATAGCTGTGCAGCCTTGCAAGAACACCCCAAGAAAGAGATAAACATAAAGATGTCAGGAAGCAGCCTGGAATTAAGGCTGCTCTGAGGGAATCCAAGGCACAAGAGGGAGAGCTCTGGCCATCCACTTACCATCACAGTTGGCCAATGTCATGCAGAGGGAGCTGCAGTGATTGCAGAGGCTTTTCATCCAAAACCAGGGCTGCAGACAGGTGGTGGGAATTTGACTTCTGCTCTTCAGTGCCCATCCTAATGTCTGCAATGTGCCACATTTTGTATTCCTTGTACCCCTAAAAATTATGTGGAAACCACACTATGCTGTCCAGCTGTATGAGAGTAAAATTGTCCCAAGTTCTCAGTCAGCAGCCCCTGTTGGCCTCACTGTTGGGAACTTTAGCAGCTCAGAGAATGCAGTCTCAGGATTGGTGTCATTTGTTTAGGATGAAGTCTGAGAAAGTGGTTTAAGCTGTTCAGCTGCATCAAATGCAAATGTCTTGTTTTTTAATCAGTACAACTTCCTAATAAACTGTTATCAACATAACATTACTTGGAAAAAACATCTGCATCCAGGCTAAATAAGCAACATGCTTGGTATGAAGAATTTCAATTTTAAGTATTTCCATCAGATAAACATTGCTTTACTTGGGTAGTTTCACCTATTAGTGCTGCTTTTGTTGTCACTATATGTTTTTTTAGTTTCCTTAAAATTACACCAAATTTGTGTATATATTTAATACCTTTTCAGCTTTCCTTACCTCAGGTTCTAATAGGTCTGTAGCTGTTATTGAAAAAAAAAACCAGCTGGATTTGCATATCCAGTGAATGAACAGTAACTGTGATTCTGACAATAACCACAGTAACACATAAGTGATCACGACCACAAGTTCTGCTTTCTTGTATGCTGCTTTTAAGGGGAAATTGGGCTTATAGCATTATATTTGGGAAATATAAACAGACATTCTTTCAAGCTTTCACTACTACATTTCTCCTGGTCATCCTTTAATTGGGCAAATGTTACTGATTGCCAAGTTCAGTTCTTAAGCTTTGCCTTGTTCTGCTTTTTGAAAGTTTCACTTTTTTACTAATGTGAGGCTGTTCAGAGTAACCTTGAGGTCTCAGGCTGTGGCTGGAATGGAAAGACAGATGCAGCACAAGTCACTGCTGTACACAGACACCAGTGCAGGACAGGGCAGTGGCTGATCCCCCCAGCTGTGCTGAGGTCAAACCCAGTTAGAACACAGCTGGTTTGACTCAGGGGCTGGAAGAACATCACTGCAGGTGGCAGCTGGGTAAGTACTGCTGCAGGATGGAAGAACATCCTACTTACTCTTTGCTTCATTAGGAGAGAGGCTCAAACATTATTCGAGGCTTCCTTAAATCTGTTGGTTCAAAAGCATTTTATACTTTCAACCTGAAATGGTTAATTATGGTTATTTGATGTTTACAACCTGAACAATTCTTTCTGTTCTGTTACTTTAGCAAACTTAAAGCATTTTCTCTGCGACTGGAGAATACTTTTCTTTTTTTTTTCACAGCCCAGAGCCACCTTATTGTCTCATATCATTGTTCTCTATGTGTGGCTAAACATTTCTGTTCTCTTTGCCTAGTTAAAATCTAAGTCTGAAAAGGTGTCTGTAAAAACTGCTTTTTCTTTCTGTGCCTGAGTTACATGATGTTTATCTTTTGCCTCTTGTGGAAGCATTAAACATTACACTAATGAATGACTTGTAAAAGAATATGATTATGGATTTTGTGTGTATATCTCTCAAAAAAAGTGTAGCTCCTCCCAATCCCCACATTTAAGGAGAACTAAAACCATCACAATTAAATTGACTAAACCTAAATAAAGCATGAAAACTAAAAACAAAAACAAACAGTGGAGATAGGGAAGAGAGTGAGCACTATTTAGGAGAAGAGGCTAAAGGCTTATCTGGCTTAAAACAATTCAGTATTAATGCAAAACAACCACTGAGACCTGCCATGAAGTTCTGAAAGTGAAATTGCATTGCTGCCCCCACCATGTCTTGGTGCCCCCCCTGCTTCCGTGCCCATCCAAGCTGGGCCCCAGGGCAGGGCACGCAGCAGCTCCTGCTGATCCTGGAGCCTCATGTGGATTTGAACTGAGAGTCAAGGCACCCAGCCTGGGAGCAGGAAAGCAGCCCTGACCCTCAGGGCAGAGCAGTTCAAGGTTCTGTGATTTTGTGAGCACGCACAACAGATTTATCTGACAAAATCCAACTAAGAAGCCAACAAGTGACACATTTAAATAAATAGTATCAACACAGATATCCTGCTACAGTCACCATGACTTTTGAGGAAAAGCATAACACAAACCACTTCAATAAGGGAGTCAAGATTTTTGGATTAAGATTAGAAAATCATCCCTTTCTGTACACAAACTTTAGTTCTGTACATGAGCAGCACTGGTGAAGCACAGGAGCACAGGTTTGTCTGTAATTGAGAAATGTGCATGCAGGGGGATAGAACATAAGTAAATAAAGGTAGTATAGAAAGTAATCTTACCCCCCTAAAGAGTTGCAGCTGAGCCAATTATTAAGGATTGGGAGCAGGCCTGATTTTAACAGACCACACCTGTAGCCAATCAGAAGAGTTATAAAAGAGTGGATTGGTTGGTTGAGGGGACTGGAGTCAGTTGGCTGCTGGGAGGACAAGGAAGAGTCAGTGTCTAGAGGAGCTGCCTACAAGAAACATCAAGAAGGTACGAAACTCTGGCAATATGGACCCCTTGCACTATATGACAACATGTGCACTTCTCCCCCACACCTCTCAAAGCACTGAACACCACTGTTAAACAGCACAGTCTGTATGAAACTGAGACACCAACACCACTGCTTCATTAGCCACTCACCATGACTGACAGGTCTCACATGAAATGTTTTTGAAGGGCTGTTAAAATGGGTCAGAACCACATCAGCATGGAAGCACAGATTGTTGTATCAAACTCCTACCTTCTTACACTTACAAATTTCAGAGGTGCAGGTTTCCAAATACTGTAGATTTACTTTGTGAAAACACCCAGCATTTTTAAATAGCACTTTGAACTAAAGAAGAGTGCTCATTTAATCACCTATTGGATTGTATTCTTCATTCCAGCAGACACACAAAGTTCTATCCAAGTTCACAAAACTGATAATTCCTTCTAATGTTAAACCTACAAATCCCATGCCCAGTGTTTACTATTTGGATTTTGATGGGTTAGTGAGGTAAGTACAGATCTGCTAATGAACATCTTGGCAGCTCAGACACAAAAGCAGAATGTGCTGTCCTATCCCTCACAGCTGTAACACTGGCTGGCTCAGAGTGAAACATTACTTGGTGGTCACACACCGTGGTCACTGGAAAGCACACAGCCCCATCCAGGCTAATTCCAGTGACACATCCAGCAGGAAAAGTTTTCAGTCCTTAAAGAATATTGCTATATGATAAATTCTATGCCTTGGAATCAAGCATTGGAAGAAATGACAGTGAACAAAAATTGAAATGACTGATGTTTAAGACACACTCATAAAGCAAAATTCTGTTCACCCACTTAAAACAGTGAGAATAAAACCTCTGACAAGTTATCTTCAGGGATGATTCAACAACAGAAGCCCAAAGAAATTAATTACTGTCATATTACTTCCATTCTAGAGTGTGTGTGAATACAAAATCAAAGCATTTGTATATGCAGTGTAAGGATTAAGGCCAGGCAGGTTAACATACAGCTCCTACTTACATCAAACATCCTTAGGGCTCCCTGACAGGCTGTTCTTCCAGGATCTAGCTGGATGCAAAGCACAAAGAACCATGGCCAGTATGTTCCTTCCAAAAATAAACCATTTGGCACATACAGCTCTACAGGGGTGGGACTGAACAGCTCAGTTCAAACCTGTAACACAGAGATCTCAGTGGCTGGCCTGGTTTCCAGAACTGGAAAGAGTATGGATTAAAAAACCTTTCTAATTATGTATAGAATTTTATTTAAAGGAAAGAGAAGGAAGCTAAATACACCATTTCCCACAAAATGGTGGGAAACGGTGTATTTCCAAAAAAAAAAAAAAAAAAAAAAAAAAAAAACCAAAAAACCAGCCCATCATCACACTGATATGGTGCCTAAAGTTGAAACCTAGTAAATATAAAGCTTTGCTAATTGCTCTGGTACACCTACCTCCTGCTGTGCCTGTCAACTGGTCATTTTATCCATTCTAATTTCCTGATCTGTTAATGAATTCTGCTCCCATTTCTGCCTTGGCTTCGAAAAATCCAAACAGATAAGCCAAGTAACTAGACAGAGGAAAGAGTTACATTAATTACATATTTTAATTCTTACATAAAACAAGGAAAGATTAAGAAAAAACTACTCCAAACCTTAGCATTCTTACACTTCAAAATACCATCAGAAACATGATGAAATTACTTGGGGTAAAAGTGTACCACACTTCTCTGAAAACAAAAATCCTTTCCCCAAACAAACATGTTCCTCAATATTGTCCTGTAAGAATTAGAGTTGTTTAATTTTTCCCATAATCTTAGAATGTTCCAATTTATTTGTGTCCCTAGAAGAGGTCAAATCAGAGCCAGTTTCTTTTTTTGCAGAGCTGCATTGAGGTACCTTGTTGATACAACCCTTCAAAGTTTGACAGCTCTGACTCACTCACAGTGCCACCCTTTCAACCACACCACCTGTACAATGCAATTGTATTTGGATCAAAACTCAGTTTTCACAATTCTCTGGTACCAAAGCCAAGAGATTCCTTAAGCTTAAAAGAACTCTAACATTTCTTCCAAAGTAACTTTATTGCACAATTCATACACAAAGTTTAATATAGTGGAATGTTCTTAGCTATTAATACCATCTCTAATGTTTAAGTTACAATTTCACATTAAACCTGTAAGAAATGTTCACTTAACACAAGAAAGTTAATTTATTCTAATGCCCCCCACCAACAGCTATTTGCAGTAATTCACATTTTCAAGATCTAACTTCTGGAACTCGTTGCCATGTCCATACCAATGGATTCCTTTTCCAAAATTGTTTGCTAAATGTTGCACTTCAGACTAAGTAATACCAACCAGTACCAAATTACTAGGTTTTCAGTGTTAAAGTATCTATTTCTCCATATAACATACAGTACATTTATTTTACAAGGCACACATTACAGTATCTACATCACAGCAGTGTGAATTACAGCAACTTAATTTAAAAAAGCTGTACAGAATACAAAGTTTACTTTTGCACTATTTAAATAATTTTTGCATTAGTTTATATTGTAATTGTCATTATGCTGCAATTAACTTGTTTGCATCATTATAAAATTACATTTTAAGAAGTTCATGTAAGTTCTCAGCAGAAAGTCAACTTATAAAATTTCAGTTCAGAAGTATAATTCTTGAAGTACTTGAAAAATAAAGTTAGCTTGAGTCTTTCATTTAGATGCTCTTTCTGTTCCAGTGATATAAAAAGTTTAAAAAATTCCAAGATTATCTGAAAGTTCTGAACATGGACTAATGCAACCTCAAAAGCAAAAAGAAACCAAACTGGTGCATTATTAGGAACACCTGCACACATTTTAGTGGGAAATCCTGGGCCAGTAACGATTTCCAGCCCAAACAACAACTGCCTTTATGCAACCAAACACTCTATACATTTACTGAAGAATATCTCATTGCTATCAATGGCTTAAGAAAGGGGAAAAAAAAAAAAAAAGAGTTCTCAGCTATATACACTCCTAAAAGGATTTTTCCATAGCTAAATACAGATTTACACACTAAGCCATACTGGCTCTCAGGTGACAGAAACATGAAGGGTACGTTGCTTCTCTGTCTTAAAACCTATGATAAATCTGACAATGGTGTCACAAGCCAAGCTCAAACAGGTGCCATACTCTGTGCACATTCTTTAACAAATTGATGTAATTAAGTTATTTTGTAGCCAATTAAGAAAAATAACCTAAATGTGCATATCTACATGCACACATGCCTTTTAGTTCAGAACCTGTCTGTGACAAAAGGACTTAAGCCTTCGGGCATCATGGAATTTTAACAGTTATGGTAAAAAATGCAGTCTCACAGTAAGCAAGATCTATGCTGTTATTCCTTCAAATGCTACACTTGAATATTTTAACTTGAGGTTACTGAGTGAGAAAAAGTAATACTTGTTAATATACATATATATATATATATAAAATTAATTCTCTACAGTAGCCACTCATTTCCATAACACTATTTATGCAAAAGAGGCCTAAGATGGGTTTCCTGAATACTAACAATTTTAGACTGTCTAAACTCAACTCTTAAAGGCTTTATTCTGCTAGACACAAAATACTGTTGCACTCCAGTTGAGATATCCCTTTTCCAAGCTGTCACATGTGCATCTCAGTCCAAGCCACATTATTGTTAAAGAAGTTTCCCTCTGCTACATAAAAGCATATTGCACTTGTGGATAGAAAGTAGAGCACCCTTACTTAGATTATCACTTGTAACTCTTCATATACCTTTTAACTCTGATCTCATCACTTCAAAAACTCAAGAGGAGCAGATAAAGCCACAGCATCACACTAAACTACACCTTAAGTGCTAATTCAAATAAAGGCATTCTCTTCAGATACACCCAATGTTTAGAAATAATTATAGCTGTTCTTTATCAAAAACTACTGAAGCTGATTTACTGCTTTTAGGGTTGTGTACGAAACTGTTTAATGTTTCCAAGCTAATAAGACTATGCTAAATATCATATTTAAAAAAATATTCTAAGAGATAAGTCTTGTTAGAAGAATAAGGGGAAGTGCACAAGTACATTTACAGACCTGCCTACACTCTCAAAAACAGATTTAAAATAATTAATACTAAAAGTCATAACAGATCAGATTAAGTATCTGTAAACACTAAGAGCAGCAATAACTTCCTACTGAAGAACAGGCAGTGGGACATCTTCAAGTTTCAACAGTAAAATTTCAAATTAATAACCACTAGTGGTAACTCATCATCTTTATTCACATTAGTTGTGAATAAGGGACTGCTTTGAAGGGTAGGAACTGTGAGGTCAAGCCATCTGCCACGGTTCATCTCTGTAGCAGGACACTGCGATGCTCAAACAGCAGTTTGCAGTTGTAGTTGTGCTGTTACAAGTTGCTTCGTCCAGTAGTTGAACTGTTAATTAACATCAAACGTTGTTGTTAAAGTAAACTGTGTTAATGATCCAAGAGTTTGCTGAAAGAACAGTTCAATAACGAGGACTGCACACACAGAGACTTGCTCAGATCCCCTGTGCTTTAGGAGAGCAGCGCAGACTCACAGCAGCCGAGGGGAGAAGGGAAGGACAGACTGTGAAGAACAGCAAGGAGGGGGAAAACCAGACGCTGGGGAAAAGAAAAGCTTCAAGTGGTTGTGCCACGATCAGCCTGTGGGCAGGGTCAGGGTCTGTGGGGCTGCCCAGCCTCATCCACCATGTTAAGGATGTAAGTGGCAATGTCATCTTCTGTAGGGGCCTCTGACACCACCCAGGAGTCTCCTGCCCCAGTCACCTGCCGGCGGCACACGGGACAGTTTCTGTGGCGGTCACTCCTGTTAGGAAGGCACAGAAATGAGTGCTTTTCGCTGGCCACAAAAAAGCCAAAAGAGCCCCCAAAAGGACAAACAAAACCCAAACAAAAACCAGCCCAGTGAGAACTTCAAGAATGATCATATTAACTGGATTAAGCCACCTATCTATTTTGTTTGTTTAAAAACTTCTTTCTTTGTGAGGAAGATTTCTGAATGCAGCTCCATTCTTTGAGTGAAAATTTGGAATCATGTTCCTCCTAATCCTTTGCTCAGGTCAGACAGGATCATCTGGCTACCTGGCCAGAAAGTTTAAATGGAAATTCACTGTCTAAATTAATTCTTCCTATCTTCAGGAATTCAGCTGAGGTCCTTAGAAACCCATCTCCACAGGCTTCCAAGATAAAGAAAAGAAGGAGCCTTTTCCTGGGTCATGCAGCCCACAGAGGTTTAGAACTGGTCCCGTGGAGTCCCAACTTTTGAGCTGGGAGCCTCCATTAAGCCTTAATTAAGAGGAGATCAACATTAACAATTGCAGACCAAAAAAAAAGCATGGTGCAGCTGGAATTTAGTGAGGAGTTCAGCTGATTCATCAACCAAAGCAGTGTATAATCCACTCTCCAGCAGTCACTAAACTAAGCCCTGTCCTGCTGATAGATGTTAGGACATTTTCCCAGACGAGAGAAATGACTTGCTGTATTCTGAGATCCAGTGATTTTGACAATGTTTTTTCCTTGTGGAAGCCTGGTGTTTGTTACAAGAGTAACTTCCCTGGTAACACTTTCAAAAAGCCACAAAACAAATTCTTATGCACAAATTATGTGCAAACCCATTTGCATTAACTAGCCAAAAAAACCCTTTTTGAACAGAGCAGGTCTGTGTCTCCTAATGCTAGACTGCCTGGACACCTCCCTAATCCCTGAAGGCCTGTATGGTCAGACAAGAGCTGTATTCCTCCACAAAGAAGTTCTTCTCTCCCCCACTTTTCCAAGAACTGATGTATCAGAGATGCAGAAGCTGAAAAGGTGTTCAATTTACTGTGAAGCTGAACACTGTAAGGTACACATTATATACATTGTTATAAATTTGAAGGTGCTGCCATGGAGAAGAAATATCTTCCTGGAAGAGTCTGATATAGTTAAATGAGTAAATTGTATGCAATTTATCTGAAGTGAAAGCATAACATATGGAAAAAAACCTCCCTGATAGTTATTTCCCAAGTAAGTGACAGACAGTCCAACTTGCCTTCATATTTGCACAGTCTTAACAAGCCTTAAATGAGATTTGTGAAGCATAACATGCCAGCATTGCATATACCATCTTCTCAAGTTTCTGAGCAAGACTGTAACAATTCAATTTTAGAAGAATAAAAAGATGTAAGAAATTACAAAACAAATGCTGAACAGCATTTTCACATCTCTTTTTTACAAAATTTCCTGCCTTCCTTCTGCTTCAGTCTGCTTTTACTCAGTTTTAAATTATTTGGCAACCACAGAATCTGTCAAATCAAACTGAAACATGCATACTATAAAATAATGAATGTTCTTTTGTGTATATTACCATTTATCAATGCATTTCTGGCAGAAACTGTGAGCACACGGCAGGATGAGATCAGCACGCCCATCCATGCAGATGCAACATTCCTCTTCATCTGTCAGCTGTTTAACCCTGCAGAAGAGAAGACACTGTTTTCTTCTAGATGTTTGATATTTATGCCCCAGTAACTACACCAGTTATTACATTTTTCATAATAATTACTGATGGCCAGAAAGAAACACCTGTGCTTTTAATTTGTGAATGGGCTACTTATGTCATCCCAGCCTATGTCAGCAGTGAACTAAACTAAGCCAGAATGTGCATTTATTTTTTGTGTTAGTATTTGTGTCAGGTGCTTTTGGTGTTGCCAAGGGTTCTGTAAATTCCTTTTCATATCAACAAGGAAGTGTGAGGAGTTGTAACTGTTTCATATCACATGACTGGGAAAAGAACAGAAACACTGTTTACATTAAAGGCAGGAGAAGAACATGCCTTCCTGTCACTGCACCTCAGGCTGAACTAATTCATAATGAACTTTCCAAATTTCTGTGTGCTGGTTTATATCCTAGACAAAAACATGCATGTCAAGAGGATCACTACCAGAATGCAGCTTCACTCATTTCACATGGCATCAAAATGCCAGGGGCTGAACTACTCACTAGATTGAAAAGGCTGATTTTAGCTTGCAATATGCTCCATATGAGTGCTCCCCAAATTAGGACTCTCAAGATGATTGTTACCACAGCTTTTCCAGTTAAACTCCCTGGTGTTTCTGTTGGTGGGGAAGCTTAAAAATTATCTCACTACCAAAGACAGATGTTGACATTTTATATCTTTTCCCCAAATATGAGGTATCTTTATCTAATGTTCTTAGCAGGAGTATCTCAAATGCTGGCACCATCAAGACTTCTCAAGGGCAAAAAGATGCAGAGCATCCTCAGCTTTCACTGGCCTAACCAGACATGTAAAGTTTGCAATTTTATGGTCACAGCTCACTTCCAAAACAACCAAGGAACTGTTCTAAAATGCATGGGTTTTTCCAAAAACCCTAATTTGGGAATCCCTGTTCTGACCTGAGGGACAGAGATAGCATTCTAGAAAAAAATGGCTTTTCAGGAGTTAGTCCACCTTAATGACTACGCACCAGACAATTTTTGCTTAGGTATCTAAGGGAGCTTGTCAAATACAGATTCATTTTTGACCTGTACAGAATAGCCAGCTACTAAACAGCAGTCAACATGACTTTGTTCTCTCTTTCAGTAAATCCTTGGGGTTTCCTTTTCAATTTGCTGTTGGAGAAATACTTTAAAGTGACAGATGTTTTTTTTACAGATGGCAGTTTGCATACAATGCGGACAACAATTTCCAAGAAGCCTGCTCACTGGGTTCTTTAGACCTGTTCCCTTCTCGTTTTTCTGCCCCATGCAATTCTCAGTACTAACCTTCAATAGCACTTGAATTTTTGAGATTTGCTGGTGTCTACACAAGCAATTATACAAGGCCTATTTATAAAGCTTCTGCAAAGTCAGCTTTAGTCACAGTACTAAGTTCCTGAAGAAACAGTAAAATAAAGGAGTGACAGACAAAGGAAATGCTTATCTCTTTGTTATCAGAATGTATAAACCACTTAGGCATATTTTGAATGCTCTGAATAGGAAGTGGATGTTGTAGAGATATGGGGTATCATTCCAGGGGAAAAAGAATTGAACAGATAACACTTGCTATTTTTAGACAGTGAGGGCTAACTTTGCAGAGCTGAAAAATGTCTGAAGGTGAGAAGAACTTAGGCAAATGGGTGGTTTTCACAGAAAAATATACAGAAGATTTCATTGGTGCAGAATACTTGAAGGTGCTTCAGCTTATATTTTCCTTAGTAACTTGCAAAACTTGGGTAAGACACAAGCTCACCAAACTTCATCATATTAGCAAAGTATATTCTGTTTTTATTTGTGAATGATACTGCCTCAAGTAATGAAGTTTACAAACAAGAAGGATCTCCTCTGTCTCCAAGTCTGAAAAACTGAAAAAGAAACTCATACAGGAAATCTTTTATTCTCCTCATTGACTTTAGCAATATATAAAGTTGTTTTGCCAAAGTAACTGAGGTCTAAGTTATTTGATTTGTTGTTTGAAGCAAAAGACCATTTCCAGAAAAATGTGTGAGAAAGCAATTTTCCTGTTCTTTCTCAAACATGTTCACAATTTACAGGAAATTAAATGAAAATAAAATAATACCTTCTGCAATCCACTGACAGAAAAACCAAAAGGCTCTGTGGAGTGACAACACAGGTGACCCCTTTTTCCTTTCAACAGCTGAAGAGTGACACTCAGGCTGTTTCATGAAAATACCTGGCTGCCAGCTCTTCACTGGTGAACACAGAGAACTCTACCATTTACTACCTTTTCCTGTAAAACCTAGCTCTACCTCACTTTAAACTGAGTTAGGACCATGAACTTATTCAGGAAAAGTAAGGAACTACTGGTAGCAGCAACACTTCCACACAGGGAAAGGGTGACAGGCTTCTTGCTTTCACATTCAGTTTGAACTCAAGTTATTGCAGGTGTTGGCCTCAGTCTTTTGTTTTTCCTCTGGTTAACAAAGCAGAAGGTCAGCATGAGTGAGACAATTCACATTTTTCCATTCTTGCAAGTTAAATTATTACCATAATGGATGGGTTTCTAGTGGCAACAGATGGGAACTTCCACATGCCAAATGTAAGAGGAAGAGAAAGTTTAAGTGGAACAATAACAAAATGTGTTTAAACAAACACTGTCAAACCCCCTGGATTTGTAGCTGCAGCTGATTCCGTTTCCTCCTGTTCCCTTATTCAGGACACTCAGCATTTACTATGTTCCTACTAGAACTGATCTCTAAAAGGGCTCTGCTGAAGCTAAGGTGTGGTAGCACCAGATTTCAGGAATTAACCCAAGTGCACTGCAGCTCCCTTGGTGCAAGGGAAGGTGTCTGTTCCTGTTTGTGATGGTACAAAGCTCTGCAGCTATCAAGAACAAGCAGGTATTTGCAGTTCAGGTTTGAAGCACAACTCCCAAAATGCTTATGCTGTAACTGTGTATCCAAATACCTTCCCATCCACAAGCTGGCCTGACACGAAGACAGAGACCTCCAGCTCTCAGCAGCTTCTTCAGAAGTATCACTCTGTGCAAGAACTCCTGCTGCTTGATTGGTGATGTCTTTATAAAGTTGAGTGAACTGATACAAGTTCAAGATTCTGGAAGCTTCCACGATGCCACTTGTTTTATTTATCTTAAGATATGAGAATTGTTTACAATTACTTATCAGGTTTTAACTTGGCATTGCTCAGAATGTTTGTACAGCCCTGCAGTTCTCATGTAAGGCAGCAGTCTCCTTCCTCAGTGCCCTTCACCACATTAACAAGCTGCAATCTGCCTCAGCACATCAGGACTGCCCACAGCTGCAGAGTGAGGAACACCACAGGCAGCACCACAATTTTAGGGCAAGGCAATTGCCATCACTACTCCAATGGATTCAGGTGTGAGTAGGGACCTAACACCCAAAGAAATGGGCTGAACTTAGAACCAGGCACAGGAAAATCAGTCATTTAATATCTGAACTCAAAATTGCCTACAGTGATGGCTGCCTTAACAAAAACTAGGAGTAAACAGCAAAGTACCAATTGTTGGTTTCAAACAGAGTTTGCCTTGTTTAACCACATATTAAGATTGCTCAGGGGACTCAGGATCATTAAAGGACTTTACCTTTAAGGACAGGATAGAGAGGGGAAAATCTCCTCATTAGACAGAGCAAACTTCATAAGGTTTTGTCATTAATTAAAACATTTAATCTTTAGATTGGTTTTCTAAGGGATCAGACTATGTACAGGCACACTAGCTCAACTGATAATGCCTGAAAATCTGATTAATTTCTACTACTAATTTCAAAATCTACAGTTGGCAGTTTGTTGTACCATTTGATTACTTGACCTCACAAATCACTTGCATTTGTAACTAAAGGCTGTAAGAGCTCCACTGGAAGGCATCACTCCTTTAAACTTAGTTATAACTATGTTTTTGTTGTTGTGCTTTTTGCAGAAACTTAGCATTTAGACTTAATTTATCTCCAACAGCATCTTTGAATGCATCATCTGTATCAAAACATGTGAAGCAGGTGTTGGATTTTACAAGTAAAACTGACAGTCCTCAAATCTGTGCATACAACCTGCCCATCAAATTAAAATGTTCACACTTACTTTGGTACATATTATCCTAACGATCACCTTCCAGAAAGCAGAAGAATCAGACCCAGGCTGCACTTCAAACAACAGATGTTTGTCTTGTCCAGAAGCCAATTTTGCAGTACTGAAACAAAGCAACATCAGTTTAAAGCCATGTGCTGGACCTGCAAATATCAGCAGCCTCAGCCAAGTGTGATTATTTATGGTTCACCTGTCTCCTCTCTATCCCTAAAAGAGATTTTAGCAATACTGCCCAGGGGCATCAAATTATAGAGTATGACTTTCTTAGCATGTCATTGAATACACAATCCATTTCATTTTAAACTGCACAGCAAACTTCAGAAAATGTTGAGCAAGTCTTCTGATCCAGCACCAGCAAGCACTTCATAGACATTTAAATTCACATATACTCTCACTGTTTATTACCCTAATCACACAATCTCTTCTCCAATCTGAAAAGTTATTTCCTCAACAGGTATGTAAAAAAAAAAAAGCCTGTGAGTACCAGCATATGCTGATGAGGTGACTTTTTGTTAGTATATATTAATAATGAGTAGTCAGGTGAATGTGTCAGGTGACCTAAGACTTGTTTCTTTAATGGAACACAGACACAACATTCTAGTCCACAAGAATCAGAGTATTTTCAGGTTTAGGTAAACACTGGAAAGAAAGAAACTACTTGAATAACAGTAATTTAGAGTGAATTATACTAATATATGCCTGGAGTCTCAGGCAAAACATCAGGTTATGTTCTTCAAAATCTATTTATGTGCCTACCCAGAAGACAGCTGTGTGTTTTTCAAGGTCATTTAAAAAAGTGTGACCCTCTCCAAGATAATTTCTAAACTGAATACAAATTCACATTTTAGCTAAACAGCAAACATTACAAAGCCCTTATTCAGTGTGTGTGTGTTTCCACTTCATTTTATCACTCTCACAGTGTACCATAAACACAGGCTAAACATGACAACACTGCTTTTTTGCTCATTTCCTTTTACTGTCATCGTGCTGCTCTAGCAAAAGGCAGGCTATGAAAAATCAGACAAAAAAGCAGCCTGTTGTTTGGGATTATCTAGGTCACTGGTTTGGGACAGTAAGATACAGCTCATCCTTAATGAGGAGCAGCCTGGCACGTCTGCAGAGGTGCCAGGGATGGTCACCAACAGCTCTGTCCCAACTGCCACCCTGCCCACATGGATCTGCTGTCCCTGGCAGGCTCCTGCTCCTCCTTCCCACCCAAACTGACAGGCAGAGAGGAAGCAGCATTGCCTCTTCAGGGGGAAGGGAGAACAATAAGGGACACAGGTGACACTAACAAAAAGATGACTCTAAACCACCTTTTGTGAACTGTTAAGAGAGAGCAACACTTGCTGGAAGAAGAGGACTGCAGAGAAAGGAATTTAAGGAGAAAATGCTTTGGTTTTGAAGTGTAATTACAACCATTATAAAAACATAAAGAAATGAAGGATAATTTCAAAACCATTGGGCCAGTTCTGGCTTACCAGCACACAATAATATATTGCACACAAGGTTTTTGGAAAACACAAAAAAAAAAAAAAAAAAAAAAAGAAGCAAAGTAAAGCTTACATATCATTGAGTTCAGCTACTCTTCCCAGAAACTCTTCATAGGTTAGGAAACCACTTTCTTGAACCAAAGAGGCATGCTTTGCTACTTTTTCTGGCAACTTGTTAATTACAGTTTGTGTGTGGTTTGAAATCTGTTGACCCATGGTGAAGCTCTTCACCTCAGTTTTGCAGAGAGAAGTTCTCATTCACTTGTGGAGTCTCTGCCAAAAATATTTGAGAGTTACATTTGTGTGTTTGTGAATGGCTACTCCCTCACTTTCTTTTAGCCTACAATAATTATTCCACAAGTAACTGAATAGCTACATCAGAAACAATGCAGAACACTTCAAAGAGTCTGGAATGTGGCATTATAATCTTACTAAAAATGTACTGTTTTGCTTACAGCAATACTTATATTAAATTGAGATAACTTTCCACACAGATTCAGCTCCAACACACACATATATAAATACATTCAATGGAATGGGAAAAAAATCTTAAGATGACAATGGTAATTTATGACAAACTTTGTTTATTCTAAATATTTGTGAGTGTGAATATCAGAATGTTTGCAAGTAGGCACATCAATGTCTCTTTATACATAGACACCACATTAGGAATCAGCTTTCTTACATCAAACTTACATTAGCAGATCAAAAGAACTCCCACAGCATTCTGAAACTGGTAAGCCAAGGAATCTACGTCAGTGTAAACCAATTTAGAGACCTCCCTATCCACACAAAACACTCAACTTCAGGCTGTGTTACAGAACTGACTTGCTCAAATGTCTCCAACTCTGAATTACTTCACCTTTCCTTCACACCCAAATCTTTTTCCCCAAAAGTCTGCCGAAGGATTAATGCCATGCCCTCTGAGTATTTATCTACTTACTCCCCTTCATCCCCCTGCATCTGACTTCCCCCAAAATGCCTCTTTGCAGAGTTCATTGTTCGTCAAGGAAACCAGTTGTGTCAGGCCCTTTTAAGACTTCTACAGACGGAGGTATGTGAGGGCAAGGGAACTGCAGAACATCCACCTAAACTCACACACGGAGCAGTCTGAATGAGCTGCGTTACAAACTCCTGAAGGGAGGCACCACAGAGAAAGCAGCACTTTGTCCTGCAGGCAGCTGCAGCAGCACTTGGGCTCAACCCCGCCCAGAACAAAATTCACAGCTGTTGAGATCTCACCACGGTGCGAGAAAAACACAGCACACCAAGCGAGCATACTGAAGTACTATGCAATTTCACCACAGTAAGGTTCCAGTTAATGGCTGGAATTGTGACTTAATTCTGTTCCCACACATGCTCCCCCTCCAGTGACATTTCTCCTTCCCGATAAGGCTCCAGCGCCTCCTGCCCCGCTCTCCGGGGTTCGGTGAGCACACGGCCAGGCCCGCACGTCAGCAGCACAACCTGGCACCTGCGGACACCTCCTCCCAGACCCGCCGGGCTCTGCTCCCCCGAGCTCCTGAGGGAGCGCCGTGCCTCCTGCGGGCTGCCCAGCTCAGCATCTATATCCCAGCACTGAAAAGTTAGGGGAGAAACACCTGCGAGGGCGTTTGCAGAACTGGATATCGGGGAAGTTTCACCCGAGGGTGGTCGAGCACTGAGCAGGCTCTCCAGAGAAGTGGTCATCACAGCAGCGACTCTGAGAGAGTTCAAGAAGCGTTCGAAGAACACTCTCAGGCACACGGGGATGACTCTTGAGGTGTCCTGTGCACGGCCAGGAGCTGGACTTTGATCCCTGTGAATCCCTTCCGACAAGGCACTCCATGAAACGTTCCCTATTGTTCACCCTTCAAGACCTCACACACCCCGCGTCACCCGCAGACCCACGAGGCGCCCCCAGCGGCGCGGACGGGCCCGGGCACGGCCCCTCACGGCCCAGGCGCGCCCCGCCCGCCCTCCCCCGGTGCCGGCCCTCAGCGCGGGACGGGCCGCGCTCAGCCCGGCTGCGTCACGGCCGCCCCGCCCGCTCCCCCCGCCCGGCCCTGCCTGCACCCGCCGGCTTCCCCCGGGCCGGGCCTTGCGCTCGGCGCCGAGGGGCGGCGGGGGGCGGGTCCCCGCTCACCGCATCCCCGGCACGTCCCGCGGAGGAGCCGCCGCCGCCCCACGGGCACCGCAGCGCCGCGCCCGCTCCCCCGCGCCGCGCAGGCGCGCGCTCGGCGGCGGCGCGCGGGGGTGACGCAAGCGCGCGGCTCGCGCCCTTGTTGCCGGGACACGGCGGACGCGGGGCCCGGGTGGCTCTGCCCTCGCCGCCGCTCTCACGGCGGGACCCGGGCGGCCCTGCCCTCGCCGCCGCTCTCACGGCGGGACCCGGGCGGCTCTGCCCTCGCCGCCGCTCTCACGGCGGGACCCGGGCGGCTCTGCCCTCGCCGCGGCTCTCACGGCGGGACCCGGGCGGCTCTGCCCTCGCCGCCGCTCTCACGGCCCTCGGCCTCCTTCCCTCTGTCCCGGTCCCGGCTGTAAGGCCGCTGCACCCAGCGGTGCGGTGGCGTTGTCGCCTAGAGGAGCCGGCCCCGCCTGAACATCAATCGGGTCGATTAGGTTGGAAAAGGTCTGAGATCATCGAGTCCAACCTGTAACCGAACAGCACTCCGTCACTTAGACCATGGCACTGAGTGCCACGTCCAGTCGTTCCCTAAACACCTCCAGGGACGGTGACTCCAGCACGGCCCTGGGCAGCCCACTTCAATGTCTATCAACCCTTCTGTGAAGAAATTCCTGCTACTGTCGAACCTGAACCTCCCCTGGCACAGCCTACGTCCTCTCATCCTGTCGCTGCTTTCCTGGGAGAAGAGATCAACCCTCTCCTGGTCACAGCCTCCTTTCAGGCAATTGTAGGGAGTGATAAGGGCATCCCTGAGCCTCCCTTTCCCCAGGCTAAGCACCTCCAGCTCCCTCATAATAATTTTGCTCCCGACCCTTCTCCAGCTCCACTGCCCTTCTCTGGGCTCGTTCCAGTCCCTCACTGTCCTTCCTAATGGGTCCAGAACAGGTCACAGCACTCAATGTGTGGCCTCACCAGTGCCCAGTGAAGGGGGACAGTCCCTGCCCTGCTTGCAACACTATTATCCATTCTGATACGCAGCAGAAGTACTGTATAGAGCTGGTTTGTGTAAGAAAAACTCTGTAATAGCTGGGCTGACAATAACAGGATCACTTTTTCCCTTGCTGCACCCTCAGGAGATGCACACTCAGTGCTGCACTGTCCTGGATTCACAGTGCCTTCACTCTTAACTATGAGCTCTATTAAATAGTGATTTAAATGATGCTTAATGGAGTCTGAGTGCCTGGCTCAGTGGGATCATCCCAGGCCACAGCTGCTGGTGCAAATCCCAGTCTGCAGGGAGGATGTGGGCGGTGGATGTGAGTGGCAAGGGTCAATGCTGGCTGACCTCTTCACAAAAAAACCCAACACCCATAAATTGAGAAACAGACATCCTGGAACATCCTATGGGTCATGCACATCCTGATGCTGTAATATTTAATTCTACTTTTTTTTTTTTTTCTTAATTTTAAGAGGAGAAAAGGAGTAGTACTTCCCCTTCCTGCCTGCTTCTGTTCGCACATGGACACGCGTACTTCCCACGCCAAAGGCATCCCTATATTCCAGGCAGGGATTGGGCTGGACTGGAAACCTTGCTGTGTTTCCTGTAGGCCAAGCACCCCTTTTGCCTAAGGTCAGCAGACATCTGCAGCCTCAGTGTGGGAATCTGAGTGGTGTTACCACCAAGTGACAAGAACAGACTGTGCTCTCCTGCTCAGTGGGATGAGTTATTAGTCCATGGTGCTTGAGCAGCTCTGGCACATCAAGGAGCTTCAGAACTGTTGAGAAGGTCTCATTAAAAAAAAAAAAAAAAAAAAAAAAAAAAAAAAAAAAAAAAAACACAACACTTGAGAAAAATCAGAAACATAATGAAGAATTTCTCTTAAGTTTCTGCTACCTCTAGTTAAGGGTTTGGTGTTTGACACTCTTGGTCTAGATACTTGAATAAATGTTTCCTGTTTGCCTTGTAGTAGGTGCATCCCTTGCAATTCCATTGAACAATGAGCAGGAATGTTTTCTACTTTCCAATGTGACTGAGTTGTGCTAACTACATAGAGACAATATCAAATAGAGAACTTGTTGATTAGTACTTAGATCTGCCTTAATTCTATACAGAACAATGTAACAGCTCCTTTAGCCCTTGTGGTGTTGGCATAAATTGTGTAGTGAAATGGAAAGGCAGATCAAACCATGTGCATTGGTCAGGTAGCAGTAGCAAGGTCAGGATGAATGCTGAGTTTTTAAGGTGCATGATAAAATAAGACACTTAAAGATTAAGACAATATCTTATTAAAACAGAATACATGTTTTTTAGCAAGTAAACACTTCAGGGAAAAAAATTGCCCTTATTTAGCTCTAGAACAGAAGCAACATTGTAATTATCTCTTGGCTGTAGAGAAAAGAATAGAGAAACAGGTAATTTCTAATCTCTAAAACATGGAAAAGAGAGGCAGAAGGAAGATTTTTAAAATTTCCCAAACTACCTGGAATCCACTACGTTTGCCTGTGCCCTCAGGCCCATTTGCTACTCTGCACCTTCATGACTGGTGGCTGTGGCTCCTCCTGATGGCCTTACTTGTGCTGGCTACTCCTCACAGAGCACTTCATTCAGGACACAAGGTGTTACTGTGATGTTTGGCCAAGAGGGGAGTTACTTAACTGGCTGGGAAAGCTGTTTCTAGTGCTGTCCTCTGTTGCACATTTTTCTGCTAAAATTCTGCTGATGGACATCTGAAATGAGCAGTTTTTAGAGCTGCACTGAATCACTTGGAGCCATAAAATATTTCTGAACTATCAAAAAAAAAGGCAAAAAGAGAAAACAAAAAACAACCCAGGGAATCTCTTAAGTATTTATAATGTAAGTATAATGCTAGAAATACACTGTAAGTCATTACTAGTGGAATGTATAAACACTGGAAATTTTAAAATTTATGTAAATAAAAATATCCAAGTTCATAACCCATATCCTACACTGTTGAAAACACAATATATGTGACCAGTTCTATTGCTAGTTTGCTATTTTAAAAATTATTAACAACTAAGGACTATGTTTCTCAAGCTGCCTGATGAAAGAAGAAAACTTCCTTTGGCATAACAACTTCCTTCAAACATAAAGATAAGTTATCTAAATTATTTATTCAGGAAAATATTTGATAAACTGCTAATGTTGTTATAACAACTAATTATTTCTGTAACATTATGGTTATATCAATTCTTTTTACCATGAGACAGTTTTCATGAGACTAAATTGTCCAGACAAACATATCCACCATAGTTTATTTTTTAGGGAGTATTGTAGACATCCCATGTCACCTGAGGCCTTTATTATGAAAGCCACACATAAATACACAAAAAAGATCTCCAGTATAAGTCTTGTTCAAGGATTTTTTGTCTCCCTCTGTCAAATATCTCATTTAGAAGAATGATAATGGTTTCAATAAATAAAACAGTAACTTATGGTACAATGGAGGCTTCTAAGTTATTCATTGCTGTGTGAATATACACATACACACATCAGCATCTTTGTACCCTTCTTTGGGCATTTGAATGACAGTGGATTAATCCTTTGAGTTTTTACTCCCTTGTAAACAGAACTGTTTCTTCTGTTTGTAAACAGACTTTTTTTTAAAGCAGCATGCAACTACTGAATGGAAATAAGCTAATCTACACGAGGAAGAACTACAGTGCCAGTTTTTATTTTAGGCATTAAGCTAGCAGACATCCTCCAGCCAGACATAAAAACCTTTTTGGTATATATTGATCTAAATTCCATGCAAATAGTTAATGTAGTGCATGTGGTTAATAGCATATTCCTAATTGCTTCTTTATTAAAGATGAAAAATGAGCTGTAATATGAATTTGTAGAATTTATTTCAAGTAAATAGGATACCATGTTCTTCTGCAAGAATATTTGTCGCCAAAGATGTAATCATTAAAAAAACAAGGTTTCATATGTTAAAGATGGAGAAAATATGAGTATTTACAATCACTTATGTTTAAAAGCACTGCCAAGTTCTGTGTGCTTTATTTTATACTTCCATCAAGAACTGTACATTCTTTCCTTTAAACTTCTGCTTCTAGACACTTTACTGTGGCCTCAGGCTTAGTTTTACACTCTTCTACCTTATTTCCATTATTCTGTGTTTCCTTCTCAGGTGTTTGGTCATTGGATTTTGTCTCTTTGAGAGTGGTAGTTACAACTGTTTCTTTTTGCTGCTTCTTGTTTATAAATGGTAAGGTTTTCTTGTACCTTTAAAAAGAAAAAAAGATAGTAAAGCAGAAATATTGGGATAGTTTGGTAGTATCACTTAAACAGCTAGAATTAAATTACCATACTCAAGCAGAAGTCTCTCAGAGGATAGTGGCATGCTAGATCATTGTACTTTTTCCAGCAGTGTGCTTTCTAAAGAAATATTTTGGTATTTTTTTTAAAAACAGACAAGGCATATTCAGGATTTGTGGTACACAATGATAAAGCTGTCTGGGCTAGGGTGTGAGAACTGCACACTTTTTAGTAACATTTAATAATGCACTGTGTTAAAGGTCTTTAAGTTTGACAAATGAGTTCAACAATTATTTTTTTTCTGAGCAAAATCATAGTGCAATAATAAAAACTTTCACCTTGAGTGTGACATAAAAAAAAAGAGAAGGACAAAACTGGTTTATGTGTGAACTGATGCACATTTCAGTGTTGCTATTTTAACACATTTGGAAATATTTCACACTAGGCATGATTGACCAATTAAAAGCAGGCAATATTTTTTGTGTTCCTTTTTTATAGCAACAACAAACTTATCTGCATAAAAACAGGGTTTAAGATTTTTAAAATTTGTGCAGCACTATTATGTTATCATGACTACTTCTCTGTTCTTTAGTATATATTTTAAATATTCAGTGATTGCACTCTAGGAGTTAATTCACTCCAAAAGAGGAAAAAAAAAAGGCAACTTACTTTTTGATATAACAGACTGCTAGAACAACAGAGATAATGAAGAAGATGATTGCCAGTACAAGAAGTGCAGTGGGGATACCTGGAGATAAAAGTGATACAAGCACAGATTTTTTATTTATGTACTTAAAGCTGATGTCCTGAAGGCTTAAGAACAAAAATCTGGATTCTTCTAAAACCAGCCTCATATAACAGTACATACACATGAACTGAAGAATAGAATATTAGGAAGATCAAAAGCTGAGTTACTCCTGCTCATTTCTTTCAGGATAGCCTAAAACTGGTGTTTAGGACATCCCTGACAGATATTTCTCTAATCTGCTCATTGGAGAGTTTTTACAACCTGTTTGGAGAACACATTCTTGTTATTAACTATCCTTACAGTTAGCATGCCTTTCCTCATGTTTGGTCTGTTTCTCCACTGCTGGCATTAGGATTGCTTACTCACCTTGTATCTCAAGAACAATTAGCCTTCAAACTTTCTTGGCTTCTTTTGGTTTTAAAGACCCTGCTGGTGAGTTTTCCATTACACTGACAGTGTTTGCCAAGATTTTTTCTGTATTTTTTTTACCTCAAATCACATTAACCAGAAAGAACTTACACAATTTCACATTAAAATTTATCATAAAGTATAAAATCAGATCTTAGTTTTTCTTAAAAATGATTTTTAAATCCTCTGCCCTATAAGCCTTGCTCTGCAAAACCAAAACAATCCTATTCTGCTTCTAGGTTCAGCTATATCAAAATGGATGGTGGAGCAGCAATAAAAATAGCTGTGAACAGTTTGTCTACTGACTTCTACATAAATAGCTCTTTTCATTAAATATCTACCACATCCTTTACCTCCAAAAACAACAGCATCATTCTTAAAGGCCAGGTGAGGAGTGAGCTTGGGAGAGTCAGTGGAGAAGGGCTCCTCTGGCACTGGTGTGGTGGTGGGCGCCTCTGTTGGTGAGAGCGTTTCAGTCACGCACACCACACGGAATCTCTTTCTCAGGAATTGTCCTGCCTCAGTCACAGCCTCAGCAGACACTGCTGTGGTGTTCTCAGTCAAATCAGAGGCTGAAGATGCAGTTACATCACTTGATGCAGTTGATGAAGGAGGTGTAGTTGGGTCTGGTTGACAGGAATTAATCCGGACATCTGCAGCAGGGAAAAGAAATCCATAAAACTTGTGTTAGATGCCAGTTTTGTACTTACAGCACACACATTTATTGAAATTGTTCCTGAGTCTTTCCCTTCTGGAAATTTTTATTTTTTTGTTCACAAAAGCTTTACCCAAACCAGGCAAATATATCCTATTTCAAGTATGTGGCTATAAGCTAGATTTTACAGCTTTTATCATTACTCACATAGTTACACACTCCTTTGAGCAACCATGGTACTCATTTTATGTTTCCAAACCAATGACTATATCCCTCATGAAAACTACTCAGAGTAATACTGCACTTAAAACCCAACAGTATAACTTCCCACAGAGCAGGGAGCAACTTAACTGCAGATCCAATATGCAAAAATATTTCAATTATGTCATATATATGTTCAAAATATATGCATGTACTGTTGATACCTGGAAAATTAATTTGATTTCCTGTAAAAAAATGTAGCCCATAAAAGTTCCAAATAAATCAGGCACCAATGTGAGATAATAAAAAGATTTGATTGTAAGTGGGGAGGAGAAAAAGATTTGATTGTAAGTGGGGAGGAGAAGATGGGAAGTAAAAAATTTCAGGTTTGAAGAAAAATAAGTAATTTCCAGAAATTAAATAAATTAATAGAAGTGGATGTTGTCTATATAAAAATGTAGGTGCAAGTGAAGTTTTATATGGAATTGGAAGAGCTAAGCTCTGAATCAGGCTCCTGTCAAAATGAGAAAATTCTACTTTGCTAGTGAAATTCTGTATTATGTAAAGCTATAAAAATTTCACTGAAGTAACAACCAGGTTAACATAAATAACAGGGAAAAGATGTATGTGCGGTTTTCCAAGTGAATCCCCATGGGGAGCCTGATGACGCAGTCACCTTTACAGAATGAAATGCCAAAGGGCAGGGCCTTGACGCTTTTTCCACTATGGTTTTTCAAGAGTTTTTGGCAAGTTTTTTGGAACAAGAAAATTGACAAAATGAGCTGCTGACAAATATTTTGGAATGCAAAGAAATGCCTAGAACAGGCAAAAGTTTGGAAATTAAGATAAAGGACTGCAGAATGGGAAATATACATTAAATGGTTTTCTAACCATTGAGCAAGCTTAACTTTCTTCACACACTCTTACAGCATATATGTATTTATTTTCTTTTAATTAAAGCAAAACAAAGCAAATAATTTGGAGTTACTTGCTGCCCCTGTAGCATTACCCAGTCTACCCAACAAACACTTTCAGTGCAGAATAACACATTTCATGCAGTGAATCACCATGTGGCAGAGGCCTTCTCTCTACACCTTTATCCTCAGTCTCTTTGGAGCCTCCACTCTTCACAGGATCACAGGTCTTTACATTTTTGCATTTCCATCTTTCTCCTGCTTTCCAACCCTTGTTCACACAGTGTTCCTGAAAACTTTCAGGATTTTTTGCATATCCTCTTGCTCTTGTTATCTAAAACTCACTGGCAAATCTAGGAACTGATTATAAATAATGAAATGATGCTTTATTCGGGTAATTATTGGAATATTTGTTATGTAATAACCATAGATATGAGACACGTAGGAACATAATATCTCTAGTTACTTATTTTTAGTTAATACCACAGAAGCCATTAGGAAACAATATTGATATCTTGTGCTGAGATCTAACTTATTTCAAGTTCTACTGTTGGACTTCAGTCTGTAAATAGCCAGTGAGGGGAAGGGCAGGTCTTTTCACACCTAGGGTGATGCAAATTAAAAAGAGCGGTTGGATTTTACCAATTAGGAATCTAATTAATTTTATGGTCTCTTGGCAGATCTGGCTTATAATTTAATTTGGCTTAATGGATAGACCTCCCTTTATAAAAAAAGTTCCAATTTTCCTGAAGTATCCCACTCTAGCCTTTTTGCAAGAGTAGACACGCCACACACAGATACCCTAGGTAAAGATTCAATCATGCTCTTTTAAATTATAATGCCAAATAATCAAAACACATTAAAAGCATTGTGTCAACATTATATAATGGTAAACACAACTCTTCCTCAAGAGCTTTAATGGCAGCACCACATTATTAATTGGGATTAACTGAATTCACCTTTTGCATTTCTTGGAAGTTTCTGAGCTAAGAACAGCTTGACAATATTTAAGACTGGGGGAAAGGGTCAACAAATTATAGGAAATTACTCACTTCTATGATTTTTTTCATGCAGATTTAAAAAATCTAATATAACCCAAAACACACAGACAATGCAGTTGTTATGCTTACATACCTGAGGAATTGAAGCAGTAGAGATGAAATTTTGTATCCTTGCTAGCTTGCCATTTTACTATTCCAGTTTTTCCCTGACCACATTTCTGGTTGGATGTTATCCGAGGAATAACAGCAAATCCATCTTTCACCCATCCATAGCTGCAACAAAAAGGACCAGTGCTTTTAGTGTGAGGTTTGTCACCAGCCTCAGCTGGGTGTGAAGGTGCTCACTAAAGGTAGTGGGCCACTAGCTGATGGCACATACTTGCATGTTTCAAAGCCATGTTTCAAAGCCTCTTCCACTTGTATTTTACTGGCCAGCTCTAGGTTGAATTGATTACATCCATGACTTGCTTCTGAGAAATTCGCTTTCTGATCAAGATAAATTCCTATACCCTTGATCCTGCAAGGTGAATTAATGGAACCTGTAATTAAGCCATAAAATAGTCAAGGTTAGTATTTGAATAATTGAGGATCAACTGAATTGAACATGTTTTAAAGTTTCTAGCTTGAGGATAACAGAAAACTAATTTCTAGCATAAAAGATCTTTTAAAAATAGAATGTATTTTTTAAACATAGTAGTCTGGGATTTCAAATGGTTTGACTGTCATTAGACTAGATGCAGCCCTTTTTCTTTCTTTTCTTTTTAAAAATAAATTAAAGCTAGCTGTTGCACCAAGGCATTCATACTGTTATTACACCCTTGTTATTGAGATAGTAAGGTATATAACAGAAAAGGAGATACACATTTTCTCATGGAATTAATATACCAATAAGAAAATAAAAAATATTTGATAATTTCTGATATTCCTTATTCCTTCTAAACTCTATTTTCTTCTAAACTCTATTTCCTATTCTAAACTCTTTTTTCTTCTTTTCCTAGCTTTGCATGATGCTTCCATCCCCCAGCCACTGTCAAGTGTTCCATTTACTGTGTTTGGCAGGGAGCAGGAAAAGAGGAGATAGGTGAATTTAACACTTTTCCAGGCAGTTCATGCAGCTTTTTAAATAGCCACAGCTGTCACACTCTTTGTGACACCTGCACCAGCAAGTGCATAGCTCCGGTTACACCAGCTCTTCTTTCTCATCTGTGTTAAGGGCATAGGACATAATTCAGGATTTGGCACAAATAAGGAAAAAGAGTATTACTATTTTGCCTCCATATTTTACTGAGAGCATTTACTGGGAAAAAAATATTATTTTGGAGTTTCATACAGTAATTGCCCTGTGAAATGAAACATTTCAGCATTTCATTGCAGACATGTCAGATAACCACAGGTGATACTTCCTTGCTTAATATGTTTGTCAGACTGTACTCACTAGTTGTGTACATTAATGTGTATTTCATAAAATCTGTGCTTCAGAATACAGAGAGTCCATGAACTCTCAAGGCAGGATGAAGTGATGCCTCCATACTCACCCCATGACTTCTTAACAAGACAAATTAAACCGAATTTTGTGAATGAAAACATAGAACTGGCAGCTAAGCTACTCTTGTGATGAGAAGGGGATAAAGGTGACTAAGCTTGTATGGAGTGCTAAGAAAGCAGAAAGGCTTTAAGCTCCTGCTCCCTCTGGATGTGGGAAATGGCTGGAAATGGCTTTTGGAAAATGATGCCTCTGCTGTCCTTATATTTAGTTTAAATATTAGGAAGAGCAATCTTTGAATCAGGTGGCTTTTTCTCAGCAGAGAGGGAAAGACACTGATGCCTTGGGGAGTCCTCTCAGACAAACTGTGGCTGCATCCAGCCCTGAGCTGAACATAAGTCACATTGCAGGGGGATGCAGAGAAGCCCTGGTGCTCCATGAAGGTGTGTGTGCTGTTAGCAAGGACTTCAAGTCTACCCTTTTCAGTCTATTATTTTCCTGTCTTCAGATTTGAGCCAACACAACTTGTAAAAAATGTAACGTTGAGAAAGAAAGCTTCTCAATGACCAACTTCACAAATTTCAAATAAAGCTGAGCAGCTGACTGAAAGGAATTTATGGAAATCTTAGAAAATTACCTAGATACTTGTGAACTGCTACACTCATTGGTCATCCAATTACAGGACAAATATTGTCACATGTGTATTGCAGGATAGATACACAGCATAATACAGAAATTCAGTGCCAGAAACTTAGGTTGCAAATTGCAAGAAAAGTGACTCTAGGTTGTGTCTTAAAATTTGCTAGGCCTTTTAAAACAAAACAGCGATTTATTGATACATTTTGTAAAAGATATTAATTTCCCACTGTGAGGAAGGAATCCAAAAAGAGAACAGTAACCTCTTCAAGTCTCTACATAGCTCATTAAATCACCTCTGAACTCTGTTCTGAAGATGACTGAGTTATACAGGAGGCAGACTAATCCTTTAGAAGTATATTATCTTTTTTGGTCCATGAGCTGCACATAGCTGTACTTTAAGCTCTGCTCTATTTAGGTAACAGAGTACTGGTACATTCTGCTCTGTATTTTGGTCTTGGGTTAATAATTTGGTTTACTGAAATAAGTGAGAAGACCTAGACAGAAGAACATCACAGCAAGACAAAGTTACCATAGAACAGGAAGAAAATTGTTCAGCTTTTGTAAGCTGTGGATGTTGGCCTTGATGTGCATTAGTTCCCTTTTCAGTTTTTTTTTTGGAGGGGAGCTGTTGTTTTTCTCTTTGCCTTGTGTCTAACCTTCACTCTGATTTATTAGAGTTCCCTTTGGCTGCTGGTGTCAAGGAGCAGCAAGCATGAGGCTGCTCCACAAGGAAGGGGACCATGAGTACAGGGTGACAGGCACAGTCCCACAGCATCTCAGCAGCACCACAGTGGGGATGGTGGCAGGTTTCACTGCCACTCAGAGAGTCAGACACCCAGAAAGTCCCTTTGGGAGCAGCAGGAGATGGCTCTACACATGCCTGAAAGTCTGTCCTGGAGACAAGGTTACCTACAGCCTAAATCCAGAGTGCATGTGTGAAGACCAGACAACAAATCACTACAGAAGGGGATAGGACATGCCACAAAACAGCTCCAAGACACAGCTGGAGATCAGCCCTGAGCTCAGCTGGAGCTCTTGGAGCCATGAGGGTGCATGAGAAGGTGTCCCAAGGAAGGGCACTTCCTCAAGCTCTCCC
Organism: Melospiza georgiana; assembly: GCF_028018845.1. NCBI lineage: Eukaryota > Metazoa > Chordata > Aves > Passeriformes > Passerellidae > Melospiza > Melospiza georgiana. The sequence goes on from NC_080435.1 coordinate 20,407,471, forward strand.
TTTCCATGGTGGAAGTTGTACAGTGTTGGTTTTGCTGGAGGACACTACTGTTGTTAGGTACTCCAATCCTGTGGAATTTCAACAGGACTTGAGTATCTAATTCATTCAGTCCAGAAGTCTTTCAGTAGGTGAGAAAAATCAATTGTCTGCAATAACTGTATATGATCTTTAACACAAATAGAACAAATATTAAATCCTTAAAAAACAGCAAAGCATCTGGAGGCTTCTGGTATGCATTGAGCATCTGCAGATATCCCAGCAGCTACTGCAGTAAGGATGGATTCTGTCAAGTTAATAATGGAATTTGAAAGAGAACTGGTGTCATGTTTTGCTCTGGTATTTAAAATGATACAAAATGAAGTTACATTTCAATGGATCTGAGCTTAATCCTAAATGCCATACCAGATCTTTGAAATAAGCAGTTTTGTAGCATTTAGATTCAAAGGCTTCAGCATTTTCAACAATTGAATTAGATCAACAGTGAAAGTTTCCCTATATGCCAGTTTTTGTTGCACTGTATTCTCAAAACCCTGTGGTTTTCTCTGCCAGAAACACATTTACACACGCTCCTTCTCCACATTTTTTTGGTAAATCCAGCTACTTTTTTCAAGACTTTAAAAAGTGGAACTTTACATACCTGTTACAAAGTAATTTTGAGCCAGGAATGTCATAATCCAGATGAAAGACACTGCTGAGGTAACTCCAAGATAATTTGCCATTGCCAGCAGCTTGGAAAACTCAGAAAAGTAGGAAATTCAAGGTAGTTTGTCTCCTGTGCTGAGGAAAGTTAAGGTATTGGATGCTGTCAGATGATATGACTTCTGGAAAGCAACTCCAGCTGTCAGTGCAGTGCTTCATAGAAAGAATGGCAGAGGCAGCGTGGTGGCTGTCCCAGTGCAGGGCGAGGTCACGGAGCGGAAATCCCTCATCACCCTTTCCACCAGCTTTCATGTGGGATTGCTGGAAAATGTCACTGCTGCTGATTCACAAGCACAGCTGAGGAAGGGAGATAAGGCTGTTACACTGCTAAGTCAGTAAACACTTCGAAAGAAGGTTTTCTTTTGCTGTTTTTCCCTGGTTTACTGATGAACAGATCATTATTCTGTTTGTCTATTCATCTGGTAAATAAAACAAATCTTCTATCGTAACACAATATGCCACACAAGATTTTTTTTTTTTTATTGGAACTGGAAGGGCATCCATTCCCCATTGTCCTATTTGCCTTGATGGAGTTTTACTTTTTTTTTTCTTACAGTTCCAATGCAAAAGTAGTTCCCATAACAAATCTCTATTTTTTTAGAGATTTGCAGATACACTACTGTAAATGGGATTCCTTGAGACCATAGGTACAGAGGTTGCAGCCACTTCAAATCACGGCTGCCTTCTGTGACATTCCAACAAAGAGTGATTCCCTTGGATTGATTCAAAACACAGATGGTCCTCACAGCTATAATTTTAAAAGTTTCAAGAAGTCTTAGCAGATATTTTTTTTCCGAGGTTCCAATAAACAAAAAGCAGGAATTGAGTTCAAGGGATGGGCTAATTCCTTTAGTGTCAGTCATGTCTGCTGTATCTACGTTATTCCTGACAGCTGTTTGTCTAACCTGCTCTCAAAGATTTCCAGTGACACATTCCTAACATTTCCTCTAATGCTCTTGTTCAGTGCCTTGCTGTTCTTTACAGTTCAAAGGTGTTCCCTACACTAACTTGACTTAGCTATTCTCTGGTACAAGCCTATCACTTATTTCCTGCTGGCAATGGACATGGAAGATACTTTACTCCCTTATGTTTTGCAACTATTTTATGTTTCTAAAGAGTTATGCCTCTGCTCCCAGTTTTCTTTCAGCTGAGAAACCCCTGCTGCCTCACTCCCTTGCTCCATGCGATACCTTGCCAATGTCAAGACTAATTAATAAATTGCTTTATATCTGCTTTACAGTTCAAAATGGTGTCAGTCTTTTATTTTTGCAACAGTCTGATTTTCTTACATCATGTTCAACTTGTGATTCAGCAAACTTTCAGATGTCCACTGTCTCCAGGTTGTTTTCAGAGTCCTATAAACACAAGTGTAACAGTGTAAAGCTACCTCTTTAAACTGTGGTTTGCATTTAGAAAGTCCCCAGTCAATATATGGGATATTAACTTTTAATGGGGCACAGGCACATCTCCTGCAGCAGCATGTAACAGGGTTATTAGATGGTGCTCTGTAAGACAGACAGGGCCTGAAGAGAATGCTGGGGTCAGTGAGATCATGTCTCCATTAGCAAGGATGAAATGAAAATTGGGTTGTGTTTGGGCTGTGGTTTGGAACTGAATTTGGTAAAACTCAGTGAGATCTTTAGACAAAGTTCTAGCTCCAATTTCTGTTTCCCTCCCTTATTGTGCTGTACTCACCTGCTTCTATAAAGCCATGGCCGAGTCAGATACTGTAATCAGACTTAGCTCCTGCTTGAAGAAGGCTGTAAGAGGATTCACTGGCATTTACAAGGTAGAAGCAGAAAAAAATTATGAGTTATTCTGTAGGTCTCAAGGACTACATACTGTGGTTGTAAAATACTGAGAACATTAAATGAAATATTTCCATTGAAAAAACTTACCTTGATCTGCTAAGTATTTCCTACCATGAAAACTAATAAATAGCTGGGTTTCTGACATTTTAAAATTGCATGCTACTTGTCCTGCCAGATCGCAACATTTTGTACCGTGGCAAAGTTCCTTTAGTCAAACTCTTGATGTTTAGTAGGATTTTTAGCTGTAAAAATGAGATAAACACCTTTCAACACCAAACAATACAAGCTCCTTCACAAGGTCTTCCAGATTAGGAGAGGGAGAACAGAATTTTAGAATGACAAAGCAAGACTGAAATAACTTTGGTTTTTGTGTGTTTCTTCCTTTTTATAGTTCAGCTGCTCCAAAACTGCCTGGAAGATCACTTATCTGGACTGTAACAGTACAAAAGGTCTTTAACCTTTTGGTGTGTCTTCTTCATAATCAGTGTGGTAAAAAAAAAAAAAGCAGACTTATGCTGAATGATTAATTAGTCTTTGACCTAAATACTTATTGTAACCTATATGAAAAATTCCTGACCTTTTACATCAGCATGTTTTAAAACGCTGATGAGGATTGCTAAACAGAAAACTTTTGATAAGGCAGAACACATGTAACTGTTCTCTACAATAATTTCAAAAGGAACCTTGAAATCTGAACAACAGTAGAGGAAACAAAAAAATTGTTCATGTAGAAAATTCAAATATCAGGGTCTGTCCATGGAAACAGTAATTCTTTTCCAGGTTGTTGATGTCCCAGAGTTTGTCCCTGGGGGGACCATCAGAGATTCAGAACTTTAGGATTGACTCCTACCCACTATCAGGCAAGTCTGCTCCCCACTAGACGTCCCAGACCTCCCAAGTCCACAAAGCAAATAAAGACTCCTGACCTTACACCCAGAATCCTTGGGTTACAATTTCCCTTGTGGCTCCCATGTTCAGCCTCCTCTGGGACACGTGGCCTCCCTCCAAAGCAGGAGTTAAACTCTCCCCAGGATATTTCAGCTTCCTCTCTCAGCTGCTTTCTAGGGCATGGCAGGGATGAGGATGATCCTGCTTCCAAACACTTTCTCCATTGACACAGGAGCTCGTTCTCCTCTTCTGTACCATTTTCCTGAAGAACTGGAAGACTAAGAGCAAGATCCTCCAAACATGTAACAGTGTAGACAAGGCAGGACTTATTTCATGAGGACACGGCCATCAATATGCAGACAGAGCACCCCAAATCTTTAAGGTAAAAACACTGAGGACTTTGAAACCATAATTTTATTTCAAAACTCAAGTATGTGATACTATACAGTACAATACCAGCACACTTGTGCAAAATCTTACAATATTACAAATTTAAATATGATACACAAAAATAGTGCCCTTTTGAAATTCCTTTTGCTAGAAACATTTGTGCTGTGCAGGAGAAACCATAAATGTGTCTTGTTAAAGCATAAAAATAAATATTGCACCTCAAGAAAACTATTTCAGTGTTAATAGCATAAATAATAGGTCTGTTTCTTGTTATCTGATGTGATCTTTGAACATGGAAGAGGTTGTTTGGCTTTTTTTTCCAGATAAAGCAAACTAATATCCAACAGATAAAATTATAGTTAGAATAGTTTTTGAGTTTAATCTAGTTTCCTATTAAACAAAAGGTGTTTAATCAAATAACTGAAAAATATAAGCATAGCTATTTAGCGTGCCGTTAGTCATTGTGGTTTGTTATTTTTAGCAGACAGTTTGCTCAAAGTAGTTATAAAAAGAACTTTTTTTTTAAGTAAACTTTATCTTCATTTTTTCACCCCCATTAAAACCTCTTGCCTCTTTCAGTTCATTTGTGGCTAAATTATACTTACCTCAGACATGCAAGTAGTTCAGCTCAAATCAGTACAACTACTTATGGGAATTGTCCCTTTGCACTGATTCCACAAAAAGCCAGTGGGCTGAATTTTAAGAGTGGATGGAGACTTCATTCACCCACTGACCAAAAAGACCTTTTCACACACTTAACACTAAGCAATTAGAGAGTTCTGTTGATATCAACAACTTTCCATGTGTATTTAAAATAAGTTGTTGGATTCACAACAGTGCAGATGTAAATAAAAACAAATTAATTCAATTACAGGCACTGTTAATTAATTTTCTTCAGGGCAGCCCAACATTTCCACAATCACATAAATATGTGCCATAATTTTTGGCATAGAAAAATCTAAATATTTAGGAGAAATTACTTTCAATTTTATTGTCTTATTAAGATAGCAATGTTATTTGTAAAGAATCTTAAGTTAAAGAAGTTGATTTTAGTACAGTATTCAAGAAACAACTGAAAAGTTTCTTCAAATACTAAAAGTACATGAAAGGTCACAGTAGTTCTTCATAGTCAGAAATTCTAACTAAACCAGATTCCAAGTAATTTGCAAGAAACCTTCTCCTTATTCTTTACCAATTGCAATTTTAGACCAAATCACACTTTCCCTTTATCCTTTTTGAACTTCCTTAAGCACACTATTCCTCAATATATATACTTTAAAATTAAAAAAATAAAAAACCCCAACCTTCTAATTGCTTATAGCCTCCCTTCCCCACCCCCTAAAAATGTGGTAGTGGTCTGCTTTTTTTTTTTTAATTTTTTTTCTTTTCCCATATAAATATCTTCTAAGAAACACATGGCCAACAAAAATTCACCAGCAGGATATTTGTCATTAGTGCCAGGTACGTGAACTACATTTCTGACTGAGTTAGAAACCTATTTTCTTTGACAGTTAGCTTAAAGTTCAGTGTTCCCACCAAAAGAAGACAGGACAATATTGACTGTATCAGAACTGAAATTACAGTACTTCATAACACTCTTATCCTTCTGATGGGAAACAGACCCATTTCTCAACCAGAAAATGCCAGGAGGATGCAGGACAGGAGTGCAATCGAGGGTCACACTGGATTTGCCATTGTGGCCAATGGAGCTATGGAGAGACAAACATGGTTCACCTTCCCTCAGAAGTGGTGCTCAGCAGGTACAAATGACACACCTCCACTGACACACATTTTGGTCCCAGCCCTAAGTGCTGGGTTTTGTACAGGTAATGCCTTCACCCTTTTCAAATTACTTGTCTGAAAAATTCAAGCTTTCATATTCTTGTGTAAGAACTCACAACTCCCAAGTAGGAAGAACTGGCAAAAAATCTGGGCAAAAGATGAGCTCAGCTTTGGAAGTGTATCAGATCAGTTTTGGTCTTGGCATCAGATTCTGAAAATGAACTACTGAAAACATGCAGTGAGCTCTCCTAAGGCCTCACTGCCACCATGGCCTGATTCATGCAGGCACAGGTTGGGTTCTGGCTGCTCTCAGAGCTCTGCTCCTGCTGCAGATCTCAAAGAATGCCTATTCCAGTGTTAGCAGGAGGGCAGAGTCCACTTGCTGTGGTCACCTCTGTACAGAGGTTTGAAGATATTTGTTTTCATTTTCAATCAAGAATTGAAGATTGCTTCCTATGTCCAAGACTGTTGTGTTTTGGGCTTGGGTAGCACATGGACCCTTCCAGGCAGCTACCACTTTTGGCTGTAACCAGTACTGACACTGAGTGGCATACATTCATTTTTGGAAACTTTTATATAGTAGAAGTTTCCAGACTTATTGGATGATATCAGCTGTGCCACCTATTTCACCTAGACCCCATTTTAGGTTCTGTTGAGTATCTCATTTAAAAAAAAGTGGTAGTCCCATTCTTAAAACATATCATAAAAAACATTTATGCATGTACTTAGCATTCCATTTAAATAATCATATAGATAATTCCTCATATAAAATGACTTTAGCAGCAAGGCATTTGGTCTTAGAATTTAATTATATTCTTCCAAGGAAGTGCTTCTATTTCTGCCCAATAGTCATGAATAAGGAAATGAATTAGCCTCTTAAAACCCAAAGGACTAAATGCAATTAGTACTTCAACAATCAACAGTAAATTCAGGAAATGAAAAGTAAAGCATTAACTGCAAATGTGGGTTTTATGATGGTCTTCAAAATGTCAATGTCCTGTGCAAATCATTCTTTTAAATGTCTTGCAGGTTGCTGATTACTGCCACAACCTTACCATGATTCAACACTACTTTATTTCTACGAGTCCTTGACAATAAGAGGAAAGACAGGATTATTGATCAGATTGGCATCTTAGCAAGGAATGCTCACCATGGATCCCAAACCTGGTGGTGTGGAGTAACTCACTTGCCTAAGGGATCAGTGGAGCAGCCACAGGGATGACTAAGCACTACCTTTAAACACGGTGCTCTACTACCCAAACTCGCTCAGGGACCACAAGGGCGCGACTGTCCCTCTGTTATTCCGCGCGTTGGGGCTGTCGGAATCCTGAGCTCCACCAGGAATACTGCTGGGCCGCAGAGCAGCTGGCCTTCCCTTCAGTTGCCTCTGACTTTTCATCACAGGAGTTGTAGGAGTGGTAGATTCCCAACACCACAGCAAAAATGACTATTGCAGCCACCACAAGCCACACCACGTTCCAGTGTTTGCACAGTTTGGGGTACAGGATATATAAATAATTAATGATGACTTCAAGTCTGCTGTAAAATGAAAAGAAAATTATTATATATTAATCAAATACAATATTTTCATCTTGAGCTTTTCAGTTTGGAAGATGCCATAGGTGGCACCATCTTTTTTCCTTAGACAAACACCTTGTCAAAGAAGAATCAACCTGTAGAGTTCTTTTATGGAGAGCTGTACACTCAGATATTTCAACTCCAACTATTCCATATGAGTAATGCTTGTGAGACAGCTGGCGATTGTAAACTTGACTCCTATTTCTCCCACCTGTCAGCTGGCAAATCTCAGAGCTTGGTATCATGCAAAATTCTGCACTGTTCATACCTTGATCAACTAAATTAAACATTGGAATATGTGGTAAACATTTCTTTCCAAGAGTGTCATGACTAATGAGATGGTTGCTCTCTGAAGGCGGCTGAAATCTCAAACCAACAGATGTTTATAGCTATAATGGTTATGGAATGGAAAGGAATTCTTCTGGATTAGGCAAGGATCCCTGCCTTAACCTGGGATTGGACATATTACTGACTTTGGCCAGCATTCAATGCCTCTGTAATGTACAGAGAGAGAGCACTGGGTGCAGATGGATGCAGTGTCTCTCCAGTGACAGGAATGACACCCAGCACCAGTTTGTGCTCCTGAATTACAAACTTTATAAGGCAGTGCATATTCACACAGGGATACATTTTGGCATCTAAGGAACTTCTATGGACCATTCTTTTACCTCAAATCAGAACCAAACCCCAGCAAGATGAAGCATCATGATGTAAACATACAGCTTTAACTGAAATATCAAAATCAAAAGTTTTGTGTTTGGCAACTATCTTGTGTTAGAATATTACTTTCTGTGGAAATACTGTTATTTTAATATGCTTCCCCAGGAGGAAAACATGGCAAAAGGACAGGATAAAACACTTGCTTGGGTACCGCAAGTAGAAAAAAGTGGCCTGTCTTGTACGGACATATTACACTACTGTCTCACCTGCTTTTCAGATTTTTTATCTCATCTTCATTTTCACTTTCTTCATGTTCCTCATGACTTTCTTTGGGTGTCTCTTCCTCTTCTTCCTTCAGTTCCTGAAGTTCTTTGGCCTTCTTCAAGGCTTCCTGATATCTTTAGCATATAAAACATTTCTTTCTTAGCATAGGATGTATAAGCATGATCTGATCTAATGAAAAATTAGCTTTATGTTTTGTTACATGCAATAAAACACAAGTAGAAGTGTTGCAGCACCTGAATAAGAGTAAAAATTAGCTGAAGGCCATGAGTAAGGCACACAGACAGCCACCCTTCCTGAACAGAGGATTATATTGGAGCTGATACCAAATTTATCACTTTGAACAAAAAAGAAGTTGTTCTCCACAGAGAACAATTTCTGTCTATTGTAAAGGAGCCAGTAAACATTTCTCTATGGCTCTAGATCATTTTGAATATCCTCTAGATACTTCTTTTTTCCTGGAGAATAAATGCAATTCAGTGCTAAAGTCAGATGGCATGCTGGATTCTGCAGGAGAGGATCAAAATTTGTCTCACTCTTCACATAATGCAAAATTCTGTGCTTGACATTCAGAAACAGATTCCAAAGTTTTAAACTGCCCCAAAACATGCTCTGTGAAATATTTTGTGAGACCAACAACATAACTACTGTTTTTAAAATTAAATTTTAAATACACATGTCCTCATCTGGTAGCACATTTTTACAGGTTTAGTTCACAACAGGTATTCCCACCCCTTGTTATATGCTTCCTCTTCTATCTTGGCTTTAGTTTCAGGACTGATCTCTTCCAACCCACTCTGTGTCAGCACAGGAGTTGAGGTTTCACAGTCAGGTTCTCCATTTGACTTCCCACTGCCAAGACAAAAGAAGCAGACAGATAGAAAATAACATCAGGGAAATGTGTTGTATTTGGAGTATGCTGCAATTTTGTGAGTCATGATTTGTCTTTTTTAATGTACATTGGAGAAATGTCTCTCAAAAGAAAAAAATGGAACACAAGAAAAATATTTGTTTCAGGATGTTGTGATTTAAGAACAGTAATTATTATGTTTCTAAGGTAAGAAAACTATCATTTTTATTCTTCTTTAAAAAAGAAAAGAACCTTTCTTACCTGGCTCATCCATGACATTTACTTGCTATTCATGAAAACATTTCCCTCAACTTTCTAAAACTCATCTTAGAAATTGTAACCTGCCACATAAGAGGAACATAACAGAAGTAATGTCAAATACCAATTCAACAAAACATTGTTTTTGTTTGCCTTTTATGTATTCTCTTGTGCTGACTTTCCAGAACTTTTCTCAAGTAAATTTTGGAGCATTTAGCCTGAAGATAAGTTGGTTTATATTGCTGTCTTCCTGCAGTGCTCTCCTGTCATTTATTTTATCTGGGACAGAAAGATTAAGTGATTGAGATATGGCAGATCTATCAAAATCAAGGTTTAATGATCTCAACAATGGATCCCATTTCAACTTCTGGAATCTCACCCTTTTCACAGGCCTTGTTTTCCTGGCACTAAAATAGTTCCATCTGATAGACACAATCTGTGGGCAATGGATTTTCTCTCAAGTCATATTAACAATAAACATTATTTTCACTTGGACTTTAAACAAACCATGAGTACAAGCTGGAAGTGCTTAAACACACAAAACTGTGCTGGTCTGGGTAATTCTACACTACTAGACCAGCTGGCCCATGCACACACACTTAGGCTCAAACTTGAATTTAAAGTTCTGACTCTGTTACTTAGTAACATGATTTGTTTTCCTAGGTATGAAATATTGATAAGGTTTTTTGGTAGTTGTATTTTCTCACAAATTCTGTGCAGTTTCAAAAGTGGTCTAGATCTTGAAGAGTTCTTTTGAATAGTAGCAGCCAGTGCTGTGGTTTCCCATTTTTGTTTTCTTAGTTGTTGCATACTTACATTCTTAGTGAAGCACAAGGTAAAACAAGGACATAGGATAAATTTTGTCCTGCCTCAGCACTAATCTAAAATACATGAACTTCAATATTTTGTAGTCATGTACACGTTGAAAGCTTTTAATTTGCATGTTTAAAGCATTCTAATGAGTAGTAGGAATATCACAGTATTTCAAAATATGATTCTTTAAATTATCATTTAGTATTATCATTTAATAGTTACTGAGATGACCTAGACAAAACTCACTTTTCTAGAAGTGCTGGCAGAGCAGGAGTAGATGTTAGGCTGCTCCTTCCATTACTGGGTGATTCAGACTGTAAGTAAAGCATAGCAATAAATGTTACATTCATCAATTAGTTAACATTCATGACTAAATAATTTAATACCAATTAAAATTTATTAATTAATTTCAAATGAGTGTTCAATGAAATAACAAAGGCAGTGTGCTGCTCAGGTTTCTTTCCCATATTCATAAGCACAGTATCTTTAATGTGGTGCTCCCACATTGCTCCAATTAACCAGAGCAAACAATGGACTTGCACACTAAGAATTTTCTCTGACATTTCCTTCTACCCTGTTTATTTTTCCCCAGAAAATGTTCTCCTTCATATATTGATCACTGAACAGTAAAATTATTCTCTTGCTCCTCTCCTATTATCCTAAGAAGATGCATTTATTACTGAGTTTTTAATGGGAAATTTTAAATAAAAATAATTCATAATAAACCACGGCAAAAAAACAATTGACTTGGAGTACATAATAAATAAATTGCACAAACAGATGCTTTTCTTACAAGTAAAATAGACAAATAGATTTAGCTTCTCAGCAAAACCCTCATTTAAATAACGCTATATTTTAACAGAAAACTCCATAACTTTAATTGTCCCATCTTAGCTCATCTCTGAACAGTGAGTATATCTTGCAGGTTTTCTCCAAAGCATTTGTATGGATTTATTATGCTCAGATTAGAGTTTCATTTAATTTATTAAAGTTTAACAAAATAAAATTCAATATAGAGGCTGATGGCTCCAGTGATCCCAGATCATCACAGAACCTCTAAATTGCTACCACATACATTTCTGTACATTAATTACATTTATTGCTGTTCAGTGGATTTTTGGCAATGAAGAACAGCAGTCCAGCTGTGATCTGTGGCTTCTGGTTGAAATTTCTCTTCTACAGTGTACAGCTATTTTCATTATTTCTTTCCTGTGTGTTACTTCAGATTAAAAGGCAAATTTCCTCACCAATACCCAGTGCCTGTGGATCAGCAGCCTGCCCTATCCAGCTCTTCCCAAAGGGAATCATTCATGGAGGTAGATTGCAATATCCCCTTACACAATAGGAATTACCTCTGTCCACCCCCTTCAGGATGGAGTCAAAACAAGTTAAATTAATGAAAAAGCTTTCATTCTACAGTAACTATGGCTTACCCCTATGCAAAAATAGTTTAGACAAAAACTGGTAACTTTAAAATGTGGGTTTTACTTACCAGGGATGGCATAGAAGGTATAGGTGAAGCTGTTGGTGACTGACCAGGAATGTTCAAGGAGTTAAATTTAGGAACAACAGCAACACTGACTCTCCTTCGAGGCATATTCTGGGAGAAACAACAATTATTTTTTCTACCATACAACAAGACAGAATGAAGAACAATTCTGTGGGTTAATTAGTGGGGCAAAAATGTAGGTCAGTGTCTCCTTTGGGAAAAGGAGAGTTGGGAGCAAAAGTAAAATAAAAGGTCATGGGTTTTCCCAGAAATTCATCTTGTACTGCCTGGTATGGCAAGTGCTTAATGTGAAATGAGATATGACACAGAGATGCTGATGCTTTTCCCTCCATACTAAAAGCCCAGTTTAAATCACACAACAGAAATGTTCTGAGTTTATATTGTCAGCTCTTATCATAGGCCTTTATCTTTGATAAGCAGATGCATAATGATACTGGGGAAAGTGCCAGTGTCACAATGACTGGAAATGTTGAAGTCACACATGAAACTCTTATCTTGCTGTGTACCTATTATGATATACTGTACCCAGTATGATATATTAATTACATGTAAACATATTAATTATAATTTGCTGAAACAAAAACATTCATTCCTTCCACAGAAGACCATCATGCAACACTGCTTATATTTCCCAAAGACCATAAAAATTCTCTTATGCCAAACACATGCTAATTGCATGCTATATTCTAGTTCAAGTACAGATTATGAAACTTTTTGCTGTCATTTGGTAAGTAGCCAAATTATTAATCCTATAAAATCTATGTAAAATCTATGCTTCCAGCTAAGTAAAAACATCAAAACACTTATAATATCTAACAGGTTTGTTTTAGTGCATATCCAAACACTTCTAAGATTCTGCTCTTTAGACAACTTTACAGGAAAGAAGTGAACACAGCTTTAGTGAACACTCCACGATTCTGGTTCTAGACAAAACCAACCATATCCATTAATTAATGACAGTTTTATTTAATGTACTCCTGAAAAAATACTTTGGGAAGCCTGCAGCCATGGTAGGAAGTCCATTATAGTGTTTGGCTTCTTTTTTGTCTCCTCTCTATTATTTGGACTCATCCCTGTTAAATTTATTCTTTTTTTCGAGACCTCTGCTTCAACCTATGGAGTTCTCATTCTGAAATCCCATCTTGCCCTCTGCATGCTCTGTGTTGTAATTCTTTATACCCAACACTCAGAGGTGGCAGGAACAAACTAAACCTAAAGAACCAATCAAATAAAAATATGAAAATAAACAGTAGAGTGAGTATAATGCACCTGGTCACCAAATTTCATGATGTTCATACTGGGACTCATGCCTTCCAAATCACTGGTTGTTTTAGCAAGCTTTGTGATAGAGTTGATCTCCAACACTTGGAAGTTTTGCAGAAATAAAACACTAGAGTTTCACATCAGGCACTACCATTATTGCACAAAGCCATACTAAGTCGTGTATCCAAAACTGCAAAGCACATGCAATAAATTGCATAAACAATATTGAGAATTTACCAGCACTGTTTGACCACAGCCTAAAGAACTGAGAATAGACAAAGAACTGAGTATAGACAAAGAAATTTCACTTCATAAAATGTTAGTTTTCTTTATATTGCAGAAATACCTTTCCAACAGTGAGAGACATGGATCTAGATGAACGAGGAACCCCATCTTCTGCACAGAAACAAAGATAAAGAACAGTCTTAGACTATGTGAGTATCTCTAAACAATATTAATAGAGCCCTTGCTTATATTTCAAACTCAGAGTATATTTAAACAGGGTCTGTAAGTGACCATGTATTTATTGTCATACAGTATTGTCATACAGCTTCTCAATTGTCTTGTCTTCTCAACTACACATGCACAAGAAATTTGAAATAATTGCAAAGAACCAAATCAGTACTACTTTCACTGAATCAGGCAAAAATCCCACTATTGGCCTCCATGTACGAGTAATTGCAAAGGAAAATCCTCACGTTTTAGTTTCCAGCAAAGGAAAGAAGAAGTTGTAAAAAGAAAAGTGTTTTTAATAATGAAATTTTGCCTTCATCTGGACCTAAAAGGTAGTTGCATTAAAACTGTGTAGAGTATATGGATTTGCAAGAGGCCATGAGAAAATATGATTGGATCTCATCAGAATTTGGTAAGTGATAGTGAATTCAAATTACTGTACTGTAGCATTAAGTATGGCTCATATGAAGCATCTTATTTCTGTAACATTTGAAAATCTACTCCTGTAGATCAGAACTTCATGGACAGGCTTCACAGTACTTTAAATCATTAATAGCACCAACAACTCTCTGAATTAGAGGCAAGACAAATCCCTAAATTTTTATTTTTCTTTACCAGATGCACCATAGGTTCTGCTAGAATTCTGATTGGCAAGTTTCTTGAACTCCATTAGTTCGGCATGATCCTTTTCATATGTCCTTTTCAGATTTTCCACATACTGCATCATTACTTCTGTTGCCTTTGACATACGCTTCTCCTAAGGAAGAAAAGAGGGAAATATCCAGGTAACCTCTACACATCTCCAACAAATCATTTGCCTCCATATGTATGCTCCATGTCAGGGCTAAATCTGGAGCTGTTGTTCTTAAGGAAATATTGGTATCTCCATGACAGAAAATTCCTAAGACAGAAGAAAATGCCAATTCATATGCATTTCACAGAATATAACAGTTGATGTTGTCATATATTCACAGGCACAGAGGCAGGGTATATCTGATTACTTACGTGGTATACCACAATTGTTTTAAAACTCTCAAAGGTCTTAGCCACTGGCATCAATCTGGTTACTTTAGAGGGCAGAGGGAACATTCTTAAATCTGGGTGGGTATTGATGTGTTCTTACTTGTACTCATTCTGTTCTCATACTCTTTGTAATTGACTGAGCTATTGCCAAAGGCAAGTGACTGAATTAGATGAATTTTTTGATCCAGATAAGTTTTCTTTTCTTTTCTTTTCTTTTCCCTTAATATTTTTATTATGTGCTGCACTGATTTGAAATTAGTTTCTTGTGATGCAGCTGTCGTTCTGAATAAAATATATGTTTCTGTTGTACAGACAATAAATAGCTTAATGGACAATCTTCTGTTGGAACTCTATTTCCAGGCTGTAGGGGTCTGTTACCTGACACTACAACTGTAAGAATCTGTGTCTGGACAGGTTGTAGAGGTCCAATTCGGCTAGCTCATGCAATACAACATACAATGTTGTATTTAATGTCTTTAATCTGTCAAAATGGCAAATAAAACACAACCTCTAGCCCAGGCTGGCAAAGACAGCACCTGTGGATCCAGGTGCCCTCACCTGGCGAACGGCTCCGACCATCTCGGCGCGGCTGGAGAGCCGGGCAGCCAAACGCCGCAGCACCGCAATGTCCTCCAGGAGCCTCTGGTACGCTTCCCTGTGCTCATAGTGGTGCCACAGGTGAGCTGAAGACTGAAGCAAAAATACAGCAGCTCTATCAGCATAGTTTTAGTTCAAATGGAATGGCCAGAGCCTCAAAATGGGGTAGAAATGTCCAGGCAGAACTCCTCACCGAGAGATTAGCCTCAAGGGGTGCCAGCACAGCCAGCACACCCAGCTCACAGTGCTGCTGCTGCCCTGGTGCTTCACTGCAAGAACACAGTTTAAGCAGTTAGAGAGGACTCAGCACATTTCTGATACTTCCCTTCTGAAATCTATAGTGAAACATGCTCTGCCACCTGTAAACTCTACAAATGCCAAGTTCATTTCAACTAGCACTTTAAAATGATTGCTGAGGGACAAAGGACATTTTAATTTTCTATGCACAAGTATTAAGAAGGCCACATGTGTTCTTTCAGTTCCATGATACTTCACTTATTTGGAAAATAAGACAGTCTTAAGAATTGCAATGCTACCTTGATAATAAATTGCAACCAAAATTTGACTGCAAGAAAAAGAAAAAGGGAATATGTTTAGGACAAATCACGCACACAATATCAGAGTTTCCTTTTCTTTCTTGACAACTGTAACCTCCTTATTTTCTCCAAAACATTGAAAATTCTTGTAGATCAGCTTTTTCTTGAAATTAGGTTTCTGAATAACACATCAATTATCACAAGACTGATTTAAAAAATCAGAAAGATTGGTAAAACTGTCACCGAGCCATAAAATATGTGCCAGTCCTACAGAAATGAAGATAACCTCTCAATGAGATTGGAACAACTCTAGGTCTAGTATGATAGAGATTTTACAGAAGCCATCACTGCTTTTAATTGCTTCTTAGTTTATTCCATTGTCCAGAACAAAAGCTTTTATAGGGAAGGCAGTTTCCACTTTGCTATAAATCATGTAAAAAAGCTTATAAAAGCCAGACTGTAGCATGTGAACTGCTCAAAGGAAGAAAATCCTAATCACATTTGTCCCATGCTGGCAACATGAAACTTGATGCCTAATTAGAGATTCTTGACAGAAATCCATGGCAAATCTAACAGACTTGTTTCAGTCTGAAAAGCCTGAGATTTAATAGACTGTTTCTGCTTGCTCTTTACACAGGGAACAGAGAGAAGAGCAGCAAAATATTCTCAATAGTTTTTTTACAGAAACAATAATTTGAAAATGGAGATTTGGAATTCCAGATGAAAAGATGTGACCACAATCTTTTTTTAATTGTATATTTTCTTAACTGATGATAGTCTTGATAAAGTAAATGGGAGAATCACATGTTCTCTTCACTATTCTCATAAGAATGGCAGCACCTCCCTGCAATAATGCATGCTGGGAGGCTAAGGCTATTTCATTTATCAGCCTGGTGTGTAACCATCCCTCCCTTTGCACACAAAGACACGCACAGCACTTCAGTTGACACATTGTAGCAAATTTTTTGTTATTCCAGTTAGAAAACCTAGAGAAAGCTGGCAGGAAGGACTGAAACTACTGCTGTAAAGGAACAGCAGGGACAGCTGGAATCAAAGCGTACTCAGGCCTAGAACCTGAGCCTGAGATTGTACCTATTCCCTAAGTATTCCTTGCTGTTTCCTTTCACACAGCCTGCCTTCTAGTATCTGCAGTTAAGAGGCCTTTCAAGTTATAGACCTCAGGAATCAAGTTTCAAATTATTTTGGCATCTTTCATATCTGGACACTTCAAATTTACTGGTAAAGAAGGTCTTGCCCAGGAGAGCATGGATCAGTGCTCCAACTGCAGTTCTGGATGCTCTTAGCTATGTCACAGACTTATTTCAAGAACTGAACAGCAAATTCCTAGTATTTATTCCTGAAATCTGCTAGACCAGGGAAGCATGCCGTAGGCATTTCCAGCAGTGCTGGCCCACTCTGGCAGAATATGCCCTCACTCAGAGTAGTAGGCAGCTCATGGCAAGAAGTCTGAGCAGCAGAAAATGAAGTTTTGGGGCTGAATTTACAAGTCAAACACATTTGTGATGTTTGTGCACTCTCAGGTACACTACAGTTCAGGAAAAGAATTCCCACAGTTTCCTTACCGTAATGGCTGCTTTAAAGTTTTCCAGTTCCTTCTCAGCATTCTCTTCAGTAAGATTTCTCTCTCTCTCTGCCTGCTGAATTCTAGACTCCAATGTATAACTATCATTTCTAAAGGCCA
The DNA here is from genome assembly GCF_028018845.1 of Melospiza georgiana. Lineage (NCBI taxonomy): Eukaryota > Metazoa > Chordata > Aves > Passeriformes > Passerellidae > Melospiza > Melospiza georgiana. The sequence continues at coordinate 20,424,566 of NC_080435.1, forward strand.
AGGAGAGTTGTACAAATACATTCTGTTTGGATTTAAAAAAGACATTTTCCAATAAGTCTCACAGTAATATAATTTTCAATAACAACTTCTGAATAAGGTATATGTTTAACTAACTTTTCCGCTTAAATAAGTAGTGAAACAGAAAAATGGAAAGTATTTTTAAATTTGTTTTCTTTGAAAAATCACTTCTATTTATTTCCACTGAAATAGGAATAATAAATGTATTGCTGCCTCTTTTCCTGAATGTTTTTCTGGGAGCTCTGTAAGGCAGAGACAAAATGAAGGAAGCAGCCTACCAGAAGCACCAGAATTCACAATGGATCTGTTTTTTAGCTGGACTTCCTCCAAGGGTCCCCAGGGTTTTTAAACAGATAGTCTGTGCAGAGGAAGTCCAGGGATGAGCTCACCATGAGCATTGTTTTATCTAAGGGATAAACACCTACCCCTGGAAGTATTAACATTTTTATTCTCTTGCACCCTGCTTTTAAAGATTATTTCTTTCTTTACCTAACTTCTTAGGATTAATACTTTGCAAAGCACAAGGCACCAACAGCTCCAGTAAATTGCAGTGTTGTAAAAAAGATCTTTTTCTTCACTAGTATGTGATTTAAAATATAAAAAAAAAATGCTACAAGATAGAGACCTGCAAACAAAATTATTTCCTTGAACTGAGAAAGCAAAAATTACGTAAACTAACAGCAGGATATTATTTAAAAATGCCCCAAAGCTAATAAAAATGCAATTTAAATTGCTGAGTTTCTGGTCTTATTTAATCTCTTTCCTTTTTTTTTACTACTTTAGAATATTAAAACTATTTCCAAAGTGAATTACTATTTTGCTATGAACAACACAAACAAATATTTTGCTTACTCCTACTCTGTTGCTCATATTTCACAAAATTGTTGTCTTGATGGAGTTCCATGTGTTTTGTTACTGTTTTTTTTTAAATGAGAAATATATTTTGGGGGAAAAAAATCACCCCACTACCTCATTCTAATAACCACACTTTGACTTAAAATAAGCACTTAAAATTGGAAAACATCTAAAATAATAGCATACTTACCTCAACTTCTTTTTCAGTGAGTGGTGGGGAGCTAGAAATAAAAATTTAAAAATTCACATTTTAATGAGTTTTTTCTCTAAAAACAAAGCTATTCTAATACTTAATTGAACAACAAAATTATGTTTGAGTTTCCAAAGTTTTCCACTACTTTTCTGTATTGATTACAATCAAGCAATGGTCTCTAAGAAGTTCTTCACCTCATGCATTCATTTATATAAAATAGTGTATATAACAATTCCTTCACCATAATTGTTAAATATTTATTTCACCTGCACAGAGAATCCTTATTGACAGCTCAGAAAACTGAAGGCTCTGGTGGTTTTGCTACATAACCATGTGGCTGAATGGAGGAATCATTTTTGGCTGAATAAGTTTGGGATTGTTTTAACGTTTCAGAAAGTCCAAATCAGTGAATTTACAAGTGAGTCCTTCAACTATATTTTCAAAATAAACTCAGTTTCTCTAAAAAAATTGTCAACTGAAGAAAAACTGCAGAACTTTTACATGCCCAAATTCTACCATTGGAAAGCATCATCTGGCCTGATAATTTTCATGGGGGTGAGAAATAATATTTTCAATATGAATACATATCTGCAGCACCAGTCCTGGAAACCAGGAGTGGAAAAATCTGTATGAAAATCTACTTGTAGCATGCAATTAAGGTTTAAGGCTTTCTATGTAGAACTGTCAAACTAATTTTAAAAGTTGAACAGTTACTGGAAACTGGTGCATTCCCCAGAATTTTTCAGTAAATCTGTGTTGCACATTTTAAGATGCAATAATTTATCTCCCTATGAATGAATGGAGAGAAATTGGCTGGAGACCATTAGTGTGCCTTCTCCTGGATGATGTGTTTCCACTTCTAACGAGCTTTTACCTTCCTGGAAGGGATTTGTGCACTCTTAGTTTTCGCAGCAATACATCAGGAATGCTGGGCATGACATCAGAGCTGCTCTTTGTCTCCTCCTCTTCAGTGGGTGAAGGCAGAGGTGAAGGGCCTAAAGACATTTTCAGATCAAAAAAAATTATGTTACTTGAAAATTCACACATTCTTTTCTGGAATATTTTAGCTCAGAATTTGTAATGGAATGCTGTAATTTTCTAAGGCTTTAAATGCCACTTGCCAAGATGTAGTGTAATGTACCATACTACAGATTTTGTACACCATTTATGGTTATAAATTTCATCAGGTACCTGTTTGCACTGTATGTCAATTGAAACAGGATATAAAGGTTATACTTACATTCTCTGATTCTGTCACTTTCATAAGGACCAAGACATGGCTAACACTTCTTTAAAATTCTTGTTACTTAGCTTCTGTATTTTAATTCTATTTAATTTCACATATATTAGTTCCCTTATCTCCTTCTGTCTTACCAGAATTTCATGAAGGACTCTCCTGTTGGAAAGGCAGATTCCCCAGCCTGAATCCCAGACTTGGGAAGGAATCTTTGAACAGTTCTCCTGTTCATAAGTTTAACAGAAGAATTCTTAGACTTGCCATGTAATTAGTGTGTCAATCTGGAGAGCATTAACATGAAAGATGGAACGGAAGGAGAGATTCTTTCCAGCTACATTTTAGTTTTGTGCATTTGCTTTATATAAAAAAAATTCCAGTATTTACTTAAAAACAGTCACATGTATCCCCATAAAACCCAGTCTGGCACCAGAATTAATCCATTCCACTTAGCTGTGTAGATGCAGAGTTGTGTTTACTCAGAAGGTGACAGTAACTTGTCATTGATAAAAACCATGATGGAGACAGTACATTGGATTCATAACAGTAATAATGAACTATCTGACTATTTCCTATTGTTTAAGCAAAATTACCACTCCAGTTGAAAAGGTGGCTTCTATGACAATGCAAGGAAGTAGGTCTCCCTAACAAATTCACTAAGAATTTGACCCCTTGCTTGTTTTCCCCACTGAGGACAAGGAGTTGACCCTTAAAGTTCTGGCTACCATTTAGAAAACTTACTGGACTAGAAAAAGCTTCTGATACTCATGAGATCCATGTTGAGAAGCTGGATAAAATAATGCTTATTTTATTCACAATGTTTTCCTCAAGATTTCCAAACTTGCCAAAATTATGTAGCAGGCTGGTAAAATGGCAACTATTTTATAGTTTCAAACAGAGCCTGCTAAATAATTTCTCGGAAATTATACATTAACAGAGTGACAGGAATAATATCATCATATCTAATAATTCAAAGATACAATCACTAAATATAGAGGACAGGAAGCCTTTTTCATCTTTATTCATTCACACTGAAAATGAGTCCATTTCCAGACATAACATGAAATGTTGTATCTCAACCATCTCTGAGTATAACAGGAACTTTAAAGCTGATAAGCTAGCCCCAGTGCAAATGTATGAATTAGCAAAATTGTATTACTGTATTAAAAGAAATTGAAATTGTCATTGGATTAAATCTTGGACAATCAGTTTCAGCTGCTTTCATAGTAACCATCTTCATTTCAGTTAATGTCACACTGAACAAGTTCTGAATTCACTACTTCCAAACAAATATATAGTTTTGTCTTAAATATTTTAGGTTGACATATTTGGTTTAAATATTTTAGCTAAGCAGTACTGCTAATTAACTCTTCCACATGTTGAATTATCCTCAGGTTCATATCTTTACTCTTTATTCTGAATCTTTTAAAATGCAGCTACAGGCATCAAATCTTTTTTGCTTGTTTTAGATTGGAGAAAATATTTGGTGCCAGATTTCTTTTTCTTCATTTATGTAGAGCTTTAAAGTCTTTTCCTTTATTTTTCCTTCAAAATCACAGAAATTGAGGTTAAAAAAATCCTACTTATTGCAAGGCATATTTTTCCAGTCCTTCAAACACCTTTATGACTCTTTTCTGGCCTTACATTTTGTCATTGACATGGAAATGTAGACCAGAAGTGAAAATGCCATTTCAATACTTGCCACACATACACTAAAATAATAATTAAAAAAAAAAAAGAATAAAGCATCCCATCTCTTATTTATACTCCCAGGGATAATACTCACCCTTATGACCATAGTATCTTGCAGAACTTACATCCATTTAGTCCATCACTGCTGAAATGTTTTTACAGAAAGTTACTGAAACTTCAGTCCTACAGCTATTAGGTACAAGCCAGACTCCATTCCACATGTGCATCTTTTCCCTTGGTTATAATAATACCTACAGTATCTTCTTGGTTCTAATCATCAAGAAAATGAGGTACTTTCCACTATTGGTCTCTCTTGTTGATAATTTATTACTGTTCTCCATGACTGCTTTAACTATTATAGCAATTGAAGATTTTAAGACTTTTTCTCCTCACCCCCACATAACAGTGAGTTATAAAAATCAATATATAACAAACATTCTTTCCAGTTTTTATGATACTGCACCTTTTTCCTGTTCCGCTGCTTCACTAAGTTCAGGAAGTTTAAGTCCAACTAAATTTTGATTTCTCATCAAAATATGCTCCTGTGAAGAGAAACAACAATATTTCTAACTAAACTACAAATCTCAATTTAAATATCCCTGCCACATGTAAATAAAACACTTACTTTAGTTAATAAACATAATAGAGATATTTGCATTACATTACAGTCAGATGCTACATACCAGGATACTCATAAATTCACACACACTCTAGAATATTACATATTTCAAATTCCATACAGGCATTATTTAGAAAAATTCCTGGTCATGCAAACAGAGATTTGTGAAATGTGCCACTTATTCAAGTAGATATGTAGAGTTTTGGTAAGTGACAGCTTCAGTACCTGACAATAAAAAAGTAATTTTGATATAGCCACAGTAATAACTAAGTATCCCAAATAACACAAGAAATTCAGAAAATCCTACATATGAGACTTTGACTTTATTAAGACCAGAACTTGGGATGCTTCATTGTTACTGTGTTCTACCTCTATATTCCTTACAGGTAGGGAAAAATGCACTCTCAAGGATTAAACCTTGTTGTCTTATTTCTCCTTTTATCATCTTCTCATTTTCTTTCATATTCTCACATGTTTAAATTCACAAATATCTGTTTTTGTTTATGAGTAGACAATTCCCACTGGAGACAGAGCTCAAATCTTGCCTAACTGGAATTATAGATCAAGTTGCAAAAACTTTTTTATTCTCTTATTTGTGCTTATCAGTTTCTAGGTCATTCAAAATGATAGAATTTAAGAATTATAGAATGACTTGGGTTGAAAGGGACCTTAAAGATCATGTGGTTACAAAGCCCCTGCCATGGGCAGAGACAGCTTCACCACCCCAGGCTGCTCCAAGCCCCATCCAGCCTGGCCTTGGACACTGCCAGGGATCCAGGGGCAGCCACAGCTTCTCTGGGCACCCTGTGCCAGGGCCTCAGCCCCCTCACAGGGAAGAATTGCTCCTGGAATTATATGGGGCCCTATAATCAAAACTTCCAGTACATACACACTAAGAATGTGTGTGCTATATCAACAGGAAGGGATGAATAATGAAGCTGCCATTCCCAAACAATACAATAGGAATTAATCAATCAAAGTTCAGAATTGAGGTCCTCACCTGTCAGCCTTATGTTCATCTTAAAATATTAACTACTGGGGGTTAAGGAAAATCTCCTTATTAGGGTGTTCAGGAAAGTACCCGCTGCCTCTTTTTTTTCTTTCAAAAGTCATTATTAGCAATAGATACATGTTCACTGCTTTCTATTGGTGATTTATCATTTCATGAAGTTTCTGCTTTTTTTCCTAGGATTTAATTACTTACTATTTAGGAATTTATTTAACAACAGATTACTCATTTAGAAGCTGACAGGTTTGCAGCAGGTTATAATTAGGAACTGTAAATCTGGACATGCTCTACCTGCCCTTGCTGTCAGAGATGCCCAGTTCTACATCTCTGAACACTTTGAAACATTTTCTGAGACAGTTCAATAACCAACTAATCATTACAAACCCATTTCCTGTCCTCTGAGATCTTCAAATATAAACATGCAAGAGCACATGCATATGTACACCGTGAAGTACCACAGTGCACTTGATGCATACCTGAGGAGAACTAAGAAATAGAGTAATTCCATGGAATTTGCTTACAGGTTACAATTTAGTAAAGAAAAGTTGCAAAGAAAAAACATTATCAATTTTGTGTTGTTTATGCTGAAACTGTTTCCCATTTTATCACTGTCTGTTTCTTGCAGTGATAAAAATAATTCTAAACAAGTTAAAAGCTTAGTAGGGTATGAAAATGCCTTTTTAAAACAGGATACAGCTGATGACAGAACTTACCTCTCTGAGCTTCGTCAGCTTCTGCATTCGAACTGGCTGAACTTGGATTTGAAGGTCTTTGAATGCTTTTACCTGATTGTTGGATTTATTACCAAGAAAGCTTTTATCTTCCTCAGATGGTAATTTTAAAGGGTTTTTCTCTTTCTGTCCAGGCTCCAAGCTATCCCAGGACACAGCCCGTAATAGAGGAGGACGCAGTCCACACAGTTTAAATTCTGGTTTAAATGGAACTTTATGGTCCCTCATTTCTGGAACAGAAATTTTTAGCTTTGAGTCCATATTTCCTATTCCTGGTCCTGGTAGATGGGTTCTTAAAGGAACATCATTTTCCTTCCCTTTCTTGAGGAATGATTTTCCAAGTTCATTTTCACAAACATTCACGCAAGTATTAAGAGACATTCTGCCACCATCACCAGCTGAAGGGGAGAATTTAGGTAAAGTATCCATATGTTTACGTGGATCAAAGTTTTCCTTTTGGTGTGAGAGCTTCTCTTTGGAGTTTTCAAAGCCAGCAGAACGAGGAACCAACCTTCCCTGAGAAATCTTTCTTTGATCATTCTGCCTTCGATCAATTAATCCTTTTGCAGCATTCTGAAAGTACAGGGACACACATGAAACAGAGAATCAAGTCCAGATTCCTCTTTTCCCCTGCCCAAGGACAGATTTTCATTGTAAAAAGCCATTTCCTTTTCAGTGACATTTGCTTTTGAATATGTGCTGTTGACAAAAGAAATAATTTTTAAAAGGCACTTAAAGAATATTGACTTTGGAATCTCCTCTCTGAACTTTTGAGTTAACCTCTCCCATTCCAGAGTCCATTACATCAATCCTCCTAAAGCCAAGCTCCTCAGCATGTTAATGTCATGGAAAGTCTAAACCACTGACATACACCAAAATGGCTATACCAGATATTTAAAGTTATTTAGTATATTGATTTTAATTGAGCTAGAGCAGGGTGCATGATGGGATGAAAAGATCAAATGGCAAGCCCACTGTCCTACACTTCTTTTGCAGGTGCTTCATAATTTCTTAAAACAGTGTAATTTTCTTTTCACCCAGTGAACAATCTTTCAGCATTTTCAGTCCCATCAGTAAATCATATGTGTGCTAAGACAAACCAGCACACTGTTCAGCTCTCGATGTGAAACACTTACCTCTGCAGTTTGCCTGTCATCCTCTTTCACAATTCTGTTATTCTAGCAAAAAAAATTGAAAACACTGCTTACAAGGTTCTGTTTCACACATATCTAACATTAGATATAGATATTAACAGCTGATCTTTGAATCTCATCATTTTTACATTGCTTATTGTATTTATTTATGAAATAACTTCAGGGATTAGCTTTTTCATACATTAGGGTTATATTGCATCTTTTTCTATTTTCCACACTTAATAAATCTTCATGATCTTTCAGGCCTTGTTACTTCATAGATTTCTGTCTTCAGACTAAATATTTATTTGGCCCTTGCTGTACAGAGAAAGTACCAGTAATCCAATTTTGGCATATAAAATGGTATTCCAAACATACAATTTTTATTAGGGACTAAAAGGACAGCATATTATAATATAGTACCATAATAACCAGATTATTGCACAGACTATTCAGCTCTTACCTGCCCTGGAGATACTGACTCAATACTAGTGGTTGTGCATGCATCAGATCCTGAAAGATACACATATAATTAGGGCATATCCTGATATTTTGCTCAAAATTTTTACTAATATAGCCTTACCGAATCCATATGTGCACAGTTTCCAATAATACATGAAGGACAAAAATTCAAATGTCAAAAATACTATTAAAACAGGAAAAAAACAAATCAAACCCATAGCAAATGAAACATCATTAAAGCTTCTCAAAAGTCTGTATTGACAAAATTTTAAAAATAGAACATGTGAACTTGCAACACCACAGCAATAAAAATATAATAAAAATATGTATATTTAAAAATCTATTTTGTATGCATTCAGAGCTTCATCATATTCAGGACCAGATGCTTAAATCTACTCTTCTCAAGAAATACTAAACAAATGCTTTTTTTGTGAGCTTTTATATGTTAAAGTTTGAGCCTGCAAATGATTGGATTTGATGATCTTAGAGGTCTTTTTTTCCCTTAATGATTCATGATAATTTTACCTGATGGAAGTGGGAGAGAGAGAATTGCTCTGAGATGCTATGGGTGCAACTTTAGGACTAAGAGTAGGGGAAACTGCTTCATTAGAACAAAGGCATAAACAAAATGAAAAGGTGATTTTACTTTCTAGGCTTGTACCTTCTGTATTTTTACAATTCAGATGAGATTAAAGCTTCAACATCATAGTCATGTGTTTGTCCAGAACCTGATAAGTCATTTTAATTGCCAGGCTGTACTTGGCAATTAGGAGTTTAGAGCATGTTTCATGTCTTATACTTGTCAAAAATTGATAAATTTCTATTGATACAGGGAATCCTTGCTCTCTTCAGTTTTATGATACTGTAAGCACTGAGGGGAGACAGCACAAGACAAGATTCATGAGGAATTTAGGATAAAAAAGAGGTGATATATAGCTGTGGGGTTTTTTTTTCCCTCCAGAGAGTTTGAAATGGCATTTCAAAGCAAAATGAAAGTCCTATTTCATGGTAAAATGGCATTTTGTTCCACTTTTAAAACACTTCAAATAAAAGGAAAAGTAATTTCAACTGACATTCTAGAACAAAACAGTTTATTCTGCTGCTTTTAAATGAGGATCTGGTCCATTTACCTTAGTTTATGGCTATGTTCAGAATAAGAGGCAGTGTAATTGTGTCTGGAGGGGATGTTTTTCCCAGGATGAATTCTAGTCACTAGAATTTCATTTAAACAACAATTTGTGAGCATTTTTCACTTTTCAATAAAAATATTTCATGCCTTGTTACACTGTTTGCAGTGCAACTTTACACCATTTTACCCAGACACATCTGGGTACATGGATGGGGCATTTCTGTTTTTGTGCAACCTTGTGGAGGACATGAGGGATTCTGACCTTCAAATTAACCAAGAGTATGGCAACAGCAGCAATGTATAGATTACAGGAGATGTTTGCCTTTAGAGATGTTTGAAGGAGAATATAAAATCTGGTTTTCAGGATCTGCCCCTACCTGTGGGTGACTCTGAGAGGCTGCTTCTTGACTTCCTGCCTCTGCGTGTTAGGAACCTCTCACTCACTTTCTTTGCTTCTTCTAACAATTCAAGGTTCTTCTTTTTGTCTTCCTCTGAGATTTTGACATCTGGTAGTGGATCATTCACCAGATCAATCACATGACCACTATTGTCTATGTAGAAAATGTTAGAATTAGAGCTGGACCTTCCATTTCCAGGTATATTGTGGCATCTAAGAGCAACAAGTTCAAAGCAAGCCTGTAAATTTATACCTATAAATTTAGCTTTGAGCTCGCATGGAACAAAAAATTAATGTCTGCTCATTCCTTATGTTGTTACAATCCCAAGTTTAGAGCAAGTCCTCAAAACCACAGGCAATCCACTAAGATTAATTCACTGTGATGAAAAATTCTCTGAATATGTGAAACTGGCTTTTCCAGCTGTGTCTCCAATGCAGTTTTTCTCATTTCTAAATAAAAGTGCCATTAGATCCATCTCAACTTACAGTAATGGCATTTCTGTTGCAGACTGAGCTTCTTCATGGAGTTTTCATGTTCAGTTTTTCATGGTTAAGAACCCACAAACTCAGCCAGCAAAGATTTATGCACAATAGTTTTAACAATTAATTTAACACTTCATTAATCTGTGGCATTTAAATTGGTTGAAAACACTAAAGTTTGAGCACCAATTTTTACAATTCTCCAGCCTATGATGCAGCAAAGAAAGCAGGCAGTTGTCAGAAAGGTCCTTTCTGTGTGAGTCAGTCTAAATGGCTTTAAGAACATCTAAAGAACAGCTTGGATGAGGGGGAGGAAAGTCATCAGGTAATATGAGAAAAATATTTTAAAATTTGACAAGAGCCATTACAGAACCATCAGTTTTCAGAAAAGTAAAGGATTTAAGCAAGCAGCAAAAACTCAAGAGTTTTTTGTTTGTGGGCGTGGAGTTGTTTCACTATTAGTTTTTGATTGATTTTTTGAGGGGGAGAGAGAAGTCCTTTGGCTTTAATTTCCTTAAATTTAGTTCAGTTTCAAGGATGTCAAAAACCATACTTACAGACTGAATATGTAAAGCAATCTAATTTCAGTGAAATATCTGTTTTGGTTTAAACTCAAATTTGTGTGTTGGAAGTTTGAGAGACAAGACGTCCCATGACACTTTCCCTGTGCCAACAAAAGAGAAGCTCAAGTGTAGCAAAACCAGTATTTTGTATTCTACAAGAAATAAAGCATGTATATGTTGAGCCTTCTAAAGATGTTAAGCTAATGCACCAATTAACAATTTCTGAAAGTAACAATGTATGTATTTCCCTAAATTGGTCTGCATGCAGTTCACTTACAAACTCATGATCACAATTCAACATCCCAGCAGCGTTCCCTGTGCATGCATTACACAGTGTGCACAGAGAAAAAAATTGTGGTCAATAGTCAGACTCTCTATACAGGTTCTCATTGCATGCCACATTTTCTGAGAATACATCCTAACTGAAATGAATAATCACTTCTTACCAACAGAAGTCAGTGAACTTGTTGAATTCCTGGTGGCACGGTTAGAATGTCTCCTATGGGGACTCCGAGGCCTATGGAGAAAAGTGAACACAAAAAAATCATGGAGTATGGCACCAAAAAGAGGTCATAATTACCTATTAAAAATTAATATTAAAATGAAAGCCCTTTGATTTAAAAATTAAGACAAAAAGCATGTATTGCAGTTTCTCTCATCTCCAAACAAGTGGAAAATGGAGGAGATTGTGGAAAGAAGGAAAATTGCAGAAATTGATCCAACAAAGAAGTTCTAAAATTTGCTATTAATCTCATTCACTGTGAACCTGATTTCTTTGGAAACCTGTACATTTCTGTAGATTATTACCATCACTTAAAAATAATGTAAGAATGGCATATAGCAAAAAACCCCCGCAAACCCAAAACAAACAAACAAACAAACAAAAAAAAAAACACAAAAAAAACCCCCAAAAAGCCCAACAAAAAACCAATCACCAACAAAAACCCCCAAAAGACTTAGTCTTCCTGAATTTTTACTGCTTCTTTAACTAAATTTTATGGCTAAAATAATTCCTTAGGCTCCCACATTGACATTCCCATAGAATCTTTCTAAACTGCAAACCAAGTAAAAGTCTCAAACAACTGCAGAAATGTAAATACTGATCCTGCAAAAATTCTGCCTTTGAAGGGCTGCAGATAAATTCTGACTCTAAACTAATCTTGAAGTTTGGAGCAGCACACTTTTTAAAATACAAACAAATTATAGATTTACAAAATATATTTTTATATGGTTTTTTTCCCCATATTTTAAGTTTAGTGGCAGGTCAATAAAATTAAAAAGCCCAGGTCAGGAAGTAGGCTTTATCAGAGTAAATATAATAACTGAAAACTGAAGTTTTCAACTTCAAACAAGATTACTACTTCTATTCAATGACTTACTTTCACAAATGCTTAACCTCAAGGTGGTATTCTTGTCCCATCTATGTGAATGGGCCCAAAACTGCTTTAAATCCATTGTATCACAGTGGTCAAACTAGATATTTAAGTTGTCCAGCTCAGTGAGTGGGGTTGTCAGGCTCAGTGTTCTGTGTTACTCTTCTCTTTTAGTCTCAGTTATATTCCTGTTCCTCCACCTGCATCCCAAACACCATTCTCAAAATGCAAAGGCAATATGACCAACTCACAGAGATACACCATTAATATTTTCACACAACATACATTTCAGAGCAATGTTTTAGAAACACAGCCCCTGAAATTGATGAATGGATTGGTAATGTATCATACAGTACCTGTAAACCAGATTTTTATCAATTTCTACATCTGGAGTAACAGCATTCTCTGGAAGAACAATAGAAGGTGTGCTGCATGTTGTCCCTTCAACAGTTGTGTCCTGAATGATGTATGACAAATATAAAAATGTAGTTAAACAGAAATTTAAAGCACTGAACATTGACTGTCTGTGTGGAAAACAATGTGTATTTCTCAATTTACCTAAAAGAGAAAAAGTAATTGAAATAAGACATAATTAGCTGTAATTTGACAAAACAAACTTGAAGACATGATGGAGACCTGGAATATCTGTTTTCTTTAAAAACTTTTAATGCATGCAAGCCAAATTCAATAAGCATGGAGCTAATGAGAAAGCTTTAAAAATGCAGTCATAGACTGGTTTTGCACACAGCAAACCATTCCTCTAGTGAAGTACATGTCCAAGAGTTTGGTGAATTTATGACCTGAATGCAAGAGTGAAAAGCAGCTCTGTATAACAGGGCTAAATTAAGCACACAAACCCTCCAAATGATAGTAATATATAATGAAAGCTTGAAAAAAACACAGTATTAAGTGTACACGATACTCAAAACTCCAGAAAATAATTTAAGTTAACTTGTTAAGAGCACCACGTGGTTTTCCCTCAGATTACTTGGAAACATATTTTTAAAAAACATAATTTAACAATTTAATTAAATAAAATATAATTTTTAAGTGCTAAAAGAAACTGGCAAGCTGGTACTGAATATTAGTATGTGCTTGCCTGCTTAAATGTGAGACCTTGCCTCAAGAACTTAATCTCACACCTTCTGTATAATTATACCATTCAGCTGAAGAAAAATAATCCATTTCCTGTGAGATATCACAAGCGGAGATGCATCAAGTTGGCATAAATCAATGTGGATGTCTCATATGTGCTAAGAAAATGATTACTTCTACCCCAAGTATTGTGTTCAGATTAAAACGAGAAAACAGCTCAAGGGAAAGCTTCCCAGCAGAAGCAGTGAGCTGCTGTCAAGTGACTTCTAAAATTAAAAGAATAATTTTTAAATTCTCAAATCCTAATTGCTTCTGCTAGGCACTGATAAACATGAGAGTTTTGTTTTAGTTTGTTATTTGGAGTCTAAAATTTCCTTGAAACTACATCAAAGCTTCACAAGAAATTTGTAAGGCAGGTAAGAAAAATCTGTGGCAATAGCACTAATTTAGGCATTAACAGAATGAATAAGTCGCAGTTTAGTAAGTCAATTTTAGACTCTGGAAGTGTTCCAAGGCCAGGCTGGGGGGAGCTCTGAGCTACCTGCTCTAGTGGAAGGTCCCTGTCCCTAACAGAGCAGTTGGAAATGCATGACCTTAAAGGTCTCTTCTGTTCTAAACCATTCTATTCTATTCCATAAGAAAGCTGATTCTTACTTGACTGCTAATTTCTGTCATTTACAATAGAACTCCTTGCAACATCTCTCCCAGTGCTGCATTTTCTTCTTTTTGAAATAACATTTTCTGATCAAGTAAAAGGACTCTACAATACATGGGAAATGGCATAACATTAAAATACATAGCATAACCCTTTTACCTCTCAAAGGCAGCGAAATAGGCCTTGATTTGGACACCTGAGTTAGGATTCTTGATTCTACTGTAAATAGCAAACTTTTTTAATAAAATTTTTTCAAGCAGCTTCACACTTCCATACTCATAATTCTGATATGAACTGCCTTGGCAAGTTCACTTTGTCAGTCACAGGAGAGCAGGATGGGGAACATGCCAAGAAAACACTGTGAAGATTTAAATTTAGGAAAAATATCATTGCAATTCTGAAAATGTTAAAATCCCAAAGCATATGTGATTCAAATGCACAAGTGACATTTTTTGACAATAGCTTGAAAGCAATTTTGAGTAATATCCTTGAAAATGTTAAAAAGTGACAATATATTTTGTCAGTCACAAAACTCAGGTGACTCCCCTGCTTGTAGGGCAAAGCAGCTGAATACACATGCACAGTGTTTTTACTAATCTTGTGACTGCCAGAAAGCAAAAACTTCTGAATGATGTAACAACAGCCTTGAAGTCACTCAAGCCCATTTTAGGACTCTAAAAACAGCTCATTAAAAAAAAAAAAAAAAAAAAAAAAAAAAGAAAAAAAGGAGTTTGCAGTCCAGGCTAGTTCAGGTCAGGTAGAAAACATTAATCCTAGTCAGCAGCCATAGGAGTTCAGGATCCACACAAGTGAAACCTCATGGCCCCGTTTGTCCAAACCTGCCTTGTCCAGGAGAGGGGCAGGAACAGCCAGAGCAGGAAGCTCTTCGCATGGCCAGCTGGCTCCAATCACAAGGAATTGTTACAGATTCTCAGTGCTCAGGCTGCCCTACACAGGCCTTGGAAGAGAAGCTTTAACAGGAAGCTTAAGCTGCCTCACAACAGTGCAGTGTTGTACAACTCTACAGAGATGTCACAGAAGATTTCCATCACTTTCTTATTTGTGTGCCTTTAACTCTGCTCCCTTGGGAGCTTCCAGACCCGTCTGCTCCTCAACTATTCCCAACAGTTGCCTCATCTCCTACTACCAGTGGTTCCCTGCTACCCAAATCTTTACTTCCTTTTTGTCCAAAGCCCTCCCCCGCAAAAAAAAAAAAAAAAAATAAAAATTAGGGTAAAACTGACTCCACCTCTGTGGCTCAGGAGGGAACTGCTCCACAAGGATGACCAGGAGCCACCCAGACTTGCAGGGAGGCATGTGGAAGGCTGAGAGGGTGGCACAGGCAGTTTGGTCCATAACAGAACAGCCACGAGGATCAGGGATGGAAGTAGAACCTCCAGACATTCTGGCTGTTTAGTTCTACCAGGCCCTCACTAAGCATACAGAGAATGGGCTTTTGAAATGTTTATAATCCAGACAAATTCAGGTGATTTTTACATGAACGGGATGGTGAGGGGAGAAGGAATACAAAGATACTCTGCTGAAAGGCCCACCATGCCAGGTGACAGAGCTTTACTGCGTAACACCTGAATTCTTTAAAGCACTGCGGAAAAAAACCCAAAACAACAGAAAACTAGGAAACAGAAAACCCTCTGCAACCTGGCCATATTCTTAGATATTAATTAAAAGTCTAGACTGAACTTCAGAAAAACACAGGCTGCATTAAGAAATACTGAAATGAAAACATTTGTTTTCTCAAAATAAATTTGAGACATAGAACCCAGGCCTTCCCATCATGTAAAAGCATGATCATACTTGAAGCATGCAGAAAGCACATGTGATGTAACATTTGACATTAAACATTAAAATGAACATGTGGTGTTCATTTTCTTTTTGTCAGAACTGTTTTGCAATCTGTGCATTTGGGCATGCAGGGAAAAGGTGGGGAAGATTCTCCTGAAAGAGAATGAGGAAGGTGATAGACACCAGACAGCACTCTAGATGAGAAGAAATTTCAAACTTTTTTTTTGAAAATAGTTTTAAATGGCAGAAAACAAATTCACTAGCTTTCAGCTCCTTCTGATGCCCTCTCCTTGCTTGCAAGTCCTTATCTCACAATAAGCTGTTTTACTTAGAGTGACTTACAGTCAGGCTGTAGAACTTGACCTGCAGCAAGGGCCAAGAGTGACAACAGCTATGAACAAGACCAAATTTTCACAGCATTGGCTAGTAGCAAACCTTAAGTAGGCTTATGAGCAGTGTTTTGGTTAAAATCATTCCACCACAATTTTGCACCTAAAAATAATCACTATCTAAAATGAAGCATTTTGCACAGTGACTTGATTCATGAACGATCACATTACCACAGTCCATTTAAGACCTACATCTAAAAGACCTGAAAAATGTATTAAAATTTTAATGCTTTTATATTAGGAGGTTGGAAATTTTCATTTCTCCCACTTGACAAGCACATTCAGGATTAGAATCACTGATGTTTGCTAGATTTTCATATTTTTCATCTCTAAATAGGTTTCATACAGCAAGTCTTTTGTACTAAAATGCATTTCACATTGGTGAGTTTAAAAAGCCCCAATAAAATCTTCTTCAGCTAATAGATGTTATCAGATGGTAGTCTTGATGGATTTGTATCCAGCTGGGCTGTTTATCTTAAGGCAGGAAATTAACACTCAGCACATGTGCAGCTTAGATGGAAGGCAGGACAAATCACTGCAGAGCTCACTGCTGCCAGTATTTTCCAACCATGTTAAAGTAGAGGATGTTTTCACCTAAAGTCTGGAATGTAGTGTCCCCAAAGCTAATGGCAGTGTCTCATCTTTAACTGAGGATGTGCCAGACAATAAATCTTCTCTTTCTTTACACCAGTTTGCATTAAAACTTATGATTTGGATAGCCTGTGATTTCCTAATCACAGTAAGGTTCTTTACTTCAGCTAACAACAGACAAAAAAATTCAACCTCAGTTTATTAAAGCATGAAGCTACTTTTTATCTGTGGTATAGATTACTGCAAATAGGGAAGACCCATCTGTTACTGATTTTTCATATTTATCTGGAATGAAAACACATGGAGATGCCACACAAATTTGAAGCAAACTGATGAAATGCCTGAGGAACACCCACCTGCCTCTCACTAGTTTCAGTGTCTGATCATCTACTGCTGTGGCAAATAAAGCACTGAGAAACACTGCAAACCAAAAAAGCCCATCTCCATCTTTCACACACACATGAGTTGCATAACATCCTCTATATCTGTAAAAGCAACACTAGTTGTTGAAGTGCAAGCCTAAGTTCTGTTCTCAAAGTTTAAAGTTTGCTTTAATAACATCACAAAGGTCATTTTTGGACAGCTTTGATATATATCTGTCTGTTCTGAACCATTTATAAGCCTCCAGTTCAAAATGATAAACAACTACTTGAGCAATTTAAGTTCTCATCCCTTAGGCTATAAAATATTCAAGGAACTCAAAGGATTTTAGCTGAAGGAACATTCATAGCTTCATCAATTAAGCAAAACACCCTAATACAGAGCAACAAATAGATTTGATTTCATAAACCCCTAAATATACACAGACATGTTTCAGCCTCAGGTTTCCAGCAAGTGTCAGAAAACACCTTTGCAAGTAAGAGAGCTTACTTTGGCTGGAGGAGAGCTGTTGTGCTGGGCCTCTTTTGCTTGTCCCTTGTCTTCAGGTAAGGTTGGCATGGTGGGCAGCGTGAAGCACGTGGAGCTGCAAGGTTGACTAAGAGGACCATGCACTGCTGGCAGTATCTGTTTCAAGTTAGCCTGAAGGCATAAGCTCTGCGAGGCCTCGTGATCTGCAGGCTGGGTTAGATGCCAAAAATACAAATCAAATCCATTTAAAACTCTATGCTCCAAAACTGAGATCGCTTTACAATAACAAACAGTATTAAGGTTTAAATTAAAAATGCTATCTTGTGTCTTAGTAACTAAAGCTTTCAGGGTCAAGTACAACTTAGCAAATGCATTCAAAACAGACAACCTTCTGTTCTTGTTGCTATTTCCATCTCTTTCCTCCATTTTACAATTTTCATTTTGTCACTATGATGCGACCAAACTGCCTTCTCTAAATATCCTCTAAGAAGTAAACAGCATCCTGTTACCATATCCTGGATATCACAGAACATCAGAATGGTTCAGGTTGGAAGGGACCACAGGGTCATCTGGTCCAACCTCCCTGCTCAAGCTGAGTCACCCCAGAGCTCATGGAACAGAATTGCATCCAGAAAGTTCCTGAATATCTCCACTGAGAGAGACTCCACAGCCTCTCTGGACAATCTGTTCCAGTGCAATCTGCTTGGAAGTTTTTTCTCATGTTCACGTGGAACTTCCTGTGCATCCATTTCTGCCCTTGCCTCTTCTCCTATTGCTCAGCACCACCAAGCAGAGTCTGGATCCATCCTCTGACACTTCCATACAGATAATGACAGACATTGCTAGGGTCCCCTCTCAGTCATCTCTTCCATAATATGCCTTTAGTAACTAATAGCCTTAATGCTACAGAGCATGATCTCTGATCTCAGAGGATCAAAACTGGAACTCTAGAGGATGGCACTTCTCCTTTGAGCAAGGTGAATTGTGAAAAGACTTGGTGTACCTCTGCACAAGACAACAAGGTGCAAGACACTTCCAAAGCAAAACAGCAGAAATGCCCAAAGAAGGAAAAAAAAAATCGCTGCCTATTAGGTGAGAAAATTCTCATTATTAGTATCAAGGGGAGGCAATGCATTCACAAGGGTAACATCAGCATGAAAGCCTGCACCAAAGTCTGAGGATCAGCAGTGCAAAGCACAAATCAGTCCTTGGATTGGCAGTGGATGGGTTGCAATACTTACTGTGACACCTGCCCAGGAGTCAGGGAGCTGTCCTCAGCAGTGTCCTCATGAATGCCTCACTGCGCTCCCCGGCGGTGCCTGCAGGACGCACACACACAGCTGAGGCCACCTGGTGCCCACACTGCGTCTCCACCAGGAGCTGCTGCCTACTGCATTGGAAAGGAACCTGCTACAGTTTTCCTTTCCATTTCAGGGGTGGGCAAAGAAATGTATTCAGGAACATGCTGGTTTATTGAGGTTGCCAATTTCATTTGTCAAAATACATCTGTTGCTTTAAAATTAAAGCAAAAAGAGGCAAAACCATTCACAAGAAACACTGAAGAGTCTCAGTAGTGACAAGTGCCTCACCTCAGCTCTCACAGAAGAAAATCTGTGTTGTAAAACCTACAGAATGTGTGAAAACTTTGGACTACAGAAGCAGCTAAGACCCATGCTTTTATTATGTTCATTTCACATTATGTTGGAAACTTAATTTTCTCTTTCACTAGAAGAAGAATACAAGGCCATCTCACATGATAATGCAGAATGAATAGATTGTAAAAATGATCCTACACAAGTATTGGTGTGTTCAGAAAAAAGTAATTATATCATTGCAGTTCCTCAATAACAGCTCTGAAAAAGATGCAGCACATGTGACATTGTTATGAAGACCAAGATACAGACTCTAACTCTTTTTGAACAGTGGGCATAAAGATTTTTCAGAGCACTGCATGCTGTAGGGAGAGCATGTTTCAAACTTTTCTAGACATGTACCTGTTACAGGTGATTTTCTAACTCTACAGAAGTGGTAGTTCGTGTTTGTATCATGATTTTATCCCCCTCTGACTTCAAATAAGAGCAAACTTTCTAGGAATAATTTTTTTTAAATGGCTATTAAGGCAAAACAATAAAGTCCCTAATAGGATGGAAAAGACCTATTTATGATTATGTATATTTTAATAAATCCACAGGTTAGACAGATACTGAACAGCTGTATGTTTCAACAATTAAGTTTTTTTGTATCAAACCCAGTCACCAACTATTAGCAACACATGAAACTGAGATGGAAACAAGGTAACTAAAAAAAGGGACACAGACCACAGACTTACTTTTAATCTCTGTTACAAAATTCTGCCATCCAACACAATTTCAGAGTTTGCAAGAATTCAACTTCAAATTAAAAAAAAAAAAAAAAAAAAAAAAAAAAAAAAAAAAAAAAGAGAGAGAAAGAAAAAATATAAATCTGGCTATTTATCTAATTCCTCTTAGTGTTTCCCTTATGAATGTATTATGGTTCTGATACATTCAACCCAATGCTGGGCCTGAAAAATCAGGAATGTTTCAAGTCATGGCCAAAGCATGCTTGCAGTCCTACATGGAATTGTAGAAGCTATTGCACCAAAGTGGTTTATTCCCAGTCTAAACTGAGTTCTTAGTACATACTAAACTTAAAGTAATGCAACTTATCTTGAAACAAGAAAGAGCTATTAAGCACATCAAGTTTCAGTTCATTTTTCAGATTTAAAAAGCAAAAAAACTTTTAAAGAAATAGAAATAAATCATCAAGCTTGTCTAAGAATAGAAAGGGACAAATCCCAAGCTGTGTTGTCCTAGAGATGCAGCACAGAAAGTACTGCCAAGGGAAAACAGAGGGTAGAAAGATGAATTTATGCCACCTTAACAACCCCCAGATTTGGAGTGGACTGAGTTCAGGCTGTCTCCAACACAATTAGAACCCTATTCTGATTTCCTTACAGAGATATCTTGCAAATAGGAATAAGCTTCAAATCTCTGTGCTGATCAGTAGGAAAATTTCTTCTGACTTTCCATTTTTTCCCAGAATCACTCCAGAAAACCCCAGTGCTGAGGACTGTATTGGAGCAGTGAAAGCTTACACATAATTATTCATATTCTTAGGCTTCTTGAATCAAACACCATCTTAGCACATCTCAACTGCATTTCTGCAGTTCACTACACTGCCAAAGTGAGGAGTACTGCATTTTGGTATTTCAGTATAAGGATGTGGGTCAATTAATAAACTATAGGATTTAGAATTCCAAAATAATTAACTTTCAAACTAAAAGTTTAATTTTAACCTGTGTAGTGTTCTTAAAATCAGTAGCCCATATTATTAAAAGACTATGATGCTTACCCAGCACAAACATCATATATTGTAAATGCAAGTGGATATACCATGGTCTGCAAGGAGTTCTGCCATTTTCTAATCAGTTACTGCCTCCTACACTGGTAGGAAAGGCAAAGGTTTAGAAAAGATGGAAACGTAAACATTAGTGAATAAATGTTCTTCCATCACTGCTGAAGTGACCTTATGCCCCCTTTAGTTGGGCAATGAAAACAGCCCCAGTAAATGTCAAATGGAGTCAAAATGCACAAAAATAAGAGGTTTTGTGAGAACACTCTCCAAGAATTAGAGGAGCTTATCTGCATCTCAAAAATGTAGATAGCAGCTAAAGAAACATCCTTGGAAATTTTATATCACCAGAAGGTACATTTTTTCTTTTTCAGCAGAGCATTAGGGCAGAGTGCAGCCTTGGAGCTTACAGAAATTCACACTTGTATTTACAAAGCCAGCTGACAGCCTTACTGAACCCTGAGCTAGAATGTGTGGAGTTTGACTAGCCTGCTTCTAAACCTGGCTCACCTGCCAGCTGAACAGCCTTTGGAATCATGCTGCCATGAGCTTTGCCAGCTCTGCCTCCTTTCCACAAGAACAGACATGTTTCAGTCAAAGAAGGAAATGATGTTAACAACATTTGCAATTCAGTGAGGGACCAATTGAAACACCTGTAATTATTGGCCCTGAAGACTCTGAAAAGAGAACTTAAAAATACACCTGCCCTTTGAAAACAGTTAAGGTGCATGAACACATACTAGCATCCTAGGCGGGGGAATAATTTCAAGATTCTCTTATTTCTTTTTTTTTCTTCTTTGATCAAGCTCCCGCTGGGCTGCCTCTATCTTATCAAAGGATTTAATTAGATTATTCTAGTGTTTTATCAAAGTAAATGATCTCCCCCAAAACTCAACTCTTTCAGAAATGACAAAAGCTTCAAAATTATCTTTTAAAATTAAATACTTGTAGAGATTAACTCACATGTCACAGGCAGAGTGGACGTGGGTGAAGATCTACAGTTTCAGTATGCATGAGCCTTGTGCACCTACAAAATGAGTGAAAAAAACACACAAACAAATTACCTATCCACTTCACAAAATTCTGCTCATTCCCACACTAAGAGGAGACAATCTAAAGAAAAAAAAGTAAGAAAAAGAAATAAGAGAGAGGATGGAGTGCTTCTAACATTTTGGTCTGTTATTATAAACTTACTGCTTAAAATAGTTAGGAAAAAAATTATACCCTGAGCTCAAATTTGTAGTCAGATACAGATCAGTGAATGCAGAGAACTTTCTTTTACCACTGTGTAGGCTTAGAGTACAATCTCCAGGAAATGGAGATCTGGGAGCTCTATTCCATAAAAGGGAAAAGTATTTAGAGGCCCTTGGCTTTCAGTGTGTTCTCTCTGCAACTTATTTTACCATAGCAGAGAAAGTTAAGTATAATCAGTTAACTTCCCCTGGCTGAGTCATGGCTGAGTCCATGTCAGCAAGGGCGCAGAGAAAGGTGCTTTACTCCATCCCCACTGATAGCTGGGCACCTGACCCCAAATGCTCTGTCACATCCTAACGAGGGGACACAAAAAAAGAGCAGAAAAAAACACTTAAGAAAGCATTTTATTAATATTTCTTGACCTCATGCTGCCTGTGGTCAAGTCTCGTTTGTCAAAACAGGAGCTACTTGTTCATGGTGCAGCAGCTGAACTGCACAATTCTGAATGGCTTTTTGCAACTTTTTTCCTGTACAGTGGTTGTAAAACATTACCAATTTAAAAAGGTAACTTTTAGCACTCCTTTTGGTATAGCTGTAAAAACACATGGAATTCACATCACATTTTGCAGCTTTGATGTATTTAAGACCCAGTAAACTTTCTTCAAAGTCTGAGCAAAACAGGGTGTTCTTATGCTTGTACCAAAAAAGTGTTTTCAAACACAAAGCATGATTATAGCTTAAGATATACAGTTTGTTGGCATACATTAACTATCCCCTAAAATTTTAAAAACCCAAAACCACAACACAACAGAAGAAACAAACCCCCTAAAAACAGATGCAGAATATCTAAATAGAAACACTTTGAAATTTTGCATTAGGACTCCAAGATCTTTGTATAATAGGAACATTCACTGGGAAAAGGAAAAAGAATGCCACAACTGAAGCTGACTCATGTACATTCTTGCCCTTTGTGACAAAAGGTCCTACATGGAAACTGGGAGACATTTTCTTTATTGTCTGCAACACAGGGAAAAAATTGACTAGTAGTTTCCTACTGCATCTCAGTTTTATGACAAAAGAGTGGTTTTTCATGATAAATCCTCCAGTTTGCAAAATATCAAGATCCTGCTTCAGCCAATTAACCAAACCACAGAGACATAGCCCCAGGACAAAAATAAGGCACCTCTGTGATAACTTCAGTGAGTTCCAGCCACACTAAATCCATGCAACTGCTCGAGGGAAAACCTGGAAGACAAAGTGGTGTTTCTGCTTTTAGGATACAGAACAATTCTATTGAGGCCTGTAGGCATGCCATCAACCACTGTGTGAATTCAAAGGATCTGTTCTCATTCTGATACTAATTCCTGAGTATTGAGATTCCTGAGTGACTTCAATAAAACTTCTTGACAATCAGAACACTTTCAGGTTGCAGCCTCAGAGACAAGGGTTGAATGTGAATAATTCTGTCACAAAAATATTTTAAAGGAAGAAACTAGCAAAAGCTGAAAGAAAATACAATTCTTTAAAAAACTCTCCTCAAACTCAGTGGTTACAAATGTCCTTGGAACTACAAGCTACACATGTAGGACTTGATTTACAGAACAGCATGACAGGAAAGAATCTCCTTTTCTGCTTCCTGTTTTCCTCATAGCTCAGGAACACATAAAACTGGATGGCTTTCAATAATCTGCTTGAATGAGAGAAAGGAAAAGTTAGGTCAGGCAGAAAGTAAAATGTTTTGATGCATGTCCAGCCTGACATGCATCCTGGGAGAATATCTCCAATAATGTGTAGTTATGACACTGTTAAGACTGAAAACCAAAAGGTTTGGGGGTGAAAGGTGATGCTGTTCCATTATCAACAAGACCAACCCCTACAACAAGGCTTTTGGTTTGATTATGTATCAAAAATTTACATCAGAGTTTAAGGAAATCTGAAAATTAATTCCAAAGAGTTTAGTGGAAAATTTATTCTGGGAGTTCTGCACTTAACTCCTAGAGGATCCATTCTGGTCCCAGCTTTAGCTTTTCCTTGATACATTAAGAGAAAAAGCAATTGGACCTATTTCACTCACAGACAAACATTTTAACATAGCTAAATGGAAATTTAGGTCTTACTAAAAGATCATAACTGTGTTCAAAAATAGCACTTTTCTTTCTGTAAAACGTCAACTTCATTTGTTTTAACAATGTTTTTACAGTTTCTGTTTTGTTAGCAGTCAGTGTTTAGATTTATTTCTCTTGCAGCAAAGCATCTTTGGAGTGGCTTACAATGACTTTTTTTGCCTTGCAAGAATTCGAGGCTGAATTTTATGCTGCAGACAATCAGCAAACAGATGAAGAATGTACATATTTTAGAAACACTGAGGAGCAGTATTTCAGTATTTCACTAGCTTTTTAGACTAGTGAACCCAGATTTTTTAAAAATATACTTCTTTTAAGGAAAGCCTATTTTAGATAGGCTGAAAAATTCCCAATTCCACTTTTTTTTAGAGGCAAGTAAGGGTCAATGTTGCATGAATCAAACTTTTATAAATTACTCTGGTTTGGATGCAATTTTTTTATTTTCAAGGGTTTTTTTATCTAGCACTGATGAAAATATAAGGAAATGAGGTTATAAGCAGCACAACCTCCCTATGAAAACAAATGGTTTTAAGAATTGCATACAAGTTCAGAAAAAAATATGTTCTGCTTCACTTGCAGTTTTTATTCATTCTGGGGCTTTTCTTTGAACAAATATTTTTGAGACAGAACTCCAAAATGGCAATTTTATCTGGTTAAGTCTGTACCTAAGATACTCGACTCAGCTCTCTTATGAGAAGGATGTCTTACTGCCCTATTTTTTTTCCTCATCATGGGCTTTCAGCTGGAAAAGCGAGAAGACAACAAAAAGCACTGCTCAGGCAGGTGGCCTCTAGGAAACCCATTGGGATGAACTTTGAGGTACTTTAAAATAAAATTTTATATATATATATATGTGTGTGTGTATATATATAGTGAAAAAGCTGGTACATGTGATATTAAGGAAGAATGAATCCCTGATTTATTCAGTATTATGTATAAGTTAAAGAATTCAGCCAACAGTAGCAAATCTGATGATCAGAACACTGTCAGATCTCAATGCATAGTTGCTATATTTCTTAACTTGAAGATTATTTTTTATAGATTTTAAGGAAATGCAGCTTAAAGGAAGAATGTGAATATAGAGTGGGAGGATATTTGGCATGGAGAACAAGGATTTCTAAGCATAAGGAACAGCATATAAGGAAGTGTGAAGGTAAGAGTGGGAGAGCAGTACACTTGGTGTCATTCAGGAGGACAGTTCAAAACAAACCCAGAGCTAGGAAGTACCTGGACAAAAGTTTATTCCAACATAAAGGCAGTGAACTCAAAACAGGATAAATAAAAAAAAAGTTGAAACGATATGTGAGTAAAAAACATTGCTCTCTTCCTCCTCCTAGACAACTTCCTATTTAAAAGCAGAATTGTTTAGGAGGCAGTGCCTCATTGTGTGGTGCTGAAGGACCCCTCTGATGCAGGACCTGTGCACTGATCAATCTCCCAACAGAAATTGCACCATTCAGAATACCAGGAGATGATAATACCACCCAACATGCTTTTGCCTAAATGAGCATCATGTACTCAGTCACACAGAGTCACTTGGGTTTCTTTCTTCTACTCCTTCTCACAGATTTGGAGAAACTTAGGTATGTTTCATAGACTGCATGTATTATACATCACATTCTAGTTACACATTTATTTTTGTCTATGGTGTAGGCAGAGTTGGGAGATTGAGTTGATATTTTCTCAAATTGCCACTTGTCTATATTCTTAGTCAATATAAAAAGAGAACAAATAAGTTTGTGTGGAGGGGAGACAGATAAGATTAGGGGGAAACAAAATAATCAGTGTTTCTTGGTGTCAATTCATACTTTTTAAAGAAAAACCTTAAGGTTTCTATATGAAGTAAAATGTTTGAAAGCAATTTCTACATAGAAACATTCTATAAATTATTCTGCTTTGCAGGGCAGCAGGATATCAACTTTGCATAATTTGGAAAAAACTACTACCAATGGCCTGACTTAGAAACATAAATAAGTTGAAGGCAATTAGGGCAGAACACTATTGCTTAGTGACCCAGGAATCTTGTTGCTAGTCCAGCAAAAAATTTTCCAAATGAAGAAATCAAACTAAATTCTTTCTTTCCCAATCACAAAGGGTAATCCCAGAGGGCAAAGTTGGTTGAACAAACCAGCAATAAATAGCTTTCTTTGGGATCTCAAATGCAATTGTGGCCTTTCAATCAGGGAGATTATACTTGGCTTTCTATCTTGCATAGATAAAGGACAAAGCAGCAAAACAAGCATTTTATTCCCATTTTATCCTTGCTGGACACAATCAGATTGACATTTGCTTACTTTAGTGATACATGGACATCTATTTTTGCATTGCAAAAATGAACACATGCCAAAAGAGCATGAAGGTGTTTCACTTCCTTTTTATGAAAAAAGTATTATGGCTCAGTCCACTGAATGTTTTTTCAAGTACTGCAGTATACCAGGACAGGAATATCTTCACTATCAACTTATTCAAGTAAACAGCCATTGTGTGGATTTTGACTGCTTACTTTTTTCTACAGACCTGCTAGTTCACTCCTCCAGGCTGCAATGTCCCAGTTTGGATCTGGGGATGCTGTATGTTAGGTCACAAGAATTGCTGCTTTTGCTAGGAACAGTCCAGTTTTATTCCTAGAGTACACATGAAACCTGCAGGCCTAGCTGTCTGTGAAAAAACAAAGCTTACCATGTCACCTCTTCCTTCCTGCCAGCCCACAATACAGAAGCATGAAAAAGCAGTAATATTTTGTAATGCCACATTTTAAGCTTTTTTCTAGAAATAGATAATTTTGAGGGCAGCAGCAACACTAACTTCTTATAAATATCTAGCTCTAAAAACAGGTATAACAGCAACAGCAACAAAAACAACAACAAGAAAAATCATACGAAGGATGACGGCTCAATTTTAGTATTCCCCAAAGAGGTGGGGTGAGGGAAGAAGTCCTCAGTGTCTCATCCAGGGGTGATGTCAAGGCAAAATTGGAGCCAAAAGCTCTTTTTTTCTCAAAAGATCTATTAATGCAATACAATATTCTGCAAACACACTTTTTTGCCTGTATTGCTGAATCATTTACAGATTTCTGAGGGCTGTGTTATTCCTCGCTACTGACTGTGCTTCTGGGACCTCATAAATACTCTGACTAGAACCCAAGATGTAGTCACACGGTGTTATTTTCACACTACGAATTTCTTACAGTAAGCATTCCTAAACTGATGCATTTCTTAATTTAAATTTAATTTTTAGAAGGTGTGATAGGAAGAGGCAGCATATTCACAGCACAATTCAACTCATGTACTATGTAAAGGCAGGCTTTCAGTAGCTTGGATGAAGCCTGATCTTGGTTGGTTTGTTTGGTTTAGTTTTTTTTAACTGGTACTTAAAAGCTAAGGCCCACAATATTCAGACACAGAAAGATCACCTTGTTACTGATGCATTTAGCAAAGATATTCTATGTGCATTTTACTGGCCAAGTTAGCAATGAATTGGATTGGATGACCCTCCAGTGAGGCACAGGCTGAATCAGCAACAAATTCCTCAGAGTCCCTCTTTTGCTAATTAGGCTAATTGAGGCAGTTATTAATTTCAAGGTGAAACCAACAAAGCATATTTGATTTAATAATTTGAGAGCTGTGAAGGTGTTGCAATAGACAGGATGATAGTAACTAAGACAGAGGTGAAATAAATCCTCCCAAATTCACACATCATATAGAAACAAGCTGTTAGCACAAAGACTGTTCCATCAGGCATGCTCATGACATGGCTGTTCTTATATCTCCCACAGTAATATGTTAATTTGCATTCTTTAAAAGGTTATTTTATAATACAGGCCAAGCACTGAGTTAAACTTCAGTCATAAATAACATCTGGTGAACTTTGTGAGATGAACCCTTTTGCAAGCAGCCTTTACATAGTAGATAAATTGAATTGTGTTGTAAATATCACAACTTCTAAAAATTAAATTAAAAAGTACATCAGTTTAGGAAAATTTGCTCTAAGAACTTCATAGTGTGAAAACACAGTGTCCAAACTCCCAGTGCAAACAAAGCCTTGAAATGAAAGGACTGAGGACAGCTGAGTTCTGACTAAAATTTTTAGCAGAGCAGTGCATCATATCACCATTACAACTGAGTGACTACACAGATGCTTTATCTGATTACTGAAAAGCAATGCTCTGCCTCCTGTCCCTGGTTTGAAAATACCAGCATCCCAAGGGGTTCTTAATCTCAGGTAGCACTTGCAAGCCTCTCTCAGGTAATCTCTGGTTGCATCTCTGATTTGAGAAGTGTCGCAGTTCTCGCCTGCTTTTAGATCCCCAAATCAGCTACTTGGCATGAACTATATGTGGCCAGAAGGAGACTTCCCAGTGATTGCAATCAAGAATCCTTGGCCAAAATCATAGGGTAAATAATTTGCCCTTTTTAATCCTTATTTGAAATCCAGATGCAGTAGCTTCAGGAAAATTTAA
This sequence comes from Melospiza georgiana, assembly GCF_028018845.1. NCBI lineage: Eukaryota > Metazoa > Chordata > Aves > Passeriformes > Passerellidae > Melospiza > Melospiza georgiana. The sequence continues at coordinate 20,452,984 of NC_080435.1, forward strand.
CCGCAGCTCTTTATTTTAATGTGGGGGAAAGGGAGAAAGCACACTGCTTCATCTCTTCAGAAAGAACAGATTTGCTGACTTGCAGAAAGGATGGTCTGAAAATGAAAGCAAGCAGTTGTTTATGAGAAAAGAGAAGCAAGTCCCCATTTCCTGTGTTCTCAAAGTTCTGCATGCCATCAGAATCCAAAATAAGGGACAAGAGATTATTGCCAGTACCAAAAAAACCCAAACAAACCACCCCAAACCAGCTCCAGAGCTGCCTTTCCACTACATCTGACAAAGCCTCTACCCACAGAATCTCAAGACTGGGAGCACATGGTAATGCTAAAAAGCAAAAAATTGCTAAAAGCAACTCAACCTTTCATTTTTCAGGTGTCTTTAAAAGTAAGGAAGTGAATGTTCTCTTACACCTTCCACTTCAAAAGCACCTCAACCATTCTATTTGTCTTCCAGGTATTAACACCAAGGACCTAAAGGAGAATTTAACCATCTCCTTGCAGTGTCCTCACTTTAAGGACACAGTGGTGTATTCTGCATATGGACCAGGCTGAAGTCAGCATCTCCAAAGCTAACCTTTGATGATTTAGGTGAATGAAGCACAGAATTCCTCTTACTTTTAAACTCTTCTCAGAAGGAAGAAAATGAGGTCTATTTGGGCTGCTTGTTAAAATTCTAGATTCAGGATCTTTACAATTTGCACTCTAATTGGAAAATTATCCTTATTGGCTTGGATCTCCTAGAAAACATGGTAAGGAAAAAAACTTCTCATTTTCTTTCAGAAGGCTACCAGATACCACACTCTGAGAATACATAGTTTATTAAGCTTATTTCTGCCATTTTCAATTACTGTTTTTCAAAACCTAGGACTTGGAAAGTTAATAATAAAAACCAAAACTATCAGAAAAAGAAAGGAATTTTTATGCATTGACTGGCACAAACCTTACCAAAACCCCACATTTTTCTGAGTAATAAGACAGTTCAGAAAAAAGCTTTGAAGAAAACAACAGCTCTGCTCTTCTGGAAGAGCACAAGCCAAGTGGAGCAAAATGTTCCTCATTTTCCTTCAGTGAAAATCTTTCCCTGATAAAATTATTTAGAAAACACCATTCCATTCCTGATTATATCCAGGAGCTGATCCAAAAAATAATGTACCAGCTTTATGCACAGTCTCATCTCATCAACATCTAAAAAAACCCCACACTCATTTGGGATGGTTTAATCAGTGTTGTGCACAGAGAGGCCCTAGGAAAGAGATGAGCTTAAACCAGAGAACTATTTCTACAGGGAAAGAATTCTATGCTTTGGGAGCTGCATTTCATATACTAGTTTGGACATTTTTACCTCAAAACCTAAAACGAAATAGGGGATGTGAGAATGGCATAAAAAGGAACAGAGTTATTCATATTCTATGAGGCTTTAAAAAAACTCCAGGACATGCCATGGGTCAAGATTTGCCACAAAAATATCAGACCTACTGCAATTGTCTGGTTTTTCCAGGGCACTCCATATCTGCAGTAAGAGCAGTGAGTAAGGCATGGAATTGCATTTCAGTCCCTCAGTTTACAAGCAGCAAATGACTGAGTTTGTACACCATCTCCTGTTCCATTGTAGCTGCTTAAAGCCTGGCAGAGGAGCAAGGAGACAAAGTGAGAAAGGAGTAGCAATCACATCTCAATACTGAGCTAAACTGACCCAAATTCATGTTTTCTTAGTCCTGTTTTAGTTTTATTGCACTGTATAAACTATGCTACAACTCAGTATTGCTCTACTAAGAAATTATCATGTGTATCTAATTATGTTAATTTTACAACTTTATATATGATGAGTCAAAATGGCCTTCAGTATATGCCTACTTATAAACAATGAGTATAAAATTAGCCACAAACATTAAGATTTATTACCTTACCTTTCTTTTCTTTCTTTATATCAAATAAAGTAAACAAGGTTGCATTAAAGTAATGGAACCCATTATTTAAAATTTAAAACACTTGCAGAGAATTAGGGAACAAAAAAGATTGGGTGATTCTAATATATTATGGAATAAAAAATACAAAATCAGGTAAATTTAGAAAATCTCTTAAAAGAAGATATAGGAACTCACTGCAATTTTAACAATATCATAAATCTACATAGATAAGAGTAATGTAAACAAAAGAAATGCTGAAATTGGAGTGCCTCCAAAGTTTTACTGTTAATTAGAGGTTTAGAGTGCCTCTGGACAACATTTTGACAAATACCAAGAAAAAAATGCTGTGCAATATCTACCTGAGGTAATGGAAGGCAAATAAAAAGACTTAGAGACCAAGATAAAGGCACAAATGAAGGACACTCATTCTTTCCAAACATCTCTTTCAACATTTTGATGTTGACCTTGAACTGCTTTGTTATTCTGCCCAAACAAAACAAACTTCTGATTTGAGAACTGATTGCTTTATAACTTTATTATCACTTAAGACTTTCATCCTAGTTCCTAACTTTTAGATAATAACTGTCCTAGATAAGAAATTTATGTAATAGTTAATTACTAAATAGATCCAGATACAAGAATGATAAATTAATACAGGACTGTCCAGCAGTCTAAACTTTGTTATTTCATTAAATTCTTTTACAGAAATCAACAAGCATTTTAATACAGGCAACATGTATTTTTCAAGGAGAGGTAAGAACAAAACTTTCTATCAAGCACCTAAAGGAAACTGCTCCCACAGGACAAAAGAGAAATACCTCCTGTAACTGAAGGAAGAAAAAGGACAGAAGCAGTTCTGTGTGCTGCAGACATTACACTTCCATGGGTGCCGAGGTGTTCAACATAGTCCTGAAGAATCTGGAAAAGTAGGTCTGTACAGTTGATTACAGATGAGATGGGAAAATCAGAGCTAAAGACAGCCAAGGTAGTTTATGCAATATTGAGCACCTGAATAACAAAATGTCAGTTGAAAAAGGCAAGCAGATGCACATGACAAAAAAAAAAAAAAATTAAAAACACTTAGTTAAATAAGAGTCTGTCATTATGTTTTACAAGTGAGGAAAGAGCTCAGAGCAATTTTGAATAGTTCTCTGAAAATAGCATTCAGCAGCAGCCAAAAAGGCAAAAATGTCAAGAATAGGGAAGTGCTGGAAACAGCATAGAATATGAGACCAAATCCTTAAAACAGTTCTAGTCACATCTCAAAAAACACAAAAAACAATCAAAACAAGCACACACATCCCCCAAAAGAACAACAACTAACCCCCATCAACATAAAAACAAATGGTTCATAGAAGAAAAACTGGTCAGCAATTGCTAATGGCTTCCATGTAAAAAAGACACTTCTGGATAGAAACAGGTTAGAAAGTGATTGATAGACTGAAGAGGGTGGCCTATTAATTATTTGCCCTGCCCTCAATTCCCCACAGTACATATGGATAAGAATGCCAAAAGCAGTTACTAGGCAACTTTGAGTAGAAAAGAAGTTCCTTCACAACAGTATGTAAATAAATAATTGAATTTATTACCACAGTTGAAAAATAATTGCAGCACAGAAGTCAGTTCAAACAGAGATCAGATGCATGTAGAGGAGATGTACAGCATCATTCTATACAGCCCCTGCACCTGGAAAGGCCTGAGCTGCAGATGTTGAGAACAGTGAGTGGCAAAGAAGGGTTCATCTTTTGGAGTAGCATGAACATGATCCCTATGTGAGATAAGATGAATGGTTTGCAAGATCTGGATGTGCAGCTCTCATGTTCAGTGGTGGAAGCAGCTTCAATTTCTGCAAGAAACTGATTGTGAGAAAGTAAACAAAGGAAAAGTGCTTTTTTGTTCACCATGTGTAATTGGCAATGCTGAAGAAATGGATGGACAGAACAGGCAGAAGAAAGCAATGGGAGAAAAGGACTTTTTCTTACATTTTTCTAGTTAATACAAACAGTACATGCTAAGAGCACAGCCAGGACTAAGACCCAGGATGATACTATGCTGGATTCCTCAGCAGCTTCCATGAAGAAGTAAACATATCTCAGCCTGAAGAATGTCTGGCATCTCCCTGCTTTGTCACGTTTTAGATTCTTGCAGATGAGCAATCTTCAGATGTTTTTAAGAGGCTATTTGGGTGGCAGGTCACTGAAAGTGTTTTCAGTTCTTTAAGATGTACCATAGAGAAAGAATTTAATTTCACAGGAGAAATGACAGTAAACCAGCACTTCCCAAAATTTGCACTCTTACACACACAGGCACATTTGCTTACACACACACTAAAGGACATCCCCCATTTTATGACTCTGTGAAGAAAATCCCATTTGTCTTCAGTGCCTTTTAATAGAAGACATAGGTGCAAATCAATACAGAAACTACCAGAAAATCAGAAGCTGAGACTGGTGTGAAGGTTTACACAGCTCTCAATTACAAAGCATTATTGCTGTTGTCCATCTTTTTTCTACTTATTATCACTGAATCCCAGAACAGCCCAGGTTGGAAGGGACCTCGAAAGATTGACCTGACCAATCCATTGTGGGAAAAGGAGCCTGGATGAGATTATTGAGCATCTTCTCTGTCTTTTGAAAACCTCCAGAAATGAGGACACTACCATACCTCTGGGTTGGTTGTACCAGTGAATTGGTACATTGATTGTTCTCACTGCAAAAATGTCTTATTTTGAGATGACACCTCTCCCTGTCACATATATTCAGCTGTACAATGCTGCCTACACTCCTGGTCCAAAGCCTCACACGTGTCTGAGTCAGAAAAAACCTGAGAATAATCTCAGCTCAAATCAATGGTACAAACTGGGGAGATGTCTTAAGATGCTCTTGCACTTCCTACTGGTTTTCTCTTACAGAATATACAGCAGTAGGAATAAATCCATTTTCTGGGATAGAGGCTTGAAATACCTCTTCTCTTCCTCTAATATTTCTTACTAGTTCAGCCAGTATAAACATCAGGTTTTAATACAAAAATATAGGATTTGTCTAAGATACAGTGGCCTTCCCCCCTGAGATATTAAAAACTTGAAAAAGGCCACATGATGTTACAACTCTAAAAGTTATTTCACACTCTAAGTATTATTTCTCTTGTGCACCAGAAAACTCAATCTATAACAAATTCCACAATAAGGTTGCTTTAACAAAGAGATAATATATATCATTCCAAGTTTTCATTCACTATGGCTAGATACTCCATCATAGATGCACAAGATCAAAACAAACTACATTTAATTCTTGTCTAGAAAATTTTGTGAGAAACCTACTTTTTTTTTTTTTCCACAAAGCACAATCAAAGCTTCCACTCTCTACTTTGAAGAGACAAACTGTACATTTTGTGTGCCTCTAAACCTGAAGCTTTTCCCTGTGCTCTTTTGCTGCAACACAATTATGCCTTCAACTTGGCAGGTCACACCTTGTCCTGCCTTTGTAAGGCTTGCAGGACAGGACTAAGCAGAGAAAGCTCCCTAATATCAAATCCTGGGAGTAGAGGTAAGTAAAGGAACATAAACAGTTCTTCCAACACCCAAAAGCCAAATTCTCACCTCAGCATCCCTCTTCCCCTTGAAGCTCTCAAGCTCAGTTTTGCCTTCGGTATTGTGATTTGCTAAACCTTATGAAACTTTATCTAGTTTGCTTGTGTCTCTTTATCAATTCAGTAAAAGTGAACACTACCTTTGCATTACTCCTATTATAGTTATTAGAGTTGATATTAAAAAATTAAAACTTGATAAGCTGAGGAAGCAATTGTCTCACAGACAATGCAGATATCTGCTTTTACTTGTCAGCTGAAATTGCTGTTTCCATTCAAAGATTCATCAGGGGGGATATGGCTGGATACAGTTGCTAAATGCTGATCTAAGATCTCTTTCAAGTGTTCCTACCAAAACCAATAACAGCAAAGTTGATGTTCCTTGTGGGGAAGGATCAAGAGAAGAGCCTAGACCCATTTCATTCTGTTCATCATCTTCACTACTGCATTATTAATATCACTTGCCTTCAACATACTGACAGGCATGAGAATATGTATAAAGGGAACCACCATGAGGACTCACTTTAGCCTAAGGCTATTTGTCTCCTGAATTTTTCTGTTAGCTTCGTTTGGGTTGGTTTGTTGGGTTTTTTTCTTGTTTTTGAATCAACTTAACTTCCTGTCCAAAAATCAGGAATTTAATTTAGGCTCTCTGAATTGCATTCTGCAGGAACATTTTGCTTCTCAGATGACTACAGAGAAGCCCAGCAAGATAAGCTTTGTTAGGTCAAAAATAATCATTTTTGTACAATAGTCTTTCCTGAAGTGACTTCAGATTATCTTCCATAAAATTTTCTTGGGGCAGTGGAAAGAATAGTAAGCTAAAGAGAGAGTTTCTATCCTTCTCTTAATTCTTAATTATATTGGCTAAGAATTTATATTCTAAAGAACTAAAATCTTAAATCCCTTTATTAATGTTGTATCCAAATTCTAGGCTGTAGTAATTAGGAAATCATCTTCCCAATATTTTTCTTCACAGATCAAAATAAATAAGAGAGAAATAGAAAGCCAGAACTTAGAACTAAAGTTTATAAGGTTTTCTAGAAATATTTAATGTGTTCCACTCATCTTTTTTCACATCTTCCCTTCATTTCTTCTTTATATCCAACAACTGACTAGAAACAGGTAACAATTGCCAAGCTAGCTTAACAAACAAAATATATAATGTCTATGCCTATGAAAAAAAAAATAATTTAAATCTAAATATAAATACCAATGATACGGTTTGATCTCTGCAAATAACAGGATATAAAATTGTGTTGAACAGGTTTCTAAGGCATGTAAATATTTTTTCCAACACAAACTTTTTTGTTGTTGTGTTTCTTAGTTAGAATAATGCTTATTTGAATTTCCATGGCACTTAGAAAATGAATTTGTAGGTTGTCTTTAAGTGCTCCCTCCAAGTGTTGCGCCTTTAAGGTTGTTGAAAACAAAAAAGTATATTTTTACAGAACAAAGAGGATAAAGTTACTAACTGAACATGCCATTTATGTAATTTTGTTAAAGGAAATATTAAATTTAAAAGTCAGAGCCAGCTATGATTTTTTTTTCTAAAATTCTCATTATCAAGTTAAATCAGAAACAATTTTTTGAAGGAACAATGGAATTTCAAAGATTAAAAAACAGGGCAACTACAATACTTACCATAACAATTTGCCAACCTGTGTGAATGGCACCACACTTTTCTATCACACTCAGAAAAAATCCACTTCAATTCTAAATGTGTTAAGTGTACTTTGAAGTGAGGTGAAGCAAAAAGCAAATTTGAATTACAGAGACTGTTTGAATTACAATCAGTTCCTTCAATGAACAGACTGCAGAGCTTCATTAAATATTCAACTACAGAGTTACCAATTACACTATATCAGTGCTTTTGGCATTAAAAGTTTAATTTTCTTCATGTTGAGAGCATTCATTTAGTGTTGCTAGTTTTCCCAATGTTATTTTAAAAAAATGAGAAGAACAAAACCACTCCTTATCCATAAACCAAATATCTTCATACTCTGAATAGTCTTTAGAGAAAGAGACCGGTATTTTTCTATATATTAAAAAACTAAATAGACCCCCTAAACCTATGACAAGTGATTTAAAGGGCAACTAAAGTAGTGAGTCCAAGTGAGCAACATTTATGATGGAACTCCGGGAGTTCCATCAGCCTTAGAGCTTGCCTCGTGACCTTGAACATGCACAAAAGGACACAATTGGTGGAAAAACCACTTCAAATGTAAGGAAGTTTTCAGGGAACAGATTCCTGAGCCCCAACTGCCTTCTTTAAATGACCAGAAAGCAGATAAGGGCTGCTGTCTCTGGGTATTACTTTATTCTCCCTGGCTGAGCTTCAAAACATCTGTTGCATAAGGAAAGCCTAATTAGAATGGCTGCCTCTACCCGGATGGTTGACATTTACTTGCCATGGGAAGAACCTGTCCACTAACAACATTCCCATGAACCTGAGTGACATGCCTAAAGAGCAGGCTAAGCAGAGTCTATAGCCTGTTCCCAAAGCCTGCAGAAACCTCAGACCTTTTCCTTTTAGGCCTCGATGGAAAAATCTGCAAAATAGATGAGGGTGTCTGTTACAAACTAACAGTACTCTGCATCACTTTGGAAAGCGGACAAACATATGGACTGCCACCAACTATTAGAACTTGGTGTGAAATCACAGGAGTTATCAGCCTGCAGCTTTCACTCTGTTTCACAGACATTTATGAATTTTTTCCAAAATAAAGATAGCAGTGCACAAACAGACAATTTAGTAACCTATGTCTCCCTACATTAAAAAATGGGTTGTTTCTAAGCAGCTGAGCTATCAAAACCTGTTCTTCGGGTATTTTATTTTGATGATTTTGTGTCTTATCTCCCTCACAGCAAGCTTACATGTCTCCTTGTCTCCTACCAGTCTGGAGAGCCAAGAGACAGCGTTTGCTGTGCCTGGTTTTAAGCTTCACACATGCCAGCTGGCAGATCAAACAGAATCACTGATAATTTCAGCTCACAGTGGAGCCTTTCCTCATAGCAGAACTAAGCTGGGTCTCTCCTCTCTTAGCACACCACTGATTTTCACTTATAGGAGTTTAATACTTCTGCAATCCTCTCCTGCCAAATTCAACAACTCAGACAAGTTCAAAGGGTACTGGGAGGGAATGAAGGGAGGGCAGGGAAGAAGGAGGAAAGTTAGTTGGCTGACCACCAAAATAAAAGCATAATTTTTACTCCAAGGAAAACAATACCAAAAATAGATTTTGGAAAGAATAAATGCATAGCTAACACTTAAAGAAGGTTAGTGGACAACGTATAAAGAGAAATGTGCTTCTAAAACAAGAGCCATGTAATACTTTTTCTCTAGAAAAAAGCTTATGCAGCTAATGCTGTGTTCAGGTCTCCCTCTTCCTCCTGCACTGCCATAAGCTGGTGATGAGTTTGAAGCTAAGCTGATGCAGGAATTAACAGATATTAGGAGTTTGTATTTCCATGGCAGATGCAAGTTCAGATGTACAGTATCTGAAACAGAGACTACATAGAATACCTTAGAAATACAGAATAAACTGATGTCATAACTGTGGTAAGGGTGCTATAAACACAAATCTAAGAGAAATCAGGTCTCTTGTTTTCAAGTATTTGACAGTGTCATGAAAAATAAAGGCTATAGTTTATAAGTCCCACACATCTCTGTTGTCCTCTCCCCTTCCCCAATTAGGTTATACACATGACCACATATTCTCAACAGTAACAGTTCCAATACTGTAAATGCAGTACAGATGTGCTGGTTTTACAGGCACACAACAGTGTGCAGCCACAGAAGCTCCTCCCAAGCTTGACATAACAGGATAACCTTTGGAATTTTAATTACACAGGACTTTAATAAACAAGTATCAATAAATATTTATGGATCTAACATTTGGACTCCCCTATTAGATTTGTAAAAAAAACTCAAAACCAAGCAGCTATCAACAAACCAAACCCACAATCAGTGCTGTTGACCTTCTCATTTAAGGATAAACCCAGGTTATTGTCCAGTACTCCATGCGGAACAGCTGGAAAGTAAACAAGAATCCCCACAGAGGTTGACATGCTTCCACACTCACTGGAGTTTGTGCAGCTGTAAAGCTGCAAATTGTCACATTTTTCAACACTTAAAACCAAAACTGAAACATTACAATCAAATCCCAAAGATGCTCAAGAGTCATTATAGAAAAATACCGTAGTGACATTGCAAACACAAGCTAGAAGAAATGAGAGGGGTGCAACTATCTATGCAATACTGCAGCCCTTATTTTGAGAAAAACTGTGATCCATGTACATGGCAAGAGTTTATCCAGTCTTTTTTAGAAAAATGAAAAAGCCCAAAATGTACTTAGAGGTACTGCAGAATTTAAGTGGGCCTTCAAAGTACAGAGTATCATCATTGCCTCTAAGAATCACTTCATAAACATGTTTATAACACTCTTGAAAAAAGAGCATTAAACAATAACAACTGAACCCAAAATTTAACGTATGTATTTCTACCACTGATACACTCTTGATATCAGACCTCTCAACTGGACTTCTAAGAGTATGTTAAAGAAAATACTTGAAATAATTACCTGACTGTTGTGAATTACCATATGCAAATTAACCTGCACACTGTTCTGCAGTTTGAGCCAATCTCATTTGAACCTTGAGGATTCTTCAAGTTAATTGGAATGAAGAGAACCAGTTATCTTGCTTTCAAACATGGTTTCCATTTCTCCAAGGCTTTCCTCTAACATTCCTCAGGAGACAAGAGAACGAGGCATAGAAATGTCTGAGGAAACAATTCAATCCCATAACCAAACTTACAGTTGCCAAAATAACATGCCTTCCTCTGCTTGCTGTGTTTTATGAAGGAAGTTGAATTTCCTGCTTTCTTCAAGAAGCAACTGAATGTTCAAGGCTTTGAGCCCCAGAGAGATGCTAAAGATTCCATTAGCTACTATTTAATTTCTTTTCTTTTGCATAGCAGGGTGCCCATAACTGCCTAAGAAACAAGGACATTTCACCACTGGGACGTTACAGGGAGAAAAATCTACATGGGCTGATGCAGTCTGTAAGCTGATTTTCACACTTGCTCTCATGGGACTGAAAGAATTTAGAGAGAGGTCAACATTTTCAGCAGCTTATCCTGCAGAGAAATGGGAACTTGGTCCAAATATTCAACACACAAGTAATGAAGAAGCAACTGAATTCAGTAGGAACCCAACTGTCCCATTTGACCCAGACAGTTTGGGATTCACACATTTTGGGATACATTTGTCATGGGACACATTTTGCTCTCAGATGACACCATAGGGCACCTGGAACTATGGGGCAATCCTGCTCTCCAATACACTGAGCACCCCTGTCACAATCTCAGTCCCACAATCTCCCTGTCCAGGAAAGGGCTGGTAATGCACTGTGGCAATTTGTACATCATTTTTGATATTTTTATTGCTATAGCAACTGAGTGTAGGCATTTAAACATAGCAACAGACTTTTTATAGCACTTTCTTGGATGTCAAAAAGGCACGTTGTTTTATTTTCCAAGCAGATGCTCAGAAGATAAGTACACAGGATGATTGTGCAGTACCCACCTTCAAAAGGAAGAAAAAACCTCCCAGCTTCACAACTTCTGAATCATATAAGCTGACAGATGAGTGTAAGATACATTGTGACTTGTGAGGTTTCTGTCATGAGTTTGAGAGACATTGTTCTGAGAAAACATATCAGCAACTACTACCTAAGAATAACATTAGGTGGAAAACCTGGTGGATTTGTGTTCATTTTGTAAAAAGCTGTACAAGAAATTTACCAAGTCCTGCTCCGAAGGGAAAAATATCCATCAGTTCTGATCATTACCTGTTAAGCAACAGAAAAAGAGAAACTGTCCTCATATTAAGTGGAGCCAGATTCTCTGGAGTGATCAAAGTCCACTGAGACAGATTCATAGGCCATGTACATGGGTAAAGCTCCACACAATCCAAATGGGAACAGCAATTTACAAGAGTCTGACTTGCTAGATGGTTTAAGGAAATACAACTCATCATTTTCATAATAAGAATCACAGAATAATTAGAGCTGGGAGGGACCTCTGGAGTTTATCCAGTCCAACCTCCCTGCCAAAGCAGAGTCACCTGGAGCAATGACACAGGAAAGCATTCAGGTGGGTTTTGAATGTAGCCAGAGAGACTCCACCATCCCCCTGGACATCCTGTCCCAGTGCCCTGACACCCTCAACGTAAAGAAGTAGTTCCTCATGTTGAGATGGAACTTCCTGTGTTTTAGTTTATGGCCATTGCTCCTCATCCTGTCCCTGGGCACCACTGAAAAGTGTCAGGAACTATGCTCTTAGCCCTCCTTTGAGATATTTATAAGCATTAATGAGATCCCTCTCAGCCTTCTCTCAGCTAACCAGGCCCAGTTCCTGCAGCCTCTCCTCACTGGAGAGATGTTCCAGACCCCTCACATTCCCTTTGAGGCCTCTGCTGGATCCTCTCCAGTATCTCTTTGCCTCTCTTGTCCAGAGAAGCCCAGAAGCAGACACAGCACTGCAGGTGTGGCTGAGTAGAGGGGCAGGATCACCTCTCTCAACCTCCTGGCCACAGTCTTCCCAAGATAGCCCAGGCTATTTTTCTTGTGTGCTGTATTTTTCCTCTGGGTCCTTAATTTTAGCCTCATTCTAATGTGATCAGTAAAATCCACCACTTGGTATTTAATGTAATTTCTGAACACATTACTAGACAGAGAAATACCAAACAGCAACAGGACAGATTTCTTTGGGGATCTTTAGGTATTATTCACCCTTCCATTACAATTATACATCAGCTTTGTAGAGAGTGAGATGGTTGATGTCTGCCATTTTACTAAGAAAAACAATCTGTTAAACAGAAAATGTCAAGGTCCTACAAAAAATGAATCCAACAGGAAATATCAAGAGCTTCTTATAAGGGTTCAAGGTTGTTAATACTCCAGAGACTATATTCCATTAGCACATAATATATGAGGTTTGGAAGGGACATTTTAATGCTGTGTTTTATGCAGAAGACATTTCAAACAGATCCCAAAAGCTCAACACAAAGATAAAAACTGAGTTTTACACTACATCCCACACATTCTTTCTCCCTGTCCCTTAAAGATATGTTTACTTAATGCATTGAGTCCTTTTCAAGCCCTCCTAACCTTGCTTCAGGTTCCTAAGATACTTCAAAATTTTCATAAATCTGCTTTGGTTTCGACAGTCTGCCCCACTGACTATTGCTGTTACTAAAACCAGCTTTTGCAACAATGCTGAAAATTTTATCTTACAGAAAACAGGAACAAGTTCTTAACTGCAATAGCCCTCAGGGAAGTCTGGATGGGCACCACTACACTGGCATAAGGGAACATGGCACAATATGTAGGGCTGCTTCCAAGACTTTTCCAGTCTGAGGTGATGTGCAGAACATCAGATTGATTTAGCACCTCCTCCTGGGGCAAACTCCACCCTCCACTGCAACCAGGCCCCAGTCATGTAATTCTATTTTCATGAGCCCAGAGGTCAGTGCCTTTCATTTGTAATTTATAAAGAAAAATATGGGAAATTCAGCGGCTGAAATTGGGAAGCAATTTTCATACACTGTCAAATTATTTCCCTTCCTCTCCACAAGCTCTCCTTCAACTTAATTTTTAATTTTTCTCTTCAGCAGTTACAGCATAAGTTTGGAAGTTTTAACAGGAAACATTAATTGATGTGTGAGACCTTACTATATTCTACTACCTTCTAAAAGACACTGGAGAAACTGGAAGAACATTTAAAAGTTAGAGGATCTTTCTTGTCCAAAATTTCAGAAAAAGCTATCATTTTACTGTTTTTGTAATTTTTTAGTACAAATTAATTCCAAAATAAGATTGATGAAAATAGACCTTCTCCTACTAAGATTGCCCTGAGAGTCTTTACCTTTGTGGTGTTCACTAAGTGCCTCCTCTGGCAACACTGAAGTCAATGGAAACTTTGCTGACGATTTCAAAAGCAAAGACTCAGAGCCAAATTCCCCATGTATAACTTCAGCCTAACAAAACATTCTGCAGAATTATGTAAACAGCAATAATTTTACTCAGAAGGCAAGTCTCTACCCCAAAGCAATTATTGTACTTGCCCCAGCAGCCCAGAATTTCTATCACACATTAATTTTTGGGATGCAAAACGTGACAATGGGTAAGAAAAGATTGTGCAGCTCCAACATAAAAAGCTTTCCCCACCACTGCTGTTTGTTAGATCAACTTTTCAACTCCTTTGCTCTTTGTAGAAATCCCAGTAACTAATCCAGTGGGCTGTATTTTATAGCCATGAGATTGCAGCTCTCTTTGGACAATCACCAGACATATTCACACATAAATTAGGGGACAGCAGTGACTCTAAAGTATGTATGTGCATCACAACAAAACACAACAGAATATGCTCCAGTTGGGGAAAAGACTTCCGGGTTTACATACTCACTTGACATATGTTAGCTGGCAGGTTTGCATGCTTCCCTCCCTGCTCCCCTCATCCTCTCCCAGCAATCTCTGTCAGCACAGGAAAGATCATTCTCTACAGGCCTTACTTGTCCAAATCCACAGATCTCTAGAGATCCAAAATAGTACAGGTTCCAGATTACTTGTGATACCTAAAGGTTTTGTGTTTCTCACATTTTAAGGATAAGTGAAAGCACATGGTAAGGCATTCTTGATTTCAGCTCTGAAATGGAGGGGAGTGTGTGATCTTTGTTGTTGGTTTTGTTTCAATCTTTTAGATATTTAATATGTTTTGCAATTCCTAAGTAAAATTTAATTCTCAGATTGTTTTTTAAGATTATAAAATTAATGATAGACACACTGAAATTAACCTAAAGGAAAAGAAATATAAAGCAAAAAATCCATTACGTCTACCTGCTTAGATTAGAGAATTAAATCCAGGGATGGTATTAGAGTTGAAGCTCTCCATCAAAACCTGAGGTTACAAGTCCACTTGCTCTAAATAACAAATCCCTCTCTCCTCTTCAGAATCCTTGGGATCTACTTTCCAGGGAGGGAAGGTGAGTTATTATTTAAAGCACTACCATAAGTCACAGTCTTAGCTCTCCACAACAGCTCTACACTTGTACATAAGCAGTAATTCATGTCTTGAGTCATTGGTTTAGAAGCTTACAGAGATCCATCACCCACTCAGATTTCCTTTCTGTCAGTGATACTGAGATCCAAAACATCTCTTTGACCCACTTTTCAAAGGGAGCACAGGCAGAGAGCACATCACAAGGAAATTCTTCTGCTTAGTTTACAGGAAGGCTGCAAGTTAGGACAACAAAAAGATGTATCTCTGCTCACAAATCCCCCAGATCTTTAAATAGCCCACAAACCTTGAAACAGCAAGGATTTTCTTTCCCCTTCCACTCACAAACCATTTTATCCTTCTTTTTCCTGGACTTAGACACTTGTCTAAGAACAGCAAATAGATGAGGAAGGAGAACTCCATGTGAGGAACATAGACATACAACCCTTGAAAGGAGAAGCTTTCATATCTGTCTCCCCCAGGTTCAACTCCCTATAGCTTGCTGTACACTGTCCTAAATAACTTTTTAAAAAGTTATTTGACACCAAACTATTCTTAAAAGCTATCAGGAAACAGACTGATTGAAAGGAGAATGGAAGCAGCTGGGGCTAAATATTGGAGTGATGAATCTGGTTGCTAGATAATTCTTAGTTTCCAATGTTTTGGCCCCAGATAAATAGAACAGTAGTCATTAAAACTGTCCCTGACATATAAAAAGATAGGAGGCGGGGAGGTATACAGGTTTCACAGACAATTTAGAACTTAATCCAGAAGAATGTGAAGCAGGTGGATTTCTAAAAGTTAAATACAATGAAAATCCTAGGTACTTATCAGTGCTGATGTTAACACAATGTTCACCGCACACAAATAATTAAATTGTACTTTATGTATTAAATTACATTTTACATTTTAATTTACATTTAAATTACTTTTATCATCGTAATATCTTTACTGAAGATAAATTTACACATAGGTAAATTCATTACATATTCTAAGTTACAAAATAAAAGAATTGTGTGACACAAGAATAATAGTTGTTGAAGTGCCATATCATGTATTAGAAATATATACTTGGTTCAGATTTGGAAGAGTTAGACACTGATTAGTTATCCCAACCTTTAGACATTGTTAAAAATAAGTCATGGAAACTGAAACACTTTCTAGAAATCCATCTAAACTTGTACACCCTCGCAGAAGCTGAAGGGTTGCATAAAACCTCACAAGTAAAGTAACACATGCAAGATCAACAAATCAGAACAAAAATACAATACAAAAAATACAAACCAGGCCCAAAATACAAGAACATTGTATAAGTGAGGACCCTCAGTATTCAGCATTTCATATACTGGACTGATTCTTAATTTCCACTGTTCTAATAAACTTATATTTCTGTGAGTTGCATCATTAGATTATTAGGCTCCAAGTGTGGTATAATTGTTGATTTGGGGTATTACTGTTGATGTAAAACATGAAGGTCTGCTAGAAGTTTAACCTAAATGTACTAAGCTGTTCAATAATGATAGTCCAGAGAAAAATAAAACTATTACAAGTTTTGCAACAAGATCAGAAATGCTTTAACAAATAAGATTCGTTTCTCACAGCCTCCTGAAGCTGGATGACGAAAACTTTCACAAAAGTGTACACGACACCTACCATATGAAACATAAATGCAGTAACTGTCAGCACTCACAAGAACACTGTCCACACTCAGAACTCTAAATTCACCCAATCTCTGTATGGCAGAAACTAAAATCTATGCTCTAATCACTCTGCAGAGATGGAAATTCACTACTGATTGCAGAGAATTTTTCACCAGGTGAAGCCATGCTATGCAGATTTGAAAAATCAACTCACTAACACAAGTTGCTAGTAATGTAAGTAACAGAAACATAAGTCCCCAATTTCAGTTATCACTTCCTTGCACTGACCTCATTCTTTCATGTTGTTTACATTCTGCTGTCTAAAGCAAAAGAAGACCTTGATATACATATTAGTAAGACAAAAATGTGTTTTAATTTATCAAGGAAATTAAATACGCTTTAATGCAGTATAGCTACCAAATAGCACAGATAAAACTGAAAACCAAAATATCAGGAAAAGGAAATAATGAGATTTTTTTATACTAAAGGAAACATGTTTTAAGACTTTAAAGATATTTGTTTTTCTCTTCACAGCATTCCAATTAAATACAACTTTGTGGTATTAATTTACATCTAACAGGACTAAACTCAGAGACTGTATAAAGAAATGGCTCTGGAAATACCTTTTTAAAAGCTAAGTTCCAGACAAGTAGATAATCCACCAACATGAACCACTCCAGCACTGTTAAAAGCATGAGGAGAGGAAAGGGAAGTCATAATTAAAAAGAAAAAGAGCAATCTGTGACTTAACTGTTTCTCTATAACATAGATTGCTCCTAAGACTCCCTGAATACAGATGACAATATCTGGGAATCAGATTACCTTGAATTACCGACTACATACCTTTATTATTCAAGTCTTAGAAAATTAACACAGCTTTTCCTTTTTCATTCCTGTATAGTCCAAAATAGTTTGCAAGTAGAACAAGGTTGCATTGACTACACCCAGTTTTTAAGCAGCTAAAATCTGACAAAGAGGTAGAATTTGAAGGGGTGGGGGAGAAGAAGAAAAGAAGCAGCTCCTCAGTATCACAAGAACAAGGTACTGTACCTTTAAGGAGGAAAAACGGTTCCGTTCTGTTTCAGGCTGAAAAAGAGCTTATTCCTGGTTACAGAGATTACTTACCTAAAACTTCAGTTATTCCTCTCTTTCCCCTTGGGCCAGCCTCTCTTTCACTCTTGGGAGCTTTTACCATTTAAGGTCAATGTTACATCTGGCTCTAGTAACTAAAGCTGAAGCAATTTTTAACTCAGAGATCCAACAGGCTGCCTAACATTAAAATGAGAGTTTAAATTTAAAGTAATTCTTCAGAAACCTTTTCTTGCCTAAGAGAATTACACAATTAAAGGCTCTCCTATTCTGGCATAAGTACTCTGGGTACAACATGATGCAGGCATCCCATTAGCATTCTTCAAGTTCAGTGCATATAAGCTCTACTTACTCATTTCTGATTAAATGGGCAAGTAGGAAGAACAGATGAAACAGTTTACATCATGTTATGTTAACCCTTAGAATTTTTTACTGACACAGATGCTATGATTTTTCATTCCTCTCCCCCTCCCTTTGTTTGGTCAGAAGGAGTCTAAATTAGAGAGCAAATAGAAGGCATGTGAACTTTTAAAGAACACTGGCCTCAGTCCAGTCATGGGCTCTGCTCTCCACTTGCAGAGTAGAAATAATTCCCAATGAAGTCCACAGAATTTGCTTGTATCCTATGAGAGAATGTAGCTACAAATGAGGCCTGAAGAGGGAAAAGAAACCCAAAACCTTTACCACAGTACATTCAGGTACCTAGAGAGCAATCATGTGAATGTGATTCAGAGCTCTCAGCTCTAAAACTGATAGAGATTTTACTTCAGCCCTTCAGCTACTTTAGACTATTTACTTATTAGTATTACAATTACATCCATAGATCCTAACTGAGGGCTCTCTAATGCCAGGTGCTGGGAAGTTATTAAATGTGAGAAAGCCAAACCCTCTGCAAAGATCCTTCACAACTGAAGTAAAGACAAGAGAAAAGAAGGTGGGTAATGCTTAAAAAAAAAAACACACACAAAAAAAAAAAAAACCAAACAGCAGCAGATTGCATTTAAAATTATTAGATGGTAAGTTTTAAGTTTTGAAGGGATATATTAGGGCTGTTTTAAGAGAAAGCAGTGAACAATACTAAAGGACTGCCTTTTGACAGTAGCTGATAAGAGCAGTAAGGCAGAAACAAAACAGACAAAGGAAAGTAAGGATTTGATGATTTGACTTTGAGAGCACCATAGGGGACTGGCTTGGAGAACTGGGCAAAGATGAGTTGATGGCAACAAAGCACAGAAAATTAGAAGCTGAGCACCTGCTTTGTGCCACATCATGTTTCAGCTGGCACTAGAAAAGTCCATTATTCTACACTTCTGACATTTTTAGTTCCAAAAAATCAACATAGTGAAAACAAGGCTCTGAAAAACTTCTGTAACATCAGTGCTTAAGCTTGTTCCCCATGTAAAAGGAGCAGCTCAGTTTTTGCAGTACCTTTTCAGGTATCCATATCCTTTGTCCATATACAGGACTTGACACCATTACTGACTCTGACAAGGCATTTTAACACACCTCCTTTCATCTTTTTCAGTTACTACTTCATTACCCACAAACTCAAGTTCTGAAATAGCCTCTTGTGACTCAGCACAGTCTTCCATCTAACCATCTGCAGTCACAGAATTTTTACTGTTATCTGCAACTCATCATTTTTCAGGTTTATTATCTCAGAATTTCTAGGCCACAAGTGTCAAATGCTTCATTTGCCTACAACAGAAGTTGTGTTACTGTTAAATCTGCATCCCTTTCAGAGCAATGCTTTGAACCCAATTTGGGCAAGAACAAGTTGTTTACTGTCCTACAGTGCTGTCGTCCTCTGGGAAATAAAACTCTTTTGCTGAAGTTGCTTGTTCATTGGTCCACCATCCTTCAACAACTGTTGGCCAAATTTAGCCCAAATTTTTTAAAGTAATCAGGGCCTCACAATATTTTCAAGTTCCCAGAGAGTTAGTGAAAAAAACAGTGCTTGTAAGACAGATTTAAGCTACTGTCCCTACTATGGGGAAAACCTACAGCAGCAGAGTTTCAGTTTTGTTTTGTTTGGCCTCTCCACTTGCAGCACACAGACATGACCCCTGCTGTCTAGGTAGGATTTAGGGGACACAGAAGGATCCTAAAGGTACTCACAAGAGGAGGAAAACAAAGCTTCCATCAATCTTCTGCTCCTGAAACTGCTTTGCTTATTCTATTCTATAGCTTTGACAGATACTTTGCCCAGAGATTTGTTTAATGCGAATGATTCCAGGCCAAAGGTGAAAACTGCTATCTAAAATCTAAATTATTGAATGACAAAATATTAGTAGCTAAAATTTAATTATTTCAAGTAGATTGTTAAAATTCTATCAAGAAGGTACTACACCTTCTTGACATGCACCATATAAAACAAGACCTATTATTTTTGCTTGGTTTTTTAAGATTTGGTGATATCTGTTGTTGTTTTTTTTTTTTAACATTCTGATACAGATGGCTTGGCAACTTCTCCTTAACACAACATATTTATGCTGCCAGTATTCCACTACTGTATACCCCTGGGAGAGCATGAAATTATTTTTTATAAGTATCTGAAGTATTTCAGAGTAGCTAGATGCAGTTCTCTGCAGTCACATATGGCTTGGTGGTTATGGCATGTGTGTGCCCCCATCCCAACAGTTACCTTCCCATTTCCCTTTTTCACAGCTCTGTGACCTATGAGAAAGCAGCAGTGCAGGAGTAGAAAATTTAACTCAGCAATGTTCAGTTTCCTGGGTTGGGCTCCTCAAGTTCTAAGATTTTTATTTGTGCCTTTGAGGAGTTGAAAAGCAGCACTAAACATAAGCACTAAAACCTTTGTCATACTGAATCAATGGAGACTTCTGCCTCTCAGGCTGAAGTAGAGGAAAGGTCCACACAGGAACTTCAAGCACAAGCTTTGTCTAGAAACACCAGAAAAGTTATCTTATCCCAATCTTTGGTTTTTTCTAGTTTTGGCTTTAACTGGGCAATCTGGGAGATGAGAACTTTAGCTCAAATAGCATATTTGTGTAGAAATAGTTGTAAGTATCTTCATTTCAACTTTTGAGAATTCTCATTTTTTAAAATTTACTTTATTATTATTGTTACTGCTATATTTGAAGGTTTTATGCTTCAGGACTTAAAGATACTTTGCATTAAAATGTTATGATCCCTCCTGGGCATATGTAATAGCCATCCATAATGGCAAGTCATGAGTTCATGCTCTACTTTTTATCCAGTGACTAAAGTATAAAGATTATTCATCAGACAGGCTAAAAATTTGCAGCAGAATTGATAACATTTGCACTTAAAACTGGAGTTCTAGGACATGAGTTTTCATGCTCCATCTTAAAAGCATCTCAAAGGTGTTTTTATCAGCTAAAACTTCACTTGAATCACAATTAGAATGCATCTCTGTCCCCCTCCAAAATAACAATGTGCATTGACAATTTCGTTCATTGAATCATTCTCATCATCTTATTTCTCAACCATATGGAAAAACTAGTTAGCTGAGTTAAAGTTTATGCCAAATTTTTGCTGTATCCTTTTGTTTTCTTGGACAAAAGATTTTTCCAAATTTAAATATTTAGTCCTGCATCAGATTTGTGTTTTCAATTGCTTTTCTGGCTTGTATGTTGCTACCTCATAGTATACACAAAAATGAAGTCACCTTCTCTTATCTGATGGCACCCATCGTGCAAATCTTATTTATGTATGCAATTCTTATCTGCCAGCTTCATCCAGACAGGAGGAAAAAACCAATAACAATTCTGTTAACTTAATATATTAAACAAAAAAGGGCAAAAACTTGCAATAAAATTTTCCCATCTGGGTCTCATTCTGCTGAATATTAAACCCCAAATGCAACCCAGAACAACTGAACTAAAATGTGTGCTGGTTCAAAAGGGTGGGATTACTCAATATCACTTTTCCAGTCAGCTATGCTAGATCATTTACACAAAATGTAACAAACTTTATTAACTTTTAGTAATGTTTATGCAGCAACTTATCTCAATGAGATTTCTGAAATGCAGGAAATTTGCTTCCAATTTTCTCCAGCTAAGGAGAAGCTTCTCACATGAATCAGAAATGCTAAATTAAAATAATATGCAGTTGCAGAGCCTATCGGAGGTAAGGACAGGTTTGCTAGAGCCCAGTCATCTTAAAGAAAACATCTCTATGCACAACAATGGAAAATCAAGTTTGCTTTGATGCCATGATTGAGGTAGAAATGATCTTGTAAACCAGCCCAAGTAAGATGGAAAGATTTGAGACTTTAGGGACCAGGACTTAAAGTGTCTGCAAAACCCCTCCTCATCAAGCCACAAATCTTTTTATTTACAAAAACCTAAGGTTTTTCTCAGTCCCAAAATAGCCAGCTAATAATCTCTATATGAGAAACAGGCAGGGGCCAAGAAACAAAATGTCAATCTGTTTTCCAGTTTTCATTGCCAGATGATCAATAAAATGATCCAAACTGACAAACACAGTTTCAATGCCCAAGTCCTTCTGGACAAATGTTAGTCAAAGTATTTACAGCAATCATTATATTTTACTTTCCCATATTCATGTCTTTTTTTTTCCTCCTCCCTTTAAGAAAGTGGTTTTAAAAATGGAGTTCCAAATTAGGATGTTTATAATGACTTATGGGAAAGCAAAACAGTATCAGAAATTTAAACCTTTGTGGGCAAGGAAGTTACTGTTTCCATGCTCTTAAAACCTAGCCTGCCAAAAGCTAAATATAGCAAATATTTTTAGAACACATAGAATTTTCCAAGGTCATGAATACATTTCACTTAGTCTAATTAATTGTTTTCTGGGGTTGAGCTTTAATTTCTGTTAATAGCAGTTGAAATCTTAGCATGCCTACAAGCAATACATTAAACACATTATGTCATTGTCCTGTGTTCTAGGAAAATCCTTTTGGGAAGATGATGCAATTAAAAGACAAAAAAAGCTGATGGGTTTTGAGGTTTTTTTGGGAGGGAGGAATGAAATAAAAAGGGAAAGTTTATCAATCAAAGAAAACCTTCCAGAAGATTTGACACAGTCATTACCATTAGGCAATTAATCACGTATAGACAGCTTTTCCCATCAGAGTTCATTTTCTGTTCTGATTTTGGGGGTGGTGGTGGTGAGGGGTTAAAATGGGATCTACAATAGCAGAATTCCAGAAAAAGAGGAGGGATGAAGTTTTAAAATTATTTCCAGGGGATCTTTTAGGAAAGGTGGAGAGGTTAGTAATTACTATGACTAAGCTGCATCTCACTTCATTTGTGGGAAATAAGACCGAAATTAAGAATTCCAAAGAATTACAGGCTTCTCATTCCACATGGCTGTACAGACATATAATAGCATAATCTGGTAATCTGAAGTACAACTGAAGGAGACTGGTACTGCACACCAGTCTAGGCCAAACTGGTAAATGTTTTACTTCTTCCTGAATTCAGAATTCATACTGAATTTGGACTTCCTGCCATATTCTAGTCTAGTGCAAGAGAAATGAAAATATTGCAAGAAGATATTTAAGATTTGTAGGAAAAGGATGCAAGACAGACATTTTTTAAAAGTATTTAAGATGACATTCCCTTGCTGAAATAATCATAAAAAATTGCTAATCTCATGCTGGTATCAAGTTTCACATATCTCCTACCCATACTGATCCAGAATGTTTGCACTCAATTAACAGCTCTAGATTTTAAGAATTATTTGCAGTTGAAGTTTATACCTACCACATGGTAATATTAAACTTCTGAGGCAGCAATATGGGAAGATTTTATTAGGTACACTGTAAGTGACTCTCATTCCTAGAGCAAAAAGTAAAAATAAGTATAAATCCTGATCAGAGACTCATTTTGGTTAACACCTGCTTTCAATGCTGCAATTTTACACTGTCATTTGTTCTTAAGTTTCCCAAAATATGGACAGAAAACTTTTACCTGTAGAATTTTAGAGAAAAGTTTTACCATACGTTTTTGTTGATTGGATTACTGCTGCAGGGTTCATTGGATGGTTTGTGTTGTTGTACTTTTCCTTGGACAATATTAAGGTAGTGCATTTTAAAAAGGGGGGAGGGATATAATTAGTAGGAATGTCTGTAGATTAAGTTCTCTGTCACTTTCCATTGCAGTTTCAGATATTTGAGATATGACACAAATGTGATCATTTGGGTCGAAGTGACTGGCTTAAAAATTTTATTTTTCATTCAGCATGTTTCAACTGTTTCCAAAAAAAAAAGGGGGGACAAAATTTGTTAAATATACACTATATACATAAGAGTTTTAGAAAATTTTAAAGAAGCTACTTGATGTTCGATAGAAAAGGGACTGAATTTGGGACTGCAACATAATTTTTGCTTGCCTCTTTGGAAGTATCCAATTTTTAATTTTTTACAAGTCTCAAATAACACATTTCTACTGAGCACATGCCTGTAGTTTCAGAAAACAACAGGAATTGATTATGCATAGTCATTATCACCATATGCACATAGCTAAATGTTTGTCTGCCTTGAACCTTTGCAAAGCTGAGATTAATAGTCATTGATTTTACATTTTTGCAGCTTCCTATAGAAATAGCTATTGGTGCTTCATTCTTTACCTTCATTATGTTTAACAGGATGCATTGCAGTGGGAATTTTTGCCAGATAGCCCTTAAAGCACACTGCATTTCTGCTGTGCATCTAGAACTGCCTAAAATACAATTTTATGATTTGTTGGAAAGATATACCATTATCAATGAGACTAAAGTTACATTTTCTTTACCTGTTCCTTCCACATGCTCCTTTTCATCCTCCCCTCTGAATTAGATTGTGTCTTTTTCACCTCTGATCTAAAACCTAAAACCTCCTCTCTACATTTGTTCCTGTACATTTGTCTGATCATATTTTCCTGGTGGGTGTTTATTAATGAAAAGCCAGTGATTTTTCTGTATATCCTCTTCCTAAGATCCTCCTCAAGGTGAATGTCCTAACTCTAAAAGTCATAAGTGTTTTGTTCAAAAATGTCAGCAAAATTAGGGATGTTTTGTTGGATTTAATTGTAAGCAATATTTTCTATTTTTCATTGACTTATTCACAGAATTTAAAAAGCAAATACTTATCTGTTCTTTCAAAGGAAATGTTAAGCTTAACAGCAGTCTTCCACAAAGAAATTTAACACTAAAAGATCTCATAAGTAGATACTTTAACCAACATATATCTATACATATACTTTTATATAAAAATCAATGTCACCTTGTGATATACTGTCACAAAATGACACTGACATACCATTACTAGGAAATTTATATTCTAAGATTAATCAAGTCCTACTGCAACAAGGCAATGAAACACTCATTGGTTCTGTGTTGTAATCACCAGAGCAAGTGATTCTGCTTTTTGAGATCGTGTTTGCTCCATTTAAAACACAGAATCTCCACCCACAACAGCTTCAGACCTTTCATTCACATACTACCCCATAACAGAAAAAACCCCTAAGACCATCCAGGACAAAACCAAAACAACTCAAATATTATTTACACATAAAGAATATGTGACAATCCAGTAACTCTGATGAGATATGAGGTTCCTGGAACTGGGAGAGTTTATCTAAAGGTTATTAACTGACCCTGAATCCAGCCACTCCATATTCTGATGCTGCCACTGTAGTGAAGTTTAGCAAGAGAAGAAATTGCCAGTATTATTTCTAACTGCTGCATCTTAGAGTGCCATGGTGTCCTGCTCTGCCTGGCTGCTGTACAGTAAGACAGCCAAGTTAACAGGTGCCTCAGTACTCCTGCAGGTCCCAGGATGGCAGGGAGCTCACATTCCCCCTTTCTTCCTCCAGTGGGGTTGGAACAGAATGGAAACACCTATTCTACTTTTGTACGAGAGAGCAAACATGCAGGTTGAAAGTCCCTCCACTTTTTACCTTCTATCCCCCAGATGTTCATCTGGACTTTAGTCAGAAGGATGAGAACTGCTGGCAGCAGCTCAACTTCTAAATCTGCTTCCTTCCACCCTGAATGGGATTCACACATGTGCTCAGAACCCCTGAGCAGTGAACTATAAGGAATGTAAACAAAGCATAGATACAAAACCATGCTCCATTCCTCTGCACAGTGATGGACATAAAACAAAGGAGATTTGCCCAGACTGATGTTTTCCCTAGAACAAGCTGCATAGCTTTTACCAGGGGAAGGAAGAAAACTATTCAGTATTGCTTCATCATGCTCTCTTGACTGACAGCATTGGTTGCATTTGCAGGGGATTGCTTCTATTAGAAAAAATGAATGTCAGCAGTCAGCAAGCATTCCTTGTCCCTGGAAATGCTTCCACTGTTCCTGAGTTAATCTCATGACTTCACAGTGGTTTAGGAGCTGTCTCTACTTTTCACCAAAGCCACGAATGTTTCCTAGCTGCCTGCATTCTATTCAAAATCAACTTGTCAATCAAATCTTATGACTTCTGGTTTCTGGCTTCCCTTCCCTCTGAAGCCTGGCTGGGGTACAGTGCAATTGCATTATTCTTTAAAGAGAACATGCTGATTTTTTGTGAAAAACAGCCACCAAGGTAACAATTCCTTCCTGGGAATTCCTAGTCCTCTCAGAAAACCATGCAGTTGCAATTTTGAGTAAAAGCAATTATCCTTTGTTAAACTGTGCTTCAGAGACCCCAAGAAAAAGCTGCTTAACCAGCACATTGAAACCAAAGTGCTGCTTGTTCACTCTGGCATTTGATGCCTCTTTGGGGAAAGGCACAGTTGGGTAATACTTTCTGATACACTTCTTAAAAACTTGCTTTCTATCCTACTTTGATGCCTCTTAAAATCCCAAACTACTATGCTCTTTCTGCTTTATTCAAAAGGCATGTTCTTTACATTTACATTTTTTACACTTGTTTCTTTTCCAGTTTTAGTCTCTAAAAACTAGCAGGGCTGCTCAGCCTTGTACCTTTGAATCTGTTCTAGATCATTGCATCTTCTCATCAACTCCTCAAAGCCTGATCACATCAAAATGGTTTTTGGTATTTGTTTATATAGCCATCCCTGTTTTACTTTCTTTGCAAAAGAAACATGGAATGCTGTGTCTGGCAAATACATTTTTCCCAATAGATTAAAACATATTTCTATTTGGGCATTTTGTAGCCCAAAACACATTTTAAAAACCCCTTCAATTAGGTTTCTCTTTTCATGGTTTCTTGCAGTGACTGAGTTTACATTCAACAGAACCAAAGCTCTGAAAACCCTCAGTTAAAAGCAAATAATTGGGAAATATCGGCATGAACTGGGAGCAATTCAGCCAACAGGACAACTAAATAAAGAGAAGCTATTTCAGCTGGAGTAGAGAAAATGCACAACTTTGACATCAGGCAATTACAAAAATTTAAGATGCAAAATCTTATTATCAGCTTGTCATATTAAAAATTTAGACAGTCAAATCTTAAATAAGGATGTGTAAATGCTATACAACTTTACAAGCTACAGAACTCAGTAAATAGATGTGGCAAAGTCAAGGTTCAGAATAACTTCATCCTTTGCCTTTGATAAGGATGCAGACAAAGCTATATAAATTTAAGCTGTCTATCCAAAGCCTGATGTTTGCAGGAAAGCAGCTCACCATCAAATAAAAGAGGTAACAAACAGTTGCTTACACAAGTGGTTGGGTGATTAAACTGTTAAATGACCTGACATCCAGGAGGGGGCAAGAAAAACTCAGCAAAAGTCACCGTACCAATTGGAATTTTACACGTCAAATTCTACCAGCATTCCTTTGACTTATGGCACTAAACCAACAGGAATCCAGCTGGAGTGATGCTATATTTTTCAACATGTGCACATATGCAAATTAAGTGGAAGTCAATGGAATAGGTAATAATTTGGGGAATTTTATATGTATATAAGCATATTAAGAGTTCGTACAACACTATCACTGAAAATTGCTGGATCCATAGAACAAGGGGGCTTTTTCTGCTATAGAGTAGATATATTCACCAAGCTAGGAACAATGGAAAAAGCTGAAATTTCTCTACTGCTCTGACGATAAAAATAGAGTATTAAGAATATTGGCCAGAGTTAGCTAGAGCTGCTAATATTATCCATCTTAAGGATGGTGTTTGGGAGTCATCTTTAAACAAAGAGGAAAAAAGGAGATGGAGTCTCTTGGGAAGAAGTTATGAGTCATGACTGAGTCCACAGAAACAAAGAGGAGACTGGCAGAATTTTCACAAAGCTGGAAAAAGGAAAATAAGAAATAGACAAGGTGAGCAGCAAAAACCTAGTCAAGATAAACTGTACTAAGCTGGATGAACATCATGGTTTAGAAGACAATAATGACAGATTCATTCATTCAGACTGTTTTAGGCAGGTAAGACAAGATATAGACAAAGGAAGATTTTGTTTTGTTTCTTTTGAAACTGGGTGTTTTTCATGCCATTAAGTTTCATGTTGTTTTAAGACTCCCTGAAAACTACAGTTTCTTCTAGTGTATCATTTTTTGAAGACTTGAACCATAGCCTTAAGACAAAGAATCTATGGAGTAATGTGAGCAATCTCTTAGTCAGTTACTTGTCCTCAAACAAGACAAGCCCCCAGACATTTAGGATGTTTCCTAAACAGTTGGGATTTAGATTTCTACTACTGTGAAGCAGCAGCAGAGGAAAAATGCCAGAGCCAAAGGAGGAAAGCATATCAGTGCATACCAAAATCCTGGAAGCTGACTGCATGCAAGCCCTGTGGGCTCAGGAGCCCAACAAAAGCCTAGCAAGAAGAGTGTGATCATATTTATGGAAAAATTTGAGAGCACAGCTATGTTTAAAGCCTTATAAGCATTAAGTTGTGAGGCACCTCAGCCAAGTATCTATTGTTTGCTAAAACATCAGTGAATTCCATTTGATTTCTCCAGCCAAGAAGGAAAAAAATATGTACATTTCAGCATAATTAAAACCAAACTGTGGTTGCACTAGAGGAAAACAAAATTATTCCCTTACCAGATCAGTGCCATGGAAGAAAGATAATTCAATAAAATAGAAGCACTATTTGAAAAGTTCCAGTATTTCCTCAAATAAAGCTTAGGATTGTTTTCCTTCTAAGAGCGACTTAACAGTTACCTGACATTTTATTATCCAATTTTTGACACTTCAGTCAGAAATCTAATGGACAAAACACAATTCTGTATCAGGGGTGGTTACCACAGACCACCTCATGCCCCTTCTCAGTGTGGTAAAATTGCCTTGCCTTTTGTGTACACCTTCATTGGCTTGGACACATTGGTAACATATGTTTTTATGGGTAAACCGAGTTATATGGTGGGTGACTAGGACACTACCCAGCTGCAGGGAAATAAAAATTGTAAGATTTTACTTATAGTTTTCATGTTCTGCCTCTCTGTTTATCCAGACCAACCTATAATCCACAGCATTCCATATGCTGTGTCCTTCTGAGATTTGTCAGGAACACTGTTCTTATAAGTTAATTAGGATATGACAAAACAAGTACTTTTTTTAAAGTCTTGGTTTTTTGTTTTTTGTTTTTTTTGCTAAACAACTTCTTAAAAGTGGGAGGATAAAATCCTCAGTAAAACTTTAATGTAATCAGGCAGGAAACTGGGAGCTGTCACCCCTGCTGTCACCAAGGGTAATAGATGTTACTTCTTAGCCAAATCACAGGAACTTTAGAACAATTCTTCTGACTGTTAGGAGAATTTAACTCCTGCAAGCCACAAGAACAAAGAGTGGGGAAGAAGGGTTGTTTGCAAATCCATGGTAGAATGAAGACTGCAAAGGAGGAATGTTAAGCAAACATTGTTCCCAGGAAAGAACCTGAAGTTATTAGGAAGTATGATATGTTCATACAAGTAAAAATATTTAATGAACAGGATTTCAGAATATTTTGTTAGTGAAGCATTTAGGGAAAGGGAGGGAAAAAAGCCAAAAACCCCAAAATGCCTTCAGCAATGTGAGAATTAATTAAAAGGCAGGAAGAAATCTAAAATCACTGAAGTCAGACCCAAATATGTAGCCCCTAAACCAATTATTTTCTGCCATGAAGAGTAATTTTATGCCCTTTCCAATCATTCAGAGATGATTAAAGAAACCCATACCTGTTCTACATTCAAGTTATTTATGCAATTGTAAGAAAGGGAAGGAAGAATTAAACTGAAGAATTAAAATGGTTCTTTTTAAAGCCTATTAGCTTTTGAACCTATGTGCTGTTTTTTTCTGGGATAACTGCATGTTTATGCTGCAGGAACCACTTTATTCCTTTCCCTATAAACTCAAAAGTCATAATCTAATTTTTTTAAGTCCTCCTCTGAACCTGTGCAGTCCTAATGCTCTACAACAAATAGAGCTAAGCCATCTTTAAGTGAGATATTGAAGACAGTCCAGGCATTACAAGAACTTAATTAGGTCTATGCTGTCTTTGCTGAGTTAGTGCAGCTTTAGCACTGATATGTCACTGATATGGCAAACAGGGACCTTGTATATATATACTCTTGCAAGGCAAAGCATCTCAGTGAGCAGCCTGAAGTAGCCTACTTTAAAATTTAGTCATTTCATAATCCTATATTAGTCTATAAAAGTGAGATTGGTAGAGCAGTATGTTCAGTTGATCTGAAAATGTTAATTTATCCAAGTATAAAACCAGAAATTAAATTAAAATATCTGCCTCAAATTTAATCTCTTACCTTGCTGAGGTCTCTCTTGTTTCTTTCATATCAGATGGATTCTTCATATCCAGAGTAACTTCTCTGTTCAAGTTGAGGAGCAGAGGTAATGCAACACTTCAGCTACGACTATTAAACAGGATTTTGCAATTGCGTTAGAAATGTTCAAATGGGAAAACTTTGCAAAAATGTTTTCATCCTCTGTACAAGCAAGAATATAGCATCTGCATGTCTTCTATATAACTCAGGCAACAATATCCTGGCAACCACATTTCAATGGAACAAATCCAGGTAATTAAAATGACTATCTAGCATCCATCTCTTTTTATCATCCCACTTGATAGGCCAGACTTACTCATATGGAAAGTGATGGTCAAAAATCTGCTAGATGTAGTGAAGTGAGAGGTTGTCTGTCTCTAAGCTACTGTTTTTAATTTTGTTTGCCATTGCCCATTTAGCTTCTCTTTCACAGCACTACCCCCCTGGAAACTTCAAAAATGAACTCTGTTTTGTGTGCTATACTTTGCAGACATCTTCACAGCTTGGTGGATTTCATTAATACTTCACTAATAACCCTGTCAAGCTTTGTAATTTCTGCAAAAAGGCTAAAAGGATTAAATTCACTTCAGCAATAAAGCCATTCAGTGCATTACTATCCTCATCAAGTCTACTCACTAATTTTAATAGATTCCTAATACCATAAGTCAAAACTTTGGCTTCCACTCCTTTGCAACTGCACAGCCTAATCCCCTTGCAGAAGCCACACTTCTGCTAAATCAGACTATGAGGCATGAGTCCAGCAATGAAGAGCTGTTGGATTCCCTTTTGTACAGTGGTCATGTGAGCAACTGCTCTGAACTGTATGTTGGTGTCTGAAGACCCCAGCAGTCACACCATTCCTCTGAAAGGGAAGATGAGGCAGGATGCTACCCTGAAGCAAAGTACAAAAGTATAAATGAATGACTGGTGATCTAGATCATATCTTGGTCAAAACAGACCTCAAACTCACTGTTGTACAAAGCAAAAAAAAAAAAAAAAAAGGAATCTTACATTTCGGTTTTTGGGTGCAAAAATTTAATGCATCTACATTCAGACTCATTATCAGTCTAAGATACCATGCAATGCCGTCAGTGTCTGGAAGAGATGCTAGGAAAGAGGCTTTAAGGTGACAGGCATAAAGGAGGTGGTAACCTACGGAAATACAGTGCCAGGAAACAAAGTATCACCCCACACTTAGCCTCAATTCCCACAGCCTAGCATGCTATAACTACCTCATTCTCTTCCTAAAGTGCAGCAACTTGAGCAATGGAGAGGAAATTTCTGTTCCCACTGTTTGTACCTAAGATTGCTGGTCCTTCCATAATGATCCATTTAAGCAAAGTCAAATGCCCCTGGGAAATTCTTCAGAAAGTAAGAGGGAAAGAAAGAAACTAAATCCCTCTTTTAAGAAAGTTGGCTCCTCTTTCCCAATCTTACCTTCCCAGCCATAACAAGCTAATTAATCAAAGTTTAAATGCACAAGGTGAAGTAGATTTTATTCCCTTAACTGTATTTTGCCTGGTTAAGACATGGGCTTAACACTACAAGTCTTGCATAGGAATAAATTTGGCTTTCAAATATGTACAAACCAGAGCCCCACAAATACACAAATATGCACAATGCTGCTTTTTGTTATGGAATCACAGAAAGTATAGCTTTGGAACAGTCTGTCCACACACTTAGTCTCTCTTCCTTTTCAAAATTCACCTTGTATTTCACCTTGCCAAGAAAGCAAAAATATTTTCCCGTGCTTGATTACATGCACAATCACTACCAGCTCACATTCTATTGCCCAATTACTGTGCTGAAACTTCAGATACAAGATCAGGAAAACCTGATAGCATTTTCCACACTTACAGCAGAAGAGAAAAGCACACACACATCCCTCCTGATGCCCAAGTGGACAAAACACAACATGTGAATAGAAACAAAATACATTGCTATTAGCTTCTGCACAGAGGAGGCCCTTTTAGTATTTGGAAAGGGGAAGAATATTTTCATTATTAATTATGAAGCAGAACAGCTTTTGCTACAGATTCACAATAGCTTACCCCATTTCATCTCTGTAAATACAAGGATTACTTGAAATGGCTGGGACGTCTCATCTAAAGAGACTACAACGGCCTAGCAAAAAGAAATAGATGGAAGCTGAATGATTGCTTTTTACACTTTTACAAGGCAACCTTTAATTCTGCTTTTAAATTACTTCAAGATTTTTTTTTTTTTTTTTTTGTTTTCAATGAAGCTGAATGAGGGTAGGTTTAGATTAGATATTAGGAAGGAATGTTTTACTATCAGGGCAATGAGGCACTGGAAGAGGTTGCCCAGAGACACTGGGGACCCCCCCATCCCTGATACTCAAGGCCAGGCTGGACTGAGATCTGTGTTACATGGTCTAGTGGGAGACATCCCTGCCCACACCAGGGAGCTGGGACTAGAACTTTAATGTCCCTTCCAACCCAAAGCATTCTATGATTCTGGGAGCTCTCTACCTAGAGGCTACTAACACATATAATAGAGTCTGCATTGAAATGTTTAAAAAATTAGTCAATAAATTCAAACTAAACATTAGTGTGTAACACAAGGTTATGCTGAGTATGCACAAAATTTAATTTAAATTCTTTAACGACAGAATTAACTACACAGCAGCCCCTGCAGTACAAATATAATGAGCATTGCTTAATGAACTTTCCAACTGCTGTTGAAATACCAACAATAAGGGAACAAACTTCTAGTTCGATAATTAGTTTTGTTCAGCTTTCAAAAACCAGGGAAGGGCCAGTGAAAAGTATTTCAGCTGTCAGAGTCAGTGATGAAAGTCACAATGATCAATGATCACATGGTAAACTTGCTGAAAGCTAACTTTTATCAAGGTTATCTTAAACAGTTGATGTAATAGAGAGTAAGTATTTTGTTGGCCTTATTATCCAGAAGAAAGCAATGGATAAAAACAAGGCACTACAAGAACAATGCCCAGAGTTTCAGGTAGTATCTATACTAAGATGATTGATTTCTGGTATTAGAGTCAGTATATTCAATAAATTAGGCTTGAATAGTAAATTCAACATGCAAAGGCTATTTTCTTTCTACTTCATGAAAAAAAAGAGGAGAAAACGTATTAATAAATCACAAGCTGCAGTTCCCAGTCTTCCACCAGCACATTCCTCTGCTAAACCTCATTTGGATGAGAGCTACAACCAGCAGAAATCCGCTCTGGCCTCTGTGTAGACTTGAAACTGAGGCACATTTGCTTCCACAGGCTGCTCTGCCTTGAGCACCTCCAAAAACAATCCTGGAGAAAGGACTGAACATGCAGCTGAGTCTTGAGGAGAGCAGTTACTGCTTCATCACCTCCCTGCAGTACTTTCGTTTCTCACAGCAAGGCTGACATTCTTTTGAGACTATAAAAGGCAGCAACAGATAAATTAATGGAATTTTTAGAACAGAGCAATAAAGTGCTTTGAAGTAGCAAGCAGCTAAAAAAGGAAATCAAGCAGCCATTACATCAGCTGAATGACAAATGCATCCAAGAATCAGTTTGAAATTTAATCTACCATAATCTTATATGCGAACATTACTCATGTGCATGTTTAGTAAAAAGTTAAATTGATCCTTGGGACATTTTAAACTTCTCCTAAAGCCTTCGTTCATAGAAAAAGATATTATACATGGGTCTTATTCTAGTTTAAGGAATGATGAAATATCAGCCGTTCCTCACTGAGGTTCAAGAAAAGTATTTTTACCTCACATGGTAGAATCTGTTCAATCAGTCTCAATTTCTGTTTAGCTGTGGGTGAGCGCACACTTCATTATTTGCAGCAGATGACTTGTGATACCTGCTGAGTGAACCCTTGAGAGCTGCTGCCACACGCTCTTCAGCCTCCCTACTCAATATCCAAACATTTCTGAGCACAAAGGATGATTTTAGAGACTTCATGTGTAGTCTGTGTGGGTTCAGAGCCAGAAACAAGGAGCCTGAGCTCTACAATGCCTGGCTTTTTTGGCTTACACCATCCATACTGCATCATATAGTCCTTCAATAAGTGCATATCTCCAAAAAAGGAGTTAAACACATTTTTAAAAAGAAGTGTAAGAAATAAAAAATCTTATAAGGGATGGGATAGCTGCAATGTCACTGCACTAACTCAACTCCAAATGTCTTCAAAGTCTTACCTTTCTCTATAACTATCACTCATATTTAGCTTGAAAAATCATGATTAAGAGTTCTTGTCCTGAATTGTTTCTCTAAAATTGCCTGCCGTCCCAAACAGCATTCAATTTCTTAATTTACATAATTCTTCATTGTTTCAGTTGTCTTTATTTCCTCTCCCTCAGCTTTCTGACTATTTTGCTCAGAATAACTAACATTCCTGACATTGTCATTTTCAGCTTTTAATTAGATAACTATTTTTCCAATTCAAAGTCAGCTCTCTGTTAAACTCAGAAATGTGACTTCTAACAGAAAAGGCAATAATTTGGTTTGATGCTTAGTAAATCTTTCCCCAGGGGACTAAAATTCTGCTATGCACAAAGGGAGCACTGACTAAAACATATCTGAAAGTTATCTGCTTCTTATACTGTACTCCTCCAATGTTCAAAGCATTTTACATGCTAATATATTGGTTTTTTCCTCAGATGCAAAGCTAGTGAAGAGATTTGGTACATTTACTGTGAACAACACCATGCACTTGGAAGCTTCTGTTTAAGATAAGGGGAAACTGAATACCTGAAGACACAATGAAAAATTATTCTAGAAATCTAAAGCATTTGCTAAAATGCACTGTATTACTTTGCTTCACATATTAAAACTGTACAACTATTGTTATATTGGATATTGATACAAGAACAATATTGTATATTGTTAAATTTTTCTTGCAAGGCAGAGAGAAATTAGAACACTCATTTATCATCTAAGCTTGTTGCAAGCTAGTTTCACCAAAAAGAAAAATGAGAAAATCACATGAAATTTACTTTGCACCCCATTTACACTTCTACGAGCAAAATCAACTAATGCTAGAGTTCTTCTTCAAAAACAGGCCCAGTTTTACAGCAGTAAATGCTTTGAAATTTCTGCAGTGTGAAAAGTGTACAGTGAAATAACACAAGTGCTGATAAACATCTCCTTTGCTTACAAGATGAAAACAACAGCAGGTTCCATTTAACTGCAGACTGCCTTTAATTCAAATGAAACCAAAAAGACTCAATGAAGAAAGTGTTTTTAACAACTACAGAGAACAGAAAGATGAAACCTGTCTATCAGCTGGATTGAGGCATTTGTTTTGGTTTTTGTAAACTGTTATTATGTGCTTCTGCATTCTATTGATTTTACTTCCCAGGTGTATTCATCCTTCAGAAGACAATGATCCAAAAGTAATACCAGCACTCATTTATATACTTAGGGTTTGTGCCAGAGTCTCAAGTAAAGATTTTCTTTTAAAAGGTGACAAGGACACCTGTGTAAATCCTATTCAGCTGAAAGCTCACAGAAGAACAACACTAGGCTGAGATGATTTTGGAAGACACCAGTGTGATTAACAGAGCTTGTCTTTTGCCATGATGCAGGAGGAATGAAGCAAAACCAAAACCATGAAGCCACAGGTGATTATTCCATTCATTCCCAACAAAACTTAAAAATTCAATTGCTTAAGAAGGTTCCCAAGGATAGACAGGACTGGGAAAGATGGAGAGAAACATGGAGACAGGCCCAGTAAGTGCCATGAGACATTAACAGAGATTTCTGAAGGCTTATAGAAGTTATTTACTCCTTCCTTTTAAATGGGGATAACACAAATCTAAAAGCATTGGAAAAAATGTATCTTTGGCAATGGGGGATAGCACAATGCCAGAAGAATATCTTTTAATCATAGCTGTTCATAAAATCCAGGGCACCAATATAAACAATACAACATAAACACAAGTTTGCAACTGCACCAGTTGCCAGCTGCTTAAGAGGCTTTAAGCAAAAAAAGCCTTCTAAATATCACTTTGAGGACCTAATCTCAGACCCCTAGTCTGCTTCAAGAGCAGGTTTTGTTTGAAGTTTGGGAGGGATACAATTATTACCAGTAGCATGCAATATCTGTGACAACTCTTTTGCCTGTTTATGTTTGAAGGAACCATTGTCAAGGTAAAATTACTGCCTTTGTCACCTGAAAAAAGCAGGTTACATAATGACTCACATGCCATTGTATAGTTAAGAAGTAGCAATATTTTATTCCTGCTAAGACAGGACAAAAGTATTCCTATTCAAAGAATCTTTTTCTCTACTTGTTTCACATAGAAGTCTTCACACAAGTTTCAAATTATTTAAATTTCACAAGTGCTCTACTCAAAACATTTCAGCACATCAGTAATTTCTAAATTTATTCATGAAGTTGTTTGCTTCCTTAACCATGTTTGCTTCAATGAGGTAAAGAAGACATCATTTGTCCATTTCCCTGGATGCAGCATTCTAATTTTCTATATCTGAAGTACTACATATTTATATATTTATCCAGTAATGTTTATGTGGAAGACTAATTTCTATCTTGCTTCTACATTCTACCTGCTGAACATCTGCTCTCCTTCACTGCTTGGAAAGGATTTTAACCTTTAGCAGGCATGGTAGCAACCTCTCTAAGTTTTTCACTATCAGAAATCTACAACTGGGCTGCTTGAAACCTTTGCAGCCAAGTCTACAGTTTTCCTTCTACTGTTTTAAATACCTCTCCTAAAGGTTTTACCTGGTATGAGAGAGAGATGACACTTCAGTTTGGATTTGGACTTATTTTGAAAACTCAAGTTCACATGGCCTGGGAAGATGGCAGAAAAACTATTCTAATTCATCATAGTCTCAGTAATACTTGGATTTTTCGCTTTTCTTCTACATTGCTCTGACAATCCTTTGTTAAATTTGATTTTTTTTTCAAGACCACATGTTGTATTTTGAGATCTTTTTTGCTGCATAAATAGAACAGTATTATTTATCAATATTTCTTTTCATTAAAAGTGTTTTATTATCTTCCTTCTCCCTAAAATATAAAACTGCCTATTTTACATCTCAAATGAGACCTTTGCTAGCTTACAGGGTTTTTTCCAGTAACCTATTTGTTACACTGTAGTTCCTTGGATTTCATCCAGCACTGTTGAAGTCCTTACCCTATAGGTATTTGTGCACCGTCATGCATAAAGAGCTTTCTGGAGAATGAAGCAAATATCTGTGTCCCTTTGACAGTGCATCTCCATTCTTTTAAATATTTAAACCAGCTTTACTTGGCAAAGCTATCTCTTTGGTAATATTATTTAGGTCAATTTCTCACCAATTATTCTTACTGACTAAATAACTCAAGAGGGAGCATTTTTAAACCACCAGCTCTTCAGAACAGGAAAATTATTAATTTTACAGTGTCAGAAACAATGTTATGATCTTTGTGCACTACTGTTAATTAAATAAGGAACACTGTCACAGAACACAGATGGGTAAGTATGATCAGAAGTTAGCACTCTGCCTGTTCCTCCTTCTCTCTCCATTATTTATTGAAGTTGTTTGGATTTGTTTACAAAAACACCAATAACAAACTTCTGGTTTTTTCCTGCAAATGACTGAAGAACAAGCTTGCATTCATTCCCTTCGCATTAAATAGATGCAAATCTGAGAACAAAAAGCCATTTCCATTAAAATTCAGTCCATGTAATTTATCATTTATGTACAGCTGTCCCAACAATTTTCCACCAAAACCATTGTTATGGTTACCTTATGTGCCAAAACAAGAAAGAGCAAGTGTATCTTAAATTTTTTCTTTTTGACATTGCCCTTTGAAAGTAAATTACCAGTTTTCACTACTAAACACTAACATACAAACACCATAAAATTAAGGTAAAAGTAATAAATTTATATGGAGGAAACTTAATTTTATACATGCTTACACTTCATGGTGGCAATCCTACATTCAATTGAAACCAGTGTAAATCTATGCCAGGAACAGAGAAAGACACATGGATCCTGATTAGATATAAACCTCTTGCAGGTGAGGCAGAAGAGGAGGACAGGAAGAAAAAATACTGGTACTTAGAAAGGCCACCACTGACATTTTTGGATGCAAGTGAGACTGCTCAGATTTTTTACAGGAAAAAAGAAAGCATTATCCATACTTACAGGGAAAATGCACATACCTGAGGCCCCCTCCACTTCAGTGATGCCAGCAAGAATTTTGCCATTCAGTTTAAAGAGAGCTGGACAGAGCCTCAAGGGACTGAGGACATGAACATTGCTGGTCCCTTCACAGCTTTATGCACAGGCCACAGTGAGAAGAAGGTCTTTCAAGGTGCTTTTTGCAAGAAGGAATGCCTGCATTTCCAATTAAATATTTTGACACTCATTCTGATGAATTTAGCAAGGAATGCTGCTATTAAATGTATTATTCTGAACAGCTAGATTCCCAGATCAGCACTGTACTTTTTGTAATAATTATCAGCTATTGTGAGCAGCTTTTATTTATCTCTTTCTCCCTCTGCTTTAGTTATGACTCATTTTCTCCTCATTAAAAAAAGTGTATTTGAACAGTGGATCAAGTTTCTCTCTCTGCTGTTTGAGATGGTTTTTATCTATCAAACTGCTTCCTTTAGAAAAATAGAAGCACATATATGTCATGCTAATGAGTCTGTGAGAGGATAACTACAACGTGTAAAAGTGTGTTTTATCTGTAGCTTACAGATAAACTGTCTCAAATACCATTGTCATCACTATGGATTTTTGTTACACTTGCTGTAACATGATTGTATTGCCATAAAAAATTCATCCATGTTAATTATGACCAGGAGAAATATCAGCTTGTTAAATAGCAAGAAAACACAACTATAATTACCTCCTGAGGAAACAAAATGAACAGAAGTATTTATACAACACAAAAACCCAAACCAAACAGGACAAAACAAAGCAACCAACCTTCTTTGTTATAAACTAACATAACCTGTCTTCAAAAATCCTATTAATTCTAATTTTAAAAGCCTAATTAATTCTAATTGCTGTCTTTCTTTACTAGCTTGATACACAGAAAAACCATTACATTACTGCTTTATTATCAGTTACAAGAGCTCAAGTCTGAACTTGCTAAAGATTCTGCAGTTCAAACTCAGATTTAAAAAAAAAAAAAATCAATCCAAGAAATCCAAGCACACAACATGCTCCACTCTACCCCTCCCAACTTGTCTGGAAAGAACTGTCTGAGGAAAACTTGAGGGTAGTAGGATGCCTTACACATCTGATGCTCTGCAGCACTCTTGCCAGACTGTTGAGCTTTTGGGTTCTGTTTCCTCTCTGGCTTTCATCACTGAAACCCAAATGCAGCCAACAGAAGCGTGCCAAGGCAAAGCTCTTTTGGCTCACTCAGTGCCCTGCTAAGTGGCAGGGTCAGGAAGTCTGCATGGGGTGGGAGGACACGAGGCAGCAGTGGCAGGGAAAGAGCAAAGCAAGAATCATTAAGAGGTGTTTACTTGTCCCATTATAATAGGCCCCATTTAAAAATGCTTAGTTCTCTAAAAGAGTTTTAACTCTAAATTAGTAAATTCCACATGGAAGCTTTAAAAATTTTTGTTATTAAAAAAAGGCCAAATATTGGACTTTAGTTTTATTGTATTTCTTCAAAATTTTATCTTGCTTTTCTGTGTGTTGGTGGGGGTTTTTTGTTTGTTTGCTGAATTGTAAGAATTAAACAACTCCTGAATACCCAGCAAAAGGAAAATAAGAAGCACCAACAGTCAGAGGACCAGGCTTGCTTGTCAATTATGATTTTAAAAGTTACTCCTTTTCATTTGAGTACTCCAATGGCCAAGTTACACAAGGTACACAAAAGGTCACAGGAGCTTCTAAATGGATAAACTGATGTCTTTCATGTGCCTTGTGGTACTCAGAAATCCTCAGAACTTCTCAGCTGTCTCCTTCTCTGCATGTTTCACCTCATTATATTGTAAGTTGTTATTGTCATAATTAGCTTCTTTGACCATCTGTTGCTTCACCCACAGCAAGCGCCTGCACACATTGTTCTATCTGTGCTGCCAGGTACTGGAGTGTTCTCATTATCTTAAAATCCTTGTCTGACAAATATCCTTGAGGATTGGAACTACATGGTCTTTAAGGTCCCTTTCAACTCAAACCATTCTATGATTAATGGAAGTCCTAGATGGTTTTCCCTACTGAGAACACTGTGGGTTTTACCAGACCTGCTGGTATTTTGGACCTGTACACCACTTCCTATACAGGAGATATTTTGTTACACAGAGTGATAAGTTAGACAGACACAGATGAGCTCTGAAGCATGCCAGCACTTGTCTTGGTCTTGGAATGCCTTTTTTTAAATATATTTCAGTCTACTAAGTCTATAATTGCTGTAAGCTGCTTTTTGGGCAGTTTATAGAAGTTGGCCTGGCCTTAACTTTCATGGAAGCATTACCTTTTTTCTTGAGTGCTGTCAGAACTTTGTGATCTTGCAAGTCACACCTCCATATGTTTGAAAACAATTTCATTTATCTGTAAACACCTTGAAAATCCTTTTCACTGTCATCTACAACAGTGCATAACTTCCCAGAGCATAAGAGCTCTAAAGCAAACCTTGAACATACTACCTCCTTTGCACATTCAATAAGATGCCAAGGAAAACAAAACCCTGCAAAACCCAAAAATCAAAGCCAGACAGCTCCCAAACATATTTCCACTGATTTTTAAGATGTAACATGGGACAAGACTGAGACAAACATATATATATATATATATATATATAACACATGCTTCCAGTTATTTTCATGCAAACACAAAGTTTACAAGAACAAAATAAGCACGGCAGATCCCATTTTAGAAGAGAGTTAATTTCTAGACCTGAGATTCTAAAACTCAAGCCTTCAGCTTCCCAGATGTGACCACTATAAAACAACATCAAAGGCAGCTAATTTCAGATCAACAACAAAATTGGCTCCACCATCTCCCTGGAGCTTTTCCTCATCACCTCCAACACTCACATATGTGAGGTAGGATTTCATGTTTTGCCTGCCCACAGCAAACCAGACTCCCCCTCCCATCCTGTTACTGATTTGCTGTCCCTTTCTTCTGACCCTTCTGCATCTGGGACACAAACTCATTTTAAGAGGCTGCATTTCTTCAGCCACAGTCAGCCTCATTCCCCAGACCCAACCTAAAGAGGGGCTATCCATGGTCCAGATACACATCCCAAGAGATGCCACCACACTGTCTATTCCACACT
Organism: Melospiza georgiana; assembly: GCF_028018845.1. NCBI lineage: Eukaryota > Metazoa > Chordata > Aves > Passeriformes > Passerellidae > Melospiza > Melospiza georgiana. The sequence goes on from NC_080435.1 coordinate 20,494,156, forward strand.
GCTGGCTCCAGCTTCCCACCAGGAGAAGCAGCTGCCTGTCACTTCCTAGCCTTCAGCACAGGCCTTGGCTCAAAGACACCCTCGTGTAAAAGTCGTGCATCTGGAAATGGATTTAACAAACCACTTCGCAGTTCATAAGCATAACAAGAAGGTGCAACATCTAAACAATCAGCAGAGTTTCATCGGTTTCTAGGTCATTTCCCCCTTCATCTGCTTAGTAGTAGGTTTGTACTTTTCAAGTGAAAGTTTTCTTGCAACACTATATAATATCGTATGCAAGAGTTCTACAAAGTTGATGAAAGCTTGTGTATACAGTAATAAAAACCTTACTATTTTTGCAGTCATAGCAAGACAATATTGACACTGCTGCTTATTGTCCATCCAGCTGAACTGCTGACTGTATTTAAATTTTTAAGGGCTGCAGTAAGTTACCACACAGTCCACAGTATTTAAATCCCATGTGAGCCCTTTTCTCACTCAGGCTGTAAAGCATCTTGTATTCCTAATCTTGCCTCCAGAACATTGCCCCTTTTCATCACATATATTGTTTTACAGAGCACACACTGTATGGATCACAGAATCATAGAACCATTAAGGTTCTATGTAAGTAAAAAGACTGCCAAGATTATCAGGTCCAACCTTTCATTGATCACCACTGTGTCAACTAGACCAAAGCACAAAGTGCCACATCCAGTCTTCACTTGAACACTTCCAAGGATGGTGACTGCACCACCTCTCCAAGAAGCCTACTCCAATGTTTAACAACCCCTTCTGTGAAGAAATGCTTCCAGATATCAAGCCTCAGCCTTCCCTGATGCAGTCTGTGGCCATTTCCTCTTGTCCCATCACTGGTTGTCTGGCAGAACAGACTGACCCTACCTGCCTACACCCTCCTTTAGGTCACTCTAGAGAGTGGTAAGGTCTCCCCTAAGCCTCCTTTTCCCCAGGCTGAACACACCCAGCTCCCTCAGCCACACCTCATAGCACTCTCCAGACCCTTCCCCAGCTCTGTTTCCCTTCTCTGGACTCTCTCCAGCCCCTCAATGTCTTTCTTGCAGTGAGGGGCCCAGAACTGGGAACAGCACTTGAGGTGTGGCCTTCACCAGTGCCCAGCACAGGGGGACAATCCCTGTTCTGGTCCTGCTGGCCACATCTTTCCAGGCCCAGGCCAAGATGCCACTGGCCTTCCTTTTGAAAATATAGCCAAAAGTAATTTATTATTTCTTTAAAATGGTTGAATAATTGAAAGAATGGCAAAAGTCTTGTTTCCTTCCTTTATACAGTTGCTCTGTCCACATACCTCTAATAAAAGAGCCAATAGATAATTTACTAAAACCACTGCCAGTCTTTCCAAAAGAAATGGGAAATTTCCATCAATTTTGTTTCCAGATCAGAGGCAGAGCATCCTTGTAAAGCTCCTCTTATGAGATATACTGATCTTATCTGTTTGCTTTTAGAAAGTTTGTTGGAGATAATTAGCTGCATGGATTTGGGAAGATGCACTACACACAGTTGCTTTTAATTCTAGGAATTCAAGAAACATTGTAAGTGCCCCTACAAGTGTTTATAAGAAATTACCTTCCATTTCTATTTTTCTTTGGAGGTGCAGAATAAATTTGGGGAAATGAAAGACTTTAAATTCATTCTAACATGTTTCACAATGTAGAAAGTATTTAAACAACCTTGACATAAATCTCACTGATTTTAAACAGTTTTTGGAACTAAATTCAATTTAGCAAAACAAGAGCAGCACTTTGGATATCATCCTTTTTTGTGTAATAGTGAACTTAAGTCTTCCCTGAAAACTCCTAAGGAAACATATGGATAATTTCACAGAGAAGTGTCACAAACCAAAGCCCTACAGAGGAAAGTAAAAATAAACAATATCCTCTTCTCTTCACTCATCCCATTAGAATAGCAACAGAACATAAACTCAGCAAGAGAGTAATTGGTCATCCTGATAGTAAAAGTCAAAGAACTGCAACTTCACAATATTAAGGTAACAAAAGCCCACAAAATCATCACTATAATTGCTATAAAGGTGAAGTAAAACTTATCATGTAAAACTACACAATGGTGTCCAATCTCTACTTTTTTTTGAGAGTAGACACAGAGAATCTCATAATGAGAGTCCAAAACTGGTTGGCAGCCATTTGAGGACAACGTGCTAGCGTTTGTGCTGGGGGGAGGAGGAAGAGGAACACCAAAACACAGGAAGTTAAATGAAGGATCTATAGTGCTATGTGCTTGGTTTAAATCAGTCAGGATAACACTGATGTCACAAAGTCATGGCTAAAGTCAGTACTTACTGCTCTGTAGATGTAGTACCTGTCTGAAAGCTCTAGGAATCTGTGCCTTTGGCAGTCTGCCCGGTGTAACAGCTTATTCCCACATAATTTCATGTATCTCAACTCCTTTCAGTAACTGGATGATCCAAGGTGTGACTTTGAAATCTTTTTCACCAAGAACACTCCAAACACTCACTGCAAGAAGCACTGCCAGCAGGAGTGCTGAGTATGCTGCTGTTTGCACTGGTGGTCACCCCTGTACCCTGGGAGTCAACAGTAAACCTCTCACACTGTTAAGGCTTGGTCAGTCCCTCATCACTCTCCCTGTATCCCTTTTGAGCTACATTTTCTGCAGGAGATACAAAAGTTTACAGTAGGGGCCCTTCCCCCATTGTCACTGCTGGGACTGCCCAGCTGTGAGTGTTTCTGTTCTTTAAAGCCCAGCATTCTTCAGTTTGGGGCAGCATTCAGAAGAGATAGGGTTGTCATTAGCAGTTGTCCTAAACTGATCTTTAATTCTTCTGTGCCCCAAGTCTTCCACATTCAAAACTCACTACACAAGAACTTTCATCTCCACACCACCATCTTCCAACACACTAAAATACCACATTACCTCAACAGATGCTCATGCCTACCTCTGCTTGACAACTCATATTGCTCATCTGCATGTTTAATAGCAATTTTTATTTTTGAAATAAAATACAAAAAAATAAAAGCTTTGCTAATGTCATCAAACTGAAAAATAAAGTGGTCTTCACCATTTGGAAACCAGGAATATTGCAGAGTTTTTAAAATTTTTTTTTTTTTTTAAATACCATTTTGTTGTCATCTTATTACAGGGGTTCCATACAGTTGTCTCCTTATCACAAAAGTTCCATACCTTCTTGGTGTTTTCTCGTGGGTTTCTCCTCTGAGCACTGACTCTTTGTTCTTCACTAAATAACCAACTGACTCCAGTTCCCTTCTCACCCCTCTCTTTTATAGAACTCTTCTTTCACTGGTTACAGCTGTGGCCTGTTAAAGTCAGGCCTGTTCCTAATCTTTGATAATTGGCCCAGCTGTAACTCCTTAGGGGTAAGATTACTTTCTACACTGTCTTTATTTTCTTATATTCTATCCCCCCCACACACCATTTGAGTTGGGAGTATATTTTCTAAATTTATATTATTCCAACAAGGCAAACACTCCCATTCATCAAAGATAAGGGATGAACATACCCTGCCTGCTCAACTGGACCTGCCTCCAACTGTGACACCAAGGAGACACTTTATCAGTAGCTGAAAGATCAGGCTGCTGCTGCTGCTCCAGGAACACCACAGAGCACATAAACCTGCCCAAGCACGGAGCACAGCCCAAGCCCTCCCCATACCCTGCCTCTGCTGCTAACAGAGCAGTCCCACCTCAGCTCCCTGCAGCCCTTCCCAGCCTGCAGAGAACTCCACAGCAGCTGGTATTGCATCCATACACAGCAACACTCCCAGCTGCCTGTGCCTCAGGAGCCTTTTGCCTCTTCAAGCTAATTTGTTTGCAGAGCTGCCAGGAATCTAAACTGCCATTCCACTGACCCCACTGCTTGTGTTTAAGGGATAGCTCAGCATCTGAGGGGAGCTAAAATTTTAGGCGAATAGCATGCAAATATAGTTGATTAAATGAGGGAGAAAGTGCTTTTAAGAGTTCCAAAACCTCTTTATGAGTTGTTGTAGCTCAAAATCCATAGGGATAGGCAAACATTTGTGTTGCTCTAACCATACCTAAAATATTCACTTTTCTAGGAGTGAAAAAAGAATTAAAAAAACCCCAGATGTTACCTTTTCCCACAGCCCTATTTAGTATGTAAAATCACAAATATTTTTCCTGAATAAATATTGCAACTAACACTTTGTCCCAAAAAAGAGACAAAGCGGTAACAACATTGCTTCTCAGACTGAAGACAGTAGTGAAACATTTGCTTTAAGGCAATTAACAAATTACTAGTGCATCCCAGAGGTTTCAGTAACTATCTGAAATTCTTTAATGTGACATGAGTGTCAGTAAACTCCCTAAAGTAGCACTGAGATTAGTATTTTACAGCAGATTTGTTCCTCGGCTTGGAAGTCTGCAATTCTGTCACAAATACACTCTTGAAAAGCACTGCAGAATTGGATAAGCTAAAGGAAAATGCTGTATCCTACAAAATTCAACAGTTTACCATTTTAGCCAATAAAATTTGAGCTAATATAAGCAACTAGATTGAAAAAAAGAACTGGAATTAATTCAAGTAACAATGACAGGCTAGGACATACCAAAACAAGAAAAAATTTCCTTAATAAAACTCACTGATTTGGAGGGAGCCTCTGCTTTCTATAAATCTGTCCACACATTCAATACAAAATCTTTGGAAAAAAAGGCTTTAAAACATGAGAGTGGTACTCACTTGTAAATTCTTCTTGTTGCTATCTACCTCAGCTCTCCAGTAAAGTCATTGGAAAGAAATAAAATCATACTATTGAGTAAGAAATACTTTTTAAAAAACCCATAAATCAACAATACTTTGCTTCAACAATACCTACATTGAAAGTGCCATGCTGGTCAATCTTGCCTTACAGAAGTAACAGACAAAATACTTGTAGAGCTGCATTTTTTTAATGATTGCCTATTTTTATTAAAGTTGAGGAGCAACTGTTCATAAACGTATTTATTGACTTTGGAAAGAGAAATGGTTAAACAACTTTTTTGTGGTCTTACTCATATAAAATAACTATGCTTCATCTCTGGGCACACTCTGCATCCAGCCTCACAAATGGCTGTAAAAGTGGTTTGGAGAAAAACTGAATCAGCTTGAAGCTTGTTACAGGTGACCCAGCAATGCAGAAACATTACCAAGGCCAAATTCATTGTATCTAACTTCGAATTTGGCTCTGAGGCAGGGATGGACCTCCAGAGCCCCTTCCATTGTAAACTACGCTGTGATTCTATGAATGGATACTGAAAACACTTTTTTTTCTAATGTCAATGTATTATTACTCTATTTATAACTCAATAGCGCCCTCTGCTGATATTTTCCTGCTTAGTTATTTGCATGGAAAAATTGAGAGGGTGTGTTATGGGAATGTGTTAACACCTTTCCTGCAAAGGAAGGGAGGAAAACTGCAGAATATTCATTCAGCAAAGCGAGAATATAAGTGATTAACACCTTTACAAGGTAGTTTGGAAATTGTTGGGGTATTGAAGGTCAAAGCAGGTCTCTTCACCCTTTGCCATTAAAATTTAGGACATTTCACAGCAGCCTTCAGAGCTACAGAACAATCCTTCCCAGAATACAAACGCCAAAAAGAACTATCAGCCTCCCTTGCTACAACGACAGCAGGTGCATGCAGGTAACTTGAAAGAGGAAATTAAAAAACAACATGACAGAGAAACCTCTCAAACTTGGAATATCATAATTAGGAACCATTCATCTTCACCTGCCTGAGCTGTAGTTTTACATACACAAAACTTTGCAAGTGTTAGAGGAAAAAAATTATAACCTCCAGTAAAGAAAGAATTCTGGTGCAATTTAGGTCTTAACCCTCAGCAGAGTCTACTTAAGAGGACAACATCAAAACAGGTTTTAAGACAACTAAAATGGATGTGTGTTCAAAATAAATATTACAACACACAACAGAGCTTCTTCAAACACTTGTCAGGATTATTACTGGCTGTTTTAGAAGTTTCTCAGTTGTTTGACAATTAAACTTTAATAAAACTGCTATAAAGGTTGGCAAAAGAGCAAAGTTCTCCCTTCCAATTTTTTAGACTACCTAATTTCTAGGCAAAATTATCATCTTTTTCCAATTTTTACATTAATTTCCAAGCTTTTAAGTGCTTTGTAGAAGTGCTTGCTCTTATTTTAGACATATCATTTCTAAATCTGTTTTTTTCTTTTGCATTCCACCAGTCTCAATGGCCAGTAAGAGTTCCCACTTAATGGACTTTATTCCCTAGTTAATCAGCAATAATAGCCTATGACTGAACCATTCTGAGGTCAAGTTATACAAGTATTTTCATAATAGAGATAAGATAGTAGAAAAAATATTTGTAGAAGCGACATGGCCATTCACATATATATGAATTCAAAGCATTTCAGGTATCCTTCATAGTGTTTCAATGTCTTTTCATGAAGATCTGTTTACACACCCATGGAAGATAAAAATTACACTAAAGAAAGCTAAACCCTATCTTTTTCCTGTGTACTGCTGAATGGGACAGAACAGTAAGGGAAGTTCAGGCAAAGCAATGAAACTGATCACCACAAGGTTGGAAAGGCTTCCATAACTACTGTTTCAGACAGATGATTAGCAGTATTATATTCCTTACATATACCTAAATTAAGAAAGAAGTGTGGTTTTTTAAGATTATATTAGAAAACACAAAGACCCTTGGCACTGTTAAAAAATGACTCAATGTTAGAAGCACATCTGAGTACAAATGTGAGAATGTGGTTTATTGCTTGTGTTGTATTTGATGAACACAAAGGAATTCAGCCTAAACCATAATTAGTTATTAACTAGCTAAAAGTGTTTCTCTAAGAAGTTTTGTGTTTCTAGCACATTATGAATTACCATACATGCACCCTGAGATTCTAAATCTATCTGCTAAGGCACAAATGAGAGTCCAGTCAGATAAGGAGGAGTCACTTGTGAAAGCACCTTCCTTCATTTGAATGGTCTGATCTGTATTCATGTATAGTCACTTGACTGATATAAATAAACTTTTACTCATACTTGCAGAGGCAACACAGTCCTGAACATTTCTTTACTGGCTTCTGAATCAACAGAATTCTTGACTGAGTGCCAGCAGTAGCTCTCCTAGTGGTAATGCGCAAGCCAGAAGAAACACAACTCAACTTTCCATTGCAGGCTGAGCATGCAGCTAGAAATGGTTTTATTTATAAACATGCTGCAGCATGGGTGGCAACTCCAGCAGCAAGGACTGCAAGGCACCAGCAGTACCTGACTGCTCTGGCAAACAAAAGCAGCTCAGAACTCCAGGTACACATCCAGGCACATCTTACTGAGAGAGAACAATTTAATTCCTTACACTATTCCATCTTACTCATTTTCAGGATGGTAGATATTGTTCTATTAAGTGCAAACCCCAAAGTTTCCAGACAGTTCACCATACAACATTTCTAGTGTAGTAGCTTGTTACTGCTGTGCCTGGATTCCATCAACAACACAGGCTGGAAATACTAAACCCAGTATCTCCCAGTATAACCACTCTGACTTACCAAGGAACATCAATTCTAGAGGACCCTATGAGAAGGAATCCCTGAAAAGTTACGACTGAACATTTTTTTCTCTAAGTGTGGTTATCTGCTTCTGGGAAGTAGCATTTAACAGGTACTCAGTTAAATTACTTTTAAATTAATATTTCTTGCTGCTCCCACACCACCATTGCCCCTTGGCCACATGGCTTTAGAAGTTGAGCAAGAGCATCTACACAGTGCAATATGTGGAAATAGGTCCCAAATGATTTAGTGAACCATTCCTGACAGTACCTCCTTGCATCTTAAAATAACTTTTGCTTCTGCCTGATAACATTTACTGGTTCTCTTCCAACCTCAGGCCTTAATTCAAGAAGACAGCTAGCCTTCTGCTTAGTCCAGAATAAATGATTCTGCTTGCATGGATCAAGTTAATTGTAAACTTACATGTTGATAGGAGATATGAAAACAGGCTTTGAGCATGGCACCCATCCACATCACTTCTCAGTCACTGAACAAAGTGTCCCTGGCCTTCCAAGAAGAATGTGCATATAAACACATCAAGTGCTAGGGAGGAACACAGAACAGACATTTCTTAAATTAATTAATAGCTCGATACACTATGTGCTATTACACTGGAGTTTTAAAGTAATCTGATTGTTTTCACCCCCAATATAAGATGATAAAAAATACTTTTGCATTATTAGCAAGATGTGTGTTATGACATAACATAGATTCATTGGCATAAAAGCCAAGTTTGAAAAGTTCATATTATCTTCCTGGGATGAAATAAATGACAGATAATATTCCTACTTTACAAGTAGTAATTGGATCCAGCAGAATAATAGCTTCCATCTCAAGTGGGAAAGAAATTAGAATTATTACTTTTCTCTCCCATATATTTATTGTCCTTTCCCTTGGAGCAAAAGTTATTAGTGTGTCCAGGAAAATTAAATACTGCTATCCAAAAAATAAGAGATGTTAATGAAACATTGGGGTGAAGCAAAATTGAACAGATCATTCAGATCTCACCTGGCAGGATAAGACTCTGCACACAAAAAGCAAGGATGTTGACCTGCTTAAACCTTGTCAGTTTGGGTGCTCACACAAAAGCAGAAAGGGTTCTGTAAGAGAAAAAAATAAAGGAGACATAGAAGAAAAGTAAATCATCAGAGAAAGGATTTCAGATGTTAGATACATGAAAAACAGTTGTTTTCCTCTATTTAATTCCTACATATAGAAGTCAGTATAGAGTTTATATTATAAATCACATTAATGAAAAGGATGTTAGAACAAGCAGTCACCTCCAGGAAACAGAGGAAGATTTGTTGATATATTCCCATAAGCTTTCTTCATCTTCAGGCTCATTCTCAGGCTTCATCCTTCCTGAGAATTTCAGCACAAGTGCTTATTGTTATTTTTGGAACTGATTTCTGCACTCAAGTCCTTGCTTCTATAATGTTTTCCCTTCCCTAAGCTTTCTGTTAAAAACTTGGGGTTTAGAGAGCATACACAGATTTCAGAATGCAAATAATTGTTTTAAAAGGGCTATAACACAAATAGAACACATTTTAAATAAGATTAAGTCCTTCCACTACTTACCAACGTTTTCCAAAGCACCATAACACTAGCAGAAGACATACAAATCTGTATTTATCCTGTAGTATTTTCTTTCCATTTTCAGTACACAAGTAACATTCTGTTGAATAGGAAAAGTATTTTATTGTAAGCATTTTATGAAAAGCAAGTGTCATTATCAAATGCCAACATTTTAGGGCCAAGTACCTGTCAAAAAAACTACAAACTCTTCATGTCTACTAATTTAAGCAAAAAGACTAAAGGATGTTAGAGATACTAGATCTCAGTTGTTCTTGGGTTAGCTGCTAATATTTCCATTGAAACATTAATATGATTTAATGTGTTAGAAATGTACTGTTCATTTCAAAGAATGTGGTATCAGAACTCAGAAGTTCTCTTGGAAGAAAGCTTTGGCAAAGAATAATCAGGGTAGTCCCCACTTCAAACTTTTGTTTCTTTTCAGTATTTCTCTGAACAAGTGGAAGCTTCTGTAAACTAAGTATTTCTTAGTTTACAGAAAGATGATACAGAATAGCAAAATTCCTGAAGTTCATCAGAAGTAAATCTATTAAAAATGAATCTCTCTGGCTGCAACTCCGTTTAAAGTCTTGAAGACAGCAGTTTTTCCTAGCAAACATTCTATACCAAAAATCAGTGGTACTTTCATTCTTCATATTTCAGCACTGCAAGGTCATTTGCTACTCTACAGCCTTTTGTGTAATCCTCTCTTGTCCTATTAATTGCTGACAGGCATTTCAAACCTGTCATGCTGATGCATAATCCCTAAAAACAGCCTTCACCAGGAAGGGAAAGGAGCAGGGGAATAATCGGCCTTTGCCCAGTAACTCTTTGTTTATGAGGTGTTTGTTTATCATTCAAATAAAATTCATCATTGAACAACTCAGTGTTTATCAAACACATCTTCCAGAGAAAAGTAACATGTTTGACATGTTGGAAAACACTAAGCCAAAAAGGTGACTCCACTAGGAAAATGCAAAACTATAAGCAGAGAAAATATTAAACTCCAGAAGGTGAATCTAAATTCTCTGTAAGCACAACACTGGATAGTGAGTGCGAATAGGAATCACCCCGTGCTTGCCAGAAGGGGGCAATAATGACACTGTGCTTGCATAGTCAGCTATAGATTTAGAATACTGGGGAGGATTTAAGCATTAAAAAAATTAAATCTGTAGAATTGCACTTGTTCTGCTAACTTCTTATGGCACTTTTCATTTCCCATTAACCCCACAGGAGACAGAACAAAAGTATCCTGCATCCTACAGTTGCCTCTCTCGAGTTTTCTAAGAGAAATTCTATGAAGCAAAGCCAAGACTAGACTGTTTCTCTGATCCACGTTTTTAAACCACACTTTCATACCTACTAAATGCACTAAAGAGGTGGTAGATGGCTATCTGTGCAAAACCTAACAAAAGCTGAACAAACAATTTTGTAGATTTAGGTGACCATCTAACTCAGTAGAACACGATTCTGTTTATCAGATAAATAAGGCAAACACAATCATTTGGTGAAGCACAAACAAAAAAGTAGCAATAAAAGTTACTAATCCTTTAATCCAGCATTAAATACTGCAGCTTTAATAGCTACAAAAAACATTTCTCAGTCTGTAAAAACACCACACATTCCAGTGAAACATTAAATAAACCAGTAGGGACTATCCATCATTACAGCTCTGATTTGTTACCCTTCATGTAATTTTGATTGAAAAAAATACCCATAACATTGCTCAAAATCCATTTAATATGACCTACTTCAGCATTCCTTGCCAGCAGGATAGAAAAACCTAACTCCTTAAAGTAACAATTTTGATATAAACAGGTAATACAGCATTCTAGTCTCTGGAATTTGCAAAATATTAAACCAATTTAAAAAACAAAACCCATTTTCAGCATTTTTAACCAGTCTGCCCAGCACTTTACTAGGCCTGTTTACTACCTTTTCAAGATGTACATATTCTGTCAGGATAGAAAACCCTAACTTCTTAAAGTAACAACTTTGAGATACACAGCTAATACAGCAGCCTCTGGAACTAGGACAATATTAAACTAATTGAAAAAAAATTTATAACCATTAAACCTATTTTCAGCACTTTTTTAAACCAGCCTGCCCAGCACTTTACTAAACCCCCTTACTACCTTTTCAAGATGCACATATTGTGTCAGGGCCTAAAACAGATTAATAAATTGTGATGGCCCTGTGCAGCTCTCCCAGGTGCATTCTGCCACTGCCCTTCCTACAGCCCAGAGTTTTTACCCTAAAAATTGACTATATAGATATTTTGCTACTAAAATAGCCAGCTCTCTGTTGCAGCATATATTGCAGTTAAGACAACCACAATAAACACAGCATCATCAAACAATTTCAGAAAGCTCCAACCCATACACAGTAACACCCTGCCATATCAGAAGCCTTCAACAGTCAGCCCATACAGACTAACATAACCTCACCTCAGAAGGCTGCAAGCATCTGCCCTTCTTGTTCTTTAGCCCAACATTTTAATACTCCTTATTGCTGATGCACTGCACCTGTGAGCCCTCTGCTCCCTTTGGTGATTGGTCAGTAACCCCTCAGCACTCCCTGGCTCATCACCTCCAACACTGCTCACCTGCCTTTCACAGCTGTATCCCATTGGGGATGGGGCTCAGCCACAGCCCCACTCCCAATTCCCACAAACTGTGTGCCCACACCCAGCTGGTTCTCATTGGGGATCATTTATTTAAGGACATGCACCTCAAGCACAAGTGGTAATTTGCTTGCAAAGAGAGGTGGTTAGGTAGGTAGAGGTCTTTTTTTATACTGCTACTAAAGTACTTTCATTAAGCTTAGTTTTCATCCTTGAAAAAGGTTTATAATTCCATATAATAATGAAGTTTCCAGAGGTTGTTTTTTTTTTACTGTCTATAACATATATCACAAGTGAAAGTTCAATTTGCTGTATCTTACTTTTGTTAGATCAGTTTTTCTTGTTTAACAAGATTTTCTTAACAATCCAAGTTTAAAAGTAGTAAATTCAGTTTCCCCAGTAATAAAATCCAATGAAATAAAAACAAAAGACAGCAGGATAAAACAACCCTCTTTTCTTGAAATGTCCCTAAGCACTCATAAAGTGAAAAAAAGCAGCTGTTTTCACTAGAGCAATAGTTTACACACTAAAGAGATGCTACATAGCCAACAATGACTTATTATTATGAGTGTATATAGAAAGGAGTCTTCCTGATTCAAAAAATATAAAAGTCAATAGCATAGCAATAAAATTTTAAGCTATTTAAAATGTGTGTAGTAGGTTTGTACCAGGGAGCAAGAATTGTTTTCCCTCCTTAACTTTGACTTAATACTCTTAAGGTCTGACCCTATAAAATCTTTCATTAAAACTAATTTTCTGTCCATGAGAAAATCTAGTTTTCTGCAGCCACTGGTGAACAAATACCTCAGGAACAGACTGTCTTTTCAATCCAAAGAGCTTCAGCGTTAACTAAAATATCTAAAAAGTATTTTATTTCTGGAAAATTAGCTTATAAATCAGAAAAGAAGGCTTTGGAACTCTATTAATTAGCATCCAGCTCTGCATAACATTGGTTCTAGCATGTTTTTAGTGCAAAAAATACACATCCCCATAAATTTCAACATCACTCTGCTTTCCTGCCACATTTCTCTAAAATAGGTATTTATGGAAGACATTTACTCAAAGAGTAGAAGAAATATTTGGTAAATGCATTGGAGCAGGTAACTCACTTCAGAATAATTAGTGCATGAAGAAAAATCAGATGGTCACATTCCAAATGTTAAGTAATCAAAAAATGCTATTTACTTCAGCTTCACAAAACAGGTGACACTGCAAGTCATCTAGTCATTACCTCTCTAATATATAGGATTATAGTAATTAATGCTTATTTTTAAAATAAAATTAACTCACTTAATGCCTTATAGTTGTGACTATCAATTAATTCAAAGTTTTGTATTCTGTGGACGATTAGCTGTAAAACAGAATCAAGTTAGCTCTAGGGTTTAACAGGCTGTGTAAATAACATTGGAGGTTGGGGGTTTTTTTTAATAATTTCTGTAGAAATGTGTCTGAGGATCTTTTAGTCTTAGTACCCTTTTTTTCCCCTAGGATCATAGGTTACTGTGATTGCTGTGTTTGATCCAAATATGCAATGCATCTGCCATCATAATTAGAAAAACACAGTTTGGGAGCTCAATTGTGGAATTCCTTCTTAACTTTGCACCTCCGTGAGGCTGAGTCCCTCACACAGACCGGGCTCAAATGTTACCAAATTCCGTATTTCCCATTAAAAACATTCACCTAACTACAATATAGTTGGCCCAGCTGAGGCTGAAAAATAGTAAATACGCTTCAAAATATTACACCAGCTGAGCTAGTCGGATAATGTACATTTGGATTTACACGAAGATGGGGAAAACCCGCACGTTTTAACGCGTTTATTTGGAAACCTTTTGACGCTTTTGAGGCGCCGCCTGAGGGAGCCGTGCCCCACAGCCCAGGGAGCTTTCCCCAGGTAAACTTGCTCCATTTACCGCTGGGTGCCTGTGCATGGGTGCCTGTATGCACAGACACCCAGCATCGCCTTTCGGTGATCCATAGGTGTAGATACACCAATTCCTGGGGACAGGCGTGTGACGGGGTTTAGAGCGAGCAGGCACCGCCCTCGCACCGCCCCGGGGCCGAGCCCGGGCCCGGCCCGCTCCGCCCCGTTCCCGAGCACGTCCGGGTCGGGCTCTGCCGTGAGGGGAAGTGCGCGCGGCGGCCCCGGCCCAGCGAGTGGCGGCTGCGGCAGCGCTGTCGCCAAGATGTCGCGGGGCTCCATCGAGATCCCTCTCCGGGACACCGACGAGGCGAGTCGGGCGCGGGGAGGGAGGGCGATCCGTGCCGGGGCGCGGGCGGTCGCCGCTGCCGCCCGTGGTTGTGCCCCGGGCTCGGGGCGCGGGTGTCGCTCGCAGCCCCCGTGGCGGGGTCGCAGGTGCGTGTCCGGCTACGGTCACGCCGCGCTTTGCTGTGTCAGGGGCTCTTGGTGCTCCTCAAGCGGCGCAAAGACACAGCCAGGGCAGAGGACCCTCTCTGTAAACTTATTTCACCGTGGAGCTAAAAACTTAGTTTAACTTTTCTTTATTTAAGGTACGCTGTCACAAGCCAAGGTTAGGTTCAGGAGGAGTGCGTGGAGATATGCAGCGTGTAACAAAGTTTGACGTTAAATCATTCCATGGCAGATACTAAGTTAATAGTGTAGTTAAATAAGGTGTTGCAACACAATGCTTACAGGCTGAAGAATATTCTCTGTGAATATCTGTATCCCTACTCTTCTGTATACATACACATATCATACATATATACATGTCCACAGAGACATTCATATATGCACAAATACATATATGGAAACAAATTTCTGTATGGCTGCCATTGAGGTTTTAAGTCTCACAACATTACTTTGTTCTGTAGTGTTTACATGTTTAAGGGCATTTTCTTCTGTGACAGAAATGTCTGTCTGAGGTGTCAACATGAATTGTGATCTTGGTGCTGCTGTTCAGGCTAGGACTACTTGGATCCCAAAATTCTGAATTGATCACTAGGGAATACAATAAAATACCTCTCTAGTTACCCCTGCTCTCTTTTACTTCCATATTTATTTATTGTGTTAGTAATACCTATATCTCATTCATAACTATTTTAGTTGATGGATGAAGGCCATTATCTGTCAAACAAGAGGCGCTATGCAAAATGAACTAAAATCAGTAAAAGTTAAGCAGAAATATTTTTGCTGGTATTCTAAAGTCTTGTATAGTCAAAACTAGAAGGTTTTATAAACTGGATTGCTCTAATTCAGCCTATAGAGGAGCCCCAGCGTTGGTAATCAGAGTACAACAACTTCTTTCTTGCTGTAAAATTAACTTGTAACTCAGATGACTAATTATTAAAGGCAGCATGGCTGAGTAAGGTGGACTCATAAGCAGTTAAATTGTGTTCCCAAATATCCCATCTGGGGAGTACCTGTTCCTTTTTCCTCATTTTATAATATCAAAGATTAGATCAACATGGGAGACTAATACTCACAAAACAATGCCTGAATGATGAAGAGTTCTTGATGTCGTGTGCTGGTCATATCTACAGTTGTGAATATTCAGAAATTCAGCTGCTTCAGTAGTCTCTTAATTTTCTAGTGCATAGAGATGATTTTACAAAATTTCAGGAATCTGAGTTTTAGGTATTGATTTTCTGACACCAGATGACTTGGAAGGTTTTGTCTCTGAGCTAGGTCTCTATATTACCTGTAGGGAAAGTTTTGGAAAGTCAGCAGTGTGCAGTCAAGTTGGTTATTAGCTGATTCTGAGCTTGAGGTCCATAGTGAAAGAAGTTGAATTAGGATCTCTGCTTGTTCTCCCTCACTTGTATCCCAAACATTGGTTTGTATTTTCTCTGAAGAGAGGCCATTGCTTTTATCTTGTACAGAATGCAATATATTGTCTCTCCTTCCTTTGTCCATAACCTTGTTTAAACACAAATACTTATTTATGTTTTATGCTCTGACAGGTCCAGTTTCCTTTCAGTTGAATGATAGACAATGTTTTTAATGCTTTGTGAAAAGATGATCTGTGTTGTTTGGTTCTAGGTTATTGAGCTTGACTTTGATCAGTTGCCTGAGGGTGATGAAGTTATAAGTATTCTGAAACAGGAGCACACCCAGCTGCACATATGGATTGCCCTAGCGGTCAGTATGGATACAAATTGTGTATTTAAATATTGTATTCACATAATCAAATCATGATTTCTAGTTCCATACTCTTAGGAGTGATAACTGAGTTCCAGACAGGTACTTTATGGGGTCTTTCAGTTTTTGATCATAGGCCAGATGTTTCTGATTGACATATGCATATTAGAATTTTAATTTAATCTCTTTTTCATGAAACAGTGCCTCTTGAGGGTTGCTTTCTATGTTTTCCCCCCCTCAATCCGTAGTTTTCCTGGTTTGTGCCTTTGATTACGTGCTTCATAAAAAAGGAGGGGGCAGTATCTACACTGTGGAAAGTATGGTTAAATGTCAAAACGTCAGAAGAGGAAGAGCAGTGGATTCTTCACTTATAAACAGCTCAAAAAGCTGTGTTTTAAGGTGGTGAGGCACTGGCACAGGTTGCCCTTAGAAGTTGTGGATAGCCCATCCCTGGGAGTGTTCAAGGCCAGGTTGGATGGGCCTTTGAGCATCAGGAGAGTGTCCCTGCCCATGGCTGGGCGGTTGGAACGAGATTATCTTCAAGGTCCCTTCCATCCCAGGCCAATGATCTAGAATCCAATGATTCTAGCACAGAAAAATATTTGGCATTATCAGAAAACCTTTCTCTGATGATACCTACATTTATTTCTGCTTTATCCCTACATCCTAGAAAAAGAGTCTGTGATACCTAAAGCATCAGCTTGGTGTGTTCTGTACTCACTGGGGTGGTGGTGTCTGTTCAAACTGTGTTTTGTAGCTGGAGTATTACAAGCAAGGCAAAACAGAAGACTTTGTGAAGCTGCTGGAGGCCGCCCGCATCGATGGCAACCTGGACTACAGAGACCACGAGAAGGACCAGATGACATGCCTGGACACCCTGGCAGCCTACTATGTACAGCAGGCTCGGAAGGAGAAGAACAAAGACAACAAGAAGGAGCTCATCACCCAGGCCACCCTGCTGTACACTATGGCTGACAAAATCATCATGTACGATCAGGTAAAACAGATATCTGATCAAAAAAATGCTTTTGTAAATTAGTGATTGTAAAGAAAAAAAAATATTAAAAAATATTAGTTCACCAAAAGGAAACTAGGAACTGCCCAGGCTTTAAAGTCATACGTAAGCAAAACTTGTACCTGAAATATATGTGGTGCCACCAGGGATAATTCTATCTAGCCTGGCACACCTGATAGAGCTACTTCAGTCAGCTTTGGAGATTGGGAAGGAAGGATTGGTATTCTCTTGGTTCATAAATGTAAGTTAATCTTTCATGTGGTCCAAACTTCGTATTTTACAAAGATAAATGTATTGCATTTTCTTTCCCTTGTCTAGAATCACTTGTTGGGAAGAGCCTGCTTTTGCCTGCTTGAAGGTGACAAGATGGACCAAGCTGATGCACAGTTCCACTTCGTGCTCAACCAGTCTCCAAATAATATTCCTGCCCTACTCGGTATGAGTTTATGGATATTTGTAAAAACCTGCTCTTTGGTTGAGTTTTGGAATTAATTATGTGCTTGAGAGGGTGTGTGTAGAGAGAATGTGATTGAGACACACATGGCAGAGACTAATTCAAATTTGGGGAGTACACATAGGTGGAGGAGCTAGGAAAAATGCAGTGCTAACTGGCATCTTCTGAGACCCATGGGCATCCATCCAGTCC
The DNA here is from genome assembly GCF_028018845.1 of Melospiza georgiana. Lineage (NCBI taxonomy): Eukaryota > Metazoa > Chordata > Aves > Passeriformes > Passerellidae > Melospiza > Melospiza georgiana. Next base: position 20,511,647 of record NC_080435.1, read on the forward strand.
AGCTATTTATGCTTCCCTGGTGGTGGCAATGAAGCTGGACACTCTGTTAAAGGTGAAGTTACCACTTGTGAGGGGTCAACAGACTGTACACTTGTAATTTAAGTTGTTTACTAGCCTCAGTAAGTATCTTTCCTTTGGACCAATAAGGAATTAGGTTTCTGCAGAAAAATATGAAAATGTAAATTTAATGTGTTTTCATGTTTGCTTTGTTCATACACTTGACATCATCAAAGGTAAGAAAAATTGTCATCTGAATTCTCTGTTAGTTTTTAACTGTATCTTTTGAAAATGGGCACAGCACAAGTTAACCAAATAATACTTGAATTTCTGGTTTATAATCTTTGTTTTATTCCTGGTATGTTCTAACAGGTAAGGCATGCATTTCTTTCAACAAGAAGGATTATAGAGGAGCCCTTGCCTACTACAAGAAGGCACTGCGTACCAATCCAGGCTGCCCAGGTAAGACAATATTTGCTACTGGAGGTATTTGCTGTACTTGCAAACTAACTCAGGTCTTCCTAATTCAAATTCAAAGGGCATTTTTGTGGTCTATATCTGTCCAGAGAATCCCAGCCCTCATTACAGAGGGATTTAGGCATTCACTGACTGAAGTATTTCTTAATATTTAGAGAAGGAAGTTGTGTTTAGGAAAATCCTGTTCTTTTTGGAGTATTACCCTTTAAAGAGGTATTAGAAAATGGGATTTTGCATGTAAGAGAAATTAAAGTTGTATGGAGAGGGAGGGAACCATTCAAGACTCTTGCAGAATTTCTTTATCAGTAAGCTCTTGGAATAAGGCTTCAGAAATAACAATAATGAAACAAGACATAAAATTCAAAATTCTGCTTAGAGTGTATGATGTGAGTTTTCCTGGTTTTATATTATTTTCTTTATGCAAAAATCTGGGAAAGTGATTTTAATGGCTGTAAAAGTGATACATGGCATTTAGATACATTAACTTGAGGTATTTACATTAGGGTCCTAAATACTTGAAAGTCTCTTGAGAGATGTGATAGACTTGCATAACCTGTCTGAGAAAAGGTTTATTGCAAAGTTAATGTGTGTTCTGTGGTCTGCTTTACCATAAGATTGATTGCTACAAAAGTCTTAGTTTTCAACAAACATCTTTCCTTTGCTCCCCTTTTTCTAATGGACACAGGTTTGAAACTGCTGTTTATAAATTCTCTATACTCTTTTATCACAAGTAGTCTGAAAGAGCAGTATGATACGAATTTTCTGTATTAGCCCATCTGTATTTGGTCATGGAAGCTGGAGGATGATAAACAGCATGTGAATCAGTTGATCATTTGAGGAGAAATGCCAGCTAACTTGTTTTTCATCTGTATTTTCTGAAGACCTGCTAGTTTGGGCTGAACTTAACTTGCCTAAGTAATGTCCAGCCCTTCCATCTGGCAATTTTTAATGCTTTTCTCTATTATTTTTTAATACATTCCCATAAAAGTAATTTTTTATTTGTTTGGCATTGGAGTCTGTGGGAAATAGATCAGTGTTCTGGGGTTTATCAAGAAATAAAGTCTTACTAATATTTTCAAGTTCATTTTGTGGCCAGCCAAGTATGGGCTGCTGCCTTAAAAAACCAGCAAATTGTTAGATGGCTTTACAGCCTTTAAGGAACTATGAAAAGCTCTGCTTTTGCTCCAGGTTGTGAAAAAAAAAGGCACAAAGTTGAAACTTTGGGATTGTGAGTGGTGTCCTGTTGTTCTCTAGCCGAGGTTCGCTTGGGAATGGGTCACTGCTTCGTGAAGCTGAACAAGCTGGAGAAAGCTCGCCTGGCCTTCAGCAGGGCTCTGGAGCTCAATTCCAAGTGTGTCGGGGCCTTGGTTGGACTGGCTGTTCTGGAGCTCAATAATAAGGAGGTGGGTCTGGCTTAGCAGGAATCCATGCTCAGTTCACTTTCTTTTAGCTAAAAAAAGCAAATTTTTCATCCTTTCGAAGATAGTTCAGTTTTGAAATGGGTAATAACTTCTGTGGTTGAATAATTTTAAATCTGTGCTACAATTGAATTATATTATAGGTATGTGCTTGTGATGTGAGCAGCACATTCTGAATAGCTTTCTTCTGTTGTTAAAAATCTTCAATTCTCTTATTTATAGAAGAGTTAGGTACAGAAAAACAGTGCTAGGTTAACTGTTTCATTTAAAATAATAAAACTCCATGATGAGATATGTGAAGGAAAGTCAAGGTAAAAGACATATTCCCAGGAGGTTAGAACAAGGTTTATGGAAGTTTAGGAGTTAAGCACAAATTTTCAAACAAGTTTCAGAGTTACATTCAGGCATGCATGCTGCATGGTAAACCAAAGAGTAGGCAAGAAGAAATTTTAACTGGGCTGATAAAAGTACAATTAAGTAGTGATCCACCTTTCTAGGTATTGTATCACTAGAAAAATACATGCAGATATAGCTTAGTTGGAATCATAACATCCTTAGCATGATTAACCATCTCAGATATATTATTACTGGAGGATGAGACCCTTAAGTATTTTTTAAAAAATGAATATTGTTACATAATTGTATGTGGCTAAAATTTAGTGTGCTGCTTTCTATGGTTCAATAGAACTATACTATTCTATAGAACTATACTACTTCTTTCTACGGAAAGATCTTTTGTTAGTACAGAAAGTCTGAAAATTTCTTGGTTTTCTACTTTGTGAGGGGAAAAAAAACCCTGTTATTACTTCCATGAAGAAACTAAAAAAAAAAGTGAGTATAAGAGTTTTTTTCATAAAACTACAGAAAGAACCAAAAATACTCGAGAGTCAAATTTTAATAAATTCCACAGATGAGAAATCAATAATATTTGGTATCTTTACCTTTTCCTGAAGATCTTTTGACTGAAGTCAAGGGATGAGCTCACTCACCTGAAGATTCAAAAAGCTGTGATTAAAAGCTGAGCCACTCAAAGATGTTTTGTGTTCTTTCTAAGAAATATATCACCTGTGTTTTACTTCAAACTGTTCTCACAATTTTGTAGTAAAAGTTAGTGTAATACTGAAGAGTTGACACAGAGAAGGGAGAGCACTCTGAGGAAAAGAGCCTCTCTGAATATCAAATTAATTGGTATCTTTTTTGTGCTTAGATATTTCCAATATTTCTTCCTCCTAGAAGATGTTATGATGTCAGATCAGGGTTGAGATTACGCTGTGCTCTCATTGAGGTCTGTCTGATCTGTTTTTCTTAAATGAAAGCACTTAGAGCTTTGGGACCTCTACCCATCTACTGGATTGGGTTCATGAGTTGGACATGAGACTCAAGGTATTGGAAAACTTGGGCAAATGCACAGTGGGATTATAAACCACATTAACATTTGAAAATGAACACGGGAAATACTCAGTATCTCCTAATCCAGGTGTATTGTTATGCTAGGTTTGGAAAGATTGCACCTGTTCAAACTGAAATTGATTTTTTGGCTGCTTTCATGTTATGTTTTAACCTCTTAAAACCTAATCTATTCAATAACACAGCTTCTTCTCATCATAATTACAGAGTTAAGCACAGCTGTTAGATGATTTCTTGATAGCATTTTTGGTGTTTCTCTTCAGAAATAAGTACATATTAAGCTGACATGTTTGTGATACAGATTTAATAGTTGTCCTAAATAAAAAGCAATTATTTTATCAGTTGTGGATTTGAACTTGTAGGTAAATCACATTTTTACCTGTGGGAAGCCTTCTTTAAGGTGTAAAGCTTCTTTAGAAAAGAGTAAGTTGATGCAGTGATATTTCTGTTTAAACACCTGAAACTCACACTGATTTTAAAATGAGGTCTAAAGTTGTTGTTTAGAATTTGAACATGAAAATATCTTCATTCCACTGTTGAATGAATTGGGTAAAACATTGAAACCTAAACCATGCTGGCACTGGGGACACTGAATAGTAGAAGTAGAAGGAAAGCTGTCAGGCTGTGAGTGTGACATGTCAAAGGACATCAACACTAAGTCTTTTGGGTTGTTTTGCTTCTTTTATTCCTAGAAAGTCCTGCTGTGCTTCATTTCCTATTTTCCACCTATATGCTGCAGGAAGAAAAGCCTGTAGCTGAATTTACTTTTTTTTTTTTTTTTTTTTTTGTGAGCTCAGTATGGTGTTGTCAGAAATCCTGAGCAGCCTAGACTGAAGAATGGTTTTGAAGCTGGTAATAAGATACAGATACTGAGGTGCTGCTGATACCTGTCAATGTTTCATTTAGGCTGATTCCATCAAGAATGGTGTTCAACTCCTCTCTAGGGCTTACACAATTGATCCCAGCAATCCAATGGTGTTGAATCACTTGGCTAATCACTTCTTTTTCAAGAAGGTAAGACATCACTGAAATTTTACAGTTAAATGCTTGATAACCTCTTAACAATAAGAATTTTGATGTTAGATTCAAATACATTTCATCAGGTGACTAATATCTGTTAATCTAGATAAAGAAGTGTGAGGTTTTTGGCCTAAATTTTGTATGAACTTTTCTCAAGAAAACCAAGGTACATGTACTTAAATCAAAATCAACTTTGTGTCCTGAAGGGGTTTTGAGTTTTTGATGTTTGGAATTGGATTTTTGGTTGGTTGAAGTTTTTGTTGGTTTGTTTTTCCCCTCCTCACTCTTCCATGCTTTAAAACATGAAATATAGAAAAGATTAGTAACAGCTAAAACTAAATCTATTGTTATTTAGTCAGTGCTGTGACTAAAGCTTTGTCATGTTTTCCAGCTATCCATGTTTAAATCATAAAACCACTTGACCATAAATAAAGTGAAGACTTCCAAATTTCATTTAATTTCCTTTTTTTTTTTTTTTTTTTGTCAGGACTATGGTAAAGTACAACACTTGGCTCTTCATGCTTTCCATAACACAGAAGTGGAAGCAATGCAGGCAGAGAGCTGTTACCAGCTGGCAAGATCTTTTCATGTGCAGGTAGGGCAGTTTTTAAAACTCCCCTTTGAGCTCACATTTTAAAAAAGTCTCTGTTATAAAAGTTCATGCAAAGGTTGCCTGTAAAAACACTGACTGTTCTTCATTTAATTCCTTTTAATTAGGAAGATTATGATCAAGCTTTCCAGTATTATTACCAGGCCACTCAGTTTGCCTCATCTTCTTTTGTACTTCCGTTTTTTGGATTGGGTCAAATGTACATTTATCGAGGGGACAAAGAGAATGCTTCACAATGCTTTGAAAAAGTCTTGAAAGCCTACCCTAACAATTATGAAACTATGAAAATCCTTGGATCTCTTTATGCAGCTTCAGAAGACCAAGAGAAACGGGACATTGCAAAGGTGAGTTTTCCTTCCACCAGCATCGTGTTCATTTGGAAGAGTAGAACTTGGAAATCAGATTGTTCCTTAAGTTGAGTAAAACTCAGGGTTAGGTGGCTGTGGATGTGGAATATTTCATATGGGCTCTCATGAGGGGTTTTCCTGTCTGTGAAGAGTCACAACTTCTGGGCAGAACTGAGACTCCCCTGGGCTCTGGGTAAAGCATGTCCAGGAATTTAGAGAAGCTCCAGCCTCATGTCTCTCTTTGGTACATGAAAAGGGCAGAATTCTTTCCATATATATATAAAATTGTCTGAAGATGGGAAGTTAGCTTATGATTTCCTGAAGAGAGCAAATCAGCTGGTGATACCTAGAAAGCACTTGTCCTGTCTGCGCTTATCTGGAAGGACAGTGAAGGACAGTGAATACCTTTTTTAAATGAAAGGTATTTTAAATCTAATGTTGGGTAGATAAATGCAAGAAATGTTAGACATTTCTCTAGCTTTTTATGTTGGTGTAATAGCCTTTGTTTCTCTAAGACTTGAAGCAGGTGTTCTGTTCTACAGAAGAATAGAATAATGAAGGAAGAAAACTAATGCAGATTTATTACAGATGTTTAGGATGTTTGCTTCTGCAGTATGGTATATCTTTCTAGTGTTAAGGTGAATGCCTTCGCTCTTTTATTTCCATTTTTTAAACAGGCTGTGTGTCTTTGAAGTGGCATAATTATCTTCTGTTTTTCAGGGGCATTTAAAGAAAGTCACGGAACAATATCCTGATGATGTAGAGGCATGGATTGAGCTAGCCCAAATTCTAGAACAGACTGATATACAGGTATTATTAATACTCACTTGGTGAATTGTGTGTGTGCTTTTCATAAGAGCAGGTAGAGCTCTTTCTCTTCTTTCTTTCATCCACTTTCTGTTTCTTTCCAAAGGGTGCTCTGTCAGCCTATGGCACAGCCACACGCATTCTGCAGGAGAAAGTTCAGGCTGATGTCCCTCCAGAGATCCTGAATAACGTGGGTGCCCTGCACTTCAGGCTGGGAAACCTGGGAGAGGCAAAGGTATGCAGTTACTCACAGTTTGAATGGCGTTTCTTGGTCACACTGAGGTTTTTCTTTGAGGACATTCTGGAGTGCTTCATTGCTCTTTTCTCTCTGTGCTTCAGAAATACTTCCTGGCGTCGCTGGATCGTGCCAAAGCAGAGGCTGAGCATGATGAGCATTACTACAATGCCATCTCTGTGACAACATCCTACAACCTTGCCAGGCTCTACGAGGCCATGTGTGAATTTCACGAAGCTGAAAAGCTCTATAAAAACATTTTGAGAGAACATCCAAATTACGTTGATTGTAAGAAACATTTGGTATTTCAGTTCTACATCCTTATAATGCCAAAAAATCTTCTGATTGACAGTGTCCTCTGCTCTCCTGTCTGTCTTCCCTTGTTTTCACAGTAGCATTGGGGCTGAGTAGCCTGTGCTATTTGCCACAAGCTGCAGCACTCATCATGCCCCAGCCTCATCTGTAGCCTTTTCCTGCTTGTTTTCCATTGTCACCTGCAGATACCCTTCCCAAAGCTTGTGGAGATGGGAGAGCTATTTAAAGTGGAGGGAGAACTATGTAACTGATGGATCCTTATTTCTTTGCAGTTTTTCAGTTGTTCTTAACTTATAAAGCAAATTTAACAGATTCATAATACTCTAATTCTTCAAAACCTGCAGTTTCTCTCTGACCTTACATGGGTACAAGTTCCTTCTTCACATCATATTTCTTGTGAATAGAATATGAAAGGTGCCTTAGTGTTTGCTGTCCTTAGCTGATGCATGGACAATATTTTCGTTGTACAAGATGACTTTAACCTGTTCTCTGATCTTTATTTTATTTTCTATCTTTATTTTCAGGCTACTTGCGCCTGGGAGCTATGGCCAGGGATAAAGGGAATTTTTATGAGGCTTCTGATTGGTTTAAAGAGGCACTTCAGATCAATCAGGTTTGTACCCCTATAAGTGTTTAACATTAAAACACTCTGAATAATAAGTTAGCTTAAAATTTAATTTTCCTCTTTTTTGTGTTTTTAATTTGTTTAAACTAGAGGAAGGAGAGCTGCTAGATCTGCTCTCTTGTGTTTTGTTTGGGGTTCTTTTGAATATGGAATTATGTTTAAAAAGAGTAACACTTTATGCTTGAAAAAGAACCCTTGCAAAGGAAAATAGTGCTTTTGTAACTTAAAGTGAATTTTTATTTAGGATCATCCAGATGCCTGGTCTCTGATTGGCAATCTTCACTTGGCTAAACAAGAGTGGGGTCCAGGACAGAAGAAATTTGAAAGAATATTGAAGCAGCCCTCCACACAAAATGATACTTATTCCATGCTGGCTCTTGGCAATGTCTGGTTACAGACTCTCCATCAGCCCACAAGAGACAGAGAAAAGGTAATGGGCATCTCTCTGCCCTGTGTGTGGGTTTGTTTATTTTTTGTATGTTGTTAGCTATTCAGAGCCTCTTATTGTTGTCTGGCATCTTCTAGTCCATAAAACCTCTGGGTAGATCTTTTAATACCCCACTTTAGAAGTGAGTGATGAATTGGGGCATTTCTCTCTGCAGGAGAAACGTCACCAAGACCGTGCATTAGCCATCTACAAGCAAGTCCTCAGGAATGACCCAAAGAATTTGTATGCTGCCAATGGCATAGGTGAATATCAGACTCTAGTTTTGCTTCAGATGTGATCATACTCTTAAGTCTCGTGCTTTATTAGAGAATTGTTTGTTCAGGGCCTGAGCACCGTAGAGTGGAGCCCAGGAAATGGCAGCTATGTCAGTTTTTGAAGGGGCACTTTATTGAAGTATATTGAACTTTCTGTGCTAGGAGTGCACAGTGCATGAAGCTGGAAGCTCACACTGTCCATGTTCCTCTCCCCTCAGGAGCTGTCTTGGCACACAAAGGATATTTCCGTGAAGCTCGTGATGTTTTTGCCCAAGTGAGAGAGGCCACAGCAGACATCAGCGATGTGTGGCTGAATTTGGCACACATCTACGTGGAGCAGAAGCAGTACATCAGTGCTGTACAGATGGTAACATCTCCACATAGAACTACCTCCTGTCTTGGCTCACATAACTTCTAGATGTCTCTCTGTTGTCAGGGCAGCTGGGAAAGTTTCTGAGCAGTGTTTTAACAAGTTCTAGGCCTATTTCTAACAAGCTGTTGGCTGTCCAGTCTAGATTTAGTAACAGACTGCCAAATGTGGGTATGGGGTAACAAAGCACTTACCATATTTTATACTTTTTTTGGTAGCAGGGTTGGAATTTTGGTTGTGGAATAAATTATTAGCCAGAGTGGTTTCAGTCAGTGTAGTTACTGTACGTGATTTACATGCAGATATTTCCAAAGTAAGTAAATACAATTTGCTGCTGGGATTTTCTTTTAAATAGCAACAATTCCCATTTTTGTTCTTATAAATGACCACATAAATACTTTAAGAGTTATCCTAAAAGCTGACTGGGCTGTAATTTCACTCACCACGGTTAAAATCACAAAATAATTCATGTTGGGAGAAAGCTGTTGAGGTCAGCTAGTTTAACCTGACCTGCCCAAGCAAGTAAATGTTCAAGTGTCAACCTGTTCTGAGTAAATTGACTCAACTAGTTGATGAAAAGCATACAAATAAGCTTAAAAGCACAGCATATGTTGAACAGGACAGAAACTAAGAACAAACTTGTGTCATTTAAGATGCATGCTTATTGAGGCTCAAAGACACTTCATTCAGAGCTATTCTGAAGCTTTTTGTGATGCTTAATAAAGAAGTGTTTACTGGCCTTTCTTACATGCTCAGGAGCTCAGTAGTCACTGTCCTGCAGTGAGCTATTGTTAGCAAGCTTTGGCAACACAGTCACATTCACTCTGTTGTGCTTGAATGGGGTCTGTTGTTTTTTTAGCACTTTGACTATTTTTATTGACAAAAAGCCTAATGAAAATCTCATTTTAGCAATTGTTTAAGCAGTGAATTGCAGTGGGGGAGTGGGTATCACTTTCATCTATTGATTTGGGAGAAAAAATATTTTACTAATTTGCTGATTTATTTAAGAAAAGGTGTTATTAGAAATGTGTTTGTTTACTGAAGTGTTTTATTGTTCCCTGGGTTTTGCTATGCAGTCACGGTGTGAAATACATTATATTGGACTCAAAGGGAGACAAATTGAAATTGCTAGCCCAGCTTACTGCAGCCACAATAATTATCCTACTGAGTTCTCTACCCTAAAGCATACAAATCTGAGGCAGGCTTGAGCTAAACACAGAATCTTGGATGCTGAAGGTGCTCACCACACAGTGAGATCCAAGAGTAACAACCTCAGGTGTTGCAGTTCAGGGCAATTTTTCTGTATTTGAGCTGCAAATAAAACTTACTTTATATTCCTTCCTATTTTGGAGGCTTAGAGAGGGTGAAGGGTTCCTTGAGAAAAGAGTATGTCAAACAGAAGGTGCTTTTTACTGAAAATGATAACACTTGCTATCTTTTAAGCCTTTAATTCTAGACCCACTGAAGTTATAGTAACAAGTCATCTTTTACACTTTAGAGAAACTGATATCCCTTGGCATGGGTAAGTTCCTCAGCTGGGTGGACAGAGCAAAGCTGAGTTATCTGGAAAGTCTGAATTTTTTTTTTAACCAATTACATTAGATGTATAGAATTAGTATATAGATATATTTCAATTCATAAAATATTATATGAATAAAGAAAATAGATTGTTTATTCCCCCCACATACTGTGGAGAATATTTGAGTGATCTTCAAATGAGTCATGTTGGTTGGACTTTGTTGCAGTAAATGCTACTTTAAAAAGTATTCTTTTGTACCTAAGACCTACAGAGCCTTCTGGGCTGCAGCCACTTTCTAGAAAAAATCAGGTACTTGCTATGGAATAGGAGAATGTTCTGATCACTGAAAGGGAGGCATCCATGTAGCATAACACACTTCTTTAAAAAACAAAAGGCATATCAGCAGTAATGCTTTTTGGGATTAGAAACATTTACTAGAGTTTGCCAACCAAAATAACAAACCACTGTTGCCTCTTACTTTGATTTTTTTTCTTTTATTTCAGTATGAAAACTGCCTCAGAAAGTTCTATAAGCATCAAAACACTGAAGTGTTGTTATATTTGGCCCGGGCACTGTTCAAATGTGGCAAATTACAGGAATGCAAACAAACTTTGTTAAAGGTATGGATCTAGAACATCATGGATCACAGAATAAAATTACTGTTAGTTGATGTGTATTTGTGTTTCTTTAAATTTGGTGGTCTGGGGTTGAAATTATGGTGTTTATTCTCTTTATGTCATTTCTGTATCACATTTCTGTTGTAGTTTATCATAAAAACGTGGGTTTTTTTCCAGGCCAGGCATGTGGCTCCAAGTGATACAGTCCTCATGTTTAATGTGGCTTTAGTGCTGCAAAGACTTGCTACCTCTGTCCTGAAAGATGAAAAAAGCAATCTGAAGGAAGTCCTTAATGCTGTGAAAGAGCTGGAGCTCGCCCACAGGTAAAAATCGTTAGTTTTTAATCCTTGTAATCCATGTTGTTGTCCCCTTACAGTGTGCTTGCAGTATTGAGCACAAATCTGGTTAGAAGAGCAATCATCTTCTACAAGGCACTACATAATTCTAGAGTTTCTAATAGGAAAACAAAATATTGAGCCTGACAAAACTGTGTGTTCAGATTTTGTTCCAGAACCAGTTTTGTTTGACCAGGTCCCAATATGTCTTTGTCAAAGTTTTGTTTTTGCTGTGACCAAGATGCTCTTCTTCCCAGAAATGTACAGTTGAAAAGATGTTGATAATTATTCTACAACTTGAATGCTGTTTTATGACTTCTTTCAAAGCCAACTATAAGGCTTAAAAGCAAATCTGTTTATCTTACATAAGTATAATTAATGACTAGCAGTCCCTAAAGATTAATTTCACCCTCCTTTTGGTAAGTAAAACCCAAATACTGTCACAGTTTAAGAACAGAAACAGTTTCTTAAGTGCATTTGAGATATTTTAGTTCTGTTTAAAAAGCAATAATAGAAAATTTTGTGCAGACACCAGTATGATTAATCTGATCCAGTTGTCACCATCCTTGAACAGAGCTTTCAACCATTTATCCTTCTCCTAGGGGTAGCTGGTGCATGATTTGTGCATTCCTAGCTCTGCTGTTACGTTGAGGATGGAAGTTCTGACTTAAATTTAATTAGAAGCTTGTTATTTGTTGTCTTGAAGAAGTTGCATGAATTTATTTTTGCCTATTAACTACAATTTTTGGAACATACTCTCCATAGTCTAGACCTCAAGCAAGGAATTTTTATATTCATGTACCCAAGAATTTGAGTCTAGCACAAAACCACTTCATTTGGAGGGTATATGGGAAGAAATGGTGGCAATCTTGAAAGTTAGAAGTAATTTTCTTTTAAATTTGAGAAACTTTTCAAAGCACTGATCATCATATCTTACTTGGAAGTTTGTTGTATTCCCAAGGGCCTCTCCACTAGGTCAAGGAGGCTGTTCTGAAAGGATTTTTGATAAACAGGTTTCCCTTCCTTCTCTTATGCTGAATTCAGGCATGTAATCTGTGACAGATAAATCAATCTTTCAGGTCAGCAATGTACTTACTGCTAGGAGCCAGCATATGAAATCTCAGAACTCTCTTTAGAATGTTTCCTCTCCAGAGTGGTTTTAGAATGCTTTAGATTTGAGTATTCTGAATGCACTTTTTAACTGTTAAAAGGTGCTGTATCAAAAGATGTTGGCACAGAGGAAATTGGTGGGATTTCCTCATCTGTTGAGTTCTACAGGTTTGTAATTCAGGAGTAAATGGTTTGTTTTAAGGCAAAATTGCAGTAAATATGTAAGTAATGCTATCTTTGCTTACTTTGGTTTCTTGTGATTTCCTCCAGGTACTTCAGTTACTTGAGTAAAGTAGGTGATAAGATGAGATTTGACTTGGCACTTGCTGCTACAGAAGCCAGGTAAAAAAATAAAACAAAAACAACCCACAAAGAAGTCCTTCATTCAGATTCTAAGGGGAATGTTTTTGTCCTGTTTTTGGGGGTTTTTTTTAAGTATTAAAACTAGATTCCACAATTTCAGCTGTCATTTTGTTAGAACGATAGAAATACAAGTGCAGGGTCACTCCCTGCTACTGTTTCATTCTTTTCCTGAGTTTCACTTCTGCACATTCTTGTAAGATTTCCACAGCCCCATACAAATACCATGTGTTGGCCATCCTGCACTGAATGGGTATTATTGAAGCACTTTGTGGAGAGAAGAAAATTTCAATATTAAAAAAATGTCATTTTGGCATCAGCTGAGAGGGGGTTGAAAGCACCTTGCTTTAATGTTTTGTGTGACTTGGACAGTTTATGCAACCTTAACTCTCACACTATGGGGTTTCTAAAGCTTGAATTTTGCCCTACCTTTCCAAAAAGATTTGTTAGGTTGTTGTGATTAAATACAGGTTCTTATTAACTATACTTCTGAAGCTCTCCAAATTGGTTGGCATTTTTCCTTTTATGTTCATGTGTGGGTTTTCTGTATATGAATTGGCTACGTTTGAAGTGTGAATCAATATGTTGTGAAATGATCCAATGGAACATAAATTAGCTTACTAAAAATGCTTTCATTTTCTCAAAAATCTGCACTGCTCTTCTTTGTGCTATTTCAAGTAGCTGGTTTTTTAGTTCATTGGGGATATGAATGGTGTGTTGTGATGCAGGCACTTTATAAAAGCATTTCTTTTTGTGTTTGCCACCTTGCCTTACCTGAGAACCTTGATTTTGCAGGCAGTGCTCTGACTTACTGAGCCAGGCCCAGTATCATGTGGCTCGGGCACGTAAGCAGGATGAGGAGGAGAGGGAGCTGCGTGCCAAGCAGGAGCAGGAGAAGGAGCTGCTTCGCCAGAAACTGCTTAAAGAACAGGTTTCATCCCACTAAATTCTGTATATTGCATTTTATAAGTGCATACACTGACAATATGTGCTCCTGCTGCTCTGGGGTGGTACCTAGTACCTGTTTTTCTTAGTCATAGGAAGTGCCAGCTGAAAATATTGCAGCTAACAGGTGATGCTCTTTCTTCCCCATAGCCTCAGAAATATTTAATTGATGTGCTAGAAGTTCTGCCATTAGCCTTTTACCTATTCTACCATGGGCTTTTTTGTAGAAAACTTTTTTTACAAAACTTTTTCTTTTTCTTTGCCATGTGCATCTTCTGCTGTGACACAGAGCATCAAAAAGCAATTTTCCAGTCTCCTGACAGCAAATCATTTCTGTGCCTGCTGTTATAATCACCGTGGGGTGCAAATACAGCAGTAATGGTTGGCTTCCTTGGTGTTTCAGGAAGAGAAGCGCCTGAGAGAAAAAGAAGAGCAGAAGAAACTTCTGGAACAAAGAGCTCAATATGTGGAGAAGACCAAGAATATTCTGATGTTCACTGGTGAAGTAGAAGGATCAAAGGAGAAAAAACGTGGTGGCGGTGGAGGCAGGGTAGAACAGAATGTTTTCATTTCTTTTTTTGTTTTTTATTTCTTTTAAATCCTTAATTTTCCCCTTCTGATATATAGTCTCTTGCAGGAGCACAGGTTTTTAATTTCAAACTCCTAGGTTCTACTGAGTTAAATTGCACAGGTTTAATACTAAAATGTCAAAATTGGAAGCTAATACTTAAAAGTTCTGAGCATGGTGGCATCACTAAAATGTGTTCAATTGTTAAAAATAACAGAAGATTATCTTATGTGCCAATTCTGAATCAGTTTCTAAATTATACCTCTCTGGTGCCAACTTTGCCATAGTCTCTAGAAGGTCTGTATTTTCATTTCTCCAGAATATGTTCAGCTAAATTTCCATTTTGAAGTGTTTCCTGGGAGCTTTGTAACTGGGATGTGAATAATAGGTTGTGTTGTCTGTGTTTCTTACAGCGTTCCAAAAAAGGAGCAGGGGAGTTTGATGAGTTTGTCAATGATGACAGTGATGAAGATCTGCCCATCTCTAGAAAGAAAAAGAAGAGGAAGGGCAGTGGCAGTGAACAGGATGGGGAAGAAGAGGAGGGTGAGAGAAAGAAGAAGAAGAGGAGGAGGTAGCTGATACTTTAATTAATTGAATTTTAATTCATTTCAATTTAATATTAGACTTCCCTGAGCAATAGCAGGGCTTTTAAGTAAATTCTCTGCAGTCTTTTGTAACAGTTTAAAAACAAACTCGTATCAAGATGTCACAAGATTATTTTTTACTAACACATTATACTTTATAAGACTTAAGCAACCACTCTGCAAAAGAAATAGGAGTAACACTTGATGAACTGGACATTTCTTGAGACTGGTATTTTTGTATTTTTTAAGGGTTTTTTGCAATATTATGCTTTATGCCATATAAAATGTGTTTCTGTTCAAGACCCCAGAAGGCAGAAGAGGGGAGTGATGATGAGGAACACGAAAACGGCCCACGGCCTAAGAAGCGACGTCCACCCAAAGCAGAGAAGAAGAAGGCTGTAAGTTAAACCCTGAATAACTGCATCACTCTCTAAATATGTATTTGGAGTTCAGCATTACCCTGGTCAAGAGAGATTTATTAGTGTTGAAAATTACAGCAAAACCTCCTAAAGCAAACTGCTCTTAGAGCTTATTTTTATCCTTCTCCCATATTGCTATTGCTGCTTCAAGGATGAAAAGCCATCTAGAATCAAGTGATAGTAAATGGAAAATTTTTTCAGGGCTTGTCTGGTTTTCTGAATGTGTTTGTACATTTGGGCCCTGTGCCACATTAACAAGCAACTCTTTGTTTTCCCCCTATACAGCCCAAACCAGAGCGTCTGCCTCCTTCAATGAAAGGAAAGATCAAATCAAAAGCCATCATTTCATCAAGTGATGATTCTTCTGATGAGGACAAACTCAAAATTGCTGATGATGGGTAAGAACCTTAATTAACTTTGTATGAACTTAGAGTTTCAATGCATGCCTTCAAGAGAAAATGCAGTGTTAATGAGATAACATGAAGATAATGAGAAGTTTTTCATTGTACTCACAACATCCCTTCCCAGTGCAAATTAATTCCACTCATTTTTCTAAAACTGGTGTGAAAAATGAATGTATTTTATGATTGACTTTTCGTAAATATTAAAATGAATATTATATGTGTTGTGTTAGAAAGTAATGCTGTATTAATTCTCTTAAGTACTGTGTTAAATATAGTTTTAGGTTAGAAAAAATGTTAAAATAGAAACTATGCTATGTAAGATACTTTGTTTAAAAGGAAGGACTCACAGTGAGATAGCAGTCACAGGACTCCTAAATCTTTCAGAGAAAAAGAATTTATTGCCTTCTTTTCAGAAGAAACGAACTTCTTCCCGCCTCAAAGGCACTGTTAGGATTTGGAGGATGACCAGACAGAATCCTGTATTTGAATGGAATTTATGCATCATGTATGAGGTGTATGAATATGCAACAGGCTATTGCTTTTAAGGGTTAATCCTCTGTTAACGGGTGTCCTTTTTCGAGCTTATGCTGCCCAAAAAAAGGTACCCGGACGTCCGTGACTCTTTGTCTCTATTGACTCATATTGTCCTAATCCAAATTGTCCAAATTATTATTACTCTAATTGTATTACTGTTTTTATAACCATTTTATTACTATTAAGCTTTTAAAATTTTAAAAACAAATGATAGGCATTTTTCACAACTAGCATTACCCAAACCCTGGTGTCTTGCTTTATGTATCAGCTAAAGTGAGCGCCTTTTAATACCATTTTTTCCCTCTGCTTTTCCCCACAGGCACGCTAGGAATAGCAACAGCGATTCTGAGGAGGGGGAGCAGCAGCACAGCAAACGCATTGTTTCCGACAGCGATTCCGATAACAGGAACAAGTCGGGCAGCGAGGCCGGCAGCCCCCGCAGGTCCGGCGCCCGCGTCTCTGAGGAGGAGTCTGACAGCGACCGGTCCCCGAGGAAGAGGCGGCGCTCGGAGTCGGAGCAGTCGGACAATGAGTCCGTGCAGTCGGGGAGGAGCCGCGGCTCCGGCGGCTCCGAGAACGAATCGCGGCCGGCTTCGCGCAGCGCCGAGTCCGACCGGGACTCCGAGAGGGGCTCTGACCACGAGGGGTCTGCCAGAGCTTCTGGCAATGAGTCCGAGCCAGAGGCGTCCAATGATGAGGGCTCTGAAGGGGGCTCGGATGACAGCGATTAGAGCTGAATTACAGACCCTATTTTTAAAAAGTTCATGTAAATACATCTCAGTTACAGGGAAGATAGAATTTTTATATTTCAAAACTGTGATTTAAAGAACCTTAATGTTTTAGTAAACTGTTGTGAGACCTTCTTGTGATTCTTTCTATTAGTTACCGATGGATGTTTCTCTGAGTTGGCTTATGGTGTATTTTTAAATTTAAACCACTGTAGGTGCACAGAATCTCTGTCCTGTAGTCAGCACACCGAGGATGGAATGCATGTAAAAACTATGGAACGTAAAATCTCCTTAGGTGGTTCAGTGTGGCTGAAACTTTGTTCTGTGATTAAAGATGCATAGATGGATCTTAAAATCCTACCAGATGCAACAAAGAGCTGTGGATATTTATCTTTTTCCTCACTCGGAGTAAAGGTCAGTAGGGAAGTTTTTCTTACTTTCTATTAAAGAATAAATGTGCCACAATGCAGCTCTTTTATGTTTTCAAGGGTTTGTTCTTTTGCTTCTGTTTTTGTGTTAAATCAGTTGAAAATGTGCAGATCTTAGAGAAATTTTATAAACTAGTGATGCAGATTTAGATGAAATATTTAAATTGGCTGGTAAAGACATCTGGGAGAACTCTGTATTACTTGAGAAAGGTAAAGCTGCAAGTGTCACAATAAAATGTTCTTGCTTATTTGCTTGGAGTGATTTATTTTACTCCTTAGAAGGTATAAGCAGAATACCTGAAAAAGTTGAATTTGGAATCTCTATGGAGGAAGTGGTCCTCCCTATATTGTAAGTACATGGCTTGGAACTAAGTCCTTTCACATAATGTGCTCAGGAATAACAATGAAAAATTGCTGTGCTGTAGACTAAATTGGATTTCTCTCTGTGGTTCTGAAAAGGAAATGTTTTCCTCTTTTTCATTGGTCATTAATTCCTATGTCAAGCATTTGCTAAGAGAAGATTCTGTAGGTCTGGATGGTGTATTGCTACCAATTCTAATAGATTGTATGGCCTAAATATGTTGCCTTGTTTTTAGGAGCCTGGATTGTCACTACTGATAGCTCACTTGAAGCACTAAGAGAAAGTGAAGTTTCCCATGCTGCTATTTCTGGTTTGTTGTGAGCATGAGCTGTTCTCATTGTGGATGAGTTTGTTCATGTGTTTGTGGGCTGTTGGTAACCATAGCAGACAGCAGGATGCAGAACACTCGAGAAGTCTCTCCTTGTGGCTCAGTTTGGTATCAAGTTTGTATCTGTGTTCTTATCTAAAGCTTAGCATCAGAGTAGAAGAACAACCCTCATGTTTGCTGGGTCAGAGCAGAGCTGAATCATGACCCAGAACCACAGGGAAGCAGTGGATAGCTGAGCTAGGAATGCTTGGTGTCACATGGCTTCATTTATGAGGCTGTGGAAAGTGTGAGGAAATTGGTGCAGCTCAGGAAAGCTGATACATGCAAAGTGAAACAAACAAAGCACAGACAGCAGTGGCAGGTGTGAGAGTAGCCAGCTCTTAACAATAGGAAGGAAAAAGATGTACAGCACTTAGTATGGGATCTTAGAAACTTTTCTCTGCCTGAAATACACCTCTGCTGTCATAGCTTTATGATGTTACTAATTCTGTCTTCCTTGTGAAAAGTCTGCAGATTTTGTTTGATGCTGTATGTACAGAAAATATATTTTGTGTTGGCTAAAGATAGCTCTAGATGAAGAAGTGCTATGTGGGTCTTCAGACCTAACATCCAGCTGGAGAGAAATGATTTCTGGAAGTGTACAATAACAGGGATTTTCAGACATGTCTTGTGAGAGGTATTTTTTGTCTCTCCAGAGAAAGGAGTTGTATAAGGAGAGGTTATGACTTAATACAGCTTGAACTGTGTGATGTACAAGAGACCAATCAACAGGGACAGAAAGGGGACAAGGGATGCTTTTACTTCACTATTCCTCTGCTTTTATGTAGCAAAAGAGGAATCAAAAAGCCACCAAAAACCAGAAGTCATTTTCTTTTTTCTGCCCTTTGAGAGGAAAGTTAATGGGATGATTAAGATTATGTAAAAAGTCATGTGTTGCTGTAATTGGAGAGAAAGCTGTGTTTTAGCTTAATTCATATTTTCTAATGCTTGTTTTTTGCAAGTGCTGTGGTGGAATAACATTGCCGTAATTCTCTCTTGGCAGCATTCCTTGCCTTCTGAAGTAGGTGGTTGGCTTGCAGCTATTAAATTCCTTTATTTTTAGCAGTAATCTATTCCTGGATGAAATACAGCAACTTAGAAGTGTAACACTGCCTTGCTAGAGAAGTGCTTTATTCCTAGTTTGTGTTTTGCATCCACAGTTTTGTGATGTGCATTGCATCCATTCAATGCACAGTTCCATGGCTGCAGGAAGTGTTCCTGCTGAGCTCTGTTGCTGCATTTTGTGTGAGCAGCACATAATCTCCAGAATACAAGAGGAAAGAGGCATGTAGAATTTGCTCTCACTTCTGAAATTTGTAGATTTGGCCTTTCACAAAATGTTTCAACTGTAACTTGACCAAACAAAAAAAAAAAGGTTGCTGGGTTGGGTATTTTGGTTTTGGGGAGTTTTTGGAGGAAGAGCAGAAGAGGAGAGTTGGTTGGGGTGTGTGTTTGTAAATTCTTGGGTTTTTTAGTCCACTTACTCAATTTTCTCTTTCAGAAGCTTTTCCAGGTCAGTACTTGGTGGGAAGGAGTAGCTGTCACTGCTGAATGACAAAGCATCTGTGTGTAAATCGATCATTCTCCTTGCAAATGTCCACTTCTGCTCATTTAACTCAGAAAACCACAGTACTCTGTCCACACAGAAACAAGGAATGTATCTGGTAATGTGCTGCCAAGGAAGGGTTTGGACCAGGCAAGACCTATGGTAGGAGTACAGCAGCTAAAATTATATCAGTTCTTTATATAAGGAAATGGCACTTCCTGGGAATAAGTTGCTTTCCACATTAAATATTTCACTGCTCACAGCAGTGTTTGTTGCAGCAAACTTTTAAACTGGCATTAGTGTTGACATCTTCTTTTAAGACTTGCAGGCTTTCTGGAACAAGTTTGCTCCTTATTTTTTTCCTCCTTACTTTGTTTTGCAGTTTTTTTAGACTCCCTTGTTAAATATTGGTAGTTACCTTACAGTCAATAAATCTAGAGCTCAGAAATTACCTGGAAAAATTCATACAGCTGGAGCAGAGACAAATTCAATATTAATGTGAGTAACAAAACAAGTTGGCAAAATGGATGTGAAAAAAGATGTGTAACTGAATGCTCATTATTCTCATAGCTACAAGTACTTATTCCAATAATAGTATTTTGGTATTTGTCTAAACACTAACTGCTCTGCAGAAGAGGATTTGAATTGGAGAGAGACTCTAAGGGAATACCAGATATGGGAATACCTAGGAGAGAAATTCAAAGTCAGTATACTGAAAATAGTATTATTTCCATCCTGTCTGTGACTTTTGGTCCACATCTGCTCAAGCTTCATACTTTTACATTAGAAATACTTGGAACTTAAGGATTTTTTGGTCTTGGCTGCGCTATAAGAAGGTATACAGTTCATGTGTAGTCATGCAGCTTGTAATGTCTTTTTTACCTGTGGTTCATAACTATTGGAGAGATTAAGAATGCTCATCATAGCTGAGTTGTTCTTTAAGTGCCTCTGGGTTGTTTTCTTCTTCTTTTTAATTCTTCATTTGCCCTGAGGCAAAAATTTCTTCCACTGCAGCTTCCAGAGCTTGGGTGTGGTGAAGTACTTGGAGCTGGCAAACTTGATTGAGTTTACCTGCATTTGAAATGATAAATGCTAAAGAGTCCCTATTGCTGCTTCTAAATATGTGTCATCCTTCTTTTATGCATTTCCCTGCTTGGAGATGCCCCCAACATTGTTGTGGTGTTGCCTGAACTCCAGCAGTGCTGTTTGACTCAACAGCAGACAAGAATTTCATATCTTCCCACCCAGCCTTTAATGATTAAAATACAAATGCCCACTTTTAGCTGAGGAGAACATGGGGGTTTAGCACCTGAGAGTGAGTTTGTGACAATGACTTCTGGGGTGTTTTCTTTTGCCTTGGAATGCTCCAAGCAATGCTCTGGCTCTTTGAATGTTTTTGAACCCTTCAGAATTCTTAGCACTTTAATCTCCTCTCTTGCCTCTCTCATATGCAAATCCCTCATGCTAATTGCAGCAGCTGAAGCATTCTTGGACACACTGAGGAGCACCTGAAGCATTCTTGGACATTTTGAGGAGCGCTGTGAGCCCACTCTGGTTCTGAAGTCCTCCTGTCAAAGGTACGGTTGAGTTGGTGGCACAGTCTGTCTTCAGTGACAGATAGGTCTCAGCCAGAATGTTCCAGACTGTATCTGCTAATTCAGAAGTGTCTTTCTGATTTAGGGCACACAGGCAGTAGATGAGAGCTCATCTTTTCTGGCTGCTCATTCTATAGGACAGAGGAGGTTGTAATTTAAGAAGAATCTCATGTAATGCTGTATTCCCTCTGTCTGGTTCCACACCTCTATTAGAGAAAACTGATTTTGGAGTCTTCTCACCTTTGCACCTGAAGGTTCTGGCTGTACAGACACTGCTGAACCACAGACTCCTTTAAGCAGAGCTAATACTGATAAATACTATTAAATACCAGTCTTGCTCTGAGCTGGTGAAAGTAAATTCTGAAGATGCCTCAGAGAAGATGAAACATCTCTTCATCCATCTTTACTCTTTAAAGACAGATAACTGCTTTTTTCCAGCTTTCAACAGAGTTTGAACTGCTCTAAACTCTCTGTATCTGTTATGCTGTGCTAAATTATTCCAGTGTGTGTTCCATTCTCATGGCCCTCTGTCTAACCAAAAGGTAACATTCTTTTTTCTTTTGGGAAGCTGTCCCAGACCAGCTGGAGAGGAAGAATTATTGTCAGCAGCTATTTACTAGCACTGAAAAGGAAAGAGGAATTGGGTCTCATTTGGATTTGCAGAATAAAGCACATTCATGCACAAATTTGAGGTGGTGATTTTAGTCAAAGTGTTCATACTGACACCTCCATATTCATGCAGCTGTTTTGTTTTATGGTCAGTGCATCAGGGGAGCTCGCATGGACTGCAGGAGATTGAGCCCACAGCTCTTGGAGTTTTCTTCATTTCTTCTGCAGTCTGGGCTGCTCAAAGTTTGTCCAGGCAGTGGCCAAGATATGGCTATGAGGTAATTAGGGGTTGCCATATAAACAGAATGGTATTACTGGAAGGG
Source organism: Melospiza georgiana (assembly GCF_028018845.1). Classification (NCBI taxonomy): domain Eukaryota; kingdom Metazoa; phylum Chordata; class Aves; order Passeriformes; family Passerellidae; genus Melospiza; species Melospiza georgiana. The sequence goes on from NC_080435.1 coordinate 20,533,329, forward strand.
GCAAGGAAGGAAAGAAAATCAATGATGTGTCACATCAGTGCTTAGATGGATATTATTTATAGTCTTGATCCTTAATTACTTGGGTCTCTGTATTTCTATTTTGGATCTTCTGTGTTGGTTTTTTGCTGTGCACTCGCTTGTCTGTAATTAATGCCCCAAGAGACACTTGCCTTGCCATGAGTGTTTCAATCTCTGTTGCCTTTAAATAGTACAGGGAAAGGATGCTTTATTCAGTGCATGTGCAAGAACTATTGATCTATCCAACTGTACAACCAGAGAGTGGAAGTTGTAACAGTAGAATCAAGTGAAGTATGCATTAAAAATAGGAAAAATGTAACATAAAAGACACAAGAACCTAAAGGGATTTGTCCGGTCCAGACTGTGCTGTGATCCCAGAAGAACCCGAGATTCACCTCAGCTGGCAGCAGTGCAAGCTCTCTATAAGGGAGAGGTTGGTGGTGTCTATAATATTTGCATAGAAATTATTCTCAGTGAAAAACAATTGCAAGTTTTAAATTGTTCTCCATCTTGGCCTAAATTGTCCCAAAACAGCAGCAGTTCCCTTCAGCTGTACTTTTGCAGAATGTCCTGTTGCTGTATCCCAGGTGAAGTGATGTTGTATTTCTTAGGGCTTTCATACAATTTGTCTTTGATGTTGCTTTTGAGAAATGTGTAAGAAAATGTGGTGGCAAGGGGGTGGGTGAAGCTGTGGGATCCAGACTGTACACCAAGACCACATTTCATGTAGCACTGACATGAAGCTGCTGTGGGGCAGGGTAAGGATGATTCCTTACTGAGCTGTACTGAACTTTTGTTTGATCTGCAAGGTTTTTGGAGCATAAATTGTACCTTGGTTAAAAAAATGACAAACATTGTTGCTTGATTAGTAATAGAACCAGAGCCTCTTTCTCCTTCTTCATAAGATCAAGTCCAGTGAAAAAGATCTGTCTTTGGTTTTGAATGATTTAATTTAAATAAAGAAAACTATAAACACATCATTTTGCTATTAGAAAGGCTGAAGTGCTGGCCAAGATTGTGACTTGAAAAAAAATCATGGCCAGAATTGTCTTGCAGAATTAAACCTTTTATTGCCTAAAAGCTGTCATCCTTGTTGATCCCCACATTGAAGAGCTGGAGTTTGGCCAGGCATGACTTGATTCAAATCCTGTCCAAATTAGCTATGAAGCTGCTTTGCTTTCACAGAGTACTTTTTGTAGGCAATTAATCAATATCTCCTGGAGAGCTTCAGCAGAGGCTGTGCTTGTAGTTGCTCAATCACGGAGGTTGCCAAATAATCACATGCATTTGTTTTGTTTGGGAAAACTTCATGTGATGATTTGTTTAAAAAAACAAACCCAAAACTACCACAAACCAATCACTGGGGGTGGCAGTGGGGGGTGAGTGTGGGATGCACAACCAAAAAGCCATGAAAAACCCTCTCAAAGTCCAGATATTATATGGATTATCTGGATAAACTTCACTAGGAAAACCTGCAGGCTCACAGATGTCCCGGGCAGAGAATCAGAGCTGCTTTAGGTACAGTCCAGTGATTGTGTCTCCCTAGACTTCTGGTTCTGGCCCAATATTTAGCATCCTTCTTCCTGCCTTCCACTGGGGTTTAGTTTAATGCCCAGGTGTGATGGTCTTTGCTGTGAACTCTCTGGTCAGCTTGCTCAACTATTCACTGCTACAAATTCAGACATTGCTTCTATTAATAGTTAAGAGGATGCATTTCTGTGATCTCTTTTTAAGGATTAGTAAATCTGACATGACTAAAGGGAGCCACTGGTATAACTTTGGGATACAGGAGAAAAGCTACAGGAGGGCTGGTTATTCCATATAATTTCTTTTCCTGAAGCAGAAATCCTTCTGATTTGCATCTCTCTGATGGAGATGGCCATTTGGATCAACACATAGAACATATTTCCTTGTGGATGCTCTAAGTGGTTCATGGGACCAGAAAACAAAGTCAGCCTAAAAATGAACAGTGTGAGCAGAATTCAGCTGAGGCTGTGGGCAGAGAAGGGCAGGAGGAGCCATGTCCTGGCTGTGCTTCTTCCCTTCCCTGTCAGCTGCTGTGCCTTGAGAGGCCATGGGTGCTGCTCCAGCCCCTGGTAACAAATGTGTAAATCCACACCCAGTCCTGGGAATAATGTTCAGGAATTTGTTATTTGATTATTTTTTTAAACTTTCATTCTTTAACAAAAGCAGTTGTTAACATTAATCTCACAACTAAAATGCTGCTCTATAATTTCAGATTGACCTGTGAAGTTGAGAGATGTAGAAGGTAATGTTCTTGTCACTTCAGTTAAAGGAAATTACAGCCATGATTAGTGTCAAGTGGAAAAGGATTATTTTGAAAGCAAGCTGGGACTGCATAGAATAATGGAGAGTTATCTTGGAGAACACTCATGTAGAACATGAAAAGAATAAAAATCCAGCTGAGACAATCAGGGGAGGACAAATAGAAATTTAAAGCAAAGCAAGCTTCTTAAATAAAAGGTATTGATATATTAATAAATCTAGGGAGTTTTGTCAGATTACAGGGCTTCTTTACCTCCTGTCTGCTTCCCAGGAGTTCATTTTGATTAATGCAGTTGTCCCTGAGCAGCAGAGCATCAAGTTCTGTATTCAGTATTGCCACCTTGTTTGATCCTGATTCTTTTTTTACCTGCTGCTTTCTCTAAGCCTCACCTGCAAGAACAATGAGAACTCACATTCTTCAGTGTTTTAGGAATTTTTGTTTTGTTTTATTGTCTTTAGTTGGGTTTTTTTGTTTGGCTGTTTGTTGTTTTAAGTGTTCAGCCTTTGTGGCTGCAATGAAAACCTGGATGTCTGAAGGGAAGTGCCCCGGGGATACAAAACTGGATAAGCAAGGAAAAACAACCCAGAATTTACTGTGTGTCAAGATTCCTAATTCAAACATTCTGGATTTAGGTTTTGGTGGACTCATCTCACATCCTTGAACGGTTAGGGTGGGAAATGAGGAGGGAGATGGCACAAGGTGATGTGAGGAGAATCACATGTGCATTTATTTTCCTTTGTGCTGCTTCTAAACTCCATAATTGTCTCCTCTGGGCTCAGAGAGAGCTGTCTCAGCAATTCAGAGCTGTAGCAGCTGAAGAGGCTGTAGGGAAATGGGGCTGACACCACCCTTCAGCAGGGCAAAGAAGATAAGGGGAAGGAATGTGGGTTAGAGGTGCAGAAATCCAGTGGTTTGGAGAAACTCTTGAAGTCTCCAGAAGCAGAAAAATCAAGAAGGAAAAACAAAAAGACAAAATAATTCTGTAAATAATGATTACCAATTAGTTAAAATGAGCATTTAAAAGGCAGTATCAAAAAAAAATAGTAATTTCAGAGACCTTGAGAGACATTATGGCCAAGATTTTCATTATGTTTATTGCTGGATTTGTTTTTTTCCCATAGAGCTGTACGTATCTCCTGCACCTGATCCTGCAGGATCTACATTTGCAATTCTAATTAAATGGGTTACTGTAAGGCTATATAGAGAAAATTACTATGTTGATTTCCAAATTGCATCAATCTCATACTATCATCAGAAAAAAAGAAAAAAAAAAGAAAGGGCTGGATCAATCACATTCTTAAATTTTCCTCTTGCAACAATGGCACGTTTTATTACAGTGTTATAGGGCCAGGTGATTTAAGTGAATTTTATTTATCTTCAGACATCTCAAAATTAGCAGTCTAGACACCTTATAGAGAGACACCCCGTGGCCTGGCATCCCCAGGGGGCAAATCATCCCATCCCAAGGTAATTGTGTAAGGTGGGAGGAGTGAGTCACTCTGAGGAGCCTGTTCCTGTCTGCTGCCCCAGGAGTGTGTGGATGTCTAGACACCCAGCATTTGGATAGTTAAGTAAGAGGAATACCACCCAGCACCCCAGGAGCTCAGATGTTTCCTTTGTTATTCACTTGAATTAGTTTCCCATTTAGATGTAATCTTGCCCTCTCTTTCCTCCCTAGACCAATCCAGCAGGATCAAGTTTACATGAACCTTTATCACACTGAGGAACTGAAAGGGAGATTTCCCAGAGCAGGCATAAATACAGCTGGCATCCATCTATCAGTTCCCTTCTTAATTGTGCTTTTATGAGGTTTTTTTTTGCTACATTTAGGGGTTTTTCTCCCCAAATTGTGCTTTATGTCTGTCATTTCAGCAAATGCCAACAGCAAGCTTTATTCAGATTGTCAGGCAAACTAAGGATTACTTCTTGAGGAGCTGTGAAAGTGCCTGGCAAACAGCATCTGGGAACTGGAAGCTCCTGGAGGTGCTGGGGTGAGTACACAGAGACAGCACAGTGTTTGTGGTGTTGCAGTGCCGGGAAACTCTTCCTCTGTGGTGCATGTGCTGGGATCCAGAGCTCTCAGCCTGAGCCAGGTTCTGTAGGAAGCCCATTCCCATCTTCCCAGGCTCTAGTGTCTAATTTAGCTGTTGGTTCTGTCTTACTGTACAGGTAACAGGTGTAGTACCAGGATTCAACTCGGTCTGTAGTGTCTTTTTATGTTCCTTATTGAAGGATGAAAAACCAAAGCTCATGTGATGTCAGAAGTAACAGGATTACCTGGATTTATATTGTTCAATCCAAGGAGCAGCCTGTTCCTAAAGCAAGAGTTTGAATCAATGATATTTCCCCTCACAAACCAGTTAAAGTGTGTAGAGTCTTTGAAGAGATAATGTAAAATATGAAATGATTCCTGAATTGAGTTGCACTTCAGTCCTTCATGAAGATTATTGTGGAATTTGAACTGGCAAGAATTCCATAGGGATATAATAGCACATTCTGTATTTATAACTGATGTGTTTTGTCAAAGCCATTCCAGCCCCTGGACTGCCACAGTCAGGTTTCACCTGTTGCTGGGCTTTTACTGCATTATGGTCCCTACCTGCATGGTAAATCTACTGAGATATTTATCTAATTGAATTTATGAAGGGCCTTTCATCACAGCTAAATACTTCATGGTCTTGCCAATTAAATTACATCAATCCCATAGAAGGGAAACTGTGGGAAATTGGAGGTCACCATGGAAACCTTCAGTGGAGCAGGAAATGAAACTGCTGTGTTGATGAAGTGAGTAATCAGTTATGTACAGCCTAAAAGCAGTGCAGTGCACCTACCCTGCCTCTCATGGCTGTGTCGTGCTGGGCCTCTTCCCCACAGCCTGGCTGGGGCTCTCTTGTCTTTAAAAATGTTCTTTGTGTGGAACTGAGTGTGCCCTGCCTCTCTGAGCTCAGCTCATGGGGCTGTTCAAGGTTAACATGGCAGCTGAGGCCCAGGCCATTTCCTGTTTTGTTGTCAATATTGGGAGGAGGGATTAGGACTAATGCTTCTACTGTTACTCAGAAATATTAACAACCTAAGCTTAAAATAATCAAGTAACTGAATGGCATTTCTCCAAGGGGAATAAAAGGAATAAAGATAAATGGGGATATACATAATATGTATGTGTGTATATCTGTACAAATAGAAAAACCCAAGGCTTTAATCCTTCCCCTGCTTTATGGCTCTGGGAAGGAACTGGGAAGAAACACAAAGCTGGCATGCTGCATGTGCCTGGAGCTTTGTTTGTTACTCTGCTGTCTCTGAAATCTGAAAGGACGTGCAATCATTTCTTAAAGGGTTAAACAAAATCCCTAAAGAAAGGCAGATCAAGCCTTCACCTGTCTTTCAGTTTTAACTCTGTGTACTTCCATGTCTCAAATTTCACTTCGTCCTACCAAAAAGAGAAGCATCAATTTTGTAACAGAGCAAACTCTATAAACTCCTCCACACTATCAAACCAGTTAAAAATCCCTTTTCCTTTCACAAAGTTGAATGGTTTTACACAGCTTCTTAGATAATAATAACATTCTGGGAATACTTCACACACCAGATTCTTCAAGCACTTCTACTGCTAACATAAACAAAAACTAAATGCAAGATTGACGTTGTTCTAAACTGCAAAATATTTGAAGATAAAAATCCCCTCAGCTGGCTGCTTTCCTCACTCCAGCCATGTATCCATGCCAAGTGTAACTGTTGCCATGGCTGCTTCGTCAACTCATTAAAAATAACAGTTCACTCCTCTCCAACTCCCCTCCCTTAAAGGAAAGGGATGTGGTCTCCCTAAATCAAACCCAGACGAGCCTGTGTGCCTTTACAGCACCACTTAAAAGGCACATTATTCAAGGAACTCCTGCCTGAAGAATCCTAGTCCCTGACTGTCAGAGGGAAAGGCCTGAACCTGTTTGGGAGAATTCTTGGTCTTTTAGAAGTGAAGCTTATTCTGAAATTCCAGGATAGGGGTGGATCCAGGGAGATACTGTAACCAGCTTGTATCTTGCTGGATTACAAATACAGCTATTTCTGAAGTACTGACAAGATTTTTGGGGTATATCTTGTGTTGTATGTAGAACCACCCTGGCATAAAAAAACCTCAAAGCCATGTTGATACATCTCCTTTAAATTACTGTTACATCTGATGCATGCAACTGTAGCTGTGCAGCTTTTCCCTTTGCTGTCACAGAGCACAGCTCCCAGCTCAGCTGCTGTTTCTGTTTTGCTTTTCCAGATGCAATGTGTGGAGATAAAATCATCCTAGGCTAGAGATGTGCCTGCAGGACCTTGCCCCCTGAACTGAGCCCATCCCTGCCTGCTGGACAAGAGGACCTGCTGGTGGCCAACAGCATTGGAGATAAAAGAAGAGCAGTGATCAATTTACAGATTTGTGTGAGGTGAGGGGAAAAGGCACTACCTTTGTGTGACACTTTGACCCATTCTGCCACTAGACTCACTCTCTTGTCCCTTCTCATATTCATTCAAATCATTTGATGTAGGAGATGCACCATGGCTATTTATCAGCTTCCAAGTATGGACCTCCTCCCAAATTGAGGGGAATCCTTGTGACATCAGTGGTGCCACATAGCCCAAGGCCTTGCACACCCCCCACACCAGGACAAGGCTGGAGCTGAGCACCATTTGAAGCAAACACTGTGGCAACCACAGTTGATAAATGGGGGTTTCTCAGGTACCTGTGAGCACAAGCCCACCACCCTTCACACTGCTGTACCAGCTCCCTGGGAATCCACTTTTGAGAATAAGCATGAATGAGCAAGAGACTCTTTTTTAATCAGTCTCTGCAGCTGCTTGCCTGGGTTGCAACATAAGCCATGATAATTCATGGTTCAGATGTGTTCTAAATTTGTACAGTTCAGGAGTACACTGAAATGATCAAATTGTTTGGATTTACACACTGCTCTGGGGAAAAAGGGGAAAAGCACTCCAAGTCCAAACAGCATTCAGAGGGAAGCTTCCATCTGCTAAAAAAGCAGGTCAGATAAGCCACTAGTAAAAAATTTTGTTCTGGACCCAAGCCTCCCCCTTTTCCCACACACTGTAAGGCTTCTTCCTGCACTCTGTTCCCCAAGAAACAGAATTGCATAGGAGTCATGAAGGTGTTTTGACTTTTAGGACCTGATCAGGTGATTTGGAACAGCCCTCCCAGGGGGAGAGGCTGAAGTTGGGGTTGTTTAAGGTTCTCCTACAAGAGCTGGAGAGGGACTTCTGACAAGGGCAGGTATTGACAGGACAAGGGGGAATGGCTTCTAAAAGAGTTGAGGTGAGGTAAAAGGAAGAAATTCTGTGCTATGAAGGTGGTGGACACTGAACAAGCTCCCAGAGAACCTGTGTCTGCCCCATCCCTGTAACTGTTCAAGGCCAGGCTTAATGAAACTTTGAGCAAGCTGGTCTCTTTGGGAGGTGTCCCTGCACATCACAGAGGGGCTAGAATAGATGATTTTCCAGGATTGAATGATCAGAACACATTCCTGGAATTCTCAGATTTCATACCTAAGCACCACTGCAGCTTGGACAGATGGTGGCCTACTGCTGTGATCAGTGACAAGGCAGCAGCTGTCCAACTGTGACACTCTCTAGGAGCAGGTGAGAATTCACCCTGACAGGTCCTTCTCAAAAATCTAACCCACACCTGACAGGATGAGGGTTCCTGAATAGGAGCTGCAACCTAATTCTGAATTTCAGAGTATCAACCGAGTTGCTGTAAGTGGTAGGAAATATGTGTAAAATGTAGTTTTTCCCAATGCTCCTAGCAGTATAATTATACCCAACCCTTAACAAAAATAATATTAATAGAAGCCATTATAATTAATCAGTTACAGTGGTTTAATTTTGACTGTGACTTTACTATGTAGAATTAAGCACTCTGTTTACATTTTAAGTACAATGCCACTCATAGTTAACAGGAACACAGAAGTGAGACCAACCAACAGCCATCCCTGTTCCAGATTAGCCACAAGTTTTGCACTTGAGCACTTAAAAACTTCAGCAGCAGAAAAGATTGTGAAGATGCTACCACCTCTCCTCATCTATGGAGAGACCACTTTGATGTGCACACTGCAGTAAGCACCATTTTTACACCAGTCTGAAGAACCCAGAGCTGTTCCCACTGCATGAGGATTCTCCAAGTCATGTGATGGTAATTCCACCTTTTAGTGGCATTTTCTACTGTTTATGTTTTATTCTGCATTTTTAGTTGTTCTTTCTATAGTTTTCTCTATTAGAGTTCCTAACTCAGTGGTCAGTTAGAAACAAGCCAAGCAGCAAAGCCTCCATGCACAGGTACATAAGGCTGTAGTAAGGACAGACTGGGCAAGAATACAAGGCTTAGTTAGTGTGGCAAGGAGCCCAGAGCTGCCAGCTCAGCCTTCTCCAAAATGTGGCAGAAAAGCTTAGCTGCAGATTCTGGATCTATTCCCATTTTAACTTGCACATCCTTCTACCTTCTCACCTCTGATATAACTTGAGTTGGAAACGACTCTTTCCTGCCTTGTGGTTCCTCCCCATCTTCCCTCTGCAGTGCACAGGAGCAAAGTGCATCACATGCTTCACATAGAGATGACCATGTACACAGGAAGTATTATAGCACCATACACCACTAAACCAACCAGCAGTAACAGCAAAGTTCAAGGAAAAACTGACAAACTTGGAAAAACACAACACTCTCAGTGAAACAATGGTAACTTTCACTTCACAGCACTTGTTACACTTTAAAAAGCAATTCTAGAACAGAATTTTGAAATAATTAGGATTAAATGAACCCGCTAACTGTACTTGCATTTGTCCATCCTGTTATGTGAGTATTGAACTGCACAACCTTAGTGCCTATAGCACACACACAGCTGAGCCTGCACCCCTCTAGTTCTAGCAGTGACTGTATCACTCCATAGATAGGAAAGTCATGAGTTTCAGAGAACAACATATCACTAAGTGTTCTGGGAAGCCCAGGATGTCAGTGCTCACCACTGCCACCCAGGAGTTTAAGCTCCATCACACACAGCCAGCTCTCAACCTCGAGGCACTGAACTGCATTTGAAGCGTTCCTTTCTCCAAACTGGACCCCACCCACACCAGTATTCCCTGCTCTCCCTTCATACACCCCGTTTCTGAAATGCAGGGATGGGGCCATGAATTCTGCCAGCCATTCAAACTCAATAGCCTTTGTCATCTGGCTTGTAGAGCACAGTCCCTGGAATTCCTGGGCTCCACACTGCATAGGAGCTCCCAGGGCAGCAGCAGAAGTCCCTGATGGACCATTGCTCAGAACACTCAGGAGGGCAGAGCTGTGACCAGAGTTAGGGAGCCCTTCAAAGCAAACCATGACCTTCCCAGCTGCAGCATTACATGGTGCTCCACTGCCAACTCCAACTCTCCCCAAAGCAAGCCTAGTTATCAGCTCTAGTCCTTTTCTTGGGCTCCACTTCACTTCCTGTGCTGTGTAACAGTTCACAGGCTCCAGCACTCACACCACTGGCAAAAAAACTCCAGTCCAGGAGCCACTACAACTATATCACCTTTCAAGAATGTAAGTCTTGAGTATCAATGAGGACAAAAAAACTCACTAGGGACAAGGTTCTAGGAAGTAAGGTGTTTTGAGTATTTAATAGATGACATTTCAAGCCTGTACAATGCAACATCATTCAACTCTTTTGTAGGCATTTTTTTTGCCAATTTGATTTGAGAAACAGGCAGCTAACACAGTGCCACTTGATTCAGAAACATGCATGTGGCCTGGGGGGGAAGCTCAAAGCATTAACCAAGTCAAAAGCACATACTCACTGATAAAGCATACATTGGACCACAAGGCAAACCCCTACCATTTCTTCAGCACAACTCCATCATTCTCCTCCTGTCACATCTGTAGTGTCTTTTCTTGTCTGTGACCTTATTTAGAATTCATCTGCATATCCAGGCAAGGAGTGTAAAAATAATTTCAGGATGGTTGCAACCTAAGGCAACTCCCACTGATGTTTCATTTCTTAAGTGAACAAGTCATCAGCCAAAGCTTTTCTACTGGGAGACATTCAGAAACAAGTCAAGTATCACAATGTTTATTGATAGATACAAGTATATAAAATCAGGGCATGAACATGTCTTGATAAATTAATAGACTTAATTTCAGTACTGTAAGAGGGACCAATTCAAATTTCTCACCATGTCATGTTTCACACCCACAAAAACCTCTTCCAAAGGGCATTAAACCATCTCTTCAGCCGATCAGTTTTTGTGCAAGTAAACTGTTCCTTTTATAAAAGACTTGTGCACTTGCCCAGGCTCAAGGATATTAAAACCTAGCACATAAAGCCCATTACTAGAGGTAGAAATACAGGCAAATATACTATTACGGCAACAACCATCGATTACAGTTAAGGATTCTCTGTAACAACCAAATGGATAATCAAATATTGCAACAACTCAAGTATTACACTGAGCAAAGTGCATTTCTACAGTATTCAGTGTTGCTATTCAGTTTCTAACTTAAAAACAGCCTATGATAACTGGCAGCAAAGAAGACCCTTGCAACAGACTGCTTTTGCTCGAGAACTTATGATGTAATTATTGCATGCTGCTAATACACTGTTATCTAAACATTGAAGATACTCTAAAATATTTTTATTGTAGACTATTAAGACATACTACAAAAACCTTTTGCAGAGAATATCCTACTGACATACTTCTGCTTTAAATATTGTGAAACATTACAGCGGAATGAATTTTCGCAGTGGTTAGGTCAAATGCAGTTACATCATAGCAACAGTATGTTTGCACAATTTAAGGCTTTGGCTGGTTCTTTAGTCAGCTTCTTCTTCAGATTCTTCTTCTTCAGCAGTTTCCAACCAGGTTAACCACTGGTTTACCTGCAGTTACACAAAATTGGTTTAAGGGAGCAGGAATTGTTTCCCCATTAGGTTTTTCCACAAAACACTCATCTTCTCCTCCCCCCATCTCATTTGAAAAGAACTTCCATCCACATTTGCACTACACATAGGCCTCCAGTCAATAGGAGAGATTCAGGTCATCGTGCTCCTAGTGGAATATTCCATGAAGATTCTAGATATTTACAAGTCTTACACATTTCAGCAGTCTTCTCAAACACTCCAATACAGCAGAAATCAACAAAAAACAAGCCTATATTCTAATGTTAGGAGATTTACCTGGAATAAAGCTTTGCCTTTCCCTGGAAACTCTTGAGTAATGTCTTCTTTCCATGCCAAGAAGGCTTCTTCTTCAATGATCTCCATGTCATAGAAATGAACAAAGAAGCGCAGTAACATGCCTATGAAAGTCAATTTAAACTTGGTTAGCTTTATAACCTTCTCAACCACTTGCTGAATTTTAAGAAATATAGGGACAAGCCAACTGAAGTGAAACCTCAATGTACTTACCTTTTGGAAAATTGTTGTTGTAGCAGTGCACCTGGAGTGCATATAAAGCACTCACTTGCAGATCAACATGGTCATGGAGGAACTTCTGCATCACCGGCTTGAAGGAAAGAAGCAGCTGTTTTTCCTGCTCGAGCTGCTCTTTAGATGGAGCAGATGAAGAATCCGATTCGTCACTGGGTGGGTTTACTTCACTAGAAATATACTGCAAGAAACTGGACAGAAGAAAAGCCAAACTAAGTTGTATAAACTAAGACATCAAAGCACTCGACATATAAAAAGTTCAGATAGCTATCACTGCAACTATCCTGCTTCCACCTGTAGTCAGGAGCACGCACAGAGACTTGTACTATGGTTGAGAGCACACCAGAAAAATCCTTGTTCTGCTTTTGTTACAGCTCTGCATTTTAGAAAAACGCATGGATCTAGACTTCCTGCCCAAGAAACCACTTCACATACTGATGCAAGCCTGGAGACTTGCCTTTTTCTCAAATACAATGGGATTTTACTAGAGAAGGTTCACTCAGAACACTCTGTCTCCCCAGGTACTGCATCTCAGACTTCTGCAGAGCTACATTTGAGCCTTTACAGAATTAGTGCCTTACTGGTAGCTTAACCGAACAAATACCTAAAAATACATCAAAACAGCATCCCACCTGGTCATCAATATATTCACAAATCCCTTATCTACATGAAGCTTGGGTGAAATGTTATCTTTAATCCACTTATAGATGGCTTGAGGGGATGGATCCGATTTTATTTGCTTTAGCAGTTCCTTCTCCAGTTTCAGAAGCGGGAACAAGAAGCTAAGCCCCTTCCCTTCCAAGATCTCCAGCATGCGGTCCTTGTTCTGGTCAATTTCTGACAAGGAAACAAAGACACGTGTCAAGCACTTCTCAAGATCTCTAAGTGAAGTTTCATGCTCCAGCCACCCCTTAAAAAACATCATTCTTAACAATAATGACAGCTCATTCCACCAAGAGAACCCTGCACGTTATTTTATTCTGGCATAAACTAGAACAACATCTCACTCACTCTAGATCAGGTAACAGAAGAGCTCTGTGGCAAATCTTACCTGGTAACATTTTCTGCATATTCACTTTGCTTTGTTGGAACAGTTCTGTTAGCCATTCACGGTCTTGTAACTTAGCTAACTGCTGAAGACAGAGCAGGAAGAGAGGGAAGTGGGTGCCACTTTCCAGTGGTTGAGCCAGTTCGGAAATGCTCACCAGGTCTGAAATAATGGCACGGGCTGCAAACTGTGCTAAGTAGGATTTCACCAATGGGATGTCCACCTCCAGTTTGGGGCACTGGTCCAATACATTCAGGAATGCCTAAGAAACAGTAAACACACCAGATTAAATTCCTACATAATTCTGTTCCTGTGCAACATAATACTCATGTTTTCTGTAATCACTTGCAAAGAGGATCCCAGGTTCCAGCTGCCTAATTACTGCATGTCTTCCTTTTATTGCTTCTTGTGCCACTCACAGGTTCATGTACTACTTTTATCTCCTCAGACTAGCAGGAGTTAAAAAAACAGTATTTGCACACCACCTATGCAGCAGCTAAACACCATGAAGAGCCAAGAAACAAGAGCTGCAAGATTATCAGACCACAATACCTGCATGAAGTTGTCACTGGTGGCTATTCCCTCCTGCTTGAGCAAGCTGATCAAAGTACTTGCTTTCTCTTTGTCCTCATCTGATCTATCTAGGGATTGAAGGATTACTTTGCTCAGCATCTCAGGAATGAAGTGTTTCGGAGCTCTCATTTCTCTCACAGTGTTGACAGCATCATTAGCATTTCCATTGTTCAGATACTCAGTCACAACAGCCTCCTGGAGAGGAAAGAAGCACAGTTACACATTGTTTTTGAAGATCACATCCAAAGCTCTAAGATTCACTACTGCACACTAACTTACAGTTTGTTTAAGTAGCTCTTCCTTAGAAGGAGGTGGTTTCTTGGTGGTCTTTGCAGGCTTCTCTTGTATAAGTGGTGGATTTGTTTTAAGACCAAGTTGAGGCGGCTGAAAAAGAGACCAGAATTTGTTTCTTTGTAGCACATCTACCTTTGGTTATAGAAAGCTTTACAAAACATAAAAAGCAGATGGAACTCAAATTGGTTTGGTTTCATATATTGTTTTCCCAAGTCCTGCTCTGTGCATTTAAAGACTTGTGTCTCCCCACATATGAAATTTAAGTTTTCCAAGCACAAACAGGAAAGTATAGCCAAAAAGATGCAGGAATTTTTTGTATTTACCTGTCCCAAAGGTGGTGTCTGAGTGCGTGGTGGTTGAGCACTGGGAGGAATCATAGTTATCTGAGGCTGAAGCTTTGGCACTTGGTTTTTATTCATCAGGAAAGACTGAGCAGGTCTCAGGCTAATCTGTAAACAGTAAGTCAAAGAAAAACTCAAACTGTTTCAAGTATTCTGACCAACCATACACAGCCATGGACTCGCTCCAATTGATCTCACTGAAGCATGACTCCATTTCTACAATATTAATACTCAAATACAGTTTAAGCCACATGTGTTCTGAAACTCCCCCAAAAGCAAGTTACTGGCATTTAGTTCAACTACTATAAAAATCTGGAAATGCTCCTTTTAGATGCAGTATGTTAGAGACCCAAGAAGATAATCAGCATGCTTGCTGATGTATTTTACAGCCAAAACGAAACTCTACCAAATTGCTCAGAAATCGGGATACAAGTCTGGTTAACACTCAAAATCACAATGCAGTTTACTCTGCATTTGAAATTTTGCCTATTAGCCAGTTCTAAACAAAAGAAAATAAAAATTAACCTGGTCCAGCACTTCAGGGTTTCTAAAGTTCAGGATTTTCTGAAGTTTTAATTAAATGTTTTGTTATCAATAGGATGCATGGGAACTGATGTCAGAGTAGTGTTCTTGGAAGTGTGTGGGAAGGAAAGGAGACCCCAAAAAATTGCCCTCATATCTCAGTCTTGCTCATAGGACGCTGGATACCCTAAGGAAAGTGAGGGGGGTAAAAGGTGAAGGAGGAAGGGACAAAGAAGGAGGAGAATGAGGAGGAGGAGAAAGAGTTCCAGCATTAGTCCTCATAATAACGCGTCTTGCTATAATCATTGGGCAATATTTAGAATAGGCTGTAAATAATGTAGGCATGTCATGTACCTCATCTGCATTAAGCTGTCCTTTCTTAGAAAACCGAGGTGGCATATCCTTCGACTGTCCTTGTTGCTGGGATAAGAGTCCCTGATTCTGGGTATGGTAGAGTTGGCTTTGCCCCTATTTCAGAAAGGGAGATATAGAGAAAGAAGTGCAGATGATGGAGTGGCGTACATCATTTGGTAAGTAGTACCAGAGGGACCAGAGGAACAAAGATTCTATTTGCCAGGAAGGGAGAAAGAAGGAGCAGGGGTGGTGGGAGAGTAGCATCTATCCCTAAAAACAGGGCCATCTTTTAAATAAAACACACCGTTCTGACCCACCAAAGCCACATGCACCTTTTCTTGCAGTTAAAAAAAAAAAAAAGTGTACTTCTTTTGTACTATTTAAAAAGTGGTTTAGAATTTTTGTATCAGCTGAGCAGCAATTATCAGAATCAAATCTGAATAGGTCTTTTAACATAAGCAGACTTTAATCCATAACATACGCATCTCAGGAAGTGCTTCTAAACAAGCTGAAGTCACCATGCAAACAGCTCCCTTACCTGACTTTTCAGAAAAGATTTGCCTAGGTCTCCAAACTGGGATTGAGCAGAAGGCATGAGGTGACCCCCATGGCCATTGAAGAGTTGGTTTGAACGATGGCGTCCCATGGTGGGTGAGAATCTATCCTGAATAACCCCTGGACCAGTACCAATTCCGCTACCTGGATCAGCAAGGAGACAAATGACAGTTTTAGTTCTTATTCAGCACAGCAGAGCCACAGCCACCCCATCACTCTGTGCTGTTAGGGTACCTGGCATTTGTCCAAACATATCAGCAAGCCCTCCGAGTGGGTCCCTGTCAAGTTTCATCCTGGGTGGCATGAAGGGTCCCTCCAGAAAGAAGTCGCTTCGCATCCCTTGAGACATAGGAGCAGGAATAAAAACTCCCAGATCCTTTAAAACAGAAATTACAATTTTGGTCAGTTTCAAGTAGCAGCCTCAAGAAAGCAAAGCTTTTAGCCCCCAGCTACAGAAGTCCATCTGGTTTTAACCCTTAAGCCAACTGTGACACTGTGTGAGAACTACTCCCAAGTGCACAGCACCAAGGCAGGCTCTGGACCTTACACACAACACTCACTTTTACTGCATCTTGACGGATTTGATTGATAGTCTTTGGTCCATTGTCAAGAAAAGCTTTGCGAGGAACCCAGTTGTGTTCTCTCAACTCCACAGTATCCTTGGAACAGAACAGGCGATTAGGAAAGGATTCAAGACCATTTTGCAAGAAAAAAAAGCAGTAGGGAGCCATTTAATCATCATACCTGCAGCAGGAAACGAATCCTTGCTGGCAATTCCTTACTTGACATCAAGGAGCGCATACGGGCAAAGTACTGATCCATTAAGGACTGGGGGAACAAAAGTTGCAAGTGAGAATTATCCTGTCAGTGCCTTGAGTGTTTTCACTTGTGACATTCAACGCAAAATAATGCAACAAGCTGCCCTTTTCTGCAATCTCTAGCTCCTTGATGACAGAGTCTAAAGATCTAACGCATCAAGACATTTGAAGAGATAAGCAACACAGCCAAAATTCTGTTCGTTTTAAGCTTACATTCCAAACTCTCACATCTCCAATTATCTAGCTGTGCTAAGAATAGTTCCTCAGCACATCTTCTCAAGCAGTGTTTAGAAAAACACTCTCACTTAGATGATTTCCTGATGACCCTAACTACATCCTGGTAAAATGTTTAAAACTGCTCTTCCATCAAGAGAATTAGTCTAGAAGCCATAGTGGGCACTCTTTTCTCTAAAAAAATCAAACCTCTGTTATGTACTTATGAATACTGAATACAGAAGGTTCAGGCAATCAAGTCTTAGCTGCATAATTTAATTAGAGTAATGACTGCACTAGATAGGCACATACCTTGGCTTTCGCATGATCTAATCTAGGTCCCACTGTCCTCATTATCTGACAGAGGCACTCCAAATCCTCCCCCATATCTTTGAGTTGAACTCTCTTCTTCTTTTCCAAAAGCTGAAAAATTAAAGGGGAAATTTAGGATTTAAAAATTTTATAAATGACAATTTATAATAAGCAACATACTTGAAGTACTGACATGTACAAAATCATTGTTTTGTTCTGAAGGGAAACGGACTTAAAAATTAAAATTAAGATCTGCCAATTCTTAAGTGTGTGTAGTTTAGATCACCTACAGGCACACCTGTGTATTCATTTTCCTTTTGAGAAAATTCCTATGGCATTGAACAAAGCTGATTTTATTTCTTAATCACACCAAAAGATAACAGTAGGGGATGAGCAATCGTCAGGAAACATTTTTGTGCCATTTTATGCTCCTGCTCCGAGATTCTCAAAGCAGCATCAATATTTGCATATTATTTTGTTTTGAAGTTCTGCTTTGCTCCTAGCTTCCTCCCAATCTGAATACTCACTGTTTTGATGCACTTATGAAGGATAGATTCATGAATAAGATCAAGCTTGCCAAGTTCTCCAATGAATTTGATGTTCCCCAGCATCTTGATCTTGGCAATGGCTCTCTGTTCCTCCTCCTCAGGGAGGAGGGGACCATCATGCTTATCATAGACTGGAAAACAAAGAAGCCCATTTTACATGGCTGTGGAAAAGATGAATAAAAGATTCTGTATATAAGTGGATTTAAAACTTACTATCAACATTTCTGGTTCGGTTTTCAAATTCATCTTGAAGTTTAGATATTAGGAGGCGTCTGAATGTCTACAAACAGAGAACAAAGAAAACAATTAAGCTAATCAGGGCAGTCACAAATGCACACAAAATTTACCATTGCAGATTGAGAGATGCACTCACTGTGCTTTGCTTCTGTCCTGGATGACTCTCTGCTGATGGGCCATCAAAGTTGGGTGCATCTTCTGCCAGTCGCAGACATAGTTGAGCGTACAGCGAACTATACTTGGGCTCTTCAAGGGCTTTGTCTACGATCTACAGAGAGCCAGGGTGAGTGAGGCAGCAAGCAGCAGGAGGGTGCAAATGTTATTAGGAGACTGAGTTACAAGACCTAGAATGGTTTATTACCACTCTCATCTAGAGCATCCTGTTTCCTGCCAATCAAGCACAGAAGCATTGTAGTCCAACACCAGTCTCAATGCTGAAGCAAAGGACAAAAGCCATTGCTTGCTACTGAAAAGGCTCTGTAATCCTTGGCCACCAAAACTCAAGTTTATTATGCCAACACCTACGTTAGTGTCACCAATCTGATCTCGTTTAAAGAAAGCAACGTTATTAGTTACATCAGTGTCCCCAGAGGTCACCAGTGGTTGCCTTTCCAAAACCAAGTGGCTTGCTCCTCAGGAAAGAGGAAGAAGGGGAGGCCAAGCAAATAAGATGGCTAACTCACACCTCAGTTTATTTAAAAAAAAATAATCATAGAAGCCCAATCACGTTTAGTAATTGGAGAGACTTCTAAATGAGAAACTCAAACCATTAAAACTACTTCCTCCCCAGTAGATCCTTTTTTACACAGAAAGCAGGGGTGGGACATGGTGTTTGATAATCCAAATACACAAAAGCATTTTTCATGCTACTTCTGTATCCCATCAAAACCAACCAACCCCCTGCTTTTCAGCATGCAAGAAAACTGCAGTTAAAAAAAAATGCAACCAGCTTACCAGCAGTATGACCCCTTTAAGGATGAGCTTAGATTCTACACCCACATTGAGGAGCTCAAGGCATAGCTTGTCGAACTTTTCAGGAGTAAGCTTATTTAGTATGCTAAAGAGGAAAAAGAAACCCAAAATCAGAATATACAGATACTCTAAGCATGCTACAAGTCACTTTAGACTCAACTTATTTTTTTTTTCAAGTGCAATTTTCCAATCACTGGGGTTTTTTGAGATCTTCACATTCAGTTAAGTGCCACTGAAAATACTAATCTGCTTACAATAATTACTTTAGGTGTTTTCTGCTGCTAGATTACCAGGCTGGTTCCTTGCTGAAGGACACACCTCCCCCAAACTCAAAGGCCCACATCTTCCTTTCCTCCAGCCCATTTCTTAGGTACACATTGCTCATGAAAACAGTAAGGAAAGAAGTGATTTCGTGAGGCACTTACCCTCTTACTTTCCTGAAGATTGCATCATGTCGTTCTTTGTCATTTGCGGAGTCGTCATCTCGTCTAGTGCTTCGTGAAGGAATCCATTTCTGAGCGTTTTGCCCTGGGGTTTTCCCCAGGAACTCGCTGCAAAATTTTGAAGAATACAGTTGGTAAAACAGAAACAAGTGATTTAAAGAACTGCCCTTTTAACCTTTCAGTGATGCCTTACTCAAACCAATTCCATTACTTGCTTTGTTAAGAGCACACAATTAGTCCTACCAACACTGCAACATCTGCTGCATAGAAAAGTACTCAACAACAACAATGCTGGCACCCAAAAATACTCTCCACACTTCTTAAGGTAAATACATAACAACCCCATGCCCATGCACTGCCTATCAACCATGAGGTACACTTTAAAGGTCACAGACTGGAGACCATTTAAAGCTCTCTAACTCAGTATGTATTTCTGGTACAACTTAAAAGCTAGCCCATCTTTAGTTCTGTGTTCATTATCAAGCATACTCTGACTTTGAAGTCATGCAAATCTAAGAGCAAGATGACATACCTGTTGCTGGCAGTCTTGGGATAGTGCTGAGGTGCACCCCTACCACCTCCTCCGCCTGAAGAAGCACTGTTAAAAACAACCACGGAATCCTGGGTAAGTCCAAACATCCCCGTTTTGGTATAAACATTACACTAATTTAAGATGCCCTCCAAGGAGATTTTCCATTGCTAACTACTCATCAAACAAACAAAGGGTACCTGAAACGAGAAGCACCCCCTTCTGCAATCGCACTCTCCACTTTGGCGGCTTGACAACGAAGAATCTTCAAAAGAATAAAATTAAATTGACGGGGTAGGGAAAAACAAAACCTAGAAAGACAAACCAAGCATTCATATTATACTTGTTTACTATCAGCCATAACATCTAAATTTAAAGAGTACAAACGTTTGCCCGACAATGAGAACCCTCCAACAGTGAACTTTACAAAAATTAAGAAACCTTTCATTCATGCAATACTATGGGACAGTCACAGAAAGGCCGATTTCATCATTATAGCCATGTTTCCCAGCGGGGGTGAGGGCAAAGAGACAAGGGAACCATGGACTGAGCAAAACCCTCAAGTTTATCCAAAAGGCAGGAGTACCCGCAGGAAAGAACTCAAGTATTTTTTTCTTTTAAACAGCACAGTGAGTCCTTTACTGACGTGATTCAGAAACTGTGATTTATAATGGCACAAAAACGCAGCCAAATCCTGAAAAGCATCAGACAAGAAAACGCACGCTTAATGCGGTAAAAGGCGTGTATTCTGCGTCCAAATGGCGTACTAAGCCACCAAATAACGAAAAAAAGGCATCATCCATCCACCACCTCGACTTTCAGCTTGCATAAAGAGCCTCAGAGCATGGCTCACGTAGCGGAACGGGGAGCACGGGCACAGAAACGCCCCGGGGAGGGAAGCCTGGGAGTGTCCCGGATGCGCCCGGAGCCCGCCCGGCGAGAGCCCCCCGCCCGCCCGGCGCGGGCACGCGGAGCGGCCACAACATGGCGGCGGCGGCGAACAAAAGGCTCGGCCGCGGAGGGCGCCCCCCGCAGGCGCCGCGCGGCGCCGCCGCCCCCCCCGCCCCGCCCGGCGGGCGCCGCCCGCTGCCCGCGCCCGCCCGGCTCTTTGTTCTCCGCCAGGGCGCCGGGCGGGACCCGCTCCCCCGCACCGGGGCGGCCGCCCCAGGAGACACGAGGGGGAAGCAGGCGGTATCGCCCCGCACCGCGGCGCCCGAGCCCCCAGACAGGAAACACGGGCGAGGCGCTGACGCCGCGCTTCGGCAGCCCACTCTCCACTCGCGCGAAGAAAAGCCAACGAACAACAGTTTAAAAAAAAACCAAAAAATAGAAAATTCTCTCGCCACCCCCCACCAGCAATGCGGATCCTCAGACCACCATGTCTGCCGCGGCTTCTCCCTCCAAGGGAAATCTGGGGGAGCAGTGTGGGCGCCCGCAGACCGCGGCCAGACCACCATCCCGCAGCCGAGCCGAGGCCACTAAAGGCACGGCCCGTACGGACAGGCACTGCCCGGTCCCGCCTCCCCGCTCTAACCTGAAACGCTGCCGCTCAGCCTCCCCTCCGCGCCCGGCGGGGGCTGCCGAGCTCCTCCCCGCCTTTACTCATCGGCGGCAGGGCTCGCAAAGCCGGCAGCGAAAGCGACCGCCGGCCCGGGCCGCCATTTTGTGCGGGAGAAACAGACAAGCAACTGACAAGAAAATGGCGGCCGCTCTGGGCAGCCGCCATTTTAGGCTGCAGCTGCAGCAGTACCCGCTCACTCCCGGCCCCAGATCCACGCTTATCACGCCACTCCCGCATTTCTCACCTTCCCTAAGGCCTTGTCAGCTTCCCCGGGTCCCGGCGGCTACCAAGGGCAGGGGAAAAGGCAAGAGAAGGGGGGGGAAGGGGAAGGGAGCCGGGGACCGGGGCTGGGGAGGGGAAGGGGGGAGCGCGCGGGACAGGGCGAGTCTCCGAGTCACCACAGCAGCAGCAGCACCAACCCGACGCTTCCCCCCGCCACCTCCATAGAGCGCCGACCGCTGCCGCCGCGTCTCGGGCGCTCCCCGGCAGCCCCACTAACTTTATCACCCTTCACGCAACCTACCCCACCTCCCGCCGGCACCCGCCAATCGCCGCCGACCGCTCCACCCGTTCTGCCAATCACAGCCGAGGAAGGGGGCGGTACCAGGGCTGGGGTGGGCGGCGGAGGGAGGAGGTTTGGTTGCGCCGTGCCGCCGCCGCAGTGCAGAACCGGTATTCACGAACGCTGTTACGCCAGATACTGCTGGCGCTGCCGCTCGGGGAGTCTGGGCCTGTGCAAGTGGCGCAGCCGCTGCATGGCGGCCGCTTGGCCACCGCGTCCCCGCGCCGTATGCTGCCGAGCTGCAGCCCTCACAGAGCTCCAGTGCTAGGGGCCTGCCGTGCGAGCTGTAGGCGCGTTCACAGAAGGGTACCTTAGTCTATATATGCTAATATAGATGTTTGTAAGAGTTTTGTTTGTTTGGGGTTTTAAAAATTTTATTTAATAAATTTATTTAAGCCCCCTCCGCCAGCCCACATTTCGGGTTTGGCTGAGGTAAAAAAATGAGCCGATAGCCCACGGTAGCGCTGGGCTTGCAATGAGACCCGGAGCAGGAGGTTTGCTATCTGAGCTCCAGGAGCCTGTCTGTACGGATCCAGTTTCAGGTTTGCTGTTGGGGCTTGGAAACTATTTCCCTGTATGTGCTTTTGGCCGTGATCCGGCCAGTCTAGGGCTGCAGGCACCCCTCAGACAACCAGGGCTCGGGGGAGACATTTGTGTTTGTCGTGGTAAGTACTCAGCTAGTGGAGTGTTCCTGCTCAGTTAAGCAAAACAAAGATGGCCAGGCTTCCAGCTGGAGGTGGAAGTTTGAGTCATGGAGCCTTCCATAGACTCAGCCGTGAGGGGTTTCATCCTTTAACAGCCTGGCCTCCATCCCAGGTGCTGGCTAAGGTAGCTGCCACCCTGGCTTCCCAAAGGTCTAAGTGTACTTGCCCTGGATGGGGCAGGGCAAAAGAGAAAGGCTCTGGAGAGGTGAGGAGAAGCCCCACAAACACCCACATCTGCTTTGTTCACACAGCCGCCTTCCGCTTTCGGTTTGTGTGACTCACGGTTCAGATGACTGGGGGAAAGTGATCCGTGTAGTAACTCCTGGACCGTGCAGATGGCAAGTCCAAACATATGATCCTGCAGAACTTCCAGCTTCTTTCCAAAGCCAACCTCATTCCTAATGCTTTCAACATATGTAAGGCTTAAAGGGGGCTGTCATGTGGGAGTTCTTACGTTACATCTTATCTGGGATGAAGCTTCTTCAAGGTAGGTTGCCCCATATCATAGCTGTAAGCATTGAGCACAATTTACTCACTGGATTGTGTTATGGGAAATCTCAAACAAACTACCTGAAAGTAACTTTTGAGCTCATTTGTGTTGAATAAAGGTGACACAACTGTGACAGATACTTACCATACCAGAATTTTTGTATAATGACACTTTCCCACATGCACACTACTGCAAGAGCTTGGACTTGATGAGTAAATCTGCAAGAACAGAACTGTGCAGAATGCCATTGAAATCCATGGAATCCAGCTTGAAAGGAGGCAACAATGGGCACAGAGGAAACAGCAAAGTCAACAAGATTTAAACCAATGTTAGAACCAATGAAGGTTATTGAACATTTTCAGAGTGAAAAGTAATCAAAAATTACTTGCAAATCTTAGAAGAGAAAGCAGGGATTTTGTTTTGGGTGGGCTGGCAGAATATTCTCATTCAGTTTCCAGCATAAGCATTTCAACACTGTTAAACTGTAAATGAAAATTAAGAATTTATATATATTTGGGGGGGAAGGGCAGAGGACAGATTGGGAAACCTGCAAAACATAGTAAGTACATAGTGACAAAGTGTCACATTTCATTGTTTATTTTAAAGCATACTTTAAAATACTTATTACCATAACAACAGAAAATCCCCCAACATTTGGTCAGTAGAAGAATAGCAATGTTTTATTAAAGCTGTGGTTGTTTTTTTGGGATTGAATGCTGAAGGATTCAGCAGGATACATGGTGATCCATAGCCCACACTGGCTTCAGCAGGTGGGAACCAAAGAAGTTTCTGTGCTTGGCTGCTCATAACATCCCTTCACATGTGCCACACTTTGTCAGCCTCAGAGACCTGCTGCACAAGTACAATAGATGAGTGCAGTGAACCATAATGAGAGGACAAAAAAATTGTGAAATGCCTTCTATTTTCTACATCTCACCCTCTCCTTAAATTCCTTTGCTTCTTGGCATGGAAGGCACCATTATTCATGTCTGAGAATGTAGCAGCCCAATTGTTTGTTTGGTAAAAAATTTACCTAAGGAATCTTTTGTTCAGTCTGTCCCCTTGACTTTACCAACAAAAACCCCACAACCCCTGTCCCCTGAAGAAGAAGAAACAAACAAACAAACAAAACAGTGAAAAACCAACCAAACAAACAAAACAACCAAAAAACCAAAAAGGAATTTTATGGCTAGCAGTTGCAGTACCACCTTGCATCCACCTATCCACCCTTTATAATTTGTCCAAATTCTACCTCCCCATTGTATTTCCCCCCTTTCTCTCCTCCACTTGCACTGGACACCAGTGATGCTTTAATTCAAATCAGGAGGTTTCCAGTTGGCATAGTGGTAGTTCTGGATTTGTTCCTGCGAGTCTGAGCTTGCAGAATCAATGCATAATTCCAGCCTGAGTGCACTGCCACTGGTTATTTTGAGAAGAGATGTCTGTCAAGTGTCCTGAGGAACCCTCTGCGTTGCAGGCTGTGTGGCACAGATGCAGCATCTGGCTGAGAGGAAGAGAGCTGCCCCTTGCTGCACAAATGGGAGAGCTCAGAAGCCAGGCAGGCTCCTATGAGAAGAGCCCACAAAATGTGGGAAAGAAAGGAGCTTTCAGGACTGAGAGCTTTCCCTTGCTGTTGCTGAGCTGGAATCACCAGGACCCACCCAGTGTAATAGGTTGCCTTGCAGTGATTCCAAGGCTGGGCCCTGCTGGGTGGGGCTTCCAGACGGTGCTGGTGACAGGGTGGCTGGGGCAATGTGGCACTGCAGCACTCCAGAGCATCCTGCATCTCATCCCCTGCTGGCCGTGGGGCCGGCTTTGTTCAGAGTGCCCCATTAATGCAGTGTGGACATGCAGATAATGTGAGCCAAAGCACCCGTGGAGAGAATTACTGCAGAGGAAGTAATGGCACTGACAGTTTGCACCCTAGTTTATTTCATGTTAATTTCTCCAACATAATAATCACCTCCTGCACCTTCTAATTTTCCCAACATTTTTTCAGCCTGTTCTTTTTCAGGGGAGCCTTATTTTCTCCAAAGCCATCGTGACCCACCTGCTGAATGAAGTAGCTGGCACACACATTTAACCAAATGTGAAATGTACTCATTTCGTTTTTCCTGTGATAGAAGCCTGTCTCAAGGAGAGCTGTACTGTAGGAAAAAAGGCCTGGGGAAAGAAGAAAAAAAAAAGCAAAGCCCAAACCCCAAACTGAAAAATACACCTATATTTTTCATTTAAACATTTTTATTGGCGCTTCTATTGAAGCAGAATGTTCTTAACAACAAACCCATTCATACTGTGCAGATTCACTTTTATAGGAATTGGTTGCATTGTCTCTTGGAGAAATGCACTAATAATACATTGGATATGTGCCTAAATTGTACAATATAGCATGGATGGTGTCAGAGCATTGCAGAAGGCTTTGTGGTTTTTCTGTGCAGGATTTTAATTTGCAGAATATTAGTATTAAACTTCTGTATATCTGTAGAGGTGACTTTGAGTGGCACTGATTTAACACTATTCACTGAGGCAAGAACATTCCAACCCTTCTAGACAGTGGTGCACTTTAAACCACCTGGGAGGTCCCTTCCCTTTTCCCTTCCTTTGGAAAATCCTTTGCAGTAGATTTCACTGAGTCCTCCATCTAATAAATTTTGCTTTCATTCTGTTTTCTTCTGAAATTCTGCATCAAATACCTTAACTCACCAGCTGGATTCTTGCTGCTCAGAACCAGACATACTAAAATATGTATTTAAAAATCCACCTCCTGATTCCCAATTTAAGACTCAGAAGACTTGCTGGATTTCTCAAGTGTAACAATATGTCTGGCAGTTACAATTGCACAGGACTCTTACGGTGCTTCTCCCTCCAAAATCTGGAAAGAGATTTGGAGTGTGACTTGAGAGTTAGCCAGTGAAAACTGCCTGGAATAGTCAGGGGTCAGAGACAGTGAGATTTCACCAGGGAATGTTTGTGTAGGAAACACACAAACCTGAGGGAAGCGAGGCAGTGCCCATAGCAGCACAGCTTGCTTTGCTTTCATGGGCCTATTTAGAGCAGGGAATATTTTTAGCCAATATAATTGTACTAATGCATAATCATCATAACTTGCAAAGAGGAAGATTGCATATGTATTCCCAGAATGGTTTAGGACGACAAACCAACCAAAAAATAAACCCAGCAGTGACTGCCATCTCATCAGGTTCAGTTCAGTGAAATATATAAGCTGCAAAATGTTCACGTTCTCTAGTCTTCTAAAATGACAGATTTGTTCATGGTCCTTAGCTCAGCAGAGTGAGCTGTGCTGCAACATTCTGTTTCTCATATTGATTAGCATCAGCCTTACACCAAAGTATGAAAGATTTCAAATTTATAATTATCATTATTTGCCAGGAGAAGAGCTTTTCTTTCTCCTAACCACTGCCAGCTCATGTTTGAGTTAACTTAAAGCATGTCCATAATTTGTAATTTTTATTGTTACTAGAATTTCTATTTTCTATGCTAGTGTCTGATTTTGACAGCTTTTAGGCCCTCTAGTAACACATTTTAGTGAGTTCTGCAGTTTAATTGTATGATGTTTAAGAAGTAATAATTCTTGTATCAGTTTTAGAATGTATTGGCTTGATTCCATTGTAATCTGCCTGCCTAAGTGGTTTTGTGGCAATCATCTTCTATATGAAATACTTATCATATTCAGAAACACCTACTGCAGCTGAGCACAAAGTACAGTTGATTGAGTTGGAAGAGCATCTGAATGTCCTATAGCTGCATTGCATTACTCCTTTAAAAATATGTATTATTGATGAACTCAAAGCATGGATGGGAAATTACTGTTACTGAAATGCTGCACATGATTGTACCAAACTAATTTTGTATTTTCTTTTTCAGTGCAGAAGATGCTGTGTCATGGTTTGTGTGTGAAAAACCAGTAGGAATACACCACAGAACATTTATATACATTTATCTGCTTGTAGCAAAGGGCTTTTGTTGGATGTTAAGAGCTAGTCCTTGCTGTTTGCCTTACTTTTCCATGGGCAGAAACACAGAATGGCTTCTGACAATTTAAGGTAATATTCAGGCATAATAGTTATCAGTGGTTGCCATTAATATGATTCCTATTAGTGAAAAAAAGAGAGCATTAATTCTCTGTTATATTTCTGTAAGGACCACATTTGCTGATATTTAGGGATCAAAGATCCACTTGAGCTAGAAAAAGGATGAGGAAAAGCTACTTTGCCTTTTCAGTTCTTAGGAGAAAGCAAAAACACAGGGAAATCAGGCAAATAGTTATAAATCCAGGTTAACCTTTGGAAGGCAGTGAAGTCCTTCTGTTTTCCCTTGTTACCCATTTGAAAAGTTCAAAATCTTTTTTTAATTAAAAAAAGATGATTATTTGTATGCATGAGCATGTTATTACAAACCTGTGTTTTTAAATAGGTGCAAGAATGTTAAACCATTAGATTACAACAAACAGCATTTCCATTGTTTGATCTATGGTTCCCTTTATTAAATCCAGTCTACTAAGAGTATGTTAAAATTGGTTTGCATTTCTGTAGATTAATTTTAAATTGTCATTCTTTAGTCCCTAAAATCCATTTAAAGTGAGTGCAGCTGCTCAAGTGCAGAGGTAATTTTTTTCCTATTTTGGTGAAACCTCTTTTGTTTTTAAAGAAATTGCATAACGGAGACATTTTAGGAAGAGAGGTGGGAGAAGACAACCAGAGCCACTACCAGAACATGACCTAAATCAGGACAAACACTGGAAGATTGCCAGATATTTTAAAAAAAGGCTGGATCTGACTCTGAAAGTAGTCAGCTTCTATCAAGCAGTAGGTATTTCTGGCTTCATGTGGCATGGATTTATGTCATGCAGAAAGGCTGGTCCACAGGAGGGCCACTAAAGTGATCAGATGGCTGGAGCACCTCTCCTGTGAGAAAAGGCTGAGAGAGTTGAGGTTGTTCATGCTGAAGAAGAGAAGACTTTGGGGATGACTTAATGTGGCTTTTCAGTACTTGAAGAGCACTTTTAAGAAAGATGGGGACAGACTTTTTAATAGGGCCTGTAGCGATAGGATAAGGGACAATGGTTTTAAACCAAAAGAGGGTAGATTCAGGCTAGGTAAGAGGAAGAATTTCTTTACAATGTGGTGTGAAACAGTGGCACAGGTTGCCCAGAGAGGTGGTGGATGCTCCATCCCTGGAAACACTCAAGGTCAGGTTGGACAAGGCCCTGAACAACCTGATTGAGTTGAAGATGTCCCTGCTCATTGCAGGGGGTAGGACTGGATGAGCTTTAAAGGTCCCTTCCAACCCACAGTATTCTATGATTCTATGAAAGTGTTAAATGTATTCTGTGGATTGAAAATAATTAATTCTCTGGGGCAATACAAGCCATTTCAGCACCATAGAATTATTTCCTCTTAGCCAGCTTCACAAGCTTAATGAACAGGAAATTGACAATCATTAACAAAAGGTAAAAATTATTTCAGAAATGTACTTGAATAGCATGGTCCCATTTCTCTAGAATCTCTTCTGTGAAATTTTGAGTAAAATTGGAAGGTCTCAAAAAAAGGGTTCTGAAAGCCTATTGTAATCCATTGTAGTTCTTCTGCAAGTTTCTGAGCTTGTTTGGCTTTGCAGCCTCACATGGAGCTGTGGGAATCACTGTATTCTGGTGGGGGATCAATCTCAAGAAGAGCTGCAAGGTGAATATGGGGGTATGGGGGAGTTCAGTTGTATGTGTGCTTATTGTAAAATACCTGTAGGAAGAAGAATCTTCAGCTGGAGCAATTTTTTCCTTGGTCAAAAGGAAGTGGGTTTGTCTCTGTTTTTTTCTGGTCGTTTGTTTAAGGTGAGGGTGCTTGTTTGCTTTGGGTTTTGCTGAGTTTTTTTGTTGTTGGTTTTTGTTTCTTTTTTAAAGTAGAAGCAGTATAAATAAGCAAAATTTAATCCTAGGAAGTTATTCTGGTTAACATATATGATTTTCTGAAATGATACTAATTTTGCAAAGCTTTCAGGCTTAGCATTTAAATGCTGCGTGTCTGAAGGAGAAGTCCCACATGCAGTGAATCTGAGTTAACTCCTCTGCCCAAAGACACATTTGTTTCACATGTGAATAGCTGGATCCCTAGACTGAGATGATATTGGTTTGAATTTACAAAAGTTTGTACAGGGTAAGTTCTACAGATAATTTCTGGCTTAAATGTTATTCAGATACTGTAAGACCTGACCCTCTCAGGATTGAAGTACTGGAGAGACATAAACCCCACTCCTGAGCTAACCAAAAGCTTTAATTCCTTCTACAAACTCCTACTATTGTGTTTTAGCAATGGAACTCTAAAGGACACTAAAGGACATAACCACTGACTTAAGGTCAGTTTTATCAGGGATTTATTTCACTCAGTATTTTATCCATGTTGTACACTTTATTGACTCATTTATTGAATTGCAGCAGCTCTCAGAGAGTTAGCTGAGAGCACAGCTATTAGGTGCTGGCTTCATGTCCTGATAATTTATCTGGTTCCATGAGTAAATAACAGGTTTGTCATGGTTGTTTCCTAAACAACTGCTAGAAAAGCTTACAAAAAAGAGGAGTCAGTAATTTCAATTTAAAACTTGCTCTGATTAAAGGAGACAGTTTGGTTTGTCCATCTTTGCAGGTCAGAAGCTGCATTAGAAACCTCACAAACTCAGATTCTTACTCCTATAAGGGGTTAAAGTACCTAGAGAAGGCAAGACATATACAAATAATGTTTTAAAACTATGCCCAATGGGTATTTCCATCCTCAGTTAGTTTGGTGAAAGCTTTCTGGAGTTCTCTACACTTGTCCTTCTCCGCCTTGGCTCTGATTTTCTTAAATAATAAATACATTCTTAGTCAGCTCCCCATTCATCTTGCTCCCAGCAACCATATGGTAAATATACTCACATTATGTCCTTCACTAAACAGATATAGAACCATGATAGCAGTGTAACAAACACTAAAAGCACGAGGATGAGGATGTGTCAGCAGAAGAACACTCTGGAAGATGAGTCCAAACTCACACAGTTTATGGATTAATTGAAACTAGAACCTGGACACTTTCAGCCAGGAGTCTTAAATGAAATTATTAAAGCACTTTCTGAGTAAATTACAAAAACCAAGTTAAACCAAATTAATTTTGAGCAGTAAGAACATCTAGAAATATAGCACAGTTTGAGTGGTCATTAAAAAGATAATTAAAATAACTTTTCCTGTGTACACCCACACAGAAACAACAGAGGACTTAAGCAGAGCTGTTCACCTCATACAGATAAATAAGGACTAAAGCTGTCTGCCTTTAAAGTGAAGCAAAACAAGAACTGTATTCAATCTTCATAAAACTCTCATCTTTTTTCAATACTCTAGGCTGTGTTTCTCAGTTTCACTTTTCACAAAGTCTGGTAGCAACAGATGTAGTCACACCAGCTGACAGGCTGAGGAGGAACTTGTACAAAGCTAGATTGTATTATGGAAGGAAATTATCCATTCTCCTATCTGGGCCCAACCAACATCACCCTTGCCCTGTTTAGCACACAGCTGCACCTCCAGGTGATGCACTGCCAAGAGGGTCACCCACAGGGAACGTGCTTGCTTTGAGAACAGTACACGTGACTGACAGTTGTTTTGCACTGTGAGCTGCGAGCAGCAGCAGGAACAGGCAGGGCAAGGAAAGGTGCCAAGAGCAGTTACACTCCATGTTCATTGACTGGAGGGAGCTCTGGGTGCAGAGGGCTCCCTTCTAACAGTTTTTGCTGTATTTTGTTCACAAAAGCTGCAAAGCCATCAAAGCCAAGTTATGGAAGACAGATTTTATCTGCAACAAGCTTCATCCTGCCCAAGTTGTATCATGAACTCCTACAGAAACATCAGATAGAATACAGGCAAAAACCCCAACACACCTGGGCAGGTATTTTACCCTTCTAGCAGCTACATTTTGGATACTTCAGGGGTCCTTTTTCTCTTCTTATTAAAGTTTCCTAAACCCTCTGTACTTTACCTTTGAGGGTAATCTTATCTAGTTCAGTGACAGTGGAACAGGAAATTTAACTTTATAATTGCTGGAGATAGTTGTCACTCTTCAAAGGAAGTAAGAACAAAAAGTCTTTTCATCAATATTCATGCCAGTGACTGCCCAGATCTGCAGAAGTTCTGGGTAAGACACAGCATTTGGAGAGTTGATATTTGTGTTGCTGATATGTTAAATTCAGCAGTGACTTCCTCCACTCTGATAGTGGTGTCTTTCCACAAATCTTTGAAGGAGAGGAGGGTTTCAAGCGTTGCAAGTCTGTATCAAGACCAAGAATATTTCAACAGAAAACACATTCTAGTTGATATGGAAAAATTTGATCAGTCAATTACTGCTCCTCTATTCCAACTGCTATTTCATTGATTCACATGGTTTAGGCAGAAAGAATCTAAAAGAAGTCTTCAGGCTTCTTTTAGAAAATGCAGAACATCACCATGTTATTTATGTTTACAGATGTGAAAATCTCTGTAAATATTACTGAGCAACATTAATTGGTTTTTTGGGGATTTAGCCAACTAACAAGGAAAAAAAAAGACAAAAAAAACCCCCCAACAAAACATTTCAGCATTTATACTCCTGGCCAGCAAGGCCTCAGAAACAGTGAACCTCAGGATTCAAAAGAGGGATTTGCAGCTTGAAACTTTACTGGAAAATAAACAAACAAAACTGATGTCACAAGTTTTCACTTCTCAGGCTTACTAGAGCTGATCTTAAAAGGGCTGACACTTATGTTTTAAACCATTTGATCTTTTACAAGATGCAAAATTGTCACTTCTGTTGTCCCCTCTAAGACCTGCTGCCACTGAGCTTTTGAAAGGAAATCACTACTAATGCAGCTGGCGCTGCCTGGAGAAAAAGAACTGCAAACACTGTTGGCCCCTTTTGATGTCAGTCAGTGATCTGGCCTCACATGATGCCAGCTCCTCTGTGTGGTGTTACAACCTGTCACAGATAACAGCCTGAATTACCTGTAATCTAAAACATTATGGTCAGACTACTGTAATAGTGATTCTTGCTTTTAGGGTGTGTGTTCTGAGAGGGAGAATTCAGAGGACAACATCTTGTCTCACAGGACAGCAAACACAGAAAGTGGGATGGATATTTCCTGCTTACAGTGAGAGAGTTCAACACATGCTTTACCTCAGTTTTAAGCATGGTTACTTAGAAAAAGAGTAGACAAATTTTTAGATAAAACTGTACCGAATAGTTATCAGACACACCGCAACAAATAGTCGTGCACCAAAATGTCTTTTTTTGTTGTTGTTTTTTGTTTTGTTTTGTTTTGTTTTGTTTTGTTTTGTTACTGAGTTGCAGGATTTATGCAGACCTCATTGTTACTAAGTTTTGAAAGGAATTTTAGAAATAGTCAGTGAAAGCAAGGTTTGTAGTTTGAGTGGTAAAAAAGGAAGAGGATAAGGCTACCTAAAACATTGCACATCAAACTGATGTCTAATTGAAGAAGGAGTGCCATTACTGCCTGGCTTGCAATACTGTGAGAATTTATGGTACATTTAGCTTGATAACCTTTGCTATTAGGCCAGAATAAAACCTGTTTTGTGATACATGTGTTATCTCTGTTTCATTAAGAAATTTATTTGACATGACAGTTTCTTGGCTATGTGCTGGTTATAATTTAGATAAAAAGATAGAAGAGTAGTCACACTTGATACAGAATATAGAAATACTTACCAGAGCACCTTCTTTTCTCATTCTCCACACTGGACTATCCAGAAGCAACTAGAATTGCTGAATCTTGGTTGGGAACATGAAGTATTTTGGTTCATACATTCATAAATACCAGCTCCTTTCAATTCACCTTACAAATTAGATATGATCTTTGTTATGTAATTGACAGCAGATCTTTGGATATTATTTAAGACATGGAAATACAAAGTAGGGTGGATGGTGTAATATTTTCACAATGAATTAAGTGTTCGAACTTACTATTTTACTTTTCTTGTTACTTGTCAAAAGAGATCAACATTTAAAAAATGGAGAGAAGAGCAGAGTTCAAATTACAGTGCTTTAAATTGAAATTAATAGCTCAAGCTATTATTTCTTAGAACATAGGGAAAAAAAGTAAAAGTTGGATTCTGTACTTGGGGTCTCAGAATAGATGCAAAGATGACTACACAGTATCAAATGAGAAAATTCATTACTTCTGCCTTTGAGGTTTCTGTCCAATTTACTCCATTTCAGAAACTCTCCGAAATCAGTGTTTATAGCACAAAACTTGTGAGAATCAACAAGAGATCAGAGACAACCCTGTGTTCCTACTCCCTCTACAGCTTTTCCCCATGAAATTATGATTTTTTCTGTTAACCCCATAGACTTCTCATAGTGCCAGATTATTCTGGGATGTATATCCATGTGGGAAAGCTTGGGAGCAAGGCTTTTCATCCCAGACCATCTATTCTTTATTGACAGATCTTTGTAAACAGCAAGTGCCTTCTAAGGAACATGTGCAAATAAGTACTATTGTTTCTTAGCTTTTTAAACATGTAGGTGGTGGTCACAGAGGTCATTACATTATTAGAAATCTGTCTAGTAGTAGTAGTAGTAGTAGTTTTAGTTTTAGTTTCAGGGGATTGTTTTGTTTTGTTTGTTTTTTATTTTAATTTTTATTATTATACTACAGAAAGTACCATAATGAAACTACCAGTTGATTTGCATCTCAGTAAATTAGCCCCAGTTGAAAAACTTACTGTGTTGCACACATCAAAATCTTCACTTGTGTGTTCTTCTTTCTTTGCTTTTCTAGATTTGTGTAGATTCTATCATTATAGTGTCTGACCAATATAGAAAAAAAAATTAATGTAAATTCCTGTCTTATTACAACCTTTCATGTATTAAATATAATTTATGTTCCATTTAGGGGTGTTTCACAGTGCTGTAACAAGGACAAAGGAGACACAGTACAAGACCAAATTAAGATGTAGTTAATTAGTCTGTGTGATAGTCTTTGCAACTGGGAAAGGAAGATTAAGAATAAAGTCATTGTCTTCATGGAAAAGTGAGTACTTTTTAAGTACCAAGTTATGGACCATTCTGTAAAAATGTGTGTAACTGGTAGTGAAAGGATATTTTCATGCCAAAATGCAAAGCTGTGTCCAATATCTAAAAGTACCTCTAAACTGAATTAGGGAAAGTTTGAGAAGAAGCATATTTATGACTAGATGGAAGACATGCTGCTTCTGAATGATTATTTTTTTAAAAAATAAAAGCTTTATTTTTGTAAAGCTCTTCATTATGGAATGTGATTATACCTTTGAATTTTACTAGGATTCTCTTTGTTCATAGTAGTTTAACCCATATTCAGAGTGGGAAAAGCTGCTTTTCTATTCTGTCTGATAAGAATGTTTCCACCAGAAGTGAGCCAGGGTTGCTGCTGGGCTGAGATTGAGTTTTCCTTCATGTTTACTTCTTTGTGTAGGCAAACCCCGGGCGAGTGCGTCACACAGGAAGTCTGGGGAGTTACTCAAGATTTATGCTGATGTAACAGGACACAAGAGAAATTTTTTGACTTTCTGTCCCAAGCAGATGGAATACTGTTAAGTGACAGCTCCAGCAGGAACAGATTTGAGAAGTACTGTTTTAAAGGCTTGTTAAAGGAGAATGTTTTAAAGAAAGGTTGGAAATAGCAGAAATAGGAATCATGTTCTTTTTTCAGGTTTAAATAATGCCTGAGTAGTGCATTACAAGTCCATGCTGCTTATAATGCTGGAATACTATCCAGTGGCCTCTGTTTGTCCAGTTTTATTGTTGACTTATCTATTTAAATTTAGACTATAAGGGGGGAAAGACCAATGCGAGTACTGATCCAAGATGTGGGTACTCCTGGTCTGTCTGGACTTGTGGTAGGCTGCCTATCCTTGGCTTGTGATCTTCCTGTTCTACTGCTAAAGTACTGAAAGAAAAATATTTGTATGACTGAAAGAACTGAGAGAGACCTTATAAATGTGCTAAAAGGCATCAGGGCAGTTTTAAAGCTCTTTGTAAAATGTAAAACAGAAATGTGGACTTCTTCCTCTCCCCCAGTGTAGTAAATGTCATCAAACCTCCCATTAGTACCATGCTGTGTTTCCCAAGAAGAGAAGTGCCATCATGTTCATCCTATTCAATTTTTAAAAATCTCTCTCTCTCTGTCTCCTCCTTTAAAGCACTATTGAGAAGACTGGACAAAATTAAGCACAGCAATTCAAAAGTCAGATCCATTAGCCAAGATGGAATTGGACTTTCTGCTAGAGGGAGAACGATGAAAAGTATTGACAGAGTGAACAGACTGTGGCTTTCTTTAATCTAAATATTGCAGTTTCTTAGTATCACATATTTCCTGGATAAATTTCACTGAATAGAATTTATTTTTTCTGGCCTAATGTTTTCCTTTTTTCAATAGCCTTATGGTCTTTTTGTATAATGCATGTGATATATTAAATAATTCTATTCTGTTTTCTAATCAGTATTTGTTAGCTTCCAGGAGTCAGATCTTATTGCTAGGCAACTAAATCAAAAATCTCCATCTCTGTATGAAGCAGTTTGCTGTATCCATGCTGACCCTGTGCTTATCTATACATACATCTGTAAAATTACCTAAGTGGAGCTGTAAATGTCAAATGTAAACATGCTGTGTATCTTACCCATATGGAATTTATCTTGAAACTGAGTTGTTAATAATCAAAACAGCTTGGAAAAAGGCACAGATTTTCCCCTCCCCCCTTTTAGACATGTTTTCCTCTCATGTACCTATCTTTAAAAGCAGCCTTAGTGCTGAAAATTCTTTATTTCTTTTGGATTAAAAGAAATAGAGATTTATTTGTTAATTACTGCATTTTTTTTTTACATCAGGATGCTTCCTTAATTTAATGAATGCTTCTGTGGGATTTTGATTACTGTGATTATCTGTCACAAGATAGAGATAGAGGACTCAGTGTGAAAACCAACAGCAGGGCTTTAGCAGGTTGTAGTGCCAGCAGTCCTTCTGCAGTTTTTACAAAGCTTATACATTTAATAATTTATTGAGCTCTTATTTTCTATCTTGGTGCTTGATTGCATTCCCAGTGTCATCCAGTGTATTTTGGTGATCTTCTAATAATATGTCCTCTGTAATGTCATTGTCTAATTACTAAGGATTTGTTCTTATTTTCTTCAATGTTATTTTTGTTGCTAGTGTATCACTGTTCTGCCATGGAGAAAAGGACTTCTGCTGTCACATTGGCATGACCTTTTGTTTTTTTTTAAGCTGTCTTAGATTGTTTTTAACCAGTTCATTACGTGCTTTTAACATATGTGTGATGTGGGATTCTCAGGAGTGTAGAATTAAGGTCAGCAGGGGCATGTGGAGGTCACCTGGTTCATAGTCCTGCTCCAGACATAGTTAATCTCCAAGGTTCAGGGCCTTGTTGTGTTCTTTCTCTCCCCTATGCTGAGTGCCAAGACTGGACACAGAATTCCAGTCAAGAATATTTTGGCTGTGGCCTGACAAGTGCTGAGCAAAGAGTGACCAAGAGGTGACTCTTAGAGGAGTGTTTTTTAGACATGCTGCTGTCACCATCCCTTAGATGGTGGCTTGGCTGGCTGAATTACAGCTGTCCAAGTAACAGCCTTGAGGGGAACAAGCCCCTTCTACTACCCAATTCTGCATTTTTAATTTCTCTTTAAACCAGCTTCTGATCCTTCACTGAGGATCTGCAAGAGGAGTTTATGTATATATTTTCAAATAGGTACGCCTAAAGTTGGTTAGTATAAATAAAGGAGCTGAACTGATCCATTTTTCTGTTCTAATTTTGGTTCAGCTGTGATTAAGGATGTTCCACTGTCCTTCCTGTTCAGATCAGAAATAGATTGGTAACTGACTCATGTTAGAAAATACTGTGTTTAAAAATAGAAATGATCCCATCCTGTGGGTGAGCCCATGGAGTGGGGCTTCAGGTGAAGGGAGGGTTTAAACTCTCTTTCTGCTTTGCTGTCATAGCACTGCTATTATTTATGGTTCCCACATGGCACCACTGCTTTTCTCACCTCCTCAGCCTCACTTGCTGTATTTAGGGACTGAGGCAATCTGGCAAGTACAGTTGAGGGAGCAGAGGGAAGCTGTAACTCTGCCCCATTCTTTGTGTTTCAGTGGTGCTGAGGATGTAGGAGCTGGGAAGGCAGATGCTGAAGCCCTTCTGAAGTATGGATGGACACAGGAGCTTGTGCTGTGAGAGACTTGCTTCCTTTTCCTGGGGCCCAGCAGGCACTGGGCATACTGGTGGCACTGGCCACTCAGGCTTGCTCATGTGGCAGCCTGTGCTCAGCTTACATCAGGTACACAAAAAGCACACTGTGGAGCAGAGGACACAGAACACGTGGAAACTGAATAAGTTTCTCCCTTCCTTTCTGCCAGTTTAAAGTAAGAGGGCACTTCTAAAGAGGAAATGGTATCTCACTCTTAGATTCAGCATTTATCCTCTCTCTTTGTCACCTACTCTGCACAAGTAGGTGACAAGCAGTGCTGGTTGCAGTGATGTTCATCTCTGATGCAAACCAACCAAACTGCACAGGAATATTCCCTGTAAGCCACCAAACAGCTTTCAGTTTAAAAAGAAGCTTGCACATCCTCCCATTAGGAATCCACTAAGCTGTCCAATATCCACAAAGTGAAGTTATTATGTTTGGTATTGTTTTCTCAGTTATAATTTTAGATTAAGTCTCAAGTTAGAGTCACAGAATCATTATGATTGGAAAAGACTATAAGATCCAAAAGATCCCCAAGTGCTGGGGCACCACCACAAAGTTTGCCACTAAATTACTAAACCATGTCCTCAATGCTACACCTGACCAAGCTGTATCTGCTATAAATATTATTCCTAACATAATATTGAGTTATACACTACTTGTTTTCTTCTACAGATTCTAGCCAGTCTTTGTTTTCTTATGAGATTTTTGTTGCAAAGTGTCTAATTCTTTAAGATGTTACAGATGGAAGCATGAAAATAGTAAGTTATTAAGAAACTAGAAATAGTACCTGCAATCTTAATATTTTTATCTTTTACGTCTTTTAAAAAATCCTACATTTTTGTGAAGTTAGTTTTGTTTTGCTTAAGAAATGCTGTAGTGTTGATTTCTTATAGGATGATTTTCTTAACATACATCACTAAATCTCGATTATAGAAATTTGTATCTGTGTGGTCAGGCAATTAGAATAGATCATTGTAGGTCCTTTCCAACTGAATTATTCTGTTCTGTTCAGTACATTTATTTTTCATTTTTTGCACAGAAAAATCAGGGTTCTTTTTAAAAAAACATTTCAGTCTTTTGATAGAGTTGGTTCATCCACCTTCTTCAGCCTTTCTACAATAGTGCTGCAAAGACAGCAAAACCTGTCTCAGTTTTTCATACCCAGAATAAATAAATGCACTTTATTAATCTATTATATTCCTAGTTCTCTCTCCCTATTTTAGCTGTGATTTCCAAATTTGCTTTTTTTTTTTTTTTTTTTTTTAAGTGCTTCAGTGGAGAGATGAAGTTGCTTGCCACAAAAAAAGGCTGAAATAAATACACAGGCTTTCAGCCTTCAGGGAAAATTTGGATGGATTTGCAGGATAAGCCTGATAGCAGACTCTAGACATGATAAAAGGAACCACGTAGCCCACACATTCAGCACATTGTCTTTGTGCATGCAGATAACGTGCTGGGGTTGCTACAGCTTCAGCTTTCCATCCTGAACTTCCTGGGATAGGTGAATCCAACTTGCTCCATTCCTCCCAGGCAAACAAAACCATCTATTTTTAGAATGATTTAATCAAAGGAACTTTTATAAAGAGGAAAGCTGAGATTCAAAAAGGAAATACATCCTGCCGTGCAAAATTTGGCTCCAGCCTGCCCACCACCTTGAGTTAATATTGTCCAGGTCTACATTTGCAAGTGGTGCTGCGCAGTTGGAGCCAGTTTGCCTTTGGTGCCAAGAGCCTGATGTCCACACTGCATGTGAGTGGGTGGAAAGGAGGGAATGTGCTTTGAACTTGCTCCAGTTTGCTCCTGTGAACTGAAAGTCCAGCAATAGCTGGGGCACAGGAGATGCTCTGCGAAGTCTGTAGAGTACATCTTTCAGCTTTGTGTCTTTTGGGGGTATCTGGCTGTACTCTTTGATCTGGGCTGGATGAAACAAGGTGAGGTGAGAGGGAATGAACAGGAGATTCCCTTCAAAAGCATATTCCTGGT
This sequence comes from Melospiza georgiana, assembly GCF_028018845.1. Lineage (NCBI taxonomy): Eukaryota > Metazoa > Chordata > Aves > Passeriformes > Passerellidae > Melospiza > Melospiza georgiana. The sequence continues at coordinate 20,572,412 of NC_080435.1, forward strand.
GTGAACTTACAAACTCATAAAGATGCCTCCACTGATTGGATGGTTTGAAAAGTAAACATATTCTGACAGACTGTAGGGAATTAGTACTTTCTGCCCTTTGAAAATAAATTTTCTCTGTATTCACTGATGCTTTAAAAAATATTCTAGTATTTATTCTCTGTGCTAGGGTGAGAGAGGGAAACATGGTAAAGTGTAAAGGTGTTCACAAGGGAAGCTACTTGTCTGGTTAATAATGAAGGGCTCACCTGGTAAGTGATTACATTGTTTCACAACTAACATAGAAGGTACATGGACAGAAAGTTGTCTTCCATATATGGGATTTTACTATTTCAAAGCCTTCACTATTTACCTTTTTCTAAAGCTGCAACCAAGAGAGCTTTCCCTGATTTCAAATATTTTTATTCTTCATAAAATGAAAACTGATAAATTGGAAACCTTGCATAAAATCCAGTACACCACTTAATTCCATAGCATTAGCTGCAGACAATACTATTGCTACCTTTATTCTTGTGAGTCAGTACTGTAAAATAATGCAGCAGTGAATACAGAGAAATGTGATAGTCCTGTAATAATGGTGGAACTGAAGAAGGTTATATAATTCAAACGCTTGTGAAAGTAGTAGAATTATGGATTTCTTGCCAAGGCTTGTCTTCTGAGACTGTGATTGTTTACAGGAGTTGTAGCACGGAAGCCCATGAGGAAAGATGAGATGAGGAGGCTGATTCTGCTGCTTCATTCAGATGAAGCAGGACTTGCTCTGAGCAATGAATGCATTCATTTTCATGAGGTAGTCTAAAAATGGACTACAAAGCAGGATGGAATCCAACCCTGCATCTTAGCATTCAAAACTCTGTTTAAACAACTGTCTGCACAAGGCGGTGTTGCACTTGTGTTTGGGATGGCTCTCAGTGGAAACCAGTAACACCAGTATGCACCACCAAGGTGAGAACACAAAGCCAGAGGCCATGGCACTCTTTACACAGACTTTACTTAAAATAGGTAAGTGGGCAGGTGAGCAGAGGTAATAAGCCATGTAGAAATTTGTACCAAAGCTTTTGCAAGCCTTAGCATGAGAGCTGCAGCATTTATGTGGCTTTACACGTGAATGTTGTTGGCCTTTTGTAAAGGAAGTCAATCCATAAACGAAAAGCTGTCTTTTCAAAAAGTACATGTAAAATAAGCATTCTTTTATCCCAAACTCACTCTCCCCCTTTCTGAACACTTTATATTGTCATTCCACATGTGATACTTCCTTCAGCACTACATCAGCATGTGTGGTGGTCACTGGGACTTTTGCCAGTGTAAAGCAGGTTTTGGCAAACTGCGATTGCAGATTATAAAAGGCTGGCAGCAGAGTTAGCATGGGGTTAGGAGCCATAACACTAGAAAATTGGCTAAGAGAACCAATATGTTTCTCAGCAGAATCCCTGGAGCTGGGAAGTCCTTTCCTCATACTGCTGATTTTAAGGTCATGTGGTGAGCAGCATTTAATTTCTTTGAGTTGGAGATATTTTTAAATTCTGCTGGGTGTCTGTGAGCATCCTCAGCATCCTATTTGAGAAAAAAAAACATATAGTGTAGTGTTCCACATTCAAAAACTCTCTGGTCCCTGAGCATTTGAGGTTTGATCTTATTGTGAACATCTACTTTTTAATCATATTTAGGGCCTGAGTAATTCTAACCATTGCTTGAATAGTAAATGCTACTTGGTCCCTCAGGATTTGGCCTTTATTTTTGAAAAAAGGCAATGGAAAATGTAAGAATTAATTAATTCCCTGCAGGTTTTTGTGTTCTCTTCAACTCTCAATTTGATTTTCTGGGTCTTTCTGCATGTTCACATGTACGCAGCAGCTGAGCAACTATGGTTTAAAAAAAAGTCACTGAAAAATACCAAAACTCTGTTTCTCTCCTCCAGCCTTTTACAAGATACCTGCAACAGAGAGGGTCAGGAATTTTAATGCCAGCTGATTTGAGTCCTAAGAGAACAAATAACTGCACAGTATTTTTGCCAGTGTAATCTTTGGTCATTATTATTGATTGAAATGAAGCTTAAAAGTGGGTTTCTTCTGAAGTCTTTTGAAAAATGGTGGCTGTCAATATGCTTTTAAGGCTGAAACATCTATCAGCAGCCCTGTAAAGATGGTGAATTAGTTCTGCTGAAGTACGTGACACCTGTGAGAACTCCTCAGTGTGTCTGATGGGAAATCAGAGGTAACTTTCAAATTTTGGATACAAATGGAGGAGAAGAATAACAATTCCCTGTGATGTGCCAATTTATGAGTAATGAGTAAGTGCACTATGCAGGTTAAAAGCACCTCTTTTTTGAGGAAGCAGCAAGGAAGAAAGTGTAAAATTATGTACTGAGATCTGACCCCAAAAATACTCAACTTTGCAAAAATTATTCACCAAGAAGACCTGTAGAACTCAGAGAGAGTTTCCTGGGGGAAAATTGTAAGTGCTTGAGTGTAACTTCTTGAGTTTCATAGGGTTGTGATCTGACTGTTTAGTTAGATTTTTTCCTTTGAGTTGATATTTGCTGTCTGTCAAGTGGAAAGTCTTGCACAAGAATGAGTTATTTTACAAAAAATTAGGTGCTGCAGAAATAATTGATTTCCAAAAGCATGGTCATGCTTATGAAGTCTTGAGAAGAACATTTTCATGAATTTCTGTTCTAGAAGATAGCAGTATTTAAATAAATTTAAAGGTAGCAGTATTTAAATAAATTTAAAACTCCCCCAAAACAATTGAAAAAAATTGCAAAGAGTAAAGACAAGTAATTTCTGGTGATTCATGCAGATTATTCTTTCTGATTTGCTTAATATTTTATGTGGAGATAATCTGTGAAGTCCCTTGAAGCAGAACAAAAACTTTAAAGATATTCTTAAGATCTTATTGATAATATTCATAAATGTTATCAGTGAGGAAGTAGAAAGCATTTTTTCCTGAACTTTGCCTCAACAAATAATTGTTGACAAAGGGCTCTTCAGGATGAAATGTCACATCTTCTTTTTCCTGTGGCTTGTGATAGGTTGTGCAATCAAAACTCTAAGGTCACTAGTTTTTTACTAGGAAAGAGTTTATTATGTCTACATGCCCAAATGTTTTCAGTTCTCTGTAAGTCTGATGGCACAATATGTGATGGAAGTAAAGGAAATCAAGGTAATATTTGTGTCTGCTAATACAAACACAGCTGTACCACCTCTTACTAGTTAGGTAAATACTCTGTCTTCAAAGTTCAGGGCTGGAAGTAAATATCAAAGATGACCAGTGTCAAATGTGTTGTTTAGATTAGGCCCAGTGTTCAGTTTGTTTCCTACTGAAGTTTTCTGTGCTGCCATTGACAATTCCCACCTACATAAAAGCAGCATAAACAGATAATTCTTTTGCCTCTACTGCTCAATAAAATAAACTCAAAAGCAATTTCCTTTCCTCCAATACATTTATGTCTTTAAGAAATGAATTGCTGCATAAAACTTCAAAGCAGGGCTGTGATTTTTTTGTCATCCTTTTAGCCAACCTTTCTAGGCTGGAAAAAGATTTTAATTGTAGATCAGGCCCTATTGAAGATTTTTCAAATCTTGGATTAATTTATTATAGTACATAAAACAAATGTAATTTTGACTCACCCTGTGTATAAATAGCTCCTCTAATGTACTAGATTTTTTTCTCAATTACTCAGATTACTCATATGTTTCCTAGGTTATCAACTGATTTTTTATATAAAGAAGAGGGAAGATTGATTCTGACATTTTCTCAGTTGTGTGCAATGACACTTTTAAAATCGTAACAGTCTCCTGCCAGCTACGGATATTGACTCAGGCTTGAGATTTTCAGAAGACATGCTTACTTTAGAGACTAGTTTGTCATGTTTCCATCTGATGGATAAATATCTTTTTGACTAAGTGTAAAACCTCAAATACATGTCATCCCAGATGCTCAAGAAATTTTTCACTTCACTGCTGAAAGGATGAGATGCAAAATCCTTTCAGAACACCTGCCAAGCGAGACTGCCCAATCCTGTCCCAGGCAACTGGAACAGCCACCTGAGGTTTGGAACTTCAACAATCCCAATGTAGAAAACAGCAATCCATGAGACAAATCCTACTGCTGGGGAGTGTACGATTTCCCCAGCAGGTGGGAGATGTAAATCAGGAGCCTGGAGGGAGCCAGGAGATCTGAGAATGGCAGAGGGTTGGACGCTCAAGTGCGTGCCCTCTGCAGCCGGGTTCCTGGAAACCTGACCTTGGGTTATTTTGGATGCTGGCTGATAAGAATCTTTTCCTTGTTGTCTGAGCACTGAGACTAAAGAAATTTGCATTCCTCCTTTTTGCATTTTATCCTACTGGCTGTACCAGACAGGGCTGATTGAGGCAGGTGAGACTGAAATCCCATTGTGCAAGCTCCCTCGCTGGCACACAGAGATTTCTGTCCCTCACGGGGAGTATTGGTTAGATAGACCTTGGGAGGTGTTCCTTCAGGGTTCTAAGAACAGTGTGTTCACTTGTAAATACTCTTCTTTTGCCTTTCCCCCTTCACTGAGATAAAATAATGCTCTGGTGGCACAGTCTCTGTAATCCCTCTGTCCTTCACTGCAATAGATGTGCAGGGATCTGTTTTTTAAATAGAAGTCTCCTCTGCAACACCAATGTGCTTTCATCGATACTGGGGTTTTCCTTTCTTAAAAGTACTCTACCTATTGATGGATTTGCCTAGGAAAAACAAAAGCAGTTAAAGCAGGAAGGAAGCAAGAATGACAGAAGAATCACTTTATTATACTGTTGACTTCTTCACAGCAGATTTGATGAGACCAGATAAAGACAATTTCATTTTTTTATTCAGTAATGAGTTTTACTCAATGTAGTCACCAGCAGACTTGGTGATCCTATTTCCCATTTTATATGGTGTGATTTTAACCATGCAATTTTCCCCTTTTCTCTGTCAGAATAACCTGAAAAGCAGGTTTCTTTTATTTTGTACTTAAGTTTGATTCTGACCAAGGCAGTGAACAGCTGTGGTGTTGCTGTAAGTTGCTACTTTTATTTTCCCTATACTTTCCCAATCTCTGCCTGCAGAACAGAGATGTGGGACTGGAAGTGACTCACTGGATCACAGAATCCACCTCTCTGCTGCAGCATTCATCCCATCTTATAAACTCCCTTTAAAAACATCCAAACTTAGTCTTGAAACTGCTTTGTCATGCACCTCACCTGCTCTGAGATATCTTACATTGTTTAAAAAATACTGTTAATGAACTTGAAAGGCCTCAGGTCTCCTCACTGCTGCTAATTAAGGTCTTTTTTCCCAAGATATACACATGAAAATATGGTATGTAGGTGTTTCTTTCCAGCTGCTCCTGCCAGGATGCTGCTCTGGGACCCCACTGATTAGAAACACAATTATTTTGCTCAGCCTTCTTGGCTAATTGATCTGTGCTTGGAAGTGTCACCCAGCTTGCAGATTTGGTCATGCAGTTTCTTGTGTTGTCAGAACTCTTCTGGGGAGGTTTGTTTCAAATAAGTCTGGGATTGCTCACTGATTTAGGGGAATGCACAAACTTATTTTGTCAGTTTATATTACATGAAGAATGTAGGAATAGGGTGGAAGATCCAGGGTTGCTGAATGACACTGTAGTAATGGAAGAAATGCCAGGATTATCTGAGAATGAACAGACTAAGACTGATTACAAAAGCTTTGTAAATAGAAATATTTCAGGACATCTCAGTTGTGTGTTTAAATTCAGCATTACAGAATTCTTCTCATCCATAGAGAGGATTTAAGTTTAGAATGCATTGAAAAGCAGTGTTACTGTCTCTATGATAGTTCTTCTAAATCAGTGAAAAAACATACTTTAAGAATGCTTCTGTGGTCACAGAATATTCTGAGTTGAAAGGGACCCATAAGGATCATTTAGTCTAACTCTTGGGTGGATGGCCCATACAAGGTTCAAACCCACAATCTTGGTGTTAGTAACACCATGCTCTGACCAACTGAGCTCATCTCAGGCCTTTTATGAAAGGAAGTAGCATGACCCAAGCCTATGTCTTCTGGCAGGAACAAGAATTACAAGAATCTCCTTGAAATTTTCTTTTCCAGAATTTTTCTCCTCATTCACAACTTTTGTGGTCTTTAGTGGTGAATTTCTAGCTATGTCCAGCATTCTTTTTCCTTTCAGTTCTTGTTTCCTGGACTGATACCATAACATTCTGAATTGGTTCCATAATTTATAGAATGGTATTGTAACTAAAGCAGATCACTTTCTTTTTAAATTTTAAAATTAATGTGTAAGTAGATTCCACCTTCATCTGATATTTTAAGAATATCAGAATTTGCTATCAGCCTCTGACAAGGAAAATCAAATAGATTTTAAGATAAATGCAACAAAAAATCCAGAAATAGCCCTTATTTTTTGATTCACATTCTAGTAATCATGGAGTTGTTCATGAGAGATTTCATTGATGAAGTAGGATGGGGCTCTTTCATATATTCCTTGGAGTTCTTTGTTGATGCTTTCAGGTCACATTTGCACAAATTCCTGCTTTTGGTAGGGCTCTGGCAAAGGCAATTTGATCCAAGAGCAGAGAAGGGGGAAATTTAATACTGTACATGGGGCTGTGTGCTTCCAAAATTTTAAAATGGCTGCCTAGGGCTTGGTAACTGAGGAAACCTCCTGAATCCAGTCATGCACCCCCTCCTTTGTATCAGAATTGCGGATCGTCTTAATAATCATCTCTTGTATCTTTATACCCAATTTTGGACACTGCTTCTACATTCACTATGTCTCTCCACAGTATTGAATATTTTTGGCTGCAAGGGGCAGCAGCTGCAGAAGGAGGGGTTTTGTGTGGAAAGGTTGCAGTGTCTGTTCATATATTATTCTGCCACATGATGTCCTCCTAAGCCAGGTTAGAATTATGGAATGCAGGTACTCAAACTGTGCAATTCTTCAGCATTCAGACATGTATTTATGTAAAATGTACCATTCTTGTAGTAAACTATTGCTCTAACCAGAAATACCTAATATGTAATTTGTTTCAGTTGCTGTCTATGGAGAGTGAACATTTCTGCTGATCTGCCTCATGATCATCTGCATTAAAACACAAAGCTAAGAAACTTCAGCATTTTCAATTTGTTCATCTCAGTCTTACTGGTACTGCTCACTAGTTTCTAGAAGTATTTTGTCCTAGTTGTGTATTTTTTGCACCAAGGCACATTTTGAATGCTGCACACATTATGTGAGTGTTGTAATTAATCTTTTTAATAAATTACTTTAAATAAAGTGTCTACTACTTGTATTTAGGTTATGTCAGAAAGACTTTTATGTACAACATCCTGCTTTTTCTTTGTGTCATATTACTTTAAATAACTTTTCTTTTTCTGTCAAAACTTAGTGTTCTTTACAATGCTGATGTAGTATATTTTTGTTTACTTAGGGCTGCATGAATGTTAGTTTTCTGCCAGTTTATTAAGTTGGACGGGATAATCTCCCACCCAGACAAAGGAAGATATTGAAACTGAAGAAGCAGCCTTGAGGATTTTGGTCATGGTGCTGAGCATCTGGTTCACTGGAGGTCAGCAGAGCACTGTCTTGTCTTAGCTCTCAATGTAGTGCTTCAAAATATTAACCAAAACACAGATAGAAAAATAACCCTGCTTTGTTTTCAGCACAGTCAACAGGTTTGTCTGTTCTCCATACTTTATCTGAGTCTGTGCATGTTCATATAGATGTACAGGAATGTGTACCTCACCCTGTGGAAACCAGCAGAGATACAGGTGAAGCTTCACCCTTGCTCATCTGAGCTTTTACTGTGTCAGGGGCTTACACTGGACATGGATTATTTATAACAACACAGGTTTTCAAGGTGGCTGGATAGTAGCAGAAAGAAAATTTTCCAATACACATATCTCAGTTGTTGGAAATTTACTTGCAGATCTTGCTCCTTAATATGACCACTGAATTAGAAACTTGGACTTATGACACAATGCAGGGCTTTTTTCTGATAAGGACTTGAAGTTTCACCTAAACTTCAGTGTAGGATTTTTAAATGGACTCATTCTTCAGGTAAAAAAGAAGGAAAAGGGTCACATAGCAAATTATTAGGGAAATTAAAAGATCTGTTTTCTGTGGAATACTCAGTAATTAGTCCATCCCTCTGCCCTGAATGCATCCAGTACTATTTAAAATAATTATACTAATCATCACTGTATTTAGGCATTGATTACATTCATAAAGAAAAAAGAAAAAAAGAAAATGTTGTTCTTGTATGCCAGTGAAGTCTGCTTTGACAAGTTAATCCAGTATTTATTTAATTAAACAATGGTAATAAAATATTTAATTGCACTTTTAAAACTTCTATTTCTGTCATCCAACCAGGCGAAAAATTCTGAACTCAACGCATGGCAAGAAATGAAAATGCCTCAAGCACATCAAATACCAGCCCATTATACAGATTAATGAAAGAAACTGAGCTGCAATGTTCACAGGTATTAAATATTTAATTCCTTTTCTGTTCTTTGAGTCTGAAGCAAAAGGGAAATAGTCCTCTCCTCCCCCAACCCAGCCCTGTTTGTTTCTGAGGAATGTTAATCAGCTTCCTAGTGCCAGCAGGCTACAATCACCAACTACTAATTAGTTTTAGATAATGATATTGGTAATGAGGCTTTAGTTTCTCAGAGGCACCAGACTGAGCTTGACTCAAGTTTATTCAGTTATTTATTAAGAATGTTATTGTGCAGTATGAACAGTTTGACCATGTTTAATGCCAAATATTTGTATTTCATTTAATAGTATCACACACCATTTTAAAACAGGCTTTGCTGATAGAGCAGCTGATTTTAAATTAACTTTCCATTTAACAGTGACGGTATTTGTCTCCTCGTTACTCCAATTGTTTGATTACTCTCTTGGACATGTTTACTACTCAGGCAATTATCTAATTACCTGAGGTAAGAACACCTAATTGGGGGAGTTTTTAAATTAACTTCCTGTCACATTGCCTCTCTAGGAGGTCTGTTCATGGTCTCATGTCAAGTGCTGCTGTTTTTGCAAGGCGTAAAATTCTCTGCTAAGTGTTTCACAAACAAGATTTTCATTTGTTGGAGCTGCCAACTGTGAGGGGTAGAGAGAACAGATCAGTTTCCACTTCATGTAGTGCTGTTGTCAGGTGTGAGGTTAATTTGTATGTTCCCAAAAGTTAGCTTCAAAATACTTTCCACCATTAAGGCAGAGAAATACCATTATCCAGGAGATGATAACAAATTCTGTGGAATGATTTCATACCTGAAGCTGTATTAGGGAGGAAGAAATGAGACATTTCAGCATCTACATGAGGATCTCAGTTTGGTTCCACCTTTCTATCTGGTAAGTTTACACTGGAGGATTGTGTTTACTGGGTAAAAACATGAAAAAATGCCATGTCTGTTTCCTTGTAACATTGTGTATTGAAAGTAAGACCAGAGAAGGCAGAAATGTAACATGTTTCCTGGCCTGCTGTTTTTGCTTCTGCTAAAGATTGCAGGCCTTATTTGACCTTTAATCCCTTAAAAGCACCAACCCACTGTCAGAAGATTATGGTGGAAGAATGTAACATATTGAAACATTTTGGATTTTATGCTTTTTGTCTTTTCATGGCTGTCTTTTGCTTTTATATTTTCAGTATTTTAGAGTAAAAGCCTAAATTTTATTGAAACTCACAAAAGGTCATATATTTAAAGGCATAATTTTTGTCAAAGTCACATGTCTAAGTTGCAGTTCTGAAAATGCTTGCTTTCTGTTGGCATGTGGAGTCCATTTTTTGCTTGTTTTTGTAGTTGAAAGTTCCCCAGTGTGATTAAAACATTCTCAGTTTTGACAAACTGAGCACTAGAAACTAATGGATTCATTATTCTTTTGAGTAAATATGTGGATAGCAGGTTTCAAGGCATTTATAATTGTATTTATGCCATCAAGAAAATGAGTGCTATTTCTATATTCCACTCAATAGAGCATCTGTCTGAGATGAAGAATACTTCAAATTTTTGTTTTGGCTTCCAGTAAAATTTCTATCACCAATAACAAATGTAAGAATCATTGATGAGATGCTGTGTTGCTCTGTCAAATGTGATCCTTCCACTGGGCCCAAGAAAACTTGAATTATTTTCCTTGTAATAATGCAGCTTCTGCTGAATGTGGTAGAATAGTTTCCAGCTGGCTTCTTAATGCATTCTTTGGGGAAATGGAAGACATGGATTTGAGCTCACTCATTTTGAGGAGAAATCAAGGTTGAACTTTATATTTCATAGGTGACTGCTAGGCTCTTCTATGAACAATAGTAATTTTTTCTTAAATTGTGTTTTGCCTTTCTACTTCCAAATAAAAAATACACTGACTGTTTCAACATTCTAATAAGCCCAGCTGAAGCCTGGGGATATCAGGATATATCAGTTATAATGAAAATGTAGGTTATATGTGATTGAGGACCTAGGCTATCCTAGGTTTTAGGCCAGCTGTGTCCCCCTCTGCTCACCAGCTGTATTTCATGAGAAGTTTGGTTTAAAATATGCTTTCCTTGTGTCATGATTGTAGAAAACTTCTTTTTTTGTTAAATATAATGGGGGGGGGAAATCTATTCAAAGGTTGTATTTTATAAACTGAAATTGTCTACAGAAAGTAGAATATAAGGTTAATGGCATTAGAGTATGATAATTTTGGAGTGACTGTGCACAGCTGTTAACTTTTATAATTAGGAAGAAACCTTGAATCAGGAGCAAATTGCTTCATATCCTTTAATTGAGCATATTCTCCAAACTTGCTGATCAAACATGGGATACATCACAACTATGAGATATTGGAATCTGTTGAGTAAGAGCCCAAGACTGACAGAAAAACCTTCTCTCTAATTTTACCAGGCACTGAAGTGAGACTGACAAGCCTGTAATTTCCAGGGTTTTCCTTCTCACCCTTCTTGAACTTTTGCCAGTTTTCAGTCAGGTGGAAGCTCTGTGGACAATGAAACCATCTCAAAAATAAGGAGAGAGGTGCTGCAATAACATCAGGCAGCTCTTGCCGTACCCTGGGATGAATCCCATTGGGCCCCATAGGAAATGAGGGTGAAATAGCAGAGTTTGGTTGCACTCCCAATGGTCAGCTGACATTTCCTTTTCTCCCTGGAAGCACATAATGCACATGGCCATTTTCTCTGTTTCTGCCACACCAATTTTCTGCTTCCTTTTCTCCTGGAAATATGAAATGATTGCAGCTTACCAAGGTGCCAATAACTGTGAGCCAGTCAGTGAAGAGCTGGTGGTTTATCATTTAGACATGCCATGTGCCTGTGTGTCACACAACATCTCTCACAAGAGGATTATAATGTGCTTAAATGACAAATGCATCACTCTGTGCCAAACTCCTCAAAGCTTGAATTTCTGTACTTATTTGGAAACAAACCCCTTAATGATGGTGATGGGTATCTCAATTCCTCTGCTAGTTTCAATTTTCTTTAGCTTGTCTTGATGTGTGAGAAGTGCAGATCATTAACTTGTCAATCAGGCAAAGGTAGTATTGCTTTATATCCTTCTAATTATTTTAAGAAAAAAGAAATATTCTGTACACACATTTGTCCAGTGAATTCTTGAGGGTAAAGTTACCTTTGACATCTGAGAAGTAAGACACAGCAGTGTAATAGCACATACTGCTACTTGGAGGAGTTCTGCTGACTTTTATCGTAAAGAACCTATTTAAATTGACTCTTAAAATTGCTTTGTTTTCCTATTAGCTACCTAAAGGTATGAGAAATTTCTTTTTTTAGCTTTCTTGCCCTTGGTGTGGCCATGTTGACGGTCACCAGTCACCTCCTTATTTCCCATGTGCCTCAGCACAGTTTCCAGGAGTATCTGCTCCATGAACTTACAATATTGGGGTTCTGCTGTGCTAGTGTACTAACTCATGGAAAACTCTCTTTTGGTGCCCTCAGTTTCCCAGTCTTGGGGGAATAATTTCCTTTTGGTTTAATGATGTTTTTCTGCTGTGGCAAGAGGCTTTACAATGAAGAACAGACTAGCACATAAAAGCTATTTTACCTCGGTCAGACCCAATACACTGATTTATTATGGAATTTAGCCAATGGGTTTAGCAGAATGTGAGACATCATGGTAGGTATGTCTCAAGATATCTCACGTTTTACCTCAATATGGTTAAATCTCCACACCCCCCCACCCTTAAAATATTTTTGTAAATAATTACAACGGAGAACTTTGAAGAGGTGAGGATATGAAGGACAGTGGCTGAATGCCATTTCTGGCTTCTCTGTTGTTTGAAAATACAAGGAAGTTGATGTCTGGCTGAAAGGTAAAGCTGAATGCTCTCTTAGTTGGAGATACTCTGTGTTTTGCTGGCCTTGGATTTCTGAAGTTGCTATCTGCTTCCTGAAAACCTATAAGATAATGCACTTCCAAAAATATATTTAAGCTTGTTTTGTCCATCTTTTGGATAAAGAAGTAACTTCGCTTTTTAATAATTTTTGTTAATGTGGCTTTTTTGGCATGTAAGTACCTTCATTTTATCATGTGGGAAACAAATGGGGGAAAAAACACTTTCTTATAGATATTCTAAGTAAATTTCAGATCTTTTGTGTTTGTATATGAACATCTCAGGTGGCAGATATCATATAACATGAGATACACTTTTTAATGAGAAAAGCAAAATAAGAGTGAATTAATCCCAATTAAGACCAAGTGAGAAGAACTCAATTATTATCTGTACTTTGGTTTTGTTTTATATCCTGAAGTTCCACTGTAGCTGAGTGACAGGCTCACAGTTAAAGGCAGTTTTTTGCAACCTATTTAAAACATTTTGAAATGTAGTTTTAGAGTTGTTGAAATGGAGATGGATGCAGTTCATCTGACAGTGCAGTCTGGAAGATATATAAATGCTCAGCACAAACTCGAGTGTACAAGTGGTTATGTCCAAGTTTATGCCATGTCATAGCACATATCAGCATTGGTTTTATGGGCCTGTGAAAGAAGCCAATATTTCAAGATATTAATTGTTGATCCACTCAATCCCAGGCTTGTAAAACAACTTAGAATGCTCCCTTCTCCTCTCAGTCCTTTGTAAATTTTATAGGTATTATCTTCTCTCAATCTTTGTACCCTAGGAGTTGCATATATTGAAATGAAGAGTTGTAAAATAAACATTACTTGTATTTTAAAAAACAAAAACTACATCAAAAGCAAAACAAACCTGTCTTCACCTTGTCAATTGACTAAAAGGCTAAATAAATTCGGAGTTTGGCTTCCTTACCTCCTTCCTGCAGAAAACAATTTTTGGTTTTCATAGTAAAGCCCTATGCAAGTGAAATGCAAATCTAATTCAAGCTGTAGTGCAAATCTATACTTTCTACACCTGTTTTAAAGGAATTCCTGATGTTTTAAGTTGTTTCCCTCTTTTATGCCAGAATAGTATGAGATATTTTGGCTGTTCTCCTGAAATTGGGTTGTTCAAGTCAGAATTTCAGTTTTTAATTTTGGGAATTATGTGTATGACTATCACCAATATGCACAGAGCAGTAGCACAAAATGTGGGAAGTCTAAATTTAAATCTCTGCTCTTCTTGATTCAGAGCAGTTTATCCTGCATTACCTGGAGGCATGCAGGGCATGAACTTGAATATGGATCCCCTGTTTCAAACCATGCCACTGGACAGACTTGTCAAGCCAGAGCACAAGTTTATGTGAATATATTCATATGTAGGCTTCTCCTATGCTATAGCTCTGTGCAAAGAATGCAGCTTGGAATAACAGTTATGATGAAGTTTCATTTAATCAAAAATACTCTGTTCATGTACATGTGTATAAACAGCAAATAATTAGTTATACTCAGAATAACTCATTAAAATTCCACTTAAAGCCATTAATCTGGGCATTTAAAAGGTCATTATCAAGCAATTAGTTTGCTGTCTGTTGAATATTGGACTTTTTTTTAATTGCATCTGAAAGGGGAAATTGGAAATGGGAGAAACTTGAAGACAAGTTTCTTTGTCCTCTAGAGTTACATGTGAATGGGTGTGTAAAATGAAACATTTTCACTGGCATCTTCAAAGACTAGCACAGCGATATATAAACATTTCTAAGAGTTTCAGTCTGAAGCTCTGCTGGAAGTCGTTGTTGTGAAATAAAGAACATACTACCTGACACTTGGGCCAAATTCAACAAATAATTTGGGGGCTTATTCTTATAATTTTTCATGGAATCATTGAAACATCAACTTCTTTCCCAGATGTTTTGCTCTTATTTAATTGCTGCCTTGGTGGTCTTTAGCTGATGAAAGAACTCTCCATTAAAGAAGATATGGATTTCCAAAACTAGGCTTCATTTCTGATAGCCTGTTCTTTCCCCTCCCTCCTAAATCCTACAGAAAAGTTATATTTCTGTCACTTTTTCGTTTCCATTGTGGCTACATCAAGGAAGACCAAATTATTTCCTCCGTGATGAAATGAGAGGGAAGAAATTAATAGAAAGATAAAGTCCTTATTCAAACACTCATTACCAAGTTCCAGCATTCTGTGCTGGAATGAAAGTTAATGTTTTAAGCTCCCTGTTTCTCATTGTCTTCAGGCAGGTGTCCTGCCCATGGCAGAGAGGTTGGGACTAAAATGATCCAGAAGGTTCCTTCCAAGCCTCAACATTCCATCATCACTGTCGTGGAGAGCAGCATGTGTTCTGCAATGGCTGCACAGTAAAAGCATCCCAAACTGTAGCTGCTTTCTGCTTTTATTAGTTTGATCTGGGTTTTTTTAAAAGTAAAATAACTAGCAGAAAACCAATTAATATTTTAATTGTATAAACTTTCTGAATTTAAGAATTTAATTGTATAAACCTTCTGAAGCCTTCATGGTACTCGAATGACTGGGAGAGTACAATGCCAGGAAACAGACATTTTGGGGTCACTGGAGACTCCTTCCATGTATCACTTTCCAGCATTCTGAATATGCTTGTGGATAATTTTAAAAAAACAAACCAAATGCTTTAATTCAGGAACACAATTTGGTGGTAATTTACATAACAATAAGATGCTGTTAAGTGAATGTTACAAAGTGGTTTAGGTATTGAATGAGGTAAGAAAGGAGATAGAAATAAGACTGCAATATACTGGCAGTGTTTTAATCTCACCTTCCTTTTTTAAGGATGAGTTTAATCCTTTACTGAATTGTTTTCTCATTTGTCTCCTAATTTTGTTTATTAAAACACTTCATTCTTCCTACTTAGCTTTGTCCTTTAGAGTTACATGTGAATGGGTCTGTAAAATGAAACATTTTCATGGGCATCTTCACAGACTAGCACAGTGATATATAAACATTTCTTAGAGTTTCAGTCTGAAGAAAATGCTGAAAGTCCGTGTTGCGAAATAAAGAACATACTACCTGACACTTGGGCCAAACTCAACAAATAATTTGGGGGCTTATAATTTGTCATGGAATCATTGAAACGTCAACTTCTTTCCCAGATGTTTTGCTCTTATTTAGTTGCTGCTGTGGTGCTCTTTAGCTGATGTCTCCTCCCTGCTGCAGTGGGCAGCAGTTCTGTCCTTGGGCAGTGGCTGGCTGGCCTCTGGCAGGCCTTGGCACTGACTGCATTCTCTGCTTTTATTCCAATTATTTCCAACTTGCTGTCTTTAGTGTTTTAAAGTGGGGGGGGGAGATGAACTGGTGATTTAATTAGAGTGAAAAGGCAGACAAATTTTTCATTGTAAAGAAAGGAAGTTGCTGTACCTGTGAAAGATGGAATCCTGTTGATGGCTTTTAACTGACACCTTGGCCACTGAGATCAAACAGATGGATGGGTGGTACTTCCCTGCCTTTTCCCTTCCTGAGGAGAGAAGTTCTGTTCTGGAGAACCTGGCAGCAGAGAGGTGTTGGCTGTCCCATGAGGGAGGATGCTCCAGGAGCCAAGAGGGACCAGGGCCTAGGCAGGACAGTCCCTTGTTGTCCCCTGGGCCCTCAGACAGCGCTCCTGGGGCTGCAGCTCCCAAGTCATTTTAGGGCTGTTGGTGCACTCGAGGCCCTGATGGAAGGTTTGTAAGGAATTGATATCATTGGTGAGCTGGCACTTTCATTTGTGCAGCAGCTTTTGTGCAGCTGGCCTCTGGCACAGTTTGGAATAAATTAAAATGGTTTCAATTCTCCCTGAGGTAAGAGAACTATTCCCACTTGCAGATTAATGGAATACATTTTTGCCATTTTCTTATACAACACAGTGTATATTCTCACTGGGGATAATGGCTGAGTTAATAGACTGAATATAAGGAATTAAATCTCTCCGTCAATATTCTTCACTATTATGTGGTTTTGTTCTTTTATGTGTGCAGAGCACTGTGTTAATACAGTCAGAAGATAAAATTGTGCAGACTGTTAAGTCTTTGGAGATTTTGGCCTTGGATTTTTTGAATCACAAAACTTTTGATTGCAGCACGAACCTTTTTCTAAAAAATTTAGGACATCTCAGTGGTAAAATACCATACAGAGTATTTCAATTCCTTACCATGTAGATTTCCCCAAAGCTTGTAAGAGTAGAGTCATTAACATTTAGATTTTTGGTTGCTTTCTCTATAACCTTCGTGTTCAAATAAAGCTTTGGATCATGATTTGATGTTCAGTGTTTTATCCTGTTGTACAAATGATTATTCTATGTGGTTAGTTAGCTTGCTCTAAGAGGAACTGGGTTTTAGGTTAGAAATAGCTGGTCTTTGAGAGCCCAGCAGTTTGAGGGAAACCTAGGCTGCAACAAGGCAAATATTAAAATACAGATGCCTCAAAAGATTAAGTACCTTCAGTAGTTATGTTAGCAATTTTTGTCTGCCTCATAGTGTTTTTCCATTCTCTAATTTTATCTTGTGTTTAATGAGATTACATTTTTTTTGAGTAGTGAATAAGTATAGAACTTCTTTTTTAAAAACAAATATTTTCTGCATACTTAGAATGTTTTGCTGAAGAAGTCTATGCCAAAAGTGAAATCTGCAACTTTTAAATGAAGATCTGAAATATTTTGAAGATTAATTATGACTGTTTTTTTGGAACTGCTTTTATGACGTTTTTCATAGGAACTGCTTCCCAGCTCCCTTTTAAATCAACTCTGCAGGGAGCTATTTCTATTGGAATGTTTTGCTTTGCTAGTCTAATGGAGTTTTAAGTTCTAATGATGCTTTTAGATGCTGCTGCAATACATATATTAAAAACCCCAGCAAAAAAAAAAAAAAGCAAACAAAGAAAATTCAACAAAAAAAAAAAAAGCTGAACAAAGAAAAGCCAATCACCACCCCCACAAAAAAAAAAAAAAAAAAAAAAAAAAAAAAAAAAAAAAAAAGAAACCATCACAAACCAAATAAAAAACACTGCCCCAATGTGACACCCTTCTGGTCCTCATAGAATTCATTAAGCCGCACTGTTACTAGTAAGGCTCATGCAGCAAATCAAGGCTGTTATTGCTATTTGAGTGCCTTTGCTTTTGTTTCAGCACAAGCAATCTGCAGTGACTGTTCCTCTAATGGTATTTTCCAGAGAGCCTCAGAGACACTCACATTGATTGGCAGTGCTGTAGGACAGGGCACTTCTGGACAATTTATGCCTCTTATAGCAGCCACTCAATGCTGTTACTTAATGTGCAGTGTTCTATCAGGGCTATAATTTACAGCAAATTGAACATATTCCCCAGTCCATTTAAAGACTGTTCCATTGTTAGAAGACTCATGTCCACTTTTATATTCTGTTGTTATTTTTGTGATGGTTTTTGAGTTTTGCCTGGTGCCAGTGGCACATTTATCTTGCTTCTTCGATATTTAATTATAGTTCCAGCGGAATTCTCACTGTGAAAAAACAAGTCTAACTTGCATTCCCTCTGAAGATGTTTTGACAAATAAAACACAACTAATTTCTGCATAGCGCTATTGACAGTGTTTCAGGCCACATTCCTTGACACAGAGATAATAATAGGGAGAAAGCATGGATACTTTAAAAGTTCTTCTTCTTGATTTTGTAGTGAGTAGTTATAGGATCCCTGTTCAGATTTATGTCTACATGAGGTTCTCTGAAAACCTGGAGCTCTGACCTAAGTGATTGCTTGACCCTCAAAGCTTCAGAAGTATGAGTAAGAATACAGATTGTACTTCCCAGAAATTCTTTTAGCAATAATATAAACCTGTCTTGACAGTTACAAACAATATTTTGTGACTGTTTTTCTCTGTGGGCAATGAATCTTTGTACCCATTTTTCCTTTTTATATTGTCAGTGTGTGCTCGTAACTTCATGGAAATGGCTTCAGGGAGCCTCATTTGTTCTTTTCACCAACTTTGCAGTACAGTTGTCTCATTTAATATACAGTTCCTTCTTTTGGTTTGTCCCTAGGTGAAGCACTTTGCTAAGTGAAATTAAATTCCCATCATCTTTTATAATCAAATTCTTTAAATCTGGTTACAAACCCCTTTCTTTACTTCTAACTTGCTGCCTCTGTCCCATAGTTACTCTTTCAATTCTGTCAGCTTTCACTGACAAGCTGGGTATATAAAAGCTCAGAGCAGGCTGATGAGGTTTGGTGCAGCCAACAGTGACCTTTCCTCCTTTGCCCATTGCAGACATTGGACCTGAGGGACCCTTTTAATTCATCTGCTCAGAAATATTTGAGGACCAGAAACATCCCTAAGCCTTTTTGATTCCTGCTTGCTCTGTTTAGTCAGGAGACTCTAGTTCTTGCTCTATTCTGCCTGTGATGTAAGTAATTCCTAATTTCTTGTTGCTCTGTTGCTCAGTTTGATTCACAGCTGAATTCTTAGGATGGCTGCTGATTCAGTCAGTCCTGGGCTCATTGGTTGGGTCATAGTTTAATCTGCTGTGACGTAGCTGTTCAGGTGACATCAGCACCCTGTTTGTGGGATTTTTCCCAGTGTAGTTATGGTGACATGTAAACAGCCAGTTTAAATATGTCAAATATGCATTTCAACTGATGCAGCCTTCACAGATCTTTATTGATTTAAAGGGATTTATGTTGCTTTAAAGCAATGGAAGAACTTCACTTTGTTTTCAATATGCTATTATGATTTTTAAGCTGTTCTTGCCATGTTGTAGCTGCTTAGGTAGCCACACAAAAATGACCGGAGCTGCACCTTAACATGTGCTCAATGCTCAGTACTAGCTCCATGATCCCTTTTTGCTTTTCAGTAACTATTTCTGGTTTTAGAAGTGGGCCTGTTTTATCCACTTTCCAGGCTGCTTTCAATTATGGTGAGACAACAGCAGGCTTTTGACGAATTCTATCAAAAAGCAGATTATACTTCTATCCTTAGAATATTTCTTGAACTGTGCTAGATATTAAGGTTGGTATATTTTCCACTGAAGTCTCCTACCAAAATGAAAGTGTAGTACAAAGAGAGTAAAAGCCTCTTCATGCAGTTCTAGCTGCAGGACTGAGGGATAAATGAGTGGGGAAAAAAGGTGACAATTTGCCTTCAAAGGATTCAGTAATCAAGAATTGCTTTTCTTTCCTCTACTGAGAAAAAATCAACTTATAGTGTACCCAATGCATAATGTCATGCCTTTCTATTTTTATCCAAGTTGTCTTACATCTTTCCCATCAAAATATTCTGAGACTTAGTATCATTCTCAATTATTATAGCCACTGTTTCTATCTCTGAAAGATCTTTCTATACTTCACACTTTCAATCATATTTGTTGTTTAACCAGCTCCATCTACAATGCATTAATTAGAAGATCTGCATGCTTTCTATTTGTTATAGGCAAATAAAGATTTCAGAGCTCTGTTTTTACTCTGTTTCCTGTGTTTTGCAGTACTGCTTGGTTATGACATGTTGGTCAGCTGGTTGCCCATTTAGTAATTCCTAATATTACAGAAAGAGCACATCCTGATTAGACAAGAGATTCTATGTCTGCAGATGAGCACCTCATCTGCTGTGTCTTTGAGAAGCTG